>NC_141693.1:1036405913-1038805913 GCF_964263255.1 Lissotriton vulgaris | reverse complement strand
CTGACCACCCATCTGGAAACTTTGAGATGGAACACTGAAAAAAATAAACAAACCATCCTAAATTTCCAAGAAGTCACCCCTATTGAAGGCATGCAAAAGTATTTAAAAGTGGACCCCAGCCCTTATTATAGAATGCTTCTGACCCGTTTACGTCTTGGTATTTTCTTTCGTATGGTTTCTGTACCGGAGATGAATAACTGGTCTACATTGACTTTGATATGTCCGTGTGATAACACCGCACTTCAATCTAACTTGCATTTAATGTTCTTTTGTTCCTTTTATTCCACCCCCAGAAAAACCTTTGTTAAAACGCTGGGGAGTAAGAAATTGCAGGCCTGCTTTCTTAAGATTGTTAAAATTGGAAGACGAGCATGTGATTTTTGCGGTATCTCGTTTTTTAAGATCTGTTATGCTGTTGCGGAAAACCATGCTGTAAAACACTTCTGTCTGGGTCTTTCTATGTATTTTGTGCCGGTTAGTACTAATTGCAATTCAAACCCTATGGTTTTGTATGATTTTTAAGATTTGATTATGACTGCAGCTCTTTTAAATGTTAAATTTAATATGTAAGCTCCTATTAAGTGTGAGGTTTTTACATGTATTTGCTGTGCTTTTATGATTTTATGCAAATAGAATAAAGCTTATTCTTACTTACTTACTTACTGTTTAAATGGCCGAAGCTTCAAATTTGCACGCGCACCTCAAGGATTCACAGAAAGCCCCAGCATCTATAGCCAAGCACTGAAAAGACAACTTGACAGTATTCATATGCCTGACAACACTGCCCTACTGCAGTATGTCGATGATCTATTGATCACCGCCCGAAGTGAACCAGAATGTGAACAAGCATCTCTGACGGTTTTGCATTTCTTGGCTGACAAGGGACACAAGGTGTCTCCCTCAAAACTGCAATTCTGTGTTCAGCAAGTGGTTTACCTTGGGCACTTGCTGTCCAAAGGGGGGAGACAGCTAACACCTGACCGTATCCAGTTAATTGTAAACATGTCACAGCCCAGAACACAAAAGGAGGTACAAGCCTTTATAGGCCTCACTTCTTACTGTAGACAATGGATTCCTCAGTATGCATTTGTAGCCAAGCCACTCATACAGTTGACAACTCAGGAGGCAGCGACATCGACTGTCCTCCCTTGGACTCAGGAACATACACAAGCTTTTGATGACTTAAAGAAAGCCCTATGTCAAGCACCAGTTTTAGCGACACCATGTTACAGTAAGCCTTTTACACTCTTTGTCACAGAACGCGAAGGTACTGCATTGTCAGTACTTACCCAGGATCAAGCAGGTTCACACAAACCGTGTGCTTATTTTTCTAGTACATTAGATCCAGTAGCCCAGGCTCTGCCTGCGTGCTTAAAATCAGTCGCAGCAACAGCTCTAGCAATCAGACAAAGTGATTCCATAGTGTTAGGACATCAATTGACAGTACAAGTTCCACATTCCGTGGAAGTTCTTTTAAACCGAACACAGACCCAGCACTTGACTATAGCACGATTGACAGGTTATGAATTGGCATTGTTTCAGCCGCACATAGAAATCAGACGTTGCAATACATTGAACCCTGCTACACTTCTGCCATTAAGTGAGACAGACCCTTTGGCACATGATTGTATTGAAGTCATTACTATTACGACGAAACCCAGACAAGACTTGACAGACACTGCATTACCAGATCCAGACCTGACACTTTATGTGGATGGTTCATGTATGAGAACAAATACAGGAGAGTTAGTGGCCGCATATTCAGTCACGACAGAAACTGAAGTCCTAGAAACAAATTGTATTGACATTCTGTCAGCCCAAGCAGCAGAGCTCATCGCTCTGACTCAAGCCTGTATTCGAGCAAAGAACAAAAGAGTTAACATATACACAGATTCACGTTATGCCTTCGGAGTCGTACACGACTTCGGTGTACTCTGGCGAGAGAGAGGTTTTTTGACCTCTCACGGAGCCAAAATCCAGCACGGTCACCTCATTCAAGCTCTGTTAGACGCAATACTTTTGCCTACAGCGATATCCATCATGAAGTGCAAGGCACATACGAAAGTCACAGATACCATTTCCCAGGGGAACGACCTGGCAGACCGAACGGCCAAGCATACAGCTCAGACTCAGACTCACGCAACTGACCTGACAAAGACAATAGTTCCAACACCAACACATTGCATGACAGTTAGAGATCCCGCCCTAGATGTAATTGACATACAGACACATGCTACACCAGACGAAATCAAGAAATGGATTGAACTAGGAGGGATCCAGACAGAACAAGGATGGATGACGAAGGGGAAAGCCACATGGTTTCTCCCTGACTCTATGGTTTCAAGTTATCATTAACACAGTACACAGTCCTGCACATTTAGGAGAAAAAGCCATGCTAGACAGTATTCATAACCTTTGGTTCAATAAACATTTACGAGCAGCAGCCAAACAGAAAGTACGTACTTGCATGATTTGTTGTCAGTTCAACCCAGGTAAAAGCATTCCCGTAGAGCAAGGTGGATTTCATCCTCCCGATCACCCTTTTGAAGTCCTCCAGATGGATTATATCCAGATGGAACGTTGTCGAGGATTCAAATATGTCCTCGTAGTTGTATGTGCACTTTCCCGTTGGACAGAAGCATATCCAGTCCCAGATTACACTGCTCCGACCACTGCCAAGCAGCTGGTACGTGAATTTTTCCCCAGGTATGGCTTCCCCGTGTCGTGTACTCAGATAATGGTCAGCCATTCTCGTCCGAACTTATGAAGCAGGTATCACTCCTGCTAGGTTATCAATGGAAATTCCACTGTGTCCGACATCCCGAGGCAGCAGGTCTCGTGGAACGCCATAATCAGACCCTGAAAATTCGCCTTGCCAAGATCTGTAGAGAGAAAGGCGTTGACTGGATAGTAGCCTTACCAGTTGCACTCTTTTACATGAGAATGATCGCACATTCAAGAACAGGGCAATCCCCGTATGAGGTGGTCTTTGGTAGGCCACCGAATATGTGGGGGACGCCTCTGCCTCGTAAAATAACTGATGTTAACTGTACTATGCTGACAGATTACCTTGCTTCCTTGATGTCTGCACTACAATCATGTCGTTCACAGGTGGCTGCAGCTTTTCCCGACAACACTGAGGTGAAGCCACACGAGATTGTTCCGGGGGACCTGGTGCTCGTGAGGAACTTCGACAGGAGGAGTCCGCTGGAGCCCCGTTGGCAGGCGCCGAAGCTCGTGTTATTAACAACAAGGACCGCGGTCAAGGTGGAGGGCCGCAAGGGCTGGCTCCACTCGAGTCACATAAAAAAACACTATGGACTGCCTCCGAAACTAGACTCCCAGCCCTGCCCCCTTTCAGAGACTGATACTAAACTCCCTTTGGTAGAGAAAACTCCTTCCCAGGAATTCCGCATGAAATTGAGGTCTAGCAAGTCAGACAGTTTAATTGTTTAAGTCCTCCCCTAGGTGAATCGGTTAGACAAGTTCCTGACATGTATCCACTAGACCCCAACAGAGAGAGAGATAGACAGAAACAGATCAAGAAACATGAATATTGTAAATCTCTCCGTAGTCACTGCATTGTGACATTATTGATTATGTTTTTTCTGAGTCTTATGATTATTGCTGCAAGTATACTGCTTCACATGTACTGTCCTATTTTCAAACGTGCACATTCTTCTTCAAATGTCACTGCCGAACATACTTTCAGTGAACTACCCCCGCACGAGTTATCTTACCGACTTGCGCTGCGCAACAATACATTCATCAGTATGTTACATCATTCCCATCAGACCAGCAATGCTACCAATTGTTGGATATGTGGCCAACTCCCTCCCTATCAGAAGTACAAGGGAGTTCTGCCCCTCTTTCCGTACCCGTTCACACACAATGGTTCCTGTGGTGCATGGTTTAGTTTAATGAACTCTTTAGATTCTGATTCCGTAGTTTACCAGGGCAATTGGGTATGGGGAAATCTGAACACAGTTTTGCATAAAGTATTTTTCCCTGACAAGGAGGGTCTTCCCCAAAGGACAGGGACTGATCTAGAAAATGAAGTATATGGATTAGGTAACTTTACACTTAACCTCATGATACTGAATGTACAGTCCGAAACCGAACCAGTCTTGCCCGCAATGTCAGTATTTTAGTCAGAGGTGAATTATGTGTCAGAAAGAATGGTTCAGTACATCTGGGTCATAGTAGATGTACTACTGTGATCGAATTCAGTGATAAAGGCAAGTCTACATTTAAAGCTTCCCGTCATTCCTATTTCATTTGTGGACATACAGCATATATACGCTTACCTCTAGATTGGGATGGTACTTGTTACATTGCATTCCTACTGCCACCTGTTTTCCTAGCCCCTCCTGATTATCATAGGGACTCCCATCTAGTACACGCTAGACCCCAGAGAGATCTCCCGATTGTCGACTATACTGAAACGGCATGGGAGCAGTATACAGACTTCAATAAAGGTTTCTTTCCCTATTTAGGTGCTGTCTTTAATAGTAAACTGATACGTAAACTAACCAGAAACCTCGAGGCAGTAGTGAATGAAACTACTTCCGCCCTAGGCAACTTAACAGAGGAGCAGTCTGCTATGCGGATTGTTGTTCTTCAAAATCGTCTTGTCCTTGACGTCATCCTGGCCGATAGGGGCGGAGCCTGTAGAGTCATCGGATCGAGTTGCTGTGTTTTCATTCCAGAAAACGCACCATCAGTATATAGAGCCATAACCCGTCTCCACAAGATTGCGAGTCAGATACACCAGAATCCAGGCACCTGGACTTGGTCCGGTTGGTTCTGGAGCGTGCTATCAGCCTGGGGATGGAAAGTCCTATCCTTCCTTGGAATAGCCCTTCTCATAGTATTCAGTTGTTGCCTATGTTTACAATGTGGGCCAGCGATTTGTGGCTTGTGCGCCACATCATGTATTCCCCATTCAAGTCCACGTTCAAAATCCCGCCAGAAGAAGGAAGAGCAAATGGTGTTATATGAACAAATTGATAGACTAATGAAGATCGATATATCATGAAGGGTCCGTAGGGGACAAGGAGGGAATGAGGTAATATGGATTTTTATAGTCAATTGTGTCCCCTAACGTAGACCCCAACGGCTCCATGTACGTGCTTCAAGTACATGTATGTTCCCTCCACAACCAGCTATGAAGACGCAAATACATTTGCGTCCAACGTTAACATGTCCTCTTTCAGATCCACCATGAATGGGTCGAATATTCAGTTCCTAAGTATGCCGTGCCACCGTCTTTACATGGTGCACTTTCACGTTTTTCTGGCTCTGGCGAGTTAGGCCCTGATTCCTGCCATCGAGCCCTTTCTGCCTTCTGTCTCTGAAAGCTGCAGCCTGGATCCGCATCCATGACCCTTACCCTACTCCTTGTGCGGCGAGCGGTGCCTGGCTCGACCTGCTTGCCTGCCAAGATTGTATTTTACCTTCAAGTTATCTGCTCCGCTCCTCGAAAATACATTCCTATCTGGTGATTTAGGAAAACATCTCCCCAGCTGCAGAGCAAAGGGCCCGGCCTTTCTGTCTCCGTGCAAGTAATTCATTGCTCCCGTTACCATGGTAGGCCCATGGCCCCCTCGCATTAACACGTAGACACGTAGTCACATATACACGTACTAGCAGTCAGTATAGAACAGCCTTTGTCCTAGAGACCTTTCCTTCTAGATAATACAGTTCCTCAAACACAAGATATTAGATGTGATTTGGGTTTAGGTTGTTCTGACACGCCAGACTTCTGTCTCCACGTATGGTGCTAAATGTCAAGTCCCCTTCACCCTCCAGTTCCACGTCAATCACACGTCATGTTGCTGCGCGCGCATCTCTGCCATATATTTCTGCTGACACTGTAGGATTCGTCTATGGATCCACCTACCTGTGACACCTTTATGTGACGTTTCTAGCACACACCTCCATGTACGCCCTCGTGCACGCCTTCTGTTACGTACATGTGTTCTTATCTCTTTTCTCTCAGCTGTTACGCCTTCTGTACCCATCACCATTGAAATGCATTTACTATATATATGGTATTCTGTTAATAAAGCATTGTCTATCCCTTCCTGAACCTTCGTGGTGATGGAACATGATACCTGGTTCGAACCAATTCCTTTTTAAGGAATAAAACCCTTATAAACTCAGATGCCACGGACTCTGCCTCTCATTTATTGATTGAGTTATTCTTATTGAACTTTACCGCATAGAAATTCCGCATAGGTAAATTTTATTTACCACACTATCAGAATACGGTTGACCTGAGGGAGAGGCGTGATAGGGTTAGCGGGGTAGAGTGAAGAGCCAGGTTTTTAGCAGCTTCCTGAAACAAGGTTCGGAGGGAGCTTGCTGGATTGCTGGCGGTAGGGTGTTCCAAAGTGTGGCAACATTTGCCGAAAAAGTTCGACCACCTAATCGAGCCCTTTTTACTCGTGGGACAGCCAGTTGAACATGGCAGTTGGATCGCAGCGTGCGAGCTTGGGAGTATCTTGGGAGCCGGGTTTGTTAGTACACAAATTTGAATTTGATAACTTGAAGAGAACAACATTTATGTCAACATACCAAAGACCAAGTCATCTCCTGGTTCTACAAAACCTGATGAGCTCCCAAAAATAAACTGGATGGCATTGGCCTACTGTCTTTGGCTGAAAAAGACATACTGTGTTACTCCTTGGTTACACCTTTCGATTACAATTGGGCTACTTTTCCTGGTCCTCTGGATTGGGTCGGTGATTTTCTGTTTCCTGTTTCCGAATGGACATTATCACCCAGAATGCTCTGCAGTACAACTTGTAAACTTGCTATTGAAATCGCAAGCATCCTCACAGCATGAACAAAGGGACCTGTCCCTGGTGAACATTACAGCAGTTCCACTTCATGAAGGAATAGTATGGGACAGGGTATTGCAGGATCTGCATGGCCCTACTGAACATTTACAAATCCCATATTTGTTTAAAATTTCATTAAATCATCACCTCTAGTACTATCTCTGATGATTGGGACACTGAAACAGTATATAACATGCTAGAAGATCTAGAGCAGTCAACTGTGCTTTCTTCTGATGAATTGAATGACGGTATATCTAATTATGGTGATATGTTCTGTTATGATTCTTACGGCCACTATTTTCTGCATAAAGCAATTATCCCTTGTGCTGTTTCTAATTACAGTGAAAAAACACAAGACTCCCCTAGAACATACCACACATATACTTCTACTCTTCCACTCGTCAGGTAAAGTTCTCTCATTCACTTTCCCATCATACTATTAGAGCATTAATTTTTCTTAAAGGGAACCTCCTATTAGTTCAAATGGAACCAAAAAACAAATCCCTTAGAATGAGATATAGCGCTTACAAATGTATGGTTTTATTAAAATGACAAATGTCAATAATTAGAAGAGAAGGGAGCAATTCTCCATACAATGAAGTTAGCACCAATTCGGACCCTTATAACACAGTAATTAAAAACATATCACAAACACACAATTATATTCAGTGCAATAACATGTGATCTGAACCATTAACCCCTTGGCTGCTGCCGTCGGCCAACGGTCGTCACGTGCACTACCTTGGTAGTGCTGCGAACGTCCGTTGGCCGACGGTGCCCCACCCTTTTTTTCAAACGTTCAGCACTGGAGCTGAACGTTCGACGCAGGCAAGGTGTTAAAAAGAAAAAAGAAAGATAAGAAACATGAAAATCAATTTACATGAGGGAACCCTATAAACACAGATATGAATTCTAATGACACCCAAGGCGAATACTGGCCAACACCACTAAAAGGTAGTTAAAAAACATTTGCACAGAAGTTTGCCTATTTTTTGGTTTTGACTAATCAGACCCGGACTGTACTTCTACAGGCTTATACCTACACCTGTTGAGAAAAATTTGCTAACAAACACCAAGCTGATTTGCTCTGCTTCTTTTCTTTCTCAGATGTCTGCACAGGGTTTCTACTTTTTGAAGGACACAATTGACACAAAATCTGTTCGGGGAACAAAATATTGGCAGGTTCAGGGAACTGAGGTTATGTTTAGAGTATGCATGCCTAATACCATAACAAATGATTTTCCTGAACACAACCGTGCAACAAACTTTCTTGGAATAGCAGAGATGAAGGATTTGAACACCCCACGTATTCCAGCATTCGCACGTTTGGAGAACTGGCAACATTTCACACAATACAGTAAGAATACACTAGATGTCATAACACGCAATGGCTCTTACAATTCATCAGAGCACAAATGGAAGGGATGGTTGGTTTGGCCTTTAATGACTACATGGGGGGTTTTGGGGAGCACTCCAAATTACTCCGTTTTTCCATCATTTTCAATCGGAACTACTCATGTTCCTCATTTGCGTGCAAGTTGGGTAAGTGCCTAAACCCTAAGGCACCAGTGAACAAGCAGGTAAAGGGGCAAAATTATTGCCCGCACCCACCGCACAGTTGCTGAGCCTCTCTGCCGTCGCTTTTAGCACCTTCAATTGTAATTCTTTTTAAACATTTTTAGCCATTCTTTTATCAGTCTCTGGTAAATCCCTTAATCCACATTAATGCATGCTTTATATCACTCCACACTCGGGATTTTGATGCAATTTTCAAATTTCTAGTACGAATGCTGTGCCCATCCGGACCTCTTGCATAAGCACGACAGAGGCAAAGGGTTCCTCCAAAAACAGCGTTTATTCAAAAACCAATGTATTTTGAGCATCAAGTGCTCTTTGTCAGGGTACGGTTTTTAAACCAAGGCGCTAGCACTGCATACCTGCTCTAAATGTTCTCACCGCTGCAATCGACAGCTTCGATTCTTCGATTTACCAGAGACTGATAAAAGAATGGCTAAAAATGTTTAAAAAGAATTACAATTGAAGGTGCTAAAAGCGACGCCAGAGAGGCTCAGCAACTGTGCGGTGGGTGCGGGCAATAATTTTGCCCCTTTACCTGGTTTGGCCTTTAGACATTAACGGATCTCAGTCTCGATTTTTGGGTAATGCCAAAGGGTTTAAGATCCATAGGCCTGATGAACGTTATGTACAATCGGAACACTCAGGGGTGGTGACGTCATACAGTGTTGGGACGTTGTGCCTCGATTGTCTAAAAACTTCAACACTCTCTCAGGTGAAGCAATATTTGTCCCTTCTGTCTGATGACAAGGATCTCAGGGATTTCCTACTAGGTCCTTGGAATCCACATCAAAAGCGCTTCTTATATTCCTTATACAATGAGCTCTGGAAGGTCACTCAAAATAAAGCAGCTGAGAGACTGCAAGAGATTTATGGGATTAACCTACAAAAGGCTTTGCCAGTGGTCGACAATGGCATGAGCACATTATCCTCTAGGATCTATTCATTGGGCAACATAGTATCATCTGGAATTGACATAATACAACAAGACATGTCTATTTTACAAAACGGACAGTCACAGCTTCGGTCAATTGTTCTCTTAAGCTGGACACATCAAACCTTGCGTTTAGGCCATGCGCTGTGGTGTTATATTAACACATCCGATCTGTTTTCTTCATACAATCTCTCTGAAAGACAGATATTAATGGCACAAAGAGATGCAAAGTACTGTCACGTAGCGGATAGAGACATTGTCGACATCCCTAAGTTAGCATGGCTCGTGCAACCATGATGCTGCTTTTGTGCACGTTACTACATAACTTTATTTTTGCATGCCTTTCACATGAGAATTGCTCGCTGTGTTCGTTCTCTGTTTTTCCCTTGAGTTTAGTCTGAACATTGCGAGCAAGTTCGATAAACAATGCCCCTCGTTATTCTGTTCTAGTCAGGCCCTAGCACCTAGACAAAACACACTAATGCAGCTGCTGCTGGAAGCAGGTACTTTAATATTACAGGAATACATGTTTAGGAAACAGACACTTGGAGAGGGACCTTTCCATGGAGAAGAGCAACACCAAGCTTCAATGTAGAAATACCATCTATGCTCTAAGGTATGGGGTCTGCTAACAAAACCCAGAGATCTTCTATTATATAATAATAATCATTCCTACCAAGGGGTGAGAGGGTAGGCACTATAGTCCTTTCTCCATTGTCTTTATACGATGACATCTCCCTTCATAATGTTTGGACTGGCTGTGTTGCTAACTGTATTACTGTTATGCATTTTTCTGCTTGTTATGGCTCGTATATTGCATGTTGTTGCACGTTAGTTAAAAAAAAAAATGTAAGCTATATTCGGTCCTAGGATGCTGATTCCGGTCCAGGAAAGACATGGCTTGGCAATTCAGGCTGGACTGTTCCCATTAGGCACAGGATCAAGGCTGATTTGCATTTGGCCATGTCTGAACTGGGGTGATGTGGAGTGCAAAAAAACGATGGATTTAGGCCCAGATCTCTGTACTGGGGCGAATGCATGACATTGTTCTGCATTCTGTCCATCAACTGTTGTTTTTGCTTTTGTCTCCCCGAGTGGGATGAGTATGCTCAGACGTGAGTCCCATGCTCTCCACACCACTGGAGTCCCATGCTCTCCACACCACTGGAGTCAAGCTATGCTGGCTGAAGACAGTTGATAGCCAGAAACCAGTCCTAGGATGCTTGATTCTGGTCCAGGAAAGACAGGACTTGCAGTTCGGGCTGGACTGTTCCCATGAGGCCCAGGGTCAAGGCTGATTTGCATGTGGTCAGGTATGAACTGGGGTGGTGAGGAGTGCAAAACAACTATGGATTTAGACCCAGACCTCTGTACTGGGGTGAATGTATGACATTGTTCTGCATTCTGTCCATCAACTGTTGTTTTTGCATTTGTCACCCCGAGTGGGATGGGTCTGCTCAGACGTGAGTCCCATGCTCTCCACACCACTGGAGTCAAGCTATACTGGCTGAAGACGGCTGATTGCCAGAAACCGGTCCTCGGGTGCTTGATTCCGGTCCAGGAAAGACATGGCTTGGCAGTTCGGGCTGGACTGTTCCCATGAGGCACAGGGTCAAGGCTGATTTGCATATGGCCATGTCTGAACTAGGCTGGTGTGGAGTGCAAAAAAACGATGGATTTAGGCCCAGATCTCTGCACTGGGGTGAATGTATGACATTGTACTGCATTCTGTCCATCAACTGTTGTGTTTGCATTTGTCACCCCGAGTGGGATGGGTATGCTCAGACGTGAGTCCCATGCTCTCCACACCACTGGAGTCAAGCTATCCTGGCTGAAGACGGTTGATAGCCAGAAACCGGTCCTAGGATGCTTGATTCTGGTCCAGGAAAGACATGGCTTGGCAGTTTGGGCTGGACTGTTCCAATGAGGCACAGGGTCAAGGCTGATTTGCATATGGCCATGTCTGAAATGGGGTGGTGTGCAGTGCAAAAAAACTATGGATTTAGGCCCAGATCTCTGTACTGGGGTGAATGCATGACATTGTTCTGCATTCTGTCCCTCAACTGTTGTTTTTGCATTTGTCACCCAGAGTGGGATGGGTATTCTCAGACGTGAGTCCCATGCTCTCCACACCACTGGAGGCAAGATATCCTGGCTGAAGATGGCTGATAGCCAGAAACCGGTCCTAGGATGCTTGATTCCGGTCCAGGAAAGACATGGCTTGGCAGTTTGGGCTGGACTGTTCCCATGAGGCACAGGGTCAAGGTTGATTTGCATATGGCCTTGTCTGAACTAGGGTGGTGTGGAGTGCAAAAAAACTATGGATTTAGGCCCAGATCTCTGTACTGGGGTGAATGTATGACATTGTTCTGAATTCTGTCCATAAACTGTTGTTTTTGCATATTTGTGTCTCAGTCAGATCTTATCGTAGATAGGAGCGAGAGTGTACGCGAAAAGGTGTGTCTTGTTACCACGATGTCTGAGAGATCCGGGGGTGTTTTATTCTGGGTTGTCTAATCATTTGCTTTTCCATGTTTGCATAGGAGAGCGAGTGAGACACTATAGCTAGTCTGTCCTGGGCTTGTGGTTACTATGTCTATAGGAAGGCACAGCCCTTATACACCAAGGTCCCATAATCCTGCGCATAGTTCTGTGTATGTGCAGAATACCTGCAACATGGCGCCACCAATGTTTGGTCTGGTACTTATTCGCAACCCCTGAGTAGCGCTTGCACTTGTCCACTGCACCATTGCACCACTTATGGAGACGTCCGTGGGGTGGGGGAGTTTACCTCCTATACAGACAATATTATAGGTTCTTCAAGCTTGAATTATAAAAGGTTCTCTTTGTTCTAGCTCATTATTGCACTGCCTTCTATAATGGCACAACTGATAGTCATAGCTGCGCCTAACCGCGCTGCGGTTACTGCGCATTTGACCGCAAATGAAGTCCCAGTTGCGGGAGCGGATTTCATATTTATCGTAGAGGCAAATGCAGCTTACGGCTTTGAGGTTTTTTTACACCTGGGTTATGTAGGAGAGTAGAGTCTGCTTCCTATGGTCACCTCCACTTTTTGCTGTGATTATCTGGTTTTTCGACTTTAGTGTGGCTGTGGGCCTACTAATCAGACCTACAGCCTAGCTGTTCTCTCTCTAAATTGATACCATGTACTTTAGATACATACCTGATTGTATTGGGTCACCTTTGTGAGCCTCTGTATAGGGGCTCACAAAGCAGGTAATCCAGCCCCTAAAATAAGTATAAAGATAGGAGCTGTGTCTAGAGACTTGAGATTATCCTGGACTGAAACTCTGATACAAAACTCTTGTACCTTCAATGTTCTATATCGACTAGAAGACTGAAGACATGTCCCTTTTGGTCAAGGAGTGACCACCCTGTGCACACAGGCACCACCAGTAACTTGCCAATTTGCTTTGTCAACGCTTCCGCCGGAACCTGAAGACTCAGCAACTCAGGAACTAGACCTCCAGACTTCTCCAACCCCGATCCACATTTTCAGCAAAGCTAAGACCCGTGGCGGACACGAGAGACGTGGGACTGGATACCCTGGACTTCCTGCATTTTGCTAACTGCTCATCTCCCGAGGTACCCTTGCAGTTGTGCATTGGGGTATAAGAAGCCCCAGACCAGAGCGCCATTTGCACCAAAGCTCAGCCCTCCACACTCCACGAGTGCCGCGTGGGGCCTGCTCCTCCATTTCAGCTTGACTCGTCTTCCTGGTAGCTAGCCTGCTGGCTAGTTAGCCCCCTGAAGACTTCTTTTTAAATTTGCACCACTGGCCTGGTTGCTCCAGGCTTGCTACAGCTTCCCTGTACAGGAGAAGCTCCCCAGACCTTGCTGGTCTGACTCGAAGCTAATCTTCACTTCCTGTATGGGTTGCGGTTGCCAAGGCTTGTTGGGTCCAATCCGGATACCGAAACCGCAGTCAACTAGCTCCTTTGTGGGACAGCTCGAATCCAGCTCCTGGTCATCTTCGACACCTCCTGGTCCTCGGGGCTGTAGAGACCAGCTTCACCTCTTCACCTGAAATCTCTTCTACATCGCCTGGTTCCTTCCTGGATCCTTCCTGGTCACTAGCTAGTGACCCAGACTCTGTCCCCTCTGCTTTCAGGTTCTTCAGTTCCTCGATCCACCCTTGGATCTACCCGGACACTTATCCTCTGGTCGCCTGCAGCACTTCTTCGCAGATCTCCATAGGAAACATCGACGAAACCCGACACCTAAAGACACCTATGCACCCGGCTACCCTGGGTGAGGTAATTTGAGTACTCCGGTGCTCCCGTGGGTATTGACTATGCAAGTGTCCTAGTCTCAAGTGGTTTTTGCATAGTCCATCTGGAAGTGCCCTAAATCTTCAACTTTGTAACTTTTACGTTCTTCATTCTAAGTCAATGGTAAATCGCGACTGTGTTTAGACACTGCACGCGTCTCCCGTGGGTCTCCTACTTCCTAACCTTTGGTTGTCTAGTGTAGCCCCTGCGATTCCCTAGGCCTATTCACTATTTCTGAAGTGGTTCTTATACCACTTACTTAGTATATGGCCCTAGGGCAAAACTTTTTTTGTGCAACTTAACGTATGCTATTTAAGTAACTTGTGATGTACTTCGATCCCTGACCTCATAAAGAGTTCAGAAGGGTTGTGTTAGAAATAAATACATAAATATTTGATATATACCTTGTATGGTGTCCTTTCATTTGGTATTCAAGGGATTATAATTGGTCAAACAAACAGCTTCACGTGCTCTTTGGAGTTTAGCCTAAGACTGCTGGTCCATGCTACCACTAGGATAGCTTGTCTATAAGGTTGACTTTACAACCACCATCAATAAGGGTCGTTTAGAATGGTGCAAGGTGCCCACTAGAATAGTGGACATCATATACCCGGCTAATCTTCGTTCAAATCTTCAGGCCATCGACTTTTCCCAAAAGGGTTTTCAGGCGACACACAACAAGGGTCATCTTCTAGATCATATCTATAGCAATTTAGACAATCTATCCGTGGAAGTACCGTTACCATTGCCCTGGACCGATCATTTTTTAATTCCTCTTACATGGTCCACTAATACTCCCTCCATCTCACAAGCTCATGATAAGCATTGGGGTAGGAAATGGAGCGCTCTTCCGCTTCCTAAATGGGAACAGGCTCTCTCTGAACAGCCACCCCAAAAGACTAGGAATCCCGACACGGCAGCTCTCAATTTTGATAATTGGATTTCCAGTACACTAGATCAAGTTCTCCCGAAGGGCTCTTTGCAAGCAATAAAAAGATCTAAAGTTGCACCTTGGTACTCTCCGGCCCTCAGGACGTTGAAACAAGTCTGCCGTAAAGCGGAGAGAGCCTGGAGGAAAGATCGCTCCCAACTGAACAAATTAGAGCATAGAGCGGCAATAAGGCACTATAAGAGTGAAATAAAACTTGCTCAAGCTGAGTTCTATGAAACCAAAATTAACATGGCAGCTAACTCCCCTAGAGAAATTTTTAAAATTGCGAAATCTTTAATTTCTCCTCCTTCTGAGCTCTTACCATCAGAGGGTGCACAGGCCCGCTGTGAGAACCTGGCCACCTTCTTCTTCCAGAAGATTCAGGCCATTTATTCCCTACTTTCGACAGGTAGTGAAGATATGGCCTCCTTCTTTACTCTGGACTCTGACCTGCCTGTGTCCTGCTCATTGGTCACTTTTCCACTTCTGGATCCCAGTACATTAGATATATTGGTCCACAAAGTCACCTCAGGATCTCCAAATGATCCAGCCCCTCCACAGACCTTAGCTAAAGTGATTGATACTATCCGCCCGTTCATCCTGGAGGCTCTTAACACCTCTATCACCTCCAACTCCGTCCCAGCCACATGGAAGTGCGGGAAGTGCGGGCTGTTGAAAAAGCCGAATTTGGATCAGAACAATCTGTCCAATTTCCGCCCTATCTCGCTGCTTCCGTGGATGAGTAAATTGTTAGAGAGACACATCAATAAAATCTTAGTGGATTATTTAGAGTCCAACAATCTCCTACAGGTCTCCCAGACAGGGTTTCGTCCCCAGCATGGTACCGAAACTGCCCTTCTGGCAGTGACAGAGGCAGCTAGAGCTATAATGGACCAGGGAGGAAAAACAGCCATCATACTTCTTGATCTCAGAGCAGCGTTCGACACTGTTAACCATGCCACACTATTACATCGTTTGAAGGGCATGGGTGTGTCGGGCGCGGCCTCGATACTTGGCTGACCTCCTTCCTAGAGGAGCGCTTTTTTCAGGTGTTTGAGGGCGAGGTAGTATCATCTAAGCATACGCTTAGCTGTGGGGTCCCGCAGGGCTCCTCCCTGAGCCCCACCCTTTTTAATGTTTATATGCAGCCTCTGGAGAAGATAGTCCTCCCTTTTGGTGTGCGGATTGTCACCTACGCAGACGATACCCAACTGGTGGTCTCTCTGGACCACGACGAGGGTTCCTCTAACACCTTGGGCCCTTGTCTAGAGGCTGTCGCTAAGTGGATGCAATCCTCCCACCTCAAACTCAACGGGGAGAAGACCGAGATCATGTTACTGGGTAACCCTTCCCTAACCTCCTTGGCGTCTATCTGGCTTTCATGTCTCGGTGCCCCCCCTCCCCCTAAAGAGCAGATAAAGAGTCTAGGAATCTGGCTTGATAGAGCACTGGATTTCTCAGTACAAGCCACCAAAACTGCCTCCACATGTGTGGGGCTAATGAAAATGCTCCGCAAAGTTCTCCCTCTGCTTCCATTCCAGGCGAGAAGGGTCATGGTACAGGCCCTGATACTCTCGCGCCTGGATTATGGAAACGTTTTATATCTAGGAGCCCCGGCGGCAGTGACTAACAGACTCCAAGTCACCCAAAACTGTGCCGCCCGACTATTTTTCAACATCCCTCGCTGGCAATCAGCAAGGAATGCCTTAAAAGAACTCCATTGGCTCCCAGTGGCTGCCAGAATGCAGTTTAAGGCCATGTGCATCTTGCACAAATCCTTCCATCGAACTGGCTCGGCAGTTTTGTACCCCCTAGTGTTACCTTACTCACCATCCAGAGCCCTTCGCTCTGCTTCATTGCATTTGGCAACCACCTCAAAAATCAAGAAAGCCCACTGGGGTGGCCGCTCTTTCACTCACACAGCGGCAAAGCTATGGAATTCCCTGCCTCTAACCCTCAGACAAAATAACAACAGAATGTCATTCAGGAAAGATCTAAAAACCTACTTGTTCACAAAAGCCTATTAAGTTACCCGGTAGCCCGACACAGTAATCAGTCTAAAGCGCTGCGAGGCCTCCGGGTAGTTATGCGCTATACAAGTGCAATTTTTCATTTCATTTCATTGGTGTGCAGCGGATGGGATAAGAGCTTGAAATTGTTTTACCATATAATCTTGTAATGTCATTTGAAAGATCACATTAAGGTACCAGTAGGTACATATAAATCAAGTCTTATAATACTTAAGTTCTACTGAACTTAGTTGGTGTAGAGCAAAGGGCTTAGTACACCCTGACTACAACTCTATAGAGGTTCTAGTAGGTAACATTTAGTGTAGGTAGGTGCACACACGACACCTCACTAGAAAATGTCCTTAGGAGGAGAGCCTAGTGTGCCTCTCCCCACAGAAGTTGACCCTCCCAGGGTCCCTTCTAAGTATGACACATTCACTTTTCATGAGTTGAGAAGTTTATGTATAGTCAGAAGACTGAGACAAGGACAAGCCCCACCTCTAAGCACCTGATAGATATATTAGTGGAATATGATGTGGACAAAGCATCCAACCCAGGTCCATCAGGGAGTGTAGAGGAGGACCATCCCTCAGCAGATGATCCCACTGGTGAAAACCAGGGAGATCCTGATGCTGTAGTGGATGATACCCACGTGCAAGCCAGAGAACTGAACCAGGTTAACCTATGACTACTTGGGACTTAGAATGGAAGAATCCAAACCAGACCCCCAGGTAAGCCTAACAATGGGCGCAGAAGGAGATCACTTTCCAGTGATTCCAACCACTCTGTTGACTCAATAGGGTCCCATGCCTCAGCTCTAGGGAGAATGACTTCCCCTGAGAGAAGAGAGCATAAGGCTAGGATGAGGGAATCCACGCTTAGGATCAAGAGGCAAGAAATTGCCCTTGCCAAAGAGACCCTGGCTCTTGAGAGAGAGAGAAAATTGTGTGGACTGGAGTCCACTGGTGGTAGCATATTTCCTAAAGATAAGGAAAGATCTCATGACCATAGAAACCTGAGTAAAGTTGTGACCCCCTATCAGGTAGGAGATGACATCCACAGGTGGATTACTGCTTTGGAGTGGTCCTGCAAAGTACAGCAGGTACCCCAGAGTCAGTGGGCTGCAATTTTATGGCTCTCCTTTGCAGACAAAGGTAGAGATAAGCTCCTAACAGTTAATGAACAGGATGCTTATAACTACACTGTCCGGAAGAGTGCTCTGATAGATGTGTTTAGCTTAACCACTGAGCAGTACAGGTTGCTGTTCAGAGACACCCAGAAGACACAGACTCAGGACTAGACTGACTTTGTAGATTGTGCCACTAAGGCTCTGGAAGGCTGGTTACTGGGCAGTAAGGTCAATGACTATACAGGATTGTATAACTTGATTAAGAGAGAACAGATTGTCAGTACCAGTTATTGCATCAACACCTGATTGACTCTGATCTGACCTCTCCCCAAGAATTGGGTAAGAAGGCAGACAAATGGGTCACAACCAGGGTGAGGCATAAGGTACAGAACCAAGCTGGTGATCAGAAGAAGCAAGACCAAAAGGGTGGGGAGAAATCAAAAGACCAGAAGTCTTCTCAAGGTCCCCAAAAAGCTCTACTGGTGGGGGTCCCCAACAACCTAAAAAGAAAGAAGGTCCAAAGAAACCATGGTGTAATTTTTGTAAAAGTAATACTCACTGAACCAGTGATTGCACCAAAAAGGAGGCAGCTCCAACCACCATTGCCCCTAAGGCAACTGTTCCCCCTAGTACAGCTAATAGTGGTGGTTCTCAACAAAAGGGTGTAGTACGGTTGACCCTGGGAACTGAGGTGGATTCTGGCCTAGTCAGAATACCAACTCAAGCTGTTCTTGTCAGTGATGTGGACATGGCTATGTCCTATACTGTGAGCCCCAGTAATTGTGCAAGTACAGACGGACACCTTTAATTAATAACAAAGTGGCTCAGGCCTACAAGGACACATGTGCAAGTGTCACTATGGTGACACCCAACTTTGTGAACCCTGGACAGATCGTACTAGGTGACAATTACCTAGTGACCAATGCAAGCAATGTCACTACCACCCATAGTATGGCAATTGTTAATTTCTCCTGGGGAGGGGTAACTGGCCTCAAAAGAGTTGATGTTAGTTCAGACCTCCCTGTAGAATGTTTGCTTGGCAATGACCTAGAATCTTCAGTCTGGGCTGAACTGGAGTATAGGACTCATGCAGAGATGTTAGGTATGTCAGCACATGTCCTTGCTGTGACCAGGTCACAGGCAAAAAAGTGCAACACTGAACAGGCCCTGGATCCTGAAATTATGGACCAGTTGCCTACCAGGAGGAGAAGCAATAGGGTTAAGGCAGTACCTTCCCCCTTGCCTCAGGATGAGGATCAGCCTTCCAAGGAAGCTGTTTGTGAGACCCAAGAAGGAACTGTCCTAGAAGAGCTTGAGCCTGATTAGGTTGAGTTTCTTGGGACAGGGGGGCCTTCAAGGGCAGATCTGAGGCAGGCGCAGTTGGACTGCCCTTGAACTCCTCAGATAGCAAGCTGCTGCTGAGGCTGCTGGGAATCCTACAGGTACCCATATAATGTGTTGGGATGAAGGTCTCCTGTATTCAGAGGCTAGAGACCCCAAGCCTGGTGCTTCCAGGAGGTTGGTCAGAACTATGGCATTCAGTGGCTTCCTTCTCACCGTAGCCCATGATATTCCCCTAGCAGGACATCTTGGCCAGAATAAGACTTGGGACAGGCTTGTCCCTTACTTTCACTGGCCTCACATGTCAGAAGATACCAAGGAGTTTTGTCGCTCCTGTGTCACCTGCCAAGCCAGTGGCAAATCAGGTGTCACCACAAAGGCCCCCCTAATACCAGTACCTGTGGTGGGGGTTCCCTATGAGAGAGTTGGGATAGACATTGTTGGACCAATGGATCCCCAAACAGCATCTGGGCACAGGTTTATTCTGGTGGTAGTGGATCATGCCACCAGATACCCAGAAGCTATTCCCCTAAGGACCAAAACAGCACCTGTTGTGGCAAGAGCCTTCCTGGGAGTTTTCTCAAGAGTGGGTTTTCCGAAGGAGGTTGTCTCAGGCAGAGGTGCAAAGTTTATGTCTGGGTATTTGACTGCTATGTGGAAAGAGTGTGGAGTGAACTACAAGTTCACCACACCCTACCATCCACAGTGCAATCGTCTGGTGGAGAGATTCAACAAGACCTTAAAGGGCATGATCAATGGTTTACCTGAAAAGCTTAGGTGAAGATGGGACATCCTTCTGCCCTGCCTTTTGTTTGCTTACAGAGAGGTCCCACAGAAGGGAGTTGGCTACAGCCCTTTTGAACTTCTGTTTGGGCACCCTGTAAGAGGACCCCTGTGTCTGGTGAAGAAAGGATGAGAGTTACCTCTCAAAGCTCCAAAGCAAGAAATAGTGGTTTATGAACTTGGTCTCCGTTCCAGGATGGCTGAGTATATGAAAAAGGCATCCAAAAACCTTGAGGCTAGCCAGGAACTCCAAAAAGCCTGGCATGACCAAAAGGCTGTGCTGACTGTTTACCAGCCAAGGCAGAAAGTGTGGGTGTTGGAGCCAGTGGCCCCAGCAGCACTCCAAGACAAATGGTCTGGACCCCACACTTTTGTTGAGCAGAAGGGAGAGGTAACCTATCTGGTTGATCTTGGAACTCCCAGGATCCCCCACAGGGTGCTTCATGTCAACAGATTGAAACCATATGTTGACAGGGCAGTTATGGACTTGCTCATGGCTACAGATGAGGGACAGGAGGAAGAGAGTGACCCTCTCCCAGGCCTTCTTTCTCAGAACCCTGATGACGGTTCAGTTGATGGTGTAGCCTTGGCAGGCAGCCTCACTGACCAAGAGCAGCAGGACTGCAGACACGTTCTACAGTCCTACAGACATATGTTTCCTCTGACTCCAAGTCAGACTAGCTGGTGCACCCATGAGGTGGACACTTTTGACAGTCTGCCCGTGAAGAGTAAAATCTACCGGCAACCTGATCATGTCACAGACTGTATCAGGACAGAGGTCCAAAAGATGTTGGAGTTGGGAGTCATTGAGCCCTCAGAGAGCCCTTGGGCCAGTCCTGTAGTCCTAGTGCCTAAACCTCACACCCAAGATGGTAAGAGAGAGACAAGGTTTTGTGTGGACTACTGAGGTCTCAATGCTGTCACTAGGACAGATGCCCACCCAATACCAAGAGCAGATCCGCTCATTGACAGATTGGCTTCTGCCAAGTTTTTTAGTACATTTGACTTGATAGCTGGCTACTGGCAGATCAGACTAGCTGATGATACAAAAGCCAAAACAACATTATTAACCCCAGGGGGTCATTATCAATGTGTGGTAATGCCCTTTGGTCTGAAGAATGCACCTGCCACATTCGAAAGGTTGGTGAACCAAGTCCTCTCAGGTCTGGATGACTACTGTGCAGCTTATCTTGATTATATTGCTGTCTTTAGCTCCACTTGGGAAGATCACCTGATCCACCTAAAGAATGTTTTGGAGGCCCTGCAAAAGGCAGGCCTATCAAGGCTACCAAGTGCCAGATAGGGCAGAGCAAGGTTGTATACCTGGGCCACCTTGTAGGTGGAGGTCAGGTTCAACCATTGGAGAGCAAGATCCAGACCATAAAGGACTGGACTCCTCCCACCACCCAGACACAGGTCAGAGCTTTCTTGGGCCTGTCTGGGTACTACAGGAAGTTTGTTAAGACCTATGGGTCCATTGTGACTCCTCTTAATGACTTGACGTCAAAGAAAATGCCAAAGAAAGTTCAGTGGACAGTAAGCTGTCAAAAGGCATTTGATGGGGGGGGGGGCGTGGCTTATCCGGCGAGCATGGCGGTCGTGTAGAGCGTGAGCTCCGACCAGCCTGCAAATATCCTGCTTACATATCCTGGCCCTGGTCATTCTAAGCAGGTCCAGACAATCCAGATCGGTGCCCGGTCCTGTGGGCATTCCCCGACAGCGAGAGGAGGTGCGGGGATTGGCTCCCGCGGCCCGAGCTTCTCCCGCGATTTGAGCGGTCCGGTGCGGCCTACAAAGCCGGGGCCTCAATTTTGGCGTAGCCTGACAAATTGGAGCGGCCGCGCCGGGAGCAGAGGCGGCGTGGCTCCATCGCATCCTCAAAGGCCGGGAGCCCCCGCGGACGGAGTCTCCTGCGGAGCGGCGGCGAGAGGAGTGGGGAAGGGACGAGCCCAGTGAAGGCCCTGGTCGGGGGTCACCGTAGACCGCCGGAGAGCGGATCCATCCTGTGGAAGCGTGGTGAAGGCCCTGAATAGCTGAGAGGCGCGCCTGGACAGACGAGAGACGCTGCCGCTATCCCAGGTCGGTGCAGGGACTTAGACACCCAGTGAGCGGCTCAGCGGACGGTCAGGCCACAGGGAGTGGGGATACTGCGGCTGGGGGGCCGATACTCGGGGGTCACATCGGGCCCCGGCGTAAAGCTGTTGGTGGCGCCTCTCTAGCGCTGAGCCTGAATTGAGGTCGGGACCTGCGTCACAGAGCGGTGCACGCTCGTCGGCGCCATAGTGGTCCACTTAACGCCATTGGGCCCCCCCCCCCTGCTTTTCTTGAACGGGAGACCGGCAGTTGATGGCCATATTTGAACGCGGAGCCTAGTGGCGGGAGTGGGCCACAAACCGAGAGCAGCATGACGAGAGGCGGCGGTGGCCAGGGCAAACAAGGGACAATTGATAAATTCACAGAGGCGGCCGGCGCAAAGGGAGCACAGACGCAGGTGCCGGGCAACGCAGCACTCATGGCGGCGATCACGCAGTCCAGGGATGTGCTGGACGCCAAGATTGGGGCAGTGGACTCTGATGTCATGCTTCTCCGACAGGATCTGCAGAACGCAGTGGAACGAATTACAGGCACAGAGACGCGCATATCGGAGGTGGAGGATGACGTCTCCTCCCTGAAGAAGAGGGTATTGGCCCTGGAGAGGATTCAGAAGGGTCATGCCCTGAGAGCAGAGGAGGCGGAGGGATGTGCACGGCGTAGTAACCTATGATTTATAGGCTTTCCAGAAGATTGCGAGAAAGGCAACACAGAGAGCTTCTTGACACAATGGCTAGAGAGCTGACTTCCACCAGACGCTCTCTCCCGCTGCTTCGTGATTGAGAGGGCCCACCGGGCATTGACGCAAAAGCCCCCGGCTTGCGCACGCCCCATGATCGCCAAACTCCTGAACTATGCTGATAGAGACACGTTGCTGAAACAGACAAGATTGAAGGGCAAGCTCACATACGACAATGCAAATATCCTGATTTTTCCGGACTACACCAAACATGTGCAACAACAACGCCAATCCTTCACTGCAGCCAAGGCTTGTCTCAGGGGCCTGCAGCTGCAATACGCTTTGCTCTACCCTGCGTGGTTGCGGGTCATCTTCCAGTCCCGCACCTTCTTCTTTGACACTCCGGAAGAGGTCTTTCAGTGGACGGATGAGACTGTTAAGATTCGGACTAACACAGCGAAGGGCGGGGAGTCCGACTCCTCCGCAAGCAACTCGGCCGGGAGGGGCCCAGAGGGTCGGCGTAAGCGCAAGGGCAGATCGCGCTCGAGCCGTGGCTCGAAGTCTGGGTCGACCACACGTCGAGATGAGGAGGCGCCGGAGGTCCAGGAGGATGTGCCTTGACTTTTGAGGGACCTGACATGTGATTCGCTCTAATGCTTCAAATAGATGACCAGGCACATTGGGGCCGAGGCTGGTGACCACACACGGTTTGGTTGGGGAGAGAACAACAGCCTAGTTCCATATGGGCTGCTGTGAGGGGTTTCATTGGAGGGGGTGGTGCTTGGCTCCCTGTTGGGGCCAGGACCATGCTCCGACCATGACAGGTGCTTCCATGTTTGGGAGGTGCGGTGGGGGGAGTTTGGGGAGAAGTTGGGGGTTAGTTTCGAGGGAAGGAGGGAGGGTTTGCACTGAAATTGCTGCTTGCTGACCATCTTCAGATTTGCCAGGGCTGCCGGCGTAGGACTGGGCTGCGACACATCGTACAACACAAATGTCTCTTGATGGTGAAGGAGTGCGGCTAGGCCCGGGTGGGACATGGATCATGAGCTGGAATGTGCGGGGGATGCTGGACAAGGTGAAGAGGGGGGCTGTATTTACGTGGGCTAAGAGGAGGGGAACGGACATACTCATCCTGCAAGAAACACACTTACTCGGTACCAAGGCGCTGTGCCTTCAGAGAAATGGGTTCACACACGTATACCACTCTGGGTTCACGAGAGGATCACGAGGGGTGGCAGTCCTTATACACCGTAGGGTCCCTTCGCTCATAAACGTACGTGGACTGATGCGCAGGGCAGATTTGTATTTGCGCAGGGAGGTGTTGAAGGAGACCCAGTACTCATTGGTAGTGTATATGCCCCGCCACCGTTGCAGTGGCCCCTGGTTGAGAAGTTGTTTTCCCTCTGGGTGGACATGCCCAATGCTCTGTCCATAGTAGGAGGGGATTCGAATGACGTGGTGGACGACACATGTGACAGATGGCGCAGCGCTGCCGGCGTTCAGAGCGCGGCGGGGAGGGAGAGTCCTGTAACTAGGTTGCGGGCTCTGGTCACAGGTCTCGATTGGGTAGACACATGGAGACACAAACATGGCTCGCGCAGAGAGTATACGTATTTCTCCACAGCGCGAGACTCCTTCTCTAGGCTCGACTACATATTTGTTTCCAGAGGGATGGCGAATAGAGTGTTGTCCGCGGAAATCCTGCCACGGGCGCTGTCTGACCATTCGCCGATCTACGTTATACTCGATACTGGTCGCGCTCGGCAGCCCTTTCGGTGGCGTTTGTCACCAGCTGATGCAAGATGCCTACCGTGCCCACATGACCTGTGAACTTGATCATTTCCTGTCCGCTAACGTAGGCACGGTGGACTCCCCGGCGACGCTCTGGGAGGCGATGAAGCCCACGCTGCGAGGCGTTGACATTTCATGGTGCGCAGCAGCGCGTAAGGAGAGGCGTAGAGACCTAGTGCGGCGCGAGGTTGACCTGGAGGCGCTGGAGTGTAGGGGCAGAGAGGAGGATGGGGGGCTGGCCAGGAGGCAGCTGGGTCTGGCGCAACAACAATATACTGCGGTGCTTCTAGACGAAGCCAGGCAGGCTTGGCTGGCTACGCGTAGTCGTATATACCAATGGGGCGATAAGTCCTGCAAGATGCTGCATCGCCTATGTTAGGGCATCATGCACGCCCAACCCCTGCCCCAGATAGTGGGACTAGATGGGGAGCCTATCTTGGAGCCGGCGGCGTTGGCCGGAAGCTTTGCTACATATTATGAGGCTTTATACGCGCCGCAGGAGTGCTTGGAAGCAGAGGTCGTACAACGATTTATTGATGACCTTCTACCGAGGGCCGTCTCAGACGAGTCTTGTGAGATATTGGACCGCCCCCTGACAGATGCTGAGCTAGCCACAGCGCTGGGCGAATTGAATCCGGGGAAAGCGCCCGGACCGAATGGGCTCCCTAGTGAATTTTTTCGGCGCTTCGCGACGTAACTGAGCCCATATTTCCGCCCAGTTATAGAAGAAGCGCGGAAGAGTGGTACACTGCCACCAGACTGGCGACATGCGGAGGTGGTGGTTTTCTTGAAGCCAGGGCGACCCCCGGAGAGCCACGCGTCCTACCGCCCGATCTCCTTGCTCAATACGGAGGCCAAGATACTGGCTAAGGCCCTTGCCAATAGACTTAAACCATACATCACCGACCTGGTACACCCGGACCAGGCCGGCTTTATGCCACAGCGGGCCACTCGCCATAATATAAGACGCGCTCAGGTCGCAGTGTCGGCGTGGCGAAGACTGGGGGAACAGGTGGCGCTGTTTTTAGCGGCCATGGATAGGGCATTCGACTCCCTGAGCTGGACATACTTGTTCGCCTTGCTGAATCTGGGCCCTCGATTTTTGACATATGTGCGGCTCCTGTACACGGACCTCACAGCAGCGGTGCGAGTGGGGGGGGAGATATCCTGCTCCTTCCGGATCGAGCGTGGGACGAGGCAGGGCTGCCCCCTTTCTCCATATCTGTTTGCACTATCCATTGAGCCCCTCGCGGCTTGGGTGCGAATAGACGCTCAGCTCAGGGGATTCCAGTGGACGTCTGGCGTGACGGATAGAATAGCACTATACGCCAACGACGTGTTATTTTTTCTCACTGACCTGGAGCGATAGGGGCCCCGTCTCCTGCGAATCCTACAAATCTTTGGCGAAACCTCTGGATTATATATGAATCCCCGGAAATCTACACTCTGGATTTTGGGCGGCCCGCAGCCAGTGGGGGATTGGGCGAGTGAGCTCCAGATAGCCACGGGCGGAGTGAAGTATTTGGGAGTGTTCCTATCCGAGGACACGACCGCTGCTATGGAGCGCAACATTGCCCCGGTCTGGGAGCGCACTCTGGAAGACCTTAAGGTGTGTTCTAAAATGCCACTTTCCATACATGGTAGATCGGCCATCTTTAAGATGGTGGCACTCCCACGCCTGATTTACCAGCTGCAGAACCACCCGGTCCTGGTTGCGCTGGGCTGGTTCCGGCGCCTTAACTTGGCGCTCAGCCGGTTCCTGTGGTAAGGGGGCGCAGTACGGGTTGCCCTGCGGACTTGCTTCCGATCAACATATACCGGGGGCCTGGCCACATCAGATGTCCTATCGTATTACCATTCAGAAAAGGGGGTGGTGATGGACAGAGTATCTGAATTAAGCAGAACACTCCTACCCAGTCAACAGATCAGGGCTTGATCCATCACCGTTTTTTAGCTCACTGCACCATCCCAGCTCAGAACCCGGCTACATGCAAATTAGTCTGTCCCTGGCCCAGTGCATCATGGGGACAGGGCAGACCAAACTACCAAGCCAATTCATTTACTGGAAAGGAAACAAGCTTCCGGGGACCGGTTTCTGGCATTACAGCCGTCTTCGGCCCGGCTTGCTTGAGTCCTGATGGTGTAGTGAGCAAGGGACTCATGTCTGAGCATACCTTTCCATGCTTATGGTGGACAAAACAATTCAGAAAAGGGGGTGGTGATGGACAGAGTATCTGAATTAAGCAGAACACTCCTACCAAGTCAACAGATCAGGGCTTGATCCATCACCGTTTTTTAGCTCACTGCACCATCCCAGCTCAGAACCTGGCTACATGCAAATTAGTCTGTCCCTGGCCCAGTGCATCATGGGGACAGGGCAGACCAAACAACCAAGCCAATTCTTTTACTGGAAAGGAAACAAGCTTCCGGGGACCGGTTTCTGGCATTACAGCCGTCTTCGGCCCGGCTTGCTTGAATCCTGATGGATCAGTGAGCAAGGGACTCACATCTGAGCATACCCTTCCACGCTTATGGTGGACAAAACGATTCAGAAAAGGGGGGTGGTGATGGACAGAGTATCTGAATTAAGCAGAACACTCCTACCCAGTCAACATATCAGGGCTTGATCCATCACCGTTTTTTAGCTCACTGCACCATCCCAGCTCAGAACCTGGCTACATGCAAATAAGTCTGTCCCTGGCCCTGGAAGGGTATGCTCAGATGTGAGTCCCTTGCTCACTGCAAGAATTGGCTTGGTAGTTTGGTCTGCCCTGTTCCCATGATGCACTGGGCCAGGGACAGACAAATTTGCATGTAGCCAGGTTCTGAGCTGGGATGGTGCAGTGAGCTAAAAAACGGTGATGGATCAAGCCCTGATCTGTTGACTGGGTAGGATTGTTCTGCTTAATTCAGATACTCTGTCCATCACCACCCCCCTTTTCTGAATCGTTTTGTCCACCATAAGCGTGGAAGGGTATGCTCAGATGTGAGTCCCTTGCTCACGGCACCATCAGGATTCAAGCAAGCCGGGCCGAAGACGGCTGTAATGCCAGAAACCGGTCCCCGGAAGCTTGTTTCCTTTCCAGTAAAAGAATTGGCTTGGTAGTTTGGTCTGCCCTGTTCCCATGATGCACTGGGCCAGGGACAGACTAATTTGCATGTAGCCAGGTTCTGAGCTGGGATGGTGCAGTGAGCTAAAAAAAACGGTGATGGATCAAGCCCTGATCTGTTGACTGGGTGGGAGTTTTCTGCTTAATTCAGATACTCTGTCCATCACCACCCCCCTTTTCTGAATCGTTTTGTCCACCATAAGTGTGGAAGGGTATGCTCAGATGTGAGTCCCTTGCTCACTGCACCATCAGGATTCAAGCAAGCCGGGCCGAAGACGGCTGTAATGCCAGAAACCGGTCCCTGGAAGCTTGTTTCCTTTCCAGTAAAAGAATTGGCTTGGTAGTTTGGTCTGCCCTGTTCCCATGATGCACTGGGCCAGGGACAGACTAATTTGCATGTAGCCAGGTTCTGAGCTGGGATGGTGCAGTGAGCTAAAAAACGGTGATGGATCAAGCCCTGATATGTTGACTGGGTAGGAGTGTTCTGCTTAATTCAGATACTCTGTCCATCATCACCCCCCTTTTCTGAATCATTTTGTCCACCATAAGCGTGGAAGGGTATGCTCAGATGTGAGTCCCTTGCTCACTGTACCATCAGGATCCAAGCAAGCCGGGCCGAAGACGGCTGTAATGCCAGAAACCGGTCCCCGGATGCTTGTTTCCTTTCCAGTAAAACAATTGGCTTGGTAGTTTGGTCTGCCCTGTTCCCATGATGCACTGGGCCAGGGACAGACTAATTTGCATGTAGCCAGGTTCTGAGCTGGAATGGTGCAGTGAGCTAACAAACGGTGATGGATCAAGCCCGGATCTGTTGACAGGGTAGGAGTGTTCTGCTTAATTCAGATACTCTGTCCATCACCACTAAGCATGGGCGGAAAATCCGTTTCGCTCGCGGATTTTGCGGATTTTCGGGAAATTCGCAATCCGCGAGATTCGCGAATCTCCCGCCAAATCCGCGAGCAGCGGATTTTGCTCGCACTGCTCGCACTGTTCGAGTGAGTTCGCGGCTTCCCAGTACAACTTCGCGCCCCGCGAATAAGTGCTAAATTGCAGAAATACGATCTTAGCAAAACTGAAACTACTTACCAGGTTCAAAAGTTCAGGCTCATCATTAGTAGCCATTTCCTGTAGTGCTTCCTGAGGGGCCCCTCCAGAGTTCAGTTGCCAGTTGCAACTATTATGTGACCCTGCTCTGAACCTCAGAATAGTTACACATATGCCACAAAGGTCCTGAATTACAGCTAAGGGAGACAAGCAGGAGCCAGGCTGGAAGTTAAAATCCATTAATCAGCCCCTAATTCATTATTGTCAGTTGGGGCAGGGCAGGTGTTGTAACTAATTTTGCAACAATGAAAGCACTTAGCAAGTGCAAAAGATCACTAATCAGGGCGCACTAAGGAAGCAGGTGCCAGCTAAAAAAATATTCTGTGACACATTAATCAGCCCCAAATTAATTCAGGTCACTTGAGGCAGGGAAGGTGTGCTTTGCTTTGCCGAAAATAATGTACACTGGACAACCAGAGGGTGTGGTGATGAAACAGAGGGTGGCATGGGTGGGCCAGAGGGTGGCATGAGTAGTCAGAGAGTGGCAGTGGTGACAGAGAGTGGCAGTGATGAAGAAGAGTGTCCCAAACAGGCTGGACACGTAGAAACAACAAGTTCGCAAAACTTGCGACCCGACAGGTAAGTTCGCAAATTGCGAAATTGTAAAAACCCTCGCGAACTGGCAGAAACACGGGCGAACACAAAAAAAAAAAAATCCGCAAATTCGCGGGAATTCACGGATTTTGCGGATTGCGAGTTCGCAAATCCGCAAAATTCGCGAACGCGAGATTCGCAAAATTCGCCCATGCTTAATCACCACCCCCCTTTTCTGAATCCTATCTTATTACCAGGCATCCCACCTATTGGTCTTAAATGACTCGTGGTATGCGGATAAAAGCGACCCCGCATACGCAGTGGAGAGGGCATTGATGGGCACTGCGTTCGTCCACACACTGCTTTACTCGGCGCCCCTCAGGAAATCTCTACCATCTATTACGCAGGTGGTCTTTCAAGTTTGGAGACAGACAATACGTAGGATGGGTTGGTGGAACGTGCTCACCCAAGAAACCCCGCTGTGGCGTAATGGCCGACTACCTCAGATGGACACACTGATGGGCTTCCGGGGATGGGACGCGATTGGCATTTCTACATTAGGAGACGTCATGTCGGGGGGTGTGCTCAAGTCCTTCGATGATCTGCGGGTTGAATTTGAGATGCCGAGAACCCAGTTCTATAAATACCTTCAATTCCGTCATGCCCTGACGCCATATATAGCGGGGCTGGAGGACCTCCCGGAGTTTAGTCTGCTAGAGGCCAAAGTTTTCATGGGGGAGCTACCCGACAAGAAACTGTCCCGAATCTACCAAATCCTTGTACGGCACTGCTCCACTGATCTGCAACGCCTTAACACAGCGTGGGAACAGGATGTTGGGGAATTGGATGAGGAGGATTGGGTGGAGGCACTGGAGAGCCCTAGGGGAGCTGCAATTTCCACGCGCCTGCGACTCATTCAATTTAGGTACCTACACCGTACATATTATACTAGGCAGCGCTTGTGGAAGGCGGGTTTGATTGCGTCCCCAGATTGCCTTAGGTGTGGTTCGGAGGTTGGAACGTTGATGCATACAGTGTGGGAATGCAGGGCGCTGCAGAGATTCTGGACGGGGGTGCTCCGGTGTTTAGACGAGGTCCTAGCCTGGGTACTTCAGAGAGACCCTAAACTAACACTGCTACACGTCATGGCTGGGGTGGGAGGCAATAGGTACACGCGCCATTTACTTCTACTGGGCTTAACATTAGCAAAGAGAGATATTGCACGCTCATGGAAGGCGCCCCAGGCTCCGTCACTCACGGCATGGAAAAATGGTATGGACTTCAGCAAGGGGGCTGGAGCAGCCTGTCTTTGTGGCTAGGGGCTGCCCGCGAAAACACTTTAAGATCTGGAAGAGGTGGGCGGACTATCGTGGACTGGAGCTAGACCCGCCACCTGAGGACATGACAGACCAGCCTCAGATATAGCCGGACAATCATGGCAAAACTGTGTACTTATCGGTGCACAATATGCATTGTGCACTGGAGGTGTATTAAATGAGTGGAGCAGGCAGCAGCGCACGGGTGGCGGGAGTTGTGGGTGGTGGGGGGGGGGGGGACCAGTTTGATGCACTATTCGTTTGTACATTCTACTTCCTAAAAATGAAATGACTGCATTTGTGATTTGTTGAATGATGATGGTGATTGTCTCTGGGTGACAGAGCATTGCAGGATATATGCTTACTATGCAATCAATAAAATCTGTTTTTAAAAAAAAAGGCATTTGATGAACTGAAGCAGGCCATGTGCACTGCACCTCTTCTGCAAAGTCCAGACTACTCCAAGGAATTCATTATTCAAACAGATGCTTCTGAATTGGGTGTGGGTGCTGTTCTTTCACAACTGAAAAAGATGGTCAAGACCAGCCAATAGCTTTTATTAGCAGAAGGCTGACCCCTAGAGAGAAACGTTGGTCAGATATTGAGAGAGAGGCCTTTGCTGTGGTTTGGGCCCTGAAGAAGCTACGGGCATACTTGTTTGGTACTCACTTCAAGATTCAGACAGACCATAAGCCCCTCTTGTGGCTAATTCAGATGAAGGGTGAAAATCCCAAACTGCTTAGGTGGTCCATTTCCCTACAGGGGATGGACTTTACAGTGGAACATAGACCTGGGACTGACCATGCCAATGCAGATGGACTCTCCAGATATTTCCACTTAGAACATGAAGACTCAACTGGTCAAGGTTAGCAAGGTTAGTTTATTTTCCCTACGTTGGGGGGGGTGGGGTTGTGTAGGACAGTAGGGTCCGCTTCCTATGGTCACCCCCACTTTTTGCAGTGATTCTCTGGTTTTTCGACTTTAGTGTGGCTGTGGGCCTGCTAATCAGACCCACAGCCCAACTGTTCTCTCTCTAAATTGATACCATGTACATTAGCTACATACATGATTGGGTTTTGGGTCACCTATGTGAGTCCCTGTATAGTGTACCACAGGTACCCAGGGCATAGGTGCATCCAAGGCCTACCAGGAGCTGCAGCATATATTATGCCACCCCTTGCTGGCCATCCAAACTGACACCACAGGCTCATCACTCAGCTTGGGGAAGGTGGTGTAATCACCCCTTACTTAGATATAGTATATCTATATCTACCTTATATATAGACACATAGTAACATATAAGTCACTCCTATGGCAGGCCTTAACAATCTGGAGGCAGATTGCTTGGTTTTATGTGAGAGGGTGCCCTAGCATGAGCTGAACCCCTCTGCAGCTTTCGGAACCATCTCCTTATAGCTGTTCCATGATATAGCCATACCATATACTCTTAAGTACATTATAATCCTTGCGGTTAATGCTAACTTTGTTTTGGCTTTATCAAAACATGTCGTGTAAGGTGTCAAACACTTTGGAATACTATCCCCCCCCCCCCCACCAGTTCTGGCGGCGGGGGTAGCATTCGACCCTTCTAGAGGTAAAAGAGATGTAGTTACTGCTTTTCCCTGTTAAAGTTAAACAGAGCCTCAGCATCACAAAATGGATTCTGCTGCCACAGACACAGGTCTGACCTCCTGCTGCCGGACGAAACTCCGGCAAGGGAGGCCTGGACAATAGGTTTCCTGTCAGGGGAGGTGCTAGCACCTCCCCAGACCACTTGTAGTGTAAAAGGGGCAGGGTGGGTTGAAAGGAAAGATGCTTTTCCAGACACTGCCTGGGGCACAGAAGGTGCTCCATGCATACCCCAGTTCAAACCAGTTGCTGGGGCCCTCCAGCCCGCTCTGGCATGAAACTGGACAAAGGGAAAGGGATGTAACCACCCCCTTCCCAGGTCCACCCATAGGAGGGACCTAGCAGGTACTCCAGCCCCTAAAATCAGTATAAAGGTAGGAGCTGTGTCTAGAGACTTGAGATTATCCTGGACTGAAACTCTGATACAAAACTCTTGGACCTTCGACATTCTATATCGACTAGAAGACTGAAGACATCTCCCTTGTGGTCAAGGAGTGACCACCCTGTGCACACAGGCACCACCAGTAACTTGCTGGTTTGCTTTGTTGATGCTCCCGCCAGAACCCGAAGACTCAGCGACTCAGGAACTGGACTTCCAGACTTCTCCAACTCCGATCCACATCCACAGCAAAGCTGAGACCCGTGGCGGACACGAGAGATATGGGACCGGACACCCTGGACTTCCTGCATTTTGCTAACTGCTCGACTCCCGAGATACCCTTGCAGTTGGGCATTAGGGTATAAGAAGCCCCAGACCCGAGCGCCATTTGCACCAAAGCTCAGCTCTCCACACTCCATGAGTGCCGCCTGGGGCCTGCTCCTGCATTTCAGTTTGACACGTCTTCCTGGTTGATAGCCCGCTGGCTAGTTAGCCCCCTGAAGATTTCTTTTTGAATTTACACTGCTGGCCTGATTGCTCCAGGCTTGCTCCAGCTTCTCTGCAAAGGAGAAGATCCCCAGACCTTGCTGGTCTGACTCGAAGCCAATCTTCACTTCCTGCTTGGGTTACAGTTGCCAAGGCTTGTTGGGTCCAATCGGGATACCAATGCCTCAGTCAACTAGATATTTTGTGGGACAGCTTGAATCCAGCTCCTGGTTGTCATCGACACCTCCTGGTCCTCGGGGCTGCAGAGACAAGCTTCACCTCTTCACCTGAAATCTCCTCTACATCGCCTGGTTCCTTTCTGGTCACTGGCTGGACTGGACTGACCCAGACTCTGTCCCCTCTGCTTTCAGGTTCTTCAGTTCCTCGATCCACCCTTGGATCCACCCGGACACTTTTCCTCTGGTCGCCTGCTGCACTTCTTCGCAGATCTCCATAGGAAACATCGACAAAACATTTAGAGAGCAAGATGGCCGCTGAAGAGCTGTGCTGAGCAGTCACACTATTTTCCCTCTCCTGCTTGTGCCAGTTATGGAATGACTAGAGGCGCTGTGGACCCCAGATGGCCGGTGAACACTGGTGGCGGCAAGGATTAAAGGAGTATATACGGTTTATAAATCAAGTCCCCAGGTTCGGACTAAGCTGGGACTGGCTGAGGCAAAAACTTGTAAGGTAGGCAGGCGTGGTAGACAGCGAAAAGAATCAAGATTTGGTCTATAAGATGCCGCCCGACCTCCTAAGCAAGAAAAAATGAACGAGATGTCGGATCTATCGGCAACAAAGACAAAAACTGTAGTAACGGCGCTTACTCCGAGCATCGATGCGGGTCTTGGAAAGGCTGGGAAGGCTACAGGGGCGATCCGGTCCCGGCCCCCCGGCAAAAAAAAAAGACAGAGCTTCGCGGAAAGATAGTGGAGACCGTGGGAAATGCTCCAGTTAGCATTACAGAAGGCCGGAATCTGAAAACAGACAAAGCGGTCAAAGTAGATAAAATAATGAAAGGAGCGGACACCTCAAAAATCAAAGACCCAGGGATGCGGCAGCCTACCCTCACAGAGGTTTTCTCCACGAGGCTCCCCGACCAGTCAGATGGTGTTCAGGAGCAGCTAGAGGCTGGCGAAAGCGTCCTCGAGGACGCTACGAAAGCAGCAGTGAACGCAGTGAACTGAGAGAATCTGGTTGCCAGGCAATGCTTGGATCCTGTACGAGGCTCAGTAGCGGCCCAGACACCCAGGCAACAGGCTGCTCATGGACATGGCTCGCTGACGGAAGAGGCACCAGGGGCCCGCACGGCAGGACTAACATCTAATTCAGTGCAAACAACGGTAGGAGGAACCCACGAGGCTCTTGGAGGCGCTGACCTGGGGAATTCAGATATGCTTGGGGCTCTGTTGTTAATGGAGGAGGAGATGAACTCTCAAAAGCAATCAGACAATACCTGGGGCAGTAGGGATAGTTTGACTGATAAAGGCAACAATGGGAGGACCAGGATTAAGCAGGCAACAGAAAAGGGTGATGGTGGCTCAATGGAGGGGGAGTGCTTTTTTTCATTGAATGAGGACACAGAATCTGAATCAATAATGTCAGGAAGTTCAGAGGAGGAGGAGGAGGGTACAGATTCAGGTTCTGATACTTCTGGAAAAGACTCCACGCAACGGAAAAAAAATCCCCAGATCAAGGAGGCGTGCTTCGGGGTCTCCATTTCTCCCTGAAAGACGTTTAGTATGGTATTATTCGGCTACATCACAGGTCTACCAGGATAATGGTGGAGCCGGTGGTCCCCCTTCTGACGCCCCACCCAGAAGTGACTCCTTTGAAATTTTATTCACCACCCTTAAACAGATGCAAGCAGAAGCAAGATTGGATAGCCGCAGAGCAAGGCAGGCCACAAAGAAAATTCAAGGGTCTCTTAGGAAAGTAAATAAACTGTATAAAGAAGTGGTGGGCAGAGTAACGGAGGTCAAGGAACAAACAGGGAAACTGGAGGACAATGTTGGAAGCTGGCAATCATTTAAAACGGAACATGAGAAGATGGTGGAGGATCTGCGCTGGAAGATGGAAGATTTTGGGAACAGACAGAGACGGAATAGTGTTAGAATTCTGGGCATGGCAGAAGGGACAGAAGGGCAGGATGTAAGGCAATTTGTTGTAGACCTGTTAAAGGGGGCTTTTCCAGAATCCCAGTGGCAGTGGGAAAGAGAGGTGCAGAGGGCGCATCGGTTCCCCTTTGTATTAAAGAAGGGGCAAGCTTCAGGAGGGCAGGGTGCACTACCTAGGGCAATCCTGGTCAACATAGGGAATTTTTTACTAAGGCAAGAGATCATAGACAAAGCAAGGCCAGACAGCAGGCGATCATTTCAGGGCATTACATTTTTCACTAGGCCCGACTTTTGCCACACTACTGTTGAGCGCAGATGGAAACTTAGGCAAATGATAGCACCCTTTCAGGCCCTTGGGGCAGAAGCATACCTCCTGTATCCTTCAAGGCTTAAGGTAGTGGTAAAAGGGAAAGTCTGCATGTTTGTTTTCAGATCGAAGCCCAGCAGTTTTTAGATGAGATTAAGAAACAGAAAACTGGGTATGGGGCAGGGCCTACAAATCCTTGATGCTAGTTGTAGGGTTTAAGTACCTTGAATATGGTAAACTTTGAAATGGAGCAACACAACACAGCACCGGATAGAATGAAGCAGAGGGGGGAAGCGACTTGCGCAATTTGAAGCAGCCACACATAGGTCTCACGACCTATTTGCCTGTAAGGGGGTGGGGGGAGGGGGAGTGGGGGAGCTAGGAGGGTGGGAAGGGCTGGGGAGGGCAGTGGGGGGGGGGGGGGAAAGGGCACACGAAGTTATGGTGATTTTTGGTTGGAACAGCACATTTGGGTAGGAAATACGGTAGGAGATGTATAAGATATACAGGGTACAAAAAAATGTAGGGTATCAACAGCCGCATTCTCTTCTTAGCAGATTAGCAGTATTGTTTGTTGGATACAAAATCTATCTAGATGGCATGTAGAATAGCTTCAATAAATGTATGCGGGCTGAACGAAATAAATAAAAGACATAGAGTGGCTGCACTTCTGAATACTTTGCGGTTGGATCTGGTTTGTCTACAAGAAACTCACATAGAGGGTAACAAAGAATATCTCCTGGAACAGCTGGGGTTAGCAGTTTTAGCAAAAACTAATCAAGGGACCAAAACTAGAGGGGTGGTAGTGCTGGGTAGAAATAGAGATACGATAGTGAAAAGGAAAAAAGAAGATCAATGGGGGAGGTGGGTGCTGTTGGAAATAGTTTTTAATGGGGAGATAATCACGTTAGTTTCAGTTTACGGGTCCACGGAGGATGACCCGGATGTCTTTCAGTATTTGGATGTGGAATTGGCACAATGGCCTGAACCAATCATATGCTGTGGCAATTTGAATTTGCATGATCTGGTTAGTTCATTTTTGCAACCCGGGAGACAATATTTAGGTAGAAAGAAGAAAACCTATAGAGCATTGACAGATATGGTGTTAAATAATGCTTTCGAGGATCCATGGGTAAAGTGTCACCCGAATTTAGATGGTAGCACTTTTTTTTCAGCCCCCCACCAGGTATTGGTTAGACTTGATTATTTTTTAATTTCGAATAGTTTGGTTGATGGGTCAAAAATAGAAAGGCACCCTCGCATCATATCAGACCACAGCCCTTTAGTGCTAACAATTAAATTGGGTCAGTTTCAAAGGAAAGAGCTACAGTGGACGTTTGAAAGGGCGTTGCTGCAGGATCAGGAATATCGGGCAGTCATGATAAGGTGGATCAAGAACTTCTGAGATGTAAACAGGGGGACAGAATCCCCAGGGGTAGTGTGGGATACATTTAAAGCCGGGGTCAGAGGGGAGACAATGAGCTTTGTACTCTCAAGGCAGAAGAGGGAGAAGCTGAAGGCGGAAGAGATGCGTAAAAGCCTGTTGAGAGTTGAAGAAGAATTAGCACTAGCCGTCAGGCAGCAATCCCCGTTAGATCACATAATGCTTAGAGTTGTTGCACTCAGAGCAGAGGCGGTGGAAGGGATCGCCAAGAAAACAACTGAAAAATATCTCGCCAAAAAGGAGAGCGCGTATGAGCTCAGCGAAAGGGTGGGCCATATTTTAACTGTTCGGACTAGGCAGAGAGGAGCGGCATCAGATATCAAGGAAATCATAGACACACAAGGAAATACTGCTAGAGAACCAGATCAGATAAGGGAAGTATTCAGGCAATTTTATTCAGATCTATATGCAACAGATAACACGGGGGTGTGGTGGATGTAGAAGGATATCTGAGTGAGGTAGTCCCTTCAAAGCTCTCTTTGGATGGCAAGGCTGAACTAGAAGATATATTTCAGTTAGAGGAGTTTGTTACAGCGCTTGGCAGCCTACCTTCGGGGAAGGCTGCGGGTCCGGATCAGATCCTGCTGGAATTCTTTAAAACATTTCAAACAACTCTTATGGGGGATATGTTTAACATCATGCTATTGGCACAGAAGGGAGAATGGGTCCCTGAGTCCTGGGGAGGGGACGACATCATAGTAATTGCAAAGAAAGGTAAACCTGTGACCGATCCAGGCTCATACCGCCCGATTACTCTGATGAACTCAGATGTAAAAATATATTCAAAATGCTTGCTAAAAAACTAGCACGGGTTGTAGAGAGTCTGGTCTGCCCTTCCCAGCATGGGTTTATCCCAGGAAAAGGGACAACACAGCATGTCAGACAGGTAATAACTATGTTTGACGCAGCAGGTACCCTAGGAGACCCTATGGCAGCGCTGTTTTTAGACACAGAGAAGGCGTTTGATAGGGTCTCCTGGGGTTTCCAATGGTCGGTTATGAGGTGGAGTGGCATAGGGGAAGGCTTCATTAGAGCTATACAGACTTTTTACAAAAACCCAACGGCCAAGATCAGAGTCAATAGGGAATACTCGACAGCTGTTAGAATTAGTAGAGGGACCAGGCAGGGCTGCCCGTCATCCCCCCTGCTATTCGTGCTTTATCTGTATCCATATCTGCGTAGACTAGAAAGGAATCCAGGGATACCGGCAATGAATATAAATGGCTGCAGGGTAAAAACATTGGCATACGCGGATGATGTGGCCATTCTGACACCCAACCCGAAAGCTGCTATTAGGGCGGCGGAAGCAGAAGCTCAATGTTTTGGACAGGTTTCTGGGTACAGCCTGAATAGATCTAAAACGCAGATTGTCGAGAATAGTTATTTGAGCTGTAATGATGATAGGGTTGTTGGGTCAGCAATATACCTAGGGGTGGCAGTATCAGCAAATCTGGATCGGGTGGTGGGAAACAATATGATCCCCTTAATGTCACAAGTAAAAGCGGATTTGGAGAGGATGAACAACTTGCTTTTGTCATTGGTGGGTTGCACCAATGTAGTTAAGATGGTGATCCTTCCCAAGTTTCTTTATTTTTTTAGATCCATCCCTTTATTTTTTTAGGCCAGTTGGTTTAATACATTGGAGGCTATTTGCAAAAGGTTCATCTGGGCGCAGGGTAAGACTCGCAGGGCCTACAGATTTATCTCTCTACCAAAAGAGAGGGGTGGGTGGGGCGCCCCTGATTTTAGGCTCTACTATATAGCAGCAGCTTTGCAATATATGCAGGGGTTAATAGGTGGAAACGACTGTGATCCAAGAGTGAATAATTTTTCTGCAAAAGTATACACAGTTGTATTAGGGATGGAGGCGGGAAATAGTTTTTTAATTTGCATAGACTTTGGATACTTCAAAAGAACGAGGTTTAAGACAATTCCGGCTGCTGTTAAGGTCTGGAATGTTTTTTTTAAAAGGTCCCAGCTGGGGAGATACAATCGGTATGTTAGATTGTATAAGAACAAGTCATTCCCCATGGAAATATTTGGAGATCAAACAATGGCAGAGTGGACGGAAAGGGGGATTGTACAAATTGGTGATGTATTGAATTCTGAAGGAATGGTACAGTTTGCAGATCTAAGAAATAAATATGATATGAGCAACATAGGCTTTTTTAAGTATCTTCAGATCAGGAGCTTTTTAGCTAGTAAACAAGGAGGACCAGCAGGATTTAATAAAAACGAAATTCTGAAGAAAATAAGAATAGCAGGGGATCGCACAATTTGTTCTTTTTATGCAAGCCTGGTAAAAGAGAAAACGGATGATCTAGAAAAATGCGGCAATAGATGGGCGGAGAAACTAGCTGGGGAAACGGGGTGGTTCCAGGAGTCAGTAGATTTAGGTCGAACGATATTGTGTGAATCCCCCCTTCAGTCTCAGCATTACAAAACTATATATTCACTTTATTTTACTCCAGCTAGGATAGCAAAATGGGGGGATACCACGGGTATTACCTGTCCTAGGTGTAATGCCGTTGAAGCTGATAGCATACATACATTTGCTACCTGTCCGCAACTTCATACATTGGTTAGAGATATTGAGGGGTTCCTGGGTAGATCATTAGGGATGCAATTAAGCTTACTCCATCTTGGATTTTGCTAGGGGTTGGCCTGGATAAGGATGGGATACAGCGGAATTTCATGTTTGTAGCAATGGCGGTATACAGATTAACAATAGCCAGGGCATGGCTGGAAAAAAGCCCACCGGTAATGCGGAGTTGGCTGGCTAAACTATTATTGGCATATAATATGGAAAAGAATATATATGCGCAAAAAGGAAGGAGAGGGAAAACCCTAGGCTTGAGAATATGGGAACCCATAATTAGATGGAAGGAGGGACTAGGCTGCAATTGAAATTGTTAGGTGCAAGGCGTTTTTCTAATATAAATATAATTAGGATAATGAAATGTATTGTATACTGTTTATCTTTAATTGACATGAATTGATGGAAATTTAATCAATGATGTAAAATGTACAATGTTTAAAATGTGCGTTATCGGAAAAATAAAAACATACTTAAAAAAAAAAAGGAACCATCGACAAAACCCGACACACCTAAAGACACCTATGCACCCAGCTTCCCTGTGTGAGGTAACTCGAGTACTCCGGTGCTCCCGTGGGTTTTGACTATCCAAGTGTCTTAGTCTAAAGTGGCTTTGTCGTAGTCCATCCGGTAGTGCCCTAAATCTTTAACTTTGTAACTTTTACGTTCTCCATTCTAAGTCAATGGTAACTCACGACTGTGTTTAGACACTGCACGCGTCTCCTCTGGGTCTCCTACTTCCTACCCTTTGGTTGTCTAGTGTAGCCCCAGCGATTCCCTAGGCCCTAGGCCTATTCACTATTTACGAAGTGGTTCTTACACCACTTACTTAGTATATGGTTTGTGAGGCCCCTAGGGCAAAACTGTATTTGTGCAACTTAACGTATGCTATTTAAGTAACTTGTAATGTACTTCAATCTCTGACCTCATAAAGAGTTCAGAGGCATTGTGTTAGAAATATATACATATATATATATATGATATATACCTTGTGTGGTGTCCTTTCATTTGGTATTCAAGGGATTATAATTGTTAAAACAAACAGCTTCACATACTCTTTGGAGTTTAGCCTAAGACTGCTGGTCCATGCTGCCACTAGGATAACTTGTCTATAAGGTTGACTTTACAACCACCATCATTAAGGGTCATTTAGACTGGTGCAAGGTGCCCACTAGAATAGTGGACAGACATCATATACCAGGCTAACTCCTCACAGGTTAAGTTTCCTGCAGTTGATGGAAATTACAATTTCTTTCATGAATATGTACATGATGCAGTACCACAAAATTACTGTCTGTATTGTCTACTTGAAGTTCCGTTATCAGCTTGGTAGCACACGATATGGTTTACTGGCGCCCTACCTCACCCTGTTTCGGTGGTCCGTCTTGGACCATTGTTGGTCAACTGAGCCACTTGGCCCGTTTTGGCGGACTTCACTCCACATCCAAATTATTTGACTGGTTCACACGCATTGCTGCAATTATTACACACGTCTTTAGTTCACAAACATAGAAGTGTCATTCAATATCTTTCTTGTAATGTCCCGGCAGTTGCAGCAGGTGCCACTGAGCCACAAGGGCAAGGTGGCATGGTGATAAGTCCTATCATGATTAATTTGGTGAGGGGGAAGCAACTTCAAAATAGGGATACATTCCCTTTTTGGTTAGCCGAGATGTCTGAGCAACTAGAAGCTGTTTTTCTTCACACGTCTCCTGTGGATAAATACTGGGGATACTAAATGCTGAATCGCTGACACTATTGCCGTTAGAGGTGGAGAAACTGTGCAGGCTGCCCTTTATCCCTCTGCTGAGGGATACCGCCGCTTCCGCACTACAGTTCGCAGCACCCGCTTCACGGGTGCCGCATCGCGGTTAGCAGTGAGGGGCTGACGCTGCCTCTGCTGTGGAAGGAAGACCGGAGGAGCCTGGGAGACGGAGCGCGAGCAGGGACTCTCTAGACCAGGAGTCCCTGCGATGACCAGGTGTTGTTGGACGCGCCCCCTGGGAGACACGCCCCACGCTGGCAACGCCGCCTATATAACGGCTAGACCAACACTTAGCGGGACGCGAGCGGGACGCCGTGCGAAGCCCGGGCAAAGGGCAAAGGGCGGACCCTCTACGGCCCTCAGCGGCCAGAAGAGGCTGGGCTGGGGCACCCCCCTAAAGTCATCGCCTGAAATCATCGTGTGAAAAGGTAATTGTGTATTTAGAACATTAGAACGACCACCAAAACTATTTACTCTGTGTTGACATTATGAGGAAACTGGCGAAAAGTACTAAGATGCCTACACTAAGGTCAAGCACTAAACAAAAAACGGACACCCCTCAACCAGTACCAACTCTAACTGCTATTGACAAAATGCTTCAGCAGACAATAGTGGTCGTAGCTGATGCAATAGCAAATACGGAGAGAAGGATGTCCCTTCCACCAACAAATATCGTTCAAGACACACAGGAGGTGGCAGCGGATCTTTCTGTAGTTACTCTAGATGCTACAGATGTCCAAGATATCAATTTTGGTGTCACCTCTTCATCCTTTGTGGATCTCCCATGTGCCCAGGCCGCTACTGAGAACACGAAGGAGACAACGAAGACAACGAATACAGACACAAAAAAGGCGAAATCAAATAACATAGAGGGAAAAGGACCCAGAGAATACTTAAACCATGGGGGGAAAAAAGGCCAAAGCAAAACCACAAACGATAATGTAGTGGCACCCATAACCCCCCCCACACCAGGAATCCCTTGTTGGATTACTAACATGGTGGCTGATCTGAAAGCTGATCTAGAAGATACCATCACCGCGCTGATTAAACCCCTTATGTCTAAAATTGATAGACTAACCTCTTTGGTAAATAATAAGGGAGTTGGCCTAACAAAACAATTGGCACAAGATAGTGCTTCAACAAAAGCGAGACAGGATGGGGGTTCACCCAAAAAAACACTAAAAGACAAGGTAACACCAACAACTGAATTGGCATCAAAGAGAGTAAAACAAATGACTGCTCAAGATGCACAAAAAGCCACAATATCTCTAAATCCTGGCAGTACTAATGTTACAACACAGGCCCAAACCAAACAACAATGCCAAGGAACTGCTCAAGTATCAAACGGAAACAAAGTTCAAATCCCAAAAGATAATCCTAAATCAAATTTCATCCCGTCAGCGAACGCCCCGGAAAACAAAACAACTTCGACCCGTTTTAGGACAATTAATCTTCCCCCTGAAGCTTTGCCCTTTGTGGTCGTGTTGACAGGAGTTCCACCATTAAGAGAGGGCAAAAGGGAAACACATCTGGAATTAAAGAATAAATGTGTACAGTGGTTGCAGACAAATAGACCTTTACCCCCTAATATTTGTGGCGAAATCCTCACTGTAAGGAGGGGGGAGTGGATTGGGAGGGGAACAAAAACAATAGCAGGGGATATAATAACAGTTAACTTTAAAGACATTGCAGCAGTAAATTATATATGCAATGCATCCCCTAGCAGATCTCATACACAAATCCACCCCGTACATTTATCATACTTTTACCCCTATACACCACAAAGATCTGTGCAAAGACCTGTGCAGAGAATTACAATTCCGATGAATAGGGCCCACCAGATGGAATCCCAGTACAGACCGGCTCAATGGCAAATGCCATATCAAGCGACCCCAACCTATGATCACTTTTTAACTCAGTATGCGCACTGGAATAGGTTTAGCGCGCTTGAAGAGGTCGATTGACATGCACAGGAAAAATCTAGTGCTTTTGATACTCCCATAAGATCAGAGGAGGAAGGGCTAACTGTAACTGATTTAGGAACCCCTAGTATTATAGGATTTAACAATGTTAAGGGACTCAGTAAAAGAGTCTAAAGTCAAAAAAAGGAGGGAAAAAATAACAGAACATTTAGCTCATAAAATAACCCCTGTGCCGAGCAGACAGGTCAGTGGCAGTAGCCTAGAACCCCGTACCCATATACCAACTATAGAGGTAGACCAGGAGGAGTATTCTCCAAGGGGTCTAAAAGAACAACCCATGGGGGACAATCATGACAATTTCCAGATTATATCCTGGAATATTGCAGGATTAGCAGCCAAATTTGATTCTCAGGAATGGCATAATTATATCACTAAATTCCAAATCATATGCCTAAATGAAACTTGGCCTGTTGATCCCAATCTATATAGTTTAGAGGGGTACAAATGTTTTTCTGTCCCGGCTATAAAATCACCATCGGGGAGAGCCATGGGGGGACTAATTATGTATATAAACCTTCACATTCAGGGAGTATGGTCTAGTTATAACTGGGACTCACACAACATACAAGTTGTCGGGTTTCGTTTTAAAAGTTTCAATCTCATTTTACTAAATTGGTATAATGCAGTCGGTACCATGGGAAAGGGGTCCGTTGTTAAGGAACTGGACTCCTGCCTAGAAAAGTTGAGCTCTTCGAATGAGACACCAAACCCCCCAAGTATAATACTCTTGGGGGATTTTAATTGTCATCTCTGTGATAATCTAAAACCTTTTAACAGAGACTGGTCAGGATGCACTATTTTGAAAGGGCCACACTTTGCCCATGTAACGGAGGGATGGGATCAAGAGAAACTAACGAAAAGGCACAATTTGGTCCATACTTTGGACCTCGTTGAGTTAGGAGAAAATGGAGACCTCAACCCAACATTCAAAGGCAGAGGTTGCCAGTCCTACATCGACTTCATTCTAGTCTCACCCCTATTAAAGAGAAATATCAACAACATGGCCATAGACACAAGCATCTTTAGTACCATAATCCTCTGACACTTGTACTAAAAGGGTTTGTGTTTAAAAAATCTGCAAAGAGATCAGATGTCATAGAAAAGGCAGTGGATCAGGGAAGAAGGATTAAGTGGGCTAAGATTGATGGGGACATTTTTTATAAAAGATTGATAACAGAGGGACTAAATGCCATAAATACATGCCTTGATCCTCTAGTGGAAGGAGCGCTAGTGGTCAGTGCATTTGAAGAAATCGCACGTTACGTAGATAATCTTCTGAAGACATCTAAAAATAACAAAGTGCCTTCCACCCCACGGTGGTTTGACTCTGTTTGCACTTAGGCGCATAAAAAACTGAAATTTAGCCTCCATGGCAAACCCACGGATAAGTTGATAATAGCACAAAACAGAATTGAATATAAGAAAGCACTGAAGGAACGGAAAAAGAGTCTACAAATTCAAGCCTTGGAGGATTTAAGGGAGGCTGCAGGGAGGCGAGATATCTCAGGATTTTGGAAGATCATCAATACCCCATGTTTGCAGGACCCAGGAGTACCTAAAATAATGAATACTATCTTACCTGAACAATGGCAGACTAACTTCCAGAGTCTCTATAACTACACAGGACATTTAACCCAAGGGGAAGGACCAAGGCTAATCCAACACCCAAAATTGGACTGCTCCCTGGAAGAAGTAAAATTGGCAATAGTAGGGCTCAGCAAGAATAAAGCACCCGGCCCTGACGGAATACCCCCTGATCTCTACTTGAGCAATATAGATCTCTGGGCCCCGCTGCTTACGAGGGTTCTGAACGAGGCAGTGGTGGCAGAACTGCCTCGCTCTTGGTCAACAGCCACTATAGTGCCGATCTATAAAAAGGGGAACCGCGATGACCCCCAATGCTATCGCCCTATATCCCTTATAGATGTGACAGCAAAAGTATTGGGACGTGTCATTTTATACCGTCTACAGGAATGGGCTGAGGAGCACCAGGTTTTGTCAGATGTTCAATATGGCTTCAGGGAGGGCAGATCCACCGCCGATCAATGTTTGAACCTTTACCTACTGGCAGCAAAATATACCATCGCTGGTAGTGGGAATATATACATGGGGTTCATGGACCTCTCCGCGGCTTTTGACCGCGTAAACAGAGAAAAACTTTGGTCGTTATTGCTAAGTCTAGGAGTGGATAAACCCCTTGTAGATGTCCTACAAACTTTACACTGGAATACGTCTGCAAGCGTGAGATATAACCAAGAGGGAAGTAAGACCGACCCCTTTGTATGCACTAGTGGAGTGAGGCAGGGCTGCATTTTAGCGCCCTTCCTATTTTCTATATATATAAACCTACTGGAAAAAGAACTCCTTAAGTTACAGGTAGATTCGCCCCAAATTGGCCATCGCGCGGTGCCGGTATTACTTTATGCCGACGACGCGGTATTGTTAGCCAGAACCCCCTTGGGGTTGTAGAAGTTGATTGATGGTTTTGTTGATTTTATGGCCAAACTTGATTTATCAACAAACCTGGAAAAATCTTATATTATGTCAACAGGACCAAAAGAAAAAGGGAAAACTATTTATCACATCGGTTCACACAAAATTGGCCAGGTTAAGACTTTTTCATATCTTGGCGTACTGTTTGACAATCAACTGACTTTTAAACCCCTGGTGGAGAAACATGCAACGAAACTGGCGGCGTCATCAGGTGCTATCATGGGGTTCGGGAGAAGACTGGGCAGATGGTCCCCAGAGCAAATACTAAATCTGTATAGGTCAATATGCTGTGCTAAGGTCACTTACGGTGCAGAAGTTTGGGGTTTTATAGATAAAAAATTGCAACAGATACAGGTGGAAGAAAATAAATTCTTCAGAAGAATTCTGAAATTACCACAGAGTGCCCCGGCCTTCATCATTCATGAGGAAGTTGGAGAGTCTCACATCGAAGATCAGATTAAAATTAAACCTCTCCTAGCTTGGGTTAAAATCTGGACCAACCCTGATGCAACCTTCACAAGACAAATTATAAAAGACTGCCTCAAACGGGATAAATGGGCTCATATACCTTGGCTGAAGTACGTTAAGGACTCTATGGAGGACATTGACTGTAAAAACTTCTTTGCAGCCACAGAATCCCTAACTGCTGAGAATAAAACAATGGTTAAAAAACTTTTCTCAGAATGGTCACGCACGATTAGGGCAGAGAGGGAAAGACGCAAGCCCACTGTTTCATCTTATTGTCAACTAACAGTGAAGCAAGGAATGGAACCATATTTGAGGGTCATGCATAATGCTCAGGATCGTTATCATATGACCCGTTTTAGACTGAATATGCTCCACCATTTCTTTGCGGTTCCCCCTGGGTTCACTCTTACAGTGGAGGCAAAGGGTACCTGCGGCTGCAACGCTAGGTCTCCGCAGGATACCCTTCACTTTATTCTGCTATGTCCCTTTTACTCTGCCCCAAGGCGTAAGTTTTTAGTAGGGATCCTAAAAGAAGCAAAACTCAGACAAGCAAAAATGGCCCTGAAGTTCCTACAGGAAGCCACAGATGCCCATACACTGTTCTGTATTGTAAACTTCATTTGAGTTGCATTACGGTTAAGGAACACAAGAGAAAATTGACTCTAATGCCATTTAATCCCGTACAGACAATTATTTTCCCCCAGCTTAATGAAATATGTTGTTTTTAGCTGATTTTCTTTTTTTTTTTTTAAATCATACTTTTTTAAAAAGAAAAGCTTGTTTTTTAAATATTATGTGTATATTGTGTATGTGCTTTTATGGTGTCTTTTTAAGTACTGAATAAAGACTAATAAATTGTAAATTGGATAAACATTGGATACTTACCATGAGTTTACCAAAAGGCTTAATTCCCAATTTAGTGGATTGCAAAATTTGGGGGAAGTTCTTTGCAGCAGTTTACTCCCTATGCTTTGGCACCCCCTCCATGACAGTTGCTTCCGACGGTTCTTAAGAAGGTTCAGGATGAACACGGGGCGGAAGCCAAACTTGAGTTGAGGATGAGACTCGTGGGGGCATTCCCTATTGTCTCTGACATGATTCCCTAATAACGTCAAGGGTGAAGCAGTTAACTTGCAGGTGAGTCAGCGACTTGAGGCGGTCACTGACATGAAGAAACAACGTGAATTGCCAAAGATTATAGCCAAAGTTTATAAATCATTGGGGCGCAATAATTAGGGAATCAAACCTTTTACACAAACACAAAATAAGCCCCTGCCAGAAAAAGAGGGGTGTCCAGTCTTCCCGAAGAAGAGCTGGAATGCAGATAGGTGCCAGCAGCAGAAGCAAGGCTCGTGTGCAGGTTCACCGACACCTGTCACTTCTGAACGTAGATATGATTTGATCGACCGCACTAAACTTAAGACACCAGAAAGATTTCAAGTTCCTGATACACGCTCTCCTCGTTCCTTTCAGTAAACATCGGACCCTCCATTCAGTGGAGGGAAGTGGCAGGATTGCAGACAAGGTGAGAACACTCAACAAAGACGTGATCAGCCACGACAGTTTGAAGTAAAAGCTAAACAGGAGAGACAACTTTCATACTGTGCCCTGTTTCAGAAGAAGAAAGTTGCTGCTTTGACATCGAAATATGCCTCAGATGGTGAGAACCCTGTTCCTCGATTGGAGATGGGCTGTGATACTCCTCGACAGCACAGCGGAAGTTACCATAGTGTGGGAGGCACTCCATTCTTGTCTGAAGGCGAGAGCAACTGATACTTTTATATTAGCAGAAATAGCAGATACACAAGTTACTCCCCCAGATAGGCTTTACCAGATAAACCTCCAAATTGAGGGTGATATCAGACGGACAATTAAGGTAATCTTTTGGGAAAACCTTACTTCCTCTTATGACATTTTGTAGTCAGAGGCTGATTGACCTCCCCCATTCGTCTTGGCTTCTTCACAGGGGAAAGACTTAATACTTCCTAGTTTTTCCTGTTACGTCTCGAATGAGGCTAAACAACCTTACACGTCGGAAGGGGCTTCGGCACTAGCGCCAGCTGTATATCGTAATCAGGTGGGTTGGGAGAAGTTATCACTGGCACTTTTACGTTCTGTGCCACAGCCACAGGCCCAGTACCCAATTAAGCGAGATGCTAAAGCTTCTGTGAGTGAAATATTGACTCAATTGGAATATCAGGGTGTAATTGAACCCTGTTTTTCATCAATGAATAATCCTCTTTTTCTGAAAGTGAAACCAGACGGTTCCTATCGTATAGTGTTGGTTTACAGGAATTTGAATAATAATGTTCGTACATTTGCCTTACAAAACACACACAGCTCTGCGCTGAGAAATTACATAGTCCGTAAAAAATATAAAAAACCCCTCTTGATATATCCAATGGATTTTACAGTCACAATCTAGCTCCTGGCAGCCGTGACTTGACCACATTTACCGCGGTCGGCAATCAGAAAAGATTTACGCGTTTGCCTATGGCTATACGATTAGTCCTGGGGCTTTAGCCACGTGTGTTTTGCCTCTTTTGCATAACATAAACCCAGATGCTCTCTCATACATTGATGACATTTATTTGACAGATGACGAGTTGATACCACATCTAGTCCGCGTTGATCGTGTCATTTTTTCCTTTGCAGACCTTGGATTCAAATTTAATTTTCCTAAATCGCACATCGCCTTATTTGGTGGTGCTCTTTTTGGGTTACGAACTCAACAACAAAGGTAGGGGTTTAGCCCCTCATTGCTTGGAAAAATGTGCACAATTGCAACCTCCTTCTACTTCAAAGAAGTTACAATCTGTGCTGGGATTTTTTAATTTCAGTTGAACATATATTACTGAATATGCTCAGTGTGTCAAGCCGCTTTATGCATTGATACAACCAACTTTTCTGTCTTCCAGCTGGCTTCTGGAACACACCCCAATTCTACTGTCCTTGCAGGCAGATATGCTTGCGACAATTTCATTTAAAAAGGGACAAATCAACAAATTTATTGTACCGGTACGGTAGGTTTCACGTACTTGATGTTTACCAAGGATGAAACAGTCTCAATTGCATACAAATCGCACTTGTACACTTCAGCAGAGATGCATTTCTCTTTGATCAAAAAAATTCTTACAGCAGTCCAGATGGCGATTCTTAACCCCTTCGAGGCTATTGACGAGCTGGGCTCGTCATCGCGCTTACCTGTCCTGCGCGGATGACAAGGCCAGCTCGTCACGTAACGCGGTAATTTCGAATCTGCCGCGCACAGCGGGAAAAGCCGCCGCAGCGATGCGGTTAAAGAATGCTCTCTGGTTTAAGGTAAACGCATTCCTACGATCTCGCCTTTGCCTGCCCTAGAAGCTGTCACAAAGGCGAGTGTTCCAAATTCTAAGGCTTCACATCCACGTTGGATTCAGTGGGCAAGTTCATTGACATCGGCTGATGTCACTTTTATCTTTGACAAGAAAGTGTTACCATTAAGATAATGGTAACATCCCTGATCTTGGGCACACCTTTGCGTTCTTGAAAATCAAGACTCCTTGTTTATTTCATCAATGTAAGGTTTATTTTAAAGTTCATTGTAGATTTATCATCAATCCATAGAGTTATGCCCGCTCATATCAAACTTATAATTGCTCCATTGTGCTCCAATGCATTTCGGGCTTGAGGGCCCTTCATCTGGGAGCTCTAAAATGTAAAATATAACTGTAAGCCACATGGCACTACCATCATAGTATACAAAATGTTATCAGCTATCAAATAAACATAGTCTTAATAAGGAAAACGTTTGGACTGTGTGGTGAGCCGAAAGTGCACAGAAACCCTTTAGAAAGTAATGTGAACAGTGGAAAAATCAGATGTATACGGGCGTGTCATAATAGTGTTTAACGATGAGTGTCAACATGCAAGACATTTACTAAGTTCATCCGTATAGAGGCGGAATTAAACATGTGTTTTGTGATGGTTAGAAGTGCTCGGTATACGGAATAGTGAAACGCAATATCATTATTCACCCGGTGGGTTACTCTATCAAGGAAAGGTGGAGAGTGGGGTCGGTATATCAAGATAAGAAATATAAAGCTTACGATGAATTGATCTAGGTGTAGTTTAAGCGTGTTCTGTAAAAAACACGGAAAGCTGTCAGTGCCCACCGTTGGTACGGGCTATATAAAGTATTGCGTATCAGTTCAAACTGCAGAACGTATGGTGACTTACCGAAAAAAGTGGGCCAACGGCATGATAGTCAGGCGATTATGTTCAGAGGTTTAAGCAACCGTGTATTGCAGACATTTAATAAAGCGTGCGTTCAACTCGGTAGAAATAATAGGCGGACTAATCCTTCCCATTATGATCGGCCATCTTAGACTGGTGTGTGACTAGTGTGTGAGCAGCATTAAAGAAGGACTAGTGTAACCCGATGTGCGGCAGCCATATGTAAAGGGGAGAAACTTAAAGAAAAGACAATCCTATGAATGTGTGACAAGGTTACACAGTGATATAAATAACATATAACATATATATGTAATCGAGAAAGCTATATAACAAATTATATATATCAGGCTAAATGTGTATCAAGTGCAAAAAACCATTGCACTCAAGGGACTTGGTATCAGACACAATGTACCCCTTTAGAGGTATCTTCAAATAAAGCATGCAAATTCAAGGCGGTCATTTAATCCAAAGGGCTTCATGGTTGGTAATTTAAAAATCCATGCCATTTCTCGCTGTAACAAGTACTTGTTATTGTCCATATTTTCTTGTTTTTTGACGATTTCCAAGATCATGAATTTCAATTGTGAAATGTTATGACGTGCCTCATTAAAGTGGTTCGCAATGTTGGATTTGGCATTTTTGGTACGTATATTTGACTTATGTTCGTTTATGCGAGTCTTAATCTTATGCTCAGTCTTACCGATGTAAGGTTTACCACATGGGCATTTTATGAGATACACCACATTTGATGTATCACATGTGGCATTTACTTGCAATTTGATGTTGTGGCCCTTCATAGGGTGAGTGACTGTATTACCGCTGATGAAGTTATGGCAATTATTACAGTTCAAACATCTGGCTTTGAGACTGATCTATATCGGAAAAAGACTGACAGGAACAATACCCTGCATTACACTAGTTTCCACCAACCGTCACTGAAAAACCACCTACCATTTTCTCAAATGATGCGAGTCAAAAGATTAGTATCGAATGACACACTAACCCACGATCGACTAGAGGAAATGGGTAAAAGATTCATGGATAGGGGATATCCAAGCCATCTAATTGAACAAGCCAAAATACGAACATCCCTGATCCAGAGAGAACAACGTCTTGCTAGAACACATAAACCTAAAGAACAAAGGATGGTCCTAGTATCGAAATTCTCCACCATGAGTGCAACTTACAAGAAAATAATTTTAAAATATTGGCCGATTTTAAGCACGGAAACTGACTTTGGCACCATGTTTGAAAACCCACCGATATTTGCACATACATGGAATGCTAACATCAAAGAAATACTCATCAAGAAGACCACAAAACCAGAACAAACAAAGGGCACAAAACCTTGTTTGAACTGTAATAATTGCCATACCATCATCAGCGGTAATACAGTCACTCACCCTATGAAGGGCCACAACATCAAGTTGCAAGTAAATGCCACATGTGATACATCAAATGTGGTGTATCTCATAAAATGCCCATGTGGTAAACCTTACATCGGTAAGACTGAGCATAAGATTAAGACTCGCATAAACGAACATAAGTCAAATATACGTACCAAAAATGCAAAATACAACATTGCGAACCACTTTAATGAGGCACGTGATAACATTTCACAATTGAAATTCATGATATTGGAAATCGCCAAAAAACGAGAAAATGTGGACAATAACAAGTACTTGTTACAGCGAGAAATGGCATGGATTTTTAAATTACAAATCATGAAGCCGTTTGGATTAAATGACCGCCTTGAATTTGCATGCTTTATTTGAAGATACCTCTAAAGATGTACATTGTGTCTGATATTAAGTCCCTTGAGTGCAATGTTTTTTTGCACTTGATACATATTTAGCCTGATATATATAATTTGTTATATAGCTTTCTCGATTACATATATATGTTATATGTTATTTATATCACTGTGTAACCTTGTCACACATTCATAGGAATGTCTTTTCTTTAATTTTCTCCCCTTTATATATGGCTGCCGCACATCGGGTTACACTAGTCCTTCTTTAATGCCGCTCACACCCTAGACACACACCAGTCTAAGATGGCCCATCATAATGGGAAGGATTAGTCCGCCTATTATGTCTACCAAGTTGAACGCGCGCTTTATTAAATGTCGGCAATACCCAGTTGCTTAAACCTCTGAACATGATCGTCTGACTATCATGCCGTTGGCCCACTTTTTTCGGTAAGTCACCATACGTTCTGCCGTTTGAACTGATACGCAATACTTTCTATAGCCTGTACCAACGGTGGGCACTGACAGCTTTTCCGTGTTTTTTACAGAACACGCTTAAACGACACCTAGACCGACCCATCGTAAGCTTTATATTTCTTATCTTGATATACCGACCCCACTCTCCACCTTTCCTTGATAGAGTAACCCATAGGGTGACTAATGATATTGCGTTTTACTATTCCGTATACCGAGCACTTCTAATGATCACAACACACATGTTTAATTCCGCGTCTATACGGATGAACTTAGTAAATGTCTTGCATGTTGACACTCGTCGTTAAACACTATTATGACACGCCCGTATACATCTGATTCATCAACTGTTCACAATACTTTCTAAAGGGTTTCTGTGCACTTTCGGCTCACCGCACAGTCCAAAAGTTTTCTTTATTAAGACTATGTTTATTTGATAGCTGATAACATTTTGTATACTATGATGGTAGTGCCATGTGGCTTACAGTTATATTTTACATTTTAGAGCTCCCAGATGAAGGGCCCACAAGCCCGAAATGCATTGGAGCACAATGGAGCAATTATAAGTTTGATATGAGTGGACATAACTCTATGGATTGATGATAAATCTACAATGAACTTTAAAATAATCCTTACATTGATTAAATAAACAAGGAGTCTTGATTTTCAAGAACGCAAAGGTGTGCCCAAGATCAGGGATGTTACCATTACCTTAATGGTAACACTTTCTTGTTATATTAAACTGACGTGTCAAGGACGGACACGCCACCTGTAGGAGCACCCAACCTAAAAAACTTTATGCTCAATGTGAATGAACTGCTGAAAAAATAGGGTGTGCACCAACCTACCAAAAATTGTGTGTCACTTTTATCTTTGACCCATCATTCAGGAGTTTTTACAATATGAACAAGTTGATCCACCTCCTTCATCTCTCCTGCTTTGGATCGGTACAAATGTATCATTTATACTGATGGATCTTCTCAACCAGCTGTGGGCTTTAAGCACACTTATTTGGCTGTCTGCGCTATAGTGGCCAGCTCTATGGTTGATGGTGAGTTTAAATCTTCTTTGGTGCACACACAGGCTGTAGGAGACTGTACAGCTCAATTGTTGGAGCTGCGTGCTTTGTCGTTCACTCTAGAATTTGCTGATCCCTCAGTGCACACTCTTATAGAGTGTGATTCTTTTTACTGTGTGCAATTCTTTAATGACAATTTGTTCTTTTGATCTCAAAAGGATTATTGAGATTCTAAAGGCAGGCAATTTAGCATAAAATGCTTTAGGTTCGAGTGACAACTCTTAAGGAGATTCTAACGCTCTTACATGTTATTCATACTCTTGGCCATCAACATGTGGGAGCACATGCTGTTGGTAATTCTAAGGCCGATGAAGCAGCCAAATCTGGAGTAGCCACTTGTTCAGTAGCAGCCGTAACAAGGTCCATGACTAAAATTGAAAATGACATACTTTATGCTATAGCAGCAATGAAGGAAGAGACGTCGTTCCCATAAGGATTTCCTTCTAAATATTCTTATCATTTGTCACCTGAGCAAATCCCATTAGCTACAATACCGTCCAACTGCAGGCTTCTTTGATCATAACAGCTCATGAGGGCATGGAATCTGCTCCTGCTTGAGTGTCAGTGACAGTGTTTCTCTTGCAACAGCGTTATTGGTGGTGTGGCCTGTATAAACAGACTCATAATTATGTTCTGTCTTGCAACATTTGTCAACAGATTAAGCCATCTACAGTTGCAGGTCCACCACATACGCAACTTTACATTTCAAATCACCCATTTGGTTGTATTTACCTTGATCACTGCGGTCCTTTGTCGTCAGACACTGCATATAAATATATATTAGTTGCAGTAGATTTATGCCCATGATTACTTTGGGTTTCGCTACAACGTAGTGCTGATGCTCGCAATGACATTAGAGACTTGCTTGTCTTTGTCGGACCATTTGCCTGCGGCACCTTCCATTCAGACCAAGGTCCAGCGTTTGCTTCTAAGGCTTGCAAAGACGCAATGAGGTCGTTGGGGGGTACTGCTGCAATTTTCGTCTCCGTACAAGCCTGAGGACATTTCCGTAGTCGAACAAATGAACCATGACTTAAAGCAGTCTTTGACAGCTAGGGCTCTAGGTACTGGTCGGGGTTAGCTCACTCATTTGTATGGTATGCAACATGCGCTAAATAATCTCCCTAGAATATCTCTGGGTGGGCGAACCCCATACAAAATGCTCTTTGTCATTAAAAGGTTTGTTGAAAAACAATGAGAAAGGGTATTTTTATATGTCCATGTATAACGGGTATACTCCTAGTCCCCTTGGTTCAAGATAAATAAACAAATGGAGGAGTACCCCCAGGAGGTGCTACAATACCTCTAGCGGAAAAAAAGAGGTGCACAAATAATATGTAAAAGGACATATTCATCCTTTGTTAGAGGACCCCTGACTCACCAACCTAGTTGGTGACATGCTTCATCATCGGGGTCCCACCCGGACAGTCGAGTGCCATCCGGGTGTGCTGCGACACCTGACTACAGTCGAGTGGGTTCGTTTTTTGGATTTTATGTGTGAGTAAAAGAAGGGGTGATTTTAAAAAATTTCCAGTAAGCTACTCACTATAAAAACTTTATTCTGGAGTGTCTGGGCAACTAACTGGTCTTATAACAATGGATGAATATTTCCTTTTAGACATTTTTAGTGCACCTCTTTTCTTCCGCTAGAGGTATTGTAGCACCTCCTAGGGTTACTCCTCCATTTGTTTATTTATTAAAAAGTTTGTGCCAGACCTTGATGGTCTAGGCTTTGAGGTGGCTGCCGCAACATTTGACGTAGATAACCAATGTGCTATGTTACAAGTTCTACAAAACACTTGAGATGCTCTTGCAAAGGATCATATGCCCTCATCCACAGATGCAATGAGGCTGATTCCTGTGTCTGCTTTGCTTCCTAAAGTGGGTGATCTCACAATAATACAGCTGCTGCTGGAAGCTCGTACTTTGATATTACCGGAATACATGTTTAGATAACAGACACTTGGAGAGGGACCTTTCCAGGGAGAAGACCAACACCCAGCTTCGATGTAGGAATACCATCTATGCTCTAAGGTATAGGGTCTGCTAACAAAACCCAGAGATCTTCTATTATATAATAATCATTCCTACCAAGGGGTGGGAGGTTAGGCACTATAGTCCTTTCTCCATTGTCTTTATAAGATGACATCTCTCCTCATAATGTATGGACTGGCTGAGATACTAACTGTTTTACTGTTATGCATTTTTCTGCTTGTTGTGGCTTGTATACTGCATGTTAGAGTATGTTAGTTAAAATAAACATTTTAAACCTTATTTGTGTCTCGGTCAGATCTCATTGTGGACAGAAAGAAGAGTGTAAACAAAAAGGTGTGTCTTATTACCACAATTCCTGAGAGATCCGAGAGTGTTGTGTTCTGGGTTGTCTAATCATTTCCTTCCCCGTGTTTGTGTAGGAGAGTGATGGAGACACTATAGCCAGTCAGTCCATGGCTTGTGGGTGCTAAGGCAGTAAAAAGGCACAGCACCTTTACAACAAGGGACCATAATCCTGTGCAGTTTTGTGTATGTGCAGAATCCATGCGACAGTACATTACCCTACCAATCACAACTTTCCAATTCCAATACGGTTTACAACATCACCAGGTAGGCAGGTATGAAGTGTTAGGAGAAGGATTTGTGCATGAATACTGGGAGTTACCATTAGAATTTATATACAGGAATGGGGATACAGAGAATTTTCTCAGCAGTTCTGACTGTGAGAATGCTTTCAGCAGGTCCTATTTCACTTCATGGGGCTTGCAATGCGTTGGTCAAGAATTTGTCCTGTTATCTTATCTGAAGGGTTCTCTGGCTGCTGTGATTCTTCCAGTTTTCACGCTGCTCTCGAATAGAAGCTACTTGATTCTGAATGATGAAGGCTGATGTGGAATGGAACCAGGCATTACTTATCTTGAATCGGTTAAAACCATAGTTAATTGTTACACACAAGTATTGTTCCACCGGCCCGCAAGGTTAGGGAGGCAACGCAGTGGCCTTTGATAAATGTTTCCGAGATACGCTTTGATTCTCTAAGCAAACTGAAATCCCTACTTTTTCAAAAGGATGTGGTTTTGACATCTGCCAGAGAGATGTTTGATCTCCAGGTTGCGAGGGCCTCGTCTGAGAACAGACGCTACTTCATACTAACTTCCCACTGTATTTTGGGGAACTGGTCTTCCATATCTTTAACATGATACAAAAGGAATAGCACACTTTTTTAAATGTATTGGCTCTGGATTGATCAGCCCCTTTCAGACAGTTTTTAGAGTTATACTGTCATTCATACACTCAGTACTATGAAGCTTTTTAGGAGGTCTTCCACTTGTCCTGCTACTTGTGACAGGAAGTCTGATATTAATTTTCCTGCTCCACAACGGACGTCCCAGTTTCAACTGGAATGTAGACAGCACTGGCTGTGCTGCTATGCCGTGAGTGCATGATCCACTGCTTCGGCACACCTTGCCTTTAAGAACGGAATGAGCATTGGTTCTTGTCATTCAGGCCTGTTTGGCCTCACTGCATACAACCTGTATTCCGCTGCCTGCTTTGCAGCCATGAATGCAAACTAGATATATGTCTCGTATCACAATTGGTTGCACCATTGGACATTGAGATACTAATGGATCTATTGAAGGCTCATGGGTACAGTTGTCCCCAGTTTATTCTTTTGCTGGTTGACGCATTCTTCGAGCGACTCTGGGATGCTTTGGCTCATAATGAACTGGATACCGGCTCTGTGGAATGCATGCAGGATGTAGTCCCTCCCTCTGTGGCTGCTTTGGGTACTGGCTGGAACCACCTATGCTCCATAAACCTGCTTCGAGGTGCGTCTCTGGTAGCATCGTCTGCGGTTGCCAGCAACATCAATGTTGCATCTACCATCCGGAACACATAAACAACTGACTTTTCCGTTTGCTGTGAGCTATTTGGCCCATTTTTCAAACAACATGTATTGGAAACAATGCTTTTACTGCTTTTATTCTACGCACCATGGCTTTCTGAGTGCTTGGGGATTCAAACAGCATATTGGCTTTTAATGGCTTTTCAATTAGTATTTTAAAGGGAAGCTTGCTTATAGATGATTTTAAAAGTGGTCTTAGACTTTTATAGCTTACTTTTTATATGGCCTACTAGCTTTTTACATAGCTTTTTAGGTCGACCCTTAGTATGAGGAGTGGGTGTTATGTGCCTGAGTTCGGCCCAAGTAGCAACGCTGCCTTTATTCTTATATTTTCCCTTTTTTCTTTACAAAAACATTATTTGTTGTGACCTTGGCACATATTCCTGAATGTGACAATGTTGGAATAGTTTCTCTGAAACTGCTTTTGTTTACACATCTGGCTTTGCGCAATATTATCATGATGCCTCGAAACACAGAGCACTAGGCCTTTACGGATGATGTACAAATGTCATTCTATCTTCAACCACGGGGGGACAGGGCTATCTACATAGCCACAACAATGCTAATCTCTGTGTTCATCGCAAGGATGCTTTTTGTTATAAATAAAGAAGCATTTCTGGGGGTTAGCAGAGGAGACTCTTCATCTGACATCAGGGTCCATGCATGCTGTGGCTTTTCCAAGCAGCTGCCCACCATGCCCGTGAGAGCGGTCCAATTTGTGATCAAGAAGGGGTCCTAAATTCTTTCCTGCCACGTAATTGGGACTTATACCTAAAACAAAAATCTCACCAAATCAAGCTTAGCAGTTCCACCTCATCGGCAGCATCAGTCCCTCAAGGAGTTCCCCAAGGATCAATCCTGTCCCCTAGCTTGTTCAACTTATATATAGAACCCCTTGCATTGACACTGAAACAAGCTAGAATCACCTACCAATGCTATGCAAATCTCCTCATCCAAAGACATACAGCACCTAAACAACATTCTCTCCACGGTACAATCTTAAAGCTTAACCCTAACAAAACGGAACTCCTCCTCATCCAACTGAAAGGAAAATCCTTTCCTGTGCACAACTGGCTTGACAACTTTACTGCTTTCATTTAAACTGTAAACTATCTATCTACAACTCTGTCAAATCTCTTAGGATCACCCTCGACAAAAACCTGAGCATGAAAGACCATATCAACATCTCATCAAAAAGTGCCTTCTCCATGCAGAAAAACTTTAAAAAAAGCAAAACCCCTTCATCCCTTCTGAACTCTTAAAGACTGTAATACAACCCCTAGTCCTCTCCAAGCTGGACTACGGAAATACCCGAAAAAGCCTCCTTATCCCGATGAAATCAACCTTCAGTGCAGCAGCCAGATTGCTCACCACACTTATGAATCTCAATTGGCTACAAATAGAAAGAAAGAAGTATTTTCAAAACTGCCTGCATAACCCTCAAAGCTCTAGACATTGAAAAACCTATATGCCTCGCAAACAAGCTATCAAAAGCTGGCAAAAAGGGACCTTTGTGGAGTTCAAATACTTTACTCCTGATTTAGCCCGAATTCAATAAAGAAAATTCACTCACTGTGCTCTTTCTCTGGAAATGCACCTAGAATTTGCAAAGAACCCCACCCTCTCAACCCACAGGAGCTATGAGACAATCGGGCATTCCTACTGCTCAATAAAAACTCAAATTACTTCTTCTCAACAAATACCTGATGTAAAAATAACCAACTTCCCCTGATACATGTTCCATCATCATAAAGCCGGATATCATCTATTGTATATTATTACTTTGTATACCTATAACCTACTCTCCTTATAATATAATACTTGTACATATTGCTGTACAAAGACTGCAAAGCCTTCTGATACCTTCGGGTCAAATTCACGATATATAAAACTCAAAATAAATAAACAAATCTCCAGTTCTAGATGGGACCTAACACCTGCCTGTAGAGATGGTAGCAGGAATACCACATTACTGAGCAGCAGTGCATCAGCTATGTGGGTTCCAAAATGGTAGGGACTTTCAGAAGAGAACACTTCCCAAGTGAGTTGTGTTGTGCATTAAGATCTGCTGTTCTTTTGCCAGGAAAGTGCCTCCAGGTGGAATCATTGCCCATTCCACAAGAGTGTAGGTTGCTTTGTTGGCATTGTCCAAGGGGCTTCCTATTCTAAACATCTGTCAGGCTTTTGATTTGGGCTTCTGGCCAACCTTTAACCAAGTGTTGCTACCTTGATTCTGAAGTCCTCAGGATAGCCTCTTTGCCAGATACATTCTGCAGGACTTCTTATTTTGACCTTTTCCTCAGAACTGGGACTGGGCAGAGTTTGCAGAGTGAAGTGGCTAAAAAGCTATGCTGCGCTATGCAGAGTTCCGCGTGCGGGCGGAGTTTGCCAGGCACCCATTCGCATCCTCATGTGCAATGCAGAGTTTGTCCTCGTGTTGCAAATCATGTGCAAATGGCACCATCCGGTTCTCATGGGTGCGCCCATCTTGTTTTTCTACTCTCTGTTATGGGGTGGACCTATTTTTAGAATCCCTCCTAGTCTCTTTAATCCTCCCTATTTAAATTGTATTTACCCTTAATTTTTATGTATTATTTAGTGTGTGTCTTTTTGTTTGTGTATTTTATGATTTCTGAAAAATATTTTGTTTTTGTGACTTTTTGTATTTTGTTTATTTCACCTTACTTCCTTATTTCTTCTTTCCATTTTCCTTCTTTTCTACCCCACCCAGCACCACGGCAAAGGGATGGCTTCCTTGCAGGCGGCACTGCCACCCAGGTATGCAGGTCCGGGCGATCATTGGCAAGGAGGAGGTGACAGCACATTTTTTGTGCAGTGTCAATTTGTCTTTTTATTCTCAATGTAGCTGCTCCTGCTGGTCCACCTGTAGGACCCAACAGGCAGGAGATAGCAGCCCGTCTGTGGCAGCAGAGACTGGGCCATATCTAGCGAGAATACCAGCAATTGGTGGCCCTGGAAAAGGAGGAAGAGTAAGCAAATGCCTCACAGCCTGGCTCCTTTGCGGCCTGTCCCCCTCAGCCTCCAGCCTCCCGGCCATCCCATTGCTGGCACCGCTGCACCCCCGTACACACTGACAAAACCAGGGCATTGCTGCTCCGCATCCCACAGTGGCTGAACACCATTGAGAGCTGGCTAACCACGATTGTGCAGAGCCTGGACCAGCTCCGGACCAACATCTACCAAGTACTCTTCTAGTCCTTTTTTAACCCCTTCCATGCTGATGACGGCCTCCTGCCATCATGCATCACGGTGCTCGTGTGCTGATGATGGCTGGGGGCCGTCGTGAGCCCGCCCACTCTTTAAAACGGCCGCACAGGTGCAGAATCATGGCCGTGCCCAAGGGGTTAAATGTTTTGTTTTGGTGGGAGGGACTTGTTTGTTGTGGATGGGTGGAGAGGGTGGGAAGAAGTTGGGACCAGGTTTGACTTTCTTTGGACATTTTAAGTTTTGGGCCATTGGGGCTTGGGTCAGTTTGTTTGGGAAGAGGGCTAGGCATGTTCTGTGGGTGGAGGGGTGGGTTTCTTTGTAAAACAATAATGGGGAAACTATTTTATTTTATCTAAATTTATGCCTGAAGTAGTCTGCTTTACTTTTACTCTGCACTGCTGCCTTCAGCTTTTACACAGCCTGTTTATGTGCTTGTAAGAGAGAGTGTATAGAGTTATAACTCTTTAACTATCTTGACCATTTGCGAGGATGCTGCCATGACTTAAATTGTCTGCAAAAACCTAGATCAACAATAGTAGCAGTTAGTTATTTACTTACTAATTTAACTAGTTCACTCCACTTCATAGTTGTCTTACCTGAATATAGATGAAGCAATAACAGGCAAGGCATCACAACTTCACAATCGAGGTCCCACTTCGAGTTCCACCCAGGTGAGCTTCAACTGCAGGATTAATCAACAGAATGATTATCCATCATAGGCAACTAAATGGAAATAAAAAGACTGAGTTTGTGGGTTACATCAAAGATTTACAGAGAATTGAAACCAGAGTACAACATGATGACACAACAAGAATTCCTGATAGTGATAAAATACAAAAAAAGAAATAGGAGTAATGTTTGGCTAATTGGCAGCTAGTAGTAACTTACAAAATCCTTGAGTCATAAAAAATGGACTCAAATTCTGGAGTTGACAAGCTTAGGTTAGGCGTTTATGATTAAGCAACACACGGCCTGAATGATGATGCTGATGACTGATGTTCTTAGTTCTACATCTAAAATATGGATCACTTTTCATGCACAGGTGGATAAATGGGCCAGTGTGGGCTATTGCTTAGAAGATCCTGCATTAAGTTGGTGTTGCTTTTACTACATGCGCCCCACCAAGAGTGTGATTCATTGATGGTGTAAATTAAGACACATCTCAATAGATCACACAGTCCGGGGCTAGAGGGTTAGGGGCTTGATGAATGCAGGAGAAGGGGGTTTGGGGAAAGGTTTGACAAATACAAACACTACACAAGGACAACATTCATCTTGGAAATGAGCAGCACATTATTCATCATCAAATAGTGTGGAAGGAAACGAAGGATTGAGTAAGACAGAGTATAGTTAAATGCATTGCAAACAGTCCTTCTGCCCCTGAGATCCAAGTTATCAGATATCTAAATGTTCTGTTTCTATGTTGGGAGTGAACCCACCCTCCCAGTTCTCCAAATATGATTGTTAAAAGAAAAATTATACTGTATTGCTAAATTAGGTGGTGCATCTCCTCTGGAATGTCCATCACTCTTGGGTGCCTGTCTGGACTGGTCCTGTAGTTAAGCAGGAGTGTTGTGCTTGTCTTTCGCCTTTCGTTCTTGCTGGAGACTAGAAGGACTGTGGATTATAAAACTGAAACTGTATTTTAGAGTCAAGGAGAAGGACAGAAGGAAGTAAGCTTCATGAGGAGTGTATCAAGAAGTCTCAGAGCAAAAAAACAACAAGAGGGGGACTCAGTTTCACTTTTGACACAAGTACAACACACACACAGAGAACAGCATTTCACAAATAAACACACCTCTCTCCATTCCACATAGTGGAGTACTAGGCCTCAGACTCTTGGCCTACCTTTGAACTGAAGTTGATAACTTCTAGCTGTTGAGGTAGTCCCACAGCTCCCACCCTGAGTTCTTCCATCCTCCTCCTGACTCCATCCTAGACCAGTCATCATGACCCGAGCAAGATACTATGGACCTCATTTATGAGTTTTGCCATAGGGTAGGGCGGCAGGCCTTCCTGCTGCGCTGCCCTACTGCAAAAAAGGGCAGGAATGCCCTGTATTTAACAGATAAGGCGTAATCCTGTCTTTTTCCCCTGCGCACAATGGGCTGCTGTGCACCAATGCGGACACCTTTGCACCAAAGTGCAAGGATGCCTACATTGCGGGGATGATTATTTTTGTGCAGGAAGGGAAACCTTCCTGCACAAAAACAATCACAAGAGGCTTTTTCCTCTTTCTATGTGTGCTGCATGGAAAAATTTGGTGAAATAAATATAATTCTCCTTGTTGTGCCTCCCTTATGCCTCCCCTGGGAAGAAGTATGTTTTTGGTGCTACCTCAGATTTACAATTTCTCATAAACTTGGGGCAGTGTAAAAAATTCATATATATTGCTGGGAACGACCCCAGCAAAACCCTTTTGCACGCCCCTTTAACACAGAAAACTGCCTTAAAGGGAATGATATTTACAAGGCAGCATTTGGCCACAAAAAGTGGCTGGGTGCTGCCTCGTAAATATGGAGCAGGCTCCTGCGCCTTGGAACATCACAAAAAGTGATTTTCCGGAGGTGCAAGGGACCTTATAAATGAGGCCCTTGACGTTTAGTGCACTGCTCCTGAGGAACAAGTAGAGAAACAGAATTGGATTATTTTACATCGGTTTTTGGTTGTTAACTAAAGTGACTGTTCTGGTCGCGAAAGAACCAAAAAAAGGAGAGGACCCTGCAATTTAATTTAAAAAAGTGTGAAAGGGCCAATCACCTCCCGGGAAAACAAGCATTGGCATAGCCAATAGGTCTTGCTTTTGGGACCTTATAAGTGTTTAGTTATGCAGCACAATATCCTTGGTGCAACAACATTAACTGTTGCATGGTTAAACTTCTAAAAGGCCCCAAAGGCGAGGCCTATTGGCTATGCCAATGCTTTTTTTTTTTGTAAAGGGACAAGCGGTGCTATCAGGCTCTGGCTGCCACTTAGAGGTAAAGAGAGAGAGAGGTGTGTAGAGAGAGAGAGGGTGTGTGTAGAGAGAGAGGGGTGTATATAGAGAGGGGTAGAGAGAGAGGTGTAGAGAGAGAGGTGTTGTCAGGTAGAGAGGTAGAGAGGGGTGTAGACAGGTAGAGAGAGGTAGAGCGGTAAAGAGAGAGAGAGGTAGAGAGGTGGAGAGAGAGAGGTATAGAGGTACAGATAGAGAGAGAGAGGTAGAAAGGTAGAGAGATAGAGAGAGATGGGTAGAAAGGTAAAGAGAGAGAGGTAGAGGGAGAGAGATAGAGAGGTAGAGAGAGAGAGGGTGGAGGGAGAGAGATAGAGAGAGAGAGAGAGAGAGAGAGGTAGAGAGAGAGAGGTAGAGAAAGGGTGGTGGAAGAGAGAGGTAGAGAGAGAGAGAGAGAGGGGTAGAGAGAGGGTGTAGGAAGAGAGAGACAGGGTGGAGGAAGAAAGTGTGTGTATGGGTCCAGGAAATGGTGTAGGGTCTCATCCAGAGGTAGGAAGTAGACAACAATTAAGGGTACCAGGAGTGATCCACCCAGGTAGTTGCTCGGAGGATCCACTAAGGGATAGTGGATTCTGCAAGTAAAGAAGCACCATGTGAGAATCACTGCATGTACAAATCGCTTCACAATAAGTAATTACACTAATGATTGAAGAAGTTAAATCAATAAGCGTTAATTATGGGCCATAAAGAAGGAAGAATTAAAATTCACCATATCAAGATCAATGTACATAAATATGGGCCACAGTGAAGGAGGAAATTATGTAGAGAATAGGCTCACTGTACGTAGCGCAACAAAATTCTATTAGCCATGGAACAGTTTAATGTTTTGTAGTTGCCAAAAGTCCGCCCGTCTGCTTCCTCTCCCCCGGCTGGTTTGTTTCTCGGTCACGCCCACCGCACAACCTCCCGGAAGACACCATTAACACCTAAACTGCCCTAATTAAGGCCCTGCAGGCAAGAGGAATGGTACGGGTATTGAAAAGGGAAATGAAGATAAGAGGGAAAAAAGGGGTGGGCCAAAAGGAAGCCCGTTAAAGGGGAGCGGAAAGCAGAGATGAGGGAGAGAAGAAAGGGAAGGGTGGAGAAAGAAATGGGGCCGGAGAAGAGTTAAAGCAGGCTGGAGTTGGACCAGAGGATTGGGGAAGAGACGCCTCTCGGATCCCACCTTGCTGAGTCACGGTCGAGCATCATCTCAGCTCTAAGACGCCATAGAAGAAATGTTTATGTTGCAAAGCAGGCACAATTATATAAGTTGCAAAATGGAATATCGGTACAGGAGACAACTCTTTCAGCTGGGCGGGATTGAGCCTTGAGGCTTGAAGAAGTAAACAAGTGGGAGGGGGAGGGGAGTGCAAGCACGCGCGCACTAAGCAGCAGTTGTTTGCTCTTTTCCAAAGCACACACTCATGCTTGTGGCGCACCGCTGCGCACTCCTGCAAACTTTATTCCGCCACAGGCACGAGTATGTGCTTGGAAATAGAGCTGTACGATGGCTAAAGGTGTCCTATGCAGCGCATGCGCGCTGCATAGGCAAGACTTAAAATGGATCACCCATCACTCAGGCCCCAAACATCTGCAAATCAATTATCTCAAGAAAGTCTCGCATTACAGTTCAACACACCCTCCCTCACTGTCAGCCACCACATCAATCATCAATCATCACTCACAATCACTCGACAATCAGATCACTCATTGGTGCAATGGTTCTGTTCCAATCCAAGCAAGTTGGTAGGTACACTATCCCCTATGAGGAAGTCAACAGATTGTAATTTGGCAGTATTGTAAATCAAACATTTGCGGCAGCCATCCTAGTTGATGAAAAAAACAGAAGGATCATAAGAGTGGACCATACAGGTTAATTATTTTCTCCTAGTAAAGGTCAATCACCTCACAGGGAAAAAATTATCCCCCATCACTCAGGCCCCAAACATTGCAAATCAATAATCTCAAGAAAGTTTCTACATTACAGTTCAACACACACACTCCCTCACTGTCAGCCACCACTTTATGAATCATCAATCATCACTCACACACGTTGCAATAGTTGTAGTTATGTCTTCCAATCCAAGCACATGTAGTTTAGGTATTAGGTATTCATTTTCATGCAGGCAACACATTAGAATTTGGTATTGGCAGGCACTCTTGTAAATCAACGATCTTCTGGGGCAGACCTGCTAGTGCTAAGTAATGCAAAAAGTGATTAGCAATAAGTGTGCAAAGGGGCAGGCATTCATTACAATTTCATGAAGGAATTGTGGAGGCTTCTTCAATGCACACTGGTCCAACTGCAATCCGACAACATATGTGACTTATAAATGGTGGGGGCAGAATAAATCGTACACAAAAATAATAATGTTCCACTTAATGTTCCACTAGCTAATTGTTTTTCCAAAGATAGAAGTTCAATGAGAAATAATTAAAAAATCCTATAGGGGCACTGGCATACTTAGTCCGGGAAGTAGAGCTTGTCCTCAAACAGGTGGTGCACCCAGAAGGTCATCAGCTAATACTCTTGATTCAATTTCTGACCAATCATCCTCCTCCTGTGCTGTTTCAGGAACAGAGTAATTGTGTGGTGTAAAAGGTTGGTTTGTTTTTATCATAGTCAATCTCTCCAAGTGTTGAGGTGAGAGACAGGTCCTTCTCACTGTAACAACTGTACTAGCTGCCCTGAACACACACTCAGCAGACGCACTGGCTAAAGGACAGGCCAGATACTTTATTGCCAGCCTGTTGAGCTCGGGCCATTAGTACATTTTCCCATACCAATACATCAGTGGATTTTGATCCACATAGATCCTTTTTGGATCTCTCCGATACTCCTGGAACAGCCTGTGGATGGTCATTGGTACTGCCACTTGCTCAACCTGTTTTGCCATTTCCTCTGCACTGGAGTTGAGCCCTGCCGATTGAAACCAATACAATGCAGAGGTTGGGTCTGGTCCTTCTGTTGCTGTTGGTTTCAGAGTTCTGATTGATGGTATTGTTGGCTGCTGTGAGACAAGACTGTCCTCTCTGGAAGTTGAAGGCGGTACCCCAGAACTGTGGGGTAGGACTCTAAGTTCCAGCCGTTCTTCTTCCAGGTCTCATTCTTTCTCTACAATTTACCTCTTGTATTTTAAAACATCCCTTTCAGAAAAAAGAATGAAAGTGGACAAAATATTTTTGGACCATGGATCAATTAGTGTGGCACAGATGTACTCTTTGGACTCAATTATGTCATGTTACAGCCTTGTTTTACAAGCAAAGGATTAAGAACTCAACCAAGGCATGCGCTGCTGTGTTTTCATTCACACCTAATAGGGCGAACCTTTCAGACACCTTCTTTACCTGTCCTATATGAGATGAAACTACGTGATAGATTGGCCCATCTTACTGTCCTCCTTGTTAACTTCCCATGTGAAAACCTCAAAAGGGAGTAGCATCTGTGTCAGGCGTTTGACTAGGCCCCATTTGTCTGCTTCCAAGGGCATAGCTTTCCCGACTGCATCCCCTGCTCTTAGAATGACATAGTCATTGATCTGTTTGTACTGCTCAAGCAGACATTGCAAAATGTAATAGTTCGAGTTCCAACATGGTGGCACTTCTTTATCCGGGCTTTAACTGGTGCTCTATTTTTACGCTGAATAATCTGCAACTGCTTCCGGGCTTTAAAAGAGTGGCTGCAATTAGTGCAGATTCTTCTGCAGGAGGTCAGTATGTTGCTGACTGTGTTTTCTTTTTTGAGGCAGTCTTGCACCACAGGATGATGCAATGGGACAAACAGGCCCCTAAAATAGCTCCCATCTGACAAGGCCTTGACTATGTTACATCCATTGTCTGTATCAACAAATCCAATTTTGAGACTTCTGGGCCGCAGTCATTCAGACACCTTGCTGTTAAATTCCCCCAGGATGTTTAAAACTGTATGTGATTTCTCCATGGCGAACTTTGCCACTGTTGGATGCCGCTGAATGCTCTTAAAACTTTCTTCAGGGCCAAGGCCTGCAGATATATTTTACTTTACTCCTGCAAAAGAGCTCCTGTGTGCAGGGATGCATATGTAATCAGTCGCTTGACAACTGGTCCACATGTCTGTTGTCGGGTGGATGGTGTGAACAACACTTTGCCACAAAGATTGTCCAACCAACTGCAGCACATTGTGATGCAGCACTGGAACAGCAACTCTGGCAAAATAGTACCGACTTGGTGTCTTCCATTTCGGACAGATGACTGCCACAAATTCAAAGAATCCCACACCCTCCACAAAAAAAAGGGAGGAGGTCCTGCACTAACATTTTTGCCAGCTTCCCATTGTACAAACATGTGGTTAAATGGTTCTGCTCATAGGGCCTCTGCTGCCTAAACATGCCCGTAAGTGTAGCCTGGATTTTCTCTTTTCAGGGGGCAGTGGACATAGGCATCTTTCGAAAAGTACATGGTGGTGGTAGACCAAATGTGCCTCGTGGTGGGGCAGTCACTGTATGCTGTGGTGTCTCCATCTCACTCAGAGTCTTGTGTCATTGTGAAGTCGCTGAGGTGGGTGATTCTGCTGCTGCACTGCTGGGGACAGGGCTGCTCTGTGTGAAGATGTCAGCCTCTTCTTTCTCATCATTACCTCCGACCATGATTGGACTTGTAGCTGATGTCCTCTGGCTCCCCTCACCACCATGACAACATTCAGCAATATTTTTAAGGTGCTCCTCCCACATAATTGTGTGGTATCTTTTTTTCATATGGGTTGTTTGGCCTCCAGTACCATAATGTGTACCAGGCTTACTTCGACAAACATTTGTGTGGCAAATGTTGCACATTGCAATGTGTTCCCCCTCTTTGCTAACTGTAAAAAAGTCCCAAACTGGGGACAAGTACTTTTTTACTGTGCTGCTGCCAATGCCTGAAGAAGAACTGGTGGAGGTAGATGGACATGTCGCCAATTGCCTCTCTGTGTCACCTGAGGTAGGGGGTTGGTGGAGGTCTCATCCGGGGCTTTGCTAATATGGGAGATGGTGGCTGTGCTACCTGTGCCACATCTCTCGGAGCAGGTTGAATAGCAATGTCAGACTCCTTGATTTCACCTTCCACAATCACTGCCTTGTCGTCATCATCCTCCTCATCATCCCCTTCCATAAGTGTAAGTCTTTCAGGATCTTTTCTATTCCTTTACCTCTCCTGTTGTCTTCTGGACTCTGCTGGGGTCCACTCCATGTCCCTATCATCATCAGAAGTAGTGCTTGGGAAAGATGATGGAGTAGTACCCTTCCTTTTCCTTGCTGGGGATCTGGCAAAGATTATTAAAGAGGAGGTTCTTGCTCTGAAGGAAGTTCAACTTTCCTGCTTAAACATCAGAAAAATGTACTATTGCGTTTGTGGCTGCTGTTCACTTTGCTCTGTTTCCTGAAACAATTGTGTAATACTTTGCGAACTGAACAAATCCAATTCAAAATCACTACTACTTGTTGGAGTTAACATGATTGCAGTGGCTGTCTCAGTGACCGACATGGTCCTGGGCTTAATTTGGGATGCTGCTGTTGATGCATGACTACTGCTCCCAGCTTGCTCCCCGGAGGCCCGTGCAGCAGGCACAAGTTTGCCAAAAAAGGTTCTGGCTATCATGCCAGTGGTGGAAAGTTTATTTATTCTCACTGGCCATTTTCTTGGCAGCATCTTTCTTTGGGGCCATCTTCTTAATGCTCTCAGTTGGCAGTTGCACCAAACTGCACAAACGGAAGTGATTGGTGGACAGGCCTTCTGTTTGGCAGTACTGCGGATGATGTCTCTTCTCTTGTGCACCTAAAGACATATATAAGGTATAGGTGCGTATTGCCCATGTGAGGCTCTGGTGAGACCGCACTGGATTCTGAAATACTTACACCATTCCAGTCCCTGCACTACTGTAGTGCCAGCCCTAACACACTGACCTTTTGTGCCAGGCTGTCCCCCTGGCCCTCATGCCCACCCCTCACGCTCCTGCCAGATCGAGCTCCTAACCATGCCAACCATTGCGTACCAGAGTTACCTTCACATTATATACCAGTGTCAGCCATTTACTGGCTGACAATGCCTGTCACTCACACTACCCACCCAGTGCATGACATTGACACTGCCACCTAGTGCTTGTTCCTCACAGTGCTCACCACTATCTTTTTAACGCAATGCACACCAGTACTTGCTGCTCACTGTAGCCATAGTGCCAGATTCCCTTGTTGCCACAGTGACTGCTCATCACACTATCTGCCAGTCTAAGTTTCCCGCACAACTACACTTAGCACACTAGACATGTGAGCTTTCCACTTCTCACTCAACATGCAAGCATCTCACACTGCCCTCCTGTGACAGCTTCTCACAATGTTCACCATATGAAGTTAGGGGTGCGTAGACCAAGGCAGGGCCATCGTTTCTAGGTATGAGCCTCTCGCCGCAGGCAGAGTTAGCTCAGCTTCTTGCCATGAAGGCAAGGGGAGGTGGTGGAACTACAGAACACTTCCTCGCTGTCACCTGCCCCCTTTCACCTCCCCATGACTATCTCTTTATGCTGCCCCTCTCTATCCACCCCGTGGCTCCTTTGCCTCCTCCTCCACACTCCCTCCTGAATATTCCGCGCTCGTCCATCCCTGGGTTTGGTCTCCGTGGCCCTTCTCTCACATCAGAGTTTTGGGCATCCTCCTGGGCTGCACTATGGGATGTTGTGATTTTTTTCGGGTTTTGGTTGTTTTCCTGGGTTGTGCTATGGGGTGTTGTAAATTCTCTAGGGCTGTATCTGAGGAGTTGAGTATTCGCTCAGTCTGCACAATGGCCAGCTATGTAGCAAGGGAGGTGGGGGTGTAGGTGGGGGCGTTCCCTGATGTAGGGAAGGAATGCCACCAACATTTCTTGTTTACTTACATCTAACCATATCGAGGTGCAGGGGCCTCTCACACTCCTGGGCCCCATTGCACTAGGCCTGTGGAAATGGCCTTCAGATTATTCTCTTGGCCGTGCAGTGGTATGCTGTGCAGTGGTATGCTGGGGTAGTGTCTAGTGGGTATGTTACTGAGCACTCTAAGTTCTCTATGATGTGCCATGGAGTACTGGGCGTTGGTTGAGGTACTGAGTCTTTAATATTAAGTGTTGGGCAAAGTGACTGGCTCAGTGCTTTGTATTCCTTAGACTATGCAGTCGGTGTGTGGCTTTTCTCAGCGATGCTGTGGCCTGCCGGTATTAGCATTTTGAAAGAAGGTCGGTAACAATACAATTTGATTATTATGAATACACATGTGTGGTTCTGAAGGTCCTAGGTCAGTGCTTCATTTGAGCCGTAGGTTTCTGGTGCTTAGCACAGGCACTCAATGCCAGCACTTATTTGCCAGAACCAGCACTTATGACAGCTGCCACATGGTGGCGCTGTTTGTGTTATTTGAAGATGAGCAGAAAAACTGTTGTTTATTAGTCAAAACCAACCTACATGAAGGAATGAAAGAAGTAGCTCAGTGGATGAAGCACAGCCGTCTGAAACTGAATTCAGACAAAACAGAAGTCCTTATCTTAGGTACCTCCCCCTCCGCCTGGGACGACTCTTGGTGGCCAGAGGCCCTTGGAAAAGCACCCATCCCGACGGACCACGCACGGAACCTGGGCGTCATCCTGGACTCCTCACTCTCGATGACCAGACAAGTCAACGCAGTTTCATCATCTTGCTTCAACATTCTTCGCATGCTCAAAAAAACATTTCGCTGGATCCCCACCGAAACTAGAAAAACGGTCACCCACGCACTGGTTACAAGCCGCCTGGACTACGGAAACACCCTATACGCCGGTACCACCGCAAAACTTCAGAAAAAACTCCAACGCATCCAGAACGCATCAGCCAGACTCATACTAGACATCCCGCTTAAAGACCACATTTCTGGTCACCTGAAAAACCTCCACTGGCTCCCCATCAATAAGAGGATAACATTCCGCCTCCTAACCCACGCACACAAAGCACTTTACGAACTTGGACCCGAATGCCTCAACACACGACTTTCCTTCTACAACCCCTCCCGCCAGCTACGCTCTTCCAACCAAGCCCTTGCTGCTGTACCTCGCATCAACAAAACCACCATGGGAGGAAGATCCTTCTCCTACCTGGCGGCTAAAACCTGGAACTCACTTCCCATTCACCTTCGCCTCACTCAGAACCACCTAGCATTCAGAAAGCAACTTAAAACCTGGATATTCGACAAGTAATTCCCCACCCTTCTTCAAGCGCCTTGAGACCCTCTGGGTATGTAGCGCGCTATATAAATTAATTGAATTGAATTGAATTGAAAAGTAGTTGTGTGTGTATGGTGGCAACTTGTGGTGCAAACTGCAGTGGCCTCCTAATGAAGGACCCTGCACTTGTTTATTTTTTTCAAATTAAGCACTAAGGTAGGCTTGACTCTGAAACTATGGTTACACAATCATGAATGCCAGATTATCAGTGAAGGTTATGATGCTTTAGAAAGGCAGAGGCCAGGTCTCGGTTCTTGGTGAAGACCAGGGTGAAAGTCAATGCTGTGTATTTTTGGAGGTGGGTGCCCAGGATTTCTTCATGCAACAAGCCAGAGACAACGAGACGCTTTACAATTTCTAGATTGCTTTATAAACCTTCTTGCTTTTTCAAATTTGCTTGAAAATGCACCATTTACCCACTTTTGTTCACAATTTTCCCTGGGGTAGAACCCACAAACCCCTCTTATGACAGTCGCCCTTGCTACACTTGCTCACCATACGGCACTCATCCTGATCTTTTACGTCTCACCACTTTTAAATGACACCAGCCGCCACTGCACTTGCATTGGATAGCATTTACATAGCGCTTTACAACTGTGCGCTCATAGGGTGTGGTCACTCAGCTGAAGAACACTCAAAAGAATTTGGAAGTGGCCCCCCTCATATTCAAATGACCTCTATCTGTGATCAGCAATTTACTCTAGCTTTTTATGTATACTTCGGGTTTACATGATTTACGTTATAAGAGCCTCAATACTTAGAAAAGGTTTTCAGGTCTGTTTTGACTTTAGCTCGTCCAGTCTCACTTTGAATGCGTCACTTCCGGCCTCAGAGCCACCTGCTCTTGCTAGCCCTAGAGCCACTGATCTGGAGTGCATGGTGTGATGCTTGCAGTCTTTGGTGAGCTAGTAACTAGAGTTCCAAGGCCGTAGGTGGATTGGCAAGGTAAGTATTGGCAGAACATCAGCCTGTACTGACGACCAGTAGAGGTTGAAATGGATAGTGATGGAACTCTTTCCACTGAATTGTGTCTGAAAGAGCTGCACGCTTCGCTCTAGCCTACAAATATCAAAGTTATATATAGAGAAAATAATAGCCTTCCCTCTTAAAATATGGATAACCCCCTTCTATTTATTTAAACAAAAGATAGAAAACTGATTGAAGGGTCTGTTGTGGAGGTTGGCGGAAGGATACCGCTCACGAACGTAAATAACCCCCTTCCCCTTATTTCCTGAGCGGTATATCCTAATGCACTTGTAAGAAGGCGGAGGGGTTATACCTCTCGTCTGCGAGGACTCGGAGCACCCTTCCGCCACCCTCTAAACCAGGCCCTAAACCTGTGTGTGGTGGTATCAATGACACTCCACACGAAGACTTATCTCCCTCCCTGGCTACATCCACTGCGAGGCAGGGCCATAAATTGTATCAGCCACATTCAGGGGTGACCTATCAGATGGAAGCTGTGTGTGTCGTCTTTGCACACACACTTTCGTCACAAGGTTTCTTCCATAGTTTGGTGTGAATGTGATCCCTCGACAGGGAGCACCTTTCTTACGCGATGTTCCTGTATTTTATTTGGATTGTCTGTGTTTTGGGTAAATACATAGAAAGGTTTTGCATATATTGAGAGGTTGGGCGACTGTTTGTTCTGCGTTTAACTTTGACTCAACAGCGACGTTCTTGGTATGAAATGTACAATACCTTTGTGCCCAACGAGTCCCTGGCGAACCACTGTTTCCTCTAAGTAGACGTGCCCAGGTTTCCATTGGCACAATGGGCTGCCCTTGTAACTTCCGAAGTTTAATGACCAGAGACGGGTGCTAGCCCCGGCAGGGGGGCCTCCTTAACCCTTCAGGGAGGCCCCATTCAGCCCAAAGCATATCAATATTTGCGAGATATTGGTTACTGGTGGGGGGGTCCTATAGCATTCCTCCGGTGTGGGGGCGGGGATCATTAGCGTTACGCCACTGACCAGAGGCAACTCCGCGTTGGTAGCCTGAGGGTGGCAGCTTGTTGCCTGCTAGAGGAAGGCCGGCCTAACGAAAAAAGACGGTGGAGAAACTATTAAGGCACGAGAGACAGTGAAAGGGGTAGTGGCCCCTAGAGAGGAAATGCACAAAGAGGCACGAGGCTCAGAGGCGCAGGGGAAAGAAAGAAGTGAGCGAGGAAGAAGAGAGATAGGGTCACCAATACCGCAAAACGAGTATAAATCGCATCTGCTATTCACAGCGCTTCGTAAGGACGCAGGATAGAGACCTCTTTAATACCGCGTTATTCGAAGAGGGATTGGAGATTTCAGCAGAAGAGAAGGCAACGAGAACGAAAGAGACAGAGAATGAAGGACGCATCAAAAGTCAAAACTTAGAAGAGCAGAGATGTGTTTGTTTCTGAGAATAATATGGCAAGGTTTAATATGCCGTTTTTAATTACCTGGTTGTGAATAACTGTGTCCGTCCATAAAACGAGGGCTGCGTCGTGGTCTTGTTTTCTACGTATGTGGACGACCCTGGGCTTATTAAATGCAGGAAACTGAACAATTTGAAAGAAACATGTATTTTTTCTTGTAGGATGCATATTGACGGGCGGCGCTTGGTAAAGGGTCCTGGCAGGTCGGTACTATGTTGGCGAACTGCACATCCACCCTTACATATCAACACACAACGGCCGCTGTTCACGACAGGGGCCGGGTGCCCCCCTCAGGTGTGTGAGTGCGGTGAACAGCGCCGCCTGCCCGTGTGTGTGACAGGTGTGCGCCTGGGACGGGACGGGTTAAGTCCAGGGGCGGGCCCAGAGACTGCCCCCCTCCCTCAAGCAGCCCAAGAATCTGAATTATAAGGAGAAGCCCGCTCCTTTCAGCGGGGACTCATGCATCAAACTTCAATTTTCCGGACGATTGAATTAGTGATTTTTTTTCTCCTGGACTAAAATACACTTAAGTCTCTGGGATTAATTACCACGTTCTGGTCCCTCAGACTGGAGTATTAGTTATCGTTGCCACGTTTGACATCCTCCCTGACACCTCATAAAGAGGAGCGGGATTCCACCCGTGGACCCTGCGTCATGCCTGCTGCAGGGGATGGGTGTACTGGCGTCCTCGGGTCCTGGCACTGACAGGGCATCGGACAGGTGCCAGGGAGCACGGTGGACAGACGAGGCGAGGGCACGGGCGTCGCGGGAGGCGCGTGGGCCATTGACGCCTGCCTCTTTACAAAACGGATGTGACGTCAACCATTTGGAACATCGTGAGCAGAAAAACACAAAGAATGTGGCTATGACCAGCCAGGTAGATATCGGACTATTCATATTTAACGAAGAGATGAGGTAAACAACATAGAACGTTGGTATGAAATAGACAAGGAACTCAAAAGCCTTCATATCACATGAGTCACGAGAACGAGGTTATGACATAAACAAGAGCGCATCGTAAAAAAGACAGCCTAAAATATTGATATACCATAAACCACATAGAACACGAACACAATCTAAATCACATAGAACGTTTATCAGACAACAAAAAGCACGATACATACAGTGCGTAAGAGGGACCTACGTCACACAGAAAAGGTATGTGACATAAACCACATGGAACATGGAAATCGGAAATCCTGCATGAAAAGTAAGTATGACATGAAACTCGCAGAACACGAGTGTGACGGACAGCATCGGACATCGTAAACACTGAACAGGTTACCGTCAGAAGGACTTCAACTACATACACCATGGTTATGGAATACACCGCATAACACATGGATGGGCGTAAAAAGCACATAGAATATGTGTGCCACACACACTGCATGTGATACAAACCACATAGCGCCTCAATAGGACTCACACCACATAGAAGGTGGGCATGGTATAACCCACGTAGAAAATATAAATCACAAGATATATATTGAACATAAGTATGACATGAATAAAATACATAACGGTGTGACACAGACCACATAGAACACCGAGATAAGAGGCACTGCATAGAATGTGGATTAGACTTTAACCACATGGACCACGGATATTGCATAAACCACATATCACGTGGATAACAATAAACACACAGGTGGACAGTACATTGGCTGCATATAATAAAGAATAAATCTCAGAACATTCATCTAAAATAAACCGCATACAACATGGATAAAAGATACGTCCCAAAGGAGATCTATAGGACAAACCTATTTACGCCCCATTTAATATGGCTATGACCTAAAACGGGTAGAAAATGGAAGTCCTAAATATACATGACATTTATCACATATAACACGGGTGTGATGTAGACCACGTCGAACATAAAGAACAAAAAAAGCGCATGTTATGACTTTAACCACATACACCATGGATATGGCACACACACCATGTATCATGCAGATAATAGAAAGATCTGACGTGTCTAGCGACATACATGGTATAGGACATGAATTCGACGTAACCTGCATGGGATAGAACTAGGACCTTTACCACACAGAATGTGGGTGCAGTATAAACCACGTGTAGAGTGGAAATCAGAAAATGTACATGAAACTTGTATGACTAAGTTACATGTAACACGTATATACTATAAACCACACCGATCGTGATTACAGATAAAGAACACGACTATTGCATACATTGCACAGTAGAATCATGTGAAACCCGCTTAGAATGCCGATAACAGCTGAAGTACTTAGAACATGTTTATGAAATAAACCAGATAGGTCGTGATTAGGACACAAACCAAATAGAACACATATGACGGGGACATGATGATATAAACGAAATAGAACACGATCAGATAACCACAACCAATGTGGATATGAATTAACAACAGAGAACCACACAGAACATATCCATGCAATCAAAAACGTAAAACACGAATATATGAAAAATCATACAGAAAATGAATCTGACAAAAAACAGAGATGGTGGATTGGAGCAAAAACAGACCGGTAGAAAACAGCTACGTTACTTCCGACCTTGGCTTAAAAAAACTATAGTAATCCGATGTAAAATACACCACTAGGAGTACTTCAATCAGCATCAAAGAAAAGGAAAGTACTAATATTTAAAAAATATCGGAACGTGGCTATTCGCCAGGTAGGCCATGGCTATGCTATAAACGATATTAAGCGTGGATATCAGCTTATCAAACACTGATTGGCTGTAACACCACCAGCAATGAAGAGGGAGAAAGGATGCAGAGCATTAATGCGGATATCAGGTGCACCAGAGTTCAGCCAACGGGACAAACCCCAGGAGGGGTCCTTTTTCAGAGGGGTGGTCATGATGGGGCCAGAAACAAGCGTGATTCAGAGGAAATTTCCTGAGGGGGAATACCTGCCTGGAAAGGTCAGGATATAACCTCCAGCGACACAGACCGTGTGATAATGCCGCCTTATCACTCATGGTATGAGCACGTGTTTCTTGGGTTTCATAGGAAGGTGTCACTGTGGCCTCGTGGTGGGTCCCTGGGGGGTCCTGTCAGATCCAGGCACTTGGCCTTCACCAAATGCACGTGCTGTGGTTCAGCGGGTCCTCACGCCACAAAGGTGGCAGTAGATGAGGATGTGCGGAGCTGGCACGGTGGGTGAGCAGTGACCGTGCTGCTTGTGCCAGGCTGCAGACGGGTGTACACGTTCGGCATGGGCCTCAGTAGACGCCGACACGTGCAGCTTCTGCCGGAAGTCACGTGGCCGGGAGGGTGCAGGGTAAACCCCCGCCGTGAGGGCCCAGCAGACGATGCTGTTTAGACTGGCTCGGTGGGCGCCTGGCACGTGGGTACTGGGGAGCTCAGGTGGGAGGAGACGCTGCAAGCTGAATGGGTGTGGGGCTTGGGGCCTATTGGTAGGGTTCAGCGGGGTGACAGTGGATGTGGCACTGTGGGTCCTGAGTGACGAGGGAGTCGAGTTTAGTGGCAGTCAGCCCTAAAGCGGGTAATAAGCAATAACATAAGGTCTCTGACTCTGTGTGTACAGAGACATAAGTGTGCCCAGGATTCTGCTCCTGGTGTTCTTGAAATAGTGGCAATACTGCCCAAATCTGCCCCACAAACACAGGTCGACGTGTGCGGAACTTTCCCTACTGCACACCACCTCGATCCCTCAAGCACACGGCACAAATAGTGATAACAGGACCGTGCTCTGCCAGCGCACACGAGGAGAGTCGCAGCGCTAGGACGAAGCCGGGGGGGCTCCAAGGAAGAGTGGCAGCCTATGGCAGGAGGCCAGCGCGTGACAATGTAACCATGTGCGCGAGATCTGAAACCCTCACAGAAACGCCATATGATACTTTCAGCAAGTCCCTGTTGTGTCGGATAACCATCCGCGTTTTAAATAAAGGTGTTGGTTCCAATGTGTTATTGTGTTTACAAAGTGCATTGCAGGTGCCCCTCTTATCAGCCACATGCCAGCAGCGAGTCCCCCACGTGGCACAGCAAACTTTCGCACCGGTGCCAAGATCGTGATACAAGCAAGGAAACGCCCCCTGCTGATGGTTTAGTAGCAACCTACGACACTTGTCATTGTGCAGGTACTCCCCTCGCGCTCCTGGGTCCCGGTGCCACTGCGCCTGCTGCCCCGTTGATAACTCCATCTAGGAGAATTTGGATGTGTCTGGATTGGTCGCAAGTGCACCTTGTAGTCCGGGGGAGGTTGAATGCTCGGATAAAAGGTGCATTACGGTGCCTCGGAGGAAGTGTACGAGGGGATAGGTAGCCGTGGCTGCCCTGTTAACACCTGTACCACATGTGAAAGCGCCCTCTGCCACTACCCAAGGCGCTGTAATACCCGGCACGGGGCCTGGGGGGGGGGGTCGATTCCCCAATTCAGGACACAGAGAAAAGGTTTGCAGGTTAAATGAAGTTCCCTGCAGGCACGAGCGTGCACAGACCACCAACACCCTTTAACGAATATTGAAAAAGTGGATTTGGGAGAAGGAATTATTTTGTCCTGCAATGTTGAGTATTAAACTCTGTGTTCTTTGCATCCGCTCACTGGGTCGTGGAGTGGGGAGTGGTGTGAGGTAGGGACCAGTTTCAAAGTTTATTAACTATGATTTAGTTAATTAAAACCATGACATGATATAAGAACATAGTAGTTTAGTAAAAGGATAAAGACATACTACATCTAAGGTCACTTCAGTAACTGTCCTGATGAATTCAGATATGCACGTGATGAAGTGCTAGTGTATAAGCTCTTCTATAGGAAACCATATTGAACTTTTACATGTGTTGTTCAGTTATAAAAACCATTAAAAATGCGTATTTCATTATGAGTCAACCGTCAAGGTCCAGTTTATTTAGCCAATACATTCCAGAGACCAGTAACATTATTTCTAAAAAAAACTCGTAATGCACTCCAGACATCCAGGGAGTGAAGCTAATTATTGTAAAAACACTTAAAATACCGAGGGCTGAAACCAACAAGGATACAACCCAAGGCAGGGTAGTGAAAGTTCAATAGTGCAAGATACCAGGTAAAGATGTAAGTTATAGACAGTGTGGCGTAAAACAGGTGCCCTGCCAGACCTTACTGCCCCTGCGGCTAGATGTTTCCGGGTTTCTAGGTCCAATAAACAATTATACGTTTTTGAGAAAGGGTGAGAATCAATAACTCGACATTGAAGGCGGGCTCGGGTCTTTGACGAATTTCCACCGCCTTGATAAAGATCTTAGATCGGATTGGGAGAAACATATTGAAGATGCTTCCAAGCACGTGCGGGCCCCCTTCAGAAAAATTGTTTTTAGGAAGGCCCTCCTTACGACGTCGAGAGGGGGGCAGCAACACAGAGGTGTAGCCGTGACCCCCGCTTAAAGTTACACAGTCTGCATGCCCCTGCCTTACCTGGGTTGGCCCCTGCCGGGTGGGAGTCTGCTGTTGGTCAGCCGAGCAGAGCATGTGCGTGATATCTCTGCGCACTCGGCTGTTGGTGGACTCTACAAGGTGGGCTAAGGTCTTCCAACCAAGTATGGGGAGTTTAGAGGGAGTAGAATCTCTGAGGACTTTAGAGAAGCAGAATCTTACTGGAATGAAGTTAAGCGCAACTGTTATTAATGGCCTTTTTCCAAATCTAAAAAGGGAAGGAAACAAGAATCAGCGCCGGTGCTTTGATTTGGAAAGATGGGATTGACTTCCGTGGTTGTCTGTGCCATGGTCGAACATGACTCTGAGCCAGGCCTGGAGTGAGTTCCCTGGGGCTTTCAAACATACGAAAATGAGTCTGAGCCAGGCCTGGAGTGAGTTCCCTGGTGCTTTCGAACATACGAACATGACTCTGAGGCAGACCTGGAGTGAGTTCCCTGGTGCTTTCAAACATACGAACATGAGTCTGAGCCAGGCCTGGAGTGAGTTCCCTGGTGCTTTCGAACATACGAACATGACTCTGAGGCAGGCCTGGAGTGAGTTCCCTGGTGCTTTCGAACATACGAACATGACTCTGAGGCAGACCTGGAGTGAGTTCCCTGGTGCTTTCAAACATACGAACATGAGTCTGAGCCAGGCCTGGAGTGAGTTCCCTGGTGCTTTCGAACACACGAACATGACTCAGAGCCAGGCCTGGAGTGAGTTCCCTGGTGCTTTCAAACACACGAACACGACTCTGAGACAGGCCTGGAGTGAGTTCCCTGGTGCTTTCAAACATACGAACATGACTCTGAGCCAGGCCTGGAGTGAGTTCCCTGGTGCTTTCAAACACACGAACATGAGTCTGAGCCAGGCCTGGAGTGAGTTCCCTGGTGCTTTCAAACATACGAACATGAGTCTGAGCCAGGCCTGGAGTGAGTTCCCCGGTGCTTTCAAACATACGAACATGACACTGAGACAGGCCTGGAGTGAGTTCCCTGGTGCTTTCAAACATACGAACATGAGTCTGAGCCAGGCCTGGAGTGAGTTCCCTGGTGCTTTCGAACACACGAACATGACTCTGAGCCAGGCCTGGAGTGAGTTCCCTGGTGCTTTCAAACACACAAACATGACTCTGAGGCAGGCCTGGAGTGAGTTCCCTGGTGCTTTCAAACATACGAACATGACACTGAGACAGGCCTGGAGTGAGTTCCCTGGTGCTTTCAAACATACGAACATGACACTGAGACAGGCCTGGAGTGAGTTCCCTGGTGCTTTCAAACATACAAACATGAGTCTGAGCCAGGCCTGGAGTGAGTTCCCTGGTGCTTTCAAACATACGAACATGAGTCTGAGCCAGGCCTGGAGTGAGTTCCCTGGTGCTTTCGAACATACGAACATGACTCTGAGGCAGGCCTGGAGTGAGTTCCCTGGTGCTTTCGAACATACGAACATGAGTCTGAGCCAGGCCTGGAGTGAGTTCCCTGGTGCTTTCGAACACACAAACATGACTCTGAGCCAGGCCTGGAGTGTGTTCCCTGGTGCTTTCGAACATACGATCATGACTCTGAGGCAGGCCTGGAGTGAGTTCCCTGGGGCTTTCAAACACACAAACATGACTCTGAGCCAGGCCTGGAGTGAGTTCCCTGGTGCTTTCGAACATACGAACATGACTCTGAGGCAGGCCTGGAGTGAGTTCCCTGGTGCTTTCAAACGCACGAACATGAGTCTGAGCAAGGCCTGGAGTGAGTTCCCTGGTGCTTTCAAACACACGAACATGACTCAGAGCCAGGACTGGAGTGAGTTCCCTGGTGCTTTCAAACACACGAACATGACTCTGAGCCAGGCCTGGAGTGAGTTCCCTGGTGCTTTCAAACATACGAACATGACTCTGAGGCAGGTCTGGAGTGAGTTCCCTGGTGCTTTCAAACACACGAACATGACTCTGAGCCAGGCCTGGAGTGAGTTCCCTGGTGCTTTCAAACACACGAACATGACACTGAGGCAGGCCTGGAGTGAGTTCCCTGGTGCTTTCGAACATACGAACATGAGTCTGAGCCAGGCCTGGAGTGAGTTCCCTGGTGCTTTCGAACATACGAACATGACTCAGAGCCAGGCCTGGAGTGAGTTCCCTGGCGTTTCGAACATACGAAAATGAGTCTGAGCCAGGCCTGGAGTGAGTTTCCTGGTGCTTTCGAACATACGAACATGAGTCTGAGCCAGGCCTGGAGTGAGTTCCCTGGTGCTTTCAAACATACGAACATGACTCTGAGGCAGACCTGGAGTGAGTTCCCTGGTGCTTTCAAACATACGAACATTACTCTGAGGCAGACCTGGAGTGAGTTCCCTGGTGCTTTCAAACATACGAACATGAGTCTGAGCCAGGCCTGGAGTGAGTTCCCTGGTGCTTTCGAACACACGAACATGACTCAGAGCCAGGCCTGGAGTGAGTTCCCTGGTGCTTTCGAACATACGAACATGACTCTGAGGCAGACATGGAGTGAGTTCCCTGGTGCTTTCAAACATACGGGCATGAGTCTGAGCCAGGCCTGGAGTGAGTTCCCTGGTGCTTTCGAACATACGAACATGACTCTGAGGCAGGCCTGGAGTGAGTTCCCTGGTGCTTTCAAACATACGAACATGAGTCTGAGCCAGGACTGGAGTGAGTTCCCTGGGGCTTTCAAACATACGAAAATGACTCTGAGGCAGGCCTGGAGTGAGTTCCCTGGTGCTTTCGAACATACGAACATGACTCTGAGGCAGGCCTGGAGTGAGTTCCCTGTTGCTTTCGAACATACGAACATGACTCTGAGGCAGGCCTGGAGTGAGTTCCCTGGTGCTTTCAAACATACGAACATGACTCTGAGGCAGGCCTGGAGTGAGTTTCCCTTTACTTTTAATATAGTTCTATAATATTTCAGTGTCAGACTCCCAAGTTACTTTGATTTGGGAGGCCGAATGCCACCTGACTGGGTCGTGGAGGGGTGTGAGGCAGAGACTAGTTCTGTGCTGAGTTTGAGCATGTAAGTTGGGGGGGGGCGGGGGGGGGGGGGGGTACCAAAGACACTGGCGTCCCTCCTGACTACATTTGTGATCCTGGACGCACCACTTGGCCTTCCTGTACCTCGGTTCTGTTATCTGATAAAATCGGAGGTGGCTGGAAGCTGCGCGCCTGGAATAATGTTACTTGGTTTGGGTGGACTTCAAAGTTTTTTGTGCATTAATGATATGGTACTCTGAGTCATGTGTGTGAAAGCCCGGGCCTACCCATCGCGGTTCAGTGCGCACAGTCAGATGAGCAGAGCTCTGTGGCAGGTGCCTTGACATACAGCGCTTGCGTAGTGCGTCACCCAATCCGGGGATATTCGAAGAATACTCGTTTTAAAGTGCACGTTTTGGAACAATAAACGCACAAGTAGCGATGCCAGTCCGGGGAATAAGGCAGCGAGAGACTGGCCCGGATGGGCGCCGCGGGGCATCTTTAGTGCCTCCCCCAGCTACACAATATCCCGGGAGGAAAGCGCTGATGCCAGCATGCTGGCCCTCCGGGAGCAGAGGGTAGTTCTCTGTCCCTGCTGCCACGTGTGCCCAACTTCCCCGGGTTCACCTTCTCCCCCTCTCCTCCCCATCTCTCTGTTTGCACACTTGGCACAAAGGCACTCCCTCAAATTAACTCCAGCCCTTTCTGCCTCTTTGTGCCGCGCTGCCTTTTGACCATCTTGAAGTGTGGTGTTTTCAGCCTCATTAAACGCGCCCAAGACAAAAGAAGCAAAAGGCAGCGGCGAGAAGAGAAAGAAGGCCGAAAACAAAACAAATAAAGGCCCTTAACGAGGCCCTCGGAGTAAATGTCAGCGGCTCGGGGACGTTTACGAGTGCGCTGCTTAGCATAAAAACACTTATGGGCAAGATTGAGGGCCTTGCGGGGGGAGACCTGGACAGGAGTCAAACACATCTTTTTTTCCACCCAAAAAAGAGGAGACAAGTGCTCTTCCCGAAAGGGAGCGAGAGGGCGAGGGCCGCCCATTGTAATTCATAGACTTGTTCCGAGTGGCAGGAGAATGGGGCCGGATAAAGGAGGCCCCACGGCCGGGCCCAGATGCCCCGCGCGCGGGGAGCGGGGCGCCGCCTCCCCGGCCATTGTCAGGCCGAGTTAAACAGTCAATGGGCGGCCTGAACCCGATCCATCACCGTGGCGGGCCCGCCGTGGGGGCCATGCGCAAAGCATATGGCCTCCAAACGGTGGGCCTGCGCGCTCGGCGGAGGGCCACGCTTGTCCCAGCACTGCCGCCGGCGGGGGGGCGGCCGAGGCCCATTGTGGCCCGTCACCCCGGGGAGGAGGCCTCATTTGTCCCCACTTTTCACGCTTTACGCTGGAGAAAAAAAAATCATGGCAGCCGCCCCCCCAAGCTTCTTTTTCCAAAGACGCGGAGATTTATACAGCCCTCGGAGAAACTGGCCCAAAACTGCCTGTTTTTCTCTTTTCTTTGCTGGCATCCACTTTGTTTTTTTTTTTTGTCAGCCGCTCTCTGTCTGTCTCCCACTCAAACCAGATTGGGTTTTTCTCACATAAATTTGGCAGAGAATGGGAAAACACACGTCGATGGGTCAAAAAGGCAGGACACGCTTTAAAAGGGGAAAACAAGTTATAAAAGGCAATATATGTCACATTGTGCAAAAGATCTTTTTGTTTTTGTTTGGTTTTGTTCCTGCTTGCACAGTCTGGGCTATGAGAAAGAACAAACACTGACAATATGGTATATAGTTTGTCGAAACCCACTTTTATGGAACAATGCACCAAAATGTGCCAATACGCAGGGGGACTGGGTTTTCTGTAGCACTTTGTGGTGGTTTAGCGATGCTTCGTTGCTGGACACACCAGCCCCTTTCTGAGAGTACATGTCTTTCCTTTCACGGCGGCGCAAAAATAGATTGCCGACCATGCCTGAAAATGTAAATATATTATCGAAATCCCCTCCATCTTCAAGGAACATAAAAACAGTACCTGTCTTCCTTCGTAGAAAATAATTTGCATTTTAACTGATGAAGAAAATGCCACGTGGATTGAAAACATTTGTACAAATAATATTTTACACATTTAATAAAAAAAATATGTGTACCGCTTAAAACAAAGACATTAAAGTTATGTTAGAAAAGGATAATAATTTTATTGAAAAGAGCTCTCTGTACAGTTTGTATAAGTAAATAAAACCGCCAGTGTCCCTGGCAGGTTAACTTAAATAACATGATTTCTTCATTATTTTATGTTTTTTTTACAGTTGAAACAAACATTTTCTGTACACGTTTTTTATTCATAACATACAATTTAAATATATTCGGATGTGCCGCTTACATCATGCAAAAAGTCTAAAAAGTGTATAAAATAATTGTCATTTTTGTTTTTCTCTCAGCCACCTTCATAAGAAAAAATATGAAAGTTTCTTTTTAATAAAAGCAGAGGAATAGAAATAGCAAACGCAGACATCTGGACGAAGCGAGGCAGCGGGTGAGGTTGAATTTAAAAATATAGAAACTAGAAGTTAAAGCATACAGTTAAACTTACACATGAGTATATGTCCCTTCGATATTTAAGGAGTTAACAATGAAAAATAGACCCGTGCACTTCTGAAAACATGCAATAAAAAACCATACATTTTAAATGTAGCATAAATTAAATGCCAAAAATCATATCTCGGTATATCTGTGACTTGTAATTTTTTTTCTGTGCTTCGTACAAATTAATATCGTTTTTTTTAAATGGAAACGGAAAGGAAAAAAATATATATATTTATAATGTCGAAATGTTTGTTTTACAAGAAGCCGTACACAATTGCACCATTCCAAAAATGTGAACTACCTGATGTGGCAGCCGTGGGTGAGATAGTTTGTCTCTTTTTATCCCGTATTGCTTATTGCTTTTTATTGAAAGGGGTCTGCCTTGGTGTCCGCCTCCGAGGTCCTGTCAGACACGCGCGGTCCGTCAGACACCGTCCATGCCCGGCTCGCCAATTGTCAAGTTTCGCAGTTTTTGTGCCAAGCCCCTGGCAGTGGCGGGGCTCAGTCGTCGACGTCGATCTCGACGTCGTCGTCCTCGTCGTCAGTGCAGTCCTTGGAGCTGCAGGGCGGGGAGGAGGGCGAGAGCTGCAGGTGGGCCCCGGCCTCCAGGTGGCCCAGCAGGGCCGGGGACTTGCCCCGGCTGCTGCCGCCGTCCGACTGCTGATCCAGCTCCGAGATGGAGATGATGCTCTCCACCGAGGACGGGCTCAGCTTCTTGGTGGACTCCACGTCGGCCTTCATCTCCTCCAGATCGCGCTTGAGCTTGGCGCGCCGGTTCTGGAACCAGGTGATGACCTGCGCGTTGGTCAGGCCCAGCTGCTGCGCGATCTGGTCGCGGTCGGCCGGCGACAGGTACTTCTGGTACAGGAAGCGCTTCTCCAGCTCGTAGATCTGGTGGTTGGTGAAGGCGGTGCGGGACTTCCGCCTCTTCTTGGGGGTCTGCCGCTGGCCGAAGATGGTCATGCCGTCCCTTCCTGCGGGGCACAGGGGGACAGGGTTAGAGATGATGGGCGAGCGCTGCCCGACGCGCGCACAATAACAACAAACATGCTGCAAACAGAGCGGAAGGCCATGCGATGACACCAGAGGAGCGATAGACGCACAACTCCCAGACACACACACACAATAACAACACCTAAGCTGCAAACAGGGTGTAATGCCATGCAATAACTCTAAAGGAAGGATGTACAAGCAACTACCAGACACAAAACACACAGACACACACAGTAACAACACCCAAGCTGCAAACTGAGCGTAATGCCAGGCAATAACACTAAAGGAAGGATGTACACGCAACTCCCAGACACAAAACACACAGACACACACACACAGTAACAACACCCAAGCTGCAAACTGAGCGTAATGCCAGGCAATAACACCAAAGGAAGGATGTACACGCAACTCCCAGACACACAAACACATAGACACACACAATAACAACACCCAAGCTACAAACAGAGTGTAAGGCCAGGCAATAACACAAAAGAAGGGGTGTACACACAACTCCCACACACAAAAACACAGATGCACATATTAACAACATCCAAGCTGCAAACAGGGTGTAAGGCCACGCAATAAGACCAAAGGAAGGATGTACACACAACTTCCAGACGCACACAATAACAACCCCCAAGCTGCAAACAGGGTGTAAAGCCATGCAATAACACGAAATGAAGGATGTACACATAACTCCCAGACACACACAGTAACAACACCCAAGCTGCAAACAGAGCGTAAGGCCATGCAATAACACAAATAAGTGGTGTACACACATCTCCCTCACACACAAACACACAATAACAACATCCAAGCTGCAAACAGAGTGTAAGGCCATAGCATACCACCAAATGAGAGATGCACACACTTCTCCGCCACACACTCAGGCGCTTACAATAACATCATTCATGCTGCTAACAGAGTGAGGTCCATGTAAACACACCAAAGGGGAGATATGCACACAGTAATCATTACAGAGGAGCAGGTACACACATTGCACAGGAGGCAAGGGTACCAAATTGGACTATATAAACCAAGCTGAAAACTAGGAACGCCGATTTGGGAGCTGAAAATATAAATTGAAGGCATTAAAAGCCAACAACCACTTCCTGTCCTACATGGAATCATCTGCAATTTCCTAAAAAACAGCTCCTTGAACAAGTTTTAAATCACCTTGATCCCCACACGGGATCCAATACAAACTAACTGTAATTGGCCAGCAAGTGTGTTTTGATCCCCAAGTATGTGAAACATATTAAAATGCTGAATCACCCGTGTTTCGTTCAAGACAGGATTGAAAAATACACCTATACCTCCAACCAAAAGATAAAAATAAACGCAGCCCACGCTTACAGGTAGATACATTCACCAGATCTAAAGAGTTGTACTTTTCTCCAAAAAACACACAGAGTGATGACGGGGGTGTGCTCCGTGACAGCGCATGACACAACTAAGTCACTGGTCAGGACTGGGTGAACTGCACCTAAGTCCCTACCTCTTTTCGTTTTAGTGGATTGGAAACTGCCACACAATGTCAATTAAAAAATTCAGCATGCCTTTCAAAATTGCAATTCTAGTCTGAAAACCCTTTGTAGAAAGGGATGTGGCAAGATGCAGAGTCGCCAACATGTTTGCAATTGATTCTTTTAATGCAGGAAGAGTTGACAGTGTGTGCACCCTTAAATTAAGGTGTGAGTGCTGCCTTTCCGTCAGCGCCCAGTGTGCCTCTCTCCACAGACCCCTGATCTAGGTGCCAGCCAGCATCCATCCATCCATCCACGCGCCACGCGGCCCCCAGGGGCACCGGGTCCCGCTGCCCCCGGGTCCAGTGCGGAGAAGCGAGCAGGTCCCACCTACCTTCGGCCGCCTGCAGCACGCTGACCTCCAGCCCCTTGAAGGTCTTGCTGGCCAGCTCCTCCAGGGCGCAGAGGGGGGACGTCTGTGAGAGCAGCGCCCGGCCGGACAGGGCGAGGCCCGCGGGCGGGGGCTTCTCTGCGCCCAGGAGGTGCGCCGCCGCCCCGCACAGGCCGTAGCTCCGCCGCACCGACGGCTTGCTCAGGATGTCCTCGATGCTGAACGGCGTCAGGGGCTTGTTGGAGTTGGCCGGGGGTGGCAGGTGGTCCAGGGGGCTCCGCCGCCGCTCCTCCACCACGGAGGACTTGGACTCCTCCTTGGAAGTCATGCTCGACTCTCACAGTCCGTGCACAGCCACCAAGAACAAATATAAATAAAAAAAGCAAGCAATCCCCTTCTTGTTGTGAGGGAGCCTTGGCGCCACCAGAAAAGTTCTCTCCGCTCCTCGGAGGGGACCCCCCAGCCTTCTTCCAAAAGCAGCTCCAGAGGCCACTCGGCCAGGTCACAGATCTGTCCTAAGAAGTGGGTGGGTTTGCCATGGAGCAGTCGAGCGCTGCAGCCAGCCCAGCGCCCACGAGGACTTCTCGCCGCACTCCTGTGCCACTTCCCCTCTTTCAGGATGCAGAAGGTCCCTGGATCGCCTCTTGTTCGGATCCCCCAGTTCGCGTTCTTTGCCAAAAGGGCTGGAGCAAGCCAGGGGAGCGCTGATCCTTAGACTGGGGGAACGGCGAAGAGACGGGGTAATTGACTATTGCTAACAAGTTATTGTTGATTGGAAGGTAATCAATTATCTCCAATGGCAGTTTGGCCCTCTCCCCTTCTCCCGCTCCCGCCCTCTCTCTCTCTCCTCCACTCTCTGGCTGGCCAATGCAGGCGTCTGCAAGTTGGAGCTCCATTAATTAGAAGGCAGGACAGGGAGGTGGAGCCCGCGTGAATTATAATGCCTAATGCACTTGTCACTTTCTCCCCCATTATTTGTTTGGCCACAGATATATTTTTAAATTGCATTACTTCCGGGCTTTATTGCATCAAGGCGAATAGAGCACCAACGAAAAAACGTACACTTCTCCTCTTTTTTGATTTCTTCTTTATCTCGCTTTTTTAATTTTTACATTCGTTTGTCCTGTTTGTTTATTCAGGGAACGGCAGCTCCCAGGTAAGATTGTTATTACTGTTATTATTACCTTTATTATTATTATAACGCTGCTATAGTAATTTGTCCTCAAATTGTTATTTTTTTTGCATTTACTGGTATTTGTTGATTTTTTTTGCTATGATGTGCATGCAAATGAGCCGTGAACTTGCGTTTGGCTGCCTTTTTAACGGTGGGGGGATTTCTCAGCGCTTCGTTTTTAGATATAGCGACCCCCCTTAGGATTTATTAAAAGGCGCTTCGAGGTGGCCGCAGAGCGCTAGGGATGTTAACGGTGGTGTTTCTAGAGGCGTTCGAAAGCATTAATTAGCCGGATTTCCTTTATAATCGTGCCCGGCTGGTACAGAGGACGCGCAGCTTTCAGGCTAACGAATTTATCATTTCCATTAATACCCGCAGGAGGGAGAGACAGGTAGAGAGCGAGACGTTAAACTCAGATCTGCCCTTATTGTCGCCGTTAAACCCCTCTCTGCTGTCACTCGCGGGCGAGAGGCCGCCGAGGAGATATTTCATCCACGTAACTAAAAATGCCCAGGTGCAGCTGCAAGTTTTCGGAGGCATCACCGGGAGGTACATGAATTACTGGCGGGTTTGGCGTGTGGTTTTTGGACCAGGCGCCGGGCTCGGGGGAAGCAGAGAGGCTGTTTTTAAGGATCTCTTCCGCAGTTAACTTCAGTCCCCACATACATAATAAATTCAATTTTCTGAGGAGAATGGGACGCCGCACAAGATATAACTTGTTGTTTATTCACTTGGCCAAATCACGTTTTTTTCATAGACGGTGCTACAGCGCATCGACTCCCTCAGAACAAACATTTTCAGGTGTTTTTATCGGCATTGTTTACATTTTTCTATAAATTTTTCGCGCCATAGATATATTCCAAATGATAACCCGTTGTTACTGTGCTGTTTTCACAAGTGCTGATGGAATATAAACAGCCGGTGGATGGTAAATAAAGCACCCCCCCCCCCCCTTGTATCGGTGCACCGGCCATTGTGCGCGTGTTTATTTATTTTAACCGCACGCTTCCGGGTTGCTAAATATAAAAATACGACATATATGTAAAAGTGCACCCTTTCCCTGGCTTCTGATTTGTACATAAAGGTGTATGGGAGAGTGAGATGTTTAGACCTTGCTCCGTTGTGGCACTGAAAGATGTGCTGTCAGTCCGGCCCTGCCAGGACGCTTGTACCCTTCACTGGCCGGCCTCACTTAACGTGTCCTGAGTGAATGCCCGGCAGCGGCGGCCCGGCCTGTCTCGGAGGGGCTGTTGGTACCGATTTTATTATATGGAGTCTCGCTTATAAATAAATATATGTTGTCTGGCTGGTCCAGCTTCCAGACACCCACCCGTGAGTGATGGTTGGCGTGTGCGCGCGCGCGTGCGCGTGTATACATGATGAAGACACAGACAGCATCTTTGCTGGAATAAGTGAAACTTGGAAGGGGGGAGGGAGGTTGGGGAACTCCCCCCTCCTTTCTTTATTCTACACCTGCACCTCTGCTTCCTTCCCCACCTTGCACTTGAGGCCCGGCTGGTGCCACAGCAGTTTGCAGTTGCCAAAAACACACAAAGAGACACATGACTCCTGGTCTTAAAGCGCCCTCGACCGTTTCAGCGTCCCATCCACTGAACTGCCGCGGAACGACACATGCCTCTTGTGAAGGGTTGTACATTTCACCGGGTTCGAAAAAAACGACGCCTTCACTTTGCAGGTGTTTTACGTTTCATGCGAAAATAATAACTACGGCTGGCATGCATTACTTTATTTCAAACCTGAAATGGAGTTGTGTTTTGTGGTTATTAGTGTGTTGTATGTGTGGGTGTTTGTTTCATTACATGTCCAACCGTGTAAGAGGGTCCAACATTGTCATTGAGGCCGGGGTTCGGGTGCAAAGGCCACCAGAACCCCGAGAGAGCGATATGGGACCTTGTTTTTATGTCGTTCATTATGCACTTTTTACAGTTTGCGGTAGTTAATTTGAAAAAAAGGTACTTGTTTCAAATAGTAAATTATTTATTAAAAATAGTGAGTTAAATGTCGGACAACGCTATGGGAATAAAAAGGACAATACAAATAATGATAAAGTTAAGAATGTAAACATTTGTGAAAATATACCCTCGTGGTGTTAAAAACACATCCTGTCTTGAGAAGGGAGGGCTTGTTGGGGCTGGTCTCTGAATGGTGCGTTTAACAAGGGTCACGGGTGCAGGGTAAGAATGTTCAGGTTTTGTTTATCTTTCGTGACTAGAATGTTGATGAACCCACGGGCACTAGTAAAGCTCTGCAGAGTCTTTGGGGTAGTCATTATGATGATATAGGCAATAATTCCAGGGGGGGGTAAAATAAGTTTTCCATATTTCTCGTGGACCCGTGATGCATTTAACATATTTAGCAGAGACCCACAAACTATAGTTTTTTTTATACCACTGCATTTTCTGCACTAAAAGCTCCCAGGTGTGTAATATGCGAGGATACATAATGACCAACCATGCAATACGGTCCTACATTGTCATCAGGGGTTCCCAAAAACCACTTGACTAAAGGCTGTGTGTTGTGTAAATGCCAGTGTGCCACCAGAACGCAAATATGGCAATACACCATCCGACAATGCATATACATATACATTTTATGTATTTTTTATATTACATGTTTATTTTGGGGCAGTTGGCTTGAAACGGGTACTTATATGGATGTTTGCATACCATTAAGAGTCTCTCTTTATTTGAATAAAGGAGATACTATATACATGCAAGTATATATCTTTATTTATTAACAGGGAGCACAGATGTGTTTCTTATTGGAGATCATGGGGTGATGCGTTTCCTCACTGCCTATCACCAAACTTAAGTACTTTTTGACTTACCTATATATAGCACTCAGCACTGATTATTTGGAACTGAAGAGGGGCGCACCTATATTACATTAGTTACTCACCCATTTCAATCTTTTCTCTCCCTATTTTTATTCCAATAGGAAACTGTTACTTGAGAGCAGTAAACGGCATACTAGATTACACTCTGTGTCGAAAAAAGACTAGATACATCTCTAATTATGTAGTTATTAATGTAGAATGTTAGGACAAATATCTACATACCTGTGTGTTAAAAAACATTGCCAGAAAAAAGGGGGGTGGGGGGTCGTTGAAGCTGTTTCCTCAAGTGCAGGTAACAACAGACATTGGTTGAAATGAGAATGTTTTGGTTTTACTGATTGGTTTGCGCCTCACATTATGGTTTGAAAGCCATATTTTTTTTTTCACATGAACCTGTGAAATAATTCCCTTATTTCCTGGGTTACTGTAAAATATGGGGTTTTATCCCACTGCTTTTTGTGCACTGAAAACACACACTGGGTAGTGACCAGTGCAAATAAATGTGGAATAAAAGAGCACGTATACTAATACACATACATTTGCATACGTCTTCATATAAATGCAGTGATGAAAATTCCTGCGGTTAATGTAGTTTCACTGGTTACCGAAGCTCATATTGTGTTTCAAACAATCTACAGAGAGAAACATTTATAACCACTTTCAACAACTTATTTGACCTTTCTGTTGTGCTTCTGTGTTACTTTTTAACACATGAGATTGCACCTTTGTGCAGACCGACAGAGAGTTATATGCTGTTTCCTACCACTGTCGAAGGAGAGTGGGCATCCTGACCCCTAGAGGCCGCCACTACTGTGAGCAACTGAAAAGAGTGAATAAATAGCATATTACACTGGGGCGTAAAACAGGCACTGTAGTACAGGGACACCCAGCAACAGTTTAAGGCATGGGCAAAGTGGGCAAATGCCCCGGGCCCCCACCCCCAAGGGCCCCCCCTGGGGAAGTGAACTTTTTATCTGACTTCTGTCTATTCTATTTCATTATCTACACCGCTCCGCCCACCTTTACTTCATGTCTCTCTGCCCAGGGCCACCTTAAGCATTTTACGCATCACATATATCAACAAAGTTTTCAACATATAATTGAGCATTGTTGGCATCACGGGTGCTTGAACTTGCAAGAAATTGATGATAACGTTCAAAGTTTTTTCTGAACAGGCGTGAGGCGTCCCCACAGTTTGTCGTGCCTGGCCCCGACATTACTAAGGAGGACAGTAGGGGGCACGCATTCCAGGGGCTCCCATGCAGTCTAAAGACTATGAATATCTGTGAGATATGAGGGCCTGTGTGTGTGTGTGTGTGGGGGGAGGGGGTGGAGGGGGGCTCTTCACATACTGCAAGGAGTGTGGGCCAATTTGAGTTGTGCACGATTTGTATGTGTGCGCTTTATCAACAAGGTTCAAACGTGTGTGATAGTGATAAAGCCAGGCAGTGCCTGCCATGTTCTTCCAGCCTCCCACCCCGCACTTTAAAGGTGCGCGGTACATCGCCCGCCCCTCTGACCAGGCCTCAGTCCACACTGCAGCAGCGGAAAGCGCTGGGAGTGGTTTCTAACGGAGGCTCTGCCCGGAAAAGCCACAGAGCGGAAATGACGCAGCTATGGAAGGCCCGTAGAACCCCCCACGTGGCCGCCCTATAGCCAGAGACCAAGTCCCTCGCCTGGTTCCCTGACACTGATCTGCCGTCGCCACTGACTTTCCTGTCGTCGTCTCCAAGGTATTCTCCGCCAGGTGGAATTAAGAGCGCAGATCATCTTCTGATGTTGCAGGAAGTGACGTTATATGATGTGGAGTTCGTGCAGTGCAATGACCATGTTCTCTTTTGGCTTATGTAGTTCTACCCGGTCTTCAACCCAGGTGGTGCGCCCTCTGTTGTCCACAGCGATATACCATGTTTAAAAGTCTGAGAGCTGTGTAGACTGGAGAAGGTTTAAGTCAACCAGTCGATTTCCACAAAAGCCACGAAGCTACAGGAAGTGGCTGCAAAACCACACTTAACATGCAGTTAAGTGACTAGGACGCCACACTGAAATGCACTGAAATGGCTGTCATACTGCACCGAGATTACCGTGGCAATGCCAGCAGAAAGCAGGGCAGTAACCGTGGAACCAGTGCATTAAAGTAACTGTGGCACAACACCGAAATACGGCGAATGGCTGTGGCAACCCAATACAATGCAGTGGTACCAGTGCACTAAACCTACTGTGATACACACTGAAATATAGTGACAGGGCTGTGGCAGTCCAGCAGAATGCAGTGGTACCAGGGCACTAAACCTACTGTGATACACACTGAAATATAGCGACAATGCTGAGGCAGTCTAGTAAAACGCAGTGGCACAGTGCACCAAACATACTGTGATACACACCGAAATACGGCGAATGGCTGTGGCAGTCCAGCAGAATGCAGTGGTACCAGTGCACTAAACCTAAGTGATATACACTGAAATATATAGTGACAAGATTGTGTCAGTCCAGCAGAATGCAGTGGTACCAGTGCACTAAACCTACTGTGATACACACCGAAATACGTCAATTGGCTGTGGCTGCCCAACAGAATGCAGTGGTACCAGTGCACTAAATCTACTGTGATACACACTGAAATATAGTGACAAGGCTGTGGCACTGCAGCAGAATGCAGTGGTACCAGTGCACTAAACCTACTGTGATACACACTGAAATATAGTGCCAAAGCTGTGGCAGTCCAGCAGAATGCAGTGGTACCAGTGCACTAAACCTACTGTGATACACACTGAAATATAGTGCCAAGGCTGTGGCAGTCCAGCCGAATGCTGTGACGTTACCGTGCTACCTGCACATTCAAGTAACTGTGGCACCACTCTGAAGTTACATAGGAATGGTTGTGCCAACACAACAGAATGCAGTTAAGTACTGTGTTACTTCACCGAAAAACACTGAAATTGCTGCTACAGCCCAACAAAATGCACTGCAGTAATCACAACATCACACTCAAATACAGCGAAGTGACCAAGCTGCCACACTCGAATGCCATGAAGAAATGTGGCATCGCACCATACTCTAAAGCTGTCTAGTAATGAACGCCACATTCAAATGCAGCGAGGTGATCATGACAACAGACACAAATGCAGTGCGGTAACTTTGGCACCACACTTAAATGCAGAAAAGTAACCGAGACACCGTACCACGCTCGGGTGCAGGGGAGTAATGTGGGAACTACACAAAAATGCAATAAAGTAACTGTGACATCGCACTCGATTGTATTGCACTGACGACACTACATTTAAACGTAGGACAACAACTATCACAAAGCACTCAAACGCGCAGAAGTGGACGTGACACCACAAGTAAGTGAAGTGGAGTGAGTGCCACACTGCTCCAAAATGTCCAGGAGTGACTGTGATACCATTCTTAAATGCAATGAAGTGTTTGTAAACACACACTGAAATGTAGTCAAGGGATTATGACATCACAGTCAGATGCAGTGGCAGTGCCTTGACAACACACTGTAACACGGTGAAGCCAGTGTAGCACTACTCTCTGATGCAATTCAGTCACCCTGGCTCTACACTCAAGTGATACCACACTCCAAGATTGTAACGTGGCGCCACACTCAGTGGCAGTGATTGTGACACACCCTTGACAGGCAGAGAGTGAGTGTGAAGCACTACACACACATTTAGGGGTGTTATGCCTGTAGACGTTTATTCATATTAAAAATAGCAGCTAAGGCCAAAGACTGGGAAGACACCACTTGATAATAATTTAGTTCTTATTTTGAAATTGGAATCTTGCATCCGTAGGTGGATCCAGTAACAGCACAACACAAATATGCCTTTCTGGAGGCCTAATGTACCTCGTGTAAATTTCTTACAGTGAGACCCATCGTGACTATATCGACCATATCTATATTTAGTACAGTTGGGGATCTATGTCTGCTATAGATGTACAGGAGTACTTCTGATATCCTTTGTTAATGCAAAAGAAAGTCACAAATCTAAGGGAGTGGATTACGTTTTTTAGTACTCCTGCTTTGCCAATTTGTCCCATACCTTTGTCTTACTGCATCTATCATGGTCACTGGAGACCAAGCCACACTTGTTCAGGTTTTATTCAAGAAAAGTAACCACACATCTGATCACTCACGATTATCAGCACTTGGATATTCTTCCAAAATGTACTATTTGACAGCAGCAATTGCCTTGGCTGGCCAAGACAGCAACCGCTGTGCTTCTGTTGGCACACCTTTCCATATATAATTAAAGTAGGAACTACTTTATCTGTTGTGATAGATTGCAGTGCTGTCTGGTAGTTGGTTGCCTAGATTGCCCATCGGTTTGCGCTTATACGCACATTGTTGCTTCTCCCACCAGAGTCCCACCAAAGTACTCAAGTCATGTATTCATTTGTTTTGTAAAGTATCAATTTCATGGCGCTATGTTTAGTAGGTAAAGTAGCACTGTTTTTGCAACTTGAGTTTTCCATTTTGACTCCGCCTCTTCAACAGATGGCAAATCTCAAGTTCCACGTGCGCTTTAATTTATCATTTATTTTATTTGACGTGTTTGATATAATACAGCCTTTAATCCAAGGAACAGTTTAGCACTCTGCATAGACTATTTTACTCTAGCAAGAGGGACAGAAACATTGTGGGCTGTATGAAAAACCGTATGGTGTGTGGGTCCCAATTGGAGATGTATTACAGAAACCAAGATCTGATACTGAATGGGGGTGGGAACATATGCAATTGGAACAGTACATTATGCATTTCTGTTAGAAATGGGATTTCTGGTAGGATAGGGCACAGGTCGAAGCCAGGCAAAAATCTCCCCTCTAGTCAGGATAAGGGAGTTACACTTCCTAAATAACCCCTGATCACCGCCTTGGTAGCTTGGCACGAGCAGTGAGGCTTATCTTAGAGGCAGTGTGTAAAGCATGTGCACAGAACCCACAGTAATCATGTAGATATTCTAGGACTACTTCAAAAATTAACAAACCCTTATATCATAAAGAAGGGAAACACAATAGTGACACTTACAAATGTAGAAAAAATACGATTTTTTTTCCAATAGTAGTTTTTTAAAAATTATTTTGAATGCATTATAAAAAACATATATTCACGATAAAAAAGCATAACAATAATATCATACAGAGACTTAAACAAATGCACAACATTCTTACCACTTTCATACAAAACCATACATACTAGGACACATACCAACTGACTTAAACATGTATATGTGATGCAAACAATATACAATATATCCTAATGTTCTACCAAAAATGATAATTTGATAAATTTGATGGGTCGTTAGGAAAACTGTCTTCATCTGGAGTATCACCTCAAGGAAGTTGTGCTCTGCAAAAGGAAAATGTATGTGAATGATATTAAGTATAATTTAACAGTAAAAATGTTACTGTTAGATTATACCTAATATCATTCACATACATTGTCCTTTTGCAGAGCACAACTTCCTTGAGGTGATACTCCAGATGAAGACAGTGTTTCTGTCAAAACTCGTTGAGTCAGCTTTACGCCCACTTCAAAGATCCTAACGACCCATCAATATATAATGCATTCAAAATAATAAAAAAAACTACTATTGGAAAAAAATAAATATTTTGTATTTTTTCTAAATTTGTAAGTGTCACTATTGTGTTTCCCTTCTTTATGATATAAGGGTTTGTTAATTTTTGAAGTAGTCTTAGAATGTCTACATGATTGTATTTTCCCTGTCTAGGTATACTCCTTACCGGTTCTCAGGGGTCCCCTTTCTTTTGCGATACAGAACCCACAGTAATACAGTGTACGCACTACAAACGGGCACCACACCAGTTTAGTAAAATACCCAATATCTTTATATAATAAAAACAAGACCTAAAACGACAAAAATCCATAGTACTATATGAAAAAAAGCCTGTAGTTACCAAAATAAGTTTAAAACAAAGTTCCTCAATGTCGGTAGCTCCGTCCGGGGGTACCACGGCGTCGTGAACAACAAATCCAACAGTTCTGGCTGGTTGCGGGGTCGCGGGCCAACTACTGTGTCGCGAAGACCCGCAAAAAGTACCTGCGAGAAATGCAGGGTGATGAGGCCCTTGAAGTCACTCGCGTTGCAGGTCGAGCTTCTCTCTGATGAAATCAGGAGTGCTGGCGCCGGCAGGATTAGGGTGCTGTGGTGCGAAGTGTAGCAGTACGGCGTGCGGTGTCCCCAGGTCGCGGTGCGAGCAGCGGCTCGTGGCGGCGTCAGATGGCATCGTCGGTGAGACCAGGGTCGCGGTGCGAGATGAAGGCGGTGCTCGCCACGGTGCTGGCAGGTCACGGTGCAAGCAGCGGCGGCGTTGTTGCTGAAGCGCTGCCGTCGGCTGATGAGCGGGAGTTGAAGGTGCCGGCATTGGTAGGCCAAGGCTGCGGTGCGATATGAGGGCGGTACATCGTGTGACTTACGAGCGGTGCCCTCAAACCACGGTGCAAGGAGCGGCGTCGATTTCGGCTTGGAGCGGCAGCATCGGGGAGGCCAAGGCGTCCTTGTGAAGCAAGGCGGTGCGGAGTGCGGTGCCCACAGGTCGTGGTGCGAGCAGCGATTCAGGTGGCAGCGTAAGCAGGTGTCGTCGGTGAGACCAAGGTCGCTGTGCGGCATTGCGGCGGTGCTACGGCTTTGGCGTGAAATGAGGCGGTGCGGAGTGCCGTGCCCACAGGTCACGGTGCAAGCAGTGGTTCGGTGGCGGCATCAACAGGTGTCGTCGGTCAGACCAAGGTTGTGGTGCTGCGTTGCAGTGGTGCCCTCTGCGGTGCCTTCAGGACACGGAGTCAGCAGCAGCGTAGTAGACGTCGTCGAGTTGCTGTTCCTCTGATGCTGCACAAAACGCACAGTCCCCAGTGCTGGGGGCAGAAGAGCTTGAAGTCTTTGCTGTTCCTGAGACTTCATGAACCGGGGTCAAGCTCTATCTCAAGCCCTTGGAGAGACCCACAAGTTAGGTTGCAGAAAGTCCAGTCCAGGTCTTTCACTGCCCAAGACAGAAGCAGCCACTGCATGTCAGCCCAGCAAAGCACACAGCAAAGTGGTAGTTCCTCCTCACAGCTTCTCCAGCTCTTCTTCTTGGCAGTCTTCTTGATCCAGATGAGTTCTAAAGTTCAGGGGTCTGGAACCCAGTATTTATGTGCAAAAATTCTTTGATCTTTAAGGCAGTGGGTGTCTGTGCCCGACCAGAACTAGTTGGGCCTTCTCTGGTGTAAATTCCTGGCAGGAGGTGGAGACAGCATTTGTCAGAGGCAGACCAGGCCTTTTGAGGTGCAAGGAAATCTCCTCCGACTTCCCCCATCGTAGTGCAGGTCTATTCAGCCCTTTCCTGACCTACCTAGACTATCTTGAACCCCTCCGGACCCCCAGACTTCTGTCATCCAAAACCCAGACAGGCAATCCACATTCCAGCAGAGGCACATGGGATGACTGAGTAAGAAAATACCCACTTTCTAAAAGTGGTATTTTCAAACGCAGAATGTAAAAATCACCTTCACTAAAAGATGCATCTTTAGATTCTGAATTCAGGCATACTAAATGTTCTTTTCTTACCGAATTCTCTGGGCCAGTTATGTTTATAAGATGTTATAAACAACCCTCCTATTCTATCCTATGGGGAACTGGTAGCCTTGCAATAGTGAAAAACGAAATGGGCTGTAATTCACTATTAGGACATGCCACACACACCAGGGCATGTCCTACCTTTCACATACATTGCACCCTGCCCACAGGGGTACCTTGGGCCTTCCTGAGGGATGTCTGACATGTGAAAAAAAGGGAAGGTTAGGGACTGGCCAGGGTGTGCACTGGCCTTGTCGACATGGCAGTTACAAACTGCGCGCAGACTCTGCAATGGCAGGTCTGAGTTACCGTTTTCAGGGCTACTCACAGGGGGTGGCACAACCAGTGCTGCAGGCCCCCGGGCAGCATTTGATTCACCGGCACTGGCACATGCAGAGCACTTTACTAGGGGCTAACAGGTAAATCAAATATCCAATCATGGAAACACCAATCCATATCACAATTGACACAGAGAGCGCCTGCACTTTACCACTGATCGGCAGCGTAAAAAGTGTGCAGAAACGTTACACCAGCAAAAACAGGTCAAAACTGGGAGGTTGGAAAGCAAAAACTCAGGTGAAACACACCAAAAGATGCCAAGTCTAACAATTCCTTATTAGACACTTTCTTTGCACATGATGACATCATACCTATTTACAGTTTAAGGGACAAAGAGATAAAGTGATTTGCCTAATCACAATTTCTTTGGACATGTGTCTAAGGCTGGAGTAAGGCTCATGTCTTTGGGCCCATAATATCAGCAAGCCCTTTGATTGTGCGGCGCAGCAGTCAGTGGGACATCTGCTCCAGTCTCTTTGTAAATAGGCATAGAGAAGTGGTTGATTACAGCCTCATGAGGCAAAAGAGAAATCTCACAAACAGCACCAGGTATTTCCAGAATAGGGATCCCAGTACTCTGAACGATTTTGCTCTTTATTGTATTCTTCTAAACCGATTCTGACAGAAAGACTTGTATGTGCTGGTTGTAGGGTTTTGAGCTGATCTGCACCTTTGAAGGAATCTTCAGTAGTTATGCATTCACAATGCATATGGTACAGAGGGCATCAATCCTAACCACAATGCTTCCATCTGAAGTTCCATAAATATTTTAGAGACAAAATATGACTCCATGTCCCTGGATGTTTTCATTGCTCCTCAAACAAACATTTCTTCTGAATTCCCAAACAGGCTGCACCCAAAACGATAAACACTTTCCAGGCAAATGAGCAAGGCTTTAGAACTTGCTCTCTTTTTGCCAGCCACAACAAAACATGGCTTTCCTAAAAAAGAGATTTGAATGCTTGCATCCACACTTCCTATCTAAGGTACATTACAACATGTTTCAGTTTGCATAATCAGACTATATTATTAATTAAGTAATTTATCCTTCCATGTATTACTTATTTTCTATTTCTGGTAGGTGCAACATCCAGTTTGTGTGGGGACTAGACTGCCAGGCACATACCGTTTCACTGCAAAGTATGATGGCTGTCGAAACTTGATGTCCCTTTAAGAGATACAGCAGAGCTTCAAAATGGCTCTGGAAACAAGAAGCCCCAGAGGAGTTCAGAAGGAGGATGACAAATGAGTGAACAGAGCCTTCTCATTGTCTAATCCTGATACCCTCTTTGCGTGCATAATTAATTAGGGAAGCATTGCACAAAGTAATTGTATTGATTAGGTAGTGTCAGAAGAAGTGTGTTTTTCTTTCCTCTCCACAAAGTTAACTACACTTCCTGTGTCACCCTGCCCGCTTAACCTCAATATAGCTATATTATACAGCGGCGGTTACCACTGTGTAGTTATAGTTAGAGCTAGTTACCATAGTAAAAGGCCGTTTTAGTTTACTAATATCTTTGGGCTGTTTGATGAGACTTCACAAGACTTTACAAAAACAAAGTTCCTCGAATTCAGCTCCTTCCTTGAAAGTTTCGGGGTGCTCCATCAAATGCTGGCCGAGAATCAACGGGGTTCCAAAACTTAATTTCCAATGCAATTTCCATTAGGGTTCCGGCACAGCACTGCCGGATTTGCACCAAAACTGGCAGAAAGCTAGATTTTTAACTAAACAGTGTGCTTTTAGTGAATTGGTTTGAATCTGTTCAGTAGTTTTTGAGAAATTAAAAGTTCAAAATGTATGTATATCTGGATGGTTGGGTTTGCAGGACTTTTGCGGGCGTCCCACAGGCATGCAACTTCAAATAATAGATTAGCTGATCGACAAAGGTTTTTTCCCATCTGATCCTAACCATGCAAATCTTTGCCTAGAACAGAAGACTTCATGGAGAGTACTCTCCCTACAGACAGCCAAACTGATTAGGTAACCAAGCCCCTACTACGCATAGTCTTCGCTTTGAACCTTCATTTTCATGGAAAGCCCACTTCTTCCAGACAGCCAAGCCTGATTAAGTGAACAAAGCCCTACAATGCACACCCTTCACCTTCAAATACCCAAACTATGTTAGGTGGCCAAGCCTCTACTATACCCAACCTATTTGCTAGTACAGAAGTCTTCAAGAAGAGTCCATTTCCTACAGTCAGCCATGCCCCATTATGTGTCCAGGACCCTATTATGCCCACTCTGCGCCTACAAACACCCAAGCCCCATTAGGTGGTGTAGCCCTTGCTACTCACCTTTGCCTTGAACAGAAGTATTCACATCAAGCCCACTCCTACCAGACAGCCAAACCTAATTAGGTGGCTAATGCCCTACTACGCACACCTTTTGCCTCAATAAGCCTAAGACCCATTAGAGAGTCAAGCCCTACTACGCAAAACCTTCACCTCCAACTATACATGTACCATTAAGTGGCAGAGTCCCCTACAAAACACCGCCTTCGCCGGGTATGGAAGTCTTCACATAATGTCCTCTCTCTCCAGAAAGCCAACCCCCATTAGGTGGTCAAAGTCCCACCATGAAGACGCTTTACTTTGAAGCACCCAAGCACCATCAGATAGCCAATCCCCCTCCATGCACAGCTGTCATCTTGTTGGGAAGTGTTCACAGAGAGCCATTCCTTCCAGACAACCAAGCCCAATTAGGTGGCCAACACCCTACTACGTCCCACCTTCACCTCGAAACAACCAAGCCCCATTAGGTACCCAAACCCATACTACGCACAGCCTTCACCATGTACAGAAGTCTTCACAAGAGCCCATTTCCTTCCTGTCAGCCAAGCCCCATTAGATGGGCACAGCTCTTCTCTGCACAGACTTTGTTTCCAGATACCTAAACCCTATTATGTGAACAAGTCCCTACTACTCACAGCCTTGACTTTGTACTGACGTCTTCTCAGAGATCAAGTTTCCTGCAGACAGCTAAGCCCCATTAGATGGTCATGGTCCTACTAAGCACACTGTTTGACACCTATGCTCTTAACAGCCAGCTGAGGAACTCGATCCCTAACTTAGTGTGAGATGTCAAGCTTGACCAACCTCGAATGGATGAGTGGCTGCCTAGCTCTTTACATCACACTCTGCCCTTAAAAACTTGTGCCTCCGCCAGGCCTCACCCCCCGTACCCATGGTTTACTGAGGAACTACAGGCAACGAAAATCACTGTAAGAGGTTGGCAAGGGCTTGGAGGCTTAGTTCTGATGATACTCTAAGCTTAAATATACATTGGATCTGAAGCACTACCATAGCTGTTGTAGAATGGCTCATGACACCTTCTTTTCTGATCAGATCACCTCAGACTACAACTGCCCCAAAATAGTCAATGAGCTCCCTGATCCTTGCAGGACTGCCCCTGCATCACTACTTTCTCAGGCTCAAAGCGAGGAACTGGCACTTTTCTTCATGAGTAAAGTGCAGGATATCAAGCAATCTCTGCTGAGGGTAAGAGGAGATTTCTCTCAGTCTAATATCTGTCCATCCTTCTCTAATTTTGATGACTCGATTTCAGCTGATTCTGGACTCATGGGATAATCTGGATTTTTCTTTATTTGTGTCTTTGGCACAATCTTTAGGATCTGGTTCTGCCAGGAATTCCCTTTCCCCGTCTAAACTTTGGGGCGTATTTACGAGAGAAGGGGTGGAGCGTGGCATTAGCCTCCTTGGCTTAACACCAAGCTCCACCACTTCTGAAAAGCAGGGCTGCACCGTATTTACAAGAATACAGTGCAGCCCTGTGTTTCCCCCTGCGCTGGCACTAATTTACCTGCCTATCGCCAACGCAGGCATTCTTGTACCATAGTGTATGGGTGTTTGTGTTGCAGGGGAATGATTGTTTATGTGTGGGAAGGTGTCCCTTCCTGCACATAAATAATCTTTAAATGGCGTTTTTAACTTCTGTGTGTGCTGCTCAATGCAGCACACACAGAAGCTGCAAAACATAATTTTTTCCCAATGATTGTTTATGTGCAGAAGGAACACCTCCCTGCACATAAACAATTAATGATGTTTCGCTGTTTCTATGTGTGCTGCATAATGCAGCACACATGGAAAACGCAAAAACAAGGAGAAATAAAGCATTTCTCCTCATTTCACCTGTTTAAGACCAGGTTTTCCATGGTCCTAATTTTGCCGCTGCATCATATTCATGCCACCCTTGTATATAGGGGGCAGCGTAAAAATCAATGGGTGTTGAGGTGGAATGCCCACTTCAAGACGCATTGCCCTCCCCTTTCACACTAAGTGTAGCGTGAAACAGTGTCTTATTTACAAGGCAGTGTTAAGCTACATTAAGTGGTTTAATGCTGCCTTGCAAGTAAGACGAAGCCCCTGTTGACCCCACGATGAGTGAAAAAGTGACATTGTGGTGGTGGTAGGGGCTTGTAAATATGCCCATTGTTTTTTAGATCCGGACACTATGCTTCTTTTGGTAAGACTCCTTAACTGCTCATTGCAGGAGGGCTCCATTCCTCAGGCATTGAAGCACACCATGGTCCTTCCCTTCTGAATAAACCTAACTTGGTCCCTGCCAATTGGTCTAATTATAGGCTCATTTCTTTGCTCCATATTTTGTCTAAAATTCTAGAAAAGCATGTCTGGACATGACTCTCTGCTTTTGTGGTCTACATTTTTTTTACATGGCACTCAATCTAGGTTCAGAGCTGGACACAGTACAAAGTCGACCCTACTGGGAGTTACAGAACACCTCAGTCGGCTCTATGATGAGGGTGAGACCGCATCAATGATACTACTCGATCTCAGTGCTGCCTTCGATACTGTGTCCCATGACTTGGTCTTAGGGAGACTGACACAACTGGGGATCCGGGGAAAGGCATTGCTTTGGCAATCTGCCATCTGAACCCTTTTCACTGTCCAGGTGCCCCCCTCTTGCAAAACCAGGTCGTTTTGTGATAGGTAATTTTGATGTCTCCACAATACGTTTTGGGCCCTTGCCTGTCGCGGGCACTAGGCCTACCCACACAAGTGAGGTACCATTTATATTGGAAGACTTTGGTAAATGCGGGGTGGGTGGAAATTTGTGGATCCATGCAGATCCCAGAACTTTCCATCACAGAAATGTGAGGAAAATTGTTTTTTAAATACAAACTTTGAGGTTTGCAAGGGATTCTGGGTAACAGGACCAGGTAAGATCCACACAAGGCACCCCATTCTAGATTCCCCTGAGTGTCTAGTTTTCAAAAATGTATAGGTTTGATAGGTATCCCCAGGTGCTGGCAGAGCTAGGGTTCAAAATTTACAGCTAGGCACTTTTGCAAAAAAGGGTCAGTTTTCACTGTAAAAATTTGGTGTGTCCACGTTGCGTTTTGAGCCGCCTCCTGTCGAGGGCACTTGGGCTACTCACACAAGTGAGGTACAATATTTATTAGAAGACTTTGCGGAATGCGGGGTGGGTGGAATTTTGTGAATCCACGCAGATCCCAGAACTTTCCATCACAGAAATGTGAGGAAAGTGTGTTTTTCTTTTTACAAAGTTTGAGGTTTGCAAGGGATTCTGGGTAACAGAACCTGGTGAGAGCCACAAAAGTCACCTCATCCTGGATTTCCGTGGATGTCTAGTTTTCAGAAATGTATAGGTTTGCTAGATTTCCCTAGGTGCCGGCAGAGCTAGGGTTCAAAATCTACAGCTAGGCACTTTGCAAAAAAGGGTCTGTTTTCACAGTAAAAATGTGGTGTGTCCAGGCCGCGTTTTGGACCGTTTTCTGTCGCGGGAACTTGGCCTACCCACACAAGTGAGGTACCATTTATATCGGAATACTTAGGGGAATACAGAATTGTAGAGCAACTGTTATTACCTATTGATTTTCAATGCATTTCTGCCTTCCAAATGTAAGACAAAGTGTAAAAAAGAAGTCACTTTGAAAAATGTCCTATAATTCTCATGCTAGTATGGGTACCCACAATGTCAGAGATGTGCAAATATCTACTGTTTCCAAACTCTATATTTTGTTCCCATTTCAGAGACACATAGATGTCTTTGATACCTATGTTTCACTCTTTATATTTTACCAAATGAATTGCTATATACTTGGTACACAATAAAAAACCATTGCAAGAAGCTGCTCATTTATTGGTATGGGTTCCTCAGGTTCTTGGTGAACCTACAATTCCTATATATCTCCACAAACAGAAGGGTCCAGTGGATGTATTGGTATAGTACTTTCAAAATCTGTCATACCTAGAAGAAGTTAGAGCTGAAAACGCTGGCACAAAAGGCTGCTTTTTCAACTCATTTTCAATTTTCCTTATATTCAACTGTTAGTTTCTATAAAAAAAACCTTGAAGAACTACACAAAGTACCCCTTGCTGAATTCAAATTGATGTGCACTTTTCAGAAATGTATGGTTTTCTGGGATCCATTATTGCTTTCATACCTATTTCTACCACTAACTGGAAGGAGGTTGAAAGCACATAAAGTAGTAAACATTGGCTATGTCCCATTAAAATGCCCAAACTGTATAAAATATTTTGGTTTCTGACAAAAGTCTGCCTGTCCCAGAAAGCTGGAAGACTTTGATTTCAGCACCACAAACCCTTGGTTGATACCTTTTTCATGGAGAAAACCAGATGCTTTCTTCTGCAGCACTCCTCATTTTTAAAAAACAAAATGTAGCTGAATTTTGGCTAATTTCAGAGTCCCCTCAAGAGGAATCCACAAAACCCTGGGTACCTTTAGAACCCTCTAGATGTTGGAAGTAAAGGATGCACATTTGGCATGGATGCCTTATGTGGACAAAAAGCTATAGAGGCCTAAATGCGAATGACCCCAAATAGCCAAAAAAAGGCTTAGCACGGGGGGGGGGGAGGCATAGCAGCGAAGGGGTTAAGGGGTCGAACCTTCTAGGTTTCCTCAAGCAGCACTCCATCTATGTGTCTTGCATTGGCCTTTGGGGTCCCTCAGGGATCGGCTCTGAGCCCTGAGGGCTCAGATGTGCGCACCTTGGCCTATCTGGTAAAATGCTGTGATCTTACTCTATTTTCCTATGCTGAGGACAACCATATCATCTTCTCATTATCATCTGCTCAGGACCACAGCTCCATGTCTTTGAACTCTGCTTGGCTCAAGTAGCCTCGTCGATGAACAACAACTCGCTGAAAGTGAATGGTGAAAAAACTGAGGTGTTGATCGTTGGAAAGAAACTGTGCCTCTGGGGACCACAGCAATGACCAAAGGCTCTGGGTGATATCCCCATACCTGCTCTCAAAGACAAGAATCTAGGTCTCTTGGTGGACAATAAACTCTCCATGAAGTTGCAGGTGGCAAAGGTATTCGGGACCTGCTTCGCAACTATGTAATGGCTACAGAAATTCATCTAGATTCTCCCCGTATCTGTCCAAAGAACTGTCATCAAGGCTCTCATTCTATCTTGCCTGGATTACGGTAACATTCTATACCTGGGGGCCGATAAAGCCTCCATGAGCCGTATGCAGGTGGTGTAGCATGTGGCCACAAGGCTCATTTATACACTGCCCAAATAGGCCTCAGTTACTTCTCTCCGCTGTGAGCTTCATTGGCTAGGGGCTGGAAACGTGTCCAATTCAAGGCTTTGTGCTATGTCTTCAAATCTAGGGCAGAAAGTGCCCCTCACCATATCAATGGTTTGATAAAACCGTATTAGCCCACACGCTATCTGCATTCCAGCAACCTCTCCTTCTGCTCTGTCCCTAAGATTAAGCTTACTCGCATGGAAGGTCACTACTTTGAGTTCCTTGGCCCTAAGCTCTGGAATGCTCTACGAGAACACCTGAGATCTTACACCTTGCTGCCCACTTTTAGAAGACAACTAAAGATGCGGCTGTTTTGAACCAACCGAGCTGGAAGACACTCTACTGCTAAAAGTGCCAGAAAACCCCAAGCAGGTAGCTGTTCGTGCTAAACAAGTATTTGACTTAACTTAACTTCGCCTCCAAATAGTCAAGACTCATTAGTTGGTTACGCTCCTACTACACACACAGTCTTCACATTTTACAAACGTTTTCACAAGAGCCCGCTCCTTTCAGACATCTAAGCCCCATGAGATGGGTAAAGCCCTACTCTGCATAGACTTTGCTTTCAGATACACACGCCCTAGGCTATTATGTGCTCAAGTCCCTACTACTCACAGCCTTTGCCTAGTACACTAGTCTTCATGGAGAGCCCATTGCATCCAGACAGCCAACTTCCATTAGGTGGCCTAGCCCCTACTACACACAGTCATCTCTGAGAGCCAATCCCTCCAGACACCCAAGCCCTATGTCCTACAATGCACACTTGTTGCCGCAAAACACCCAAGCCCCATTAGGTGGCAAAATTCCTACTATGCACACACTTCGCCTCCAAAACCCAAGCCACATTACAAGGCCAAGCCCCTACCATGAACATCTTTTGCATTTTAGAGAAGTGTTCACAGAGAGCACACTCCCCCCACACAGCCAAGCCCTTTTAGAGGTGCAAACTCCTAAAATGCACAGCTTTCACCTTACAAAGGCATTTCTACAGAGAGCCCACTCCCTTCCGACAGCCTAGCCAAATTAGGTTTGCTAAGCTGCTACTACACACACCCTTCACCTCCAGACACTCAAACCCCATTAGATGACAAAGCCCCTACTACACACAGCCTTCGCCTTGTACAGAAGTCTTTACAATCAGCTCACACCCTCTAAATAGACAAGCCCTGTTAGGTGGGGAAACTCCTACGGTTCACAGCCTTTCCCTGCAGAGAGATCTCCACTAAGAGGACAGTCCCCTACTAAATCCACAACCCCTTATATGGGCAAGCTCATTCTAAGCACAGCCTTCCCCCTATTTGGAGCTCTTTACTCAGAGGCCGGTCCGTCACCACATCCAAGCCTAATTACGTGAGCAAGGCCCTACTATGCACAGTCATCAGCTGTTACAGAGAGAATGTACCTTCCCACATTCAACCCCCATTCATGGGCAAGTTCCTACTTTGCACAGGCTTCTCCCTGTACAGAACTCTTCAAAGAGAAGCCAGTCCTCACTACACCTAAGCCTCATCACAAGGGCATGCACCTACTATGAACAGCCTTCACCCTGATTAGAGCTCTTCATGGAGAGAGAGGCCAGTTACTCACCATACACAAGCCTCATTACATGTGCAAGACCTTACAGGCACAGCCTCCACCCTATACAGAGCTCTTTGTGTAGAGGCCAGTCTCTCATCACACCCAAGCCCCATTACATGTGCAAGACCTTACAGGCACAGTCTTCACCCTCTCTAGAGCTCTTCATGGAGAAGCCTGTGCTTCACCACACTTGAACCCCTTACATGGGCAAGCTTCTTTACTCGAGGCCTTACCCTTAATGCAAAGTAATGTATGGTAGTGCATTACACTACATTGGATTACTTTTAGTTCTAAGTCAGCAGCAATCCTGATTATTGTGGGTTTATAGATAAGAATATGAATTTTGTGTCATCTCTGCATTTAAAAAGTAATGCAAACCTGAAACAAAAACTTTGAAAATCTCACAGAAATCTATTGTTATAAGTGTTATGGTTTATCTTACACTACTCACAATAGACACATTGTTTGTTAATATGTACAGAGAGTTATTGAAGACAATTGTGATACACTTACAAAAAGAGACACCCACGACAAGTAAGATTACGTTTTTCTACTTTTAAACCAACAAAGATGGTTCTGCAAAGAACCATTTTTTATTGTAGTTTTTTAACAGTTTTACATTTTTCTGTATTTCCTTTTATGAGGTTCCACCTTGAAAACAAAAACTGGGCATCTAAACTTGGAGTGAGAAAAAACCTACTTCCTCTTTGGACACTTTTAATGCTGCACTAACATGTCCGTTATTGATGTACTCTGCTCTCCACTCAAGAGCACTTTGTTGTGCCTCCAACAGAAAGTTATAATTTCCTGATCTGTTGAATTAAGGTCAGAGTGTGGTTGTAGAACTTCCCCATTCCTTGAATCTCCTGGTCGAAGAGAGCTTCCAGATGTAGAAGCGAATTCCTGTCCCTCGTCCTTTTGATGTTCTGCATGCACTAGGCAAACAGGATGCAGAGAACACATGTAGCCCCATATGTAAGTAGTCATGTGGCTGTACGACCCCTTGAGACCTTCCTATTACTAATAGTACATGTCACAAACCTGAAGGAAGCTCTTTTTGAGAACCTTCAGGTATTGTAATGAATTGCCACATCAGGGACGAATTGCCACATCAGGGACTCCTTGGTGGGCCGCCAGAGCACTTCTACTCCTCCTCAATCTCCAGCTTCCTCTTTTCTCCAGGTGCTGTAGTGAATCCTCTAAAAAACTAACAATACTCCACAAAGGGATGAACCCTGGCACAAAGATGTTGTAACACCAAAGCAAAAAGGAAGCCACCTTCGAGGTTGTAACAGTGGTAGCAAGATATTGATGTCTGTCATGTGTGTCTCATCGCTCCAGTGGTACTCCTGTGATATGCCTGTTGTCCTTCCGCCTGGCAGCACATCTAAACAAATAGGCTTTTTTACAAAAAAGTACTCAGGAGATCCTCACTATTTGACCCATGTACAAAAGCTCGAGGCTCAAACCTAATTAAAAAGCACTCTTTCATGCTAACCCTGGGCGGTGAACTCCGCTCAGCTCGCGGAGTTTACTGCACTACGCGTTACGCGGAGCTCGCGGACTTCCGAAAAACTCCGCTTCGCACAGTGGAGCAGAGTTTTTTTCCATTGCTCGCGTTCACCAATGTGAAGTTGGTGAGCATGAGCATGGAAAATAAACCTCCCGGCGAGATTTCTCAACGTGTGGGGGTCAGGTTTCTCAATACGAGTGGTTGCGTATGCCCGCGACCGCTCGCGTTGAGAAACTGCCCGTTCACATTGAGAAAACTGCTGCTCGAGTAAAAATCTACTTGAGTGGCAGAAAAGGTAGGCTTGCGATGTGCATGGTGCTGTTCGCAATGATTGCACAGTGTGGACAAGCATCCGGCACTCATCTGGCACTGTGCAATCACCGCACACAGCATTTTTCTACCATACGCCGCAGCTTGCGGAGCTCTGCGTAGTGCAACAGAGGTTTTTCTGCATACTTACCACAACTTTTATTTTTGCGGGTCCTGTTGGACCCAGAACAGGAAGTAAAGACCACACAGAACTACAGCGGGGTCTATTAATTGTTTTAGAGACTCCAGCAAGAGTACCTTCGGAGCATGGAAACTGGAACAAAAAATAAACCTCTTGATAATTCATATTTTTTAATATGAAACCTTGCTTCTAAAAATTGACAACAAGATGTTAAGGGAAAATTAGCAGTGACATCATTGTTATGTATGGTAATAACATCTTACTTTACATTAAAAAAAGATTGAAATTTACTGAAAAAAACAACAGTTAAAGTGATGTTATAGTCAGATGAACATGTCAGTCCTAACGTGATGTTTTAAACCCCCAAAACACTGAAATTCGCCAGTTATAGTTCAGCACGATATCTATAACTTGAATCCCCGCCATACACTGCAAACAGCTTTGGAACCATGGGTCAGCACACATCATCCACTAGCTGTCTTGCACCGTGAGTGAAGAAATTTTGATTCATCATAAGTGTTCATCTGCCTGAAAAGGAGTGCAAGTGAGTACCAAGGCTTATGCTCCACTGCTGCTAAGATACTGCTTTATTATTTATTTATTTTGACATTTTCCCACATTATTCTTGAATATTGCAGGCTGCAAAGCCACAAATATGGAGCCTATGCCACTTCTTATTGAAGAAGAAAGTGAGAAAGAGCATGCTGGACAGAAACTGTGGACAAACCCAATAACACTGGCAGTTAACCATCTTTCTTCGCTACTGTAATCCAGATCCGTCCAGTTGATGGTGAGGATAAAAAGCTGTATTCTAAATGGTTGCATACAATGGTTAATTCCACACAGCTCCCACCCCACACTTTTTTTTTACTGTTTTTATTTTTATTTTAAACATTAGCCAAACATCAGTAGGTGTGCATTGTATACAGTAGAATTAACAATAGTACAGTCAATAGTTACTTTCAGGGATACAGAGATTGCATTTGGGGAATTCGTTCTCCAGTACCACATCCCGTCCCCTCCCTGGTTTAGCCATGGCCCTCCCCAGTTATGCATTCTTAGTGAGTGAGAGAATCCACCTGCTTTTTACTCCAATCCCATACGTGTCCTACATTTAGGATCCTAAATTGGCCTGTTTATGTATGACGTTATTGCCTAATTCCAACGGCTATATTTCAAACTCAGCAGTATCCACTGAAGGCACATTTAGCCCAGCCATTGAGGGTTTTGACACTCAGACATGTCTCTGATACAAAAACATTAGATAGAATACATACACTTTTTACAAAAATAAAATATCTTGTTCTTACCATTAATGATTTAAAACCTACTACATTTCCTAATAAAACAAAGTTTGGACTATCATTCTTTGAACTTTTTGGGGAGCACGTTTCATACTTAGAATGTCTTCCATTCTGTGAATTAAAAGAGAAGGTGACAACAGAGGAGGACAGGAAATTGGAGTCTTTAAACTCATTAAAATTGCAAAGGGATAATGTAAATATTTAACTTTCTTGTTGGTGAAAAGTAAAAGAAATCAACAGGGGTAATTCCTCTTTCAAAGGTCCAATACAATTCACTAAGTGGAGGACTGTTCAAGTACGACAATTCTATAAAACAGGCATTGGCATAGCCAATAGATCTCGCCTTTGGGACCTTATAAGTGTTTAGTTATCCTGAACAATAGCCTTGGTGCAACAACATCAAGCGTTGCATGGCTAAACACTTATAAGGTCCCAAAGGCGAGACCTATTGGCTATGCCAATGCTTGTTTTTTTAGGTGCAGACCCTCCCCCTAACCTGACTAGAAGAGGTCCGACCTTACTTTTTACAATTCATGGCATTTTGCTCCACCACTTTTAAAAATCATTTGAGCACCCTAATATAAGTAGTATCTAAATAGACGGTTATCTGTGTTGTGTTATACTAATAATATCATTATAATGGTACTTGAGAAATTATGATGTCATCATGGGATGAGGGTTAAGGTCATGTGATAACTTCCTCCTAATGATCGTGGTCAAAGGTCACATGATGCCACTGCCCGTGTTGTCATTGAGGTTAAACAGTGTGTGAGGACACTCTCGCTTACACTGACATTTTAGTGAATCGACGTCAATGTCCTTGCGTGAGCCGCCAATGACCAGGACTTATATGCCTTTGACGCATGTGGACTATCTACACACATTTAATACAACTGCAGGCAATGTGCCTATTCAAGTGAGCCTCTGGGTTGTTTTATTCATTTTAAGCAATTATTATATTTTTGCTGATGTCACTTGTAACGTCATTCATGTCAAAGATCGGGTGACACCATTTCTTAGAACGTGAACAGATACGTTTATTAAAACTCCTAAAGACTTCTAATAGGTGAGGTCTACAGATCCCAGCAATATTAACGTTAATTATCTTGCATAAATTCACTACAGCAAAAGGAATTTAGCAGCCCTCAACACGCCCAGTTCCAGGAATCCTACACCCAAGTTATGAATGCCCAAGTTTTCTTACACCAAAAAACATGTGTGAGCATAAGGCTGATTCTGACGCACCATGGATGTTAGGACATTATAAGCCTGATGACAGGGTTTCCAGATAGGCAGACAGAAACTGGTATTGTAACAGCTTTTCCTCCCCCGCCAGAGTGGGTAGACAAATCCACCATATTTAATACTCTCTGCCAGGGCGCCAGGTTTCTCAGCCAAAGTGACTGAATTTGTTATTTTAAAAGACAAATAGAAGTGAATCCTCTGGCAGAAATTCCGCCAATGCCCATATCTGCTGACAGAAGAGTAACCTGTAATGAAAATCACACAAATCGAATAACGCAATAAAATGACACAGGAAAATGCAGTTGAAACACTAGCCTCCCATGTTACACTAAATAAATACTGGTTGCAGTCAATAAATGATTGCAAAAGCTGTATTCATAAAGCAACACAGTGAAAAACTTTTTAGTCACTAACCAACCAGGAACACTAAAAATGCTTGAAAACACACACTATGAAATGTGTACCCTATATGGAAGCAAAACAGCATTCTCACACAAAAACAGTCATATGTTTCAGGGCTCATAAGACCCGGGCAATAATGCAAGAAGCAATTTATTAACTCTTAATTGCAGTCAAAAGAGTGCCTGGTCATTATCTACATTAATGAGATGTACCTGTTAAATACCACATCTGACACAGAATTTTAAATCAAGGGTTTTACATCTGAGCTTTAGCCACTGATAAGGCATGTTTGTAAAAATACCTTAAACATATTCTTGAAATGAGCATAATGGTGTGCACCATTACAACAATGAGTACAATCATTCTGCGACTTGAACCACTTGTGAGTCAACCATTGGTTATACATTCTTCAACAATGTATAAAGCTTCATAATTTTCATTGAACACAAAATACATATCTGTACTTTATAAATCTCTAGCTTATATATAAATTGTCGATAGCACTACATGACGACTCTGTAATGTCAGCATATGCACATGAATCCACAGGTGAATAATGTATTGTAAACATCAGCTTTAATTGCTGGCAACAGGACTTCAATTTAATCCACCATGTACATATGCAACGCACACTAGTTGCACTTAGTCTCTACCTTGTTTAGGTTAAGCACTGCTTGCACCTCAAATTCTGCTAGTCGTTAAACTGTGCACCATATACATTTTACCATACTGAATCAAACTTGTCTCCAACACTATGATATTTATATTTCATAGATGCGCACATGTAGATATAATCAATGCGTGCTATATATATTTGTGGACCCTTTAATTCTTTACTTTCTAAAATGATCGAGCCGATTTATACAGTAATTTGAGGAGCAGAAACGTGGATGATGTCATTAAGCATGTCATGAGTGATGTTAAACTTGATATCCTTGGTGTGGTATTCCCCATGACCATTAACTTCTCCCCTCTTTGTGCTGAATTTGTTTTTGGCAGCATTAAGACTGTGCACTTAACCCCTGCTAACCAGTGGTAAAGTGCCTGTGCTCTCTTAATTAAACATGGTAAAATCGGGCTACACCTAATTGGCACATTTAATTTACTTATAAGTCCCCAGTAAATGGTAGAACATATACACAGGACCTGTAGTGTAAATCAAATGATGCTAGTGGGCTGCAGCACTCATCGTGCTATACATTAATGATGAGAAAAGGAGGCAAGGGAAACCCTACTCATTAGGAACCATGGTATGTAGTTTATAAACAGAAACAGTGGTTCCAGTGGACTAATATAGTGATATTGGTTGTTATCAGCACAATTGCAATAGACAAGGGTTAAGTCGATATCCAAAGGAGAAGTAACCAAACGCTACTTAATGTTTAATAATCACAATCAATGTTTATGTATATAATGCAATGAGCAGTTACAGAAACAATGAATTCAAACACAGTGAAAAGTGTCCCCCAGTGAAACATGGAAACTACAGCAATAGTGACATATTGTGACATAAATAGAAAAATGTTTCCAAATTAAGTAAAGGACCATGAAATGATAGGTGATATAAGCAAACTCATTATACAGTCATAGGGGCTGTTGAAATGGTTTGCTTTGAAAGATTGTCGATGGCGTTTCGACCGCTGTGGCAATAAGGGGTCACTTTAGGACCTATGGATGTAGGGACATCTATGAATTAAGAAAAAGAAGGATGGCAATGGCATAAGTGTGAGCATAGAATCTACTATTTGGGGTATTGAATACACTATAAGAGGCCTGTACCTGAGAGGTAAAATGTCAGCGTGAGAAGATTGCACCACAGGAAAGTGATACATTGGAATGGTTACTCACATGGGACACAGCTGGGCACTGTATGTGTAAAAGAAAAGAGGATAATGTTATAACTATCAGTGGGAGGTCTGGTGCGCAAGGATTGCTTGTGGAGAGAAAACGTACCCCAGTGAAGGGAGCTGACAAAGGGGAATCTGTTAAAGAAGCACTGCAAAACACGTCTCAGGCCTACCACTGCAGACTGTAGTGCAGTTTTAAATTGTCCTTTGGACCTAGCAAAATGAACATTTTGCCAGGCCTAAAACTTCCTTTTTAATACATATGTCACCCCTAAGTTAGGCCCTACCAACTCCTAGGGTGAGAGGGCGTGGAATTTTGAAAGTAGGACATGTGAATTTAAGTTTTACTGAAAATGAAAAAAACTTCTAAAGTAGTTGTTCACTGTTGTAAGGCTATTTCTCCCATAGACTAATACAGAGTTACCTTATTAAACCTTATAAGTGATAACTTCAGTTTGGGAACAGATAGAGAAATGCTTTGTCCACTCAAATGAATGTAAATTAAAATCATATTTAATTATAAAGTGTGATTTAACTTTCTATTCTGAAAATGCTACTTCTAGAAAGTTGACATTTTTCTGCCTGAACCACATGTGCCTTTCTGCCAGTGTCCAGGGGCATATAATGACAAATCACTCTTCTGTGGTGCTTTGTGTATTCCTTCCAGACATGGGGGGAAAAGGGCATTGGGTGTGGGGCAGGTTGTTATTCTCATGAGCAGAATATCCTGTGAAGTTGTACTCAGCCATCCTGAGCTTCAAACAGTTGCATCAGGGCCTTGCCCACCTCCTTCCGGATGTCTAAGGGCTGCCTGCCCTGCCACTGACCATGCAGCTCACACACAGGCATGCATGCCCTTTGTTAACCTATAAAGTTTGGAGCCACACTTAGGAAAAGAGAAAAGTGCCCACCCGTGGTTGGCACTAAGGATAAAAGTGGCACCTTCAGAACCTCTCATCAGAACACTCATGAACCTGTGGGAGATTCAGAAAAAGAACTGCCCTGCTGTCAGAAGAAGGAAGTCAGGACCTACAAGCCCAGAGCTCAGGCTCTCAAGAAGTGAATCCAAGAGTCTGTCTGCTGCTCTCGTGTTTGAGCTACAGGGATACAACAAACTTCCAGAGGTCCCCTGTTGTAACTCCCTAGCAGACCAGGACCAAATGACCCTGCTTGGACCTGCGTGAGCCCTACTGCTGACCTCTGCTAGAGTGAGTCCCGATCCCCAAGAGGTGTACACCAGATCCTGGACCCTTCGCTGGCATCAAAGTGTACTCCTACTGCCACAGAACCACAATTCCTGACCTCCAGGTGAAGATCCACAAGTGTGTAGGCTCTTGGTCACAGCAAACGGACTCCTGCTGACAAGAATCTCCAGTGAGGACCTGCTGTTCTCGTTCGCTCCAAGATCTAGAGCCAAGGTAACTATAAGTCGCACCCCCACCATGCACAGTTTTCTCATCGATAATTTTATTACAAATGTTGCATTGAAATTATCAATGATGTCATAGAAGGTATCTTGGCTGATGTAATATGTGGGGTAATTAGCATTGAATGGCAAGGGGCTGAAAACAGCCTGGGGAGGGTGACCCATCCCCCTTTTTTGGACATGGCTGGGACCTTGGGGGGGGGGGGGGATACCCAGGACTCAAATGAACCCGGGATGACGGTTGCAACGCCCCACTCCTCATTTTCAATTTTGGCCAGGCCCAGGGGATGGGATCCAAGGGCTGTCTTTGGCCCGGGAGGGGGGCTGCATGGCACCCGTGCCCATTTTCATTTGCAGCCAGGCCCTGGGGGTTTGGGTCTCCGGACCATAGTTGGCCTGGGGAGGGGCCCACATGCGCAACCCTCCTCCTGATATATCCATGAAATTCTCACTGGGACCTGGCCGACCCGGGGGCAAAAAAAGCAAGCACAGGTAACTGTGCTTGCTATTTTTAAATATTTTCCCACAGATCCTCACCAAATTCGTAGATGAAAAAAAAATGTGGGCGTCCGGTGGTGTCCCTGTGGGACCTCACCACCAAGCCTAGGTGGTCAGGTTATTCGAATCACCCCAAAACTTTCCAGACAACAGCTGAAGTGAGCGGCATACGAGTTGTGAAACTTTAGGTAATATTCGTCATGCGGCACCAAAAAACACTTTGTATTCAACTTGGTAGCCACTTTACTGTTTAAAGCCTTTTATATTATTTCAATGATACCACGTAAAATAATACTATTTACAATAATATTTATGATATTGCAACTCACATCTTATGCAAGAATACAGTGAATGGTAGACTGGCGAATTATAGTCAATGTGGTTTGGCTACCGAGTTGAATACACTATATATGGAAGTGCGTGAGTCATAATGATTTGAAGGTGTTGTAAAAATTAAAGGTGTAAGTTTACAATTTTTAATCTTTGTGTTGTTTAAGTTTAGTCTGTGTTGAAAGAATAAATAATGTTATATTAATTTCAAGGTGGCGCATAATGTATACATGTATGGTACAACTATAACTTTAGAATTTGTAATGTTTGTGTATTTTAAAAGTTTGGTTTGTCTAGAAAGAATAAGCAAAGTGTTCCTAACGATAACAAAGGTTGAACCTTCGCTTTGTCTTTGAATTTCAATTAGTTTTTTGGGTTTTTAATAAAAGTGTTCCAAATCATTGAGTTTACTGTCATTGGGTGGAATGTCATTGAGTGGAGTGTAGTTCAGTAGAGTGGAGGAGAGTGTGGTACAGTGTGCTGTCATGGAGTGGAGTAGAATGGAGTGTATTACAGTGGTGGCACGTACAGTGGAATAGCATGCATTGGAGTAGTGTAGAGTGAAGTGGCACCAAGTGGAGTGTTGTAGAGTGGAGTGGGGTACAGTGGAGTGGTGTAGAGTAGAGTGGGGTAGAGGGGAGTGTTGTACAGTAGAGTAGAATAGAATGGAGCGGAGTAGAGAAGAGGGGAGAGGCATAGCATACATGGGAGTATATTGTTATATAGTGCATTGGCATGTTGTGTTGTACAGTGGCGTGGAGTGCACTAGAGTGGACAAGCGTAGTGTAGGGTTCGAGAAAAGTGTTATAAATTAGAGTGGTGTCTTGTACAGTATAGTGGACTGGTGTGCCATAAATTGATGGAAAGTGTTGTTGAGCTGTAGTGTACAGTGTTGTACACTGGGTAAGGCTAAAGAATGGAGTAGAGGTTTGTACAGTGCCGTGTAGGATCATAGAGTGAAGTACAGTGTTGCATAGTGGTACACATTGTAGTAGAGTCTTGTATGGTATAGAATGGAGTAGAGTGTAATACAGTGGGGTGGTGTAAAGTGGCATGTGGTATAGTGCCATAGAGTGGGGTAAAGTCAGAAAGTGTCATAGAGTAGAGTAGAGTATCACAGAATAGATGAAAGTGTTGTACAGTGGAGTGGCTGGGAGTGGAGTAGAGTGTGGTACAGCATGGTAAAGTGGAGTGGGGTAGACTGTCATACAGGTTAATAGCGTAGAATAGCATACAGTGGAGTGGAGTGCAGTAGAGTGCAGTAGAGGAGTACAGTGGAATAAAGTGGAGTAGTGTCTCTGTGAGACACTACTCCACTGGAGTGAAGCAGTGTAGAGGGAGTTGTGTAGAGTGTCGTAGAATGGAGTACAGTTTTGTAAAGTGGTATAGAGCAAAGTAGAGTGTTGTACACTGGTACTGGCAGGAGTACATTGTTGCATAGTTTACTGCTATTCATTTATTTTATTTTTTATTTCTTTATAGAGTAGTTTTATATAGCGTGAACTTGACCCGAATCAGGTATCAGAGCGCTTTACATAGCACCAGTTACATTACATGAGGACACATTCATTTTTGTTAGGCACGGGGAGATTAAGTGATTTGCCCAGATACACAGGATGTTCAGCGTCATTGCAGAGACTCGAACCCAGTTCCCCAGATTCGAGGTCGACCGCCCTAGCCATTAGGGCAACTCCTCTCCCTAATATACAGTGGAGTATAGTGTGGTACAGTGGAGGACAGTAGACTGTTGATGAGTGAAGTATAGATGTGTTGATCAGATCACAGTGGTGTGGCGTGAAGTATAGCTGGGTATAGGGGAATGGCGTTGAATGGAGTAGCGTACAGTGGAGTCAGGTACAGTGAAATGGCATACAGGGAAGTGGCGTACAGTGGACCAGTGTATAGTGAAGTGGAATAGCATAGACTGAAATGGGGTAAAATATAGTTAAATACAGTGGAATAGCATAGAGTACATTGTTGTAGAGTGGAACGACATACAGTAGAGTGGCACTGACTGCAGTTGCATAGGGTAGAGTGGCATACTGTGCAAAAGCGAACAGTGGAGTGCTGTATGGTAAAATGGCATACACTGGAGTGGGTACATTGGAGTGGTGTATGTGGAATAGCATAAAGTGGAGTGGCATACATGGTTGTGGCATAGAGTGAAGTGGGGTAGAGTGGAGTGGCATACAGTGAAATATGGTCCAGTGGAGTGGCGTACAGGGGAATGGCCTAGAGTGTAGTGGCACAAAGTGGAATTGCATACAGTAGACTAGCATACTCTTCAATAGCGTAGAGCAGAGTAGCGTAGATTGGAATAGCGTACAGTGAAGTGCAGTAGACTGGAGTGGCATAGATTGAAATAACGAGCGCAAAGAAGAGGCCCCCTACAGTTCCAATAAGGTTACTTAAAGTAGGGAAAAGTCAATGAATGTACAGATTTGAGGCAACCAATATATAGACTATGATTAATGCTAATACATAAACGATAATCATCGGAAAGAACCAAAGACAACAATTAATTTTATCAAAAGTACAAAATCAGCAGTTATTAGGTTTTTAAACAATTAGAAGAAATATAATAATCATTCATTCACTTTCATATCCATCATTCACAAACATACTAAAGACGAGTTAACAACATTGTTGGAATGGTGACATATTCTACAAAACTGAGAAATCAGCACAATATATTAAAAAAAATAATGAGAATTGAAAATGGAGTGGCACAAATTCAAATGACTTGTTATTTTGATAAAATGAATTGTTGTCTTTGGTTCTTTCCGATCATTATCGTTTATGTATTAGCATTAATCATAGTCTATATATTGGTTGCCTTAAATCTGTACATTCATAGATTGAAATAACGTACAGTGGAGTGGCATGTAGTGGAGTGGCGTAGAGTGGTGTGGGGTTAAATGGAGTAGTGTACAGTTGAATAACATACTGAATAGTGGAGTACGGTAGAGTGGGGTAGAGTGGAGTGGTATAGAGTTGAATAGCATAGAGTAACGTAGCGTAGAGTGGAGTTGCGTACAGTGGAATAGCATATAGTGGAGTGGTGTAGAGTGGAGTGGCGTACAATGGAGTAGCATACATTCGCATAGCATACAATGGGGTGTTGTAGAGTGGAGTGGCGAACAGTAGAATAGCATACATGGAGTAGCGTAGAGTGCAGTGGCGTAGAGTGGAGTGGCGTAGAGTGAAATGGCCTAAAGTGGAGAGAGGTGCAGTGTTGTGGTATTCAGTAGACTAACATAGAATGGAGTCGCATCGAGTGAAGTGATGTATAGTGGAATATCGTAGAGTGAAGTAGAGTGGAGTGGCATAGAGTGGAATAGCATATAGAGGAGTGGTGTAGCGTTGAGTGGCATAGAGTGGCATGGCATTAAGTGGAATAGTATAGAGAGGAGAGGTGAGAGTGGAGTTGCGTACAATGGAATAGCATAGAGTGGAGTAGTGTAGTTTGGACTAGTGCAGAGTGGAATGGCGCAGGCTTGAGTGGCATAGAGTGGACTGGCATAGAGGGGAGTGGTGTAGAGTGAATTTGCATGCAAAGGAATAGCATATAGTAGAGTGGCGTAGAGTGGGTTGGAATATAGTGAAGTGGGATAGCGTGGGATAGCATAGAGTGGAGGGTCATAGAGTGGCACAGCACACAGTGGAATAGTGTATGGTGGAGTGGTGTAGCGTGCAGTGGCATAGAGTGTAGTGTAATAGAGTGGACTGGTATGCAGTGGAATAACATAGAGTGGAGTGGCATCGAGTGGAGGAGTGTACGGTGGAGTGGAGTACAGTGGAGTGATGTACAGTTCAATAGTGTAGAGTAGAGTGGCATAGAGTGGAACAGTGTAGAGTGGGTTGGTATACAGTGGAGTAGTGTAGAGTGGAGTGGCATAGAGTGAAGTGAGGTACAGTGTAGTTGCATACACTAGAACAGGGTAGCCTGGAGTGGTGTAGAGTGGAGTGGCATACTGTGGAGTGACGTAGAGAGGAGTGTTGTAGAATGGAATGCTGTAGAGTGGAGTGTTGTGGAGTATAGCAGGGTAGAGTGTAGTAAGGTAGACTGTAGTGACATACAGTGTAATAGCATAATGTAAGTGTTGTAGAGTGGAGTGGTGTACAGTGTAATAGCCTAGAGTGTAGTGGCGTGGAGTAGAGTAGAGTGGTGCGGCCTACAGTGGAGTAGTGTACAGTAGAGTGCTGTAGCTTAAGTATCATTGGGTTTACAGGCGTAGAGTGTAGTGACGTAGAGTGGGGTGACACATAATACAATAGAGTAGAGTGGCTCAGAATGGAGTGCTGTATAGTGGAATAGTATATAGTGCAGTAGCACAGAGTGCAGTGGTGGAGAGTGCAGTGGCATTGAATGGAGTGCTGTACAATGTAATAGTGTACAGGGGATTGTTTTAGAGTGGAGTGGTGTACAGTGGAGGGGCATACAGTGGAACGGCATACAGTGGAGTGGCGTATCGTGGAATAGCATGCATTGCAGTTGTGTATACTGAAGTGGTGTACAGTGGAGTGGAATAGAGTAGACTAGCGTAGCGTGTAATGCCATAAAGTGGAGTTGTGTACAGTGGAATAGCGTATGGATGAGTAGCATAAAGCCTAGGGGCATACAGTGGAGTAGCATAGACTGCAGTGTCATAGAATGAAGTTGTTTAGAGTGTAATAGCGTAGAGTGGAGTGGTGTGGAGAGGTATGGCATAGAGTGCAGTAGAGTGGAGTGGCGCATACTGGATTAGCCATAGAGTATAGTTGCATAGACGGGAGTGGCTTAGAGTGGAGAGTGGTATTTGAAACAGACATAGTGTGAAAGTGCGTGAACTGATGTAGATGTAATGTGGAAGGAATATACATTTTGATGTGTAAATGTATATTTTTGGCAGTATGTGTAAATGGTGTAAGTAGTGTTACAGTTATACCTTTTGAAATACTTAGTTATATATTGTGCCGCAGTATACCACAGTAAGTTTGCGATATACTGCAGTACATATGGATGCGAAAGCAGTATGCGAATAGCTAATGGCTGTGTTTACCAAACATAAAAGGCAGCTATGTAGTTTTCAGCACAGTTCGGCTGCGTTAGTTATTTTACTTCGTTCTGGGTTAGGATCTTAGATATAGGTAAGTAGTAGGTTTTATTGTTGTTCCCTACCTAATATCACTTTGTTAAAGTGGTAATAGGCAGATACATTCCCTTATAATTTTCTATATGTTCTACAACAGTTTAGGGAGAACTGTACATTAAAAAAAATATTTTGTAGAGCAGTAATTTGTAGATATTACTGCTGTACAAAGTAGACTTTTTGTGCAAATTTAAATATGTAAAAAATAGAAAATACAGTATAGTACATTATATTTGTAAAATATAGTGTAGCACAGTGTATTTTCCATTTTTCAACATATTTTCTTTTTAATTTATTTTAAGTACCATGGTGCTCATGAGGTAGCACCACGGTATTCCATACTTTTCTTTTTAGGTCTCGCCTGTGCAGCGCGCAAGCGCTGATTTGGAGTGACCTCTGGCAATCACTCAGTACTTTTTTGGAAACACGTGCCTGTACTGCACTGTTTCCAATGGATACTCGTGCATGTATAGCGTTTACCTTGCAGGAGCGAGCAGCACGTCCATCTGTTTGCAGTTATTGCGCCTGGCGCTGCTCGCTACTGCAAGGTAAAGGCTGTCCATGGATTTCCGGCCCCGCTCCACTTACTAACGATTTTACAGCTTTCATTACTTGTTTCACTGAGCAGCGACGTGCCGTGAACAACGTTGAACGCGTGCATTAGTCCTCCACATTAATCACGCCGCTTGCTCGTTGGTGCAGGAGCTTGCGTCCCCATTCCAAAAGAATTGCGCGCCACTTAATTTCTACATTTGTGAACTTACATTCCTTCGCTTTTTTCTCTAAACTTTCTTCTTAGGTGTTCCCAATCGAAGTATGCAAGTCCAAGGCGAAAATCTTAACACAAATCCGGGCGGGCCGCGCATTGATACCAGACAACTTCAGCACCGCTGTAAAAATAAACATGTTGAGAAACAGCCCTTTCATGAAAAGTTTTCTGACACAAACTTCGTATTGATTGACCATGTCGCTCCCCATAGGGTGTTTTCGCATCACCTCACTTGACCACCGGCCCTTCGTATTCGGTCCTTGGCTCTCAGCTGCACGCGCATCGCCAGGGTGGTGAATCACCGGGAGGGGTGAGGCGTGCCCCCCTAGGCAACCACGGAGAGGATGGGACCGGAGGAGCTTTACTTCCTGGGCTGGGTGCAGCTTCACTTCTCTTCTCCTCACCGACCATCTCCTGGGGAGGTGAGTCCTCGGAGGTCTGTTATGTGGCTTGTGAATTAGATTTGGGTACCCGGGGAGCATCGACCACCTGTACCAGGAAGAGGGGGAAATTAGCTTTGGGAGGATGTGCGTGCCAGTCTATCTCCTGTATATGAACTTCAAAATTTTCGATTTAGGCCACAGTTGAGTATCTTTTATGCAAATTAAAGTTGCAGGGCTAGTTTTTTATTTATTTTGTGGCACACCTTTCAGCCCACGGGCTATATCCTGGCCATGCATTCACATCTGGGCCTAGTCATGTCACGGCGGTCAGACGCCACTACATGAATATACAGTGCCAGGAAGCTCTATATTTTTTATTAGTGCTACATAAGGATGTGGAGTTTTCTTGGTGCATTATAGACGGACGTGTGCGTAGATGCCAAATGGTCCTCTTCTTAGCCAGCCCTGTTTTCTTTTAGATGAGAGAGCTTTGCAGCTGCTTGTGACCCATCACTTGCAATGTTAAAAATCAAACCACTCCTACCAGACTATAACTTGCTATTTGCGAAAAACCTCTGACTGGCAAAAAAGTAGCAAGTTTAACAAGGAGGTACTTAGCTTGGACCTTACTGCTTTTTTTATCCAGTAAGGTTGAGACAATTTTGTGTGTTTCGTTTTAGGCGCTAGTTGCAGCACATCCATGCAACGTATGGGTTTGTATCAGTTTTGGATAATATGGGTGCTGGAGAACAACCACTTTGTTTGCAGTTCCCTTATAGCTAGGAGTCTGTGACATTTTGACGAGGGAGGCGGTTCCTCTCTTGTTGAGATTGCCATATTGTGAAAGATTTTTCTGGCTTTTTTCTCTGGTGCTTGGTACTTGCACCAGCTTCAGTGGTTATATCATTTTGAATGTATTTACAGGCGTATGCTTGAGATTAAACCAATTTGCGTTTGTCTGCACCACCTGTTACACAAATGACCGCCCTGTCGAAAAGCTCTCTACACCACCTGACCATTGAATCATGTGAGAGGGAGGAGGAAGTTATGATCCATTCAGCTTCCTTTACTTAAATATCATCAATCAGGTGAGAAGGATCACTTGTCCTGCGTAACCGGGGTATGCAGGTCGACTATCTGTGTGTCCCAAGTAAAGAACCCTCATGCACGTGTAAAAGAAGTCGAAATGAGCGGTATACCGCTCATTTCGACTCATCCTGGGACAGGTTTCTGGCTAATCAGCCGTCATCAGCCAGGCTAGCTTGAATCCAGTGGCAAAGTGAGCAAGGAACCCACGTCTGGGCATATCCTGCCAACTTAGGGTGAACAAAGCAAAATCAAAGGGGTTGATGGACGGAGTGTTGAACATTGCAAGCACTCACCCCAGTTAACTGATCTTGGTTTAATCCATCATCATTCTTCAGCTCACTCCACCACCCCAGTTCAGAAATGGCAATAGGCAAATCAGTCTGACCCTGTGCCTCATGGGAACAGTCCAGCCCGAACGGCCAAGCCATGTCTTCCCTGGACCGGAAACAAGCATCCTGTGACCGGTTTCTGGCTAATCAGCCATCATCAGCCAGGCTAGCTTGAATCCAGTGGCAAAGTGAGCAAGGGACCCACGTCTGGACATACCCTGCCAACTTAGGAGGAACAAACTACGCAGGATACAGAACTGCGCAGCACGGACTCTTTTACAAATCCCCTGCATATTATCAGTAAAGTCCGGCCTAAGGAGACTGCACTGGCTTCTCGTTAGGGAAAGAGTTAATTTCAAATCTCTCTGTATCGCACATCAGGCCTTCTTGTCTTCAGGCCCTGCAATCAAACTCCCCCTTATCACACCCTATCATCCTGCCAGACAGCTGCGCTCAACCTCTGCCAACCTGGCCATTGTGCCGAAAATAAAGAAATCTAGATCGTGAGGCCGCTCCTTTTCCTATAATGTAGCCAAGCTGTGGAATGCCAAGCACTCAAACCCAGTCAACTGATTTGGGTTTAATCCATCATAATTCTTTAGCTCACTCCGCCACCCCAGTTCAGACATGGCCATAAGCAAATCAGTCTGACCCTGTGCCTCATGGGAACTGTTCAGCCCGAACTGCCAAGCCATGTCTTCCTTGGACCAGAAAGAAGCATCCTGGGACCGGTTTCTGGCTAATCAGCCATCATCAGCCAGGCTAGCTTTAATTCAGTGCGTTATTATGTGACTGTTGCATCCTAGGGATCTTATCCCTGCTCACTAATTCTTAGTGATCACTTTGTACCATGCCAAGCAACCCTTATGATGATGGTTGTAATTCAACCTTGTAGACCAGTTATCCTAGTGGTAACGTGGACAAAGCAGTCTTGGGCTAAACTCTGAAAGGCATGTGAAGCCAGCTGTTATACCATACACAACCCCCTTGAATACCAAATGAAAGGGACACCACACAGATATATATTGAAAATATATATTGATTTATTAACTATAAAATCCCCTGGACTCTTTATGAGCACAGAAGCACAAGCGTTAAATCACAAGACAGTTTAAAATACACAAAAGTTGCACATTATGGATGAGCCCTAGGGGCCACCTAAACCATATACTAAGAAAGTGGTATAAGAGATACCAGGAGGAAAGTGAAGAGGCCTAGGGCCTTGGGAATCGCTGGAGCTATTCGAGACTAGCAGTGACTAAGTCGGGAGAGGCCCACGGGACTCGGGTGCAGTGTTCAAAGTGCACGCACTTTCCATTACAAAGTCTATGGTGCGTAAAAAGTACAAAGCTTACCTCCGCCTTACCCAGAACCACCTTGCATTCAGAAAGCAACTTAAAACGTGGATATTTGACAAGTAATCCTCCTCCCCTTTCTAAGCGCCTTGAAACCCTCTGGGTATGTAGTGCGCTATACAAATTCTCTGACTTGACTTGACTATATATCCTGCATGAGGAGCTGAGCCAGGCTTATATTGTTTACCTCATCACATTATGCCCTCTTTCACCTAAGCTGTTTATCAGGCTTAAGCTGGAGACTGGACTAAACAGGCGTATTATTGAAGACTGTCCCTCTTTGAATCAGTATTAAGAAGCATTGGCATGGCCAATAGGCCAATAGGCCTCACCATGGCCATGCAACAGATTTAAAAAAAAAGATTTTTATATAGCACAAACTAGACCCGAGACATCGGCTATCAGAGCGCTTTACATGAGCACCAATTTCATTACAGAAGGACACTTTCATATTTTTTTTGTTAGGCGCGGGGAGATCAAGTGATTTGCCCAGAATCACAGGATGTTGAGCGTTGTTGCCGAGACTCGAACCCGGTTCCCCAGCTTTGAAGTCTACTGCTCTAGCCCTAAGGCTACATCTTCTCCCCGATGTTGATGTTGTCGCACAAAGGATATTGTGCTGCATAACTAAATACTTATGAGGTCCCAATAGCGAGACCTATTGGCTATGCCAATGCTTGTTTAAATATAGAAACGTATAAATATTTTCCACCACCTTACCACTTTAGTAATATGTAATAAGTGGAGGACAAATATCAAACCTAATACTTATCTGTGTCTAAAAGTGTAACGCAGAGGACAGGCAAAGGGTACCAAAAAACATGGCTGCCTTTAACGTTTGTGAAGGCAGTGATTAACCAATCACATAATGACTTGTTATTGCTATGCTCTGCTGTGCTTCAGTGAAATGCAGTGAAAATATGTGAAACTACAGCAGGCTCAGATATCACTACGTTTTTAAGCCTCATAACTTAAATAATACTTACCTTACCTGTAGTACCAAAAAGGATCACCTACACAGAATAATCTATAATCCTGCCAAATTTCATTCAATTCTGTCCAGCTATTTGCGCACTCTTTGCAAAACAAAAGTCTATGCAAAAGGCATTGGTGGAAAAACCTGCTTCGGGACCCCCCTTTTTTCTTTGCACCCCTTGTAATCAATCACCGCAAATCTTTCCATCCTCTGCCAATTTAGAAAAATAAATAGTTCTGGATTGTTTCATGACGATATGGCAAACGGGGGCATTATTATTAGCACATAAAAATCAGAGGGATTCCAATCTCTCTCAACCCTAACTATAACTACAGATATAAGTTTGGGATTAAAATGAATAACTTGAATGTTGTCAACTGTCACAGAATTCTGGACCTTGGAAGTGATATTGACCTTCAAAGTATTTGCAGAGCCATGAAGTACATGCTGTTCTAGGATTCAGCAGCAATAAAGCAAATGTGGAAGAACTCTGGGATTGGACAACCACAAAAATAGAATGAATCCTCTGTAGGAGTTTAAGTATACAATCATCCTCATTGTGCTTACAGGGTAACCAAACACATAATCTTCCCAAACCCGACCATATCCCCTCCCACCATTCAGTTTTCACCAACTCAATTCTTCACTCATACTCCTTCTTCACACTTCTCTCCTTACAACACTATCAGACCCGTATCTATTAACTGGCCCCCATGTAACTGTAACTTGCAACGGTCCTTGTTATTCACCCAAAGGAACTTTGCACACTGACATTTTCAGGGTAACATGTACAATGGGAATGTAAAAATACAAGGTGTAGAGCTGAAAAATAAAACTAGGGACACAATGACTGTTACGAGCTCCGCCCAGCCAACCCACTTTTCAGTCTCAACCTTTATTCTCTTCTGCACCCTTTTTCACTACTGCTCCTTTAAATCTTACATCACAAGATTTTATTGTACCTCTCCATGGTGCCCCAGCTCACTGTGTCACAGGACTCAAAGTATGTCTCGTTAATGAGATTTAAGCAGAGAAAACTGGTCTGGGATTTCTTGTGGTCCAGTACAGAAGGGACCTGGCGTGCAAGTTTGGGCCAGACTGCTTCTATTGCAGCAGGATCAAGGCTGATTTGCATATGGCAGGTCTCTGTCTAGACTAGAGTGGCATTGTAAGTAACAAAAAGGAGTTAGAATCCAGGGCTGATGGACCACAGTTAGCTGAGATTGATTCAAGTATTCCTTCAATCCTTTAGTGCTTTATTCCCTTATCACATAGTTTCCCCATCTTTGAACCCTGGATCTCCCACTCATAATCCCTATAGTCCTACTTCCGCTTGTCCTAATGTTCCAGGCCTCCATCTCCTAAGATCTTACCTAACTCTTTACTCTCACTGTCCTGCTTACTCTAGGCCTCCCCTTATCTCTCCACTTCCCTCATCAGCTTACTGATCCCCAGCTCGTCCAGTGTCACTTCCCATCCCTTCCACTTGCTTCCTACCAATCACATTTGAGTATCATATGTCAGCCTTTCATTTACTATGCCACTCTTCGTCTATTCCTACCTCTGTCTGCCCTCTTACATCTCACTCTGACTCCCTTGTGCATCTCCTACTTCCCCTCCCTCACCCTTCCCTCCTGTAAGAAAAGTGGCGTAACAATATTTGAGGGGGCCCCCCTGCCAGGTACGTGGAGGGGCCCCCTCCGGACTCTATTAGGAGCTCTCAGGCCGAAGAGTGCAGTACTGAGGGGGCCCCCTCGAGCTTGAGGCCCCCCCGCACTGCGGGGGATGCGTGGGCCTGTGTTACGCCCCTGCTTAGGATTACCTCTTCTTGTCGTTATCGCTCACTTTCCCTTGTCATGCCCCACCTCATTACGCCATCCCTGGCTATGATTCCACTCACTTTTCACATCCTTTCCCTCTTACACCCCTCACCATTTTGCTCTCTCAAATCTGTCTTCCCTTTCTTATTCCTCACACTCCCTCTCAACACCTGCCTTCCCATTATTGCTACATCATCCCATCCCAATGGCCCCTCCCTCTTCCACTAGCTAACGCCATGCCCCTCGCTGCCCCTGTCCCGCCCTCATGCTTTCCTCTAACACCTACTCCATATGACCGGACCCCTTGCCTTTGACACTCCCACTCGCCCTTCACTCTGTACCTCCTCTCACCCACCCGCTATCTCTTGGCGGTGTGGGTGCCAACCTCTCCCCAGAGCTCCCATCCTCACTAGAGTCTCTTGGGAATGGGACTGAGGGGTTCAGCCTCACCAGTCACCACGGTCTTGGGCCACCACTCCCAACTCCCAGCTTATCTTCTTCACACAGTCCACCACCAGGCTCACCCGCCCACCTCTTTCTTAGTTACACTCCACACCTTCCACTCCTTCTCTCACGGTGACCCCCTACGGACTCAATTCGCCCCCCTCTCCCCCCCCCCCCTACCCGCTCTATTCCTCCTCATCTTCCTCCTCCTCGCTGTTGCCCTCGGGCTCCCCGAACTCCAGCTGTTCCTTTTACAGGAGTTGCCTAGTTTAGCTCTAGTGCTGGCAAGATGTGCATTGGCTCGAGACCACGCCCCCATGCATGCAGAATGACCTCCTGACTCAGTTAATCAGGCAATAGTGGAAGGAAAACTCATTGACACCAGACGAGAGCACGGTGATCAAGAAATAGCACAAACCTAGTTATATGGAACACCTTCTCCTATCCACCCCTCATCTAAATGTTTCCTGAACTTATATGCAAAGTCATGCATGGATTTAGCGGCCTCTCCATGGCAGGGAGTAGACTCTCCCTACTCGTTCACACACTGCAGGAGTACCCAGACACAAAGCATGGCACATCTCTTTGGTCTTTATTCTCGCACCTGCGTGAAGAACTCCCGCCAACCCTGCCACGAATTATTGCCTCAAGACGGTCGTGAAGGACTGGCTTTGCAAACAGGCATAGGCCCTGCAGTTCCCCCTCTTTCCGTCTTTCTTTCTTCTTGCTCCCCCACCGTGCTCCATTATTTTCTTCTTGGGTTCAAAAGTCCTAAATTGGCTCAGTCTAACGTTGGTGCGGTATAAATCTTTTTCTTAATTAATTATTTTAAGTCATTGAAAAGGGAAAGTGGCGTGAAGAAACTTGGCCGGGCACTCCCTTTCTCCTTCAATAGGGGTGCTGTCGGGAGGCTCTTGGTACTGCGATGACGTATTCAGGGACTTGGGTCATTGAAGAGATGAGAATATTCTAACACATTATTTGAAATGAAACGTGCACAAATCAATTATGTAATACTTTCTAGACCTTTACAAGGGGGAGCGACAGGCGGCGGCTCACTGGTTCTTCGCATAAGGCATCACTATTTCACAGTCCCACATAAACACACTTTCGCATGAACAAACAGACACAAGCTCATCAAAAACACATTTTCTTTCATCTTTCGGCTTCTGTCTCTTCGCTTCGCGCTCTCCCTGTCCACTTATCTTTCTCACTCTTCGTGCTCTCACTTTTTTTCTCTGCCCGTTCATCTTGTCTTTGTTTTACTTTCTCTGTCTTCCTCCCTCTTACACACATTCACATAAAGAAACACTTGCTCATAGGAAACGCATACTTATTCTTTACCCACTATGCTTCAATCTCATCACCTCGCTGCATTTATCTTTATGTCTCTCTCTTCCTCACTTTCTCACGCTCTCACTTTATAATGCATGGCAGAGTGCAATTATTTTATAAAAACCAGTCTCTAATATCCCCATTGCAAATGACTTGTCTAGTCACCTGTATTAAAGCAAATGACACAGCTGCTCAACTGTAATAAGTTATTAAAGTTGAATTCTGAAATCGCAACGCCTGCTGCTGGGGTGAAAGCCAGGTCAGAGAGCATATTTACAGCTGCAGTTTAAACCAGGAAAACGGTAACTGTCTTTTCTTCCTTCTGCTATTGTCTTCTCAAAATAAAAAGTGGTCAGCAGAAAGGAGATCTTTATGGCAATATCTTCTATTATTTCTGTGATGGCTACCAGCCTTTACAGGAATAATAGAATCTGTATGGTTCCATACATTCAGATGTACAGCAATTTTTAATCTCACTTAAATCAGACTGATTCTAAAAAAGGTTTTTGCAAAAAAAAAACTACTTTTTTGCTTTGTTAATTTTTGTTAATTTTCCTCAGCAAATATCCTGCTTTTATTCTTAGCTGCAATTAACCTGAAAGAACAAGACCCCGAGGATCTAAGTCATTTAAGGGAAGGGTGATGCTGGAAACATGTAATATATAATGTATGCATTCCCTCTGCCATACTTCAAAAGGATATTGCAAATCATCTCACAGATCCATGTCTTTATAAAGGAACGCGACCATTGGCCTTTTTTTTCTCCATATCATATCGTCATGGAACTCCTTGGTGACTTGCAATATCCTTATATTGTAAGACGAGAGATACTTTATCCCATATATTTCGCTGTCCCGTCTCCATTTTTCACATGTTCTTCGCCAGTGTTTTGACATAATTATACACTTCCACACTGCCCACTGGTCACCGGTATTAATATGGAAATGTAAATGGACTTGATGCATTATTTGAGAGTGTAGCTTCTGAATGAGAGTTCAGCAGGTCTCACCTGCAGTAAAGGGCCTAAAGGATGTATCACCTACTCATTGAGGCAAAGGAGCTGAGAGAGCAACCACATATGCTCTGATGTACTCCACAGAGACAAGTTTCTGGTGCTGACACCACTGAAATTCATAGACTGACGCACCAGTGGACCAGTAGTTTTGCAAATTCTCTGGTTCTGTATGTGGCATGCAGAGACAAGACTGGGGCTGAGGTGGGCAGACTTCAGTTTCAACCATAGCTACCAGAAGTGGCCAATGCAAGCAACCTAGGTCTATTTTTCACAGTCTGGGGTACATGGTACATCACCTCATTCCTACTTTATGCCGGAGTTATGCAAAATTTGACACAGCGGTTATAGTCCAGAACCTGCTTTGAACAGTGAGAGTGTGACATAATCTGTAACCGGGAAGTGACATGGAGACACTTCAGTACTCATTGAATGTACTAACTTATCACTAGTTTATGTCTTTTTTATTGTAGCACATATCTGTGTGTCTCTGTCCATAATATAAAGGTTAGTTGAATCCCATTTGCTATTTTGTTCAATTGTGAATGGTCACCATTAGTCTCAAATAGGGATAGTGGGACAAAGGGATTAGTGGGGTGGTGGCGAGTGGTGCAAACCACTTGGGAATTCACTAAATGGCAAGACATCAACTTGTAAGAGTACTGCCACATCCAATAAATAGGGAAATGGAAAAGGGGAACATAATTAATCTAGGACCCCAGCAGTATCTGAGCAATATGGTGCCTAGGATATTGCGGCATTCTTTTGTACTGTCCACCACAGCCTCCCATACACCCCTGTGTTTCCTATAAACAAACTGTAGAATTGGATGGATATAAGGATGTGGTCACATCAAATTATTCCAGTACAGAAAGTGGTGGCTTTTATTGGCTTGGAATTCAGTTACAAATGTAGTAGCAAATAGAGAAAATGTCACAAAAATACTAAAGTAAACAGGACTTTTTGCTCAACTGACAAAGATTGGGTCCACTGCAGCACTAAGTGTTGGCAGCAGCCACCCGAAAGGCGCTGTCACCAACCTTATCTGTTCGAGATCATGGAAGTATCAATAATAACTGCTGGGCAGAACAACGTGCTAATTTTGGTAAATACAATGGATATTTTTTAGCTATGAAATCTGGGAATCGCTGGTACTCCGCTTTGTGGCCTATGATCATTTGAATGGGACATGTGTTTTTTTGTGTGAGTTTCTGAGTATTTTGTAGCACAAAGTAAGATTTTGTATTCATATCTAAGTATAACGTCACTGTAACCTTTATTTTTTTCAGTGAATATATTTATAAAACTAAAGGTTCCCGATACTTTACCCCATAGGGAGATTGCCACCTCCGTGGCAAAGATCTTAATATGGTAAATATATAAACATTTTAAACAGAATAATAAACATTTAAAAAGTTTGTAAAAAATATATTTTTGTTAAATGTTAATTTATATCAATTTGATATTGTTATTTATTTATAAACATATATTTATTTATCTTAAATGTATAACTAAAGAAAAATATGCTACAGGACTATTATTTTAGATTGAATAAAATATCTAAATAACATAAAAAAATATTCTTCATTATTAATTGTTAACATTGATGTATAGAGTTAATTAAAAGTAATTTAATTGTACTTTACCTAAATGTATTTTTAGATTCTTTTATAAATGGAAAATCGTTATTAATAATAATTAAATAATAAACATGTTCTTTTACATATTTTTTAAATGAAATTATAATTATTTATATTTTAAATAATGTAATTTAATTTAACATTATTTCCTTTGAGTTTTAAATTTAAGTGGCTGCCTCCATTATTTTCTGTGGGAGGAAGTTTCAGTACCATTGGTTGACCATTTGTGGCTCTTGACTTATTACTGTTTTTTTCAGTAGTAACTTACACCAGTATGTTTAAGTGCTCCCAGTCAAAGAAATAAAGTTACTCAAAAGTGCAAGAACAAATTACTCGTGTAAATTACTCATGCATGTGAGTTACCTTTGTGAATAGCCTCCTACGTGTGTAGCAAGCGAATGCCGGTCTCCTGGTGCCTTCATTTCTTTGTTTCAGTCCTGTTTATTTTCCGGCTCTACGTTTGCATTTACCACCTTAGCTCTTGTCTTGCTGGCTAAGCTGTGTTGAGAGGAGGAGGAGACAGCCTTTGGCATTATTCAGCAGATCTTGAGGGTGATTCGGGTTTGTAGTGAGAGTAAGTTTGCTTTGTTTAATATACCTCAGATTTCAATATTCACAAATACAAATGCTTTGTATTACATGCATTTTTATGAACTTGAAATGAAATGTTTTTGAGTTTTACACTCAACAGCATTCACGTGGGAAGAGGAATTCATGTAAACATTTACACCTAGATCTGTTTAGCAGAAAGGTGCCAGAAACCATAAAATGCCGCAAGGTACTCCCACTCTTAATGGAGGTAAAGGTGTAGAACGGTGCTTATTGGGGTAAAGGCAGTTGATTGTGCACTGAAACCGCATTGTCCACATATAACCCCTAACAGTGGATCAACAAAATCACTTGGTGGTGGTGGTGGTATTTCGAATTATGTGAGCAGTCTTAACTGAAGTAGCAGACATGCATTTTGAATTGAAACCCTACAAAATACTCCATCAGTCAATGATATTTTTTTTAACTTTCTTTGCTGTTGTGCTAAGAATGTGAATCTGCCCTTGCCAAATGATCAGAAAAAGACCCACAAACACTTCATTGCTTTGTGGTTGATCAGTACCCCAATTAAGTAGTTCTAGCTCTTCATGTACGAAATTTGGTACAAAATCTGTGTACTTGATAAAATCTGCAAAAGCAGAGATGAGGACCAGAGCTTCTTTGTCCTGCTATCGCCTTATGTCTCTGCACGATGATTTCTAGAGCGCGCTGAGCTCTCTCTATTATCACCCTCAGAAGTGGATTGTATCGCTCCTATGGCCCTTGTTGGATAGGGTGTTTTGTCATTCGCACCTTTTTTGAATGCAGGTAATCAGAAAAAATCCCTTCAATTGATGGGTTTGATTACGAGCTGCCATTCTTGACAGATTCTTCTGGTGTGAAATTGATTGTTATAGGTTCTTGTGTTTTTCACTGGCTCTTGTATATTTATGCCTTACATATTGCATATTCCTGTTTTATATACAAGCACGTCTAACTATTATGTTTTGCTAAACTCTGCATGTGTTTTTTTCTGTATCTAATTGTTGTGCTGTTAGATTTTATGTTATTCTGCAGCAGTACCTAAATATTGAAGAGCTTTTGGAGGGAGTATACATTTTCACATATTCCTCATTAAATTATCTTTTCAATACTTCAGATGTGATTAATTTTCTAATAACACTCAATATTCCTCTTTTCTAATATTTTGATATACAGCATTCATTTTTTCAAATTTGATTAGTTCAATTCTGGATTCAGTGACCCAAAACAATGTACAAAAATTGGTGTTTCTGTTCTCCGGTATTTTACTCCAGTCAGATAGTTTAACTCAAATTACCTCTCAGTATAACAGAGCACATTGCAAAACTGACAAAATAGTTCTTGTCTCATTTTCAGCAACTCAAAAAACGTAAACCATACATATGGTTAATCTATCTATTTATACACCTAAATCAGGGTTAGAACTAGAGGTAGTTTTTTATCCGTGAATTTTGAATGGGCTTTAAGATACTATCTCCCGAGACTGATCTAGAGCACACCAAAGGTATCATTTAACATGATTACCAGACTCCATGTAGAAATAAAAATGAGTTCTAATGAGCAGAACTGAAAGGAACTCTTATAGAGTTTTTTTAAATATATTTAGTAATCAGGGTGTAGGTAACCTTTTGAAATAAACTTACATTAACATCTGCTGCGTCTACTATACTTAAAATAGGCTGTACACATTCCAGACTTGATTCACTGAAAGGAATATTCATGTATTACATGTTTCTCATACACACCTCTTCAATAGTGGAATTAAGTCAACTTAAATCTAGACAAAGACATTTGATGGAATCTCATAACGTGACCAAGAATTCTATATGAAACTACCTTTTCTATACCGAATTGGAATTTCAAGCATAAAACAACGCATAGTATACTCTATAATTTGCATAGTAAGTTTGTTAATGACAATAAACTAAACTACTCAAAACGTCATGAGGTTGAAATGAGGACACAGAAAGTGTATCTGTTTTCTAATTGACAAAATAATTTCCTGGATCTGAGACCAAACAGATACATGAAATCAATGTTTTCTACCGGGAACAAACTAATATCAAATGGCCTAAAAATGAATTCTTCTAATTCTCCTGATTTACACAATTATTACATATACATTATCATCACCTAATAACGGGAATCTGATGACCAATTTCCATTCAACTTCTATTTTCATTCTTCTTCTCCTCAGCCCTGCTTTTAAAACTCCTTACAGATTAAGTAGGGAGCTTTGGTGTGCGAGTAACTGTTTTTTACTAGAATTTTGGGTCCATTTTGGTTGGATCCTCTATACCTGGTGGTGCATCTGAAAGATGATCCTGATTGTTGACGTCATTGGACAGAGGCCATCTTGATGGTCTGTGTGCCGGTACGTCTAGGGGATGTGCTGCCTCTGGCCAATGACAGAAATAGCGATCTGGTTATTTTCATGTCCAGGCTGAATATAAGGTACTAATGCATGTTTACTGGGAGTGCCTAGCGATCAAAAGACGTGACCAATATGCATGACTGCACCTCTGTCTTGAACTATGTGCTGTGATTCCATCTCTATGTTCAGAGCACAATAGCATTGTCCAGCTGTTTAAAATGAGAACTGGAAATGTACTCCGCCTTGTCCTTGATGAAAGCTGGGCCAATTTGCTCCTACTCAAGAATGTTGCTAATTTCCATATAATTGTCAGAGAAGTGAATCGGTAAAGGATGCAATGACGAGTCATATTTGCATGATTGGACGGCCAGAAAATAGATTACTTTCAGTTTTAGGGCTTCCGAGCCAGTCAATCCAGAATCTCTTGGTCTAGTCCAGCGATCCTCAATGAAGGATCTTTTTTGGCAGGTGGTGTAATAACTGGTTCCGGCTTTGGTTGCCAAGTCAGGCTTGTTGGGGACTTATCCAATAGTCTGTATTCCTTTTCCACCTGAGGGATTAGTGTGGAGGAAGATGCATGCAACTTTCTCGTTAGCAGCCGCTTTTCCCATTGAGTGGTCTAGATCATGAATTGTTTTCAGTGTGCGTCTCCTTGAAATCACAGCAGGAGTATCTTTTATTTTTCCTATGAGACCAGAAACCACACCAAATTGTGCTGATGCTTAGTGTGGAATTTTTCAGTCTCATCCATTTGTGATTCTGGTGACACACCTGCTCGGCATGCATTATCAAGTAGTAGATAATCATCTCACACATCTTTTCACTGGTCTGTTGGACCTGCGGTCCTGTGCTTGGTTTAGAGAAGTTTTCCCTCTTTTGGGCACCATATGTGTGTCGAACAAGGAGGTGACTTCCCTGCAGGTTTGCCTCACCAATTATGGATACGGAATTTTGTCTGTCTATGTTGGGTGGGTGTAACTCATATAATTTGCTGTAGCATAATTATGCAAAATTACAGAACCATTGTGTGGGATTATGCAGAATAACTCGAGAGTAGCCCAGCAGTTAGTGCTATTTTCTTAGCAAAAAATACACCAGCATGTCTAAAAAGAACCTGATGATGCATTTTGCACTGAATACAACAGAACACGAACAACAGCAGCCAGTAGTTGCTTGCATCTTCTAAGTTTGTTGTTCCTGTGCTCCTGCAGTAGGATTTGTATGCCAAATTACTCATAATTGAATGAACAGGCGTACGCACAGAAATGTGGGTAATTTGGTGCAAAAAGAGTAACACAAAATTACTGAACTTACTCCGATTACTCAGGTGCAATTTAAAATTTCACACAGGCCTATTTAGGATCTCCTTCCTTATACTGCAGCTGTCTAGTAGACTGTGGAGAGAATCATCATCTATTCCTTGTAGGACAGGGATTATTTCTTGCAACAGAAAGTGTAGGTTGTCACATGGCAATCAATGCACCGTGACTTAATCGTTTTTGCTCTGATCCATAACTGCTCATTACACCTGACCTAATGCTGGGGGATAATAGTCGGTAAAATGTTTGAGTGAGTTGAAAAAGAGAAAATATCTTCTTAGTAGCAGTTATCTTCTGCAAAAAAGGGAACAAGGTGACTATAAGTATATATAGGTGATTCTCTCTGATTTATAGTATTAAGTGTACCCAGTGGTGTAGCTAGCACTTTGGCCAACCGTGGCAGCCCTGTGTTTGGCTCCCCACGGCGGTCGCATTGAGGTGCTTGCAATTGCTGCCCCAAGACGGCACGTATAAGCAGGGGGAGGCTGCTGCCCCCAAACTAGTGCTGCCCGGCAGACCGCCCCTTTGCTACGCCACTGTGTGTACCTCAAAAAATATAGTACTGCAAAAGCGACTCTGTATTTGTTGTCATAAAATAACTAAAGAGAGTAGTGGAACAAGATGATTTCGAAATTACTTAATTTGGAAAGGTCCAAAAAATAATTAAATACCCGGCAAAATTCAAATAAAAAGTAAATTGCAGAGATTCAGAAGAAAATGGATCCCCAAATCAACGAGGATGCACTTAAATGGAAAAAATATACAGGTCTTGAGAGGGATGGCCAAACAACAAATCAGGATTGGTTGGCTTCTCTTGTAAATCTGCTGGTTACGCTGTAGCGGTGAAGATCATCACTGCACAAAAGTCTGCGAAGGTGAGTCAGTGAGTACGAGATCTTCAACATCATCGGTCATGAGTAGCAGGGTCATGCCAAGCAGTCAGTTATGGTTACCTCTGTGTTTCATTCTCATAAAGATGAATATTTGTAAAGAGAGTACAGCTCTCTCTTGAAATGCACTGCCTTTAATCACAGATGGGGCAGCCATTGGAAGCGAGTTCACCAAAGTACAACTTGGAACAATATTCAGACATTCGAGAATGCAGTATCGTCACGTCTGATGCCCAGTCTGACACACGATTCAGAAAAGGGGGTGGTGATGAACAGAGTGTCTGTATTAAGCAGACCACTCTTACCCAGTCCAAAGATCAGGGCTTGATCCATCACCGTTATTTATCTCACTGCACCATCCCAGCTCAGAACCTGGCTATATGCAAATCAGTCTGTCCCTGGCCCAGTGCATCATGGGAACAGGGCAGACTAAACTACCAAGCCAATTCTTCACCAGAAAGGAGACAAGCTACCGGGGACCGGTTTCTGGCATTTCAGCCGTCTTCGGCCCGGCTTGCTTGAATCCTGATGGTGCAGTGAGAAAGGGACTCATGTCTGAGTATACCCTGCCACACCTATAGTGGCCACAACGATTCAGAAAAGGGGGTGGTGATGAACAGAGTGTCTGAATTAAGCAGACCACTCTTACCCAGTCCAAAGATCAGGGCTTGATCCATCACCGTTATTTATCTCACTGCACCATCCCAGCTCAGAACCTGGCTATATGCAAATCAGTCTGTCCCTGGACCAGTGCATCATGGGAACAGGGCAGACTAAACTACCAAGCCAATTCTTCACCAGAAAGGAGACAAGCTACCGGTGACCGGTTTCTGGCATTTCAGCCGTCTTCGGCCCGGCTTGCTTGAATCCTGATGGTGCAGTGAGAAAGGGACTCATGTCTGAGTATACCCTGCCACACCTATAGTGGCCAAAAACGATTCAGAAAAGGTAGTGGTGATGAACAGAGTGTCTGAATTAAGCAGACCACTCTTACCCAGTCCAAAGATCAGGGCTTGACCCATCACCGTTATTTATCTCACTGCACCATCCCAGCTCAGAACCTGGCTATATGCAAATCAGTCTGTCCCTGGCCCAGTGCATCATGGGAACAGGGCAGACTAAACTACCAAGCCAATTCTTCACCAGAAAGGAGACAAGCTACCGGGGACCGGTTTCTGGCATTTCAGCCGTCTTCGGCCCGGCTTGCTTGAATCCTGATGGTGCAGTGAGAAAGGGACTCATGTCTGAGTATACCCTGCCACACCTATAGTGGCCAAAAACGATTCAGAAAAGGGGGTGGTGATGAACAGAGTGTCTGAATTAAGCAGACTACTCTTACCCAGTCCAAAGATCAGGGCTTGATCCATCACCGCTATTTATCTCACTGCACCATCCCAGCTCAGAACCTGGCTATATGCAAATCAGTCTGTCCCTGGCCCAGTGCATCATGGGAACAGGGCAGACTAAACTACCAAGCCAATTCTTCACCAGAAAGGAGACAAGCTACCGGGGACCGGTTTCTGGCATTTCAGCCGTTGCCATTGCCAGAAACCGTTCCCCGGAAGCTTGTTTCCTTTCTGGTAAAGAATTGGCTGTGTAGTTTGGTCTGCCCTTTTCCCATGGTGCACTGGGCCAGGGACAGACTAATTTGCATGTAGCCAGGTTCTGAGCTGGGATGGTGCAGTGAGCTAAAAAACGGTGATGGATCAAGCCCTGATCTGTTGACTGGGTAGGAGTGTCTTGCTTAATTCAGATACTATGTCCATCACAACCCCCTTTGTGATTCGTTTTGGCCACCACAAGTGTGGAAGGGTATACTCAGATGTGAGTCCCTTGCTCACTGCACCATCAGGATTCAAGCAAGCCGGGCCGAAGACGGCTGTAATGCCAGAAACCGGTCCCCGGAAGCTTGTTTCCTTTCTGGTAAAGAATTGGCTGTGTAGTTTGGTCTGCCCTGTTCCCATGATGCACTGGGCCAGGGACAGACTAATTTGCATGTAGCCAGGTTCTGAGCTGGGATGGTGCAGTGAGCTAAAAAACGGTGATGGATCAAGCCCTGATCTGTTGACTGGGTAGGAGTGTCTTGCTTAATTCTGATACTCTGTCCATCACCACCCCCTTTTTGAATCGTTTTGGCCACCACAAGTGTGGAAGGGTATACTCAGATGTGAGTCCCTTGCTCACTGCACCATCAGGATTCAAGCAAGCCGGGCCGAAGACGGCTGTAATGCCAGAAACCGGTCCCCGGAAGCTTGTTTCCTTTCTGGTAAAGAATTGGCTGTGTAGTTTGGTCTGCCCTGTTCCCATGATGCACTGGGCCAGGGACAGACTAATTTGCATGTAGCCAGGTTCTGAGCTGGGATGGTGCAGTGAGCTAAAAAACGGTGATGGATCAAGCCCTCATCTGTTGACTGGGTAGGAGTGTCTTGCTTAATTCAGATAGTCTGTCCATCACCACCCCCTTTTTGAATCGTTTTAGCCACCACAAGTGTGGAAGGGTATACTCAGATGTGAGTCCCTTGCTCACTGCACCATCAGGATTCAAGCAAGCCGGGCCGAAGACGGCTGTAATGCCAGAAACCGGTCCCCGGAAGCTTGTTTCCTTTCTGGTAAAGAATTGGCTGTGTAGTTTGGTCTGCTCTGTTCCCATGATGCACTGGGCCAGGGCCAGACTAATTTGCATGTAGCCAGGTTCTGAGCTGGGATGGTGCAGTGAGCTAAAAAACTGTGATGGATCAAGCCCTGATCTGTTGACTGGGTAGGAGTGTCTTGCTTAATTCAGATACTCTGTCCATCACCACCCCCTTTTTGAATCGTTTTGGCCACCACAAGTGTGGAAGGGTATACTCAGATGTGAGTCCCTTGCTCACTGCACTATCAGGATTCAAGCAAGCCGGGCCGAAGACGGCTGTAATGCCAGAAACCGGTCCCCGGAAGATTGTTTCCTTTCTGGTAAGAATTGGCTGTGTAGTTTGATCTGCCCTGTTCCCATGATGCACTGGGCCAGGGACAGACTAATTTGCATGTAGCCAGGTTCTGAGCTGGGTTGGTGCAGTGAGCTAAAAAACGGTGATGGATCAAGCCCTGATCTGTTGACTGGGTAGGAGTGTCTTGCTTAATTCAGATACTCTGTCCATCACCACCCCCTTTTTGAATCAGTCTAACACACAACAAAAGTTGGTGGGCCAAGCTGGTGAGACCCTTCTTGGAGTAGGAAGGAAAGCAGCAAAAGCTCAATTGGAGCTTCTGCAGCACAGATCTCAGATTCACCCACATTTTATTTCAGATGTTCCTGAATCTTAAGTAAAGTTTATTGTAGAGCCCATCAGTCTAATGCAAGCAGTTTATTGGAGATTCTAAAGTGACATGAGGAAGTCTTTACCCATGTGCGATGCACCTTCCCAAATGACACTATACATAAAGTATCAATGAAGATTATTTACTGCATTGTAACTTGTATGAGCTATAGTGATGATATCCTGGTGTTCCTGGCGGATCGACATGAAAATGATGATACTCTCATCATAGTCTCTAGTACCTTCGCTGATCCGAATCTTACCACAAATGAAAGGATGTGTGCATTCTGCAAGTTCTTATTCAAAATCTATGGACTTTTCTTCTGCCAGAAAAGGGTGGAACCAGATCCTGTCAAGGTAGAATTTCCCACTTCAGCACCAGTAAATGTATCATCCCTCTGCCCTTGATAAGAAATGACCAGCCTCTGTGCTAGATATGCCCAGGTCTTCCCCACTCAGTGCATCATCAAATCTCCACTCCCCGGATACACATCTTAAATAGGGGCAAGGGTACTTGTTATCTGAATAGTGTCCGCAGCAGTTGAAACTCATCAGGCTCTACATACCTAAGTCAAGCTACATGTCTTATTTAGAATCACTCTGCAAACAGAACCTAGTGTGGTTGCTAGCTCCGTAGAGTTTGGAGCCACACATGGACATTTCCCTTTCTCTTTAAGACACATTGGGCATATTCTCAAGGAGCTATCACTGAGTTAATAGCACTTCACGCAGCCAAAGTAAAGATAAATGTATCGCCCCATTCAAAAGCTGGTGCTAACAGCCCATAGCACCAGTCTACCTGCGATAGCAGCCGCAAAAAAGATCGCCACAGATGAGCCTTGCAACTATCGCTAATAAGATGCAGAGTAGGCATTCCCGAGCAAAAAGCCACAATAAAAACCACTCTGCAACATTTTCAAATACTAGCCAGATCGGAGATAAGATCACAAAACAGGCGATAAGGTGCATTAGCATCAGGAAACTAACACCTTCTCTGACCTGGTGTAAAATCGGGCCACAACCTGCACCGGAAAAGGGAGCCCCGCCCAAGCCACACCTGAAGAACAAAATATGCCATGGAGCCACTGAACATGCAGCTCGGAGCCCCAAGAGGGCCACAACACCCCGCCACCACCCCAGGACCACTCTCCATCCCCCGGACCCCCACTGCCCCCCGACCAACACCGAGGCAGCGCAGACAAAGTCAGCGATCCTCCCAAAATGCACCAACCTCGCAGACCCAACACCAAAGAATGTCATAGCCTACCACAGGCACAAAAGATCTACCCACCTCTGCATCCTGACCACCATTGCACACAGGCTGATGGTACCAACAAAGCTGACAACCAACATCTCACTGCAGACCAAGCTGCTGGCCGTGATGCACCTGTTGGCCACTGGTACCCTCCAACCAACATTCTCACGAGTCGGAGTAGTCACACAGTCAGGCCAATCCAAGTCCCTCACAATGGTCATGGATGACACCATCAGCTTGATACTCCACCATCTAATCCTCCCCCACGCTGCGCAGGGACAGCTGGAGACCAAGCAAGGCATCAACGCCAGAGCTGTCTTCCCGCACGTGTCAGGGGGCAATTGACTGCACACGTGTGCTACTTGTGCTCCCTGGCAACACTGCACACAATAAGCGCAACAAAAAGCAGACATATCCCACCACGAAGATCTCCACTTGTAATCATAGATATGAAATCCAGTCGTAAAGTTACCTGTAATAACTTTAGGTTCCTATTTTCTGTTATCTGAGTCTCCATTCCCTTGTGTTAGGGGGTAGAGAGTCATAACTCCTGCAACTAGATGGCTATTTCCAAGTGATATTTTTTATTACATTATAGACAGAGATCTCTACCACAGTCGTAAGCAGAAATCAACATGTGCGAAGATCTCCACATTTCCCTCATGAGTTGGGCTTCTACTGTGTTTAGGATTAGCCTCTGAGGTCATGGCATGAGATGTGTTTTCCTGGGGGTGAGGTGGATCATGATGTGAAGTAGATCACTCATAGGGCCTTATTTATGTAGGCCTTGCGCCGCCGGTGCGTCACTTTTTCCCATGTTAAAAGTGACGCACCGGCGGCGCAACGCCTTCATAGATAAGGCCCATAGTGTTCATGTTTATTAAGGTTATCTGTTTGTACTCACAGTTATCAAGGGGGTTATCTTTGGTTTAAACCTTCTCTTGAGTTGTCTTACTCCTCCAAAAGTAGATACATGCACTCTAATCAGGTTGTTGCATGTTTAACCAGGCTCACCATTTTTTAAACATGTAGCTTTGTAACTGCATTGTAAGGGATGGCAGGTGATGATGTTGTTGCCTATAGTGTTATCACATGTTCTAGGTGTGTGAACTCGTATGCATCTGATTCAGTGACTTGGTATTGCTGAAGATGTCTTCTCATGGCAGAAAGGTGCTTCTTGATTTTTGATATTCTTTGCTTGCAATGTACTCCTTACGTTTTTCATTTCTGATATGGTTGCTTTTCTCTGCATAAAAGCTACATATTTTCCGAGGTCCGAGAGATAGGTGGTGCTATGTGGATTTGGTCCAGTGTGTGATGTGGATTCTGATGCTTGGAATATAGAGATCCAGAGATGATGTGCTTTCAACTAGCCATAGTCTGAAGCCTTTGAGATTTATTGTTGAGACCCATCCCAGCACCTGTTGGTGCTCTCTGTCACAGATTAGCTGCACAGATTTTGTTTTTATAATATGTGGCCTAGTGTACTGTCGCTATGGTATAGATACACCTGCTATTGCGCCCACATTGATTCTATGACTTCCAAACTATTGATATTCATCTTTATATTTATATTAATATATTACTATTAGATGTGATCGGTATTTCTGATTAACATGTGTACTTAGGTAGTCTAGGGTATATGTTCGGTGTAGGGGTACATAGGTAAGCATACTCGCATATACTTACCTTTTTACTCCCATGCTAAAGGTACTATATACAAATGTGTACATGGGATAAACGACAGCAATGCCATCTGTACGTGGTCACCATTCCTTCAACATGATTGTAGACAAAAGACATTAACTACTCAGTATCCCTCTCCATATAGTGTAAATGCATTACTCACCCCTTCAACTCTGGGACACCGAGTTGGTCATCCTGCGTTCTAAATGTTCCTCCTGCACTATGTAAATGAGATGATCAACCAATTTCTGTTCGTACCGGGTCACAAGGATTAACATGTTTACTTCATGTCAAGGAAGCACTTCCTTTGAGTTAAGGAGTAAAGCGAGCATTATTGTTTCGTTGCACATTGCTCAGCTTGGTCCCAGAGTTTCTGGGGCTTCTGGTCTTAGAAGTATATTGTGAGACCATGAATATTCCAGTTGAGTCCTACATATTCTTATGAGACTATACTATCTCACTGGTTCTCCTATGGAACAGACAGCATTTGATTCAATGGATGTTTTGCACCAGGTCGCCATATCCTGCATATCACATCTACCTCTTGCCTCTGTGGAGTCTTGAGTAAAACACTCTACATGCCTTGAGGGTTCAACAATATTTTTTTTGTAAAGAATCACAACAATTGAAAGAAAATGAGAGTAAATCTGGCAGCTTGCTCTTTATGTGCCTCAGGAACTGTACAGAGCTCTGAATGCTCCCTCCTCTTTTTAGCCTAGGTCTACCCGGTGCAGAGCAGGAATATCGATGGAGAAATATCGTGGGACATAAATATCGAGCCAAAATATTGTGGGGAAGAAATATAAACAACAAAAATATAGTTGACAAGAATATCGACTAACAGGTAAGTAATATCGATTACAAAAATATCTTTGTAATAAATATTGTTTTCAAAAATATAGTTACAAATTTCAATTTATTAATAATGGTATGTATTTTAGTGTTTTTAATGAGATTTGTTTGTCATTTCATTATAGTTTTTTTGAATGTTACTAGTTATTAATTTATTTTAAGTTTAATTCTGTGTGTTTAGTTCCGTCGCCGGTTGTGGGTTTATAGGGGAATAGGGTGGAAAGTAATTTAATTATATAACATTTATTGAATAATTAATGTTTTAATTGATGAATTAGTAATAGTTTCATAATTAGTTGGTAATTAATTTCAATTAGTCAATTATTATTTAAATATGTTAATTGTTTAATTAATTTTAGGGGTGTGTTGTGGTGTTTATATGTGTAAAGGGTGTGAAGGGTGGTAAGTAATTTACCCCTCCTCTATCCTGCGCTTTCCCTACTGTTGCACTCACTGGAGTGGGAATAGTATTTTTTACCCCTACGCTATCCAGCGCTTTCCCTACTGTTGCACTCACTGGAGTGGGAATAGTAATATTTATCTCTCCGCTATCTAGCGCTTTCCGTACTGTTGCACTCACTGAAGTGGGAATAGTAATTTTTACCTCTACGCTATCCAACGCTTTCCCTATTGTTGCACTCATTGGAGCTGTAATAGTAATTTTTATCCCTCCGCTATCCAGCGCTTTCCCTACTGTTGCACTCACTGGAGTGAGAATAGTAAATTATACTCCTCCGCTATCTAGCGCTTTCCTTATTGTTGCACTCATTGGAGTGGGAATAGTAATTTTTACCCCTACTCTAGCCAGCGCTTTCCCTACTGTTGCCCTCGCTGGAGTCGGAAAAGTAAATTTTATCCCTCCACTATCCAGCGCATTCCCTACTGTTGCACTAATTGGAGTGGGAATGGTAATTTTGACCTCTACGCTATCCAGCGCTTTCCTTACTGTTGCACTCTCTGGAGTGAGAATAGTAATTTTACCCCTACGGTATCCTGCACTCTCCCTACTGTTGCACTCACTGGAGTGGGAATAGTGAATGTTACTCCTCCGCTATCAAGCGCTTTCCCTACTGTTGCACTCATTGGAGGGGGAATAGTAATTTTTACCCCTACGCTATCCAGAGCTTTCCCTGCTGTGGCACTCACTGGAGTGGGAATAGTAAATTTGACCCCTCCGCTATCCAGCACTTTCCCTACTGTTGCACTCATTGGAGTAGAATAGTAATTTTTACCCCTACGCTATCCAGTGATTTCCCTACTGTTGCACTCACTGGAGTGGGAATAGTAATTTTTACCCCCTCGCTATCCAACGTTTTAACTACTAATGTTTTTATTTTCTTATTAAATGTATGTTTTATTTTTTAAATAGTTTAATGTGTTCATTAAATATAGAATATTTTATTTTATTTAAAATTATTTATATATGTGTTTATTTTTTTTAATTAAAAAAGTTTATAAATTAAATAAAGATAGTTAATAAAATGTATTTAAGTAAATATATGTATATGTACATATTTTTTGTGTTTACATTTATTAAATTAAGTTTATTTGTTATAATTAGTTAAAATATATTAAATTTATCTTATTTTGTTAATATTAATAGTAATATTATTTAATTAATTTAATTTAAGTTATGTTATTATTTTAAAGTCAATATTTTTTACATCTATATTTTTTACATCTATATTTTTTAGTCAATATTATTGTACTTACCTGTTTAAATATAGGGAGTCAATATTTTTGTAATCAATATTTTTACATTGATATTTTTTTCATCTATATTTTTGTAATCGATATTTAAACATGGAACCGTATACCCAGCCCCACGCTCTGACTTCCATCCTTGTGTGTCAGAAGACACACATTAGAAGAAAAGAAGCAATAACTTCAACAATTTTTTCAAAGAACTTGGATGTTCTTTAGTATTGGTGATGGGTTTTTGGGATGCTCACCAGTGGCCCTGTGAGATATGTCTCTGTAGTTTCTCATGGTCTGACAAAATACCAGATATATTGGTTCATGAATGGGATGCACTTCTTGGAGATCTTTGTCAAGGTGCTCCTCAACCCTTTTCAGCCCTCTCACTATGTCATTTCTCTCACTATGTCATTTACCCGAGGCTAGAGGGAAGTGATATTCTGATGACAAAACCAAGATATTTTAAATAGGGGGAACGTCAAAATCGATGGGTTTTGCAGTGAAATGCCCACCACAACACCCATTGCCCTCCCCTTTCACGCTAAGGGGCTGATTCCGATCCAGGTAGGAATGGCACCGAACACAATCCGGCCGGAAAGACTATGCGCCGTATGCGTGTTTTCTGCCCGACTCATACAGCTGTACGAGCGAGCAAGTAAGATGCGAGCTACGTGAAATTCACCGACCGAGTCGTTTCCGGGTCCAAACCGCTCAGTACGTCTCGGCCGTAAGCAAACCGTGGTGTGCAATGGATGCGATTTACGACCGAGCCAGTACGATGCACGCGTCGGACAGCCGGTGCGAGCCAGGGTGTCCGGCTCGCAAAAAGTCCGGAAGTTGCCTTTGGGGGTCCACGTTGGACCCCCTGTCACCCACATCGCTACGACTCAGACACAGGGGGCGACCCAAGGGTCTCCCCAACAAAGGCATGTACATTGCGGATGGCACCGGCACATACCCACTGTAGGGGGCGCCATTGTGTGAGAGGTACCCATTCAGGAAATGGGAGCCAATGTACGCGTCGTAAGGCCGGTTCCTGTTGACTTCTATGGGAGTCCGACCGAACCGAATCTGGCAGCATACGGCCACATCGTACTCCCTCAGTCAGACTGCAGGACTCCGGCTCGGTCAGAAAACACTCCAGATCCGGCTCGGACAGAGAGCTTTCCGATCTGAATCGGCCCCGAAGTGTTGTGTGAAAGGGTGCCTTATTTACAAGACAGCGTTAAGCCACTTTAAGTGACTTAATGCTGCCGTGTAAATAAGGTAAAGCACCTACCGCCACCACAACTTCTGAAAAAGTGACGTTGTGCTGGTGATAGGGGCTTTTAAATATGCCCCAAAGTACTTCCATTCTACCAAAAGTCACACTTTCCCCCGCATAGATAACCACACATTTAAAATGTTTTACTCACACAGAGCTTAACCCCCTTTATGTTATATAGTGATCCTAAAGCACTACTTTTTAATTAAGCCCCTTTTCAAGTGCTTTGCTTGCAACAGTAGGAATACCATCTACTGTGGCACAGTGTCAAGCAGGGCATACATTTAAATCTATCTTTGATACTATAACACTCTATAGTTTTGTATGTCTTGGGTTTTTCGTACCTCAGCATCAATATTAGTGTATCTTCATTATACCTTTTGAGATGCAAACGTTTCAGGATATATTTATGCAGTACTATAGCTAGCCATATCATGTCATAATATTTATGGAACATAATATGTTGTCTACATCTCTGCCATTTTCCACCAACTCGTCTTCTGCTCAATTCAGGTACTGTCATGTGGACGGGCCCCGAACCACAGACGGATAGTAGATACTTGTATGTGTTCAGCAAAATCATTTGCAATATAAAAACCCATATTTCTCTTTCCACAAGAATCTGGATAGTTCCCTTATTCTTTGCTTAAATAATCTAAACTCCTAACTTTTCACGTATCAGTTGAAAAATGTAATGTGTAAATTTATGAATGTATTTCTTTAATTTGTGTGCCCTTACATCACTAAATACATCCTTTATGTGTTCAGATTTATTGGTAAGTAAATGATTATGTCCCTTACCAGTCATGCAAGTCACCCAAGTGACAGTTCACGTTGCATACAATTAGGCAATGGCATTTTTTTACTCAAACTACTTGTATGTTTTATACGTCATGTCAGGATATAACTGCAATTGACAAAATTATCCCATTGCTTTGATCAAGAAGATCTTTATTTTCCTGTATTTGACATTTGTATCTCAATTATCTTACCACACACTGTACAGTTAGCTTTTCCTGTGTGTGTGTAAATACACACACATATATACACACACAAACAAAAACACACCTATATATATATATATATATATATATATATATATATATATATATATATATATATATATATATATATATATATATATATATATATATATATATATATATATATATAGCTGCTTTCCACCTAAACTTGAGAATTACCCAGAGTTCTCTCCTTCTTTTTTGCATAATTTATGCGTCACTCTGTGCCTCAAAGGGTTTTGTTTTGACTTATACTGGGTGCTCCATTGTGTCTGGACAAAGCTATACCTCTCTGAAGAGCTCTAATTAGAGCGAAACACTGTGTCAGGGGTTGCTTTTACTCATTTCAGGTTGGCTTGAGTTGGTATTTTACCAATTCAAAGCTGAAATATTGTGCCTGGAGTGATAAATGGCTTTTGTCATTTTACAGCTCGGCAAGGACAGCACTGTACTAGTCCTGTGCTTAAAGACTTTGCTATATAAATGGCAAAAGACGTTGTCCTTTTCTATCTCGGCGTGGATAGCACTGTGCTAATCCTATGCTTAAAAACTTTGATAGAAAAACAGACATTTGAGGTGAGCAGATCTAGAGTGTCGCTGGTGTTGAGAGTGCTCTTACAGGAGCTGCTTTCCACCTAAACTTGAAAACTACCTAGAGTTCTCTCCTTCTTTTTTTTATATATATATAAATATAAATATATATAAACATATTACCTATTGGCGGTCGCCAGTAGGTAGTTATAGTTAGGACTTAGTTTCCATAGGAAGAACCTTTTATGTTTTGCTTATACCTTTGGTGTCGTTTGATGAATCTTCCTGAAATTTCAAAACTAACTCTTTGTTGATATCAGCTCCTATGTAGAAAGTTACGGGGTGATTCGTCAAGGGGGTGCCGAGAAAAAAGGGGGTCCCAAAACGTGTTTTCTCTATGTTAATTTCCATAGGAAACTTTAGACAAGGCTACAGGTCTAAACGGGTGAACGGAATTACCCCAAATTTGGCAGGGGGAAGGTTCTTGGTCTAGAAAGCACGCTTTTGTTTATTTGGTGTAAATCCGTTCAGTAGGTTTTGAGAAATATCAAAATTTATAGATATCGATATGTGGGAATTATGTCATCTGATTGGCTGAGCCGTTACGAGCACGAGCTTGCTGCTTATTGGTTGCGAGCGCTGCGAGCGGTTGCAACTAGGAAGTGTTGGCCGCCATTTTGTGATTCTGTTGAAGCGAATAAGGGGATAAAAGGGGGGGAAAAAATTGGAAAGGAGGGTAGAAGCACTGTATATTCTGTGGGGGAGTGCGAAGCGAAGTAGACACTCCTACCGGTCCGAAAGTGCGGTGTTGCTCAGAGTGACATGGTGCTGAGATGATATGCTGCTACACTTGGGTATGAAACGGAGAGCCTAAACCGTGAGCTCATTGCTGTAAAGTGATGTGCTCTGGTCTTTGTAGCATATGTGTGCAAGTAATGTTAGTAGGTATTTATACCATACAGGGAGTGGGAAGCAAAGTAGTGACCGCTATCATGCGTTTATACTATACCTGAAGCGGGAAGCGAAGAACCCACGCCTACCGGTGTGAAGACTTAGGGATCAAAGCGAGGTGATTGCTGTAAAGGGATGGGCTCTGGGCGCTGTAGTATACGTGTGCAAGTAGTGTTAGTAGGCGTTTATACCATACCTGGAGTGGGAAGCGAACTACTGACCGCTACCGTGCGTGTATACTATACCGGAAGCGAAGTACTCACGCCTACCGAAGTGAAGACTTGGGGATCAAACCGAGCTGATTGCTGTAAAGGGATGGGCTCTGGGCGCTGTAGTATACATGTGCAAGGAGTGTTAGTAGGTGTTTATCCTATACAGGAGTGGGAAGCGTACTACTGACCGCTAATGTGCGTTTATGCTATACCGGAAGCGAAGTACTCAGACCAACCGGTGTGAAGACCGAGCTGATTGCTGTAAAGTGATGTGCTCTGGGTGTTGTAGGATACTAGCTGCTGTAGTATAACTGTGTAAGTAGTGTTAGTATGTGTTTATAGTATATAGGGAGTGGGTAACAAACTAGTTTCTCCTACTGGTCTGAAGACTCGGGGATTAAACCGTGAGCCTAAATTGGGAGCTCATTGCTATGAAGTGATGTGCTCTGGGCGCTGTAGTATACCTGTGGAAGTAGTGTTAGTTTGCGTTTATATAATACAGGGAGTGGGAAGTGAACTACTCACCCCTACCGGTCTTAAGACTCCTGGATGAAACCATGAGCTTATTGCTGTAAAGTCATGCGCACTGTGTAGTATTACAATGTAAGACATAGTAGAATGTTAGCATGTCATTCTACTAGAATGTAAGTATGTAATGTTAGAATGTAGAGCTGTCATGAGGGGAACCTTGGGGAGTTTGTACACTGTGCTGGAAAAGATGGTTGCCTTGCTGTCTGGAGGGTGTTTAAGGCGTCTTGTTTTCCTTCACTAATTCAGCTTATCGGATCCACTGCTGTCTGCCTCTTAACTACATAAATTTGACGATGAGCGGGAGAAGGAAAAAAGAAGGCAACACTCACCAATACTTCAAAGTTTTTGCGTTGTGCTGAAGACCCATTTTCTTCCTGTAGCTGTTTCTACTCATCCCAGGGTCGTCGGCTCATAGAACTATGTAATTCGACTTCTAGTAGGATTTATATTTTTAGATTTTGCGCTTCCTCTGCCTCTTCACTACACTCCGGTCACTGTAGTACACCTGTGTAAGTAGTGTTAGTATGCGTTCATACTAACCAATGCATCATGGTCCTAGGGAGCGGGTCCTCCTGGGCGCAGCTCATAGAATGTCCCCGGGGTGTGCATCCGCGGGACATTTATGTTTGCTATTAGAGGGTGGGTGCATGGCTTCCACCCTGTGATAGCAAATCCTTGTTTGACTAGTTGAAGCGAGAGGAGTAAAACTTCGTATTGCTTTAATAGAGAGGATCTGGAAGGTAAAAATGGAGAAAAAAAAGTGGGGTCTCACTCGTTGATTTAAATTAGGCTCCTGGTGGGTAATGTTCCGTGGCTAATCCTAATATTATATTGCGGGGTCTCTGTAGGACTGGGTTGTAGTGTAGTTCCTATATTCCCAATGGGCTCTGCGCATTGGAATAACATAAACAACAGTGTAGACGTAGGACTGAGGTCGACTAGGTCTCTATTGAATATGTTAGACTTAATTGTGAATGCCCGCTAGCTCAGAGGTCACTAGAAACTTTCTCGAGTAAACAAGAAGATGCTAACTTTCCTAAATAGACAAGAAGGGATAGGTTTCTGACAACCGCATAAACATGACAACTTCGCTCCCCCAGAATAAGGAGTATATCTCCAGAGTCGCGGAAACAATAGATAGCTATTACACTCAGTTAATCGTGCATGCTTAGTTTCACCAGAAGTGCAGAGAAATAGAGAGACGGGCGCTTTCAATAAAAGTGGTTATTTATTGAGCAGTCTACTTTCTCATGCAAGAGATGTGAATTGCCACAAATGCAATACTTGTCATAAAGTAAAGTGCGTACAGTAAAAGGAGTATGATGAAATAATACTGTTAAAGCATTTATATGGTTTCTAAGCCATAAGATACTTAAAATGGATAAAATACATACAATGATAAAATAAAGACTAAACATACTCAACTGGTGTTTCTAAGATACGCCTACCCCAGTGTACCTAACCTAAGCCTAGTACAGGGAAGGAGTAGATGAGTTACAGTTTTTGCCAAGAATCTGAATCAATAATTCTCTAAGGGTCTAATCAGCTCCGTACCTTGGTTATAGAATGAAGGAGGTCTTGTATCTCTTTCTCAGGACTCGATCTCCCAGCAACCCGCAAGGGTGACAGGGAAGCATTGGAGCTGGATTTCTCAGCAGGAGAAAAGACAGCGTCTCTCTCAGTGCGTCAGCAGGGAGGGTTGGCTTCCTTCGGCACTCGCATCACCAGGGCGTCGGGCAAGTAGATAGCCGATCTGCTCCAAACCACCGTGTGTTGCTTAAGGCAGATGCTGGTATATTTATACCTGGAAGGTGCCGAGTTTGACGTAAGGTTGGACATAAGACGTCACTAAGAACTCGTAGTTCTTTCAGGACTTCAGGAGTTCTAGAACAAATCAATACAGAAGCAGGGGGAATTCCCGGGCTGCTGGAGGCTTGGTTTGTTTAAGAACGCGTTGTGCTTTCTAGGAGTCTACGGGAGTAGCCTTGCCGTATTTGGACTGCATTGGCTCTGTCTTAATATGGGTATGATTCTTATGCCTATATAAGGATATGATTTGATATAACCACATAAGGGCATGAAATCGGGAATATTTGCTAGAGTCCTAGAATCATCTACAACACCCACTCCACGTATAATGTCCATTATTACTAAATACTAAGCAATGTTTAAGCATATCTAGGCATGTGTTTTCCATCCCACCCCAAAATACATAAAATGCATTTGAAATGGTATATACACGAAAAATGAGTATTATACTGTTCGTTATTGTAAGCAGTGGTGTCATTCAGATAATGCGTATATTGTACATTTTGAATGTTTGACTGAATGAATCACGAAATTTACATTTATGAAATGGCTCTTAATACAGAAGAGAAGGTCGAGACCATTTCACCACATAGTTATACAGGACTGTACATGTGCTAGAGACTAAGTATAAATATTGTCTCTAGAGTTTCTAAAAATAGAAATCTTGTTCTCTAAGAATAGTTCTACTTTAAGCAGAGTATCATGTGCCAAAAAGGTAAATATTTTGGGAACTGGAAAAAATCAATTTCGCTCTCTGGGGAGAAAAAAAAATAGTTCCAAAGTTTTTTAGGTTCTGTTTACCAAAACTGAAGGCCAAATTCAGATTTCAGGGAACGCCGTGTACTTGCTTTTTCAACAGTTATTCTGGTTGTTAGGAGAGAACATTAACTCAGATAGGCTGGCAAAAAATGTGTCTACAACAGTAGGTGAAAGTTGGGCCATTTCCGAAAAAGTGGAAATAGTGCAAATGTGAGATGCATTACCGTCAGCTTTATCTGGATCAGCAATGTTCACAGAAGGTTGTACCTGTGTGCCGCTTTCATCTCGTACCTCACCGCCACCTAATCGTAATGGTGAGGTCTCAACGAATGCCTTCATCAGAATGGGTAGCCGCTGGGGACAACACGTTGCATGAGCCGTTACCGAACCAAGCAAAGTATCGATATCCATAGGTACTGCTGATGGAAGTGTGAGACAGATGTCTAACACACATTCTTCTCCGCATAGCAGGCATCATAGAACAGGTAAGATGCAATCTTGCCAGATTGGTCTGAATGAAAGAAACCAGGTAGTATTCAGATCTCTTAGCCGAGCCAAGCCGAGGACTTTAGTAATCCACTCTCGGTATTGCATTGCTAGGATCGTGTCTTCCATTGTAGCCTGAGTTTTGTCTGTGACTTGACTTGCCATATCGGAGCAGAAGGAACAAAAAAAAGATTCCAGCTACGAGTCCCAAGATGAGAGGCAGGCCTCCGAACACAGAGTGCACGAAATTTAGGACGATGCTCAGGACTGCTTCAAAGGGTGCCAACAGTCCCGAAAAAATTGTCTTAAATACATGTGGGATGCCACTGGTATCAGATATCTTTAAGATTTGGCCTAACATTTCTACGAAATGTACGGAGCAATTTGTCGATAATAATGTATGTATCCCTGCTGCTGTCCTTGCAACTTGAAGATCATACGTTTCTCTAGACGAGGTTAAAGGCACAGTTGATGTAAAAGAATAGACTTCATTCTGCTTAAAGTATCAATTCGAATAGAAGAGATATTCAAAGAAAGCCATGTTGCCGCCTCCATGTCTAGCTTGTTGTTTGGATACAATACTTGCATGCAACAAGTGACCCTGGAAGTAGCGCTCACGAGATAGGCCGTTCCTGGCACCATGCCACAACAGCTGTGGTCACTTATTAGAACGTAGCTGCCATTGGAAAGCTGTCTGAAAAAAGGCTCTATCTGTATAGCAAGGGTGCCCTGCAGGTGGCATGAAAGGTTATTCGATGAGCCTTCGCAGGCTCCGTGTAAGTTAATTCCTTGACACAGAAGTGTACCGCTTAGTGAATTTTTACAGTTGTTACCACTAAGGAATACCTCTTTCTTGCCCCCACTCCAACATCTATGTGTGTAAGGTAAATTCCAGGTTGACTTGATGTACCCTTTACCCAACCTTTCATACAGGCCTGCTGGTACATACTTTTGGCAATATTGAAATAGAAAAGTCGTTATCGGAATTGTAATGGTGCCATGTATTATCCATTCAATGACAGGTTTTTCGGAGACTGTCAATGGTAATCTTTCTAGTTTTTCAATGCTCAGCACCGTATAGTCTGCCCCTCTTTGTGCCAAAGAGATTTGTTTATCAGTAAGGTTAAAGATAGAAAATAATGACGTTGTGTTTATCAGACGCCATGGCACGTAGCCTGAATGCAGATTTTGTAACGTCCAGCCTAACTGTACAATGGAACGTAATAGGGACTGGCCATGTTGTAACATTAGCATATCCTGTTCTATTATATCGATAGCAAATGATACAATGCTGTCCAGTAAATAAATTCTGGAGGACAGAGTCGTTAACCCATTGTCCACTACAGACAGTGATTTTTCCAAATGAATATGATCAATTTCTCGTATGTTTTCTGCAGTTTCAATTTGCGTTACTTTCCAAGCTTCATTTTAAACTGCGTATATACCGGCGTATATGAAACGTATTTGACGCTGTTTGCGAGGTCCCAGTAAGAAATCTCGCAAGTCAGCACCTTCTTTTAGTAAAGTCAAGTGTTGCTTAATTTCAGGTAGTGTGGATTTCTGTAGCCATTCGAGGCATATTTTTCCTACACTATAGGTTGTTATTATCCCTGGATGTTGTCTCTGGGAATATCTTGGGTCTGGCCTATTCTGTTTGAACCCCTGTATTTTGTTCAGGAATCTATCTAGACAGTTATTAGTGTCTGTGGGCCAGATCAACCATTTGTTCCAATTAGGAAGTGTTCTGTTATGTTTTAAAATATGGGATACGTCTATCTCCACTTCTGTAATGCTATTACTATCAGGTATGGGTTTTGGTATAGACAGTTTGTTTAAGTCTTTTATCCTGGCTAGGCCAAGACAGGTCGTTTGTTGAATGGTGTCATTCAGGAACATTATTTGTTCTGGGATCATGCAGGCTCTGAACAATGATTCTAAACCTTGTACCTGCCAGTCTTTTGTACCCCAGACAGTTTTTGTCTCAATGTTGTTTTTCCAAAATTCAAAACCAAACGTAGACATTTTTTCATAAAATTTTTCTGACTAAATCAGTTTAGTATTTGTCAACATGTTTTTCATTCCTGTCTTATTCATAATTTTAAAATAAAACATTTCTGGATCAGTGATATTAAACCCTGAAAAGTATGGGAATTTTTCATAAAATGTTTTTGAGCTGCCTTTTGGCGGAGTTGGACAATGTTCCCATTGATTATAAATAAACACATTTCTAAGTTTAGCCGATTTATGCAAATAGTGATGCCCATAGTGATTAAAGCAATACATTTCTTCATGATTTGATAAACCTTGTAAATAATCATGTTCTGTATATTTAGCTGACATTTCTAAATCTGACATCGTATTGTTAATATTTTCAAAGTCCCAATCGTCAGAGAAAGTACTAGGTGATACAAAGTCACTTAAAGAAATCTTGAACTGATGTGGATATTTCAAGAGTTCAACCGGGCCATAGATTTCGTAATCAGTATTGTCCCATGCTACACCACCAGGTATAGGAATGGCTGTGATGTTCACTGATGATAGTTCTCTTTTTTCAATGTGAGAGGATCTGTGAGGTTTTAGAACCAAGTTGATGTTCTGACTTGCTGTGTCCATTGTACTGTATTTTCCATCAATCATTCTTCCCAAGCTTAGAACCAAAATGAGCCAGAGCAGGAGGAAAAGTACACTTAACACAATCCACAATTCAATCCACGGTGAAATCAGATATGTTTCCCCAAGTTGATGAAGGAGTTCTGTAATTTTGTCTTTGAAAGTTTTGTTTGCTGGCTTGTCCTCATGTTCACTTGGATCATCAGAAAAGTTATCGAAATTGATGAAGTAGCCAGATGCAGTTCTGTCAATTGTTTGAATGGCATCAGGATTGTTATTAATCTTTGTAGTTGCTTCTTCCTTTGTCATGTTAGTATAGTCAGAGGCTACTTCATTGTAAACAGGTGTTTCTTGACAAACTGTTGCAATTTGGGTTTCAAGAGGCACAAGTTCCATGGCTTTGTTGCATAGTCCTTTTTTATTCACTGCAGGTTTATCAAATGTGATTAGTCTCTCAGTTTGAACCTCTTGGATTGTAGCAAGGTTTGGTCTTCTGCTACTTCTTGGGAGTCCACTGGGCCTACTACTTATTATTGGCCACATGGTTGTGGTTTTACCAGGTCGATTGATACAACTCTGTTTTCCTTTTTACCAGCAAGGGGCGGTAGTACGACTGATCTTGTTCTGCTGATAGCTAAGACAGGTACTGCTTTTCTGTAAGAAGGCCCAAATTCCTTCTTTACCGTGATTTTTTCTCTGACCAGATCCCCAATCTTTGGAATGCAGACAGATCTTGCAGGGACAGGTGGTTTTTCTTCAGTGGCCGTTGGCTTTAGCTTTGTGTTACTTAGACTTCTTCTTGTTTCATTCAAGTACTGTAAAACAGCCACACGATCTTTGATATCAAAAGCTTTTTGTTCCACTACTGAAGTTTGACAATCGAAATCTTCGATTATCATTCTTGTACCAAAAAAATGTTCATACGGAGTGATTCCACACAGAGAATTTCTTGGCAGATTATTAAGACTACGTTGGACACTTATTAGATGTTTGACCCACCCATCACCCGATTCTAATACCCTCGCTGTTATAGATTGCTTTACGTCACGGTTTTTTCTTTCCACTACCGCATTTCCCTCAGGATGGAATGGACTAGAGTACCGCAATGCAATGCCCAAGCTGGTCATGGCCTCCTTGTAAGCTCGAGAGCTAAACGCAGGACCCTGGTCAAAATGTAGCATGCCAATTGCGTATGTGCCGATAAAGAATTGCAAATCATTTATAACAGTTCTGGAGTCTGCCGAGCGCTGGGGCCACATCCAAATGAATCTCGTGCAAGAATCCACTGCGACCATGATATACTTATAGTTGCCATCCCTTTGCAAGGGACCACAGTGGTCCAGGTAAACACAAGCAAATGGTTTATCTGAGATCAGAAGGGGCGTCTGTGCTGGTCATTTTACTGTTGATACTTTCATTCTTTGGCATATTTCACATTCTAGAACATAATTTCTAGTCTGTTTTCTCATACGTGGCCACCAATATATCTGTTTTAATAATGATATTGTGGCGGAAATACCAGCATGTGCAGAAGCGAGCCCTTCATGTGCCGCTAAAATTAGTCCTAATCTGTGTTCCATGTTTGGAATTGCCCTATCCCCCACTCCAGGGATTACGGCAAAAGGAACATTATTCGCATCAGTTTTGTATGAGTACTTTACTGGAAAGCCTTTCTGGAGTGTTTTATTACTGTTTTTTTACTGAAGCACTGACAGCTTGTATTATTTTGCTGTCTATTTTTGTTTTTGACCTGGTGATTGCAGCTACGGAAGCCGTTTGCACAGCCGCCTTCGCGGCCTCATCAGCAAATGAATTTCCTACAACGTGAACGCCATCACGCTGATGACTCAGTGTATGTATCATGTGAGTCTTTTGTAGTTCTTTCTGTAAAAGAACTACTTGTTCCCAGAGCATTTTATGCTTTATTGTGCCACCTTTTGCATCTTTGAAACCATTTTGAACCCAGTTCTGCAAGTATTCATTGTAAGACTAGACGCAGTAATATGAATCGCACACTATTAGTGTGGGGAATTCGCGATCGGTATTTTCAAGCACCATTTTAAAAGCCTGTAGTTCAGCTCGCTGAGCTGTACAATCTCCAAGTGATTGAGTTTTAGTGACCAATGGTCTAAATTTTCTATCGTGCCATCGACCTTTAACGATCGCGCACGCAGCGCTATATGCTTGTTTACCCCCTACTGCGGGTTCTGCTGAACCGTCTGTATATATTATACAGCCGTAATGTTCCAGAGGCAGAATTTCTGTTGGTAGAGGACATTCGTATTCGTATTGGAGAAATTTTTGCATTTTTAAGTTACGATCAAATTTGTATACTACGTCTGATGCAGCAAGAGAATTAACCCATTGTATCCTACTCGGATGTAAGGCTTTAGCATTCGGAATGCTTGCTCTTGTTACTGCTTCTAGTGCAGGTACCGGTGTAACGATTATTATGCGTTTACCTTGTGCCATGGCTCTTTCTTTTGCTACAGCAGTTTGTACCGCAGGAAGAATCTTTTCAGTGGAACTGAATTTCATTTCAGCTTGTGTGTACAAGTGTGATTTGTAAGCTATTGGTACCGTTTCTCCCTCATTTGAGGTTAGGTATGTAAATCCTCATCTTCCTGGGATGACTCGGATTACAAGGTTGCGTTCGTTCGCATGTGTTTTGTTTTAGTTAACATGTCTGTTTGTAATGATTGTAAAATGTCTGTGTGTTTCTGAGTCCAATTAATTGCTTTGAAATCCGGTTTCATTAGTTCGTAGAGCAGTTTAACCCTCTCTCCATAATTTAAAATGTAAGCTTTTCCGAAATTCAGGAAACCTAGAATTGATTGTAGGTTTTTCAGTGTTTTTGGAGCTTGGAGTACTGCACACTTCTCTAAGAAGTTGTCTGCTAGGTTTTTGCCTTCACTTGATAACTCATATCCTAAAAATAGGACAGTGAGGTGGGCAATTCGTGACTTTTTAAGGTTAAATTTGTACCATTCAGATGCGAACCCAAGTATTATGGTGTTCACTCTTTTCAAGTGTGTCTCCAGGTCATCGTCTGTAAGATAGATATCGTCGACATAAGATAATGCCTCATCATCATACATTTGTAGTAATTCTGTTACTTGGGCTGAAAATAATCCTGGGCTATTCTTGAATCCCTGTGGGAGACGACAAATTGCTTTATGGCCCCAAACTGGAGAAATTCGTCAAATACCTGCTTTCTGGTGCTATGTTTTGACAGAAGAAACCATTTGAAATATCTAATGTCGTCTTATATTTTTTGCGCACAATGTTATTCATCAGTGCTACACTGTGTGAATGTTGTACTGCAAATGTTTTGCAACAAGAGTTTAAGTGTCTGTAGTCCAATACTAGACAATATGAATTATCTGGTTTGGAGACAGGAAACAAAGGATTGTTCATTTGTGAGGTGCATGTTTCGATCACCCCCTGGTACTCAAGTTGATCTAAGATCACCCTCACTTATTTTTTAGCTTGAGCTTCTTGCTTAACAGGATACTGCCTTTGTGCAGTAGGTTGATTTCTTTACAGGATTTTATGGTGAGGAGAATCCTCATTCCATCCTACATGATTTTTATATAATGCAGGGGCTTGGGCCACTTCCCGTTTTCTAGCATATGTGTATTTTTTATGAATTGGAATGTGATTTGAGAAGGCAGGCATAATCATTTCTTCGCCATGTGGGCACTCCCTGACAAACTCTGGTGGCCAGTCCTTTTCTGCTAGAAGGATATCATAACCTTATTTTCCTAGTTTTGTCCCCCTCTATACGTAATGTTATTTCATATCATTTATGGGGCACGCTAACTCTGGTATCTGCAGTTTCCACCTGAATGTATTCATTCATGTCCACTGTTTCCAGAAGATTCATCAGGATCCTGCGAGATATGGTCACTTCTGCTGCGCTGTCTAGCATCGTCTGGGCCCATTCTACGTTCTTGAGTTGTGTCCTCAGAATCCTCGGCATGTTGTACTTTAATACTGGCTACCTTCTTTTTTGGAAACTGTAATTTTTTACTTTGATGAGCAGGTTATTTGTCTTTGGACTTGACGCGCTCTTCTTTATGTTCTGACCGTCCTCTTGTTTCCGATTTCTGTGAGGAAGTCTGAAAAGATCGAGAGGGTCGTGTATCAATATCTTGATATCTGTCAGGTTTTCTCAAATTTTCCCTATTTCTAAGGTTTTCTCTTTTTTCAGAGGGCTCCCGTTGTGGAGACTTGCCCCCCGTTCTGGAGATCTATCTCTCCATTGGGGAGACTTCCTCTGGTCTGAAACTGTTTTTCTCTGGGAGAGTCTGTTTATTACCTTCCCACTTCTTCTTAGGAGTTATTAGATTATTTTTAATGAAAGTCTTTTCAGGATTTTCAGTTAGTTGTGGTTTTAGTGGTTTCCCACCCAAACTGTCTCTACCTAATTCTTCATAGGATTTTTAATTATTCTGGCAAGTTCAAAAGGTTGTTCTGCTATATGTTTCTTTAAATTTTTGGCGGATCGCCACAGATGCTGCTTCTCCTTTTGTGTTGGCTAGTAGTATAGCCGAGATTTGCTTAAAGTCTTTTCGTAATTTCATACCTAGATTTAAAGCAGGCTCTGGACCATATTCATTTTGAATCTGTCTTAGTACATCTGGTATAACCGCCATAGATGGAACACCATGTGTTTTTGTGTAGATTGAAGCAAAGACTGTTCCCCAAGTGTCACAGTCTTCCACATGTGGTGCAATCCCCAATGGTAGGCAGATTGTCAGAATTCTGTGTTTTTCGTGAGGGGTAGTATCAGGAAACCCTGCCTCTATTTGAGTAATTTTTTTAGCTAACCAGAACGGAGTTTGTTCCCGTTTTGCGGGTAATTTACCTATGACTGGTTGAATAGTCTGTGGTGTGATTTTATTTGTGTTCCCTGGTGAGGGGTGTGCTGTGGAATTTTTATAGCAGGTTAGACTGTTAAAGTCCGCATGACATATTGTACCAATTGTCTATGTATTTTAATTAATTGTTTTAGTTGAACTAAAAGTTCTCTGTCTGACATTTCTTCAATGTCAGGATGTGGTGTATAGCTGGCTAGAACCGGCCATGTGGCTCCTGGTCTACCTAGTGGACCGAGCCTGGTAATGTGATTTTGATGTTTTAGGGTGCCATTAAACCAGAGCTGATGCTCCTGGTAAGTTAGTGGAATTTCAACGCCCTCAAAAGGAACGTATTCGGCTGGAGGTTCCCCTGCTTTGTAGTAGTGGAACTCGTGTGTTACAGCATTTGCTGCTGGAAAATTTATCCAAGAATAGAATACCTCTGTCTGCCGACATTCATGTGCCTCTACCACAAATATGACTGTATTACCTCTCGATGATACACCAATATTTATTAGTTTGTATGATACACTCTTTCTTACATTTACCGGGATGATTATTGCATCCGGGTTGTTTTGCTGAAGACTTGTGTCTTCTGCTAATAGTTCCTTTGCTATTCTAGCTCTCTCCCTTTCGTCGTCACTCTCCGTCATTTTGCTGACTGAGAGTTTGCAGAGCAAGTTTCAAGGAAACAAAGATTAGGTGCACAATATTTTGGAACACTGTATCCTTCAACCTTGAATAAACCAAAAACTAATACATAGGGTTCTCCTCCTACTTAGTTCTGCCGGATATTGACCTTTATACCCACTCAAGACGTCTATTGGAGTTTTTACGGAAAAAGGGGTCTGTGTGAAAAGCACAACTGAGTTACTCTATTATCTAGCGTTAAATTATCGCCTTACCAAACGTTGGGCGCCATGTAGTGTAGTTCCTATATTCCCAATAGGCTCTGCGCATTGGAATAACATAAACGACAGAGTAGACGTAGGAATGAGGTCGACTAGATCTCTATTGAATATTTTAGAGGTCACTAGAAACTTTCTCGAGTAAACAAGAAGGTGCTAACTTTCCTGAATAGACAAGAAGGGATTAGTTTCTGACAACCGCATAAACATGACAACTTTGCTCCCCCAGAATAAGGAGTATATCTCCAGAGTCTAGAGATAGCTATTTCACTCAGTTATTCGTGCATGCTTAGTTTCACCAGAAGTGCAGAGAAATAGAGAGACGGGCGTTTTCAATAAAAGTGGTTATTTATTGAGCAGTCTACTTTCTCATGCAAGAGAAGTGAATTGCCACAATTGCAATACTTGTCATAAAGTAAAGTACGTACAGTAAAAGGAGTATTATGAAATGATACTGTAAAAGCATTTATATGATTTCTAAGCCATAAGATACTTAAAATTGATAAAATACATACAATGATAAAATAATGACTAAACGTACTCAACTGGTGTTTCTAAGATACACCTACCCCAGTGTACCTAACCTAAGCCTAGTACAGGGAAGGAGTAGATGAGCTACAGTTTTTGCCAAGAATCTGAATCAAGAATTCTCTAAGGGTCTAATCAGCTCCTTACCTTGGTTATAGAATGAAGGAGGTCTTGTATCTCTTTCTCAGGACTCGATCTCCCAGCAAATCGCAAGGGTGACAGGGAAACACTGGGGCTGGATTTTTTGGCAGGAGAAAAGACAGTGTCTCTCTCACTGCGTCAGCAGGGAGGGTCGGCTTCCTTCGGCACTCGCATCACCAGTGCGTCAGGTAAGTAGATAGCCGATCTGCTCCAAAACACTTTGTGTTGCTTAAGGCAGATGCTGGTATATTTCTACCTGGAAGGTGCAGAGTTTGACGTAAGGTTGGACATAAATGTCACTAAGAACTCGCAGTTCTTTCAGGACTCTAGGATTTCTAGGACAAATCAATACAGAAGCAGGGGGAATTCCCGGGCTGCTGGAGGCTTGGTTTGTTTAAGAACGCGTTGTGCTTTCTAGGAGTCTATAGGAGTAGCCTTGCCGTATTTGGACTGCATTGGCTTTGTCTTAATATGGGTATGATTCTTATGCCTATATAAGGATATGATTTGATATAACCACATAAGAGCATGAAATCGGGAATATTTACTAGAGTCCTAGAATCATCTACAACAGGGTATCTTAATGTTACATCTAAATTAGGCACGGAAGGACACGGAGACGTTTCGTAGCATAGGGGATCGCCACCTTCTCAGGTATTATTTACTAATTGTTCGGGGGGCTTTGAGACCAACTGAAGTCCGGGAATCTCCACCCTCCGGGGCTTTACTTAAATATGTAGGGTGGGCCTCGGCAGTCCCTGAAGTTGCGGTGGTGCTAGGCAGTGCCTTATTGGTTCTGTAATCACACGGGCAGTACTCATGGTGTTATAAAGTGACACACTCATAGAACTCTTGCAGTTGTAGAATTACGCAGGCTTCATTTATGTAATAGTCTATTGGTTTATATTTGGTAGGTGCATCGCTAAATTATAAATATTTTCTTTCTAAACCTCCTAGAAACAGACGATTTTCACAATAAACTACAGACAAGTGTTGTCAGAAAAAGAAGACCTATACACTCACTTATTTATTGGAAAAAAATAATCTTTATTAAAACAACACAAATAAATGGAACCTCAAGTTTATTAGAACAAACAACAGTTTAACATGAAATATGTGGGTGGGACTCCTCCGGAAGCAGCGTACAAAACCTGAAAGACAAAAATGAAACATAAGTATGTGTGCCATGTGGAAGAGGAAAAGAAAGGTGGTCCGAATGAAAGGAAGATATTGAGAATGGGAGGGAGAGGGAGTGGGTGGAAGGGAGAAGGGGAGGGAGAGTCAAAAGAATAGAGGGAGGAGGAGACAGAGCGTCGGCCTATTGCACCCAGCCCTCAGTGTTTACGTCCCGTCACCCATTTGTTTAGGATGCTGGGGTCTGCGAGAAAGAGTTTGGTCGAGCAAGTCCTTAAAATGAAACATATGAATGAGGTCAGAGATTACATTATTAGCTATGGGAACATCGCTTGCCTGCACCTGTGCACCCAGGGTGCTGGACCCCAGCACCTTCCCTGCACTGTGCTCAATTATAGGTCCTGTGCACAGAGACTTCACTGCTCACCTGTCACCATTGGTGTGTCCAACGACGTGTTGGTGCAAGCTCCGAGTCCGGGGTACCTTTCTAGGGTGGGAGAGCAGGTCTCTGCTCAGGAACAGTGTCTTGATACCACAATGGAAGGCATCAGAATGCAGAGGGCATCATGACTGGCTGAGCACCCGCTCTGCCCATTTTCGGTCAATTCAGTGTCTGAAAAGGGAGAAATAATTTAATGGTGGAAATGTCTGGAGGTAAATTAAGGTTTTTTTCACGCTTAATAGAAAACACCAGTTGAGTGCATCCTTCGTTTTTGAATTACAATTTACCAACTGTGAGTGGTAATCGTGGTTCAAAGAGGAATTTGAGTGCACAACAATACACAAGGTTAAATAATAATATGTTATAACAAGGATTCACATACAAAGGAACAGAGCGCATCCTAGAAGCATAATGTGCATGTGTAATGCAGTGGTGGAAGCCTGTGAGCATGTGCACTTAGTAATGAGCTCACTACAGTGCCCTAAAATTCAAAACCACATGCCTGTAGGGCAGCGCTGCCCGGTGGCTCAGGCCTACAGTATGGTCCAGCAGGTCCTTAACCTCTTCGCTGCCTGGGTAATTCCCCCACAGTGCGAGGGGTGAGCACGGCGCCACGGGGCTCGTGACAAGCCCAGCTCATCATGAGTCACAGTGGAGCTGTGCTCATGATGAGCTGGGCTTGTCTCAACTCCACCCACTGATTAATCCCCCCGCACAGGTGGGGAATCAATCGTGCTTGGGTGGAGCAAAGCCGCTATGACGAGCTCAGCTCATCATGAGCACAGCTCCACTGTGACTCATGACGAGCTGGGCTCATCATGAGCACCGAAGGAATTAAAATGAGACAGAGATGAGACTGAATCAGGTCAGAGATCACTTAATTACACACAGCAACATTGCTTGTTCGCACTTGTGCACCCAGGCTGATGCACCCCACCCCTCTCGCAGCACCGCGCTCTACAAGTGTCTGTAGGATAGCACTGCCCGCTAGTTCAGGCCTACAGTACGGTCCAGCAGGTCATTAAAATGAGACAGAGTGTGACTAAATGAGGTCAGATCACAGTATTACCGACGGCCATTTCACTTGTTCGCAGCTGCGCACCTAGGCTGATGCACCCCAGCCCCTTCCCCCGCAGTGTGCTCAATATTGGTGCTGCGCACCGAGGCTGCACTGCTCACCTGTCACTATTGGTGTGTCCAATGACTTGTTGGTGCAAGGTCCGAATCCGGGGTAGCTTTCTAGGGTGGGAGAGCAGGTCTCCGGTCGGGGACGGTGTCTTGATAACACGATGGAAGGTCGTCAGAATGCTGAGGGTATCATCATGGGATGAGCACCCGCTCCGTCCATATTCAGTCAATTTAGTGTCTGAAAAGGGAGAAATAATTTAATAGTGGAAACGTCCGAAGGTAAATGAAGGTTTATTTCAAGCTTAATAGAAAACACCAGTTGAGTGCATCCTTCAATTTTGAAGTGCGATCTACCAACTGTTAGTGGTAATCGTGGTTCAAAGAGGAGTTGGAGCGCACAACAATACACAAGGTTAAATAATAATATGTTATAACAAGGATTCACATACAAAGGAAGAGAGCGCACGCTAAAAGAATAATGTGCACGTCTAATGCAGTGGCGGAAGCCTGTGTGCATGTACACTTAGTAATGAGCTCACTATAGTGTCCTAAAAGCCAACGCCACATGTCTGTAGGGCAGTGCTGTCTGCTGGCTCATGCCTACAGTACCGTCCGGGGCGAAAAAGAAGGTTTGGGTCCTCTCTCTGAACTGGCCTGGACCACTGAAATATACATAACAAACAAGAAAAAAAAAGAAAAAAAACACGATGCCGGCCGCTTTTGATTACGTAAGTGCAATGTCCGTATGAGCTAAACTTACTGTCACTTTTGTCCACTACGTAAGAGATATCTACTAAGATCTCCCCCCCCCCCCCCTTAGGCTGGCCCAGACATCAACCAACCGAATTCCATAATTTTGGATCATCTGGCAGACTCTCTCCACCTGTTGAAATGATACATCTACACACAGGTATGCTCATTTTTTGCTAACCAGACCGAGCATAACGCTGTTTAAAAACTCAACATGTGTGGATGGATTTTCATTACTATTTCCATCCGGTTACAGAACTCCGGTCTGTGTGAGGCACCCCACTCCACTACTAAGAATTTCGAGTGACAACTGCTTGTTATTTTCAGGTACTCTCTGACACTTTGTGTGATAATTTCGAGTCTGATTTTTAATTATAAACAACCGTGCACAATTCTTACACCATTTCCCTCGTTAATTTTCAGTTTTGGCCTTATCCAGTCCACGTCCTGAGGAGAACCCTTATTCACGCTGAGGTTCGAAACGCGTTGACTCTAAGCCTGGGAAAACGAATAAAGGGTGCTACTAGGGTTGTTTAAATGTATACAGTGCTATCCCTAGGTTGTGTAACCCTCCAATTTATTTTTCTATCTCCAGGCTTAGTTAGATAGGCAGGTAGTGCTCTTTGTACTGTGTATCCGCCTGTCTGTTCTTTTTGTACTGAATGTAAAGGACTGGTTCCCAATGTGAATTCATTGTCAGATATTCGAATTATCTGTCCTTTTGATTCATTGTTGTGGTGTTATTTGTATGAAATGACAATATTCATTTTTTAACACTGTATAGCACTTGTATAGTCATCCACTGCTCGCTGACTGTCTGTTTGATGACATATTCAAGTAAATGTTATATATGTTTTCTAAAACTGCAAAAAACACTAAAATAAAATAGATGACCCTCCAGAATTGATTGACTGAGTGGGTTCAAAAAACAACCAAAAACATATCTGTCTGGCCATCTTGTTTGTTGTGTACAGTACCGTCCAGCAGGTCTTTTAATTGAGACAGAGATGTGACTGAATGAGGTCAGAGATCACATCATTACGCACAGCAACATTGCTTGTATGCACCTGCGCACCCAGGCTGATGCACCCCACCCCCCTGCAGCACTGCACTCAATTGCAGCCCCTGTGCACCCAGGCACCACTGCTCACCTGCTGTCATTGTTGTGTGTGCAAACACTACGGGCAGCAGTGTGCACAATTCAGATGGAGTTTTGATTGCCAGGATGGTGTACACCTCAATGATTCCTTTTTATTATTGCACATTGTGATATGCGAGGTGGATGCAGCCTTATCACCTGAGGCAGTGTGGAAGAACTGGGACATGTGGCGTTGTCGTTATCCTATTTAAAGTGGGCAGGCTTTCGTACGCCAAGCCAGCGTAGGGGTGTGAATAATTTGTCCCGGGATCTGGGTGTTGTTCAGTTCCTGCCTGGCCAGGAAGTGTAGTTATGTGTGTTTATTTTGTAGTTTTGACGTTGCAGAATGCGCAATTTATATTATTGTAGCATGTAACTTTCGCTAATGAGATGCTGTTCGAAAAGATTGAGGGGCGAACATTACATGTCGTTGTCAAGGTTGTGGATATGCATGTCAATGGTGTAAGGTAATATTGAAAGTGTTGCTATCTCGAAGCGTACACATGTGAATGTGCTCGGATGGAGGGAGTATCAGCAGTGAGGCTACGTCATACACAGTAATAATGCTCATTACAGCCAAGCAATGTATGTCAAACGTGAATCTGAAAGTCTCACATATGACACACTACTATATTGTTGAAGCCTGACAACAGAGCGTACAGCAATGCAAATCTACATACTACTGTTTGTCACATGTGATCTAGGATGTGCACTCTGCCCGTGGCTGATGATACTCCTTAGAGCCTCCAATACCCAGGCCGAAAGGCAGCACAATAATGTGCACACACACACACACCAGAGGCATCGTGTAACACACATTTGTTTTTTGATGTAAAGTTTGAGATGCATGGTCATCACACGTGGAAGGCTTAATGTATAGACGATGAATATTTATCAAGATGATGGTTGCATGTTGTGTGTAGTATAAGATATGTGTATACAAAAAAAACTTTTCAAAAAAGGTGTTTAAGCTGAAGTGGTGTTTCTCATCAAACGCTGTAGAGAGAATGACTAAAATGGACGGGGTGGTCCAACTGTTACAATGCCAAATGTTATGAACGAATCAAGTGCTTTTTTTTAAGGTCACATTGCAATTGCGCACTGAGCGTGCAAGGAGGCCACACCCGATGCGATTTTGAGAAAATATATGTATCATAATATATGTTTATTACAGTTAGAAATATATAAATGTTTAAAATATTTTAGATTATCGCTTGCTGTCATATACTGTTTAAAGTTATTTACATATACTTTTGAGACAAAAAAAGAGGGAATGGAGTAACCGCGGTCACACCGTACGTCTGTGACGTAACACAGAGCCTGGCGGCGTGCACTCGTTGCATACGCAACGTGCAGCAGGTGTGACCCCATACGTACATGACGTAACGCGTGGCTTGGTACTGTGTGTTCGTCGGATACCAAAGTAGCACCTGGGGCGACTTCATGTGTATATGATGTTCTACGGGACGCGGTGTCATGAACCCGTCGGATACGAAATGCGCATCATCTACGAGTTTAGCAATATGGTGGATTGGATTTGTGTGGTGATGGAGCTAGGTACGCTACCGGTATGGGAGTGCAGTTTTCTCAAGAACAAAAAAAGAGACACATATTTTTGGGGGAAGATATAAAACATTACATAATTTTTAAAGTTAAATAAAGAAGTATAATAGAGTTCCAAAATATTTAAAAATATAATAGAAAAATATAGGTTTTATAAACATTAAAATATGCAATGAACCTTTAGAAAACCTTTGAAATTCACTGAAGAAACCATAGGTTCTACAGATGTTATAGTTAGGAATTAGCATTTAAAAAACCCTCAAAAATTCACTAAAAACCATAGGTTTCAGGGACGTTATAGTTAGTTGAACATTTGACTCAAATAAATCCAGAGAAATTCACCTGTTATAGTTAGTTGAGCTAACTATAACTCGTGTGCCCGCAATGCACTGGTGATGACGTCACATATTACAACACTCATGACATGGTCAGTGACATCACTGATGATATCTCAAATAACATCACTGATTACATCATCCACGTGAAAATCTGATATATATACTGATGCCCTAATATAAAGTTTGATACACACACTCGAAAATACAGACTACTATTTTTGAAACCATACACACAACAATGCCGGATACTACATACCAACCACTATTTCCTAGGTCTGTACACACATCCAGTCACTTATACATGCAGTTACTCATCAATACAGTACTATAATATGCAATCATGCAACCTACAGTAACACTCCGCTGCTCATCCATAGAGTTACTCACACAGCTAGTCACTCATGCAAAGAATCAATCACATACCAATTTACTCATATATACAGTTATATACACCAACTACGTTATTTATACACACACCACATCACTTATTTATGCAGATACTAACACATACTTACTGTCTTATACAATCACTGATACAAGCAGACACTCATTTATACACACACTCTTCAAACAACTTACTCTTGCGTATAGTCATTTATATATTCTAACACTCACATATACTGCCTTAAAACATACATAGTTACTTGCACATATACCACTGAGACATTCATTCACTCACCAAGATGCCCATACACACACTCACTCACCCATTCAGCCCGTCCTAGATGGACTTTTGAATCCATACAACCAGTTAATCACCCACTCAGACATCTATGCACAGTCACACACCCTGCCACCCACCCACACAGACACTCAGGCACCCATACAGATACTCAGACAACAAATCTATAACCCATATAGACACTCATGTAGCTACTCACCAACCCATGTAGCCGCTTACACACCAACTACGAGACTAATACAGACTTTTACACAGTTTAGTCACTAACCCATGCATTCAGTAAGACACGTTCAATCACTCACTTACACAGTCAGTCACGCACCTACTAAATAATCCATTCAGGCACTTGTAAATCCACTCATTGTTCAATACACCTTGGCATAGATATATATGAAAAATATTTAAACTTTCCAGAAACACACATTCACTGGATGATGTCATCATTGATGCCATCAGTGATGTCAATTTAGATGTCATCAGTGATGTCACTGACCATGTCATGAGTGATGTAATATATGACGTCATCACCAGTGCATTGCGGGCGCAGGAGTTATAGTTAGCTCAACTAACTATAACAGGCAAATTTCTCTGGTTTTATATGAGTCAAATGTTCAACTAACTATAACGTCCCTAAAACCTATGTTTGTTTTTGTAGTGAATTTCTAAGGTGTTTTAAATGCTAATTCCTAACTATAAGGTCTGTAAAACCTATGTTTTTTTCAGTGAATATATATATATATATATATATATATATATATATATATATATATATATATATATATATATATATATATTCACTGAAAAAACCATAGGTTTTACAGCACGCAGACTTCATTGTAGTGCTGCAATCAAACTTACCGAATGCACTAATGGCCACTATATTTCCCATATATATATATATAAACTGAAAGAAAGCACTAAGAAGGGTCTGCCTCGTTTTCTTTTCTGACCCTATGGGAGTTGGTAGCTGAAGCGAGCAATTCCGAATATATATATATATATATATATATTTCTCACATTGCTTCAGCAATTTGAGGTCACACACCACTGCAGGTCAAAAGAGCATCTTTATTTCACAGAAACAGGCAGCTTTCGATTCCGTCTTGGAATCCCTGGGCCTGACGCGTTTCAGAGTCTCATAACTCTTTCTTCAGAGGCCATCAGTGCATTCGGTAAGTTTGCTTGCAACACTACAATGAATTCTGCGTGCTTTAAAGTCTTTCACATTGGCCTCCGGTGTGCCTCATTATCAATTAACTTTTCCAGTGCACGCTGGTCCATGTAGTTTGTTTAAGGCATAATATCTCCCTCCAGTGGGCCCATTTGCGCTGATACTCTTCAGGGTTATAATTTACAGCCCTCCATTGAGCCCCTAAATCGGACTCTGTTTAATTTATGTTACCTGCAGTGCCTCTGAAGAAAGAGTTAAGAGACTCTGAAACGCGTAAAACCCAGGGTTTCCAAGACGGAATCGGAACCTGCCTGTTTATAAGAGGGGGGCGCACAGGGCCCCCCTCCTAGGGCTTATGAAAGCCCCAGGGACTTCCACCTCCAGGAGGTGCACTTGCAGAGTAGTGGAGAAAGGGCGCATAGTCTCTGACCATTTCTCATCAATCCAGCTGTGTGGCCTTACTGGAGGTAATAGGAGGGCTAGTTGCCCCCCAAGGACCCTCATGAGCCAAGGGGACTTCATCCCCTATTTTGTAGTGCTCTAGGAGGCACAGTTGCAGAGTGGAGTAGAAAGGGAGCGTGGACACCAGCGCTTTAGGTGGCCGGGTCTCATCGGTGCTGAGCACCGGCAGTTTTTTAAAGGGGGCCTTTGAAATGGGTCTCTATCGGGCTCTGATTTGTGCCCTGGCACAGGCAGTCTGTTTTTCCAGACTGCAGTGACAGCAGCCACATCATGTGCGCGTGCTCACACTGCTCACTTCGCACTTGTGGTGAAGTTACGGCATGACGTCATGTCAGGTGAGCACTGTAGGGGAAGGGAAATCCTTTAAAGAGTCATTTTCTCTCTGGATTGCCCTTCTCTTTTTGAAACTCACTAGCAGCAACATTGTTATGGTGTCACCAGGACTTTAAGTAGAAGCTTATTGAATATTAAATATAATCCATAGTTGCTGCTTATTTATCTTGTGCAACTAACAACCATTAACAAAGCCAATTGTCTTGACTTATTGTAGTTATTATGTTACTTGTTGTATCATATATCTGCATGCAATGCAGAAACAGCAAAATACAAGTCGGGCGGCACACTAAGCTAAGCACAGATTTTTAGCTTACATGTTTGCAAGCCACACCCTTAATTACATTGGCCACACCCCTTTGAAAGACTCCCCAGTTTTCATCCCATTTAAAGCCCTGGTGGCCACCAAAAATATCTCAGCAAACCCACTGTGTGGGGCTTGCTGAAGGTAACAAGAAGAGTAGCTGGCCCCAAGGATCCTCAATAGCCAAGGGAACTTCAACCCCCTACTAGTAGGCGCCAGAAGATGCTATTGCAGAGTGGTGGAGAAAGGGGGCATGGCCTTCTGTCAGATCGCAAATATCCTGTTGTATGGTACTTATTGAGGTAATAGGAGGGGTAGTTGGCCCCAAGGATGTCCTTGAGGGCCAACTACCCCTCCTGTTACCTCCAGTAAGTCCCACACAGCAGGATTGCTGAGAAGTTGTCAGTGGCACATCCCCTTTCTGCACCACTCTGCAAACATGCCTCCTGGCGCACTACTAGTTCGGGGATGAAGTCCCCCTTGCCTCCAGAGGGACCTTGGGAGCAAAGAAACCCTCCTGGTACCTCCTGTAAGTCCTACACAGTGGAATTCCTAAGAGCTGGTTTTCTACACTACTCTGCAAATGTGACTACTACTTTAAAAACTATAGAAATTCACTGAAAACAACAAAGGGTTCAGGGACGTTATAGTTAGGAATTAGCATTTAAAAAAACGTAGAAAGTTACTGAAAACACCAAATGTTACAGGAACGTTATAGTTAGGAAATAGAATTGTAAAAAACCATTCATTGAAAAAAACAAAGTTTACAGGGACGTAATAGTTACTAGTTAGGCTGACATTTTACTCATACAAAGCCAGAGAAATTCAGCAGCTATAGTAAAGGAAATGACCCGATTAGGGTCAATCGGTTCACTTAAGACCACCTCATAGCCTTCCAAACAAGTGAAGAGTCGGTCAGACAGTAGGGAATACAAACTATCATTTTTTAGTAAAATACACTGCAGCAAAGCCCAATCTGACCAGTATCCAGGGATGGCTGTCTAAGGAACTGGCTCCCCAACATTTGGCAATGCATAATCATTCTTCCGACAACCCCCAACCACTCCCACAGTGGAAAGTTACCGGCTTGAGCCGCTCCTGAACAAAAAAGGCACAGAAGGATGGGCTACCACCTGCGAGATGGGTACACACTATCACTATGTCAAAGTTGCTTTGCTAGGGCTCTGCTCCTCCAAACGTAGGAGCAGGGCTACAAAGAAGGATAGGCATGCAGAGGCAGAATGGCCTATTCATTAGTAAGTCGGAATCCAACCTTGAACACAAGAGAAAAAAATAGCTGAACACAGTCTTCTGCTGAGGCAAGCAATATAGATAATTGGAGTTCAATCCAGTCACAGTGTGACATGGCCTACGAACTGCAAAATGGAGTTACAGACGCTAACATTAAGCTTGTATGACAAGGAAAACTCAGTGGGGTACAGTAGACGTGGCAGCTGCTACTATATAGCCTTATAAATACTAACCTAACACAACGCAAATGAGAAGTACATAAATTGCTGAATTCCAAGATGGCCCACATATTACATCACTCATGACATGGCCAGTGACACCACTGATGACATCACTGATGACATTAGCCACTGACTGTGAGCGTTTAAAAAAATGTTTATGAGTGTTAAATATACATACCATGGTGTATTGGTGAATTAGTGGGTGTATGAGTGCCCAATTGGATGATTAAGTGGGTGTATGAGTAACTGTATAAGTGAATAATTGTGTCTCAGTGAATGCATGGGTGAGTGACTTGTAAGAACGTCTGTATCTGTCTGTCAGTTGGTGTCTAAGTGGTTGTATAGGTGTGTGAGTGGGTACGTGAGTTTACGTATGGGTGAGTAATCCACTCCTTGGTTTCAGCCCACTCCTTGGTTTCAGCGACCGCAAGCGCGAGGAAAGAGTGACGTGCAAGAAAGACGCCGATCCAGCTGGCGCTCGGCTCTTGGCTCCTGGCCCCCGGCCCCCTGCTTTGAGCTCTGAGCCTGAGCCTGCCGCCTGGACAGCAGGGGCCCCCTGCGTAGCACTTTCGCGGGTGGCCGACCACGGAGGAATTGAGCACCTGTGGTGGCGGTGGCCCACAGCCGCATTCCCGGCCACTTTCCTTGCTGCCTTTTGCTGCTTTTGACGTCTTCGGCTGCCGCCTTAGTACCTGGGAGGTGCCTGCCGGCTGCCGTGGACTCCTCAGAAGCAGAAGCCTTGCAAAACCCCAGAAAGGCTCCTGCATGCATTCTATTGCTGCTGCACCTGGGAGGAGCTGCACCTGACAGCTTGGTTGTTTGAGTATGTTCTGGTTTCTTTTGTCAGTGAATTTCTAAGGTTTTCTAAATGCTAATTCCTAACTATAATGTCCCTGTAACCCTTGCTTTTTTTAGTGAACATATATATATATATATATATATATATATATATATATATATATATATATATATATATATATACTAGCAGCCCGCCCCAGCGTTGCCTGGGGCAGAAGGGGGCTGGGGGCTGCATTTTTAGGCTGTGGCCAGAAGGTGGCTGGGGCAGCATGTTGTCGAGCGGTGCACCCGCCAACTCCCTCCCGCCCCCCCACCTCCAGCCTCCCGCCCCCCCCGCCTCCAGCCTCCTGACCCCCCGCCTCCAGTCTCCCGCCCCCCTGCCTTCAGTCTCCCGCCCCCCCGCCTCCAGCCTCCCGAGTACCGCCCCGACTCCCTCCCGCCTATTTACTTTTCTTACCTGACCCGCCGCTCCTCCTCTTCATGTCGCCACCACTGCACCGCCGCCTCTTCATGTCGTCGCCGCCGCTACTCACTGCACCACTGCACCACCACCCCGCCGCTCCTCCATGACGACGCCGCTCCTCCATGACGCCGCCGCTCCTCCTTCGTCATGACGCACCTCGCGTCGCGGCCAGCGCTAGGTCCCGGCCGGCGCTACTTTCAGGGGACTACTTTGTTTTGTAAATTAATTTGTTTATTTTGCTTTTTTTAAAAATTTATATAGCCTATGTCCATCTACACACCCTGACATTTTCAAAGATGTATCGGGTGTGTAGATTGGCGCTGTGGTTCCCGAGATTACCTTGCCAAAAGGTGCAAGTTCTCTCTTTATAATAGTAGTATAGATATGTGTGTGTATATATATATATATATATATATATATATATATATATATATATATATATATATATATATATATATATAAAAGCATGTATAAGCACACACACACACACACACATATATATATATATACACACACATAAGCTTTGCAGCTTCATTAATACAACATCCCCTGGTGTCCTCACTACATCCAGCCATCAAACATCAGAGGATATTCTGAAAATCTCGAATTTCACCCTCTACCATCTGATCAGGTAAGTCCATAACATCAAATACATGTGCTTCAATGAACAGTCATTTCTATCTTACTTCTTACCCTTCTCATTTCTAAAAAAGTGCCTGTTCTCCGAGAAAGTGTTCTGTCTTAATTAAAAATTGCATAGATGAATAGAAGTTTTAATTGCCTCGAGATTATCATTTTAAAATATTACAATTATCCTTAGTGAAACTGACGCCAATCTGAAATGTTATTTTACTTCATCAGGTGCAGAGTCTAAGGGCACATGTCCACCACCTTCTTCCAGTGATCAGCAACTGACATCTACATTTCCATCTGCAAAGGAAGCATTCGTGGCTAGAGCAGGTAAAATATTATTTCATGTCATGAGACATACCAAAGTTCATACCTAGCACTAGGTAATATCAATGTGTCTTCTTTGTACATTAAAAAGTGGTATTTATTTTTCACAAAGTTTTCACAACCCTAGAACACTGTTTCTGTTTTTAGGAATGTGCACCGTATTTATCTGAAAGTTCCTAACTTTACCTCCCTTTTCCTTAATCTCCTGAAATTAAATAGCCTGATAATGATAAATTATCAACCACAAGTGGAGGAAAGGGTGCAATCAAAGAATAAAACCCTGTCCACATCCACAATGCCATGTCTGCAGGCTTCATTGCTCAACATGAGAAGGAAAAGGAGATTGTTTGTCCTACCCGGGACACCTCCCTAAAAAAACCTCATGCTGGCCAAAGTTTCCTTCCTATACAGTTCCCCAGCCAGCAGCTTCTAATTCATGGATGCTCATATGTGCTATGCAGGACACTCCTGAACCACTCCTTAGCCTACAGGCAACTTACCTGCTCCACCGTCCAATGCTGGTGCAAATCCTGTTTTCTCTACAGCCACTTAGGGAAAAGAAACCCCTGGTGAGGAGGTCCTTGCCATCATTTAACAATCTCCCTCCCACAACCTCCCATAGGCCAAGCCTCAATGTAATACACTATCAGCTTACTTTGTTACTCTGCCATGCATGCAGTGGGAAGGGATAGGAGTGGAAGGGGCATGGGCAAATCATCTCCACTGGGAAGAGCAGTCTTTGAGGTTTTCCAGCAACAATCATCTGTGTGTGGGGGGGGGATATTCATCAAATTACCCTAGCTCAACAGGAAAAGAATTTAGGTTGATATAGAGACAGACTCTTGTCTTGGAAGAGATTAAAAAATATATCTCCAACACATGCAAAAGTTGCCCCAGGAACATCTTCATTTGTCGCGGGAGGAAGATGCCTCAGCTATGCAGATGGCACAGGCCATATCACCCAGACATGTGTATAAGTCTGCAGGCCAATGCATCGGCCTTAGTCAGCTGGGACACAACTGCAACATGTAAGTCCCACCCTACCCACAAACCTTCACCAACTGTCCACCTGCACCATACACTAACTCATCTGCTCCTACTTCCCAACCACAAATACCAATTCATCCTTCAGGGGGCCTAGTATTGAGAAGTAGAGCATTTTATTGAGCCTCAGGCCTGGGGAACAAACACGGCCCCTCGACCTTTTAATCTACCAGTGACTCTGTCATAAAACTTGCTCCAATTATGGAAATCATCCCTCTTAAAACTTTTTAAGTACATGTGAACAAATCTATTGTTTATCACTTTGGACAAATTTCCCATAAACTAACCTTTAACCTCTGTGACATGTCTTGTATGCCTAGCCATGTCTACATGTGTGTTAGAATCATGTTTTGTAATGTGTTACAGAGTGTAAAACATATCACAATAAATTCCAGCACAAAACAATCACATCCATGTATAATCATGTCAACTCAGATGTGCAAAATTAAGAGCAAAACCACAGTTAAGTTTGAAAGATATGTTTTTATATAGATTTATTCATAAGTTTGAAAGGAAATCTTCAAACATGAGCTTTATCAAAAAGTTAATTGTTTTTGATAAGAGAATAAAGAACAAAAATAGAGCTTTAATCCATGAAGAGAGATTCAACTTGGAGGCAATGGGAACTTAAAGAAACAGGTCGGGGACATCAGGGGACCAGTCTAGGTATAAGGGGGATAATGTTCAATAAAAAGAATTGTACATTTTCCAAAACAATTCCAAAGAATGATCAAATGTCTTAAATTAATGTTCAGTTTGGCAAAGTACAAAGACTGAAAAAAATATTAAGCCAAATCCCAAGCCCTAATGGAGAATCAGAAAGGCTGTCCTGTGTGAAGGGACCAGGACCATCTGGACCTCTGGAGACTCTTGGAGTTGTGAGCAGGACCAGACACCACCTGAAGATCTGGGTAGGTTTATGGTGCATAGGGAAATACATACTGGGGGCACAACAGCACCTTTATGGGTTGTTGGGGGACACAGAATGTGTGGATATTGCTATGGTCCAGGGTGATAGGAGGCAGCAGATCTCTCTGTGCTTGTCAACTTGTGCCTCTCTATGAGCCTTCACCTCCACCACCACCACTCCTTATGGACTCATATGATCACCTGCTGACCTGCAATCACATGCTACGTAACCTTGTGAAAGATAATGGTCACATACTCCAAGGGCATGAGTTCAACACCACATGAGGGCTGAGGGGTGAATCTCACCCACCACCATTGATCTTCTGTACGTGCACTTGCTCTAGGAGGGGAGGTAGCAGAAGGTGCATCTGAAGGCCCTGTTGTAATGGGATCTTATTAAGCTGGGGAAAGGGTGACTTCAGGTCTTGATGTTGGATGGCTTGCTCCTGGAACAACACAGATGTTAGTTCATGTTGGTCAGGAGGAATTCCACAGTCTGTCTCCTCAGATTCTACCCAGGGTACCTCGGCTTGGAATAAAATCTCTATCTGGGTGGGTACACCCTACCTTCAGGTGGATGCTCTCTCCTCTTTGTTGGTACTGGCACCTTCATCACTTGTCTACCAACCAGTCGAGGGCCACCTAATATTTAACTCATAGTCCGGCTCTGTCCCGCTTTCTCCTTGAATGCTCACGGAAAAGCAAAGGGAAAATTAAAGAACCTTGAGTAAATATGTCTAATACTTCGTGTCAAAAATATCAAAACTGGAATATATTTTTGCAAATTGTAACAATGATGGAAAATGTCATATAAACCACTCCACTTTGCATTAGAAACTTCAACATGAAGCTATCACTTTTAACAGTGGGGGCAATGGTTCCAACTATACAAAACAAAATATACCTTAATCCCATTTCTAACTTTCATTTAAAGTTACATTTCACTTGACAACATAAAACTTTCAGATACACCAACCAAAAAAGGGAGATATGACACTACAAAACTTTCAAAACACATGACAAATGTTACTTTTATTTACTATTATAAGTCTTGCCACCCACGTGCTGCTGCTCATTGGCATCTAGAAGAGTGGCTAGGACCATCCATGCTGTTTTCAGGACCCCCAATGTGGTTGGGAGAGTGTGGGGTACTGTGTATCGGTCTGGGAAGATACTCAAGCCAATCTGTCTTCAATCTTACCCAGCTTCTGAGGTCCTCTCATCACTTCCGACTCTCCCTGACTCACCTGTTGTGCACAGCCATGCCTTACAGTGGACCTTGAATGGCTTAGGAATAGCCTACTCCCTGTTCCTTTATGACATATCATGTATGTCGCAATAGTCTGAGAAATTTGCATTGACTGCGGAGTTCTCCACCTATGCATTGAAATTCCCCATCTACATAGTAGAGACCCAAATCTCCTGTAAGTAAGCAGATTAAATGGGTATGACTGAAAAGGAAAACAGAAACATGCCTGTAGATTTGAAATTATCCTTTGTATTTTATAGAAATTAAAAAAAAGAAGTTGGAAAAGCATTTAGAAGTGCATGTTTGTGAATATGTATTACTTAGAGTTTTAAATACATACAGAACATGTGGGGTGTTAGGATATGTCTTCAAAATGTAATTATCATGTGTGACTTATGTATATAGTCATAACATGTAATCTGGGATTAAAAGAGTGTATGAGTGATGTTCATGTGGATGCATATAAGATTGATACTTGCTAGTTTAGATGTGACATCATGGTGTTGCAATATTGGTGTCATAGTCCACCATTCATAACTGACTTGACACTGTCCACCACTGTGATGCAGCAGCCAAGCTAGCAGCTTGGGTGAAAAATTAGGTCACTTGTTGGTCCCACAGCTGCAGACCATGACCTCTGGTATAGGCCCCGTTCAGGGGTAAGATTACAGGTCAGCCTTGTTGCATGATGCTGTTGAATAAACATGTAATGGAACAAGCTACTAGAATCTTGCACACAATATCTGGAGAATACTGAAGTAACCCACCTGTATAGTAAAGATATCTGAAGTGTGTTTAAAGATGGTTTGCAAATGTATGTGTGCCCTATGTGCCTTACCTAGGCCGGGTCGCCCCCACGCTCCTCCTGCTGCTGCTGCCACAGTTACTACCGCCTACTTTCTGTTGGTGTACTTTTCCGCCGCTGCAGGCGACCCAGCCGCCGCTGAGCCGCCCGCACTTGTCTTTCCCGCTTTTCCTGCTGCTGCCTCCCTATGGCCCCGCCCCCCGCCTGCCGATTGGTCACCCCGCTCCCGCCACCCAGCGGAACCTCCCTCCCGGCTCCCTTCTTAAGGGGACTTCTCTCTTCGTTCGGGAGCGACCACTGTGCCTTACCTAGGCCGGGTCGCCCCCACGCTCCTCCTGCTGCTGCTGCCACAGTTACTGCCGCCTACTTCCTGTTGGTGTACTTTTCCGCCGCTGCAGGCGACCCAGCCGCCGCTGATCCGCCCGCACTCGTCTTTCCCGCTTTTCCCACCGCTGCCTCCCTGCGGCCCGCCCCTCGCCAGCCGATTGGTCACCCCGCTCCCGCCACCCAGCGGAACCTCCCTCCCGGCTCCCTTCTTATGATGCCTCCTCGCACGCGCAGCGGTCACGCGCAGCGGTCACGCGCAGCGGGCGCGCCGATTGTGTGCTGATGGCGTGCCAAAGGCAAGCCCGTCTGCGCCCGTCCGCGCCTGGACCACGCCCAGCGCCAGGACCCCTGGCCCCCGCAGAGGCCAACCTATCCGCTGGACCTACGACGCTGCAACACTCAACGCACTCAATACCGGCCGAACCCCCGGATGCTACCGAGCCACCCCGAGACGCACCCACGGACCCTTCTGCTGCCGATCCTGCAACTTCTCCTGCATCCGGACCTGCACCGCACCCACCAAGACGATCACCAGCAGTAACCACCTGAAGTGCATCCTGCTCAACACCCGCTCCGTCCACAGACACGCCGTGGAACTCTGGAACCTCCTCGACACCACATCTCCAGACGCCGCCTTCCTGACAGAAACCTGGATGAACGCCTACTCAGCGCCCGACATCGCCATTGCAATTCCGGACGGATACAAGATCAACCGGAAGGACCGCGCCAACCGGACTGGAGGAGGCATCGCCATCGTCCACAAGAACACCATTCGCATCACGACCAACTCCGACGACACCCTCACGGCGGCCGAACATCTTCCCTTCCAGATCCACACCGACCCCAAGACCACCCTCAGAGGCACCCTCATCTACAGACCCCCAGGACCCCGCACACAATTCAGCGAAGACATCGCCGACTTCATCAGCCCGCACGCCCTCCCCTCCGCCGACTACATCCTCCTCGGGGACCTCAACTTCCACCTGGAGAACAGCAATGACCCCAACACCACCACCGTGCTGGACAACCTCGCCAACCTCGGACTCAAGCAACTGGTCAACACCCCCACCCACTACGCCGGCCACACGCTTGATCCAGTCTTCTCATCCAGCAAGCACATCACCATCAGCCACTCCACAGGACTTCACTGGACCGACCACAGCTGCGTCCACTTCAGCTTCAAAAGAACCACGACCCACCACCACCCACAACAGGTTCCCCACAGGAGCTGGAGCAAGATCACCGCCGAACAGCTCACCACCTCCCTCAGTCAGAACCCACCCGCCAGCACAGCGGACCCCACCGAAGCAGCACGCAACCTCACGAAGTGGCTGACCGACTGCGCCGACGACCTCGCGCCACTAAAGAACCCTACCAGCAGACCCAGAAGCAAGAAAGCCTCCTGGTTCACCAACGAACTCAAGGACTCCAAGAAAAACTGCCGCACCCTCGAGAAAGCCTGGTTGCTCGACCAGACCACAGACAACATGACCGCCCTCAAACACGCCACCCGCAAGCTCCACCAGCTTATCCGCACTACCAAGAAGAAATCACTGAAGGAATGACTGGATAACAACACCCACGACAGCAAGGAACTCTTCAGCATCGTCAAGGAGTTCTCCAACCACAGCACCGGCAACAACGACATCACTCCTTCACAAGACCTCTACGACTCTCTCCCCTCGTTCTTCCACCGCAAGATCGCCGACATCCACAACAGCTTTGGCGCACCATCAACGCACCCAACTGCCGAACCAACGACCTCCACCACCACCCTCCGCTCCTGGACCTCGGTGACCACCGAAGACACAGCCCGCACGATGAACACCATCCACTCCGGATCTCCGACCAACCCCTGCCCCCACCACGTCTTCAACAAGGCCGACTCCATCATCTCAGCCCAACTGCGGGACATCATCAACGCCTCCTTCAACACCGCCACCTTCCCGGAGAGCTGGAAGCATGCCGAGCTCAGCGCCCTACTGAAGAAACCAACAGCGGACCCCACCGACCTCAAGAACTTTCGCCCCATCTCGCTCCTCCCCTTCCCTGCCAAAGTCATCGAGAAGACCGTCAACAGACAGCTTGCAGCCTTCCTCGAGACGAACGGATCCCTCGACCCCTCGCAGTCTGGTTTTCGAGCCAACCACAGCACCGAGACCGCCCTCATCACAGCCACCGACGACATCAGAACCCTGCTCGACAACGGGGAAACAGCGGCCCTCATCCTCCTGGACCTCTCTGCAGCGTTCAACACCGTCTGCCACCGCACCCTAGTTCAACGCCTCAGCAACATCGGTATCCAAGAGAAGGCACTGGAGTGGATCATCTCATTCCTCACCGGAAGAACACGGAGAGTCCGCCTCCCCCCGTTTCGATCCGAGGCCACCGAAGTCATCTGCGGCGTTCCGCAAGGATCATCACTCAGCCCCACCCTCTTCAACATCTACATGAGACCTCTTGCAGCCATCGCATGCCAGCACAACCTCAACATCATCTCCTACGCCGACGACACCCAACTGATCCTCTCCCTCACCAGAGACCCCGCCACCGCCAGAACAAACCTACACGAAGGGATGAAAGACGTCGCCGAATGGATGAAGAACAGCCGCCTGAAAATGAACTCAGACAAGACGGAAGTCCTCGTCCTGGGACCATCGCCCTCGCCTGGGACGACTCCTGGTGGCCCCCCGCCCTGGGCGCCACCCCCAAGCCAACAGACCACGCACACAACCTGGGCTTCATCCTGGACTCCTCCCTCTCGATGACCAGACAAGTCAACGCCGTCTCCTCATCATGCTTCAACACACTACGCATGCTCCGCAAGATCTTCCGATGGATCCCGACCGAAACCAGGAAGACGGTCACCCAGGCACTCGTCACCAGCCGACTGGATTACGGAAACGCCCTCTACGCCGGAACCACAGCCAAGCTGCAGAAAAGACTCCAACGCATCCAGAACGCCTCTGCCCGACTCATCCTGAACATCCCCCGACGCAGCCACATCTCCGGCCACCTGAAGGACCTGCACTGGCTCCCCGTCAGCAAGAGGATCACGTTCAGGCTCCTCACCCACGCACACAAATCTCTCCACGACCTGGGCCCCAAGTACCTCAACGACCGCCTGACCTTCTACACGCCCACCCGCCAGCTACGTTCGACAAGCCTCGCCCTCGTATCCGAAGAGCCACCGCTGGTGGCAGATCCTTCTCCTACCTGGCGGCCAAGACATGGAACTCCCTCCCCATCCATCTTCGACTGACCCAGGACCATCTCGCCTTCAGGAGACAACTCAAGACCTGGCTGTTCGAGCAATAGCATACCCCTTCCCCCAAGCACCTTGAGAACCTGCCGGGTGAGTAGCGTGCTATACAAGTGTTATGATTGATTGATTGTACCTCTTTTGAGGCTTTGTCATTGGACATTGTACAGGGGTGAGAAGGAGAGAGAGGGCATACCTGGCATCACATGCAACAAAGAAATGTAACACTTGTTATAATGTGGTGCACTATGTGGTGTAATATACAACCTATACATGCATACCTTCAAAATTATTGCTATGGATGTGTGTTGTGATGAGGTGAAATGATAAGTGACTGTGACTCCTTTCTCTACAAAATCATAGCTGCTGCATGTCACCTTAATCACCAAAAACTAATTTGTGTGTAAGAGGTGACTGTCGTAAAACTTTGCTCTCATGTCTGCACCCAGGAAAGGCAACATACTCATCGGTGAAGGAGTAATTGGAATTGCAGACAGTTTGCAAATAGATGGCAAGCACAGAGAAACTTTTATGCTTCCCCCTTTCCTCAAGATACTTTAAGCACACACACACAAACACACCCACACACACATTTGCACACACTTACTCCCGCGCCCCCAAACACCATGAGGCCCTTCACAAACTGCATTTTATAGTATGTTTGTAGTACTATAATATTACTACAACTGAACTACAACATGTTATTCATAAGCTTCAGTGCAGAGTTTATGCCTTCACCTCTGCTATCTTTTTCTGTGCAGAGATCTCCCAACTGCAGAGTCTCAGCACATGTAAGTATACATTTTAGTATTAATGGTGGGAGGGAGAGGGAGGAGTAGCTGGGGGAAGCTTACTACTAAAGGGGAGGGGAATATGGAGGAGTAAAGACAGTTTAAGGGAAAGTTAATGAGGGGTTAATGGAGAGGGCCATGTATCCACACACAAAAGAGTAAGTCCATTGATATTCACAAACTGCCCCCCTAAAGTTATTACAGCCAAAAAAGGACCCATAACGGGAGTAAATTACTCCAGCTCAGAGATCAAGTAAGTCCAGCACCACACATGGACAACTACTGATACTGCAACACACTCCCATAGAAGGTAATGGAGAAAAGACCTTAAAATAAAATCCCCTAGGAAAGAATATTAAATTGAATTAAAGTATTTCACATAGAAAAATCTTTAAATAAATATAATTTAAGGTTAAAAATATCTTTTGAAAACGGGTTATTATTTTTGATGAAATATGAAATATTGTAATAACCTTTGTTGTGGTTAAAATAATGTAACAATAAATGTTATTAAATATAATACATTACTTTTAATTAATTGTATACATCACTTTTAATAATTATTAATGCACAATAGAAGCATTTTTTTTTATAAGACTTGATTTCCAATATCTGCCTGGAATAACAAATGTAACCCTCTCTGGATCACTAATGCCCTGCTTGTCTACATCCTTATTTTAGTTCCCCCTTCCCCAAAACCAGTACATACAATTATGTACCTTGATCTCTATGCATTCTACCCACTACAAAGGTGTTGGTAGTTTCTGTGTCCACTGCAACCACAGCTTTATTCTGAGACTCTGGGCCTGATTCACAAAGGGCCTTCACATTCGTGGCCCCTCTGTGTTTTAGACAATGCTGTCACTGTTGTGCAGATATCAATCTTGACTGTGTATCCATTTGAGAAGATGATTCTGGATGGGTGAAATGAAACCGTAAGATTCTAAGTCTGAATGAACATTCACTCCTGTCCTCTTAAGACACATTTGTTGCTGGAGAGTTTCTGAAGTGGACCTTCATGCAGCAGGTCAGGTTCAGAGGTGGCCCCTAGTGACCACAGCTAGTAATGTGGTACGCTGGTAGGGACGCTTTGGCATGGCAGGGCTAACTGAATTGCTGATTTTAGTTATCCTCTGTGAGTGAGTGATGGGTGCCGCAGTTTGAAGGTCACGAATGCAAGAAATGACCAATCAACGAGTCTTGAGGAACAGGAAGTGCAGGAGCAGTCTGTGCAAGTAAGAGCGGTGTGGAGGATTTGACAGACAATGCTGAGAGAAAATTAAATAAATAATTAATTTACCCTCATCGTCCTCTGTCGAATCCCCCCACCAACCCCGCCCACTGCTCTTACCTGTGCGGGCCGTGACTGAGGAAGTGAGGTGTTCATGGCATTGCCTATGAAGTCTAGGGGTGTTCTCTATAATATGTGTTGCCTGTGTAAGAGGCTGAGTAAACTCAAAGTGTTCAGCAGGTTGCAGAAGGCCTTCTTCGTAGTCTTGATCGATGCATCGCAAGGAGGATTGAAATCACAGAACACTTTTTGGTCATAGCTAGACATCGTCATTGTAGTTAACTCTAATATCCCAGAGTTGAGAGATGTATTGGTCAGTCATGTTAAAGTAGACTGAGTTGTTGACAGATGGAAGTAGTAGAAGAGGAGCATAATGGATTTGAAAGACACTTGTAACACTAACTTCAGTATTATGAATGCTAGCTGAGAGAGTCGGGAATTTGTAACAAAAATACCATCTAAGTTTATGTGAACAGAAGAAGTCAGGAAAGTGTGTTGCATGCATGACTGCCAAGTGAGCACGCAATGATGTGTGTATTTAGTATATTTGATGTGTTTTGTGAGTGGAAGGCTGATGAGACTTCTCTGATTGAATGCACCTGAGTGACACGAGTGGCTACATTTTTTCATGTGCATGGATTGGTGGAAGTAACGTAAGGTGAGGTGAGCGGGGTTGGATTGGGATTAAAAATTGGACCAGGCTCGCTAAAAAAAAGGCCCACATTTGCATATTGCCTTTCCGCAAAACACTGCCTCTGCGAATTTTTGTTAAGGGGGGCGAGGGGGTAGAAAAAATGCACAGATTATTTTACACTAGTGAAACACACTTGAAATCAAGTGAGGCCACTTTTGCTTAGGCCCCCCTGCCTCCGCTCAATATGTATATATTAAAGGGCCAGCCCAGCAAGAGAAAGGGAGTGACACCTCTGCCCGTTGATAAAATGGAGGTAATGAACGCCCATCTGCCTCCAGAAAGGACACTTAGGCACCCACTGGGCCGCTGGTGGTATCCAAACAACGCAGAAACCACCCAAATCGGACCCAGAGACTGCTCAAAAAACCTGCCCACAGCTGGAACTCGGACACCAGCCCCTCTGGCATTTCCCGAGTTCCTACGTTACCAATCCTACCCTGGAGGTCAGTGGGTCACTCATGGTGATATGTCATATTTACTGATGTGCTTGTAAGGTGCAAAGGTGCTGCACAGGGTCCCATGCAGTATTCTGGCCCATTGCCTTTAACATACCCTAACAGTCCCAAGGAGGGCATGCCCTTTTCTTTGTCCACACTTACATGGAGCCTCACTAGGGCTGCAGTCAATGACAATGGAGGTTGTATGAGGAAGGAGACAAAATGAGAGTCACACTTAAACAAATGGACCAGTCTTGCCACACAATTATGCAATGGACCATATATATATTTCCTTGATACATTATCCCCAAAGTGCAACCAAAACCAGTGCACCACTGAGCAGACAAACAGATATAGAGCCTCCTAGTTGATTGGCCATACATCTGCCATTTTGGGACAAGTCAAATCTTTGGGTGTCTCAGCCACACTATGAAAATGAAATCCGCCTCCCTTCACTTGACCTAAGCATTAATATATCCAAATGTTACCCACATGTGTCCGCATGCAACAATATTGTCCCAACTATCATGTATCTGGAGATCAGTGTATGGGCATCAGTCAACAAAATTCCAGGGGTCTAAAAGGTGATTTTATATATACACTTTGACTGCTGACATGACAATGTTGATTGCTTATGCCAATCTTGGACTCTTTACAACCTTAGATTTACTGCGGTGGTGTGAAAATTCAGTCTAGATCAGAGGTCTTCAAACTTTTTGATGCCGAGACCCCCTTGTAAAACCTTTTTAGGCGTAAGGACCCCCTTACGACAAAAGATTCTAGAAACTGGTACTCCTCATCATCAACAACTATCGACAACCATAAATGCGCCTGTTAGACCTCATCACATCCATCCATCCATCATTCATCCACCCACACTTTCACACATCCATCCACCCTTTCATCCTTCCATCCATACGTCCATCCTTTACCTATCCACCCATCTATTCATCCACCCACCTTTTCACACATCCATCCATCCATCATTCATCCATGCAACCTTTTACTCTTCCATCCATACATCCATCCTTCATCCATCCACCCTTTCATCCTTCCATCCATACATCCACCATTTCACCTATCCATCCTTCATCCATCCACCCTTTCATTATTCCATCCATACATCCATCCACCCTTTCATCCATACATCCATCCTTCATCCATCTACCTTTTTGTCCTTCCATCCATACATACATCCTTCATCCATCCACCCTTTCATCCATCCATCCTTCATCCATCCACCTACCCTTTCATCCATCCATCCATCCATCCACCCATCATTCATCCCCCACCTTTTCACACATCCATCCATACATACATCCTTCATCCATCCACCCTTTCATCCATCCATCCACCCACCTTTTCACACATCCATCCATCCTTCATCCATCCATCCACCCTTTCATCTTTACATCCATCCACTCAGCATTCATCCACCCACCCTTTCATCCATCCATCCACCCACCTTTTCACACATCCATCCAGCCTTCATCCATCCATCCACCCTTTAATCTTTACATCCATCCACTCATCATTCATCCACCCACCTTTTCACACATCCATCCATTCATCCTTCATCCATCCATCTACCCTTTCATCTTTACATCCATCCACTCATCATTCATCCACCCACCTTTTCACACATCCATCTATTCATCCTTACATCCACCCATCCATCCTTCATCCTTCCTTCCATCCATCCATCCATCCACCCACCCTTCATCCTTCCATCCACCCATACATCCATCCTTCATCCATCTACCTTTTTGTCCTTCCATCCATACATACATCCTTCATCCATCCACCCTTTCATCCATCCATCCTTCATCCATCCACCTACCCTTTCATCCATCCATCCATCCATCCATCCACCCCCATCCACCCATCATTCATCCCCCACCTTTTCACACATCCATCCATACATACATCCTTCATCCATCCACCCTTTCATCCATCCATCCACCCACCTTTTCACACATCCATCCATCCTTCATCCATCCATCCACCCACCCTTTCATCTTTACATCCATCCACTCATCATTCATCCACCCACCCTTTCATCCATCCATCCACCCACCTTTTCACACATCCATCCATCCATCCTTCATCCATCCATCCACCCTTTCATCTTTACATCCATCCACTCATCATTCACCCACCCACCCTTTCATCCATCCATCCACCCACCTTTTCACACATCCATCCATCCTTCATCCATCCATCCACCCTTTCATCTTTACGTCCATCCACTCATCATTCATCCACCCTTTTCACACATCCATCCATTCATCCTTCATCCATCCATCTACCCTTTCATCTTTACATCCATCCACTCATCATTCATCCACCCACCTTTTCACACATCCATCTATTCATCCTTACATCCACCCATCCATCCTTCATCCTTCCTTCCATCCATCCATCCATCCACCCACCCTTCATCCTTCCATCCACACATACATTCATCCTTCATCCACCCACCTTTTCTGTGCCTCTCTCATGGGGGTGGGGTCAGTATCTCTCTGTGTCTTCTTCCTTCTTCCTCTCTCATGGGAGGGCATCTCTGTGCTTCCCTGCTTGGGGGGGGGGGGGCAGACAGGCTGTATAAACACCTCACGGTGAAGAACAGTTTCAGGCACATTTCTCCTGCACAGGCGCCAGGTATGTGGGACTTGAACCAATGACTGTAATGTCCTTCTGCTGTTTGCTATGTGTGTTTGTAAAGCGCTCTGATACCTACGGGTTAAGCTAGCGCTATATAAAACGTTAAAAATAAAAATAAACCCCACAGCTAAGTCCATTGATTGAACTCAAAGGGCTACAGCCTCCTCCCCCAGACACCCCCCCACCCCCCCCCACTCCCCAGCACGTGTAAGTGAGCCCGGCTGAAACAGCTTTGGGACACACAGAAAGGCACACCCGAGTACTTCACAGGTCTTCAGAAGACCTGTACTTGTTAATGAGGCGTGAATTAGGCCTCCACCGTGATCACCCGGCCTCAATCAGCCTGACGCCAGGAACTGCTGCACGCTCCAACAGAATCTGCGACCCCCTTCCCAGGACTCCACGACCCCCCTGGGGGTCGTGCCCCACAGATTGAAGACCTCTGGTCTAGATAGATGTGGGTTAGTTCTTTCATCTTTGGGGCAGTTAGCTATTCTGTTTCCCCACCTGCCTAGTTGAAGTGCCACCTTAACGAATGGGCACACTAGGCAGTTACCCCAGGGTCCCACGAGCATAGGGGCCCCATGCAGACCAGAATTTAACACCAATTTACCGTTTAACATTTTTATTCCTGTTAGTGGTTGTGTAGGCAGGGCCCAGTGCACTGTTTTGCCTGGGGGACTATAATGCTGTTAAGACGGCCCTGCCTTTGTCTCTGATTAATCATTTTTGGAAAGCAAGTGTTACTGGTCTCATTTTCAGTGGTTGTGGCGCCGTGTTTCTGTCATGAGCACTGTGAGTACTTTAATGTCATTTCCATATTGATTGTGGAAAGAGAGTGGCAAAAACGCACTAGGATCATATTTGAATTTGTTTGATGGAGAAAGGGTATGAAGAGGGGAGGTGTGGGAGTCCACAATGTATAGGGGAAGAGTGTCAGAATGTAGTATCTTGTAGTTGCATATGTGTCACAGGGTACTAGATCATTCACCTACATATTAACTACATGGAGGAAGTGACAGATATGCACTTGGAAATATTATTTTCAGGTCTGGCATAGAGACAGCTTTAGCTGCATCACTAACCTCATGTAATCAAACAATTTGCAAATAAAAATGCATACATATATACATAGAGAGGCTTTCGACCATCCCTCTTCACCCACTGGTCTACTCAACTATCATTCATATTTGCCTTCAGCTCACCATAAAATGCAACATGGGACAAAGGGTCAGCCCACTTCAGCCGCTGTCTCTCCTGCACTGTGAATGACTGCATTTAGTCCCATCACATGCGAAAGATCACCAAAAAGAAGTACATTTCACAGCTAGGGCTGGTGTGGCAATACTTTACTTTCCAAATGCTTTATTTGTTGCATTATTTATCCTATTTCCTTGTTTTAGTCGTAGCGTATACATAAACTATGTCTTCAGGTTACAGTAATTCAGAGCCAGTAATATCTCTTCTTTGTGCTAACAAAACTCCTGCTTTTCTGTGAGCTCCTATGTTGTGTATTATAACTGATAAAGGTTTCTATACCTGTTCTAAGAAATCGTGGGGCATATTATCAAGGGGGATTATCTCCGCTTTTTTTTAGCTTGGTAATGCATGAATATCGCTGACTTTTCAGCGATATTATGCATTGCGGCAGATTTTTATCGCATTCCTGATAAACCTTGGTAATACCAAGGTTTATCTGCGATAAAAATCGCCGCAGCTCAGCTGTATATTTTTGTCTCTAACCAAGCAATAGCGATAATTATCGCTATTGCTTGGTAATATGCCCCCATGTGTGCTAGGAAGCCATCATACAATTCTATCAAAATGATATGTGATAGGTTAGGTTTTCAACTGCAAACTTTGTATTGCAAGTCTATGAAAGGTAGATCTAGGTAGCTGCATTGTTTTCTTTTTTTTGTGGCATATGTTTGCAATAAAAAAAAAATAATAACTATTGCATCAGTTTGCCAAGACCTGACATATTGACCTTGGCAATGCTTGTATATTTATTAAATGGCTGAAGGAAATTGCAGTTATGTGCTTGAGAATGGTCTCATTCTATTAGATGGGTAAGTGGTAGATATGTTATTGGCGATATTTATTTTAGGTCTGGCCTAGATACAGCATTAATTATTTCACCAGATTCATGCATGTAATAAAAAAAATCATAAAAACAATATATATTTATATATACATCCATAGAGGTATTTTTGGTCAAGCCTCCTTATCAATCAGTCTCTTCAGCTGTCACTCACATTTTACTTCCACCCAGCACAGCATACAGCGTGGGGTAAAGTGTCAGCCCACTTCAGCCATTGGCTCTGTTGTATTTTGAGTGACAGCATGTTCCCTGATTACATGGGCACATCTGAATAAAATGAGGAACACTTCAGTACACAGTAGTGGGCGAATAATTTCCATTTTCTTTTTTTATTGTTTTTTAGTCATCCTTGTGTGTTAAAACTATTTTTCAGATTTCAGTAATTGAAAGCTAACAGTTCATTTTCTTGATGCCAGTAATAATCATATTTCCTGTAAAAATAGTCTCTTTATCTTTTCTAAGTGCACCTGTCTGCTAGAAAGTGTCTATACTGTTCTAACAAATATATATGTGATGGTTAATTTGTTTTTAAATTTACATTTCATATTGTTTGCCACATTTAGACAGTGGTATATTGTTTTTTTGTAACATATACTTAAAATAATAATTAAAAAAAAACAATCATTGTACCAGCTTGCCTAGGCCAGACCTGCTGGTTTAACGATACTTGCTTATTTATGAAATGTCTGAATGGAGTGGCAGCTATGTGCTCAGTTATGGCCTTAGGTTTCTGTTGAATGGGAGGCCTGGCAGATTTGTGCTTGGTAATGGGGTTTCACGTTTTCTGAATGGCTGAAGGAAGTGGCACACATGCACTCGGTGATGGAAAAGGACAGGAATGCGCAGACTCATGTCAACCTGCAGTTATTGAACTGAGAGGCCATGGGTGTCAGCTGGCGTGCTTTGCTTGTAGTAAAAGGGGCAGTCACGTGGTGTGTGTGTGTTACTGTAGTCTGTAGCATAACTCCTCCTGCACTTCCGGACTCCTGCAGCCATTTCTGAGACAGTGGAGCAGAATTTTGCATGAGATAATTGCATGGGAAAAACTACAAAACCTGTTTTTTTCCCACACTGGCACGAGGTGTCAACTGCCAATTCATTTTTAAAACAAGCACTGGCAACGGAAAAAAGATCTGGTGTCAGTTGACAACTTTTTGGCTTTGTCAGTGCTTGTTTTGTCGTGGTTTTGAGAAAGTATTTCAGATGAGGGAGCTGCCGGGCCTTCGAGAATATAAAAAATGGATACAAACAAAATTATTTTTGGTCGGAAAAACATACATTGCCATGGTAGACCCTGACACTGAAGTGTGCAAACGTTCTTCTTGTGAACGAGGTGTGAAGTTAGCCAACGAATGAAATGAGCTGACCCATTGCCCCGTTTTATACGCTGTAGGTGGTGGAAGAAAATATTGGACAATAACGGGCCAATGGATGAAGAGGGCTGGCTGAAAGTCCTTTAAATGAGCATAATATATATATATATATATATATATATATATATATATATATATATATATATATATATGTGTGTGTGTGTGTGTGTGTGTGTGTGTGTGTGTGTGTGTGTGTGTGTGTGTGTGTGTGTGTGTGTGTGTGTGTGTGTGTGTGATTTTGCTAACGCCAGTCATGAAACGCGTTGACGGCCAAAGCATTCCTAGATTTAAAAAAAATAAACATTATGCACGCTGAAGTATTTTTAAAACGTAACCGACATGTATGTCCACGCGATGCTCTCAAAAACAAAGCACGACATTTCATGCAACAGAAGGCTGTCGAATGTATAATGCACTATAAAGAGGGATTCTGTCGCGAGATCTCGGAAAACATACATTCCTTGACTGTGTATAGAAAATGTTGCCCACAAGCTCATCCATTTCAATGAAACATCCGTTTGTATTCTGGGTTTGTCTGTTGAACAAGCAACAAAAGCATGTACGGATAAAGCGGATACAATGTTCTTCTCTACGGGCGTATATACCTCAGTGTAGGAATGCGTCCACTACAGAGATCCGAGTGACGATCACAATTTCAAAACCAACAGGCCTGCTCCACATTTTATCTTTCATAACATCGATGTGCCATCACGCAGGAAGGGGCTCATATCGTAACCGGCGCACACAGCCTTTCATCATCCGCTACTGAGCTACAAACGTGTGTCTTCATGTACCGTCAGGGGTTCGAATACCAGCATTTGCCACACACCTCATTAACCGACGCAGAGATCTGACGGTCAAGGGTTCAGAGCCCAGCAGAACCACTCAGCTTTTCACCATTCGGGTTAAATCAATAAGAACCGTTGGGCAACGGCACCTGTTAAAGAGCTTCGAAACTATAGCGGTTAGCCGCTATTAACCAAATTGTTGTTCTTACTATACAGACGCAGAGTTCTGTTCCCAGCCTTGGGGCAGAGCCCAGGGTAAATACGCACTTGTTCCCACGCAGATGTGGGGATGTTTTGAAAGCCAGCCCGCCTCGCTCACCGCTTCAGAATACCACTCTAAAGGCAGCCAAGTCGTGTGGCGTCTCTAATTGAGCCTCCAGAAGTGATTTTTATGGGGGCACATATGTAGATAAACCGACAGGCGGGCAGGTAGATAGCTAGAAATATAGATGCTCGTGTATTGATTTAACCAATACACGCGGCATATATGCAGTGAAAGGCAATAATGTTGCAATGTGCGGTTTCGGTGCTTTTTCCTGCGTCTCCTCCGGGCATGGGTGACATTCAACAGCTGGGGAGTGGGGGGGGGGGGGGTAATGTGCAGACAATGACAAATAGCACTTGACCCTGCCCTCCAAACTTCAGAGATGCCAATGGGCAAGCGCCGTAGTATCATCCCCTGGTCGTCGATGCGCTATTTTACAAGTAGAAATTCTACAACCCATTGAGATGGTGCGTCACAGGTTCCAGCGGGAAGGCGCAATTGAATCGGCAATATATGTTAAAAAAAGTTGAGAATAAAGTAATCAGTGCTAAAAATATCACAATTATTAAGTGGCTTTTTACTTTAACATCACATTGGGAAAAGCTCGGCTGCTTGATAAATACTGCGCTCAAGTACATGAACTTGAAGTTTGCAGCCTCAACGCGCTTTGGCGCAACTATAGGTGTGTGTGCACACAAACGACTTCGATCTTCACAAAGTTGTATTGTTACATTTCTCTCCTCTTTGCTACTCCTGTTTGTTTTCCTCCCCGTAGTAGCTCTGGTGGGCAGTCCGGCGAGGGTGGGTTGAACTCTGCGCAGATCACACGCTTGTCAGAGAGGGCTGGGAGCCACGGGGCGGTGGAAGAAAAGGGGACGAAAGAGAGGGGGTTTCATGGGAAAGGAGTGACCTGCAGATGCGGCTGGCAGCAGGGGCACCGCTCTGCCCCACAATGAGAACCACTAGGGGCGGGGGTGGGGCTGCGCAGCACTGTTGGGGTGTGGCCACGGTGCGCGCACTCCTCCAGGACTCGGGTTCTCCAGTCTTGCACCGAGTTAAGAGTGACTGCTGTGAAGGGGTCCCATCCTTGAGATTTTAAAAGTATTGACAGACTGAGCACAAACACAGAACAGACAGGCGACCCTGCGTCGTCCTCGCGCAGGCAAATACTAGTCCCAGACACGAAGAACAAGTGGGCGAGTGGGGGGACGGGGGGGCTCAGCCCAGAGCTCTGTGGGTGAAGGGAGGCTGCCCTGGCCTCGCTTGAAGGCTGCTTTGAAAAGCGCGCGAAAACACCACAGGAGCCACGTGCTTCCGTGGCATCTGTTGTCACTCAGCGGGAGGCCCCAGCAGGGGTCCTCTGCGAGTCACCTTGCACTGCACTCCACCACAGCACTTCTTCTGAAAGCCCAGCCCCAACATCTGCACAGCTAGACACGTACATGAGTCGGATGCGTGTCTGTGGTTAGCAGGCAAACTAGTGTATTATGACCCAACCGTGCCATTAACAGGGTCGCTTGTCTGTCTTCTCATACAATGGCATTGCGTCCTTCTCTCTCTACACACACACATCAACTACTCTCTTACACATTGCTTACATTTTTATCCATACAGGTTTCGAAAATAATATGACCAAATTAAAAAAGTACACTTAAAATTATACTTTCGATGCTTTTTGTACTTTACTTTAAAGAAGCATAGCCTAAACCCATTGATAGTTTAAGTAACTAAAAAGCTAAAACCAATGTCCCTATGTTTTTCGTAGTGCACGTGACGAAGTAGAGTTAAGACGCTCCCACTACGACATTGTCAGACTATGCTTTCTTTCACATTCGTTTTGAAGTTCTCGTGTAATTTTATTTTTTTCTGACAGAATGCACTTTATCACGTGCAGTGCTGACTTCATACATATTTATGTAGAAGTGTTCATTGGAATGAATATTCGTTCGCCTAATATATTTTAGCTTCAAAGAATGTGAACGCGATAGACCGAATTTGCGTGTATTTGTCTCAACGGACATGGACGTGACACGTGCAGGTGTCTGCTCGCCCTTCCCGTGTCGTGGGAGGGTAACTTCATGTGCTTCGAAGCGGGTTGTCCTCCGTGTGTCCTTGTGCTCAGTTAGTCTGTGTTCCTGGTGGCCTTTGGAGCACGCCGCCTTATGGTGTCTGGAAAATCACGAGTAGGAATTCGTTTTTTTGTGAGTGACCCGATTTGTACCTCAAGTCAGACACATTGTAAACGCTTTAATTTAAGGGACAGAGCTGAGTCACGTCCATAGTGCAAGTGGTCCGTGTGGGGGAGGGGGCGCATATCAAATCCGGTGAAACTGTACACTGACGATATTGATCTATTTAGCCTTTCGTGCGTCCTGTGGAGCAGCCATGTTAAAAAACCAGAAAAACTAACTTCAACTCAGGTTTTAAACTAGAACACCCTTGCCCAATATTTAAAGAATTTGCGTGCACAAACCCCCGTTTTTCCTGAATGTAACAGCCGTTTGGTCGGATTTAATAAAATAAAATATTACATTTTGATCTTGGATTTCAAAAGTGGAATCTACCCTTAAGTATATTGTATCTGAATATTTAAACGCATATAAGAAAAATATAATAAGTGCGTACACAGGCACGCGCGCATAAAAGTACCCGAAAATATATAAACACATACATATACGTTTGAAATCATATACACGTGCATCTCACACACCCATGTTTCCCTGAACAGCAATCCACAAAACTCTCGGTCCAGGCGGGCAGTATGGGCGCCACCTGTAGAAACTTCTGCATTGTGTATTCAAATGATGAACATTGGGTTCGGAACACGGGGTTCGGAAAGCGACTCTGTTCTGTCCCCCGTTTGTGTTGGACTATTCGTTTATATAAAAACAATGCAACGACGAGGCCGTCTGCAACACCTATAAAAATAACAAAAACGCAACAAAACACTTTTTGGGAATGTGATGTTTTTATTTTGTTGCCCAAATTCAAATCGAACCAGGCTTTACCTTATGAAAAAGCATGATAAAATACACCTGTAAACAAACACTTTTTACTAGAGGGACTCTTGTTTTAGAGAGTGTAATTTGACATAAATACTATGTTTCTTTTATCGTTTCTGTCCCATTTATCTTCTTCGACAGTTAACTATCGACACTTAAAAAGCGCTCAACATGTAAATAAATTAAAAAAAAAACCTTTGGGTGTACTGGTCGAAGCACTCACATACACCGCATTGTTTACAACAAACAACGTACGGTGATGTGCAGGTGTTCTCAAGAGGAAAGTGTAAACTCTCGATGCAGAGATAGATCTGCGTCTTCCCCCCCCCCCCTTCCTTGTCATCCCAGGGGGGAGTGACGGCAGATTCACGCGGGACATTAATCATGCGGTGTGACATGTCCCGCAGACATGGGAGGGAGGTGTACTATACCTGTCGGTGTGAGCAGCGGTGAAACCCCCTCCCTCTCAATCCAGAGCCTCTCTAGCTGGTGGGGGGGGGGGGGGGGGGGAGGGGGGGGGGGGAGCCTCCCTCCCCTCTCTGCCAAGGTCCCTCTTCCGCATGGGCACTCGCTGCCGTTCTCTGTACCTGCAGGTAGAAGGAGAGTTGAAGCCCCTCAAATCGACTCCCCCCCACCCTCCCGTCCGAGCACCCCCTCAAACCTCGGCACCTGCTGGTGGAAAGAAAGATGAAGCCCCCCCTCCCTTCCCTGTCTACACTCTACCCTTTCTGCCCAGCACCTCCTTACCAGACCACTTTCTCCTGATGTAAGAAAGTGAAATTCCTCTGGCGCTGCCTACACCCTATCTTTCCGGCTGACTACTCCCCGCAAGGGCCCCAAGGATCCCAGCTGGATCCACCGACCTACAGACCCTGCATTCAGGGCTGGTGATAAGACTTTTAGGGCACCACTAATTTGTATACAGCGTGAAATCACAGCCAATGTCATGCGCTGCCATAAATTGACTATTGTTGATAGACTTTTCAGAAAGCAACTTTCTTGGTATAGATATCAGAAAAACAATAAAAGCATCAATATTAACACTTATAAACACTCACAAAAAAGAATTTACACACTAACGAAATAAGTACATACAATTTAACTTTTGATTAACTGGAAATCCGTTATATAAGTCACACTGGATGGAAAGGTTTGGACTTGGTTTCTTCAGAATATATTAGATTAATGCCAACCATTTATTTACATGTTTTTCTAAAGCACAAACCTAGCTGGAAGGCTGCGAAGCGCTGTACAGGGTCGAAGTCAAAGACACAACCAACATAGCATAGGAGGAATAGGTTTTTTGTAGACTGTAGATCTTGATGCTGTTTTAAAAAAAAATAGTATTCATCTGTTTTCTGTTTTTCCGTCTCAATGTTATCCACGAAAGCAGGGGTCTCAGTCATATAGTGCAAACCTAGCTAAAAGCAGCGGAGCACTGTTCAGGGTTAATGACAAGCATAAAGTCAAGCAGTGATAGGAAACATGGCTGGTTTGTGGACTGTTAAGCAAACACAAGGAGATATACAACCAAAGCAAAACATCAAGCCTAAAAAAAACTCACAATGCACCTCCCCCAGTAATCCCCCACAGTAAGCCCAATGTTCAAAGTATTATTGTTGTATGCTGTGCACATCCACTACTCCCGCTGTTTCCAGGGAGCAGTTACAAGGACCAACATTGATACAATGACAAATGTGAAGTGCACCACAATGAATAAGTTCCAAAATGATTTAGTCCATCCAATTGGTATAACTCCCAAAAGTCCTTTAATCTTTACATGAATATTGTTAAGAACTTATTCATTGTGGTGCACTTCACATTTGTGAAATATACAAACACAAGGAGATGATGGACGTAGCGCTTAAACTTTTCAGATACTCACCCCCAGCCACAGATCTGGGTTGAAACCATCATTGTAGCTCACTTCACCAGTCCAGTTCAGACCCAGCTGTGTGCAAATCATTATTGATCCAGTCCCTCATGGGATCAGTCCAGCCCGAACTGCCAAGCCAGGTCTTCCCTGGACCGTAAACAAGCACCCTGGGACCGGTTTTGGGGTAGCACTCCTCATCATCAGCCAGGCTAGCTTGAATCCAGAGTCGAAGTGAGCAAGGTACTCACGTCTGGGCATATCCTGCCAATTTAGGGCGAACAAAGCCAACACAAGGAGATGGTGGACGTAGCGCTGAAATATTTTAGACATTTACCCGCAGTCACAGATCTGGGTCCAAACTGGAATGGCATGGCGAGCAAAATAATGATGGATTAAACCCAGATCTGTGACTGGGGGTGAATGTTTAACAATGTTCAACATTCCGTCCATCATCTTTTTTGTGTTGTGGATTGTTAATGCATTGTGATTGCTTTGAAGATGATGCAGCTGGGTTTGAAGATTGTGTGGTCTGGCAAGGAGAAACTGTGGAGTTCCATCATGGTGGAATGATGTTGTTGTCATATTTCTTCATGCTCTAGTGAGATGTGCTGCAGCATGTAGAATGCCCTTAAGGGGAGCCAGTGTGGATTACAATTTCAAAATGGTTTCCTAGATACCCAGTTCAAGATAAGGTAACTGCAAGAAAGATAACAAATAAAATAATTGAAAACAGCTTAACTTCTATTAAACCATCACCAAAATCATTATAAAATACTAGAAACTATCAGAATACAATCCGTTGTAGGCTAAAAGTGTTAAATGTCATGTGCAGTGAGCACTTCTTTGAAAGTCATCTGAATCCTTTAAATGTTCTGTTACTAATTATTAGTATACATTTACATGGTTCCAGAGAGTTTTTCCTTCATAAATTAGCATGATGCCGATATAATTAACAGTTTTGAGATACATATTCTTTCACCCTCAAACAATGATTTGTCCCATTTTGCAGAACACCTGGAAAGCACACATTGAAATGCGATTAAATAATGCTGCAAACTTGGCCCACTAACCACCTAGTACCTTGGGCCACACAGTACTGGCCTATGGCTACACGGCCTAGTGGAGGAAGGCCAGGCCTCTAGGTTTGTGTCTGGTCAGCATTTTACTATCATGGACTGTGTTTTGATGTCTAAACAAGAGCAAAAGAGCAACAAATCTCAAAAAGAGGTTCATGGGCTATACAAATATAGAACAGAAACACCCTTGCCTCACCAACTAAGCAACATTTCTTAAATTGGAAGTGCACAAAATACAAAGAAAAACGGTGAAAGCAGAGGCCTTCAAATTGGGGTGAGGCCCTCCTGGTGGGCCTTAATTGATCTCAGGGGTGCACCAGACTCAGCAGTGGCTGAGACTAATTCAAGCATTCCGTCCATCACTATTTTGTATACTTTAGTGTGTCGCCCTAAGTAGGATAGGTATGTCCAGATGTGAGTCCCATGACCACTGTATCACTGAAACCAAGCTAAACCTGGCTGACAAGCACTAACTAGGGCAAAACGGGTCCTGGGTTGCTTGTGTTCTGGTTTGGAGAGGACCTGGCCTAGCAGTTCACCAACTGCTCCCATTGGAGCAGGGTCAAGATGGATTTGCATATGGCTGGGTCCACACTGAGGTGGCATGGTGTACAAAATAATGATGGGCTGGGATGCAGCCTGAATAATTACCAGTTGCTGAGATTAATTCAAGCAATCCCTCCATTTTCTTTTGTATATCATTTTTGTGGATAGTAAAATACAGCCATAATTTGGACTCAATGGACGCATAACCCCAAATGCCATGGTACCACCGCACTTTCTGCGCCCTTCAGAGGAGCCTATTGCCCTGGGCATTGCAGCTATGGACCAGTGGTGCAAGGCAGAGGACAGCAGCCTCCCTTCCTTAGGACTTTTAGCACTGGACCATGGCTGGTAGGCCTAGGGAAGGATGTGTTATGCAGCTCTGTATCATGGCTGTGCAAGTGCATGGGAGAATGGACCAGGGGCATAGTAATTTAGTCATGGGCCCTGAGGCAAGAAAATAATGCCACATAGTAAACAAGAGCCATATTCTGGATGCATTGGGTCCCAAGTCTCTATGAGCCCTGGTGCCACTCTAGCTGCTGCACTACTGATAGCTACACCCCTAAGAGAGCCCCCCATGAACTTCACACCCATACTCTTGTAATCAAAAGCTCATGGGCTGGAGCCTCCCCACTAATGTATCCAACCACGACCAACTGCGAGGCCCAGGAGAGATAGAGCCTCTCCCAGGCCTCACATCTCTGGAACATGGCTGTGTGGCTTATGGAAGAGAGACAATGTAGCAGAGCAATGGTGTTTTGGGCCCTGGTGCAAAGTAAAAGTGCTCTCTCAACCCTGTCCACTAGCTGCACAGTGTAATAACGACATAACTTGGGAACATTGGACTTAATACCCCTGGGCCCAGTGCTACTGCACCTACTGCACTGCTGATAGCTACGCTCCTGACATGGACCCATGCACAGATCCATAGTACAGAGCTGTGACACTGTTTCAATTGGGCCCAGGGGATGGGCCCATACGAGTCCCCCCTTCCTGGGCCTTTCACTCATGCATCGTGTACTGCTGAGAGTATTAGGGAAGGGAGCCCCCTAACCAATGGGCCTCGCATGGCTGTGAGGCCCAGGGGAGAGGCCCCCAAGGCCTTGCAATGCTGCACCATGGCTATAAGGCGTAGGGTAGGGGACTTCACTCCCCACAACCATTGTCTAGTGTTGCAAGAGATGGGAGCTGGAATAGGGGAGCCCTCTGCCAAGGGCCTTTCAACAATGGTGTATCACTGAAAGCCCAGGGGAAGAATTTTACCTCGCCTGCACTACCCTACTACGATCCAAAGCGGTGAGGTGCAGATGATGGATGGTCCCATCACCTGGGCCTCACATCCCTGGTGTTGTGCTGCAAGGCCGAAAGGAGGAGAGGCCCTTTTCCTGGGCTTTGCATCCATGGTAAACAGTCCTCGCCTCAAGGGCCAAGTATGGTGGCCAATTTTCCATTACCAATTTAGAGGACAATTTGTACTTTGGGAGAAACAATCGTCAGTGGAGGTACATTGCATGTGCAGAGACATCAAAAGATGTTTATTGGGGAGCAGTGAAACTATGAGTCACATAGCAGATTTTTGGGGTTTCATTTGAAATCCACCCCTCTTGGGCAGGCAGTTAAAATTTAACTGAGGTGGAGATTGAGTTTACAAGTGTGATTACTCTACATACTATATTTGAGTTCTAATCCCTTTACCACCTCCTGGAGCAAACCTTGACTGCTCGCTATAGCAAATTTTGAGCCACAAGTTTAGAAAATGAACACTGGAATGTGGACGGGAGTGGAAGATTTGAGAATGCCACCTTATGAGTCCCTGATTTCTCAAAACTGTCAACAAAGTGTCTAAAAGGGTTTTATGTTATATATAAACACTTACTACTAATTAGAGTATAATGGGGGTTATGTAGAAAACTGCAAGTCTTCATGTGGACTACAATAGGAAATACGATAGATTAGGATTTCTGTAGTCTTAGAATCCTGGTCTTTTTGTTGTTTATAACTCTTTGAGTGGAGAGCGACCAGGGTTCTTATTCCCTCTATGCTCCAGATTGAATGTGTACAAATTAATACAAACCATTTCCTTTCACGTTCTTAGTATTGTATCCTGGCTTTTGCAGACTCTTAAAACAGCAAAACATTGCTGAGATTTTTATCTCTTGGAAGGTGGCAACCCTATTTGCATCTGGATTCGCAATAGTTGAAGGTGATCTTGAACTTGCATGGTGCAGGACTCATCAGGGGCTGAAATGCCCCCTCCCAGACACTGACAAGCATCTCTTTTACAGCTCATCAAGAGCTGAAAAAGTGAGAGGTACTTGTCCTTTGAAAGAGCCCCTGCGTCTATGACTGGCAGTGCTACACGTGCATGGGATGCCCAGGAAAGAAGGGCCCCTCCCCTGGGTTTATCAGTGCTGCAGCATAGGTGCGAGGCTCAGGTTAGGAACACTGGCGCAATGCCCCATGTTGGATGACAGAGTGCGGGCCCTGGTCTGCTGCCCATGCTTAGTGCCAGCCCTGCCTGCATTACATACCACCTGCCTATAGTAGCTACTAGCTCCTAGATCGACAATGAGTTTAACATGAAATAAAACACATACAGAAGCTTCAGTTCGGCTCTTCATGGTTCACAATGTGGCGATTCACCGTGAAAAGATGTCATACTGTAAAAAAATAAACTGAAAAAAAAGAATCTGACTAATTTCTTCTACACGTGCTACGGCAGCCTTCTACATTTTTAACCCCTCCTGCGTAACTTCTTGAAAAAACAGGCAGACACCATGGTATATACAGGGGGAAAGCACACATCAAACTTGTATCTTCTTTGTACCTCTGCTTAGGCCACAACACAACGCTGCACCCCTTATCATTGGGTTTAATTATAATGGGTTAACCTTTTCTGAGTTTCTGGATGGCATTTTTAAGAACTGTACTGTAGACTTCTCTCTGTCTGTTTATTTTTCTATAAATCTTTTTTAGATGCATGATCTGTAAACTGCAATATCACTAGGCCCATGGGGTAGTTGTGGCACATTAGGTTGATGTAAATGCCAATCTTTCGGATGTAGGAATTGCTCAGTGAGACAGTGAAGGGACATAATTAAACCCTGCGCCCTAATATGTGCCACAATTGCCACCAAGGGGGCAATATTGCATGGCAGTCTAAGCCGCTGTATATAGAAGAGGCAATAAGACAGCTGTAAGATAAAGAATGCTACAGCATTATCACCACAAAGGAGTATTTAAAGGTAAAACAAATATACTTCCTGGAACTGAGAGACTGATTGGGAAAAGTGCTCCTCGGAAGGAATGACTATTTATTATTGAAGAAAGACCTTCCCAAAATACCAGCACTTTAGTTTCTGCCTAAAGTCCATAAGGATTCCTTCCAGAAATCCTACTGGTAGACCAATAATCTTGACACAGGACAATCTGTTTGAAAATGCCTACATACATACAAACATATTATATTTTTGTTTCAGGGTACACTAAACTGACAGTTGGGAAGCACTGCAATGGGCACATGCTTCATCCCCAGCTATGCAAATATGCATAGATTGTATGAAAAAAGAGTGTTGGCTAAAAGGTAAATCAGTTTTTTCCATTGGATTACATTTACAGTATGCCAATAGGGTGTAGGCAAAGAACCCTACGCACTAAATTTAATAAGAAACCTACAAAAATGGCAACATTATTACATTTTAAAAGTGAGCATATACTGTATGTACTGCATTGTCCTTGCTCCAAGATTTATGTAGTAAGTACAACTCTCCCAGTACTTGAAATGATATCACAACATTTGTGAGCCGTAACAAATTTGAACAGGATTTATCTTGTAGCAGACACTTTCACAAGGTGTATGACAGAATTTTGAAAAATCTTCATTAATTTGTGATTGATATGGTCTAATTGAACATTTGAGGAGGTGAAAGGGAGGGTAATCTCAGCTGTTTGGAATCTAGATATATACTTGAGTTAAATGCCAAGAAAGCAATTAGAATGAATGCCACAGAGGAACATTTTCTCTATTTGGCAGATGAATTATAATATTTAAGGATCTTCTTCCTTAATTCTATGGTGTGTTTTATTCTGAACTAATGGCGGTGTTTTGATTTTTTTGTAGGTTTTGATGAATGAGAATTGATGAGGAAATGTGAACTACATTTGACTGTGCTGCACTGAGCCTTAACATTATGTACTCTTGATTTGGGGTATACATATATATTTCTTAGATAATTGAGATGATTAAGCACACTAGGGTGAGACAAATAGGCTAAACAATAGCCCACTGGCCCATAATGCAATTTCTGACTGAATTCTAAATACATTAATTAATGTTGTCTCCTTTATCTGCATGCTAATGGAAACCAGTAGTTTTTAGTTGAAATTAAATAAAGAGGTAAAAAGCTCATGGTTAGAAAAAACCTTTTTTGAAATAATATTGCAACTCAACATGACCAATGCTCCGTTGTAAGCTATAATGTGTTATGATGACTGCATTATTTAGTGATTGAAGTAAAAAACTGAAATCAGCTATGTGAGTGCCAGTTTCTGTCCTTGGATCTTAGACCGCTTTCCTGCATCCATCTATCTCCCACTACTTGCCCACTTGTTACCTGTGCCTGGGCCTAGTATTACCTGCATGGAGACGGATCAGGGCCATCTATTTGTTGGGTGTTTGCTGCTCAAAGTGTCTATACTTTTAAAAATCTCAGTGCTTGGGCCCCTTCACATCACTTTTACTTGGTGCTAGACTGCTTGGTGGGGAGAACTGGAGTCCTGGTGAAGGAGGGCGCACACAGTATCTACACCACTCACACAGCGTTGCGCACACACACCCACTGCCACCTCCCTAGTGTTAGCGACAGAGTGGTGCCCTGCCAGCTGCATCTGCAGGCTACTCCTTTCCCCTGCTTGTGCCTCATTATCATATCCACATGGTTCTGACCCTATTCAATAAGCGGTAAGCTTGACTGTCAGTGCGCAGAGTTGAATCCAGTGGCGGCTCCTCCGCTAAAGCGGAAGAGCATCGCCTCACTGCTCTTTGAGCAGGAAATAAAAGATGATAATAACATAGTTATTTTCATTTTATTTTTCACACGTTTGGGCTGGTTTAGGGCAGGGTGGGCTGGATGCACAGAGGGGCAAGTGGGTTGCACACTCTTAGTGCCCATGACTGCTTGACCGGCCGTCTTGGCCTGGCCAAACAGTCAGGCGCACTTTGCATATTCCCCACCAGGCTGCATTACACAGCCTGGTGGGGAACATAACCCAGGACCCCAGTCCCCATCTAAGTGCCAATCCAAGGTGCTTAGACCAATGAGGATGCTGCATTGCAGCGTTGTGATTGGCTATAGGGAGCTTGGGTGCTTCCTGGTTCTGACGCCAGAGAAGCAGAGGAGAGACGCAGACGGCAGGACAGGTGAGTGTTATTTTTATCATTTCTGTCCCCCACCACACCTCCCTCCCTCCTGTCCATCCATCCTCATTCCCTGCCAGCCGCTACTGGTTGAACCCACACTAACCAGACTGTCCACCATAGCTACTACAGGGAAGAAAACAAACAGGAGTACAAAATGGTGAAGAGGAGAAAAATGTAGCAGATCTAAACCCCAGCAACGTATTCACCCTTGTGAAGTTAGAAGTATCTTATTTGCATACATATGTAGTTGCACCAAAGCACATTGAGGCTGCTTTTAGGAAGAGTGGGGCAAAATTCGAGTCCATGTACATGTGCGCAGTATCTATCAAGAAATCGAGCTTCTCCCAACGTGACGTTAAAGTAATAAGTCTTGACCGATGCTGTGAGAAGAAATCATCATCACAACTTTTATAGCATGTCCCTGACCATGTCATGTGTGATATAATATATGAGGTCATAAGCAGTGCATTTTTGGGGCGCGAGTTATAGTTAGCTCACTACCCTAACAGCTGAATTTCTCTGGTTTTGTATGAGTGAAATCTGACCCTAACTATAATGTCTGTGTAACCATTGTTTTTTTCAGTGAATATATATATATCGGCAAGTGATCAAGGCCTGTTGAAGTCATGGTGGAACAATGAGTGAATAAACTTGTTTGCACCAGCAAATTGGAGTCCGTTCCTGTTTCTTCCACGCATAAGGGAATTCAAAGAACAAAGGACAAAACGATATATATATATATATATATATATATTTATATATCTTCCTGGTTTCTGCGAGTTTCCCTCTCGGCAACCAAACTGCTGATGGTGCTGTGTGCTGCAGCGCTTCGCCGCGCACTGTTTTAAATCAAAAGAGCGGCTCCACAAACAATAAAGAATGGATCTCACAGCACTCTAGTGTAGTTTTTTCATTGCTTTTTAATTATGGCAGTAGCACAAATGCCAACGCGTTTCGATGCATCCCATGCACCATGGTCACGACACTGACCATGTTTTCTCAATCTTTTTTATACATTTTGTGCTTCAATTCAAACAATAAAAAAAGAGTAAAAGGACATGAGTTGTTACATTTTCGGGCGGCCATATTGGAGTGTACTTTTGACAAAATTAAACGCATTCTAAATACATTCTGGCAATGCCTATTTCAATATAAACATTTCCGCATTATTTGAATTCATTGTCAAACCTGTGCATTATTCTCCATCAATCTATTTTTTATCTAAATAACGAGTTGGCGTCTGTCCTACTGCCATAATTAAAAACCAATGAAAAAACTACACCGGAATGCTGTGGGATCTATTCTTTATAGTTTGTGGGGCCTGTCTTTTGATTGAGATATATATATGTAAGTTAATAGACATCTCAAGTTAGGTTCCCTATTTGTGATGTCGAGATAGGCGTGCCCATTCCTTACCCAGGTATTCATTCATTTGTCTGTCAGACCACAAATTCTACATAAGTTAGGTTCCCTATTTATGTACTAATTAATCTGAATTTGTTTCTATCCCGGCCATGTTGTACAGTTAGAGTATTCTAATTCTGTGTTTAGATATTTGCGTGTTGACTTTTGCACTGTGTACAGTACTTTAGGTACCTACTATTTGCACATTTGCACGATCTAACCTCGTATTCATGACAATTTGATCTGTCTAAATTGATTGTATATATTGATATATTTGTAAATTTTGATACCCGTTTTTTAACACATTTTTAACACTTTTTTCTACACTTTTGATACTACTTTTACCTTTCATGACATCGATTGCCTATATGTATTTATGACCTATTTTAATTCAGGGCTCTGAATTTAGTTATATTTGCTGATTTGGCTTCCGTTGTTTGGTGGTTTCGTGGCTCAATATGTACTTCCATAGATGATGATTACCTTTCGTCGCAATCACTATTCTTGCACTTTTTTGTCACATATGCACTTTATTATGATCTATTTGCTGCTAAGATAACATCGCTATATTTTGCACACTTACACTATGGTTCTGACGTTTTTGCACTTATGAGATCCCAATTCCTACACAAGTAACATCTTTGTACATACAATGTGTTATTTATGCAATGATAATAGGGAGAAATTTAGTAAATATATGGATTTAGCCAGTCATCCAGTGCAATTCATAAACGTTGTTAAATAATTCAGGATTTAACCTGACATCTGCCCCCTTGTTTTAAGTGTGTTTAGAAAGAATTTACAATGCAGCGATAGTCTTTCTTCACTAGTATTTATCACGTGATATGGGAAGTTACCACCAGGGGGTGGTAACTTACACAGGTGACCTGCATTTAAAAATGGCTTGTGATTGTTTTATTCTTGCACTGCAGCGTGAGCAAGGGCATCCGTGCTCGAAACGCGTCGCTGACATATGGCTTGTGAACTGCAATAAACATTATTTGCCTGCTAGATTGGTGGTCCGTTTTTCCTTCCTGTGGTTGGCGTGGAGGCTTCTGACCGCGTACGCAGAGCTGGAGAGAGGGAATCCTGTGCTCTCATATATATATATATATATATATATATTACCTACTGGCGGTCGCCAGTAGGTATATATAGTTAGGATTTTTTCTCCATGGGATTTTTGAAAATTCTATGTCTAATAACTTTGGCGTTTGTGGACGGAATTGGCTGAAATTTTCAGGAAAATGGAACATTTTGTTTCTGAGCAGCCCCTGACAATTTGGGGGGGTTTCATCAAGGGGGGGCCGAGAAAAAAGGGGGGTCCCAAAACTCGTTTTTCCCATGTTAATTTCCATAGGGCGGTTGGCCTCACTTTTAGCTCGAACGGCTGAATGGATTTGCACGAAACTTGGCAAAATTGTAGGGACTGTTAGCCCGATGTGCCTTTGCTAGGTCTCAATATATGTGCTCCAGTGGATTTTGAGTAATTTAGGTTCAAAAAAAGATATATATCTGGGCGGAGCCTAACCACACATCTGATCTGATTGGCTGTCAGCACTTCATCCAAGAAGTGTTGGCAGCCATCTTGGGACCAATATACATGATAGCACCACATTAAAAAGCATTGTAGTTAATAGAGGGTTTTAGGACTTTAGTTACATTATAAATCATTTGTTGATGGTACCATACTCGTTTTAGGAATTGTGGTGGGTTCTAAGGTGATTTTACCATGTGAAAAAACCTTCTGCTGTGATATCATTAATATTGTTTGAAAGAAAACTAATATCTCATGATTTTCCCACAGTGGTTTGGAAGGGGATCTATAAGCTAAACTGAAAGCATATTTTCTGTAAATTCACATTATCTTTCTCAGTCATGTGAAAATGAAGTCTGACATTCTCAGTAAAACATGTACATCCAACAAGGACAGAAACTGTCAGTTGATTCCTTTGTGTTCTACTGCAGCCTCCTAGAGTGTTCTAAAGAACAACTAGAGCGCTAACAGTCCTACTTATTACAAAGGTATGGCACACCTGAAGCCATCTTGATTGGAATAAAGTGGTAACTCTTAAAACATTTAATTTAAAAAGAAACAACATGAGGGGGTATATTTTGCCATAGAAAGTATGATTAGTGCTGCAGAATGAAAAATTAGGGCACATTTTGAGTGACTTCTCAAATCCTTTTCTATTTCATTAAAACATTCTGACATGCAGTCTCCCAAAATGGCCACCAGAGACAAAAGAGCCCAAATGTAGCCCAAATATCACCCAGATGTAGCCCAGGTATAGCCCAATGACAGAATGTCCCAGAGTGTTCTAAAGAACAACTAGAACGCTAACAGTCCTACTTATTACAAAGGTATAGCACACCTGTAGCCATCGTGATGGGAATAAAGTGGTAACTCTTAAAACATTTAATTTAAAAAGGAACAAAATGAGGGGGTATATTATGCAATAGAAGGTATTATTAGTGCTGCAGAAAGAAAAATTAGGGCACATTTTGAGTGACTTTTCAAATCCTCTTCTATTTCATTAAAAAATTCTGACATGCAGTCTCCCAAAATGGCCACCAGAGACAAAAGAGCCCAAATGTAGCCCAAATATCACCCAGATGTAGCCCAAGTATAGCCCAATGACAGAATGTCCCAGAGTGTTCTAAAGAACAACTAGAGCGCTAACAGTCCTACTTATTACAAAGGTATGGCACACCTGAAGCCATCTTGATTGGAATAAAGTGGTAACTTTTAAAACATTTAATTTAAAAAGGAACAAAATGAGGGGGTATATTTTGCCATATGAATTATGATTAGTGCTGCAGAAAGAAAAATTAGGGCACATTTTGAGTGACTTCTCAAACCCTCTTCAATTTCATTAAAAAATTCTGACATACAGTCTCCCAAGATGGCCACCAGAGACAAAAGAGCCTAAATGTAGCCCAAATATCACCCAGATGTACCCCAAGTATAGCCCAATGACAGAATGTCCCAAAGTGTTCTAAAGAACAACTAGAGCGCTAACAGTCTTACTTATGACAAAAGTATGGCACACCAGAAGCCATCTTGATTGGAATGAAGTGGTAAGTCTGAAAACACTCAATTTAAAACGGAACAACATGAGGGGGTTAATTTTGCCATAGAAAGTATGATTAGTGCTTCAGAAAGAAAAATTAGGGATCATTTTGAGTGACTTCTCAAATCCTCTTCTATTTCATTAAAAGAATTGTGACATGCAGACTGAAACATGCACTTTGAATACCAGCAGCAGACGTCCCTGGTGAGCAGTAGCTTTACTACAGTGATCTAATGTGCAACTAGAGTGCTAACATTCAGAATTTATGGCAAATGTGTGACACATCTGAATGCCTTCTTGATGGAACCAAAGTAAACAAGCATTGAAAATGCAATAGATCTCGCCCTCGTTTAAGTTAAAGCCATTCTGTTTGTAATGAGGTGGCTTTTTAGCTTTGCTTTTATTAGTGTTTTTTCAACTTTCATGTAAATAACATGCATCTGTATGCATATAAGTATATGTATGCATGCATTTATGTTTGTATTTATATAGATATACAGATGATATATGTTTATATATGTATGTATATATATATATATATTCACTGAAAAAACCATAGGCTATAGACCATATATAGTTAGGAATTAGCATTTACAAAACCTTGAAAATTCACTGAAAAAACCATAGGTTATAGACCATATATAGTTAGGAATTAGCATTTACAAAACCTTGAAAATTCACTGAAAAAACCATAGGTTATAGACCATATATAGTTAGGAATTCGCATTTACAAAACCTTATTTTACTCACACAAAACCATTGAAATTCCATATATAGTTAGTTGCACTAACTATATATCGCGCACCCGCAATCCACTGCTGATGATGTCACATATTACATCATTCATGACATGGTCAGTGACATCACTGATGACATCACTGATGACATCTCAAATGACATCACTGATGACATCACTGATGACAACATCCAGCGACTGTATGTTTCTGTAAAGTTAAAATATGTCTTACATATTGAAGAATGAGTGGATGTATAAGTGTCTGGATGAAGGATTTAGTAGGTGCATGACTGACTGTATGAGTGAGTGATTAAATGTGTCTCACTGAGTGCATGGGTTAGTGACTAAACTGTCTTAATTTGTGCATCATTATGTCTGTTGTTCTGTAAACTGTTGCATGTGTTGACAAGTAGCTATATGAGTAACTATATGGGTTATTAATTGGTTGCCCAAGTATTTGTATGGGAGACTGAGTGTGTGTGTGCGTGGCTGGGAGGTGTATGACTCTGTGCATAGATGTGTGAGCAGTTGATTCACTAGATGTATGGTTTCAAAAGTGCATGTGGAAACAGCTGTATGGGCGGTTGACTGTGTGCATGAGTGCATTGGTGAGTGAATGGATATCTCAGTGCTACATGTCAAAGTAAGTACATATGTAAAACACAGTACATGTGAGAGTTGACATATATAAATAACTGTGCATAAGAGCCAGTGAATGTGTGAGTGGCTGTATGGATCATTGTGAACTTGTATCAGGGATTGTATAAGAGAGTAAATATGTGTTAGTATATGTTTGAATAAGTAAAGTTTGTATAACTGTATAGTTGAGGAAATGGAGGTGTGATTGATTCTTTGCATGACTGACTAGGTGTGTGAGTAACTCCATGGATGAGTGACAGTCTGTGAGTGTCTGTTTACACTGATTGTATCTAAGGTTATATTAGAGTCTGAAGAGGTTCATCGTATTATCACATGAATGATATCATCAGTGATGTGATCAGTAATGTCAAATGAGATGTCATCAGTGATGTCATCAGTGATGTCATTTGAGATGTCATCAGTGATGTCATTTGAGATGTCATCAGTGATGTCATCAGTGATGTCACTGACCATGTCATGAATGATGTAATATGTGACATCATCAGCAGTGGATTGCGGGTGCGCGATATATAGTTAGTGCAACTAACTATATATGGAATTTCAATGGTTTTGTGTGAGTAAAATAAGGTTTTGTAAATGCGAATTCCTAACTATATATGGTCTATAACCTATGTTTTTTTCAGTGAATATATATATATATATATTCTTCAGAAATGTCTGCCACCCATTAATCGTCGCGCTCTATCGCACGGGTGCAGCAGTTCACATCCCATCCCTTCTGCCAATGGTCTTAAGCAAGGATGCCTACTGGCCCCCTTATTGTTTTCCCTTTATGTGTATGATCTTCCTCAAGCTTTGTCTCTGAGTAGTGGTATTGCCCCTGTTTTGGGAGATAAAGCCATTGCATGTTTAATGTATGCCGACGATATTTTGCTATTAGATCTGACTCCGAAAGGCTTACAAAATCGTCTGCATGCATTACAGGTGTTTTCAGAGTTGCATTTTTTACAGATTCATATTTCCAAAAGCAAGGTTATGTGTTTGACTGGTAAGAAAAGATATTCTCATGGGAATTTCACGTGGTCAATAGGCGGCCAAAAGTTAGAAACTGTGAAATCCTATATGTTTTTAGGGAAAATAATATGCGGTAACATGAGCAACAAGGCTCATATTGAGAATAACAGGCGTAAGGCTCTGATGCAGGGTAAGGGCCTAAATGCACTTTATAAAGCCACAGGAAAACGGCATTTTCCCTATTTGCTTGAAGCTTTTCGTGCAAAAATTCCTGCTTCCCTGCTTTACGGCACTGAACTTATCGAAGTGAGTAGTTGGGGTTTTCTTCACTCTGTTGAAGGTAGACTCCTGCGTCAACTAACCTCTGTTAATACCGCCTGCCCTGTAGCCTCTCTTAGGCTTGAGTATGGCATGAGAAGTAGTTGGGTTCAGGGGTTAGCCGGAATTGTGAGATGGATCTTTCATCTAGCTAAATGTGATCCATCCTCATTAAGACATCTTATCCAAAAGGAATTACTAGGTCCTTTAAAGGAGTTTTCACCAATTGTAAAAAACTTCAGAAAGGCGGTCATGTTATTGCAATTGGAGGAATCTACCCTTTTTTCTCTTTCAATTTATCAGTTAAAAGCTTCCTTAAAATTTGCAACATGGAAGCTAAGTTTCTCGTTGGATAGAGATCAGATAAGGACAAAGAAAGGCGATTTGCCCGTTATTAATTCCCTTAGTCTTAAAACTATGCAACTCTACACTACCTGGAATCTCCCACACAGCATTCGCCGTTTTTGGTTCTTATTAAGGCAAGATATGTTACCACTGAATAATCTTTTAGCTAAGTGGAATGGTTCCTCTAACAAATGTACCTTGTGCAATGTTTCGATTCAAGATCTCACCCATGTCTTATTTATATGTCCGGCTTTGACAAAATCCCGCCGCAAATGGGTGAGACCAATTTGTTTAGAACTCGGAATCTTATCTGCTGGTGCTTTTTCTGATGCCATTCTTTCGCCCCCTAATGAAATATTTTGTTCTAGAATCTTCAACTTTTTTAAATGCTTTTTAGATTTGTATTAATCATGTGTGTAAGTTTCTCTTTTTGTACAATATTGGAGTGTTATTGTGTATGTAAATTTTATGTGGACCTCTCACGAGTTCCAAAACATAAATAAATAAACTTGAACTTGCAGCAGTTCACGGAGGTAGCTCTGCGACGTCTACCACCATACATAGATACCCCAAGACAAACACTGCTGCGCACGCGGGCTGATCACGAAAATCACATTTATTCCAGCAATTCCATGGTAGACTAACACAAACGCGTTTCGGCCACGTGGCTTTTGTCAATGTTAGCTAACATAACTTTCAGTCTACTTTAAATAACAAACCATTTTGTTGTTTTCTCTTCCTTCAATCAAATTTTACAAACATGGTTTACATGGTTAAGGGACCAAACATAAGATTACCTATTCAGACCAAACATAAGATCGCCCAACCAGACTTTTCATGTTGGCCATCTTGGCCTATCTCTATTTGCATTGCACAATATCGTTGTTGCATATAACAAGCAAGCATTTCATGGGCATAATAAATCTACATGTATTTCAACATGATCATTTAAAAAAATCAGAAATATACATGACCATGATTCAATTTAAATTATTAAATGTTAAATGTACATTTTAGATTGTTTTCAATTTCATTCCTGTTGCTCCTGTGATATTGACTCCCTGATGTTGTGACCAGCCAATATCAGTAAATACTATCGAGAATCACACAGATTGAAATTCTCTTTGCAGTTTTTTGCAAACAGGAGAACCAAGTTAGCAATACAGGGCCATTCACATTCACTGGTCCCTTATCGTTGCATGCCCATTTTGTGTGCTTGCATCTAGAATCTAGTCTGCCTTCATGTGTGGAACCAACCCACCCTTGATGCGCCCATGCCCTGCCACGGCATTGGTCCACCTGAAGGGTAAATCTTCAAGGGATAGACATCGCTCTCGATTATCCACATTATACTGTATGCCACCAATTGTCAACTCAATCAAGCCCTAAATGGGCAGTATAATTTGCCCTCACAGAATTCCCTCTGATATGCCACCAATTATCAACACAATCAAGCCCTGATGGGCAATGAGATATATAGATCGACTGAGGCGTATGCCCTGATTACCCGTCTCTCTGGATTCAAGCAGACTGCTGGTAGTCCTGCCTCCAAGGTGGTCGGGATTACGACATAACCCGCAACGCCCCTAATTATTTTTAACATACGGTTATTTTCGTTTGGGACATACGGCCTGTATTGAATGACCATAGTAGTAAGATATTAAATGTTTATGTGGGATTCAAATATTATATCCTGAAGAAGGTGTTGGCTCTCTAAATACGTGCCCACCAAAACGCGTCGATGCATTTTTTGAGTTGCAATACGCTAAGTCTATGAAACAATAACTCTAACTACGAAAGCTACATATGTGTTAGAGTGTGATTGCATTTTTGACTATTGTATTTGCCTCATTATAATAGGAACCATTTATTCCTTACTTCTGTTTCCCACTTTTGTGTTTTATTTTGTACAACTATATATTTTTATATGTTTCGTTTTTTATTAATTAATAATGTATATTGTGTTTTTAATATATGCTTGAATAAATTGTACATTTTCTATGAAATTATTTTTATATTTTCCTCTTTCTTCCTCTTTGAGTTTAATGCTGTGTATGCAAGTATAGATGTTATAGAAGTTTACCCAAAGGGGAAATCCTGTTTTGACATTGGGCAATGAGATTTGCCAGCGTGGAATCCCAGCTGACCATTATAATACAGTTCATTTAATCTCAACCCAGAAAAAAAACACAGTTCCTCTTCACTGTTCAACCCTAGGGAGGTACGGGTGCGAAGGTTGATAATATATCTCGCTTCCAACTGCCTTAGCATCTTTACCCTGTCTCCTCTTCTTTCTTTTGTGGGGACATGGTCTAGGCAAAAATAGCGTAATTTATCGCTTCTTGAACCACGCATTTCGGCAAAATGCCTGGCAAATGGGTACGCATTGTTACAGTTTGTGATTGCCCGTGTGTGCTCCAGAATGCATTTCTTAGCCGGATGAGTAGTGCTTCCAATATACTGGAGTCCACACGGGCAAATCAAACCGTACACTACGAAACTAGTGTTGCAATTGAGAAATGTATCAATCATACGTTTCACTTTCCTACCAGGCACAGTGTACTCCTTGACTTTGCAACTGTTTTTGCAGGCCTTTCATAAGGAACATGGGAAGAAGCCGAAGGCAGGTCTTTTTAAAGACACTTTATCCTCAGATAAATTACTATGTACTAAGATGTCTGTCGATGACTGGCTCTTTCGATATGTTATGTCAGGACTGTTGGGTAGCAATCCGCCAATCACAGTGTCAGTCTGCAGTACTTTCCAATTGTTTTGTACTAGACTTCTAATTTTATGTGCCTCAGCCGAGAAACCTAAAATCAGTCTAACCACTGCTCTATCATTTTGGGCATCTGATGCCTCAGTTGCCTTGTATGTGAGTAGTGTCTGTCTCTCTATTGCTTGCGCTTTTATCGGCAAACGTAAAGGCCAAAGGTATCCGCCCCCTGCTGCACCGGATGTGCGTCACTCCCCCCCTGACCCGGAAGCACTTGACGGCCGGACGCCAGTTGGGCGAGCCATCCGTCCCCTACCTATACCTATGTGGCTGGGGGTGGGGCCCGGTCCTAAGTGCGCGCTCCTTTACAATTCGCGCTTGGCAAAATCTGCCTAGGGATTCGCCTGCTCCTGTTGCGTAATCTTCCTCTCACAAACAATTCCTTTTAAACCGCAGTAATTCCCCATAGGCGATACTATGAATTAAACTGAGCGGGTGCTGACGTCTTGAGTGCAGGACAGTATTACCCGCAGTTGGCTTTCTGTATAGTTTAGTCCAGTTGTATATACACACACATACATGGGTGCATCTATGTTTATTGCGAACCAATGTACATATGTAAATGTTTTTTGTGAATCTGCATGCATGTTTAAAGTGAATGCAATAGTGTATATTTGTGTGTTGTAAATGATTGCATGGATGCTAGCAGTGAGGGCAGGGCTTAAGTGGGCCAGGTCTCACCGTGTCTGAGCACCAGTAGTTTTCTAAAGGAGGCCTCGGAACGGGTCTCTATCGGGCTCTGTTTTGTGCCCTGGCACAGGTGGCCCTCTTTTTCCGTACTGCAGTGACAGTGATGTGTGCATGCTCACACTGCTCACTTCTCACCAGTGGAGAAGTTATGGCATGATGTCATGCCAGGTGAGCGTCGTAGGGGAAGGGAAATCCTTTAAAGAGTAATTTTATAAATGGATTCCCCTTCTCTTTTGGAAACTAGGGAGCAGCAACATTGTCGTAGTGTCACCAGGGCTTTAAGTGGAAGCTTTTTAAATATTATATAAAAGGCATAGTTGCTGCTTATTTATCATTTGCAACTAACAACCATTTGCAAATCCAATAGTCCTGACTTTTTGTAGGTATGATGTTACTTGTTGTATCATATATCTGGATGGAATGATAGAAAGAGCAAAATACAAGTCCAGCGGCACACTAAGCTAAGCATAGATGTTTAGCTTACTTGTTTTTAAACCACGCCCTTAATTACATTGGCCACTCCCCTTTGAGAGACACCCCTAGTTGTTTTTATCCCACTTAAAGCCCTGAGCGGGGGCGGATTGGCAAGGCGGGCATTCGGGAATGGGCCGAAGGGCCGGTGCCTCAGTGCCCTCTGTGGGCCGTTTTTTTTCTCCCCTGTCCCAGTCCACAGAGAGTGGACTAGGAAAGGGGAGAAAAAAAAACGGCCCACAGAGTGCACAGAGACAGAGACTGAGAAAATGAAAGCAGCCTCGCTGTGCGGCCAGACAGCGATTGTCAGCTGTGGGCTCTCCTTCACCCCTGCCCTGCCAAGCAATCAAGCTGAGGCTGGGCCTGGCAGGGGTGATTGTTTGCAATAATCGGCCTCCCTGGGGGCCAGGTGTTTCTCAGGCCTTTGAGCCATTTGCACCTCGGCCCCCTGGCGCCCATGCAGCCCAGAAATGGTGTTAGTCTTAACACCTCGCCCACAGCCCTTCACATTCAGGGCACAGTGGGCGAGGAAGAATGGGTCTTGCTGTGGGGGCCTGGTGATGTTTGGATTTTTTTTATTTTATTTATTTATTTATGCGATTTTATATTGCGTGGACTTTACCGAAGGTGTCAGAGCACTCCACACTAGGAACAGCAATAATACATGAGGAGAAAATTATAAGTGGACAAATTACAAAAGCAAACGTTGTTACATGAATCAAAAGTGACAATAGTGAGCAACCAAAATACAAGAGGAGCAAACGATACATTACAGGAGGAAAAAGTGACATGTGTGCAGGTTACAAAAGCGTACAAAATACAAGTAGAGGTATAATACTGCAATTAATGGCAGACACTCCAGCACAAGAACACACGTTACGTAGGCAATGGTGGCACTTGTGCAAGTATCTAAAGAAAACAAATGTGAGAGGAGCAAACAGTGTGTTACAAGAGAAAAGTGACTTGTGCAAGTTACAAAAGGGTACCATACACAGGTACAAGGGTAATACTACAGTAAATGGTAAACACTCAAACTGCCAGAACACACTGGGAAGGCACTTCCCATGTACCAGCTTCACCTCAGCCTCCCCCTGGCTACCTGGCTACCTTGGATGACCCAGAAAGCTGTGTTTTGTGCTCCCCTGCCAAGGCCTGGAGGGTTGATTAATTTACTAATTGCAGGGGCCTTACCTCTGTTCATGTGCTCCTGAGCTGAAGGTCTGGGGAGGGCTGAGTAGGTTAGTAATAGCAGGGGCTTTGCTGCTTTTCAGGTGCTCCTGTGCTGGAGGGCTGGAATAATTTTGTGACAAAAAGGGGCCTTGCTATTTTTTTTAGTTGCTCAGCATGTAGGCCATTGTCACCTGTGTCGTGTGCAAGAACAGTATCCTCCCACTTTCATTCCTTGTCTGTGCAAATGGTGTTTCATGAAAGGGCACGCCCCTTGAATGTGGGCCACGCCCCTTAAAAATGGGCCACGCCTCTTGAATGTGGGCGACTTTTTTCGTCAGTGCCCGGGCCGATTTGTGTTCCCAATCTGACCCTGGCCCTGAGTGAGGGCATGCATATAAGTAAGTATAGGTGTGATGGTTTCTTAGGTGAAATTTAGTTTGGGGGTATGGGTGGTTAGAGTCTGGCCGCCCGTGTTGGATGATTTTCCATTGAGTTGTCTGTTTTCAGACTTTGGCAGTAACCTTTGCCCTTTTCTTACAGACTCAGGGGCAGATTTATGAGGCCCTTGCGCCACGTTTACGCCGCTGTTGCGTCACGCAAGGCGGCGTAAACGTGGCGCATCCCTACGAACGATTTACAACATGACGCATCTAGGCAGATGCGTCACGTTGTAAAGCCCTGCGCCGCTTGTGGGCGTTCCGGCGCAGGGTGGGCGTTCCTGGGCAGGTGCGCCTCGCAAAAGTGGCTGAGTGAAATCTATGAGATTTCACTCAGTCACTTTTAAGCCAATGCTGCGTCAAAAGCCTGCGCCTGCTTGAAGCAGGCGTAGGTCTTGACGCAGCATTGTTCAAATGGGGCACACCCGAGCCTTGCTGGAGCTGCGTCGCGCTTGCGACGCAACTCCAGCAATGCGCCACATTTCCGGCACAGATGCGTCACGCATCTGTGCGGTTTTTGCACCATGGTGCGCCGCATTATAAATGCGGCGCACCATGGCTGGCGGAGCTGTGGCGCATGTTAACTGGCGCATCCCTGGGGATGCGCCAGTTAACATAAATCTGCCCCTCGGTGCGGGCAGTGGGATTTCGGTAGAGTCAGCGCATCGTCCGTCTGTGGCTTCCCGCAGGATGTTTGAGGCTTTCTGCTAGCGCCACAAACATATGCATCCCGGTGCACGCCATGGCGTGAGTCTTTGCATTCCTACAGTAATTCGTTTACATGTAATCGGCTTTGTTCCGAACAATGTTAGTATTCTCCATTACACGTGACTACTATAAACTGCGCGAGCCGTTTATATGGAGACGGCAGCCGTTCGGTAAAGCCGGGCTCAGCGCAGTGCAAACCGAGCTGCAATAATTCGACGACCATGAGGCACCTTCTGAGGGGAAATATCGAAAGTTGTTTGAGTTCATTTAAACAACTCTTTTTTGGAGGCCTTTATTTGGACAAAGCACAAGACCAAGTAACCCTCCGCCCTCTGCACTCTCTTATTCTGGAGCAGGGCTCGCTGATGCTGGACCACGCTTTTCCATGACGTGTCCCAGTCTCCGTCGTATTGCTGCCGCTCAAGCGGGAAAAAAGTGTTTGTCATGGTAAATATTCCCTGGAAAGAATTCTGCTTCCCGTTATACTAAGGGCTTGATATCAAGTCAATGCTACAGACGTGCCGAAAAGCAGACATATTCACACCTTGTGTTTGTTCAGGCAAAACGACTCCATCATGGGTCGGCGGGAGGGCTTCTGAAGAAGCGCGGAGATCCGGCGCAGGGCATGGAATAGAGGTGTTTTCAGTCGGGTGTGATAAGGAGTCAGTCGTAATTCACCTACATGCACAGACAAAAACTGACGCAAACACTGTCTCTCGTCTATGTTTTAATTGTCTTTAAAAATGTTGGATATTTTACAAAATATTGCTTTTTAGGTGACCCCTTACAATCTGCACTGCGCTCCTTTTTCACTGCCCCTTAAATACCCCTTCTGCACGGCTTCTCTTATTACGTATTGTAACATGCTATGCCCGCCAGCATGGCTGCTGAAAAACCTGAGGCTCGCCCTCAGTCTTACTGACCAAGCTACGCCCCTGTGCATAGCATAAGAATACAGCACGACACAATGGACCATCTTTCAGCTTAAGACACGCAATCAAATACTTTAAGTTAACATGTCAATATATATCAAACAATGCATCACATAACATGATCTAACATACCTATCTAATCAAGCATACCATACCATGCTACTCCATAATATAGATCATACCATACCAAAGCATAACACAACAAATTACACGGCACACGTCACTCTCGCTGGGTGCTCCAATACTTTTCTGCCCTTTTGTCATCTAGCTACGTCGTGAAATGCATGGGACAGGGGGCGGTTAAACACAGAGGGGCATTGGTAGGATGCTGTTAAATGCAGCTCTTCGGACTAGACAGACACGATTGTACTCTTTAATAGACTCCCTTAAAACCATATCTTCTATTTGCTCTCTACTCTCTCTGGGAGCTCTTCTGCCTTCTTGATGTGTGCTGGGGCCGAAACAATTGGCCCCACAGTAATCTTGTTGTCTGTTTGAATCGCTAATACCCTAAAATGAAGAGTTGGAGCAAAAACTTGCAAATTGCCCTATGCAGCTGTTAACTCTTTCCATTTCCATGGATGTATTTTCTGTTGTATTGACCAACACCCCAAGATGCTCCTTGTCCCACACTGCTGCTGTCGGCTGTCAGAATCAGTGGATCCTGAAGACTCAAAGACACTTTTGACTCTACATTTGTAGGAACCGCCATTCAAGCTGTTTCTAGATGCAATTTGTCACAAACATGGTAGCTGTTAAAACCCTTAAAGTTGTGCACCAGTGTTGGAGGAAATTAAGAACTAATGGTCCCAAATGCAGATGAACCTGTGGTACTAAAACAGACAAGCAGCATGTAAGAAAAACACAAACAGCAAAAAGAGAGAGGTGTTTTGTTAGATTGGATCCAAAATCCACATTATTCTCTATAATAGCAGCAGTCGCCATATCTTAGAAACTTTCTGAGGTGATTTTTATTTCATTATTACCTATTGGAATACCCTGTGACATCGCTTGGTCCTTCTGGAGGGTGGAAGAAAGACCTTTCATGGACCCGTCCTGAACCAGGCCTCAATAGTCTTCACATTCTGAGAAGGATGAAGATGAAACTTTGCTTGTGGGATCATGAAGCCATGCTACTTTAGAACCCGAATCACATGGGAAGAATTTTGTAGTGTCTGATGCCTTGAAGGAGACATATTTAGTACATTGCCCAAACAAAAGAGCTCCTGACCATCCTCGCTATGAAACAGCACCAATAGTCGAGTAAGAACCTTGGTGAAAACTCATGGAGCTGTTTTCAACCCTGATGGGAGAACTCAAAATAACCAATGATCTAAGGTACGTGAGACCATTCCGGGATTTGAACATGAAGCTGAGCATTGTGTAGGTCTATGGGTGATAAAAAGTCACCCAGAGGAATTACCGGTAGGATAGCCTGAAGGATATTAATTTTAAAGCAGGATGTTGATATAAACTTTAAATCTATCACCATTCTGTATTGCCTTCATGATTTTGGTTTCTGACGAGGAACATTATAGAATACCACCTGAAGCCAAATTTCTGCAGAGGAACTGGAATGATAGACTTCTTTGGTACCGAAGGATTGACACAGTCCTGTAAAGATCTACTCGTCAATGGTTCTCGATGCAAGCAAGCCTGAGTATGTCTCGATTCTAGAGAAATCCAAATATATTCCAAGTTCCCACTTGTTTGAAATTCTCCTTGCCTCTTTGAACAGGATTAAATATTCCCCTACAGATCCTGACAGCCAAACGATTCTGGCGCAGTCAGGATCCCTGGTGTTGATGACTCTTGGAATCAGGAACCTGACAAGGAAGAAGAGTTGCCTGAGATCTCTTTGGATGGATAAAAGCCGAGTTAGAAGAATTATCATATTTTCCAGAATGAGATTGCTCATATTTTTCAGAAAGTAAGTTTAGTTAGAAGCTTCACTAGCATCGTAGGGTGTTCACTAAAAGGTCACCCTGAAAAACGGCTGATAAATAGGATTTGTTTTTTATCAATATATAGATCTCTTAACTTTGAACACCATCCATTCTTCACTAAACTAAAAGCATTAGTACTTGAAGTGTATGCGGGATAGGCATCCCTGAAATAAAACAAACACAGAGGTAAATGCCCCCTTAACATTTGATACATCATTCTTCCTTTCCTTATAAGCCATTATTTGATGCTCATGTGGACCTCTACAATGGATGCTATTTAACAAAATCTGAAGGAAGAAAACGCAGTAATCAAGACTAAAAACAAAGCATTGATTTCTTCTATTCTGTTTCAAACTTGCAGGTAGTAGTACTCTTTTCCTCAAAGAAATAAATGAAGGCGATCATTTGTGCTCATATTTATATCAAATACCATAAGCAGTTCTGTTGTGCCACTGTTAAACACCTTGGGCCACGTATATGACCTGTTTTAGCGGTCGCAGAGAATCAGGCCGTTTGTGACGCTTTTCAAATGTACTTCACCCTATTTTGCGAGTCGTTAACCTATTACCGACTCGCAGAATAGGGTTTGCGAGTCGGTATTAGGACGGGGCATGTTGAGGGCGTCCTTTCCTAATAGAGAGTCGCGGAACACAGCCTAGAATTAAAAATTAAAAGGAAACTTTTCTTTTTTGTTTTTTAAATGCCGCCCATTTTCCTTGAAGGAAAGCGGGCTGCATAATAAAAAATGTTTTATTTAAAAAGCAATCACAGACATGGTGGAATGCTGACCCCAGCAAGCCAACATCCCTGTGATTACAGGCCATTCACAATTGGCCACAAATTGTGACCTGCCTCATGAATGTTGATGAGCAAGGTCAATTGTAACTCCACGGCGCCTTCAACCAAACCACCGAACTCCACTGGACCGACCACCACTGCATCCACTTCACATTCAAGAAGGCAACCACGCACCACCACACTCAGCAGCTACCTTGCCCCTGGTGGGCCAAAATCACTGAGAACCAACTGACCTCCGCCCTCGCCCTGGACCCTCCAACCGACCCCACCGACCCTGACACCGCCGCCCAAAGCCTCAGACAGTGGATCAAAGACTGCGCCATCACCCTAGCCCCGCTAAAGAAGCCCTCCATCAACCACTCCAGCAAGAAAGCCACCTGGTTCACCGAAGAACTTCAGACCTCCAAGCACACATGCCGGATGCTAGAGAAAAAATGGCTCCAAGATCGCACGTCAGACAACCACACTGCCCAGAAGGACGCCATTCGCAGACACCACCAACTCATCAGAACAACCAAGAGATCCTCCTTCAAAGCCCGCCTGGACAACAACACACGATTGCAAAGAGCTCTTCAGCATCGCCAAGGAACTCTCCAACCCCAGCGCCAACACCAATGGCATCCCGCCCTCGCAAGAACTGTGCGACTCACTGGCCACTTTCTTCCACCGCAAGATCATAGACATCCACAACAGCTTCAACGCACCGCCAGCCCCGACCACGACTGACCCCACCCCAAACACCACCTGCACCAATCAGCTGACATCCTGGGCCCACGTTCAACGATGATGAGACATGAAAGATCATAAACTCCATCCACTCGGGATCATTAGCAGACCCCTGCCCACACCATGTGTTCAACAAAGCAGACGCCACCATCGCACCCCATCTACGAAAGGTCATCAACATCTCCTTCGACTCAGGGACATTACCGGAAAGCTGGAAGCACGCCGAAATCAACGCCCTCCTCAAGAAGCCCAAGGCGGACCCCAAGGACCTCAAGAACTTCCGCCCCATCTCCCTGCTCCCCTTCCTGGTGAAGGTCATTGAGAAAATCGCCAACATACCGCTGACCCGCCAAATCAAGGACAACAAAATCCTAAACCCGTCGCAATCCGGATTCAGACGGAACCACATCACCGAGACAGCCCTCATTGCCGCCACAGACGACATCTGACGCCAACTAGACAACAGTGAAACCTCAGCCCTCATCCTCCTGGACCTGCCTTCGACATGGTCTGCTACCACACACTAAGAACACGCCTCCAAGAAGCCGGAATTCGGGAAAAAGCCCAGGACTGGACCACCTCCTTCCTCTCCGACAGAACCCAGAGTGTTCGCCTCCCACCCCACCGTTCCAAAGCTACCAACCTCATCTGCGGCGTACCCCAGGGCTCATCCCTCAGCCCGACGCTGTTCAACATCTACATGGCCCCCCTCGCTCAAGTGGCCCGCCAACACAACCTGAACATCATATCCTACGCCGACGACACCCAGCTCATCCTCTCCCTCACCAAGAACCCACAGACTGCCAAAACCAACCTCCACGAGGGTATGAAGGCCGTCGCCGAGTGGATGAGGAGCAGCCGCCTGAAGCTGAACTCGGACAAGACGGAAGTCCCCATCCTCGGCCCCACCCCGTCTGCCTGGGACAACTCCTGGTGGCCGACAACACTAGGAACAGCACCGACGACCACGGACCACGCACGCAACTTGGGAGTCATCCTCGACTTCTCCCTCTCCATGTCCAAGCAGGTCAGTGCCGTCTCCTCCTCCTGCTACAACACCCTCCGCATGCTTCACAGGATCTACAAGTGGATCCCGATCGAAACCAGAAGAACGGTGACCCAAGGCCTTGTCAGCAGCCGGCTGGACTACGGCAACGCACTCTACGCAAGAATCCCGACCAAACATCTACAGCGACTACAATGCATCCAGAACGCCTCGGCCTGCCTGATCCTCAACCTCCCCGGACGCAGCAACATCACCCCCACCTCAGAGACCTTCACTGGCTCCCCATCAACAAGAGGATCACCTTCACACTCCTCATCCATGCTCACAAAGCACTCCACAACTACGGACCAGCCTACCTGAACAACAGACTCAACTTCTACACCCCCGCCCGCCAGCTCCGCTCCGCCAGCCTCGCCCTCGCTGACGTCCCACGAATCCAGCGTACCACCTCCGGAGGCAGATCCTTCTCCTTCCTCGCTGCCAAGACCTGGAACAACCTCCCCACCGACCTGCGGCAGACCCAGGACCCGCTCACCTTCAGGAAGCTCCTCAAGACCTGGCTCTTCGAGCATTAGCATCAGACCCCCCACCCCACGCAGCGCCTTGAGACCCTCACGGCTAAGTAGTGCGCTTTACAAGTTCTTTGATTGATTGATTAAGAATCACTAAATGTGTCTTAAACACATTGGTACATCGCATTTTGCAATCTTCTTATTGCAAATCGCAATTAGGAACTCACAAACTCTTCCGCCATTCATGTGGCCCCTTCTTCCTTTCATGTGAAAACGATGTCAGTGGCTCGAGAGCACCACAGCAGTTGGCCTGCTTCCAAGCCACTGAATCAGTGTAAAATCCAAACAAGAAAAGAAAGAAAGTTGGCGCGAGAGCACTCAGGGAGCATTCCACTGACCTATCGTAAAGAAATAAAAATATAAACAATCTACTAAGGAGTTTTGGCAGGGCACAAATAAGATATTAGAAGGGCGGATGTGACATTTATAGTGTGAATGGGTAGCGGTGCAAGGGGAAGGCAGGCAGAGAAAGGGAAAAACAACTAAGTAATGGGTGCTAAACAGGGGCCGGAGTCACCATTCTGCAACTCTGGCATTTTCCCTATTGGACCTTCTATTCCTTCCCGACCTTTGCCACCTGTGGGAAAAAAAGTACTTGCCAGTCACAGGCTGGAGGTGCAAGATACGACGCAAGACATCCAATGTGGGACACTCAGACGACATTGTCAGATCTATTTTTATCAATAGTGTCCCAAGGCCTAAGATACTATTTCATTCCAACCGAATAACCAAGTTACATCCGCTTGCTTTTAAGTTTACCTTGTCAGTGTTTTATTACTTATGGCTGAGGAAAATGTTGCTACATAGCCTGTTAAAAATTTTTCTCGAGGTCTACTGGTATCGGTTATTCTTTGTCCAGTATGATTCTATTCCAGATTTTGCCAAGCCCTGGGCTCTATTTCACATGTGTTCGGATGCACCATTACTGTCATAGACCACACCTCTTGTGGAGATTTCAGAGATATACTCCTTATGCCACACACCTTTAAAACCAAGCTCACCCTTTTTACCCCACAGCAGAAAAGGGAATGACACTAAATAAATATGATTTTTATAACACTTTTGGAAATGTAGCATGCCCCGAATCACACGATTTGGCCAAGTGAGAGAATGGAGATTAGCAGACCTATTTCATGCATGCTGTGCAGCAGATACTTACTAGCTGTACCTCCATTTTTATGTGGCTCTTTTGCAGCTCTTCCCTGCGCGTTTCAAGCACTTTAAACACGGGGCCTGATTTACAGAAGTTTTTGGATGCATACATGTAATATCTGACTGGTTTTGCAAAACGGCATTCCAAGGTGACAGTCAGTGGTTGGGAAAGCTGCATGGCTATCAACATATAGGTATTTGTATAATGCTTTTATACTTCATGATAGAGCCAAAGTGCTGGTGCAGTGACACCCTGGCCTAGGGGTGTTAGGAGCTTTTTGTACCCCCACCCCCTTATACCAGTATTTTACCACCCAACCCGTAGTCTTCCTTGCTTGCCTTTTGCCTATGGGACTCCTGCTATGCAATTACAACTGACAGGCACATGCAATGCAAATTTAGTTACCATAAAGTAGTTACCATTTGGGAATACTATCTGTTTGGGATTGAAAAGGTCCCTCGTATTGCTCATTAGGGCATGCACACCTGCCCAGACCCCACTTTTCGTAAGACAGCGCACGTGTCTATGGCACATGTACCCTAAAGGGGCCACTGAAAACTGGATGGCGTTGCGGCATAGATGGGCATACCATGTACACCACTCCTACACAAGTGTATCTACTGTGAGCTCACTGAGCAGCGGAGGACTGAGAGTGGTGGTAGCAGATAGATTAGAGTGACAGGGTATGGACATTACCTCTAGATTTAGCACTTCCTCCAAAAAAGACAGCACTACCCTTACCAGGTCCAAGTGTCTTCATATTATGCAATGTCTGCAATTTTGAAGTGCTTTTTAAAATCCCGTAGGATAAAGTGAATCAAGAGATAGCCACTTGCGCAACAAATGTGCGACATTGTAACAAAGGGTGCAAAACAATTCTTTAGTAATGAACAGCACAATATTCAGGGCTTGCAGAGGCCCCTGTGCAATCTCATGACCTTAGTGTCCAGAGCAGTGTTTCTTCCTCTTCGACCCCTGGGTTCTTTGATTGAGGATGCACTCTAATTGAGGCAAAGGCGTCTCACGGTTGCACATTTGTTAACCGTTTCCCTCTATCATCTGACCCAATTGATCAATTGGAAATGCTTCCTACCAGGTCTAGTTGAGACTAAAGGGTTTTTGTCCTTTGGTCAACTCAACTCAAATAGCATAAAAAATAACATTTTACACCTGTACGTAACAAATACCAACTGAAACCAACATCCCTCTTTAGATACCAAGTAACAGGTTTGAAGTTGCATCAGGAATCTGTTGGAATGTTATGCACAGCAAATCATCCCTCCGAATACTTCCCGTGTATTGCTGTTCCTTTTCTGGACCACCCCACCCATGAAGATTGAGTTTCTCCTCACAGGAAGGAGAACAAATAACTATCAGTATTAAAATGCCTATTCCTTTCCCCTCATTAAAACATTGTTTCGCTGCAACAAAAAAGGGGTGCAGGGATTGTAACAGCTAAAGTTAGCAAAGAAATAATTGGCTAGTGCTTCAGATTTCCAAAATGTTTCTTGTTTGTGCTTTTTTCGTGCCTTTTGATTCTTGACCACAGTTAGTGGTAACGAAAGAAGGCAGTGTTTCAATATGTAAGTCAAGTTTAATTATTGCTCTAGTTCTAGTCGAAGGCTCTTATTCATGAAATATTATGTTCTAGTAGACATGTTTCATATATGTTAACTGACTCTGTGATTGTAAATCACTTTCAGACCAGCCTGGAAAAAATATATTATATTATTAGAGCAAAAAATAACACACAACCAACACAGCTCGAATATGTCTTAAATGATAGCCATGGCTGACATGAGCACAAAATGGCCCAACGCTTTCTCGATGACTAGGCGCTTACCACATCAGTGTTACATCCATTCACATATATGACACGCCCGCTTTTGCAGTTCATCAAAGCCTCACCTGGGCACAGATGCCTCCACCCCTAACAAACACCTGAAGTTGAGCAATGGGAGCTGTACATTTCAGCAGAATGAAAAAAACGACAATCAGCCTGATTCATCATACTCCCGTTTTGCGAGCCCCTAATAGCGATTCATAGCGAATCGCTATTAAGGACTCGCAAAACGGGATTCATGTAGGAATATGCAAAAAAAATGCGATTCCTACTAATTCCTTATTTGCGATTAGCAAATTGCTAATCGCAAATAAGGAATAACTCCCCATTCATTCCTATGGGCCAAAAGGCCCATAGGAATGAATGGGGAGTATTCCTTATTTGCGATTAGCAATTAGCTAATCGCAAATAAGATAGCGATTGAAAGGGTGCCAGGGGCGTCCAAAGGACACCCTGTAGCACCCCTTAAATGCTAATATGAACAGGGGTTGCGCACACACATGTCCAAAGGACATGTGTGTGTGCAACATGTAACTCAGAAAAATGCTTTTAAAAGCATTTTTCTGAGTTATCGCTATTTACCACGAGGTTTGACCTCGCGGTAAATAGCGGCCCGAAATTGCGATTTAAATGGATGATGAATTGCATTTAAGGAATCTCAAATAGAGATTCCTTAAATGTAATCCATCGCAAATTTGCGAAAACGCAATTACCGATTTTTGCATTTGGGATGATGAATCCCAAATGCAAAAATCTCACTCGCAAAGGGCCAGATTCTCAGAATCTGGCCCTTTGCGAACCAAATTCAGCTTCATGAATTAGGCTGAATGTTCTTTGACACACAGAGCCACGCACATAATTCTCCACACAGTCAATTTCCAAATCTATCTAGCCGCTAGTTAATACAGCCTGTTACTAAATATTACATCCGTTTACTTCAGCCTTACATGCCACTGTCCAGTATGACTTGCATCAAACAACAGAAAACATGACCAAATGCAATATCAACAGATCACATTGACTCTGGTAAAGAATGGTCCCAGAAGCATAATAGGGCACCCAGACTCCGAAACTGTTTCAGGACCATGCATATTGTGAGAACACACTATACAGACACATATCATATATAATAAAGTTTTCTTTTGCCTTTAATCTTAGGACCTCTTTTGAGTAGGCAGTCTTGGGCAATTTTTAAAGGCTGCAAACTGTACCACAGTAATACATTGCAAACGGAATTTTGGACATTGATATACTAGCGAGGCTTTCTATTTGATAGTACACTGGTTCCTAGTAACACACATTTTCGCATCATGCTTATTTTCACAAGTATGTTATTGACATGCACTTTATGTTCAACAGTTATATTTTATCAATCCTGCCAACTTTGGCTCCCCTACGTTCTTGGCATCTTTACCTGCATTGTTGTGGGTATATTTGAAGGAGTTTATTAGCTGATGTGTATTCTTTAAAAAAAAACGCACTGACTTTACGAAGTAAATATCATTTTGTCTATTTTATCACTTCCCTAAAAGGTTTTGGTTAACAAGCAGAAGAAATTTAAATTTCGAATGTGTTGGCTGCTCACTTGTATAACATTCATTTCAGGTTTTTCTTTGTTATTTTTTGGGAAACTATTTCGAGGATGCTCGCCTTTTCCCATACATTAAACCTTTTAGTGACATGTTATGGAGGGAACCGAGAAAGGTGGTTTGAGGAAGATGACTCTTCCTAAATCAACACTGGCATCAGAACCAGCTGTGTCAGATTCTTCTCTGGAAGATCAGGAAAATGTGTGATTGGGATAGCATAAGTCTGAAAAAATGTGTTAGGGTACTTGAATATTGCGATCAGAAACTATCTGGCATAAGAATTGTATCCTAAGTACGGTTTCCAAAAATGTGGGTCACTGAAGTTATAATAGAAAATCTTCATCCAATAGAAATATATTTTTGGATACTATACTTAAGCCATGATATTTATGTCAGACGATGTTCCTGTCACAATATTCTGACAAACGACAGCAAAAGCAGATTCTTACATTCTGGTTCAAGTTATGATGCTGGCTGCTGTGAGTACCACCATAACATCTAGGCCTGAAGCCTTAGAGGATCTATAGTAGACTCATTCAATATCTCCTTACCTCCATGTCATTCAGCTTAACCACATTCTGTTTATTTATTTATGAATTGACCTATTTACGATCTGTCAGTGTTACTAGGCTGGAGTCAGCTTTCTGTATGCCCATCGGGAAATGCTAATGTGACCCTTTCAGCAGAATGCGGAAAGACCCTCCTGATGAGGATATATCCGTAGTTGATTGAGATGTTGGATATAGAGCAGGCAGCTGATGTGGAAGGCCATCTTTTTGGAGAGAGATCTGTGGAGAAGATTTCACCATAAGTCCAAACCATCACAGCTCTAGCTAAAGCGCTCCTGAACTTGTGGAAAGCACTCAAACGTCTTTGGAAATGCCGGCCCAGGCAGAGCTCGCTCTTCCAGCCCATCACAACACGACTCTTTGAAACCTACCTTCTCTGGTCCCAAATGAGGCCACTCCTCATCCTTCAATGAAAGAGGAGTCTACATGCCCCTTTACCCTCCAGGCGGGGTTCAATCATGAAGCACAGGCTACAGAGGCAGGGAATGTTCTCATCCAATTATAAGATCATCTCCCTTTTTAAATGTTTTTATTTGAGAAAGTTGGATTGGACACTCCATCTTTATAAGTCAGTGGGCCCTTGTTACATAAGATCCTAGAGTTTCACAAACAATTTGGAGGCTGAGAATATATCTTTCCTCTCACCTAATTCAACAGCATCTTTCTTGTCTGATGACTTGTTTCCAGTCTGGAGAAGGGTTACATTTTGGATGACATGTGGGAGAAGGATGTAATGATGGATGACATGCAGGAGTTATTATGCACGGAGGAAATAAAGCTAGTTCTGGATCGTGAGCAGGGTTTTGCCAGCAAACTCTTCTTGGTGGCAAAATGAGTGAATCTTACCATCCAGTGATAAACCTCTGGTTGTCGAACGACGTCTTCTGTACAACATTTCAAGATGGAAGGTTTTCATTGTCTGATGGACTCCCTTCAGCTAGGAGAATGGATGGTGAAAATTGATGTGAAATATGGTTGTAGTATCTGAATGCCATAGTGTAAATATCATTTGACGTAAATCTACTGCCATAAATATTGTTTACAAAAATATCAACTCCATTGAGTTAGTAATGGAAAAATCACCCCCAACTATGACAATATTTTTGAAAGCAGTATTTAGGACACAATATTTATCTGAGATGATATTTCCGCCTTTGCTATTCTGACATGCAACCGAAAGATGCTTATTAATCAGTTCCCATCCATCATTCACACTAGCAGTTCCTTCAGTTTCAATGGGGTCATGAGATGTTGCAGTTCAAGTCCCGCCCTTTAAGACTATCTTTTGCTTGTTGGTGTTTTATGAAACTACTCAAGCTGGTGGTAACTGCCCTCAGCATCCTTGACCTCCAGATGGTGATTTATCTGGACAACATGTAGATCATGCCTCACAAAATTAGATTGTTGGAGGGTCATATGCTAATGGCAGTGTCTCTGCAAAAGAAATGTGTTTTTTTTATCAACCAAAAAATTTCTGCATTGGCCTCATCACAAATTATCCAGTTTTTAGAGAATATGATTGACTCAGTGAAGGCTTCACTTTTTTTTCCAAATTCAAAAACTAAAGCAATAGAAAGGGAGATTTTTCGGTACTAAGGGTCAGCTCATTTTCCCTAAGAACATTGGCCAGGATTGTAGGGTTGTTGTCCACATCCATTAAGGTCATTTTCCATTCCCTTCTTCATAATAGGGTCTTTAGCGTTTGAAGGCTTTGCATTTGAGAAGAGGTCTTTCTTACTCAGCCTTAGTCTTCCTTTCTTCAGATGCAAAGATGGAGGCAGGTTTGTGTCTCCACGAGGTGGAGGTCTGAAAAGGAAGATTCATTTTAGGCCTAGCACCAGCTATCATACCTCAATCTTTCAAGAAGGGCTGTGTGCAAGGTGCTGAGAGGTCTTAACAGCTGGCAAGTGGTCTCTAGTTGAAGTTAGGCATTTCTTCAACTTCTGAGGTCCGCTCGAGGACATGCATTTCCTTCTTTTGATTAATACTCAGAACTCTAGAAGTAGTCAGGAGGGACAGGGTGAATATGGTCTTAATAACACTGTTTTGGTCAAATCAAGTACGGTACTCAAAGCTTTTAGAGCTCTGTTTAGACGTTCCTAGGTATCTTCTGTCTTTTCCCAGATTCTTCGCAGTCCTGTGGGGGGTGCAACTAATCTTGTGTTTCCAGGCCATCTGTAGACGATTGCCTGGAGTGTTCTATGGCTTTCTCAGAAGGCAATGTCATTCTCTAAAGACACTTGGGTTGCTTCACTCGTTCAAGTTAAATGTATGCCTGGTCAGGTTGTGTTAGTAGGTTTGTGGTTTAATGGTTAAATCCCATTTCTACCTCTCCAATAAAGGTTGTTCATTTTCTGTTTTCTCTTTTTTCTAGTCGCAAGGCTCACTCTGTGTTAAATATGTATAGGTCAGCCATTTTGTTGGGCCATTTCCTGATTAAGGGTGAGTCGGTTGGCAAACATTTTCTGCCTTTATGGCTTTCTATTCTAGTCGTCTTAGGGTTCCTCCCAGACCCAAATATTCACCCCATATTTTGGTGATAAATTGGTCCTTGGTTTCCTTTTGGGTTAGCTGAACAATGGTTTTATTGCATGTAATTTAATTTATGAAGACTTTTAAACCAGTTTTTGCTTCTACCTTAGCAAGGCGTGTTAGAAGGATTATGAAGGAGACAGGAAATTATATTTGCAAGTTTGAGGCCCATTCAGTAGGAAAGGATTTGCCATAAAAGTCTACAGACGTAACCACAGCTTCATTACACCGCACACACACTGTAAGTAGATTTTAAATATGGTGCTCTTCCTCTATTGGGTTTAGCCGCCTACAGACCCAAACCCGTAATCAGTACAAGAATTATTTTGGAAGAGGCACTCGACATATCACATCTGTTACAGGCACTACATTCACATTAGTCCCAATTCAGTCAAATTATTAAACTTTAACCCTTGTCAGTATACATTATGCAATTGTAGTCAATATTGTTACATCAACTTCAACACTCCTCAACACAAATCCTTCAGGGGAGGAGCTTCTAGCAACATTTAGACACCAGATTCATGAAGGATCCACCTCCAATCCACAGATTTGAATGAATCTTCTTTATTGTATATCCCATCTTTTATACACAAGGCTGGTCTGGCCATCATCTTTTTTTAAAAAGAAAATGTTGGATTGATGTGATATATTGAGTGCCTCCTCTAAAATGATTGTTGTACAGCATCCAAAGTGTTTATTTCCTCTGGACATCTGGAGGACATCATGAAAATGACAGACTGGTTTCATGAATCGTGGTATGTATGGCTCTCACTGAGAACCATTAGCGTGAATTTCACATTCTAAATGTGATAATTCACTGTTGTGACCAAGCAACAGTTGGTTACGAATCGCATAACTCACTGTTGCAATGTCAAAAAGGAATTCCAGGCTGCTCTGGCCGAGGTCTCTGAGAGCCTGTCAGATCGCTCTGGAATTAAGGGAGCACAGCTTCTGAAGGCAGGGGAAGGGATGGCACAGAGAGTGGTGGGCTGGGTGACAGAAACTTGGGTATTTACAAAATAATTTGGGACAGTGAGGAGAGGCCATGTTATGTATGACTTCCCTATTACTCCTCTGCCCCTGAGTAGCAATTGAAAGCAGATGTAGATGATTTTGGGTACGGGGCATAGATAGCATAAAATTATAGATGTGTAAAAAGGGAATATTCAGGATATTTCTCATCCCAGTGGTCTGAGTGACATCATAGACAACTCAAGCTTCATCATTGGTGTCTATTTCATGCCCCCCAGAAGCCATGGGTTAAAACATCCTCATAATTCACTGTTATCCATCTATAATTCTATATATTATAGGCTAGTTGCTCTAGTGTCTCACAGTGTGAATGACAGGCTTTAACCCTGTTATAATTGAGCCTCTGGTTTTATCAGAGGATGTGATATTTCAGTAAACTAATATGACAGATGGTTTGGATTAAATCAAAGAAAGGAAGTGAAAACTTCTCATTCTTCATTCACTCCCTTAATCTTTTTGTTTTTGTTTTACTTTTAGTCTGAGAGGAGTACGTTATGACCTTTGTTATACCATATAAATGAGAATTCCTTTTAAAGGATTTTAACAGTGTTTAGATTATAAGAATTAAGTGTTTTGCTTGAGTTTGTTAAATTGTATCCTCAATATTTCGTATGGGTGGAATTTAAGTGGACAGTGGTCTGCTTCCTTTGTGCAAGGAAAGAGAAGAGATTCCCATTACTAAATGAATTAAAGGGTTGGGTGTGCTACCATTGGGGGACTCATTGTGAGGTCAGAATGGCTGGATGCCTAGACTGCTGTTTCAAAATATATTATTCTTTGTTGTGGTTTATTTTATGTTTATTTGTATTTGCTGCTAGAGTTAAGCAGTAAAGAAGTTAATTCATAAAGGTTACCTTAATTGTCTTTCATCCAATCCAATCCTCCTGTCAGTTACTGGAGAGATTTCTTATTGTGCAACATATTTTAGAGATGTCTGTCTTTGCCTGTCCAATTCCTGTTTAACAATGAAACTGCTGAAGCAGTATGACACTATTCTGAGCTTGGACAATCTTACTATTTGGCACGTCCACATTGCCTGTACTTAAAAAGAAAAAAGAAAAATATCAGCCCCAGTGTGCAAAGTAGCACTAGCTCAGAAACCATAAATTACTAGAGCTGAGAAGTGTAAATTTCTTGGGGAATGTGACTAGCCATACTTCTCATAGCTGCCAAGTGACCCCATGTCAAGTGTGATAACTTTCAGTTTTTAGCCAACAGCACATTACATTCTAGGACTTGTAGCTACTTTCCCACATTATGCATGAGGATTAAAAATCATGTTTTTGGCAGACCACTGCTGGCTAAAACATCATATTGGGCAGATGGTGGCAGACAAATCATTAGGCCGCTTAGCAGCTATATGTATTTTTAAAGGCTCTGGCTTAAAATGAGAAGTTGTTTGAGGTAATTTATACTTACATTCTCGTAAGAATACTCTGGTGTTGTTGCGGAGACGATAAACGCCTGCAGAGACACTGGATTCATTCCTTCTTACGTACCAATGTTTCCAAAGAAGACCATTTCCAAGTTCAAAATGGCCGCCGTCGGCGCAGAGAGCGCGCACACAGTCTTCCGCTATTAATTCCGGGGTCAGGACAAGCGAAAAGATTTCATGAAGAATTCTGGACCTGTGATGTGGAACGAGACCGGCCCGAAATCAATGGAAAGTTAATAAACATGGGGGCCTCTCTAACACCTTTCGCTGCAAAAGCAACTCATAATGAACAGGGCGTTAATAATTCACAGTGCAGCAGGCGCGGGCGTCTAATATTGCAATGCAGAAGTCATGCTTTTTACGGAGAATACGGGCAGACAGCGCAATAATCCATGGCTCTCCGTCAAATAAATGACACCGGCACCGAGCATTTATTTCCAGATAATTCCTCCAAATTACCTTTCTGCCACGCCAGCACTAGAATTAATTAAAGTGTAATATAGGTTCAATAAATACAAACGCGAGGCAGCGCTGATACCAAAACCTGTCAACGTGTATCCCGAATTTAATAACAACTTTACTCTTCCCGGACAGGTGAGCGCATCAAATGCATAATTTAGTTTTGCAATTCTTTTTCATGTTTTATTCCGCAGCTTTCACGTTTTTTCTTTCCAATGCTCTTCTGATCTCACGTCTTGGAACCGATTCCTGTTCTGGTGCCAGGCAGGGGCGGGGGAGCTGTAAATAAAGTTTAAAGCACTTTATGGGTATTGCCAGCACAAATCACATTGGGATGTTTTTGTTAAAATGACTTTTCATTTTGTTGGTGCTTCTTCAAGGAGGAAAACGTGGGCAGAATAACCTATTGTCGAAAGGAAACTTCTGGCTTGATGTCGCAGAATGTAGTTCCTGTTGGTGGTCGATAAGAAACTTTAAATGTAGCCTTCTTTAAATGTAGCCTTTTTTTGTTGTTTTAAACGTTTCACTTCTGTGATCAGAAAAAAAACATTCAAGTTTTTTTTTATGAGGCATTAAATCCCATCTAGTCGCAAATAGTCGTAATAAACTGCGCCTTTTCTACTACGGCTAATCGATTCGTTCTAATTGAAAATTTTTCCTGTTTTCATAAATTGCAAAATGTACATTTTTTTTCATTTTGTTTAACATTCGCAGAAAGTTTCGTGTTTTTTGTTTTGTTTCTTGTGCGGTTTTGCTGTAAGTCCTTTGATATTACTTGCAACAATTGCAAATACCCCCCCCCCCCCCCGCTGCCGTTTATATATTTCTTGCACACATATTTGTAATACGAATTGTTTAGTCTTGAAACACTAATCTGCATATCCGATATTACTGTGTTTCCTGACGGATGCGACTAGGACGCTCAACTAAAGGAGTTTAACAAACCTTCCCTAAAGTTTATAGAACGATAAAGTTGTGGAACTTCACCAAAATATTATTAACTTGGTGTAGCAAGAGAGTCGATTTTTTTTTACAAAGAACCGTTTACCTTTCAACATCGCCAGAGTATTTTTTCCCGACAAATCAAAAGTTTTATGGGTAGAGCCAGATCTTAAATCCGATTGTATCCCGAGAACGGCCCCCAGGTCGATTATATGCTGTGTTTTTAAATCGTAACTCCATCAATTGTAACACCATCGCCGGTATTATAACTAAAATGTTCAATAAATTATACTCATGTGGTAGAAGCTTGCACGACACGCACAAATGCAACGTTAACCATGTACAATTTTGAAATAAAACTTATTATACCAAAAAAAGCAGTCTAACGAAATAAAAATATTACAACTATTAATAGTGAACAGCAACAAAAAGAAACTTGCGGGTATATTATATAATAAATATGTGCATATAGATTCAATATTATATTATACTATATTCCAAAATAAAATAATTATTAAAGAAAATAATAAATTCATTGACGTATGTCGTTTTACTTGACCGTTTGAACCAAAGGAAAAAAATCCCTCACACTAGACCTAATAATTTCGGTAGCAAATGTTCCAATTTCTTGGCAAAACGTGGGCTACGACTTTGCCTCGTTAATAAAAATGTTACCTCCTCTACACAAACAAAGGAGTCCCATCCAGCTGTTCGTGCCCCGGGCCCCAGCACCCCTTTCCTCCGCCCCCCATTGCTCCCCCAGGCCCCGCTTCCCCCACGATTTCTGTTATCTTTGGACGCAGCTAATACTGACAGGGATTTGGGGCCGAGACTGCCATGTCAATCAAAGAATGCATGGCAAAAGGAGCAGGCCAGCTGGATAACGCACTGCCCGGCCCTGAGTCTGGGCCACGCTCCCAGCCTGAGGAAGGGCGCACTCACTCGAGAGCACGGGTGGACCCCATTACAATAGTGCCTCAAACATCCCAACATTACAAGGATCACTCTGTCTCTCAATCCTATTTCCACTAAAACAGTTCTACCATCCACCATGTCACATCTACACCGAGCAGGACCCCCCCCCCCCTTTCCCACCACCATCCCTTCACATTACTCTGGGGGAAGGGCACCCCTATACACATGGCTTTAAGTGGGCTGGGTCTCACCGGGTCTGAGCACCAGCAGTTTTTTTAAAGGGTCCTCGTAACGGGTCTCTATCAGGCTCTGTTATGTGTGCCTGACAGGCGGTCCATTTTTTCCCCCCAAACTGCAGTGACAGCAGGCACATCGATGTGGATGTGCCTATGCTCACACTGCTCACTTCTCACTAGTAGAGAAGTTATGGCATGACGTCATGCTGGGTGAGCTGGAGGGGAAGGGAAATCCTTTAGAGAGCGCGATTTTCTCTCTGGATTTCCCTTTTCTTTGAAACTCAGGAGCAGCAACATAGTCCTGGTGTCACCAGGGCTTTAAGTGGAAGCTTTCAATATTATATGCAAGCCATAGTTGCTGCTTAAATATTTTATGCAACTAACGAGCATTGCCAAAGCCAGTATTCCTGACTTGTTGTAGGTATGATTTTACTTATTGTATCCTATATCAGCATGCAGTGACAGAACCAGCAAAAATACAAGTCGGGCAGCACACTATGCTAAACACACATTTTTAGCTTATGTGTTTTAAGCCACGCCCTGAATTTCATTGGCCACGCCCTTTTATGAGACCCCCCGTTTTTTTATCCCACCTAAAGCCCTGCCTACCCCACGACACAATCCTCGGTCTGAATGAATCTCCCATCTGCCATGTCTCCCCTCACACCCCACACTGCCTTTCTATCGTCCCCCACTCACCCACCCCACAGGTAGCAGAGTGGACAGGGATCACTCTTTCTCTCCATGCAAGTCGATGCCTGATGCTCAATTATGTACACAAACCTCAGCGGATGTGGCCTAACAACCAGAGCTGTCGACTTTGGGGAAAGGGTTCCAGTCTCAAAATCAGTTCAACACCCTGTAATTCTTGGGGCAAATCACTAATCTCCCAGTGCTTCCAGAAAGTAAATGTGTTTTTGTTCAATGAAACTGGTGCTCATGTAAAGCGCTCCAATACCTTCGGGTTGAGTTCGCGCTATGTAAAAGTGCAAAAAAAAGAAACAAATGTTTGGTTGCACCTGACAAATGCCCTTGTGCAAGTAATTGTTTCTTCGCTAAACTGCGTCCCGCAAGTGACTTGTATCACAAAGTAGAAATAGTTCTCCACTCACCTCAACTCCACAATCCGAACAGCCTGGCTACGGTGTCACGCGCCGAGGGAACACGCAGTCACTCAATACCTATTTTTCCTTTGACTTCCTATGTGGAAGTGAAAATCCTTAGGCCCAGTTTGTTTCCGAAATATCCCTCTCACGTGTGAGCTGCACCGTGAACCCCATAAGTACAGGTAGACAGCATCAATCACAGGCTAAAAAAAGCATATTAATGATTGGCTGCAGGCTCTGTGTTTACCCTGTATTAAACACAACAAATAATCAGACAATCATAGATGACAAACGTAGCAGGTACTGTCCCACAACTGGTCTTTTGGCAAATGCATTGTGTCAACGCATGTCCCCCTCCTTATATTGGTAGAATACGTCAGGCGTTACTTGTACATGGCTGCGGATTATTCACAGGAGTGCCTGTGCGCAGTGCCCTCCCAAAACCAGGTGCATAAACGCACTCGATGTTATAGTTCCACAGAAGCTTCTTCAAGCTTAACGGAACCCAGCAAACGCACAGCAAAGCAAACCCATTCACATGTAACATCAAACACTCATGAGCTTCTCTTACAGGACATACGACAGTCGTGCAGCCAGGGAGGGCCTTGAATGCCATGGTTGCTGTGACCTAGCAATGAAGCTATGGGTTCCAAAGCCAGCAGGAAAACATCGCCTCCTTCACCGTACATAATGTAAATAACAGCCATAATTAGGGTACAATCGGCCCCTTTAAATCGTGCCCTCTATCGCTACTACACCTGCTGTACTACTGATAGCGTGGCTGTAGTTATTTTTTGGATCTGGCCACCAGACTGCTTTATCTATTATGCATGCTTGAAAATGTCCGCCCCCCCCCCCCCCCCCAAAAAAAGCCAATCAAGTACATACATACATACAGGGTTTTTTGTTCAACCCTCTTCATCAATTGTTCTATTCAATTATACATACACCCTTCCACCCACAGCATACAACATGGGGGAATTGGTCAGCCCACCCTGTCCGTTGTCTTTCTTGCACTGAGTGAAGGCAGCCATCTGAAAAGGAGTGCCCCTCGGTGCAAGACCTGGTGTAAACGGGCTGCTTCTTTATTTTTATATTTTTCCTATGTTGCCCATTTGTTTGCATCTTGCATACAATTGTTAAATAAATAACACAAAGGCACAACCAGACCTACTGGGTTTACCAATGCTTGCTTGCGTATGCACTCCCCATGACGCTGTAGAGACAACTCTGGTGTCGGCATCAAAACACCTTGCATCTCGCCTGAAACTGGATGATCTGAGTGAGTGTGGGTACTTACTTACACTTGGAGTGCCCGCTACAAATTGAATCACAAAGGGTTGTTGATCAAGTTTAGGGCATCCATTTTAGATGGGTTATAAGGATGCCACTGGAAAATAGTTTAATCTATTTTACGATGTCTGATAGCAGGGAGAAGAGACTTTTCTTTTTTGTTCGCGAAATGTGTTCTAGTTTTCTTTCACAGAATATTGAAATCATATTTTAGTGGTACTAGCAGAGTTCTCGCACCTCCCAAGTACTCACATCTTCAACCAATACATAGAGCGATTCGGTGAGTTCTTCCTTCTCTTGATTGCCTATGGAGAGAAACATAGAGTGAATGTCACTGTGCGACGGTTTCTGGCTGGTGGTGCAGCCTTATTAGTAATTAAAAAAAAAAGAATTTTTTTGCGGGGGATAGGTAAACGATTGAATTTTCTCTCTGTAGAAACACGTCTCCCTTCTGCTGCTATACCCATGCATTTTACCACGGAAGGATCATTATAACAATAAACAAGTATTGGCTAAGCCAACAGGTCTCGCCTTTGTGACTTATTTACTGTGTGAGTGCTTTTTGGCGATCCTGTGAAGTATCAGTACAAAACAAAACATAAAAAAATGGATCATGATGAAATGGGATCATAGCACATATTTGTCATGATGCTACTTGCACCCACATCGTTCAGTAGGCGCGTGCCTGCATCGCCATGCATGTTGGGCTTACTAAATGGCACTACCGCTATTTTTTAAATATTTTCCAATTCAAGATGATGGATGATACCTTGCGCAGTAAATGTAAAAAGACATTTCCATTTGTGCTAAAGTGCATTTTTGCAATCAGAGGGGCTCAGTGGTAAATGGAAGCTGGCGGGCCTTCCAAGAAATCTAAGTTAACCAGTGGTAGCACCCCAGCTAAGGCGGAGGAACAATGCCCCACTGCTATTCCAGCAGTGCAAATAAATAAATAAATAAATAACTAAATAAATAAATAAATAAATAAATAACTGAATAAAATGATAATAACAAGACTGTATTATCATTTTATTTTTTTGTGCAGAACTCGAGCCAGGCCTGGACGGGGCTGAGCAAAGTGAGGAGTGATTTGCAGTCCCTAAGTGCGCATGAATGTTTGACCGGCCCTTTTGGGCCGGCCAACCATTCATGCGCACTAAACATGTTCTCCACCTGGTTGTGTTGCACAGCCTGATGGAGAACATGCCCAGGCTCCCAGGCATTGCTTGAGCGGCCATACAGGCCACTCAGACCAATCACGACTGCTCATGCAGCGTCGTGATTGGCTGGGAGAGTCTGCTTCCGATGCTGCCAGTGTAGACGAAGAGGACGGAGGAGAGGCGTGCCGTGGTGGGGAGGGAAGGTACGTTTTTTTTTTATCCATTCCCTAGTTCCACCGCCCCCATTCCGAGGCAGCCGCCGTTGAAAAAAATAAATACTGAAAGGACCACAAAGGGTGGGCAAGCAATGAAGGGGCTGCTGAGCAGAGCATTGGGAAGTTGGCAGGGGGTAGGGGATGCAATAAAAATAAAGCTGGGTGGAAGTCAGTGGCGAAATACAAAATGATAGCCCCTCCTGTCAGAATGTGATGAGAGACCCCTGAGTCTACTATACCTTACAGATATTCATAGGCCTTTGGTTGAATAGGCCCCCACTGAAGGGTGGGGTGCCATCTGGAGGGTTGGAGGACCTCCTGCACTGCAGAGACCGCAGAGGACTGCATTATCCACCTGGTTGGGGAGAAGTGATAAAGAAAGAAAGACTTAGCCACACATACGGGCGAGAACACAGATGGCCAAATTACAAGTCTGGCAGTAACCGTGGTGGCACGGAGTTGGCGGTCCAGCCACCACCACACCGGCGGTCGGACCAACCAATTACAACCTGGTTGGTCTGACCGTATTTGTAATTGGACCACCGGCTCCACCAAGGAACCGCCGTTCCCTAGTGATGGTGCGGTAGTCAGGGGCTATGTAATACGCAGGTGGTGCTGCTGTGGCACCGCCATGTATATTACAAGTTTCAGGACAGCCAGCGGTTTCATCTGGGTCGTTTCTTCATGAAAAGGCTGGCAGTGCTGAAACAAAGAGAGCCTTGTAGGGCCCACTATGCCCCCTCAGCTTGGGGATGCATGCAGGGGGGCACAACATGTGCCCACCTGTGTGCATGCACTCACGTTCCTGCCTAGCATGAACATTGAAGTCAATGTCGTGCAGGAACCCCGTGTGGCATTCCCATTGTTCTGCTTCTTTCAAAGGCACCCCAGTCTTTGAAAGACTCACTTCAGCGGGACCACCACGCTGTCCGCCTGTCAGACTACAAAAGTGGTCGTAATCTGGAAGGCGGGTCACAGCGACCTTCGGTGGAGTGGTGGTGTGGCGGTTGGCTCTACCACGCCACCGCCCTGTCCACAATGTAAGAGGTGGGGCATTTGGTTTGGGGGAAGAGCTGCCTTGAGGGAGAGAGCAATAGAGCATGGAAGGTATTTGGCAGGAAGGATACGATAAAGACAGCTGGAAAATACATATATTCTATTGAAGTGCTTCACTAAAAAGAAAAAAAGTGGTTCACTATATTTGAGCAGTGGAAGATACAAGTCAGCTAATCAAAGGACGGAAATGAGGCTATGCTTAAGGGGAGGGACAAACACAAGAAGAGGAGGGAAAGCCATCAAATAAGAAGCAAGGACATATGAGTGAAAATAAAGCTTAGAAATCAAACTAATGGGCAGGCTCCAAGCCCACTGTGAACCACTGTTCCACACTAGAGGTCTTTCACAACCAGACAGCTAAAGTTATCTGGTAGGTCAGACCTAAAAATCTGAGAGAAATCGCAGTTCTGATCAGTTCAGAGAAAAATATTGTGTCACCACAAACTGGAAGGAGGGTCTGAATTACATATATTTAATTTCTTATTAATACTAATAATACGTTTTTACATATTTCATTATACCAAAAGTCTTTGCCAGTTTCCAGCACTGTTAATAGCAGGTGTTCCTGGTACCTACTTAAATGGTACTTAATTTGCCAACCTCGTAAGAGACTGAGTTGGTCCTATTGGTTTTTGAACTTGTGACCTCTTATTCACCCTTCGATGGCAATAGCGACAAAGAACACACATTGACCACAGGTCATGTTCATTTGGCCTGAGCACTGGGTAAAAAGACGTCCAAGTGCAAAGTGCAAAAAACGTTTTTTTTGTATTCTTGCAAAGTATTTTTCACTGGTGAGCGAGGCTTCCTCCTTAGGAACATATAACTGAAGAATCAGCAATAGTTTCCTAATATTTGTCTAGGTAAAGGTGATTACTTACACCAGGTAGGCTCAGGAACACTTTATTATACGAGAACCAGTTTCAAATCTTGTTTCAAGCATGTGGCGTGTTGGGCTGCATCATGGGTCTCCACTGTGATACGCGTTGCTTGACACACGCCGCCTCCTTTAGCACTGTACACTGTTGTCAAGGAGTTGGAGGCAAGAAGACAACATACCTTAGCCAAGACTCCACACTCAGGGTTCCTTCACTATATCATAAATCATTTCTAAAAATTAATCAGTCATCACTGACATCATGCTTTAAGGGCATGTATTTATTTTTCTCTTCTCCTACTGCTTCGTCTACGGTAAAATTTAGGTTGTTTCTTGACACACAGCTTATTATTGACTCTTGTATTGCTACTTTTCATTGAAGGGAGCTCTATGTCAAGAATTAGAAGTAGACGTTGCCTGATTGTTAGAAATTAGGTTTCTGGTTGGCAAAGGTATGCACCATGTCCAAGCAGGAAGCAAAATCCTAGTCAGGGTAAGACAGATACACATGATAAATTACCCGGTGCTCACCCTCTATAAGCTTGGCACAAAGCAGTCCGGCTTAACTTAAGAGACAATGTGTAAATATTTTGAGCAACACTTCTAGCAGTAAAATAGTGAAAACACCACACAAAAAGATATCACACCTGGTTAGAAAATCAGAGCTTATTTAATGAACAAAACAAGACCAAGAAGACAAAAATCCAATAAGTATAACCGGAGTCATGAATTTTTAAAGAATATCTTGAAATGTAGTGCTTAAAAGTATAAAGTGCCAACCAGGGCTAGCTGGCCGCACTACATCGGGTCAAATCAAAAAGTTCAGGCCAACCACAATGGAGCGGGGGTCAGATACAGGGATCGGCCTTGGCCTGCTGCAAAGTACTTTAGTCACATCATCGAAGGAGTCGAGATGCTGTAAGCAAAGACGCAATGCTTCATCGTCAAATCACAGGGCAGGCGATGCATCGGCACCGAGCCACACAAAGTCGAAGATGCGTTGGAATTGGAGGTGATGTGCAGGGCAGCCAGCAATGTGATGTCCTCGATCCTCACAGTAGCAGCGATGCATAACTTTCGATGGACAAGCGCCTATTCCAAGCAACGCAATGGCGTTGATGCATGGATTTTTACTGGAGCAGCCCTTTATACCCACTTCACCCTCTTCCAAGGATCCAGTACTGGATTGGCACCACTTTTCAGGGCAAAACTCTCAGATAGCAAAGTCCAGGTGCTGTAGCAGGTGAGTTGAAAGTCCTTAACCACATGCGCGCTGCACTTATTCTGCTGCTATGCTGCCTTTTTAAAAAACCCATTGTTCATGACGAGCTGGGCTCGTCATCAGTGTTTGAGGAGGCTACACCATGACGAGCCCAGCTCGTCATCAGCCTCGAAGGGGTTAATGTCCTTGATACTTCAAACAGAAAGTAAGCCAGCAAGCCCTTGGAGCCACTTTGGTTCTGGGTAGGAGAGATGCATGTCCAGTCCTTCTCACTCCCAGGCAAGGAGGGCAGAAGGCAGCAGGACATCACAGCAGAGCAGGAATTCAACAGAGTAGCAGTCCAGCAGAGTGGCAGTTCTTTCAGAAGCACAGCAGTCCTTCTTCCTGGCAGAGTTTTCACAGGTCCAGAAGTGTACGGAAGAGGTGGTGTCTGAGGTGCAGTACTTATACCTAATTGTGCCTTTGAAGTGGGGGAGACTTCACAGAGATGCATTTGAAGTGCACCAACCTCCTGTCCTTCCTTCCCTGCCTCCAGACTCACTATAGAGGGGTATGCAGCCCTTTTTATGGGGACAGGACACATCCTATTCAGGTGTTAGCACCGACTCCTCCCTCCCATCCAGCCCAGGGTGGCCCATCAGGATGTGGATGGCCCATCAGACACACCTAAGCTCTCTTTGTGTGTGGCTGTCTAGAGAGAATGCACAAAGCCTACCACAGATATATATTCTGACACAGGCATAAGGCATCAAATGGTTACAATAAGAACATACAAACTTTCTAATAGTGGCATTTTAGAATTAAAATTTCAAATCCAACTTCACCATTAGTTGTGATTTTAAATTGTGATTCAAGAGACACCAAACCTGGGGGTTCCAGCTCTTCCCAATTGGAAAGTACACTCATAAAATGTAATAAGGTAATCCTAATGTTGTCCTATGGAAGAGATAAGCATTGCAGAATTGAACAATGAATTTAGGAGTTTTTCAATACTAGGACAGGTACAACTAAAAAAGTACATTTCCTACTTTTAAATGCACTGCCCTTAGGCTGTCCAGGGCCTACTTTAGGGGTAACAAAACTCTAGAGTGTAACCATATCTAGTGGGATCCCATCATCCCATCAGTTATCACAGATCTGCTGCGTGGTTCTTAGTATATCTCTAGAAAATGCTAGCACTTCACCCACGTGAATTAGTGCGATCTTGGCATCTCTTGGATATTTTTGTAGGGTTCTTACCCACAAGTACCACCGGTGGCATGCTTCATCATCGGATCCAAACCCACTACACCTAAAGTGAATGGGTGGGCTCAACACACATTGTAGGTGGAGCACTTAAACTAAGAACGTGGAATAGTTGGTGAGTTAAAATTGACTCTTGGATTCTGGCTTGTTTTTTACCCTGGAGGCCCTAAGGCAAGAAAACAACAGTGGGATGTCTCAGGGGTATGGTGGCCCCAGACATCAAGAGGTCAACATGTTTGAGCCTTTGTAATGCCCTGTGGGTCAGTATCTTTCTTCAGGACCAAGATATGTGCAGTATCCCTATGTAGTATGGTTGCAGAATCCAGCCATTCACAATGAAGCATGCACACAACCATACAGACAATATTAGGACCTTTTCCTAGTTTCTGGTCTATGCCCTACATAATAGTTAGCGATGCCAAAGGGCACAGGGTCAAGACTGATTTGCTTATGGCTGGGTTCAAACTGGAATGGCATGGTGAGCAAAAAAATGATGGATTTAGGCCCACATCTCTGTACTGGGGTGAATGTATGACATTGTTCTGCATTCTGTCCATCAACTGTTGTTTTTGCATTTGTCACCCCGAGTGGGACGGGTATGCTCAGACGTGAGTCCCGTGCTCTCCATGCCACAGGAATCAAACTATCCTGGCTAATGAGAGCTGCAAGCCTGAAACCGGTCCTAGGATGCTTGTTTCCAGTCCAGGGAGGACCTGGCTCGGCATTTCGGGCTCGACTGTTCCCATGGGGCACAGGGTCAAGACTGATTTGCATATGGCTGGGTTCAAACTGGAATGGCATGGTGAGCAAAAACGACGGATTTAGGCCCAGATCTCTGTACTGGGGTGAATGTATGACATTGTTCTGCATTCTGTCCATCAACTGTTGTATTTGCATATGTCACCCCGAGTGGGATGGGTATGCTCAGACGTGAGTCCCGTGCTCTCCATGTCACTGGAATCAAGCTATTCTGGCTGATGAGGGGTGAAAGCCCGAAAACGGTCCTAGCATCATGCTTGTTTCCAGTCCAGGGAGGACCTGGCTTGGCAGTTTCGGCTGGACTGTTCCCATGGGGCACAGGGTCAAGACTGATTTGCATATGGCTGGGTTCAAACTGGAATGGCATGGTGAGCAAAAAAAACAATGGATTTAGGCCCAGATCTCTGTACTGGGGTGAATGTATGACATTGTTCTGCGTTTTGTCCATCAACTGTTGTTTTTGCATTTGCTACATAATGGTTAGGCCCCATAAGGTTGTGAGTCTGGGTGATCCCTGTAGTCAAACATTTGTCAAGGGATTTCATCCTTGTAAATACCTACTCAGCTCCCTGTGCATCTTTAGTTGTGTTACTTAAATGTCTAGGAGGCTGAGGGTTCAACCTGATACCTAGATTCTCTCGCCTACTTTTTGTGGTTACCTACCTTTGGGGTAACATATATGTATTAAGAAGGAAGCTTTGTACCTGGCAAGAGGATTACCTTGCCAGGTCAACATGGCAGTTTAAAACTGCACTCAATAGCTGTTCAATGGCAGGCCTGAGATTACTTAAGTGGGTGGCACAATCAGTGCTGCAGGTCAATTAGTAGCATCTCATTTAGAAGCCCCGGGCACTTGTAGCGCACATTACTAGGGACTTACAAGTACATTGTGGATAAGTCAATTTTACCACGTTGTAAGCAGAGAGCTCATGCACGTTAGCACTGGTTAACAGTGGTAAAGTGCCTAGAGTACTAAAGCCAATAAAAACAAATTCAGCAAAAAGGGGAGGAAGAAGGTAAAATGTTTGGCGGTGACCCTGCAGAAAGGGTCATTTCCGTCACTTCTGTTTTGCCTCATATTTTGGTAAAGATCGTCCTCCAGTTTCTAGTACCTAACTTACTTTAATGTACAACAGTAAGTGCTCATCCAGCAAACAAGTAATAGAAGCATGTCACAAATATCCTGAATCTAATAGTTGATAATAATATTCATTAGGAGCAAATAGCAATGCATATCTTTGCCTTCATTTTATACCTATCTCAATTATTGTCCCCCGGTACAACAGCTCTGACATGTTCTGTAGATTGACCTTATTACCATGTAAGGGTGAAACAATGGTTGGCTGGTCTCTAGGATCTGATACAAATCAATAAGGAGCTTCAAAAGATAGTAGGTAATTCTTTAGTTTTTCCTCGATTTAGGGTTGACTGGTTAGAATACTTCATGGTTCCTTCATTATTTGTTTCCTAACCCCTTGCTCTCTCAATAATAAAACACGGAGAGATATCCTCTTACCCTCATGCAACCTCTCCCATAGATTCTTCAATAACAGTCAAGGCACAATGGGGCATATTATCAAGGGGGTTTATCTCCGCTTTTTTGGCTTTAAAAGCCAAGAAAGCGGAGATAAAATTATCTCCCTATTACCTAGCTGCTGCTAACACCAGTTAGCGACAGCTAGTAGGAGATAGCGACCATCTTGGGCCCCACTTTGCATGTCAGTGATATTTATCACTAATGAGATGCAAAGTGGGCGTGCCAAGATGTTAGAGACTGAAAACAGTCGCTAACATCGCTATCTCCTATTACCAACTTTTGGAGATATTCGCGCTAAGCGGGAATATCTCCAAAAGCTAACACCTGCCCTGAGCAGTTCTTAGCCATGTTATCCAATGGGAGATGGATAACATGGCTAAGAGCATTTGCTCGATAATGCATGAATATCGCTGACTTTTCAGCGATATTCATGCATTGCGGCCGTTTTTTATCGCATTTGCGATAAACCTTGCTAATAGCAAGGTTTATCTGCGATAAAAATCGCCGATGTGCGGCGATAATTTTTGTCTCTAAACAAGTTAGAGACAAAAATTATCGCTAGTTGTTGGTAATATGCCCCAATATTCCTCGGACAAACCCCATTTCCAAATTAGATAAACTCATTTTCCATTAAATCAAATTTAATCTGGATATCATAGCCATACTTTGAAATCTCTACACCAAAATGATCAAACACAAAGGTGCCAGGTTCATGGTAGACCCAAGAGTTAAGGGCCAGATGCACAAACAATAAGTTTGCAAAAAGTGATTGCAAACTGAGCACTGACTTTTTGTGAATAGATTCTAATTTTGCAAGCTGCCCTATTCTCTAGCAGTCCAGTTTGTAAAATTCCAATTCGCAGTGGGTTGCCATCCGACCTACCTCATGAATATTAATGATGTAGGTTGAAAATTGCTCACTGCAATTGGAGACTATCAGAGGGATGGTGGCTTGCTAGGGTCAGCATATCTCCATATGTGATCACCCCAGAAGACACTCTGCTGCCAAGGGTTTGGAAACCCTACACTGGCTTACAGTCAACAAAAGTATCAGCTTCAAATCTCTTTGTATGGTTCTCAAGCAGTCGCGGTCGGTAGTAGGTGTTCCTGCAGGGCGGTGACGTGGGGAGAGGGAGAGGCAGGGTGAGGGTAGTAATCTATGGATTACGGAGCTTTACAGGTAAGTAAACATATACATAAATAAAACAAATTTTGTTGCGTGCACTGCAGCGCATTTGGGGATGCAGTGCACGCAACGAAATTCATTTTATTTATTTATATGTTTACTTACCTGTAAAGCTCCGTAATCCATAGATTACTACCCCCCACAATGCCCCTCCTCCTCCCCACATCACCGCCCTGCAGGAACACCTACTACTGACTGCGGCCGTCCACAAGGCTCTCTATCTCCCCTACACAATGAGATTAAAATCCATGTTTAACTGGTACTCCCCTAGCAGATCCCTTCACTCATCTTCTAACCTACATCCTCATGTATCCAGAACAACAAGGAAGAGATGGGGCGACAGAGCATTCTCGAATGATGCCAGTAAGCTGTGGAATACCCTTCCAAAAAACATGAAGGCCATCTCCCAGCACCTGCCCTTTAGAAAGGCTCTAAAAACCTGGTTGTTTTGCATGTAGATATCTCTTGTATCATCTTCACTCATGGACTCTCTTTATGGAGGGTAGTCTACAGTGCCTTGATGCGCTCAGGTAAATGCTGCGCCTAACAAATTCAAATCAAATCAAATCACACATTTAAAGTAAAACACATTGTTTAAATGCAGCCATTGTTCTTAAAGGAAATGGGATGGCATAAAAAAAGTTTCCATTTCCTAAAAAAAGTTTGAGAGTTAGCAGTGGTCCTGTGCACCACTGCTTACAGCCCAACAAATGTCTTTTTTTAATCCACAAAGGGAATAAGGGTCCCACAGGGACCCCTTCACTTTTGCTTATAAGTTAACATCTCTTTTAAGGTTCATGTAATGTTTCAATGACTTGTGCCCTGAATTCCAGTCTAATATGGATAATTCATAATATGAACGTGACTTCCTTAACGACCCCTTTCAAACTGCGATTTGATATCAATTCCAAAATCAATTTAGCAATATGGTAAGCCTTTGCCGAATAGCAAAATGGGTCCAGTGAAGAACAACAATCTGTTTTGTAGTCACAATCCCTCTAAGTACACCTGGCCCCTTTCCTGAGAGACGCAGTCACATCTAAACTACAAAATCCTTCAAATACATTGAAAACAAAAACTAGGCAAAACAAGCACAATCTCCGGTTCAAAATTAGACCGGGACACATCAAAACAAAAAGCTTCCACACACTGTCTTTTCTAGCATCAAGTGCTGGCACCTGATCACCTTTTCTTTTTTATGTACTCTACAGGAGTAGCCACCAACATCTCTTACTTTTTTTCTGGCATAATCCAGAAGCCATGTTCACTTCTCACAAAGTCTCTTCCTCTGATCCCATGGGTCTGATTTTTTTTATCCGTACATTAACTTCCCCCTAATCCCCTTTTCAGGAGCTCAGCCTTCTCAGCCTTTAGAACATGTTTACCCTTTAGTAGCTCCCACTGCCTTTATCGACAATGACCATTCTGTCCAAATTTATAACAAATTATATCCTGCCTTTTCACTTATCCTACTTATGATTCCCTTCCTGTAACCACGTCCGTCATGCAGGTCTCATTGGATTCTATTGCATCTGCTTTTTCGGTTTTCTGGCTTTTCCTCCTAGTGCTGGAACATTTCTTGCAGATACCAGTCTTCTGGCAAATGCTCTTATATTGTGCAGAAACACGGTAGCTTCATGACGGTGTTGCCCATACATTGGAGTAGCTACATCCAGAACAAAAGAAGTCTTGCCAAATTCGACTCCTTGCAGGCTACATCCTTGAGATTTATCCTTGACATTTCAGTACTCAATTACCTTTCGGATCTCTAAAATGCATTAGAGTGCCTGTTACTGACTAAACTGTCTCCACATGTGCAAACCGACACTACTCTCAATGACTATGGGACTGTGTTCAGTCTCAGGCCCTCTGCAGCCTTGATGGAGGTGGCTGTCTTCTCTCCACACTTCCTAAAACCACCCTTGCTCTTTCAAGCAATCCTTCCAAAATTCACCTACATTGCGTCCTGTTTTATGGCACAACTGTGACATCTCAATGATGCCTGTTTTTGGTTTAAGCGATGTTGCATTATCTACATGAATCCTCTGTCAATAGTAACATATATATATAGATTTTTTTAGAGTTTTATATAGCGCAAACTAAACCCGATTTCGAGTATCAGAGCGCTTTGAATAGCACCAGTTTTGTTACACAAGGACACATTCATTTTTTTGGTAGGCAAGGGGAGATTAAGGGCCAGATGTAGGTAATCCTAATTTACCGATTCTAAAACACCGAATTTTACCGATTTGGTATTTTAGAATCGGTAAATGCTATGTAGGAAAAAATTTGGTAAGTATTACCGAATCGGTACGATTCAGTATTTACCGAATCAGTATTTACCGATTCAGTAATTCCCATTCATTCCTATGGGTCTGGAGGCCCAAAGGAATGAATGGGATTTACTGAATCGGTTAAATACCGATTCGGTAATGGGGGAACACATTCAAGGGTGGCAGAGTGTCATCCTGTTGCACCCCTGAATCATGCATGTGTGCACATGTGGCACACATACATGCCCTAAGGGCATGTATGTCTGCCACATGGCACTTTTGGAAATGCACAAAAATGCTTTTCCAAAGGTTTTCGATATTTACCACCAACTTTTAGTTGGTGGTAAATACCGAATCCTTAACTATACAATTCACTCATTTGAGTGTTCCCTAGATTGCAGATTCGTTCATTTACCGATTCCGGTATTTTAAGGAATCAGTAATTTACCGATTCCTTAAAATACCGATTCAGAAAATTACTGAATCTGTAAATTGGCCACCTACATCTCAAAAGCCTAATACCGGTCGGTAACGGCCGAAATTCAGTAATTTTGGTCGTTACCAACTGGTATTAGGCTACCTACATCTGGCCCTAAGTGATTTACCCAGAATCACAGTATGTTCAGCGTCGACTGATCTAGCCGTAGGCTACATCCTCTCCCCTAATTTTAGGCAGTATTCCCAGTGGTAGTCGCAAAACTTTAAACAAACCCCTCTCCAATTAAATATCCCTAAACAAAAAAGCCTAAAACATCTAAGTAACTTCCTTGAATGTTTAATTTTAGACTATGGCACTCTCCACTTGACTATCTGCATATTTACTTTCATTTTCCAAGTGATCAATATGGTCACTCCTGAGTAACCACCTATATGTTAAAAATGTTGAGATAACAAGCTTTAGAGGTCCATATATGTTATGTGCTATGCTTACAAGGCAACTGCAATGTTCTCAGTTTTTTACAAACGCCCTCTCCTCCCCTTTCGGAATAGAGTGCTCTTTTGCCGTTACACGTTTGTGCACTCTATGGGCCAGATGTAGGTGGGAGATTTTGGCCATTTACCGGCCGGTAACGGCCGAATTCGGCCGTTACCGACCGGTAAATGGCCATGGAGATGTAGGGGGATAAAAAACATGCATTTTCGGTAATTTTACCGAATCGGTAATTTTACCGAATCGGTAAAATTACAGAATCGGTAAAATTACCAATTCTGTATATTTTACCGAATCGGTAAATATACCGGTCGGTAAAATTACCGAAAATGCATGTTTGGTATGTAGGTGCCATTTTTAACATTGACACAGGGCTTTGAAAATCGGTATTTTACCATGCAATACAATTGCATGGTTACATACCGATTCAGGTGTACATGCACATCTGTGCATGTACACCTGTGCCATGTCGCACACATGCATGCCCTTAGGGCATGTATGTGTGCCACATGGCACACAAGCCTAAAACAGGGGTGCCAGAGGGTGTCAAAGTGACACCCCCTGTACCCTTGCAAAATTCGGTATTTACCGATTCGGTAAATACCGAATCGGTATTTGATATTGAATCCTATGGGCTTCAAGGCCCATAGGATTCAATAGCAAATACCGATTCGGTATTTACCAAATCGGTAAATACCGATTTTTACCGATTCGGTAAAATTTACCGAATTGGTACCTACATTAGAAATACCTACTCTTAATTACCAAATCGGTAAAATTCGGTAATTAAGAGTCGGTATTTCTGATTTTGCTACATCTGGCCCTATATACCATAGAATAAAACTCACCATGTAAAGGCAGATTTTTGTTTATATTCATTAGCATGGGGAAAATGGGATTATTTGTGCAGAGAAGACTTGGAGAGGGAGATAGAGCCAAAAGAGTTTGCAGAGAGGCATGGTCAAGTGTCTATCCATTGGGTTCCTTTATACGGCATGGTGGAAGGATGAATTTATGCATATTGAGTTACTCCGGAGGGCTAGATGGATGGTTAGAACCTTAATGTGGCTCACCCTTTGTTGTGAGCCCCATTTGAGTCCGGGTCTGACTGGTTACCAATAGCCATGTGTAATGAGCATGAGCCCACAGGAAGATGCATTTATCGGATTTACATCGGAAGAATTGGTAAAGGAGTGTACGCTTGATGATCTTTCTAACTGTATCCATCCTTCTTTTGTTGTTAAGGCTGGGAGATAGCTTTTTTTGGTTTCAGATCTTGGCCAGATAATCTTTTGTCTTCCCCAAGTAGAAATGTGCAATTTAGAAATGCTTAGAAGATTGAGAGGCTAGATGGGATTCTAGATCAAAGGTACACTGAGGCAGCCAAATGCAGGCTATTTTTCGAGATTTCCACCTTGTAAATAATACTCACTTTTACTGTCCGCAAATGTAGCTCTCTACAGCCACCTGAAATATGATCTTTTTTAAGCCAAAAGCAAGACATGAAATCCAAAACCGTTTTCTCTTTGTCTCATTTTAACACCCTGACAAGAGTTCAAATGTGAATGCTTACTCGCCGTCTTAAAACCAACACTACAAAACAAAATTCTGTCTAATCTCCCTGAAGAAGTGCAACCTAGCTGCAAAAAAGCAAAAGAGTGTATAGAATACATGCCTGCCCTGGATTGCAAACCTGCCAGTGTGTAGAACACCAAGTCGCTTGGCTTCGTCCTCGACAGTCGACTTAAGCTCCAGAGTCAAATTGCTGTCATGGCCAAGGGTAGTTGGTTCCCCCAAAAGCTTCTCTGTAGGATCAGGCAGCTCATTCTGGAACAGGACTTAACATTGTGTGTTCAAGCGTTGGTTCTTTCCAGACTATACTGTGGGTACTTGTCCCGCTCTGGCATACCTAAAGCACAGTTAGTGTCGTTCTGAGCAGTTCTGAATGCAATGGCCTGTTTTGTTACAGGCTGCAAGAAACTTGTCCGCATCACACCGATACTGTTAGCCCTCTAACAGCTTGCAATTGAGGCAAGATATATATTTAAAACTTCCTGCACCACCCACATGCCTTGCATTCCTCTTCACCAACACACTGAACTGGAAAACTGAAGATCTCTGGCATTCAATGGAGTTCAAGTAACACATAATCCCTTCTCCTGAAACCTCCCACCTTCAAACAGGCACACTTGGGAAGAGCAATCAGAATGTGTGACTCTCTTCGTCTGACCCTCGTATGACCCCATGCCATGCTACCTTTCAAAAGGAACTCAAGATTTTACTCTTTGAAAGACAACTGGGCTAAATCTATGATCTTCCACACAACCTGGAAAGACGCTTGAGGATCCTGTTGTCTGTTTCTCTTTTCCTTTGTTGCTTTGCAAATCTGTTATCTCGATGGTTGGTGGAAATTGCCTTCTTGTAAAGCACTTCTATGCCCTTTGACAATGTGTGTTCTATATAAAATCACCCAAAAATAATATATAAAGAGATTCATGAAAGTAGGGTGGGGGTACATTAGTCTTAATGCCTACCAAAGTGCAACTGTATGGAGTTGTTTTTGAAAGAAAGGGTACACTAGTTTTCTGCCTTAGATTTTTTTGCCTTCTCAGTAAGTCTGCCTCTTTTTTCCAAAGCCTGGAGATTGCAGTCTGAGCGAGGCGCTGACAGTAAATGGCCTGTTTGCAGTTTATAACCTCCAATTGGCAGCATGCAGCTGCATCTCATTGCCAGAATGATTTATAAAATGAGCTCTTTCACGGTTGACACAAGAGTTCACCGAATTATAAGTACAATTTCGCTCTGTCCTCCAGTAGGTTAAAATAAATGGGTCATTTTACTTTCAGTCAGTGGTAAGCAATGAAATTTCTTTCTGAAAGTACTGTGATGTGCAATTTGAACGTAGCATATTTAACCCTTTTTGGATTGCAATCCCAAGTGATTCAAAAGCGCTACTCGTTATCCAGTGACGTGAAGAGAAAATTCTAGCATGGATTTGTGCAGAGAATAGCTCCAACTTATAGGAGAACCTAACCTAACCTAACTTACCCTAACCTAACCTAACCTAACCTAACCTAGCCTAGTCTAACCTAACCTAAACAAGGTTATTCTCTGGTTGCGTTTGGGCTGTATTTAGCATTGAGAGTGGTATGAGTGGTTGTTATTTAAAGTCATTGTCTACAAATACTCCGCTGCAAGTTCACAGATCCAAATCACAGTCCAATCCAATTACTAGACTGCACACATGATTCCAATCCGAGTCCTCCGTAGGTTCTTCTAGATCTGCCTCACATGCAGCTCTCACCTTGTATTCCCTATTTGTTTGGTCCCCGTGGAGGGCTCTGCAGAAGAGGGAAATGAGATGTCTACCCTTCCACCATCGGAGCAACGTAAAAATATGTTACCTTTTTATTTCAAATTAAATACATTTTTGAAATTATCTCCATAATTTACCGTAGAGCGTCTCTGCATTTGGGATGGAGATCTCTGCATGGTAAAGTATAGATAACAATAAAGAAAGTTGATTTAATTTGAAAATAAATATTAAAACTATTTTATGTTAAATATTAACGTAAATTCATGTATCTATTTACTTTATATTCAAACAAAATTAAAAAGCGCTACAGTACAATTAAATTGAATGTAAAAAGTAATTTTAATTGTCAAATAAAAATGGTTAAATATGAAGTCTAAGGTTAATTAACATTAATTTAATAATGCTTAATAAAATGTGTTGCCACATTTAAAACATTTTTTATCATGTTTTTAAAATATTGTATAAATAAATAATATATATACTATTTGGTGTAACATTCATTCATATTTATATGTATTTGTGACTATTTTAATTAATTTAAAATAACAAAATTATTTGCTATGGGTTATATTTTAAGGCCCTACCTTCATTATTTTCTACGGGAAGGTGTGCAGTACCAGTGGGTGGCCATGTGTAATGCTTGGACGAAGTACTGTGTTTATTAGTAGTAACTTACCATTGGCGTTTTGGAAAATCGAAAAGCAGTAAACTTTCTTAAAGTATAAACTTACTCAAAAGTGTAAGTTATGTAGTGAATCAGGCCCTAAATGCACATCTTATGACATTATTCTGTTATACGGTTTTGGTAAGAAGACCACATGTTACAATGCTCAATGAATAGAGCTCAAATTCCAGAATGATTTGACTGCAGTGGTTGATTTTCTGTCACACGCATGGTATTTTTTTCATTTACACAGTACATGTAAGATGCTGTGAGTAATGTGGGTAAAGGTAATGTTAATAGCATTGCTATAATTTGGTGTTTTAAAACGGGCAGGTTTAAAGTTATGTACGGGTAAGGCTTCATGGGAAACAACCAATACAATGCGGCCGTATCCACGCATAGCCTTAACCACGCATGCATTACAACACATGCGTGGTTACCACGGAAAACCTTTACCATGCATTCCGTTTCTACGAGATACGTAGTAAAGGCATGTGTGTACAATTAAAAAAGGGGGCTTGGGGGGAAGCCCCCACCTTCCCAAAAACACATATGTTTAAAAAAGGGGACTTGGGCCCCCCCCCCGCCCCCCAAAAAAACAACTGTATAAAAAAGGGGGCTTGTGGGGTATTCCCCACCACAAAAAAACGCACCTGTTTTGATCCTTTTCTGTTTTGGACAATTTCTGTTTATGTTCTTGAAAAATGAGGAGGCAATCGGCGTTGTTAGAGTAAACGGAAAGACACTTCCGCTTCCTCTTTACGACGTGCAACGAACAAAGGAAGAGTTTGAAGAGGAGAGGTCGTGGAGAGAGAGGTAAGGGGGTTTTTAGGAAAAAAAATTATTTAAGGGATGAGGGGGTGGTGTGGGGTAGGGGTAAAACTATAGCATTCAAGGGAGGGGTATTTAATAGAAGGGTTTGTGGGTGGGAAATCGCGCAGGACAAGATGTATAGTGTTCAGGGCAGGGCGCAGGGGGGCAGTTAAAAAAAATTGGCACAGGGATCAGAGATAACCTTTACCATAAATATGCCATTATCATGCATGGTTTTACAACTTAAATCGTTGTAAAGGTATGCGTGGGGAAGGCATTTTCGTGGTAAAGGTTATGCGTGGCAATGGCATTCGCGTTGTAACGCATGCGTGGTAAATGTATGCGTTGCAACGGAATGTGTTATAACGTCATCTAACCCGGCTTCATGACATATATACTGATAATAATGAAAGTAGTGTGAGAGAATACATTTCAAATATTTATGATACCACATATGGAAATATAGACATTGCATTGTATTGTAATTGCATTTATATAGTGCTTACTACCTCTGACGAGGCGTTAAAGCACTTTTTGGGCAAGTAGCACACTACTCCAGAATCCATAAAGGATTAGTGATGAATTAGTGTAGTGAAATATGAAAGTAATTTTCGTGGTGGATATGTTAGTTAGTTAGTTATTTGGACTCAGATAGTGGAGGGAAAGAAGAGGGAAAAGGTTTGCCTTTATATAACGCTTGTTACCCCTGATAAGGAGGTGAAGCTCTTTTTTTGGCGGGTTGCACGCTACCTGGAACCCACAAAAGGATTAGTGGGGAATTAGTGTAGTGAAATATGAAATTAATTTGAGAGGTGGGCATGTTATTCTGTTATTTGGATTGAAAAGGATAGTGGAGGGATAGGAGAGGGAAAAGGTTTGCATTACTATAGTGCTGGTTATCCCTGATAGGTGTTGAATTTTACTAATCTGTCTGTGTGCTGCACTAGCGCAAGTGTGACGGTGGGGCCGGGGCCCATTCCTGCAGATTGCAGGATACATTTGCAGCTGCTCGGTGTGCATGTCAGATTGGCCTGGTGTCTACTGCCGGCCAATTTGACATGTGCACTTCGGAGCCAGCAAATCCAGCGCTATGAAACAGCTGAGGGATTGCCGATATCACACAATTACCAATAACGACTTTGTGGTCATGGCTCAGATGCACTCTCTCAGGAAAAAACAATTTTTGGCTTGCTAATAACTCTGGCACGATTTAATAAATCTGCTAGAAATGAATACCTGCTTGGACTTTGGCATGTGAAATTTTGAACAGGTCTGCCCAGGGGGTGCGTGTGTGTGTTTATATGTGTGTGTTTGTGCGCATGTGTGTGCATGTGTACTTGCATGCCTACATACTTGTGTATGTGAGAGAGAGGATGGAGGGAAGGGTTAGAAAAAGATTTTCATTTGAGGTCCCACAGGCATTTTTGCTCTTCGCTACCTCAAAAGTGTAAAGTTCCTTCTTCCCCCAATGATGACACAGACAACGTGGTACAAGTCAGGGGTTTATTTCTTGCTATAGTTGCGGTCAGAGAGCGCCGAGCCGCTTTGCTCCCGACTCCGGCACTGGCGCTCTTTCTATGAGACGCGCGCGCATCCCCAACATGGCCGTGTGCGCGTTACGTCATCACGCGACGCACGCCAACTAGAGCGCTAACATTACATATATCCCCTTTTTCCCACCAATGAAACAAACATGAAAACTTATAGTCCATCACTCATATCATAGTCCTGGAACCTGGATGGTTTCACCACCGCTCTCCCCCCTCGGGTACGTCTTACTGGGTAGCTGTATCTTCTCTCTCCTGAGTCTCTCCAATAACTTCTCTCTGGCTCGGTTCAGCTGGGCTCCCCATCAATCTCCTTGCACTCCTCTCCATCTCCAATCTGGGGTTATTTCTGCTGCCCTGCTCCTCACTCGAGTCTCCCTCTTCCGTGTCCACGTCCAAGTTGGAGGGATCATTTCCTTTATCGAGCTCCGCTGCCCCCTCCTGCTCACCAGCGTTCCACTGTAGTATTCTGTTGCATCTTGCCATCCGGTCTTGCGACCATACATTGCCATCGCTTTATAGGGCAGCTCTATCATACACCTCTTTGACCTGAATGGGCTTACTGTATTTGCTGTCCCCCTTCCTTTGCATTACCGCCAGCTTGACTCTCACCCATTCGCCTTTCTCTAGTCCAGTGTCTTTCACATTCCTTCGTAAGTTGTAGTACTTGGCATAGACCTCTTGTGCTTTCTCCAGATTCGCATGAACCACTGCTGGGGACCATTTGCTGGTCACTGTTTTCTCCTTCCACACTCTGTTGTCCTTCGTGAAGGGATCTCAGCCCCTCAGAATTTGGAAGGGGCTATACCCTGTCCCAGTGGGGGTGATTCGGTACGCCCATATCATTTTCCATATTTCCTTCTCCCAGTCCTTGTCACTCATTATGGCCGCCTGTACCAATCCCAACACCACTCGGTTAAAGCACTCGACTAGGCCATTCCCAGCCGGGTGATATATGGCAATGTGTTTGGACAGGATACCATTTCTCTCCATGAATTTAGTCAATTTTTCAGAGGTGAACTGAGGTCCGTTGTCGCTCAGTATGGATTTGGGAATGCCTTCTCTTACGAAGGTATCATTCAGGAACCTTAGAATTGGCTCTGTGCCCATTACTTCTTCCACCTTCACTTCTGGCCACTTGGAGTATCTGTCTATGAGGACACACACGCACTTCTGGGTTCCTTGTCCGTCTAAGATCGGGCCCAAAATATCAATAGACAGCTCTTCCCACGGGTTCTTCGGGAGTCAAACTTTCCCAGCGCTGGTCTTAAAGGCTCGAGTGTTTTGTCCACTCCTTGGCACTGGATGCATTCCCTGATGTACCGTTCGGCTTGCAAGTCCATGCCTGGCCACCAGTATCCCTGTTGGGTCCGTAGTTTTGTCTTCCCGATCCCCAGATGTCCTATATGGAGTATTGCTAGTAATCTCGATTCCTGCTGGGGGATGACCTTGTCTCCCCTGTATACAAACACTCCCTTATCATCCACTGACAGTTCCTCCCTGAACTCGTAATACTTCCGTAGATTTTCACTGAGGTGTTTCTTTTCTGGCCATACATTCACTAAGCACTCCTTCACCTCCTGTATGTCACAATCCTCCTTATAAGCTTCGTCCCACTCTTGGTTGCTGATGACCCTTTCCTGGTCCTCCATTAGGGCTACCATTTCCTCTCCAGCTTCCGAGTCTTCTTCTTCTGTCTCCATGGCTGCCGCCCTGCTCAAATAGTCTGCCACTTTATTCCGACTGCCGGGGATATACTCCACGTCGTATCTGTACTCCAAAAGCTTCAGAGTCATCTTTGAAATTCTGGGCGTGGCACTGGCATGCCCACTTGAGGTGAGTACTTTCACCAACGGTTTGTGGTCAGTCTTCAACTGGAACCGTGTACCCCATAGAAATTCCCAGAACCTTGTCATTGCCCACACCACGGCCAGCATCTCCTTTTCTATGACGCTGAACTTTTTCTGTGTCACTCAGTGTGCGAGATGCAAAGCTCAATGTCTCAACGACTCCTTGTCCTCTGTCCTGCATCAACACGGCACCTAGCCCCTTATTGCTAGCATCTGTCGTGAGCACTGTTCTTCCTTGGGGGTCGTAACCTTGCAGGGGTGCGGCGCTTACCACGTCCATTTTTATGCTTTCAAACTCCCCTTGTGCCTCTTCCGTCCAATTGAAGGTTGCGTTTTCTCTCGTTAATTGTCTCATGTGGTGAGGTTTCGTTGCAAAATATTGAACAAATTTACTATAGTATTCTGCCATGCCTAAAAAGGACCTGACTTCCTCCTTGCTGGTGGGGGGTGGCGCTTTGCAAATCGCCGTCACATTCTTAGTCTTGGGCGTGATTCCTTGCACCCCAATTTCGTGTCCCATGTAGGTCACTGGCTCCATACCTAGGCGGCACTTCTACCACTCTGCAGTTAGGCCCTTTTCCTCCAGCACCCTCACCACCTTAGCAAGTTTCGCGTCGTGGTCTATTTTGTCACGCCCCATCACTAGGATGTCATCCTGGAAGTACTGGATGCCGTCCACGTTCTTGAACAATTGGTGCATCAGTTTCTGAAACACCGCTGCCGCTGATGCCAGCCCAAACGGCATGCGGCGAAACTGGTAGCATCCGAACGGGGTGATGAATGACGTTAGCCTCCTACTCTCCGGGTGCAACGCGATCTGGTGGTATGCTGAGGTTAGGTCAATGGTGGAGTACCACTTGACTCCTCTTGTTTTGGCCAACATCTCTTCAATCCGTGGCAAGGGAAACTTCTCCACTACGATGTTTTTGTTTAACTCACGCAGGTCTACGCATAGCCTGACCTTCCCACAGGGTTTCATCACCACTACTAGCGGTGCCAGCCATTGGGCACATGTGATTGGTTCAATTATGCCCTTTTTTTCCAACTCCTGCAGTTCTACCTGCACCGCATCTCTCACTGCGAGGGGCACATTCCTCACCCTGTGGGACACCGGTTCCGATCCTGCTTTGAGTATGATCTTGTGTGCAAACTTCGCTAGTTTTCCCACCTTTCCTCCGAACACTTTGGGGTATTCTCTTTTCCATCTGTCCATATCCGGCCATCGATCTGGTTCAGTGAGCAAAACCTGAACCTCTCCTCCCGGGTCCAGTTTGATGCCCAGCTCACCCTGGTCCATCCATCCCAGTACCGATGGTCCTTTTTCCGAGACATACAGCTTGCAGTTCGCGCTGCGTCCTTTAAATTCAAATTTTAACAGTCTGTACCCCACCATGGGTATGCAGTCACCATTGTATGAGACAGGCCTTATATGCAGCCTCTCTAGCTCCGAGCCCAAATGTGGTCTAAATGTCTTGTTCCACACCGCCCTCTGGACTATCGTGTAGGGTGAGCCCGTATCTGCCACTATGTTTATTGGCACTCCACCAATTGTCAATTCCACATCGGTAACAGGCATTCTTGCCGCCTCCTGTTTGTTTCCCCAGTGGGCCTGGGTTTCCCCGCCACCTGTTCGGTCCTTTCTGTGAGGTTCCCTTGTTCCTACTGTCTCTTCGGGGCTCCTCCTCTTCCATTCTGTTCACCATCGGTCTGGCCAACGTCTCCTTCTTCGCCGCCTCCACGCATCGTCGTGCCAACTCCGCTTTCTGAACTATAGTCATGACTTCCTTCAGCATGGTATCCCTGCTTGCCCATAATTTCTCTTGCACGGCCTTACTTCTGGTGTGCATCACTATCTGGTCTTTTATGAACTCTTCTTGGAATGCAGCATTTCTGCACGTGGATGCTAGTTTCCTTAATGCCGCTACATACTCTTCGACCGATTCCCCAGCTTCCTGCTTTCTCTGTTGAAAATTGTATCGGCCAATTGAGACACATACGGCTGGCCTGTAGTGCTAGTTTAATTCCTCAATTGCGTGGGCATAGACATGGTCATCAGTGTCATCACGTTGTTTAGGTACCAAGTTTTTGAATATCCTGAGCCCCTCCGGACCCAGGTTGTGTAATAGTATCCGTCTCTTCCTTTTACTTGTACATTTCTCCTCGTTTTCATCCTCTAGTACTTCAATAAAGTTATCAATATAGTCTCTCCAGTCTTCCCACTTCATAAGGGGTTCTCCTGGCTTGGGCAGGAACGGTACAGGCGCTGTTGCAAAAGACGCCTGCGCGCACATGGTTTCGCGCATTTCCGGCGGTGCGATCCCGCTTTGGCCCTTGGGACTGCCTGGCGCGCTGTCTTCCTCCTGCTTCTTTGGTTGAAGTTGGGGACTCTTTGTCTCTTCCCCTTCACTCTTCCCTGAAGTCGCCAGCTCTTCTGCCCCTCGGGTGTGCAGATACTGTGGGGTTGCCCCTTGCGTTCTTTCACTGCTGCGTGCTCTATGTGACCTTCTGTGTGCCCTGTCCGTCTCCCACTGTAAGTGTTTGCGGGGGGGGGGGGGCTCCCCGTACCTGAGTTTCTATGGCTCCTTCGTGGAGTGGGGTGTTGTGGGCTCTGCCGCGCTCTCTGATGTCCCTGGTGCTCTATATGTGGCTTGGTTGACGTTGTCCTGTCTCTGGACCTCTTTTGTGGCTTGGTCTGAGGATTGCACCAATTTTGTGACCACTGCTCGATTTTTCCGTTTTTTTTCTTGTTCATCCCGTCCTCGTCGCCATTATAAAGTTCCTTCTTCCCCCAATGATGACACCGACAACGTGGTACAAGTCAGGGGTTTATATCTTGCTATAGTTGCGGTCAGAGAGCGCCGAGCCGCTTTGCTCCTGACTCCGGCACTTGCGCTCTTTCTATGAGATGCGCGCGCATCCCCAACATGGCCGTGTGCGCGTTACGTCATCACGCGACGCACGCCAACTAGAGCGCTAACATTACAAAAAGCAGCTGAATGGAAGCACACGAAAGTGGGCTTAAAAGAAAAAGTTTCACAGAAAGCGTGCTTTTTAAATTGTACTGTAAATTCATACAATAATAACTTTTGAATTCTTGCACTCGAATCTGAATGTTTTGAGGAATGTGGTTGAATGATTAAGAGTTTGTATTTTTTTCCACCAAACAGTTTGATACAATCTGAACAATAGCATGGCGATTATGCTTGTTGTCAGGTTCATGTTGTAAATCAGAACCAATGCAGCACTTGACAGGGTAGGATCAGCGGAAGGGTTAGTGTTTGGAGGAGCACAGTTGTTATTGAATTGCCAATTCCCAAGTCAAATGGCGTAGACACGTTTTAGCACACAGGGAGACTATGTGGAATTCAATAAAATATAGAGTGAAAAACAATATGGGAGCGGTCTTCGGTGATTCCATAGACCCTATTTCTTTGCAGCACACTTACAGAACAATCTATTGATAACTAATTTAGGTCAGTAACTGACTTCCATGGTTCCTTAAATCAATAATGCTAAGCATTTTAGGAAGGTTTTGCACTTTTGTAATGCTCTAATAAACAGGCAATGCCATTATTGCCCATTCCAAAATTGCAGCCACGTTATTAACTTTAGCATATTAAGGGCCAGATGTAGGTAATCCCATTTTACCGATTCTAAAATACCGAAGTTTACCAATTCGATATTTCAGATTCGGAAAATGGGATGTAGGTAAGAAATCAGTAATTTACTGAATCGGTAAAATTCAGAATTTTCGATTCGGTATTTACCGATTCGGAAAATAAGAAATCAGTAAATAAGAATTCGGTAAATTCCGATTCGGTAAATTACAGACTCTTATTTACCAAATCGGTATATTTCGGCATCCTACAACTCAGAAGCCAAATACCGGTTGGTAACGTCCCAAATTCGGTATTTTCGGCCATTACCGACCGGTATTTGGCAACCTACATCTAGCCCTAAAGGTTCTATTAGGAGTCTGGTGGTCCACGGACCACCAGACTTGCGAGGTCACAGTGGTGGCGGTCTTCCAACTGCCCTATTACAATTAGGGCAGTCAGACCACCGTGCAGAAGCGTGGCTCTAATGGTTAGAGCGGCAGACCCTGATGCAGAGGTCTGGCCCATGACCAGGGTTCAATCCCCGCCTCGGCGGCTCTTGGACTCAATCTTCCCGGACCTGATAATTCTCGCCTCGGTGCCTAGTTTAATCATGGGTCCCACTCTGTGACTCTGGGCAATAGCTTGCTTAATCTCCACAAGGGCTTCAGTAGTGCTTGGATGCCTGGCTCCACCTTGGGGGTGCCCAGGAGTGGACATCTCACAGGAAAGCTAGGAAGGGTTCCACAGCGCTACGAGACCTCAGGGTAGAAGTGCGCTATATAAATACAAACACACACACACACACGCCCCCTCCGCAGCCCCCATGGGGCTGCTTTTCCCTGCGGCGGTCAGGAAGCCGCAATATGCTGGGCGAGACTGCTGTGGTCCCACCAAGTATATCACACGATTCATCTCTGCCACGGTTTTCATAGTGGTTCCACCATCATGAACACCGTGGTAGATAGAAAGTAGAGGGGGCCTTATAGGGCCCCCTTGTGCTTCACACTATGTGGATGCATGCAGGGTGGCACAACATGTGCCCCTTGTATGCATGCACCCCTGTTCCTGCATGGCATGGACTTTGCAATCTATGCCGTGCAAGAACTGTTGTTGGTGTTCCCGTTGCAGTGCCATTTTCAGGGCACCACTGTGGGAATGTAAAAAAATAGAAGCCTGCCAGACATAAGAAATACTTGTGATCTGGTGGATGGCCCAACCACAGGTTTGGCAGTGCGGCGGCGGGGTGGACCCAGCTCCGCATCACAAAACTCTAATCGGGCCCTTAGTTGACTTAGCTAAGATTTATCCAGTTATACCGATTCCTGGAGCAGATTCAATATATCATTCAGATATGCAACTTGATTATTTGATATTAACTTTCTATTCATTAATATCACTGTCGACTTAACTATTCTAGCGACTATGACTGTATTTGTGTTGTCAAACATTATGTTGGTACGGGAAACACTACTTACAACGCAACTTTTACAACGCACTACCTTTACAACAAAACTTTTACAACGCAACATCCATTACAACGCATGCCATTACAACGCATGTCACTACAACGCATACCACTACAACACATGTCATTACAACGCAGTCATTACAATGCATACCATTACAACGCATACCTACACTATCCAACACTTACCCTACTGTTGCACCCCCTGGAGTTAGAATAGTAATTTTTACCCCTACACTATCCAATACTTACCCTACTGTTGCACCCCCTGGAGTTAGAATAGTAATTTATACCCCTACACTATCCAACACTTACCCTACTGTTGCACCCCCCTGGAGTTAGAATAGTAATTTTTACCCCTACACTATCCAATACTTACCATACATGCAATGTAATGGTATGCGTTGTAATGGTATGCGTTGTAAATGTGGTATGCGTTATAGTGGAATGCGTTGTAAAGGTAGTTTCAAAGAATTTGTTGTAATGGAATGCGCTGTAATGGATGTTGCGGTGTAAAAAATGCGTTGTAAAGGTATGCGTTGTAAAAGTATGTGTTGTAACGACATACATCCTGTTGGTACATTTGCTATAGGATTTAATGCATTTCACTCAATATCATATACATTTGCATCGTGTAATTTAGTCCGATCTGCTGGCTGCAGAGATGGCAAAATTGTCCTGGGTCTGAAGCAATTTTTACTGGCCAGATCATTGCATTTCCAGTGTAGTCCAGTCATGCCAAGCTTTGCTTACACTGAAAATATGAAGATGGATATCATCTGTGTAAGCTCTTGTAGTGCAAACAGATTTGTGGGATTTTGTGCTCAGAATTTATTTAGTGTCCTTGAATGCCTGTAGATTTATGTATGGTGAAAGACTTAATAATCACTCTGCTCAATGCTCAATGGAAGGAGTCAGTATTGTGACAATGTTCGCTATGGCCAACTGGCAACTGTGATGTTTCCACTTTCAATGACCAACCACATCAGATTCTTTGTTTTGTCAAGCAATTGTTCGCGAAAAAGAGGGCAAAACATAAAAGAAATCTTTATCACTACAAAGCGAGTGCTCCCTAATGTTATATTGGGTTCACAAGTCTTAGTATTGGCTACACCTCTTTCACTTCCTCTAGGGCTTCCGTGCTATGCATTGCAATGGCACATATATTGTTCCTGCTCGACCTCTGGTCCCGTCCTTTTTCCCTGCAGGGTTTCAATGGTTATTCAGTGTGCATCATAAAGTCCTTTACTCTGTTGTCAAACACAACTAAGGTGATGTCCCACATGTTTTCTTTCCTACATGGTTGTCGACTTAACAAGCAGAAACCGTCGGTCAAATCAGATAAAGTGAGATTTGGGAGTCTTACTAAGACATATTCTTTAACATAGTTGTAGACTGATGGTTGAGTTGTAATGTGGTATTATACCACTTTTGGAAGTGGCAAATGGTTCCTTTCACTGACGTTTTTATGGATTATGCATCTTTTGGCTTGAAATATAGCAGCATTGTTGAAGAATTAAAGGAACCAAATAGCTAGAGAACACAATTAAAACACAAAAATACAAACCAACACAACATAACATAACAAAACAATAGAAACACACCAGGATACGATAGAAGCCAATGCAACAAAATTACAAGGCACAACTACAACATAACTACATTTACACATCAAACACCACAGAACTATAATACAATAATGCAGCACAAAAACAATCTAATACAAAAACAAAACAACACATTACCAGTGCAACACCACAAAATGAAACAGCATGCTACAACCATACAACATAATTGTGCGGAACAGAAACAATACAACACAAAATCAAAATAGCATATTACCAATGCAACACAACAAAATGCAACACACCCACAATTCAACAACACAACTATTACACCACAGAAACAAAACAATGCAACAAACAATACAATCCAACACAAATCAAGAACACAACACAATTGCATTATTGTGATATATTTTATCGTATTGTCTTGCTGTATTTTGACAGTAACTCCTGACCTTGACGAGGCTGTAAAGTAACTGGATGCTCTTCTGTAGCTATGGTTAAAACAAGGCTTGATGTAATATGTCATTTATAAGAGATGTTGTTTGTGGTGTGTGTGGTACACAAATGATGATCCGTAGTCCAGGTGTAATTGTAGACAACTCTTTATTGACAGGATAGGTAGGTGGCAAGATAGCAGGAGATAAGTAAGTAGGAAGAAACCCCACCAGGAGCGAGCTACCAGCTCCTCAGCCTGAGATGACTAACTGACAATCCAGCTCCAGAAAGGCACTCAAACATTCCATGATGTCACAAGACATTCTGATGAAGAGGTAGAGAGGGTAGAGACATAGAAGTCATTTACCACACATCCTCCTTCGTTATAGAACAACAGCAAGAAAGCAGTTAAGACCAAGCGCAAGAATTCAGAAGAAACTGTAGGCACAAAAGCAAGGCAAAGAAATAACTTGGAAAGCAGGAAACCAAACCGTGAAAACAGAAACAAAAGAAATAAGAAAGGCATGTTGAGAGATACACATTAGATGCACAAATGGTCATGGTCAAAAACACAAGAATGCAAATTACATTGTTACATGCCCATCAACCCTCCTTAGTAAAACAAGGTAACAACCCTGGTAGACCGAAGAGGGTATGTCAACCAAATGATGAAGTGTGTGCAAGTGTGTGCAGATGGAAGCAAGCACAAAGAAGATGAACACCAAGAAAGGAAAAATGGCAAGAAGCAGTGAGGCTACAAACCACATCCCTAAAGAAAGAGTACACCTTGTAGTAAAAATAACAAGATGAACAAATACCCTTGACGAATGGGGGTGCACCTAGAAGTACAATAAATAAGTATTTTGGCAACGGTGCAATGAATGAAATAGAAACCTACACAGAAAAAGGGTATGCCTTGCAATAAAGACTAGTGCATGGTGTGCACTAACAACCTCCCCTCAAGGGTACACCTAGAAAACCTTAAACTGTGGAAAAACAACTCCCCAAGAAAGGGTACACCAAAGGATACTAACCCTTGGAACAAAGAACACAGTAGTCACAACCTAACAACCTCCCCTAATAAAAGGGTACACCTTGCAAAACAACACAAAAATCGTGTGACGCAACTTCGCCAAAGGGTGGCGCTGACCACGCACAACGCCACACCAGGGGATACTAACCCTTTGACAACCTCACCTAATAAAAGGGTACACCTCAGAAAACAACGTAAACATTTGTGTGACACGACTTCGCCAAAGGGTGGCGCTGACCACGCACACCACCACACCAGGGGATACTAACCCTTTGACAACCTCCCCTAATAAAAGGGTACACCTCAGAAAACAATGTAAAAATGTGTGTGACGCGACTTCGCCAAAGGGTGGCGCTGACCGCGCACACCGCCACACCAGGGGATACTAACCCTTTGACAACCTCCCCTGATAAAAGGGTACACCTCGGAAAACAATGTAAACATTTGTGTGACGCGACTTCGCCAAAGGGTGGCTCTGACCACGCACACCGCTACACCAGGGGATACTAACCCTTTGACACCCTCCCCTAATAAAAGGGTACACCTCAGAAAACAACGTAAACATTTGTGTGACACGACTTCGCCAAAGGGTGGCTCTGACCACGCACACCGCTACACCAGGGGATACTAACCCTTTGACAACCTCACCTAATAAAAGGGTACACCTCAGAAAACAACGTAAACATTTGTGTGACACGACTTCGCCAAAGGGTGGCGCTGACCACGCACACCACCACACCAGGGGATACTAACCCTTTGACAACCTCCCCTAATAAAAGGGTACACCTCAGAAAACAATGTAAAAATTTGTGTGACGCGACTTTGCCAAAGGGTGGCGCTGACCACGCACACCGCCACACCAGGGGATACTAACCCTTTGACAACCTCCCCTAATAAAAGGGTACACCTCGGAAAACAACGTAAACATTTGTGTGACGCGACTTCGCCAAAGGGTGGCTCTGACCACGCACACCGCTACACCAGGGGATACTAACCCTTTGACACCCTCCCCTAATAAAAGGGTACACCTCAGAAAACAACATAAAAATTTGTGTGACGCGACTTCGCCAAAGGGTGGCGCTGACCACGCACACCGCCACACCAGGGGATACTAACCTTTTGACAACCTCCCCTAATAAAAGGGTACACCTCAGAAAACAACGTAAAAATTTGTGTGACGCGACTTCGCCAAAGGGTGCCGCTGACCACGCACACCGCCACACCAGGGGATACTAACCCTTTGACAACCTCCCCTAATAAAAGGGTACACTTCGAAAAACAACGTATACGTTGTGTGACTCAACTTCTTCAAAGGGTGGCCCTGAACCCAGGACACCAAACACCACAACATCCCCTACCTGGAGTAGACCATAGGTACAAAATGACCCTTATCAGACAAAAATTAGGCATTGACTGGCACCACAACCTCCCCAAAGTTATAAGATGTCATCCTAGGAAAACAAGACTGTCCATGATGGGGTATAACACAAAAAACTAAACACCCTAGTGAGGGTTCCAAGCTGTGGATTCATGCTGCCAGCAGAGCTCTTAAGACACTTTCCATAAGAGCACCACACATTTGCCAAATAAAAAAAAACACACCCACCACTTTTCAATAATAAAATTGAAATTAACAGCAAATATACCCAATAGTTTTGAACTGCGACAACCTTCTAAAAAAAAATTACAACGAGGACAAGACTCTGCTAAGCAACATGCAGTGAAATGTTAACTACAAAATAAATAAGTGACATGAGCTCCGGTGAGCGATCTCTCACCCGGGGTCCAAGAAGACAGCTCCAAGTAGTGACAAGCATCGAATGAACAGTACGATGTAGTGACAACTTGAAAAGAGCCGAATACTTGCAGTGTTCAAATGCCGAATATTGCCATAAGAGTGAAAAGTCACGTAGTCCGAGGGATACAACCTCTGTAAGGGAGCCACAAGACGTGATCTATTCTCGTCTTTCGCTTGCCGCTCAGACTGTTCACGACCAGAAGAGGGTATGGGACTTGCAGGGCAAGCTGGAGTGGACCGGGAGGCAAACAGTAATGGTTTTGCGGAAGAGATAGCACCAGACGCACTTGTACACACTGCCTAGACTTGTGCACTGACTGCAATCAAGATGGCGGCACGTCGTCACGTCCGCGCCGGATGGTTTGCACCGAAGACGTGCTGTACAACGTTGCATAGCAGCTGGCTGTGGCAAGGAGCAGACGTCACAAAGGATAAGATGCCGGCACCACGGGACCGGTAAGATTGTGTGCGTCAAGAGTGCGTGTTCGCAAGGGCTCGTGACTTGTTTAAAATGCGGCGGTTCAACTGCCATGAAGGTAATTACATCGTGAGTGCACCAAAAAACCAAATAAAAATGTTCCCCAGTCACCAGTAAAATAAAACTCACAGTCAAGTTTGCACAAAGACGAGCGTCGGCTCACACTCAAGATAATGTCCTCAACTTTGTCGCAGTCGCAGGAAAGCAGGGGAAACTTCACTTTCTTGGGAAAACACTCACCGCCAAAGAAGTAGGTACGCCATGACCAGACATCATAGATGGTGACTGTTGTGAAGGAGAGGGCACTGCCAGCGCCGGGGCAACTCTGTGAAAGCGAACACAGCAGGCGCTCACAGGAAAAACTTGCCCACACTTTGGGAAAACACACCTGTCACACAGTGGTTGTAGAGAGGGCGAGCTTTCAAGGTGCAAATGCAGTAGAGAGACACAGCAGGGTGATCAGGCCAGCTGAGTCTCAATCGCTTTTGTAGCTGGTGACAGTCAACCTCCAGATGACAGCAAGATGGCAGTTGGCTCCTTCACGAAACAAACGCCCAGGGTACAAGCTGTCCAAGGTGAAAAGGACGCTGGTGGGGTTTACTGGGCGTTTCTCTGATTTCTCCAGATCATTAGCTTTCTCCTGTTTAGACTTAAACTGGATCCCAGAACAGTCCTGGGTTTCCTTAATGCTGAGTATCAATCCTGTTTCCTTATAGCGTAGGTTAGTCCAAGAAACATCGCCAAACTGTGATACACAAATGATGATCTGTAGTCCAGGTGTAGTTGTAGACAACTCTTTATTGACAGGATAGGTAGGTGGCAAGATAGCAGGAGATAAGTAAGTAGGAAGAAACCCCACCAGGAGCGAGCTACCAGCTCCTCAGCCTGAGATGACTAACTGACAATCTAGCTCCAGAAAGGCACTCAAACGTTCTATGATGTCACAAGACATTCTAATGAAGTGGTAGAGAGGGAAGAGACATAGAAGTCATTTACCGCAGTGTGCAAGGTTCAAAGAACGAGCTGCACATTTCTGCATATAAGGATGAGGTGTTGCAGAGGGTCTGAGAGAAGACACATTTGCGCATACTTACATTTCAGCTTCTAAACTTAGCTGCAAATTGTGAATATATGATTGCGAAAAATAAGGTTTATAGTGCACTCCTGCATTGAATGTCATGGGGTCAGCATATTTCACAATGATGATAACACTCTAAGATGTCCATTAATGTAAAACTGATGAAGTTGCACACTCAGTCTCCACATAATTTAAAATTATGAGCAAATTCTGCTTTTGTAAGATTTTATAGCAAGGTAATGTTAAAAGAATGTTATAATATCTAGCCATGCATTGCATTTCAATAGGTCAATTGCATGATACTGTGGGAAAAGAAGCAGGGAATCATACAGTGATTTTTTTCCCATTTACTGTTTAGAAATAATGATGAATTCTCTGTAACGACAGATCAAACTGCAATCTCCTAAAAGCACTAGAAAATAGTTACCAGCGAGGCACATTAGGAAGATGGTCAGAACAGCGTCAGGTCAGTGGAAGGGTTGGAGAACAAGCCAGTGGAGGGAGGGGCACAGATTAGGAGTGGGACTCAGGAGACACACAGGTCGGTGAGGAGGTAGCGCAGGATAGGTTCAGGGTCTATATAGGCAGAGTCAGCAATGAGCATTGTGCCTTGCTACTTTTGTGTGTAGTAAGGTTCCTGCTCATAATATTAGTTTGCTTTTGGCTCTACATCCTTCACATTTGCTTTGTCCATCAATCCTTCACACCTGTTTTGTTGGTCTATCCCTTCCATGTTATGTTGCTTACCTTTTTGTACTTTAGTGTTCCATCCAGGGGTGTAGCTCTAGGGAGGTTTTTCGGGTGTTACATCCCCCTAAAACGTGTATTCTGTAGTAAATGGTTGGGTACACGTGCTTTTAGTCTTGTAATATGAAGTGCCTGTTGGATTTCACCTTGGATTTTTACATGCACGCACTGACAAAAACACACACACTCTCTTTTGTCTAACATAAACATTTTTGATTAGTTTGAAAAACCCAAGCTCCCTGTAAAGTTATTTTTGCATCTCACAGTATTTTTGACCTGTATTGGTGAGCCAATGTGCTTACAGCTAGCCCATATTGCACTATACGTTCTCCCGGCTCCTGTGTTTTCCTTTATACCTGTGACATGACCAGTCCACCTGCCTGAAGAGCACCAGCACATTACCTAGTTTACCCCCCACACTCCCCCTTTGCTGACTACAATCTATGTCTCAGTCTATGTGTGAGAACTAATGCTTCAAGGGAACTCACTGCTTAACCAAAGCTGAATAAAGAAATGGCAAAACCACTCCAATGAAAACCAACACCAGTTAAACTAACAGGGCAAAAGAAATAGTTAAAATCAGGAAATAGACTAGGCTTGTCCGACTGATCCCCATCTGTCGCTTTCCATCTCATTTCTGCCCGCCTGCCTATGCCTAATAGATCCCTCTCCTCCTGCATATTTAAAACTCACATACTTAGCACAGGGTGCTGAAGTGACATAGCTCCTTATTATAGTAAGTGATTAAACACGAGATTATGTTATTTTCTCCGTTGGGTGTCAACGTGGATTATAATAGGCACTGTGGAATGGAGGTTATTTATAATGTATGATAGTTACAGAACTTCACACAATACATTTCAAATAAAAGTATTTTTATACAGAACAATTTCTTACATATCAGCTCAATTATAAGTCAGGTGGCACAGTGTCTGTTGGACTTGGCCCTTTTTGCAGGGTCATCCCTAAACGTTTTGCCTTCCTCCTAGCATTTCTTCTGACGTGGTGTTGGTGGTTTTAGGACTCTGGGCACTTTAGCACTGCTGTCCAGTGTAAAGTGTGTGTGCTCCCTGTGGTAAACATGGTAAGATTGGTCTACACCTTTTTGGCGTATTTAATTTACCTGTCAGTCTTTTGTAAAGCGGTATTTCAGATAGCCAGGGCCAGTAAATTAAATGCTACTGGTGGGCTTGCAGCGCTGATTATGCCACCCACCAAAGTAGCCTTTCAAACATGTCTCAGGCCTCTGCCATTGCAAGGCATGTGTGTGCAGTTTACTGCTGCTGTGACGTGGTACATAAAGTAGGTGCCCCTTCTGTGACTCCCCTTTTACTACATGTCAGTCAACCCTTAGGTAGGCCCTAGCAAGCCCTATGGGCAGGGTGCATTGTAGGTAAAAGGTAGGACATGTACCTTAAAAGTGTGGCACGTCCTGGTAGTAACAAACAGCCATTTTGGTTTCTCACTTCTGTGAAGCTGCCCTCTCATAGGAATGCATTGGGGATTCCCTGATAAGTGGTTCAGTGGTAATTCCCGATATGAGAGGGGCAGCGTGATTTAGGGCCTCATTAGGATCGCGGACGGACCTGCGTCCGTCCGCGACCCCAGAGGATGAGGGAACGTCCGCATGGGCTGCGGCGTTCCCTCATGTGCGATTAGGATGTGACCGCCACCCTGGCGGTCACATCCTGGATATTTAACATTGCGGCGGGTGCTGCTTCAAGCAGCACCCGCCGCAATGTTAAAAGTGCATGTTTAACATTTACATGCACAAAGCGGCAGGCACCGCGCGGTGCCTGCCGCTTTGTGCAAGTAAATGCTGGGGGGTACCATAGGTACCCCCCATGTGCACCCCCCACCCGCCAACACCCTGGGGGCCCGCAACGGGCCCCCAAAATCAAAAGTACACATGCTTTTCCACGGCGGAAAAACCGCCGCGGAAAAGCATGTTTACAAATGCTTCCTAATTTGGCTGGCGGTGTCTGATAGACACTGCCAGCCAAATGAGAGCTTTTCCGCTGCGGTTGTAATCTGACCGCGGCGGAAAAGCAGCGGACAGTAACCAAGACCCACCAGCCATCGTAATGCGGCGGTGGTTCTTTGGTGAGTCCGCAGAGGATTTTCCGCCTCCTCCGGGCCGGAGGTGGCTTCCCCCGGCCCGGAGGAGGTGGAAAATCCTCCATCATAATGAGGCCCTAACTTTGGTATGTTTGGAATAGTGGTAAAAAATGCTGCGTAATGGTGTGCGTAGATTTTTTATCACTATTTTAGAAATGCCACTTTTAGAAGTTGGCATTTCTTTGTGCTATGTGTCTTTGCGCCTGCCTGATGTGTATTTTATGTCTGGTTCTGGAGTGACAGGGTCTGGGGAGGTGCCATGGCTCCAGAGGGGATGGTTGAGTCAGCACTAGGCTGAATAGACAGATCTGCATTTGGAGTAGTGGGAGGAGTAGCCCTTGACCGTGAATAGGTCTGTGAGTGCCTTGTAAAATGCTGGCTCCGCCCCGCCTGTGGTGTGTCTGGGGCAAGAGCCTAATCTACCAATGAAGGTGTTTGAGCACTGTATAGAAATGTTGGAGTGCCCCCAGAACTGGGTTGGACGGGGAGCAGAGCCCTAAGAACAAAGACACATGTGGTATAAATATTGGGGCTTGACCCCATGTAAAGTGTTGGTGCTTGGTACCTGCTTGGAGCTGTGAAGCTGAAGGACTGTTGTGCAAGGTGGAACCCAGCTGTTGCCTCCTAGGGGTCCCTATGTGCTGGTCTGCCCGTGCCCAGCCCTGCTCCTGGTGACCTTGGACTTAGAGAGTGGAAGCACTGGATTTCCCCTCCTGTTTGATGGGGAGCTGGTGGCCATTCCCCTGAAAAACGCACTCAGCACAAAAAGGACACTGCGCAGACTTGAGGGGAGGTGAACTGCAGAGAGCACATGCTGAGTGCTTTGACTTCTTGGTCTTTGAGCCCTAGAAGTGGACTCAACATTCGTAGGTGCAGTGTGCGTTTGCTCTGTGAGGAGATCGCCTGGTTTTCCCCTTGAGCGATGCCGTGAGCGACGTGTGGCCATGCTGGGGGAGTGGAGCAACCATCCGTACACCAAGAAGTTGCGAAGGCTTCACTTCGTATTGCATGGCAAGGAAGCTGGAAATCAACAAAGGTTCCTATCAAGAGTGCCGGAAGTCAGGCGAAGCTGCGCCTGGTTGTGGGCAAGGCTATTGCCGAATTCCACCTATTGATAAGAGCGGTCCAGGAAAGGCCGCCGGAAGACAGCCCTGGTTGTGGGCGGGGCCCGGCCGAAGTTAGCGCTGGTGCTTTGTGGGTGCTCGAAGTTTAGAGACGCCGCCGAGCCTGATATCCAGGTGGGAGCCTACCCCGCGCTGGTGAGCGCGAAAGGATGACGGAAACTTCGCTCCGAGGGAGAAGGGCCTGAAGCAGGTGGGAGCCCACCCCACATTTGTGTGCACACCAAAGGAGCCCACAGAGATGCCCCGTGAGTGGGGGTTCCCAAGGCACCCAGTTGGTGCCTGCTGGTGCCAGTTGCACAGGAGGAGTCCCAGTGAGTAAGGCTCACAAGGCAATGTTGGTGCCGATTTCTTTTGGCTGCACATTTGTACCGCCAGATCGTAGCATCTGCAACAACAGGGGCATTTCCTTTCTCTTGGGCATGAGAGGAAGAAGGGTGAGTAGCACCCTTGCCCCCACTCCCTCTTTAGAAGTACAGGCTGGTGGAAGCCCAGTGCTCAGAGTGCCCTGGCTATCTGGACAAAGGGCCTTTGGGGACAGCCCAAGACGGGTCCCAGAGGAAGGTCTGTTGGCCCAGAGATTGCCTTACGTTCTGGTGGGGCGCAAGGCCCTTAGGTGCTGTGTGCACCTTACCTGTGTTACTATGGTGTTTAAGTATAATGTGTTTATGCCTAATATGTATACCTAATGTGATAATGCATAATGTGGTTTATGCTTAATATAAGGTGATTTATGCATCATAGGTCTATGCTAAGGGCCTGTGCCAGTGGTTACTGGTAGGGGTTATTACTTACCTGTTCTAATGGTTCTGACAGTGGCCCGATTGTCCCTGTCCAGCATATAATCCCCTGTAAGGTGATACCTAAGTGCCAGATGGCACAGTGTACATTTGTGATTATGTTCTAATGTGTTTATGGATAATTCAAAGGCTATTGTTGATATAACTTTGTGTGGAGTTTCTTTTGTGGTGTGTCTAGTGTGTCACTGCTTTGTGAGTGTGTTGCTCAAACACTTTACACATTGCCTCTGGGATAAGATTGACTGCTCATGCCAAGTTACCAAGGGGGTGAGCAGGGGTTATCTTCAGCGTGTAACTCCCTTGCCCTGACTAGAGTGGTGATTTCTGCCTGGCCTGGGTGCCCTTGCCAACTAGAAATCCCATTTCTAACAGTGTCTCTGGGAGGATTCTGCTCCACCTGATTCCAAGGCCCTCATTACATATTTGGAGGAATAGGTGAGGTATTCACCACACGTGGGAAATACCACTACCTCAGAGTGACATATTTATCCTTTTGGCGTTTTAACCTGCAAATGAGGCATAACATATGAAACTCATATTGTATTATTATTTCTAGCTCAGACATACATAATGTGAGTACGCAGTGGAAAACAAATGAAAAATAGTGCAACATTCCTATGAATGGCTAAATATAATTTCCTTGGAACAAGCTAGCCTTGATACCAGAACTAGTCCTCAGAAAGGAAATTGATGAAAAGATCTCACCTCCAATATCTCTCTATTAGCGGTGACAACCAATACATCTGAAACTGCCTTCAAACTGGGGGGGGGGAGAAGAGTGCTCACTGCCGCAGTCTCCTTACCAGCTTCTTAAACCATTTGGAGTAAAGGCCCAAGGTACCATACATGATCTGATTGTTGCTTGTCACTAACTCTCACTTGAAAGGGCTGCATTAGTTCCTTAAAAAACGCTCCTTGTTCCAGTACAACAAACACCTGCTGATAACCTCTCCCTAATCCGACTCACCTTCAGAAGAGCCTAATTTAAAAAGCTTCCACTATTCTCACAATGACATTGCCTTCAGACCACAAGGAAACTCTTGCAGGACTCAATATGTGGCACTTCAACCCCTACAGACAAACCACACCAGTTGTTTCAACTGAACGTCTGGAGGTCATATGACAAATTGAAATTAATGTGTAGGAGACTGGCTTACATATGTTCACATATGTAATTGTAATACCCTACACTAATTCAGACAACACTTATGGTGATTTTAGCAGTCTTAGACTACCTTAGCAAGCTCTCTAAGTGGTAGCTGTGGAGAGCAGCCTTCAGGCTTAGTCCAGAAGGAATATTAAGCAGCTTGTTTTACCAGTGCTTAATCTTATGGTATTGGGTAAGTGAAAAATAACCACTCAACGTAGTTACAAAAAATATGTATTTATTATTTAACACTCGCTAGCACATCGCAATATCTCCTACCCAGAGGTATAAACACAATACACACAATGCTTTGTCAATAGAATCCATAAGTAGCACAAATACACAGTGGTCCCCAGGGGGAGACCAAACCATATGCTAAAATAGTGGAATGCAAACCATGACCTAAGATAATAAGGGACCCAGAAGACGTAGAAGAGTCAGGAACCCAAGGAACCACCCACGGTGAGTATCTAGGAACCCCACAGAGGTCGTGTGCAGTGGGAGCATGTTTGCGTACTCAATTCAAGTTAAAGGGTACTTTGCGGTTGCACTTTTAAAGAAGAGGGACCCTTCCCAGCCAACTGTGAAGAAACCCCTTGGAAGATGGAAGGTTGGAGAGTCACCCCACCCTGGATACCCCAAGAACCAGGATTCCTATACCAGGTAAGCTGGGTACATAGGTGCGCTGTGACATCGGAAAACGCTGTAGACCACAATGGAGGACTTAAAAAAAATGCCGCTGGCAAAGAAGGTGAAAGTGTCCTGTGGAACTCAAAGGTGTACTCAAGATGAGGGGTACATACAAGCAGAGGGGACAGAATCTATGCCACTCAGGAGTGACCAGGAGGCACAGAAGATGAATGGCCATCTATGTCAGAGATGCAGGAGAGTTGACAGTGCCCTTGAAGTTGTAGCTGTATGGACCATGCGATGCTGAGGAAGACCAGGAGTCGTTCACGAGCTGTACCACATCGGATGTCAAGAGCCAAGGGGTCAGTGTCCGACAGGGGCACCAATAAGCCTTGGCAGTGGCAACCTATGTAGTAGTCAAAAAAAGTGCAGTGTCGGGGACCAGCAAGGTCCAAGTGACTCACCACGAGCAGGTAAGTCAGAGCAGGCCCTGAGCAAGCAGGGAAGCCCACTGTAGCCAAAGAAGACCCTCAAGAGGACCCACAGGCCGGAGGCACAGCAGTTGCAAAGGGACCTCCAGCAGTTTCACCAAAGAATGAAGGCCCATTGCGCAGAGGATGTGGTGCAAGCGAAGATCTTGGCTGCCGGATATGCTTGAAGCTGGAGATTCTTGGAGCCTGAAGATGTCAGGAGGAGAGAGTTAACAAGCCTTGGCAACGGCAAGTCGACACGGTGCACAGCGGTACTGCTCCAGCGGTTCCGATGAGGGATACTGACTTCCAACTTGCTGTGATGACAGGGCAGGCCTCAGGGGAGTTGCAGAACCACCACCTATGTTGCTGGACCTTCCAGGGTCTATAGGAGCTAAGGACAGCAGATCAGTCAGCTTTGATGCAGTGCCTGCAGATGCAGAGAAGTAACTCCTTCAGTCCAGGCAGATTTCTTTGGGTCTTTTGGATAGCTACAGGCCTTATGAAGAACCTGTATTAAAGATACGCACAGACGTTGCAGAAGACTTGCAGGACGACGAGACCAGGAGCAGCAGGCGTCTTCCCAGTTACAGTCTCGATCCCAAATAGAAGTCCAGCGAAGTCCAGAGTGCGCAGACGGTTGAAGTTGAAGTGGCTTCAGATCTGAATCTTGTCTCACGATAAATCTAGGGTCCCACCCAAAGGTAAGCCGTTAAGTACCCCAAGGAAAGGGTTGGAATGATTCAGGGGTCCCTCCCAGAGCAGGGTCTGGACTTTAGGGAGAATACTTCAATGTCCTTTGCCCAGTTTCGCACCAGTGCGGGAGCCCATGGCTCCCTGAACTGGTATCAACCGGAGTATGCAAGAAGGGCACCAAATGTGGCCTTCAAAGCAGTCTAGTGACGCTGGCAAGCTCCCCCATCCTGTCCCAATCCATTAAGTCCTGTGACAGGAAACCTATTGTCATGCCTTCCCCTTGAGGAAATATAAATTTTATGGTCAAGAAATGTTCCCTAACATGTACCCCACCGTCTCCATGTACCAGCTTAAGTGCATGTAACTTCCCTCCTGTGCCAGCTATGAAGACGCAATTACATTTGCGTCCAACGTTAACATGTCCTATTTCAGACCCACCCTGAACGGGTTGAATATTCCGTTTCTAAGTATGCCTTGCCAACGTCTTTTTGTGGTGTATTTTACACGTTTTCCAGCCCAGGCAAAGTAGGCCCTGAATTCTGCCATCAAGCCTTTTCCTGCCTTCAGACTCTGAAATGCCTCAGCCTGGGCCGGCCTCTGTACCCGTGACCTCTGCCTTACTCCCTGCGCGGCTCACGGCGCTTAGCTCAGCCTGTTGCCTGCCAAGACTGTATTCAACCTTCGAATTATCTGTTCCGCTCCTCAAAAATACATTCCTGCCTACTAGTTTAAGTAAACATCCTTCCAGCTGCAGAGCAAAGGGCCCGGCCTCACTGTCTCCGTCCAAGTAATTCATAGTTTCTGTTACCATGGTAGGCCCATGCCCCCTCGCATCTCATGCAGACACCTAGACGCTTATACACGCACTCACAGTCAGTATAGAATAGCCTCTGTCCAAGAGACCTTTTCCTTCTAGATAATATGGTTCCCAAACATCAGATATCAGATATGATATAGGTACAAGTTGATCTGACATGCCAGACTTCTGTCTTTTTCCGCTAGAGTAAATGTCAAGTCCCCTGCACCCTCCAGTTCCACGTCAATCATACGTCATGCAGCTGCGCGCGCATCCAGATCTCAGATTTCTGCTGACATTGCAAGATTCTGCTATGTATCCACCCCTTTGTGACACTTACATGTGACGTTTCTAGCACACTCCTCTATGATTCACGCCTAGTTCACGCCTTCTGATTACGTATTGCTAACACGTGTGTGCTCTTATCTTGTTTCTCTCAGCTGTTACGCCTACTGTATTGGTTTCCAGTATATGATTTAAGTATATAAGCTATGTATTGTCAATAAAGCATTGCTCTATCCCTTCCTGCACCCCAGTGGTGTCAGGAACCCGATATCCGGTACCAGAACCATTCCTTTTTAAGGAATAAAACCCCTAAGAACTCTAACACCACGGACTCTGCGTCTTTCTTTCCGATTGAGTTATTTTTGTTTAAGTACTTACCTGCATAGAAATTAGGACGGTAAATCAAATATTTACCACACCCTGCTCGAACTTGACTCAGCAGCAGGTGGTCAGAATCGTGTCTCTGGTCAGCAGAAGCCATAGTTTGCTTTCCGTGTCTAGAGCACTGGTACCGGGAGCACTAAGGGCCTTCCGGGAGGAGCTTTACAGTGCATTGAATCATACATCCCATGCCGTTTACGATGTGGGGGTATGATTCCAACATGTTTGATACCAAATACGACAGGGTTCGTTACAGCCAGTTTAGAGATAGCCATCGTGTAGTGATGCATGGCCACTCTATGTATCATAATGGCTGATGTACTTACAACCTGGGAGAATAAACTCCGAGGGTTGTAGGGGTGTCCGACTCATGCAGAGGTATTCTCACACTTATAACCGAGCATCCTGCATTCAGGATTGAAAGGCCTGCCTTAGGTGTGACTTATAGGTTTTAAGTGCAATCACCACAGATATAAGGAAACTTATATCTCTCGTAAGTGGTGCTAGCATCAGCTTACACGGGCTGCAATGGCAGGCCTGTTCACAATTTGAGTGGTCTCTCATGGGTGGCATAATACATGTTTCAGGCCATGGGAGACCCCTGGTGTACCTATGCCCTGGATACCTTAGTACCATATACTAGGGACCTACAAGGGTGTGCCAGTAGCCAATTTGGACTGTACCTAAGTATTCACCAAGTCCAATGTAGGGAAGAAGCACAGAGACTGGGGTCCTGAATAGCAGGATACCAGTCAGACTAGTCAGTAAATCACCAGCACAAGTCAAAAAAAGTTAATCCACTGGCAGTCATCCCTGTAAAGGTGTTGACAGAAACTTCAGGTAATAAAACATGCATAATAAAGCACATTGAAAGTGGTGCCAGCCACCCTGGCTGACACACCTGAAAAACCAAACTACTGTACTGCTGACCACCTCACGTGAATCGCCCAGCAAGGTTCGAAAAAGTAAAATGAGAAATAACACACTCTTCACTCTTGCACATAAAGTACATTTATTGCGTCTGTTTGCAAGGGTGCTTATATGGAAAAGACAATGCAGCTACTATATACATTACACTGTCCATCAAAGGCAGTTCGTGGAGATATAGAGTGGACAAGTCATGTGAGCAGACAAGACACACGGCCCTATGAGGGAGAGTGTGTTAGCAGAGTAAATGGGCACTAGGCGGCCTTGTAGTGGAAGGTGAGTCTGTATTGTTGCTGGGTAAGTGGAAGTCCCTTCAAGAGGGGTACTTCTAGGTGGTTGCACTATTGGCCACATCTGCTGGATTGAAGAGAATCATGTGGCAGATAGGCTCACCTTCCCTTTCAAAAAGTTTAAATCATTATGTCAAGATTCAAAAACTTCAATCTTGGGTTCCCCACCTGCCACTAACTGCTAGTGTTTAGATGTCTGTTTTCTCCAATGCTTTAGTATTTTCATGATACATCAGTAGAGGGTTAATTCCACACTTTAGGTCATTGAATAGTTCCCCTTTTTTTAAACAACTGGCTGACCTTTCTAACTCGCTTTTAACTGCCCTGTGCACACAGGCAAAAGCCACCTGACGCACCGGTCTCCACCTATGAACTTTGAGCTATGCATATTTTTATACCTGGATTCAAAGTACCCACAGGGAGCCATGTGTAGCTTTCAAATGTAGCATTGCATGCTGGTTAGAAAGGCTAAATAGTTTTCATTTCATTTCAGCTGTAACTGTGGACGTGTGCCCTTGCTTGGTTGGTGCGGAGCCCAGTGAACCCGTTTGCCTTGAGGCTTACGAAAAGCTGCCCTGAGGAATCTAGCTTGGTGGCCAAGTCAAAGTGGCATGCTTAGTCAGTTGATGATAGGACACTTTGTGCCGGAGCTAACCCAAAATATTAATAGCCCACTAACCCCACTGCCAGGGAGATTACATAGGCAGGGATCAGAATCCCCGGGGCTGATTAGGAAGAAGTTTACATACCTAGGGTGGGACGCGCACCATTCTGTCGTAATCCGGTTAATTTCCATTGTATCATCTGTAAATAGGTTTATCCAGATTTCTGGAATGCCTTCACAATAAAGACATACTGTTCCAGTGTCCTAATTTCATTCCTGTACAGCACCTACACATCTGACAAGGTCAGAGCATTGAGAGACCGAGATAAATTTGGCTTGATGGGTTATAATTAATCCATGCGGCATGCACGGGTTTTAAGCTATGATTAATGAGACTGTGGCATGTGGTCACCGCACACAATTTGAGCTCTTTAAAGGCTTCACTTGCTAGCACATCAGAGGTGACACACTCGTTGTGTGCCAGACGAAGAACGCGGTAACGTAATGAAAGGCACGTTTTGCTGTCAGTGATAGTCCCATGTAGCAAGGACGAGAACGATAAGCGTGACAGGAGATGCTTCAAGGATGTTATACTTTCTCCTTCCTCCAGGTTCATGCGTGACTCTTCCCCTGCACGTGGAGGGGTATTAGACCCATTAATTCATGTTTCAAAGAGTTATCATAAGATTATTATTCACCACCCAAATTATGCGTTCTGTGCCAAAGGCGAGGGTGCATGAGGCAAAGGGCAATTATGTAAATGATAATGCCCACTAAAATGTCCATTGGAACACAGTAGAATAAAAGAAACTGTTTTCGCCATCAGTGTTTTTTTTATATATAATTTTCCATGAATAATTGGAATTTAAAAAATACACCGACATTGACTGTTTGGTTTTCTGACGTTTATTCTGACATACAATTAAGTTGTTGGGTAAATACTTATTCAAACAACATTGAAAACGGCAATGTTTTGGAGATCTATTTTTTGGGATCAGATTATGGAAGGAAATATGTTCTTCATAGTGATTGGCCTGGTTGAGTGTCCAAAGGCACACTGATGAAGGCCTTAAAGTGAAAATGGAAGGAAAACAGTAATCACTGCAATTCTTAAGCATATGGTTGGGGTTGTTCTTCAAGTAATTGTTCTAATTTTGTTTTGGTACACGATTTGAAACTGCTGTAGGGTAATTTATATTGATTGTAGACGTATCAAAGATAAATGTGAACAATCTTTACAACAACATTAGATGTTGAATAAAAATGCTAGTCTAGAATTCCTTGCTTCCTATAAAGAGACCGCGCTTAATCAGATTTAACTCATTTCATCTCGATATATTTCAAGAAATACTGTTACTGAGAAACAATTTGTTTAAAATCATTTAAATAAAAATGTCATATTCTGTTACTGTGTATCTCAATAACAGCTCTTCGGTTGACAATATTTTTTATTGAAAATGGCATAGTTTTTCAATACAGTCTTCATCTACTGTCGAAATATCTTTTTGTAAATGTAAATGGATACTTGTATAGCGCACTACTCACCCGGAAGGGTCTCAAGGCGCTTGTACGAATACCGCTGTGGAACCCAGCCTGGCTTTCCCTGTGAGGCGTCCACTCCTGGGCACCCCCAAGGTGGAGGCCAGGCATCCTTAGCGTTGTGGGGGCCGTTGTGGAGATTAAGCAAGCTATTGCCCAGAGTTGCAGAGTGGGATTCCATGATTGGAATAGGCACCGAGGCAAGAATTATCAGGTCCGTGGAATTTTTTGAGTCCAAGACCCGCCAAGGCGGGCAGTTGAACCCTGGTCCCGGGCTAGATCTCTGCATCAGGGTCTGCCGCTCTAATCATTGAGCCACACTTCTCTTGTCAATCCATCCATAAGGGTTCTTACAAATATCTGACAACCAAACCTTACCAGTAACCCGATCCTTGCCCAAATCCCACCTTTTATTTAACTCTTAAAGAACCCAGACCGTAATCCTAACCCTAACTCTAAATATACCCAAACATAGCCTCTACCGTAACATAGCCTCTACCCTAACCTTGATCATAAGTAACCCGAGACCTATTTTTACCCTAGTCTAGCCTTAACTACGGCACCTGCCCATTTACCAACTCTTATTTGATTCTGACAGACCTAAACTTGACTCAAATTGTTGCCATGACAGCGACCCATTCCACACGTTGACCCTAGCACATATCATCAACTTTGTCACTAACCTAATACTAGCTTTGCACGGACTACAACACTAATCTGTAACAGTACTCAAACAAATCACTTAATCTCAACATTATCTATTGCCATTTCGCAGCCCCACCCCATCCTATCTTTATCATTTTCCCTGAGCTGATATTTGACTCTTGTCTTAACCTTAACAGCAAAGCTGAATATAACAATGTTCCTAACCTAATATTGAGATTTCATTTCATTATCTTGGTTTGTTGAAATATTTTTCTTTCACTAGAATTTCCCTGATTTTGTTTTTCAATTAAATATTTTCATTCGAATGGTCTTCTTTGAAATATCTTTGGATGACAAAGCATGAAGCTGTCCCTGCTCTAGCTTCTGGTGTAAGCCGTCTGGAGGTTCAGAGTCAGCCCCTGCCCTATTGTTCTTGGATGTTGTCATTGGACTTGGATGTCTGGTATCCATGTCCAGAGCAGTCCCTTCTGCTTCAGGTGCCAGTCCTCAACTCTCATCTCCTGTTCGCCTTCTGCTTTGAGTTGTGTCTAAATAACATACTAACATATCCGCCACTCAAATTACTTTCATATTTCACTATATTAATTCACCACTAATACTTTATGGGTTCCAGAGTAGGGTGCTATGTGCTGAAAAAAGCGCTTCAACACCCCATCAAGGGCAGCAAGCACTATATAAATGCAAACCTTTTCCCCTCTTCCATCCCTCCACTATTCTTCTCAATCAAAATAACTGACTAACATTTCACTCAAACCACTTTCATATTTCACTATACAAATTCACGGTTCCATGTTTAAATATCGATAACAAAAATATAGTTTACAAAAAAATAGATGTAAAAATATTGATTACAAAAATATCGACTCCCTTTACTTAAACAGGTAAGTACAAAAATATCGACTCAAAAATATAGATGTAAAAAATATAGATGTAAAAAATATCGACTTTAATAAATATTATAACTTAAATTAAATAATTAAATCATATTAATATTATTAACCAAATAAATTACATTACATTTAAATTTTAACTATTTATAACAAATGAACTTAATTTAATCAATATAAACTTAACAAATGTGTACATATACATATATTTAACACATAAAATATATAAAAATAATAATACATACATATAATAAAAGTATAAAAACATTAGTAGTTAAAACATTTGATAGCGAAGGGGTAAAAATTACTATTCCCACTCCAGTGAGTGCAACAGTAGGGAAAGCGCTGGATAGCGTAGGAGTAAAAATTACTATTACCACTCCAGAGGGTGCAACAGTAGGGAAAGCGTTGGATAGCGTAGGGGTAAAAATTACTATTCTGACTCCAAAGGGTGCTACAGTAGGGAAAGCGTTGGATAGCGTAGGGGCAAAAATTACTATTCCCACTCCAAAGGGTGCAACAATAGGGAAAGCGCTGGATAGCCTAGGGGTAAAAATTACTATTCCCACACCAGAGGGTGCAACAGTAAGGAAAGCGTTGGATAGCGTAGGGGTAAAAATTACTATTCCCACTCCAGAAGGTGCAACAGTAGGGAACGCGTTGGATAGCGTAGGGTTAAAAATTACTATTCCAACCCCAGTGAGTGCAACAGTAGGGAAAGCGTTGGATAGCGTAGGGGTAAAAATTACTATTCCCACTCCAAAGGGTGCAACAGTAGGGAAAGCGCTGGATAGCGTAGGGGTAAAAATTACTATTCCCACTCCAGAGTGTGCAACAGTAGGGAAAGCGTAGGATAGCGTAGGGGTAAAAATTACTATTACAATTCCAGTGAGTGCAACAGTAGGGAAAGCGTTGGATAGTGTAGGGGTAAAAATTACTATTCCCACTCCAAAGGGTGCAACAGTAGGGAAAGTGCTGGATAGCGTAGGGGTAAAAATTACTATTCCCACTCCAGAGGGTGCAACATTAGGGAAAGCGTTGGATAGCGTAGGGGTAAAAATTACTATTCCCACTCCAAAGGTTGCAACAGTAGGGAAAGCGCTGGATAGCATAGGGGTAACAATTACTTTTCCCACTCCAGAGGGTGCAACAGTAGGGAAAGCGTAGGATAGCGCAGGGGTAAAAATTACTATTACAACTCCAGTGAGTGCAACAGTAGGGAAAGCGTTGGATAGCGTAGGGGTAAAAATTACTATTCCCACTCCAAAGGGTGCAACAGTAGGGAAAGCGCTGGATAGCGCAGGGGTAAAAATTACTATTCACACTCCAGAGGGTGCAACAGTAGGGAAAGCGCTGGAACTCAAAACAATAAAAAAACAAACTATCACATTTTTTGTTAAATTTAATTTACAATATAAACATAATTAATATATACATTTAAATATATTATTATTAACAAAGACCTACACACCTAAAATTAATTACTCAATTACATTTAATATTTACTATTTAATTAATGAAAATTAAAGTATTTTTTTAATTAATTAATTAATTAATTGACAGCTTTCGCACCATATACACTTATTAACACCAGAACACAAACCTAAAATTATTTACTCTTTTACAATTAATAATTAATTAATGATAATTAATTTATAAAGTATTTAATAATTAATCAATAAAAATGTAATTACTTCACACCATTTTCACATATAAACTCCACTACACACACCTAAAATTAATTAAACAATTAACATAATTATTTAACATAATTAATTAATAATTGACGAATTGAAATTAATTAACACATAATTATTAAACAATTAATATTAAAATAACACTTTAATTAATCAATTAATTTTATATATTTAAATTACTTCCCACCCTATTTCCCTATAAACCCACAACCCGCTGCAGAACTAATATTACAAAATTCAACATAAAATACATTAATAACTAATAAAATTCCACAACATATAATAAAATGACAAACATTTCTCATTAAAAACACTAAAATACATAACATTATTAAAAATTCGATATTTTTGTAAACTATATTTTTGTAAACGATATTTATTACAACTATATTATTGTTATCGATATTAGTTACCTGTCAGTCGATATTCTGGTCAAACTATATTTTTGTTGTCGATATTTCTTCAATTCGATATTTCTGCGGGGATATTTATGTCACACGATATTTCTCCGTCGATATTCCTTCTCTGCACCCTAATTCACCACTGATCCTTTATGGGTTCCCCAGTAGCGTGTTAATCACAAAAAAGCGCTTTGATGCCTCGTCAGGGGTAGTAAGCACTATATAAATAGAATCACATCCAATACAATACTCTGACGCATTGCATTTTCCCTTCCATGCCTTGTCTTTATCCCTTGCACACTCTTGACCATTTCTGTTCCCGCTCTGCTGGATCTGAAAGCATTTTGGAATTCATATCACATTATTTCCATTGTTATTGCTATGTGGTTATTTTTCTCACTTATGTATTTAACATTAATTTCAGTAAAATAGTTTATTACCTTGACTATGTAACTTTAAATCATGGTCTTCTTTCCTTTAATTTGATAATTTTCCTTTTTTTGTCCAGACAGGTACCTGTAAAGACGACGGCTGCATGAAGTGCATTTTGAGGGACCATGATTGAGCAATCCTGCTAAACACGTTGCTAGATTCTCTCATTGCTGAAAGAAAGATTTGATTACAAATGAATAGCTATTCACGTGTTGGTTGCCTTAGCATGCCTCTTGAGTGAAAGGTGAGACTGGACATTAGGGCATATATTTACCAGTGTGGGTACTGACGTATGATTGCATGCCTCATCCTCAGTCCAGTCTAAAATTGATGGTACTAGTATGTAAAGAATCTTGACATGCACACTTCAGATCCAAATCCTTCAGTCTCAAACAGTCTACCAATGAACACATATACTAAGATATGAGGACCTGTGGTAGAAGCAGGAAAAGGGGAGTGTAGTAAGAGGGAAACGAGAGACATAGGACTCCACCCTCTGCCTTGCCACTTCTGGGGAAAAGCAACATATATGTATACATAGACTGGAAATCCAATATCTTGTGCACAACGTTTATTGATGTATACATGTGCATATATACGAGTGCAATTTCCTCTAAAGAATCTGTCTTGTTCCTTCACTGGAACTCGCAGCAGAACAGGCAACCCCATTCCTTAGTGTGTAGATATTATATCCCAGTCTTTGGAGATCAAAATAAATACTCCAGGCATAGTTCAAAGTTAATTTTCAATCACGCATGACTTCAGGATACTTCTTTGTATCCCTGTAATCCAAACTGTGCAAAGTACAATCCTTTAGGAAGCAAGAGGTCTTTACACTTGAAAACCAAGACCTCAGTTACAAGGTCCCGTGTGCAGCACCATTGTGACATGATTTCCTAACAAGGACACCATGCACTATGAGAAAAGTACAATTACCTTAGTCGCTCTCTGTGCTTTAGTGTTTGTGGCTTATTAGGACACATAGTTCATGGTTGGTGCTCTGCCACCCCATGCATTCTCCACGTGTACACAGCCTAAATACTTTTAGCACCAACTCTCTGTAAGGACTGACAGCATTTCCTTCAATGAAAGACACTGAGCATATAACGCCTAAGGTAACACTTCCCATCACTTGGACTAGGGTTAATGGTAAGAGGCCCTTCCAGCCCATTTCCTGACCACAACCTCATTTAAATGCAACTCCTCCTGATGCAATTACTCACAACCGATATCAGGGCAAGGAGGAAACCGCAAGAATAATAATGAAGGAACCCCCAGGATTAGTACAAATGGGAACACTCTCTCATTGCACTGTCTGGAAATGTGTATAGAGATTCTGAATCACCAAGAGCACCTGAAAGGTTGACATGTTTCAGCTCTTAAATTATACAACGTTGGAGCCGGGGGTTTTCTTCATGCTTGAACCTTTTAAATATTGGTGCACAACGAAAGGGGTCACAATGTGAGCAGTAATAATGAGTTAACATTATAGCAAGAAGCTCAAATTGTGTCTGTAATCCAAGAGTAGAATGATTTCCGTTGCAAGGAGACTTATTGAAAATATTACCTAGAAGGTCCAGAGACTAATAAAAGCTGTAGTTAATATCAGTAATTTTCTTTATGTGCAAAAATGGGTGTCACAATAAACAAACACACGTGTATGACAAAGTGAACACAACCGATTTTATGGAAACCCATAACCTCTTGCACCGGACGCAAAAAGGTTTTAGACCCGGATGCAGTACTGCGATGGCTCTCATACTGGCCACGGAAGACCTCACGAAAACTTTAGACCACGGAGGTCAGCTGCGCTCATTCTTCTCGATCTGAGCGCAGCTTTCAACACAATATCCCACTCTATCCTCCGACATAGGCTGATAGCGCAAGGTATCAGTGGAAAGGCATTAAAATGACAGACCTCATTTCTTGACAACAGAAGCTTCCAGGTCAGGTAAGGACCCTGTTTATTGGAGGTCCATCATCTCAAATACAGAGTGCCCCAGGGCTCATTCTTGGGTACAACTCTTTTTAATGTGTATGTGCAGCCCTTAGCCCTGCGGTTCCCAAACTGTGCGCCGCGGCGCCCCGGTGCGCCGTAATGAGGTGCCAGGGGCCCCGCGCACACTAGGGTGACCAACCGGCCGTAAATTCCACAGGCCTTTTTCTCTGTAAATTTGGCCATCACAGGGAGCAGCGCTGCTCCCTGTGAGAGGCCTCACCTCTGCTGCTGGAGGCGCCTCGCACTCCACCTCGGAGCACGAGAGCAGCCCCTCCCGTCCATTGTCATTCAGTATGCCGCTGATTGCCCCTTACTGAAGGACAATGGGGCAGTCTGGGGGTGTGACACCATGTGGCGGCCTCCTCCTGCCTCAGAGTACAGAAGGGCATTCTGTACGATAAAAAGTAAACGTCAACGTTAGAAAACACTTCATTCAAAGAAGCCTGTAAAATAAGTTTAAAAGAACAGGTTATCGTTCTCTCACTGTCCTGTCATTTTAGAACTGAAGTATTTTCAACATTGTATTCTACAAAGCCATGGTTGCTCCTTTTTTTTTTTAAGGAACTAGCAACCATTGACAAAGCCAATAGTCCTGGCTTGTTGGGGCGTAATGATACTTGCTGTATTATATATCTGGATGCAATGACAGAGACAACATAATACCAGTGAGGCAGAACACTATGCTAAGTTCATATTTTTAGCCTAGGTGTTTTAAGCTGCGCTCTTAATTACGTCAAACGCCCCCTTTGAAGAGACCCCCCAGTTTTTTTACACTGCTTAAAGCCCTGGAAACAACACCATGTTACAGTAACCTCACATCCTGGCACTGTGCATCATTCATGACTTCTACGTTTTCAGTCTGCCTATGTGCAGGGGCATAGTGAACTCTCCACCACCGCACCCCACCCCTTGCTGTCGTTCATTCTTGATGGGACTCTTCTGCCTGCCACTCTGCAAACAAAGGCTCAGCTCATAATGTGAAAAGGTGGGTGAGTAAATAAGTGAAGGAATGTCTGAATGGCTGGATGGATTACTGAAAGGATGAATGCATGAATGAAAGGGGGAATGGATAGATAATGAAAGAAAGGATGGACGGATGAGTGAATGAATGGAAGTATGGATGAGAGAAAAGGTACATAGATGGATGTATGGGTGGAAGGGTAGATGTATGGGTGGAAGGGTAGATGGATGGGTAAACGTGTGGATGGGTGTGTGAAAGGATGGATGGATGAGTGAAAGGGCAGCTGATGGGCGAGTGAATTGGTGGATGGGTGGATGAATGAAAGGGTAGATGATGGGCAAGTGAATGGGTGGATGGATGAATTGATAAGTGAAATGGTGAATGGATGGATGAGTGAAAGGGTGGATGTAAGGATTGATGAGTTAGTGAAAGGGGGTAGATGGACAAAAGGATGGATAGATAAGTGAAGTGAAAGGGTGGATGGATGAGAGAACGGATGGCTGGATGAGTGAACGGATGGTTGGATGAGTGAAAGAATCGATGAGTAATAGGATCAATGGATGGATTCTCGAATGGATGAGTAAATGGGTGGGTAGATGGATGGATAAGTGAAAGGGGGATGGAGAGAGAAAGGGAGGATGAATGACTGAAAGGGTGAATGGGTGGAAGGATAAATGACTGGGTGAATAGATGAGTAAGTGAATGGGTGGATGGATGAGTAAGTGAATGGATGGAAGAGTGGATGCATGGATGATTGTACAGACGGATGGGGTATAAGGGTGGGTAGATGAATAATGGATGGATGAGTGAAAGGGTGGATGGAGGGATGGATGAGTGAAATGATGGACGGAAGGATATATGGTGGATAGGTGAGCAAATGGTTGAATATGTTTGGATATAGATGGGCACACAGATGGAAGGACAGACCTTTTTAGTGTAAAAATAAGGCTGGGGATACTGATTACGACAGACCAAACACAATGTTCCATTTTCTCAGAGCAGGTCTCAGTACCAAAAGGTACCGAAAGCAGCAGCTGGCAATAAATAAGGGTTTGGGACCAGGTACTCTGTTGGGGAAAAAAACGATGAATTGGGATGCAGCCAGTGGATGAGATTAATAATTCAAGCATTCCAACCAATATAATACCTTCATTGCGTCCCAAATACTTTAAGGAAGATAATAGGAGGTACACACCACCCACCCACCCACCCACCGGTAAAAAAATGGTGGGGAGCCACGGCCAACTGCCGATTAGGTCAGGGGAGCCACAGGTCAAATAAGTTTGGGAACCACTGCCTTAGCCTATATTATCTTTTCTTCTGGTTTCTCTATGGGTTCTTACACCGACAACACCCAGATTCATTCATTCATTGAGATTCATTCAGTTTCAGTGGCACTGAAATCAGTCTGACAGCAGATAAACTGTCTATCTGCTTGGAACAGGTGAACAAATGGATGGCAACCAGCTGTCTTAAACTAAACGGCTGTTAGATGGAGGTCATGGTGGTTGGGAACAACCCATCTCTCTGGTACCTCTCCTCTGGCCTTCATGCCTGCGTGACAGCCCTTCCCCTAAATTGGAAGTAAAGAACTTGGGAGTTTTCTTGGATAAAGATCTCACCATGGCCTTCCAGGTCAAGAAAGTGTCAGGGACAAGCTTGGTCTTCCAGGAGCCCACAGGAAGTCTCTCAAATGGCTCCTTGAGGAAATCCAGAGGCCTTATACTTTCTCATTTTGATTATGGCGACTACAGTCCTACCTATGTTACCAGGAAATTTCAGGTTATTCAAAATGCCACAGCCTAAGTTTTGCTGAGCCTTCCAAAATCACAGTCTGCTCGACCGGCTCTAACTAGTCTTCATTGGCTCACGGCGCACACATCCTTAATCATCTCATTGTCCTGCTTAACAATGCAAAAGAGTTAAGGACGAACAATCTCTTCCTTCTGGTCACTCCCAGAATCAAAAGAGCAAGAAGTGGAGGGCGGTCCTTTGCATATTTTGATCCAATCTCTGGAACTCCCTCCCTACTCACCTAAGAGCTGACAGCAACCTGCTCGGCTTTAGAAAGCGACTGAAGCCTCACCTCTTTGTCTAATTAGCGTATTAGTTATCTCATGGCCCCTGTTAGCACTGGGAAGTTCGTCTATTGGTAGCCATGCAATCTACAAGAAACTGTAAAGTACCATAACATAAGATAACTCAAACATGTAAGGACAAAACCTTGACCACACATTATACGAATATCATCTTAAAAAGTTCTATTTTACCACAACGTGTAGTATTGCTGTCTCCTCACATACATGTTGGATGGTTTGGAGACAAACTAGAGAATATACAGGCAAACTAACCATTATGAGACATACTTCAGTAACCAGTTCACAAAACAATGCAAACATTTTGCAAGATGGCCACCAGGTGAGGAGCTCCGGCCGGGAGCTCCCGGCTAGGGATTGCCTCTTGGCTTTTATCCCCGGGAATCTGCGCCCTTCCGGGACCTCTCTTGCTGACATGGGCTTTTCTTGCCCTATGGTCCTTCCATTTCACCTTCTGGCCATGCCCATGACCAATGGAGCGTGTTTTCTCGATGGTGGAGCTGACTACTGCCTAGTCGTGCCTCTCCGCCTGACACGAAGACAGCAGTGCAGCCTTTGCTGCACACCGTTTGATCGGACAAGACGGGGAATTGGTTTCGGTGACCACATGCTGTGGGCCATTCTCAGGAGCCATTTGGCCTCGGTTGTGCGGATCTGTGGTAGAGTGGAACATCATTGAATTGCCTGAGTAAGAGGAGCTCTCACTGAGCACAAGATGGCGGATTGCTCTTTGGCGGAGCTTGCTGCCGACCGAGTGCGGATCTCAAACGGAGTTCAACACAGGACTAAACGGGGCATGCACCATACAAGGCACTCTGATATTTTGGTTTCTCTGAGCCCTGTATGTTTCAGAGGCTCGCTCCAGTTTTCAACTCAGCCTGACCCTAAAATAGTAACTGCTCAAAAACGCGATGGACTTAAATGTCTGACGAACAACAACAGTGCAGGCTGCATTGCTGTCGAAACAGATAGGGGCCTAATTTCTATTCCGAGTGCCCGTTGCCGGATGTTCATGGCGTCCTCACTTCTCTTCCTTAAGGTACAATTTTCCACCGTTGTTATACAGTATGATCTTTGCTCCAGTGAGCACTGCTTGTATGACCTGACCCTAAGATGGCGTCCTTTTGTGAAGTGTGGGGAGCGCTTCTCCTTCCCTTACTGGTCTACGTGCTGGAATCCTTTGGTCCTGGGCAACTCTCTCAGCTGTGGTGCCTGTTTTTGTAGGGTATGAACTATATATATGATATGCAGTATCTTCATTCCGGCGAGCTTTGCTTGTAAGGCCTGACCCTAAGTTGGCGTCCATTCGAAATGCACTGGGATCGCTTTCTCCTTCCCCTGTTGGTCTGCGCGTCGGAATCCTATGGTCCTGGGCAAGCGTTTCAGCGGTGGTGCCTGTTTGTTAGGGATTGAACTACTTCTGGGCCGTTCTCTCCTGAAACCGCTTTTCTCTTGGGTGCTGACCCTGACCTTAGGATGGCGCCTGCATTTTGGATCTCTGAGCATGTGATGAGTGATGGGATCACCCATGATCTGAACTGAAGCTGCCGCAAGACTAATAAGACTCAGTCCTCTACCCTTTTTGCCCTAAAATATGTCGCTTGGCCTCTACATCTTAAGGATCTCCCCCATGGGACCCATTCTCAAACAATTTCGAATTGGATGCCGAGATGACCCTGCATGGTGTTTACTATTGGCAATGGACCGAGTTTCTATGTCGCCCCACTTGGGTTTTGGTCCCACTTGCTCTAACTTTAGGGGCCCCTTGAGACATGTTCCTTTCATTGCACGGTATACCTGAACTGATCTGCTCCCCTGCCTCCTGCTTTTCTCCCCTCCCTTTTTTTCCCTCCTCCCTCTACTGAGGTCTTGACCTCCTATGTTTGATTATGCAACAGTAACTAACGTAACCATGCAAATCTGTTATTCTTGTTGTTCCCGACTGCGGATACGTGAACAACATGGCTGATGCCCGGTGGAGCTGCTAGACAGCTATAGAGGAGATTAGCCCAGGTCTTCCCCTCGGTCGTCACCTACCCAGCCGGACATTAGGCATAGTTCTCCTTGTCTCCCCACTTTGTCTCCTTCTGCCCACTCCCTCCTACGAACGACTATAAAGTGTTCTTTTTCCTATGTTTTTATTATGCTCTTGTAACGGATGTAATTTGTAACTTGTAACATAACAATCCTCATGTAAAGCACTCTGATACCTCCGGGTCTATCCAGCACTATATAAAACTCAAATAAATAAATACACAAATAAATATGGCAAGGAGGGAAAACTCATTCGCAAAAATTTGTAGTTGAAATGTGTATCCTGTAACCAATGTTTAGTGATCTCAGATGTAAAATAATCTTTTGTCAAGTAGTGTTTAAGAAAGGTGCAATCACAAAGTAAATTAAACCCTCAACTGGACTATTCTAAAGAAATTATGTTCCATAGTTCCAGATTATGTGCAATTAGAATAATATTGAGAAAAACATATACAATAAGCATCCTAGGAACAATCAAGCATTGCTAAAATCTTTGCATGGATCATTTGAGCCATTTAGTGAAACACAAAGTGGCATTTTAGCAGAAATTTGCTACTCTGACATGACCATAACTTTCTCTCCTGCTGATCTACGTTTTCAAATGAGACAGGCCCACATTTGGTGTCCATGTTTCAAGGGTGAGTCTATGAGCAGATAGAGACAGCATGCCAGTGGCATCTTTTGCAGAAGTCCCAGAACATGCCAGGTTACTAGTACCCTGAGGTTTTGTCCTACTGCAGAGCCCAAACATGAGCCCTAAGTATACCAATTTTGCACTTGAAACTCCTGTTAGCAAAGTTGAGTTGTTCGTCCAAGCCTTACTTCTGGAGATGATGTTGTGTTAAAAACTGAGAACTCCATGGAACACCCAATACCAATCAATAAATCAATGTCCAGCCAGTGCGTTTACTTGCAAAAAACTACTTTTCTTCTAACACACAAAACAATACTGTACTTAATCATCATCAGAGGGCACATTAATTGGTATACTGATATTTCAGGCAACAATCACTGCAGTGTAGGTGGCAGCCTAGGCTGCTTCTACAAGACGGGTCCAAGTAGCAGTTCAATACAAGTCAGGTATTTTGCAGGTAATGTTCATGGGGAGCTCCTATAGACCTGGTTGACCTATTCCTAAGAGTTGTAAATACATAATCCTTAAAAGCGATTGTCGCCTCCCTCCACCTTGGTGTTGTGCCATTGCATCCTACTTTTCCTGCCTTTGGGTTGTCACTGTGGTACAGGCTAGGCCTGCACATGATCATAGGCAGTAAAAGCATCACCACTCTGGGAGGTGTGCATCCTCACACAGCCGGCCAAACAGGGATCAGCACATTGACTTCACATGGGCCTAGCGGATTTGCTGATGTCTGTGTCTAGGTCACGTGAAAAGGCCCAGTCAGGTGAGCATCAGCAGTGCCAGTGCCGGTCATGAAGAGACTCTGGTTGTGCGTCTCGCAGACAGGTTGGTCTTTTTTTGTTGGATCTACCTTGCGCCAAGACACAAGCCCACCACCTAATCAAAGCTAGGAGCCCACCTCGGATCACAGTGGTGACTGTCAAGTGCTGGCCGATGTCCCTTTTAAGGTGCAGAGCAGCTTCCTTCTTGGAACCACACTTGTTTTATTAGTGGGACCTCTGTTTGTAGTTATGGTTCTTTATCAGCAACCTTCTGGTCTAGGTGCTTAGTTTCTTTGGCTGTAACCCTCAAAGCATGCACTCAGATTCCATGACCACTCCACAGATTTGAGCTTTCAAGCTTCATTACATGCTGGGGGATAACTTGGTCTTCGAGGGCACACCCTGTGGGTAAGCAATGCAGGTGTTTTCTTGAGTTGCAATGGGTAGCTTCTGTCTGACCTACCTCAGCTCCTTCGCAGTCAGAACTACTCACTTTTAGTCTTCGTCTTCTCCATTTAAGTGCACCTATATTGCCCCTCCTTCTCTCCAATGCCAAAGGCAGCATTTCCAGACAGCCTATAAAACTCCTTAGGTTTCTAGTTACAAACTGGCAAAGAAGAGTTGGCAGTCAGTACCCAAGCCCTAGAGCACAGAGGAGTTTCCTGTTTACCACTGCTCTGAGACCCCAGATTCTGATAGAGCGATCTTGACACCCTGGCTGGTAGACTCTGCACCATGCTTGCACTAAGTTTGCAGACAGAGTTTGTGTATTCCATAAGTCCACTCTGGGCCTCGGTTCAGGCAGTTCCTGACTTTTGCAAATTCACCCTAGACGGGTCAAACCACAATCTTAGTATCATCATGCTAGCAGGATGGTGGATGTATCTCCCATGGTGTGTGGGTAATTTAAACATTTTTAAAGCCCCTTACTGCCACATTTTTCTCGGCGGTAAGTGACAGTAAAAACTACCTATTCAATGGCGAACTCTAAATTGGGCTGGTGGTCGAATGGCCAAATGCTCGACGGCTCATACTCTGTTCGACTGAGTATTTCAGCAACGGAGTTGGAGTAGTTTCCATCCCTGACATACTTAAACCCTGCCTGACTGTAAATCAGGTGGGCGGACCTTCAGTCTGGGGAAGAGGATACTCTGTCGTAACTCTGCCAAACTCTAAATCGACCCACAATCACTTATTTTGTAGAAGATGCCACTAGTATTGTTGCTCTGTGTTGAGTGACTGGAAGGGGAAAGCTAGTACTATCTCATGAGGCCCCGTGAAGCAGAAACTTGGAAGTAGGGAATGTATACATGTATGACTCCTGTTTGCCTACCAGAATCACTGTTAGTACTGATCATCTGTAGTTACTGGATGTTTCTTTTTCTTTGTTTTCTTCCAATGGCTCTCCATGATAATACTGCATATATATATACTATGTCATCTGGAATGCCATCCTTTCACAGGCACAGCAGCATGCATTTGCATTAATTTCACTTTCAAGTAGCAGCTGAGGGATGTATTGGTTAAGTCCAGTAGGCACCATTTAATTAGGAGCCTCGTTCCTAGATTGAAATGGATGCAGGTGCATCCCATGTTCTTTCAACATTCTCATTTGCTTGATTACTACTTAAGGATGCAGGTGTGTACAGAGCTCACATTATGTGTATGACAGCAGAATATAGAGCTGGTATTGTGTCCACATGTGACATCCTGTATGTTCAGTGGATCATGGCCGATCCTCTACTGGGTAGCTGTTGTTTGTTCTATTTGGGCGAAGAATTATGGCACTTAGACAGTGTGGAGCTCGTAGTTGTACCACTTTACAATCTCTCTTCATGCAGTGTTTCATCCGGGTGAAGATGCTTTGCCTGCTGTGGGGGCCACTGCTACAGGTTAACAATAAAAGCGCTGGGACACTCCTAGGAGTAGCCGAGCGCTATAAAAGATACAGATAACATAACATAACATAACATAACATAACTGCAGAAGCAACACTCTAACCTCTCCGTTCCACCCAGTTACTCCATATCTAACTACTATCTGAAAGCTGCTGATTACATGATCAACTCTCCAGAAACAATGAATGGAGGTAAATGCAATTCATTCAACTTAGTTTAGGTCATCACAGTCTATAAATCCATAGTTACAATGTGACACCAGGTTCAGGGATTTGAACCCTATGTAGATCTTTAAGATGTCGTTTGAGTCATCTATGCCTCTGTATTTTGTTTACATTCCTGCCTTCTAATGAGCATGATAACCTATGAAATTATTGGATCAGATGACAATATTCCTCACTCTCGTGCCAAAGGGATTTCCAATATAGTAGACCAAAAGTCTGAAATGTGGTTGCCATTGTGAGAGCTCCTCACCTAAGATGTGATGAGGACCAACATTCCAGAACACAGTAAGTTCAATACTAATTTAACCAGAAAAGCATATGTTGATTGTTCACTACAAGGGACATAATGTCACAGCAGCACCTGCCAATGTTTAAGCACAAGAAACCTAATGGTGTGGGGTCTCTACGTATGGATCTCCGTGTGAGGGGACTCAGTCTACACAAGTGGTGAAGTTCTAAGAGGCAAAGTTAGTTGTACAAAAGCAGGAAGAGGACTAGAACTTGTAGCAGGCCTCGCCTTTTTGGTGTGGGGACAAACTGATGTTCCCGTGTTATGTTACCAGCATTTGTAGAGCACACAACTACCACGTATTGCCCAGCAGCACTTTCATAAGGCAGGGTGAAGCACAAAATAGTGATGGATTGCAGCTCAGATTGTATATCTTCAGCAGCATATAAGATGATGTCACCAACATTTGCTTTTTAACTCAGTTATAGGTTCCTATCATTAAGTAACACTAACATTGTGGGAAGAAATTGTTAATCTATGGTAGAGTGTGCTGGATAGGTTGACCTTCCCCTTACGTGGTGCATTCGGTGTTGTACATGTATGTATAGAAAACTAATTGGTATTAATGCACAGATGCTTTTCAGTAGAAGCCCCAGCACTCCTCTGAGTCACCTGGTGATTAATACAGGCACTCAGACGTGAACACTGACTGTGAATTGGTGTATGAAGTTAATTCTACATGTGCATTATTGCTCAGGGAAGTAGAAGCCGCCCCAGACAAAAGATTATTTGAGAGAAATGCCCAGTGCTTCATTTGATGCTCACTACTAGGTACGTGTGGACAAGAGTCAGAAGTGGCTTTAACAAAATCAGTGTTAGAATATTGGGGTGCTGGGAGTTCCATTGAAGACCATAGTATGATGGTAGAGCCTCTGCTCCAACATTCCAATGTTTCCATTTCTGATTCTCCCTTTTTTACTTCAGAGCAAGCCATACTTGGTGCCTGATTCACAAAGATCGACGTACACTTTTGTGTACATTTATGATTGTTTGCTATTCTCTAAGGCATTTTACGAGTAGTATCTTTACAACTGCAGACTTTCCTCACATAAAAAAGATAGGAATATCCTACTTTTGATTGTGCGGAGTCTCCACAGTGGTAGAGATAACACTCGTAAAATACCTTTGTGAATAGCAAACAATCATAAACTTACACAAAGCGTACATTTTCCTTTGTGAATCAGGCCTATAGGAGGTAAAATGTTCTAAAATCATTATGAGGCATATTACCAAGCAATAGCGATAATTATCGCTATGCATGGTTAGCGGGTAAAATTATATCGCCAAGCACCGAGGATTTTTACCGCTGAGATACCTTGATATTATCAAGGTTTATCTCAAACGCGGTAAAAATCTTGCGAAATTCATGAATATCGCTGAAAAATCTGCGATATTCATGCATTATCGTGACAATGCTCTTAGCCATGTTATCCACCTTACATTGGATAACATGGCTAAGAACTGCTTTTGGCAGGCGTTAGCTTTTGGAGATATTCGCGCTTAGCGCGAATATTTCCAAAAGGAGATAACAGAAGATAGCGATGTTAGCGACTGTTTCCAGTCGCTAACATCTTGGCACGCCCACTTTGCATGTCATTAGGGATAATTATCGCTGACATGCAAAGTGGGCCCCAAGATGATCGCTATCTCCTTAAAGCTGTCGCTAACTGGTGTTAGCGACAGCTAGGTAATAGGGCGATAAAATGATCGCCGCTTTAGCGGGAAAAATTCCCGCTAAAGCGGCGATAAGGCCCTTGGTAATATGCCCCTATAATCCTTCTGCCTCCGCTATACCAGTTATTAAAAGCCAGCTTCCTCGTTATCCATGGCCTTTAACTAGTTTGTCCACAGCAGCAGCAAAAGTGTTGTTATACCCATCGCATGTTCGTACACCCATATTAAAAGCCAACTAGGTCATAAGTAAGTAAAGGCAGTGCAATTGTGTACCCGCGTCTGGTTTACCAAAATACATTTAATAGAACTGTTTGAGTACAGTCGACACATTAACAAGATACCCAGTACACGTGCAAGCAAACTGCTTGTAATAGTAGAAACGCTGATCTGTGTTGTTGGTAAGGTCTTGTATGTTGACAGCAGAATGATGTAGTAGTGACTGGTAATCGTGACAAGTTTATTTAAAAATGAGTGTTTTCTCTACATTTGCCTAGATTTTGATTCACTATCTTTTGGTGGATGCTGGATGGACGAACAAACAGAATCCTCAACTGGGTTGCATTCTGGTAGGTATGTCCAGAGGATGTTAAAGTTATAATCTTCATTCCCAACTCTCCCAAGATTTGATTACAATAGTACATTTAGTAGTGACGAATCTCATTTTGAGATATCTTCTATTGACTCTGGCATATTTATCAGTATTTTTATTAACTGTTCTTATCACATTTTTTTTCCTTCCTACATACGGTTATTGGAGTTTATTAGGCATCTCATAATATCTATGCTGTGTGGAGTTACCTTAATGAACAATAAAACATTTTTTTCATAAAAGGTTGAATATTTGATGTTTTTCTGCGGCATGCGATTCATTCAGGAGGGCAATTCTTGGTTACCAACAGACAATGCAAAACCTTCTGTGACTCGTCGTTATCATGGTGGATGACTTTGGAACTCAAAGGATGAGACATACACGCTATTCTCTTGGATGAACAACAGTGAATGTTATAAACCCAGCAGGCAACGCAGGAAGTTTCACACCCACAGCTTTAAGTGCAATATTTGCTAGAGGAAGACTGTGACCCAGGCTGCCAATGTTCAAGCCATCGAAAAGCATATGAAAGCAACTGTCTTTTGTTGTAAAATAAAGAGAATTCGTTTTTTTTAATTTTGTGTTTTTCCGTGTTTTCTTGTCTTGTGGTCACTCTGCAGTGTTGGGTCACATTGTGTATGCTTACATGATGGCCATGTTGTCTCTTCCAAGGGAGTTCTGGAGGGATGCCCAGCTTGACGACGTCTTCTGCTTCATTTGAGGAAGAATTTTACAGTGTCTATCTCAGAAAATGGAAGTTATCTATGACCGCTCTTGAAACTCACTCTCGTTCCAAAAAAGAGTTTGTGTGTGGCGACGGCTTTGATGAATCTGCCTCCACCCTCTTGCCTGGGCCCCATCAGTACCCCTCTTCTAAATCCGTGAGGAATAAAACAATACCATAGTGAAGACAAATGCTTATTGCTGCTTTAGACAAAGCATAAGAAAAAACATTGGAAGCAGTGGCGGGCTAGACAAACTGCACCTCAATCATAGTTTACACATTCTGTATAATGTCCTGTGCACTACTTATCCAGCACCTGCCGCTGTTCGGTGGCACTGTCCAGCAGATCAAAGATTATAGCACATGGAAAGGTGCACCAGCAAATATAGTAGAAGTCCAATATATATTCAGAATATGTTCTTTATCATATTTCTTCTATAATCAGAATAGATCAATTAAGCCAACGCGTTTCGTTCCAACTACTTCTGAAATTTCCTCAGGTCTTAAAGTCATAACATGCAAATGCAATCTTAGATTATTTATAGTAACAGTCCGTGCAAAATATATAAAAATAGTCCTTCACGATAATTCTTAGGCAAAGTTGGTATATCTCGGCTTGTATTGATTGAATTAGTATAAGTCTCAGTTCTATACCATAATACGCATCTTTCACCCATAAGTATTGGAGAAACAAAGCTTCACAGACTAATATTATATATTTTGGATGGACTGTTACTATACATAATCTAAGAATACATTTGCATGGTATGAATTTAAGCCCTGAGGATGTTCCAGAAGCAGTTGGAACGAAACGGGTTGACTGGATTTTATCTATTCTGATTATAGAATAAATATTATAAAGAAAATATTCTGAATATGTATTGGACTTCCATTATTTGCTTGGGCACCTTTCCATGTGTTACAACGCTACATGTCTGCCTACATCAAGTCCTTATTTGCTGCTTTTAGGAGCACTTGCTCGCATTTTCCTGCCAACTCAGAGGTTGTCCTGATTCAAGAGTTATTAACTGATTCTAGAGTAAACAATAATAGAATCTTAAGGAATGAAACTTAAGATGTTACACTAAGTCCAACACATTTTGCAGGAGATCTTCTGGAGGAACTTGTTTAAGAACTCATTTGTCATGTATCTGTTGGCACCATGATCTACAGTATGTCCACAGTATTGCAAAAAAGCACCACCTCCCATTTTATAGATGCTAAAAAGATATAGAAAATGAGGTTGTCAATGGGTGAAATTTTATATGTGCTTTAGAAATAGAGAACACAATTAGACCCTTTACAGGATAAAATAATTGTACTGAGAGATGTTCTGTATCCCTATTTATAAGTAGGATCTAGAACTAGTTCAGTAGACATGATAGACAATGTAAATTGGACAAGCAACATTGTCACTAATCTACTGCTTTGGGAGTGGATGGTTTTGACAGATACAACTGTTTGCAGGTTATTGATAGCACTGGTATATAGATGAGCCTCTGGTGGTGGGAGTCGAAACCTATTGCTGGTGCTGCCTGTTTAAATCAAGGATGCTATTGATGAAGAGCAAGTGTCTTCTTTCAGATAAAAAAAGATAAAGGCCTAAATCTAAAAACAAAGTGATATGTCCTTTTTTATGAGTCCAACAATTGCTTTCTGTAGGCAAAGAGAAAATAGTCATAGATTAGGGAATGTGGAAATCCCTCCAGTGAAGGGAGCAGAAGGTCCTGGAACCGAGGAAGCTGTTGGCTGTCGGAGAGAACCCCAGTTCATGATGGAAACTGAAAATTCTTGTGGATAAGGATACTCATTTGTGAGGGATCCCATTCAACTAGGAAAATTGGACTGGATCACGTAAGTAGTTCATTCCTGTACATTTAATTTTTTTTATATGGGTGCTACTGCTGTACAGCAGCTGTAACCTACTGGAACAAAGGCACCAAAAGTATCTGATGGCCTCCCGTTGACACCTTGCTTCTAGGACCCAATATGTCTGACACACTGAGTACTGCCTGCACCACATTTGAGGATATTATTTGGACGCCCTGTGCAGGCCTCCTGGAGATGTTTTTCAATGCCGCTTTTGGTTTTACCTGACTAAAATTATTTTGCTTCCAGAAAATTTACAAATTCCTAAGGTTGCCTGTGTTATTGTTATTACACACGAAGCCTCACAAATTTCTGGGGACTTACTTCTGTCAGTCCATTGCTAAAAAGTTGAGCCGAGTTCACCATCACTGTTCACTTAAATAGATTTTTCTGTTTGGGCATAGGAACCTCTGTCAGAGCTAAAATCTAGGCCCTGGCCTCGTTCTGCGAAAGCAGTTTTACGCAATTACTAAAGTTATTACATTCTAGATACTCTTTGCATGCACGAAATCAAACTCACTGTCAAAAATGTTTAGTCAATCAGTAAACCATTTTGAACATATAGGGGCCTATTAGGATGACGGGCGGACTTTGTCCGCCTGTCATCCTAGCGGGGATTGGGACCGCCTGCCATAAGGGCGGGGTCCCCTGGGGGGTATTAGGATGTGCCCGCCTCAGTGGCGGGCACATCCTGCATTTTTAGCATTGTGGCGGGCGGTGCTCTCAGCACCGCCTGCCACAATGCTAAAAATGCATTTCAGCATTTGCATAAACAAAGCGGCAGGCACCGCGCGGTGCCTGCCACTTTGTTTATGCAAATGAAGGGGGGTACCACAGGAACCCCCAGTGTGCAACTCCGCCCCTCCTTCACTCTGGGGGCCCGCATGGGGCCCCCAGAGTGAAGATCGCATGCCTTTCCGTGGCGGCATTGCCGCAATAGAAAGGCATGTCTGAAAGCCCATGCTAATATCGCTGGCGGTGTCTAATAGACACCGCCACCATATTAAACATTTTCAAAAGCGGCGGACGGTCTTTCCGTCCGCCGCGGTCTCCCCGCCATTCTAATATGGCGGGGGGAATTCTGGATAGGATGTTGGGCGGATTGCCCCCGCCAGGCCGGCGGTGGCTACCGCCAGCCTGGCGGGGGCAATCCGCCCCTGCCAGGCTGACATCATAATGGGCCCCATAGTTTTTCAAATTCAAATACGCTTTATTCGATTTAACATATAAATCATAAAAGCACAATTTTATCACATATGATTAAAAAAAATTCGGTCACATTAGTATTACATAGTTAAAAAGAATGTGAAATCAACAATTGAAAACCAAGTTCTTGACTCACACTATTTTCTGAATTTGATCACATTTTACAAATACCTTACTAAGAACTGATACAAAATGTCATAAAATAAGAATTATAATATAATAAATCATGTGTAATTCATACCCATCCATCATTAGTATAGTGAACATTGCATAGTAAAAAAGTCTAAAGGTTCCTTATACTGTTTTAATAAAGTTCATGACAATTTAAGTTTACATTTTTATGTGTTTTCTACCTCAAACGTTTATCGGTATTATCATCTGCACTGTTTTCTATGACAAGTAACAATATTTTATTTTATATACCATATTAATCTGTCTCAGTCCCCATTATTAATTTGCTTGACCCACATGAGTTATTTTGAAAATAAATATTCAAAGTTGTCCTGAAAATTTCGCTTAAAAAAGATCATAAAAATGTTTTTACTGAGTTATGAAAAATACATTTCCAAAATGTCCTGATGCCAATGCTCTTGAATACGTGACAGTCTTTCATCCCAGATCTGTGAACATCTATCGGATCTTAAATACAGGTGGGTGGTAACAGGCATTATCTCAAATATGACAGAAGAGCAAACTGCGCTCTCTTGACTCCATTCAGTCTGTAAGGCAGCACAGTGTCCGGCTTGTAAGAGTCACCACCATCTCCTACATGGGGAAATCAACTAGGTGGAAATGATGTTCCTGAAAATGGCACCAGAGAGTCTTTCAATGATCAGCAGACCATCTGCCACCATTTTAGAAGGCGATACCTCCACCCAAACCCACAATTGAAACCTTGGGGGCCCTACCTAGGTAGCCTGCACTTTGCCCTTGATGTGCTGGTGGAAAACTCTGAGCATGTGACACCTCTCATTGGGTAGTAGAAATTGACAACTGCTTTGGAGATGCATCACATTGTATTGAGAGATCCACCATGCTTCTTGACCATAGAGTTTTCATTCCAGGCGGCCCTCAGCCAAGATGGTGGGAGCAGCACCCTGTCAAAATGCCCTGCCACAGCAGCGGGAATGCATACATTCGACAGGCCATCTTTGCACAGTGGCTTCAGGTTCAGATAATGAACCTACAAAACTGGTCCTGAGTATCACGCATCACCAGTAGAACACTGCGTAGCTTGATGTGGTGACAAAGTGCGGTAAAAACCGTGGATAAGAGGGCTCAATTGATAAAAATGTAAACGTTCTCATGGTAAACAACGGCAGATGCTGCATAGCCAGCTCAGTTCGCCGGCAGTCCCATTAGGTTCTATTTATGAGTCACTTTATTGTTACTTTTTATTTTCCTATTATTGTTCTACTCTGGGGGAGGCAAAGTGTATAATATATTCATCTTTATTATACAAAATCTGTGTGAAGCTTTTAATAAGAGGTTCTTTCCACACAGCCCGGAATATTACTGTTAGCCATTCGCAGGTTAATGCTCCAATTAAAAATGTGTGATGGCTGCAGCACACCGTCCTGCCCCAGCCAAGAGCCAGGAATGCAAATCATATTTCCGAGAGGAAATATACAGTGCGTTATTAAAAATGCAACCTCTTGTTAAATGATCTATTCCTAATTGCTGCTGTGAAGGCGATAGCTGCGCCACATCTCATAGTCAGGTGTTCGCTTCTTTAAAGCAATTTGAAGGAATTTATTATACCGAGTTGCTCCATGATTTAAGTGCCTCTCACCATTAGCATTTTCTCGCTTTCTGCAACATCTATTGCTGCTATTTTAGATTTTATGAAAATGCGCATTTTTTTCCTGTGTTCATTCTAATTTGTTTGAATGTTCATAGCCACACATTATGTGTAGCTATACATGAAATATTAAAGAGAGTGGCAGTGCTACCATTAGAATTGTAGACATGTAACATATAATGGTACTGCCACAGCTTCAAAAGAGCAAGATCCAACAGTGCAGAGAGAACAGGTTGTGGCAGCTGGGGAGAACAATATGAAGCAAGTGAGGCGTGTGCCTTGCTTTGGAGGACATAGGGGCATATTACCAAGGGCCATTATCGCCGCTTTAGCGGGACTTTTTCCCGCTAAAGCGGCGATAATTTTATCGCCCTATTACCAAGCTGTCGCTAACACCCGTTAGCGACAGCTTGTAGACGATAGCGGGCATTTTGGGGCCCGCTTTGCATGCCAGCGGTAATTATCGCTAATGACATGCAAAGTCGCCGTGCCAAAATGTCAGCGACTGAAAACAGTCGCTGCAATCGCTATCGCCTATGATCAACACAGGCGTAGTTTTGGAAATAATCGCGCTAAGCGCGAATATCTCCAAAAGCTAACGCCTGCCCTGACCAGTTCTTAGCCATGTTATCCAATGAGAGGTGGATATCATGGCTAAGAGCATTGTCACAGTAATGACTGAATATCGCTGTATTGACAGCGATATTCACGCAATTCCCCTGTTTTTTAGCGCTTCTGAGATAAACCTTGCTAATAGGAAAGTATCTCAGCAATAAAAACAGGTGAAGGGCGGCGATAGAAATATTCCCGCTAATAGTGCCTTATTACAATATGAAGTAAGACATGGGCTCATTGGTCGACATAGGGATTTTTTAGATTATAAAGTAAGGTGTGTGCCTATTGGCCAACATAGTGCTTTATAACAATATGAAGTAGGTAAGGTGTGTGCCCATTGGTATATATAGTGTTTTATTACAATACGAAGTAAGCAAGGTGTGCGCCCATTGGTCGATATAGTGCTCTATTGCATATTACGGATTGTTTGGGGAGGTCATAATGTACCCCTTAAACACATACACTGATGGATGTAGTGTTTACTTGAGATGTTACTTTTCCATTCCCAGTTTTGCACCACACGTTTTGCCATGGTTATGTTTCGAACCTGAAAATTGCAGTATTTTCCCCATACAAATTCTATCATGTTCTATAATAGCAGTGAAGAAGTACTTTGCTGAGCTAAGGCTGGGCATTCTGAGTCTGTACCCGAGTTGCCCAGTTGGCAGGGGACATGTATGAGGGGAATGAGAGTAAATATGCCCTTGATCACTATTTCAATTTTGCCCTGATAATGAATGAAACAGGCATCCCAGATCCCATAAGGAATACAGGAGACCTAGCCGTAGTGCACAGAGATCCTTGCTCCACCTCACATTCTCTACCTTCGACGGAGAATCTTCTCTTCTCAATAGCACACTCAACACCTTGCATGCCTTTCACCATGTATGCAGATTTCAACCACACAAGACGTCATTTGCCCACCACTTCTGTCTGACTACTCAGTCACCTTCAGCTAACCATCCCCAGTGATTCCAACACCTGGTTCGACAGGCCAGTCCTTGCTTCTGCTTTTACCCTAGTCTTCAGAATGAAAGCCTGCAGTATCCAACTAATGCATCATATATTGTGTATTATGTTATATTATTATGTTCTATGGGGTGCCAAGGCTTAGTGAGTAGAATATAGACTCCTGGATGAGAGTGGAATGTAAACGGTCAGTTCGCCTCCTTTGTTTGAGGTGGCTGGGACGTTACATTCATCACACCTTTTGGGTTGTTAAAATTTATTAGACTACCGTTTGGGCATAACTCTGCAGCAGCAGTTTTACAACGTGCCATGGAGGCGGTGTTGGATGGAGTTCCTGGGATGAAAATCTATCAGGACGATGTGCTGATTTATTGTTCTAATTGGGGTATCCATGATTGATCAACTGTTTAGGCTCCAGCTTATATACTGGAGGACAGTTACTTTAGGGGCGGGTAGTTTGTACTTGATCTTTGTGGACCTTAGGTCCGCATTCGATCTGGTCCAGAGGGACAAGCTTTGGGCTTTATTTCTAGGGTTGGGTGCCCCACCTTATCTGTGTGACCTCTTTAGGCGTATGCACCAAGGCAACTATGCTAGGGTAAGGTTCGGGAGGGGTGGGGAGTTGTCGGCCCGTTCCCTGTGGACAAGGGTGTGAGGCAGGGGTGCGTTGTAGCCCCAACGCTTTTTTCACTCTATCTTAATGGGTTGATTGCACATTTACTTGGTGCTAGGGACTTGGTCTCCCCTAGTTTAGCTGGGAGGAAAATACCTTCCCTAATGTTCGCAGACGATACCCTCCTGTTGTCTAAATCATTTGGGGGTATCCAGTGTACATTGGAAGCCTTTTGTGGCTTCTTTAGAATGAGGGACTTAGAGATTAATGTCTCCAAAACCAAGTATATGGTTTATAACCAGAAAAAATCAAATTGTCCCCACCCGCACCTGGATGGACTGGCCCTGGACCAAGTCTCTACATTCGACTATTTAGGGGTCACCCTTGATGACAGAATGGACTGGACCACCCACACAGTCAGGGCCAACCTGTAATTGTCTCAATCTTTGGGTGGCATTTCAAAAGTTTTTAATGAAACCTCCCAGAAATTGGTGGGTCCGCCTGTTGAAATCTACAAAGTGCAGGCGCGAGGGGGTGCGATCTACGGAGCGGATCGGTGGGGGCACGCTAGTGCTCTTTCGCTATCCCTCACTGAGAACAGCTTCATTAGACGCATTTTGAGACTCCCTCGGAGCACCCCTTTAACCCCCCTAAGGTTTGATCTAGGTTTAGTGCCCATTCAGGAAATCGTCTTGAATCGTCCACTACTATATTGGAGACGACTCTGGTCCACTCCGGAATTAGAGAGCTATAGAGAGGACCTGGGTGATCTTTTGTCTAGAGGTAGTGTGAGAAAGATCCCCTGGTTGAGCTATATTAAGCACCTCAACTTAGCACTGGGGATGGGGGAATTGTGGTCGTCCCTAGAGATGGCCTGCCCTCGGATATCTAAAAACTCCTTGAGTTTGGCTCTAAACCAATATCACCTTGCTAGTGTTTTAGCAAACTCTTCCATGGGCAGGTTGACCAATCACTTTCTCGATTTTAAGGCACTTCCCAAATTTGAGAAATTCCTGGATGATATCCAGCCTCCCCTGGCAAAGAAACTTTACATCCAGTTTAGGCATGGTTCACTGCCCCTTAGGGGCTTTACGCATAATTGGTCTAAGGCCACACAGCTAGCGAGCACTTACCCTGGGTGCAGGGGTGCAAGGAGACGGATCAGCACGTTCTGCTCTTTTGCTCCTCATACCATAGGGCGAGGGCTAAGTGGATAATCCAATATTGCAAGTCCAGGGTCTTAGGGATTTCAGGGAGGTGTACAGAATGTTAAAAGTTGATACCACGGCCCTGGCATTGTTTGCAACATCAAGATTTCTTCTGTCCATGTGGTATTCTAGGTGCGCAATTTTAAAAGGAAATACTAAATCACTGCCCACTACCTAAGGGTCTTCTTCCTGATTGTGGTGGGGATATCTTCTTTTACTAAAATATTGTGTGGGGCTATTATATCTAATTTACTGTATACTGTGACATGGATGTTTGCCTTCCTTGTGTTTTTTTCCATGTATGTTGAATATTTTATGACTTGGTACTCATTGAGGAGTTTTTTAACATTCCAAACATTTTTAACTTGCCTGTGAATTTGTAATATGTCTTTTTATGGTTTTTAACCGATAATAAAAGCTTTTGACTGACTGGTTCTAATCAAGAGGAGCACAATATTAGGCTAAAGTAAGTCTTGGAAAGGTTTAGGATGAGAGGCTTAACACTACGTGAAAGTAAGTGAAAGTTTAGTCAGAACGAAGTCAACTGTCTGGGGCATTGGTTGACTGAAGAGGGGGTGAAACTCAAAAAACAATTAGTTAAGAGCATAGATGAGGATAAAAAGGAGGTGCAAACTTTTCGTGGCGTGGCCAAATACCGCAATAAGTTTGTGCCTTCATCTACCAGCCGCACACTTTATGCAGTCATTGTTAAAAAAAAGGTGTCAAGTTTAACTGGTCCTCCTTTGAACATCTTTGCAAAGTTTTGATGTCAGAGATAATACTATGTTGATCACGGATTCCAGCTCTAAGGGGTTGGACGCTGTACTGAAGCAAACTAAGAAGGAGGTAGAAAGAACCATCATGTTCATTTCGAGGAGTTTGGTGGGGCCAGAGGAAAGTATTCTGTAATTGAGCGAGAGGCTCTGTATTAACTGGCCATAAAGAAAGGGAAGAAATGTATTTGGGTTTGAAGTGAGGACAGATCATAAACCTCTCAAAGAAATGTTTCATAGGAAGAATTTGCATGCAGTTTCAGGTAAAATATCTGTAAATGGGTAGTGACTTTGCAATGTGTCCCTCTGTTGTGCAACTGGCGCTAATGTAAAGCGCTCTGAGGCACACAGCCAAGCATTTCGAAAAATAGTGCAGGACTTGTACAACTACTTCGTTGCTAAAATACATTGACTTCCTTCTATACCATCTGCTTTAACAAATACTTCAGGGGCCACACACAATGCTTTCATTCTACTCCCACCTTGCACATTCCTAGTTCTCGCTGAAATCTGCTGAAACGTCAATTGTAAGGTAAACCCCTGTCTCCAAGTTATTTTTAAGGAAATCTTTTATTTCCTATAAATGACTACTCTGCCTTCAACCCTTTTCAACACCTCACAAGAATGCACAATCCTTCTAAATATTCCAGTTTTGTACATCAAGTCTTTAATGAAAAGGCAGGGTTCGATATCAGAGATAAACTACAAAAGAGTATAAAATATATATAAAAAACGGCAACTCTACTACCCCCCAATCAAGATACTACATCCACAAAAGAAGTAGGTTGCCTTTATTAACACAGTGAGCAAGGTCCCAAAGGTTAGATGTGGATGCTGCCTATTGCAGGTCACGTGGGGCCTTTCAGCTCGAGGAGGCAGTCTTAATGGAAGAGGATGCCTCACACACAATATTGTTTCATGCTTCATCATAGGCATCCTGTCCCCACCCTGGTAAAATGGTACCATCAGGGCAGACTCAGCCTCCGCGAAGACTTGGTGGTAGGAGGGAGTTCTTACATAATACTTACAGGATAAGGTCAGGATCCAGTTTAATTAAAAATTCCTTCAGGTGCCTCCGCCTCAGTTACCACCTTTATTATGGAGGACCTGAGTCCTGTAAAAACAAATCAAGTGATGGAAACCTAAGAGACTGATGACTCTAGTCCATTTTACAGTCTGCCAACATGTTTCTGTCCAGACGGTTAGCCTACTTGGTCTGGGGCATTCATCAGGGTGTCCCCCGTTTCCCTGCATGCTAGTGTGTGGGTGTACACCTACGATATCCCGCAAAGGAGTCCTATCCTGGGGCACCAATATGCATAATTCGTCTTGCACCTGCAAATGGAAAATCACAATACAAGAGAAAAGTAAGTGAGAAAATATCGATTGCTGAACACACACCTCAGAGAGCATACTTTAGCTAACCATGACTCTGAATGCAGAAATTCTATAATGCTTCTTCTAACCCCACCCCACACATGCAATTAATTAAGAACATTTCGTGAGTGTAGATGGATAATGCAATAAAGGTCCCCCCTCTCTAGTAACACAGGGTATCGGTACATCACTATTAAGAGAAAGCTTCACCAGTCCATGGGGTACATAGTAGTAATGGAACCTTCCAAAAAAGGATTTCGGGATTCGCTCTCCAGCATTTTGAAACGGTGTCAACTATAACTATTAGTTACAATAATAGTAGAACACCTGCCCCTTACCCTAGGCTTTAGGGGATACCTATCAGAGACCCAGGCAATCACAGACCCACAGGCAATCTAAATGGATAGAGCACATTTAAATGAAGAGCCTACTAACCAACACATAGTTAGACCTTTGTCATAGGCAAAACTTTAAAAGCCCTCAGTCAAACAGTCCATTTACCTTTTCAAAGGCATGCTCTTTTTCACAAGGACCTTCTGCTCTATTCCACCACAACGCTGCAGAAGCATCTCATCATGCATCTATTCTAACACCAGTACTTGCACAACTATATCCGTCATTCAAATGTGAACTCTCAATGAATTACATGGCCGGCTAATTTTCCTTTCAATGGTGCACTGAAACATGTGCAATGTTGGCACACTCTTTCCACATTCTGTCATCTGTCTGTCATGGTAATAGTTGCAATGGAGAAAGGTCCCCTGCACAGCTGCGGCCGGCACAGGTAAGTGTGGTGGGGAGGGCAGGGCATGGCAGGGAGGAAGCCGACAGATGACGGAATATGTATTATTTATTTATTTAACTATACCTATTCCGTTGCCTGTCAGCTTCCCCATCCCATCCTGCCCCCGCCCCACCACATTTACCTGTGCCAGCCACTGCTGCCCCTGCAAGTCCCTGGGGAGCATGTGCCCTGGTCTTAGTTTGCCATAGCAAGCTGTATGTTTTTTGATCCCTGCCTCAGCACACAGGACAATCATGTGTATGTGCTGGAGGTATTTTTGTGATATGAATTGAGACAAAGTAAAGGAGGCCTATGGTTGGATGGGCAAACTATGTGGACCCTACAGAGTCAGAGCATGGCTAGCTCATTGGCTGTAGAGGACAAACCGTGTTGTCAGCATTGCCAACTGCAGTAGCAGGACATGTCTGTTTTTTTTACCTGTCGCCTGCTAGGGAAATTTGCCCACTGGTCTCTCCTTTTTTTAAAATTTGGTCTGACTGTCCCTGCTACTTGGTCCTTTGTCCATCCATGAGAGACATGGAGGACACATGTTTGTGTACATTGCTTGTATGTGTAGAGGATGCATGTGGAGTATGTATCACATATGTGGCTGTATCCGCACAAAGTTCCATTTTGTGCTGCTACAACCTAGTAATATTTAAGATGGAGGGTTAGAGAGAGCCCAGACTGCGAATGTCAGTTGGAAGACTCTGCTAGGACAGTCAAGCAATCATTTTCAGTGTGTCAGACAGTGGGCCCCAGTAAAGTTAGAAAGTTGTCCCTGCCCAGTCCTGGCACATTGGACGCTGCAAGGGTTAACAAAGAGTGAAGGGGGCAGTGTCCCTTGCCTTTGTGCTCTTGTTTTGGGTTATTCCTCACTGGAGACTTCCAGATTCAGCTCTCACTGGTGACTAAGGCCACAGCTGAACCAGTCTGTGTGGAAATAGCTAAGGAACAGACCAACCTAAAACGAGTCACTGCTAGAATATATGAGGACTGTCTGCACATTGGGTTTAAAAATGGGACAACACTTCCTGGCCATAAACCTAGGGTCCCACACAAGTGGTGGCCTGGAGATTCCTTTAAGCTCCAGGTTTGGAGTAACTGCTGCGAGCTCCCTTTGCAAGGTTTAGGACCAGCATCCTAGGAAAAACTCAACTAGTCTGCAAGGTGAGGCTGACTAGAACCGGCTTCAGTGGAGAGAGCAGACTGACTGCTCAGGAGGAGTATAGAAATGCCACTGTATGAGGGAGACACAGCTCAGAAAGAGAAAGGGATGCAAAGGAGTCTAGGCAAGGCAAATCACCACTGCTTCCAAGACATAGAAGAGACTTGCACCTTTGTGCTAAGTATGAGGCCCGAGCTGTTCCCACACCATAGACGATTGCCTCAACACCTACGACTTAAGGTGTTATGGAACTCAAGACGGAGGGATTTCAGTTGAGTTGCCTAGCATTAAAAAACATTCAACGCACTTGAGTGCTTTTGACCACCATGCATGGTTGGGTTACAGAGAACCTACAAAGTGCCAAAAGAAGATTGATACCAATAGAGTGTATTGCACCACATGGAGTATTTACCGCCCTGACTGGCAATGGCACCTAGCTTATTCCATTGGGATGTTTTGTGGTTGGGCCCTAGGAAGACCTAAGTAGCAGGACTCCGAAGACCACGAGTACTGCAACCCTGGTGTAACCTTTTTTTCTCTAGTTCTGGCACTGCTGCAGGTTACCTGAAGCTGCCGGTACCCTTATTGTGAAGTGCAGCCATGTCACCTGGGCTTGGTTCAGGACTGCAACATCCCTGTTTGTGGGCTCTGCAGGACGCACAACACCCTGCTAAGTGATGCCCCCACTCCTCAACGATGCCTGGAGGCACTGCCTGCCACAAAGAAACTTCCCTAACTTTACACCTAGAACAGAAAGGTACTGGGCATTGCACCCCAGAAGTGAGGGAAGAGTGTGCCTCTGTTTGAGGTATGAAATGCTATCTTGAGAGCAGCTTGAGTGCACGCTACAAGAGCTACTCTAATAGTCCCACTGAGCTCTCCCTCACAGGGCCAAGGGCCATGGCACTTTGCCACCGAAGACTGATTGCTAAATTGCATCTCAGAGTTTGTCACCAAGAAAGAATCTATATCCAAGTCCCCCATCTACAGAATCTCCTCTCCCTTCTTGGTGACCCCAGGATGTGTTGCTACATCTACTTCCACTAGTAATGGTAACCCCTAAAAAATATTGTGGAAATCTCCAGAAATGTTAGGCCTTCGTGAGGTGTTGTTCTAATTTACTCAATCCATCCCAACCTTTGTACATGATTCAGTGGAAGTAGAATTTGTTCTTTCATACCTGACAAATGAAACCTTAAGGGCATATTCTGTAATCAACAGAAACATCTATCTTCTTAATGACTTGCAAAGTCAGAATTTTTGCAGTCTTTTCAAAGGTTTTTCGCAGATGTCAGACCATGCAAACTGAGCACGTGGGGTTACTGACCTTGCTTCAGGATATGAAACAAATTGTAGTGTATGCCATTTTCAACAACTGGGAGAGAAAGTAATTCAAACTGATGCATTCACTGCAGCTCCAATCTATAAGAGCTTGTGTAATAAGTTGAAAACCACTTTGGAATTAGTGGTACATTCACATGCAATGCCTTCATAAATTTAATGTTTCAAATAGAGGTGCCACAAAAAAACTCTTCACAGAAAAAGGTAAAAGTACTTTACATGACCCTTTTCCTTTCTTATGCAGGATACTGTTAAATTGAACAAGAACAGTGAAAAACCTATGCACATTAGGACAGTCAACAAACCTCTAAGAAGAAGGAAGAAGAGGCTTTGTTTATATCAAGAATAGACACTTTGTCAGAAACTGCAGAGGCTTGCAGGGAAACTGAAGGGACCTGGAAACCTTGGAGGGAGTGTGCGGGTGAATGATTAAAGATCTGCAACTAAGAAATCAAACTTCCATCTAATGGCACAGATCACTATAGTGGCGCCCAAAGAACAGCAATACTCTGGTGGATTGTGTTGCATGCTAGGGGCTGAGAACCCACTATCTGCACATAAATTGGAAAGATGAGCATCTGCAAATATTATCATACTATTGTCACCAACATTGTTGCCATGACCTTGGTTGGAACTAAGACTGTCTTCAATTTGTTTTCCAATCTAAACCAAGAAAGAAGAACCCTCTTATCCCTATGATTTATCAAGAATTTAGGCAAGTGTTATGTAAAAAAGGAGAAGAGGAAATATCCACTCCGAGAGTTTCTGGTTGTGAAATAGGCCTCAATCCACAGTTTAAGATGCCTCATTAACAAATAGATCAGTAGGCCTTTATAGAAGATGTTGTATTGAGAGAATATCTGGATGAAAATGTACAGAAGGGCCTTTTGAAGCACTCAGTCTCCTCTGTTGATGCCTCAATATTATTTCTTTCTAAACTGAGTGATTTTCGTCAATGTGTGAACTGTAGCAACCTAAATTTGATCATTATAAGAGACAGATAGCTGCACCCACTCATATCTGTTTAACAGATCATGTGAAAGGAGCATACATAGTTTCGTAAACTGATCTCTGAGGAGCATAGAATATGGTTAGCGTAAAAGAGGGTAATAAGTGGAAGATGGCTAATATCACTAGTAATGGGTATTTTGATAATCTGGTGATGTCTTTTCAATTAATAATGCACTGGTTCCTTTAACACCTTGGCTGTTAGGCGTTTTCCCCCCCTGTGCTGGAAATTGCTCTTACTATGTATTCATGACGAGCTCAGCTCGTCATCAGCACAGCTCAACTGTGCATCATGACGAGCTGAGCTCGTCATCAGCATCGAAAGGGTTAAAACATTTGATCAATTATATTATTTGTGACATCCTAGATTTACATACCCTTATCGACATATATGACATTCTGGTGTTTACACCCAAGGACAACAATAAATCCACATAAAGTTGGTTTTAGGATGTTTGGGAAGGAACACCCACAAGCCAAATTAGAAAAGTGTGCCTTTCAAACATACAATTTCAACATTTTGAGTTTTATTTATTTGGACAAAGGACTTTAGAAGAAACCAGACAAATAAAAGTAGTACCGGAGTAGCCTTACCCATCCTCAATAAAAGAGATTTATACAATTTTCGGATTTGTAACTTTTTATAGGCATTTTATGAATGACATTTCTAAGATTGTGCACCTTAAAACCAGCTTAGCTAAGAAATGGATGAGATTTAAGTGCAAAGAAGAGGAAGAGTAAGGTTGTCATTACCTGATACAAATGGAGTTCTCAGTTTATTTCCAATTTTTGAAACTTACTACTGATTGGTTTAAGATTCATCAATGTCAATCTACCAGCTATCATCCTCAAACAGATGGACAAACTGAAAGGCTGAGATGGACCTTCGAGCAATACTCACTTTCTTTCATTATGGACCATTAAACTGAGTGGGTAAATTTGATACCTCTTACAGAATATTCCTACAGCTATTCATGAAATGTATTCCTGAACTTTTCCCTGTTTAACTGAACTGGAGCATGACCTTCCTCCATTTCAGTAGCGGACATTCTTTTCAGTAGCAGACATGTTCTAAAATTTTTTGGTGTCCATTCAAAATCTGTAATTAGTAATCTTTTATTGGCAAATGTTGATTACATGAGGGTTGCAGACTCTAAAAGAGATCAGACACCTGTGTACCATCAGGTAGACAAAGTATGGCTCTCCACTGCTTATTTGACCGTTCCAGGTTCACATCCTATGTTGATACCAAGGTATTTGGGCCATTTCGAGATAGAAAAGAGGGTGAGAGCAGTAGTCATTACATTTTCTATAACCGAGAAATAAAAGATTCATTCTGCAGTTCATGTTTCCAGGATAAAACCAGCAAATAAATTCCCATGAATTGATTTCTCCACTTCTAACTGAGGTACAGCGAAGTCCAAAATTTAAAGTAGAGATCATTCTAAATTCTTGAATAATTAGAGATGTGCTACAATATTTGAGTGCATGAAAAAGGTGTGATGTTTCTGAGATATCATTAGAGTAAGGCTCATTTGTTCATGCTCCCTGCATGTTCAAAGTGTTTCATCATCAATTCCCAAACTCCCCATGAGTGGTAAGAAGGTACTGTTGCAGGAAAACTAAGGGTTGAGGCATGGAAGAAATAAGGGCCAGAATCACTGAACTGTGGAGGCATACTAAAAAGGGGTTTTGTACTTCATAGATCAGACACATGCTTGGCAAAAGTTTGCTTGGAGACTATAGAGGATGGGCAACTGGATGTTAGGACTGAGGAGAGATGTCAGGGCTCCTGCTGAGAAGAGAACCAATTACAAGCCATCTGTGTAGCAGCCTTCAGGCTGTAGTGGTGTTTTCGTCCTGGGCAAGATAAGTAGCAGCAGCAAGATGGAACTGATGCCTCACAATGTCTTCTATAAGCAGTTTCCACTGCTGCACTGTTGCACACCAAGTGTGTCCTTGCACCTTTTTTGTTTTCCCACCTCCAGGTTTTTATATTTTCTTTATTGGATTATTGTTTTTCTTGTCTCCTGAGATTCCTGTTGATGTTTACAAAGTCTGTGCCTTTAAAACCAGAAATGCACAGGTCTGAAAGGGGTATTCAGGTTATTCTTTGGTTCAGTCACTGTTCGACTATTTGAACATTAGGGTAACACAAATGCCATACATGAAGCGAGGCAGCAATGCAGATAGTTACTTAATTGAAGAAGTATCTTTGACCATTGAAAGTAATTATTGAATGTTTCCTTATACTAGGCTTATGAGGTCATAGATAGGATGTAGTTAGGGCAACCTGTATCATTCTGTAATCCTGCTGTAGAGTCAATTAGACTCATATCCCCTTCATTATCAACCTGCTGCTCCTGCATGACAGGATGGAATCCAATATGCACATCACTCACTCTGACAACCCCCCCCTGCTATCTACCAGCAATAGAGGTTCTGGCACTAACAGCACTTTATAAACTCACATGATAATATGACATTGAACTGGTATCTGTGAGCATTCTGTGTGGCAAAGGTAGTTGTGAGAAATTGGTAAAACACAGACACAAAAAAATGAGGTTTTTAAGAACCCTACTCACCAACCTAGAGGTTACATGCTTCATCACTGGGTTCCCACTGGAAGGACCTAATGTCCTTCCAGTGTGCTACAACGCCTGTTTACAGCGGAGCTGGTTCTTGTGTGTGTTGAAGTGGTGAAAAATAACCCATTCATTCATTCGGGCTGCGGTGGTGACAGACTAGGTAGCCTGCAGGGAGTCGTCAGCTTGAAAATACGCGACGTGAAAAAAAACCCTGCTGGGCCAGCCCATGTAGTGCGGTAACGACTGCCTCTTGTAATTGGCCCCAGCAAATAGCTGAGTGTGCCTGAACGGCGATTCGCCGTGAGTATAAGTAAAAAACGTTTTCTTCATTTTTAACACTAATATCCTCACGGTAGAGTGCACCTTAGTGCGTGCATACCGCCGGAGGATCACACTACTGGCCCTGAAGAATGCTGAGCGACTCGGGCTCTCCAAGCAGAAACATGTTGACCAAATTTGTTTAAATTCACTGAGGACTAGGGGTCTTTAATAAATGAGACTAATCCTATGAGTCCATTCATCACCTGTTTTTAATTAGTGCTGGTTGGACTATTAATAAAATATTTGACAGTCACAACTTTGCACCTTTTAAATTCCCCCCCCCCCTTTTTGCACTCACTTAGCACAATTGGGTTATTTTTCACCACTTCAACACACACAAGAACCAGCTCTGCTGTAAACAGGCGTTGTAACACACTGGAAGGACATTAGGTCCTTCCAGTGGGAACCCAGTGATGAAGCATGTCACCACTAGGTTGGTGAGTGAGGGTTCTTAAAAACCGATTTTTTTTGTGTCTGTGTTTTACCAATTTCTCCCTTTCTTGTCTTATGTGTTTGATTGATTCAGATGCTCCGTCCATCACCACCCCCTTTTGTACCGCTTTTGGCCGCCATAAGTGTGGCAGGGTACACTCAGACGTGAGTCCCTTGCTCACTTTGCCACTGGATTCAAGCAAGCCGGGCTGAAGACGGCTGGAATGCCAGAAACCGGTCCTCGGAAGCTTGTTTCCGGTCCAGGGAAAACATGGCTTGGCAGTTCGGGCTGGACTGTTCCCATGAGGCACAGGGTCAGACTGATTTGCATATAGCCATGTCTGAACTGGGGTGGCAGAGTGGGCTAAAGAACGGTGATGGATTAAACCCAGATCTTTTGACTGGGTGTGAGTGTTTGATTGATTCAGATGCTCCGTCCATCACCACCCCCTTTTGTACCGATAATTGAGTGAGCGCACCTGATCCCTATTCCTGTGCAGGTGGATGCTTCAATATTTGGTAGAGTCCTAAACCCAAATCAATGGATAGTCCATCTGTGCCGGGGTAATGCTGTCAGTAAGTAGAAAAAGCTTGGACTTGGTCCAATTAATGAGAAGATACAAAAGGCCACCAAACTGAAGGATCTCACGATTAAGGGAGGAAAATTGATGGAGGGGTTCAAAACAAATAGCAGAATATCATCAGCATAAAGAGAGAGCAGAAGCGGGCCGTGGGTAAGCTGGAGATCAGAGTGTAGGTGTCGGTCTTGTAGGTGGCAAACTATGGGGTTCATTGCTATAATAAAAAGAAGGGGAGATGAAGGGCAGTCCTGCTGTGAGCCTATGGTGATGTTGAAAATATCTGTTAGAGAGCTGTTGACACTGAGACACGCCAGGGGATTGATGTACAGGAGCATGATCCTGACGATTAAATAGCTGGGCATACCCAACTTTGACAGTGTCGCTCTTGGGAAGGGCTATTCCAGGGAGTTGAATGCTTTCTCGGCGTCCAACAAAGTCACAGCTGGAGGAGTGATGGAGACACTTTATTCAGGACAGCAAATATTGTCTGTACATTAAGGGAGGTAGATCTATGTTCGACAAAACCAGACTGCACCAGGGAGACAATCTGCTCCATCAACAGAGACAGTCTGGTAGCAATAGCTTTGGCCAGGATTTTATTATCTAGATTGAGGAGGGAGAGTGGGCGATAGGAGGAACATAGACCTGGGTCTTTGTCCGTCTTCAGTAATAGTGTAAGGACTGCCTCTGAAAGCATAGGAGGCAAGAAACCTCCCTCCAAGGCCTCTGCATATAGGTCAAGAAGGCTTGGGGCCAGCAAGTGCTTATATGCTTTATAAAACACTCCAGTGTAGCCATCAAGTCCAGGAGCCTTGGTCCCGTCAATATAATCAATCGCCTGCATTATCTCCTCAGTTGTCAGCGGTTCCACCAGGAAACCACGCTGCCCATCCATCAACCAGTGGACTCTCTCACAGGTAACACTGTGGGGTGGAAAGGCGGGAGTGGGACTGGGTGGTGGGATAGCGGAATGTGACATATGACGGGAAAGTGGAGAGTAAATAAATAAATAAATAAAAGCACTTACTTTGCACTTGCGCTGTGCAGTCCACTACCTCCCCCACCCAGTCCCACCCCACCTTGCCACCGCACAGCATTACCTGTGCGAGCTGCCACTGCCATCAACTACACTATTGCAATGTTGGAGAGATAATCGCAGTCTCAAGGCCTGTAGACCGAGAGGTATAAAAATGTGCATAATAATGTTGCATTTCCTCCAATATGTCCTCATTATTCATTTAACGAATCTCGTTAGACTGGTAAAGGTGCAACCGGGTCTCTCGTCCTCTTCATAGCGCCTAGCAGTAGGGTGTTTCCCCATATAGGCTATTTTCCTGTCTGCCAGGTCATGAAACTCAGTCAACAATACCAAGCGTCTATGGAGGCTTGGGGAGCTTTCGGGCGATGAGGCTGAATGATCGATATCTCGCAGCTCTAACTCAACTCTGGACAGTTGTGCGAATATCTCTTAGGATGTCCACATGTTTGGGCAGGCATACGACGCTAATGTAAGCTTTAAAGGCTTCCTAAAGGGTAGCCTGAGTAGCCACCGTACCCTCATTCAAAGCAAAATATTCAGCAATGGCATCTCGCACCTCTGAGCGAAACACCGGGTCATGGTGGGCATCACCTGGAAACCTCCACAAGCGTGCCCTACCACCTCTGCAAGGTGTGTTAAATCCCACTACAACATGGCAGTGGTCGGAAAGTGTGCATGGAAGATGTTGCACATCTGAGGCACAGTGTGAGATGTTGGAGGAGAGTAGCCAATAATCAATCTGAGTCCACACTTCATGCGGTGCAGACTGAAAGGTGTACCCCACGGTTGCAGGGTGGTGGGTGCGATATGGGAATGGGAATCCATGATATATTGTAGGGCCTCCTGAGTATGTGGTTTACTACTCGGATGTGTACTGGTGGAGTCTAATGCCAGCTCTAGAGTGGTATTAAAGTCTCCATCCAATATAACAAAATCTACTTTCACACTTGTTAAGAGGGCAGAGATGGTATGAAAAAATTTGGGTGAGTCAGTATTCAGGGCATAGATATTCAGAAGCACAACACGTTTGTCTACCAGGATACCGGTTACCATAACATATTGCCCCTCTAAGTCTGTTTGGCTAGTGTGGAGAGAGAAAGGTACACTCTTATGTATAAGGATACAACCCCCCCCCCGGAATAAAAGCTGTAATTGGAGAAGTATCTATGCGCACCCCAGAGAGATGTGAAGGTATGTGTCTCTTCAAGAAAAAACTATTTTAGCTCCATGACGAGAAAGATAAGAAAGGACACGCTTGCCCTTACGGGGTTGTTAATGCCACGGATATTCCACGTAAGGAGGGGTATGTCTGCCACCCTCTTCCTGTGAGTCAACATCAACTATAAGAGCAAAAATATAGATGAAGATGTTTTGTGAATGTAAGGAGCAAAGTATATGTGTGATGCATAAAGTGAAACCAAAAGGAACAACCCACCACTGTAAGTCCAAATCCCCACCCACAATGAAAAAAAAATCATGCAGTGAAACCCCTACAAGAAGAACATACAACTAAACACCCCCTTATAACATAGTGGTATACACCACAGGGGAGGCTTCACCTTGGTCAGTGAGATCCTCAATATAGGAGTTTCCTGTAGGAGAATGTGGATCAAAATAATTACAGCAATATTAACAATGATTGAAGGAATAAAGGGCGGAATTGAACTAACAATAGTGTGAGTTCCACTCTGGTAAAATAAGAATTAAGGAATGAACAGTTATGGGACAGTCCGCATTGAAGACGATCGTGGGTGAAGCAAGAGCAACCAGCGAGGGTCTCGTTCCACAGAGGAGGGAGAGCTATGGTGATCTGGAGTGGTGAGTCGAGATGCAGACCCAGCCTAAGGGCCTCATTAGGATTGCGGTTAATCCGCATCCTCTGGGCCGGCGAAAGCCACCGCCGGCCCGGAGGATGCGGATTAACCGCTGCGGACAGAAAAAAGACCCCCCGCCAGATTAGGATGGCTAGGGGATCTTTTTTCCGTCCGCCGCTTTCCCGCCGCGGTCGCCTTCCGACCGCGGCGGAAAAGCTCTAACATGGCTGGCGGTGTCTATCAGACACTGCCAGCCATATTTGTATGGCGTTGGTCCTATGCCTTTCCATGGCGGCATTTCTGCTGTGGAAAGGCATACAGACTTTGCTTTGGGGGCCCGTTGTGGGCCCCCAGGGGTGAAGGGGGGGGTGGGAGTGCACATGGGGGGTACCTATGTACCCCCCTGCCTTTGCCTGCCGCTTCGTGCACACAAAGGAAAACATGGTTTATTTAACATTGCAGCGTGTCCGCCATCCTAATGAGGCCCTAAGTATGTTGTTTGCAAAAGTCAACCTCCGCCGGTGTGTCAAAGAAGCGAGCCTTGCCATTAACCTCAACTCTCAGCATGGCAGAGCATTGTATATTTAAAGCCCAGTTTACGTAGCGTGTTCTTAGCGTCGGTGTATTTTCGTCACACCTCATGGACAGCAATGGTGAAATCGGGAAAGACTGAAATAGTGGAGTCTTGATGCTGATACAGGCCTCTTTCATGGGCCAATCGAAGAACAGTGTCTCTGTCTTGGCAATTGAATTGATGGACAAGGGGCGGCCTTGGAGGAGTGTCCACTGGAGGACGTGGCCCAAAGGTGCAGTATGCTCACTCTACCGCAAATGTGGTCGTAAAGCATGACCGGTCAAAAACCTCTGATAGGAGCTGTTGCACATAAACATCAGGCGGGCCCATGTTCATCTTCTCTGCAATGCCCAAAATGCAAATATCATTACTACTGGACTGCGACTCCAGGTCTTCATTTTTAATAGCAACTGTTTTCAGAAGTTGTTCTAGCTTTTCCAGACACATTTGTATTGATGTTGTACCATCTTCCAGACTGGAGATGTACTCCTTGGCCCCATCTAGCCTGACAATATGCAAGAGAATGTCTTCACATTGGCACTTCCAAGGTGATGGACTCAGGTCCGACAGACCAGACCAAGATACTCAGGTCCTACAGACCAGACCAAGATTTCATCCACTGCACATTAGCACATCGACAACAGTGATCAGCAGGGCTCGAGGAAACGGGCATTGCCATGCACCAGATCGTGATAGCAACGCAGACACGAATAGCAAGGGAAGGTGCAGTCACCAATTATTGATGCAGAGGGTTGAGCTCCAATAGTGTTATTGGCACTGGCAGCAACAAGAGGTGGGTCCCACAGGGCTACGATGAAGGAGAGTTGCTGCAGTATGCCCCACAAAGTCGCAGTGCAGTGGCTGGAAGAGGTCCAAAGGGGCCCAGAAGGGGTCGGGCACCTAACAGCTGCCAGGGCGATGATAGAAAAAGAAATGAGGAGGAGCCAATGCTTTCCCCCCAGATCCGCTGTGGCACCAGAGGGAGACAAAGGAGCACAGACCCCATAGGGAGGCACCAATCCCTGGTAGGATGCGTGGCAGGCCACAGCCAAGGAGTTGGTGGACGCAGGCGAGGCTGCCAATGGCGTCACAGCAAGTTGATCTGAAGAAGGCACAGGTGGTCAGGCCTCATAGGGAAATGGGGTCACTAAGAGCCCAGCAGGGGCAGAGTGCACTCACCACCTATAGGGGGCAGCAGGTCCGGGCCAGATCTGGCACAGTGTCAGTCCTGATGGCGCCAGTGGTGGTGCAGGAGATATTCTGAAGAAATGGCGAAAATAAAACTATTGCTGTGTTAGCGGCGTATTCTCAACACGCCGTTAACAGGCGATAGTATCAGGGAACGGCAGCGAAAAATGCCACTAACATCAGAGCGATGGCAATAGGAATTCCGGCGTTAGCGTGCGAAAACCAGCGATAGGCCCATTAGCTGCAAAAAACCTCACGTTAGTCAGCCCAACCTAATTCCTTTTGTCTCTAATGCAAAAAATAGCCTACCAGTCAACCCCCAATAGAAAATAGGCATAAGAACCAACAAACTGCAGAACAGAGCAGCCAGGGCCAAGTGCAGCACACACCAACAACCCCTGCAAGCCAGCCAACATCCAGGATTACCAGGATGAGAGCCTTGATGCCTCACTGGACCTGAGCCTGGAGCCTGGATGCCTCGCTGGACCTGCATCTGGAGCCTGGATGCCTCGCTGGACCTCTGTCTGGAACCTGGATGCCTCGCTGGACCTGCGCATGGAGCCTGGATGCCTTGCTGGACCTGGGCCTGGATGCCTTGCTGGACCTGCATCTGGAGCCTGGATGCCTCGCTGGACCTGCGTCTGGAGCCTGGATGCCTCACTGGACCTTCGTCTGGAGCATGGGGGCCTCGCTGGACCTACGTCTGGAGCTTGAATGCCTTGCTGGAACTACGTCTGGAGCCTGGATTGGGATGCTGAGGAGCTGTGGAGTCGATGAGCCGTGGCGGTAGACATTGAGGCTAAGCGATTGCCCATACCAGGTGGTGAAGTCTGGCATGTCACATGAAGACACGTTGCTCACCTGTGTGAGAAGACCGCCTTGCGCACCATAGAGCTGTTAATAGTAGAGGCACTCCTGCGCACCAACATAGGGAGGTTTGCATCACATACTATGATCCACCAGTACACCTGGGTACACGGAGGGGATTACGAATGGTGGGTGTTGCCTCTCTGCATCACAGGCCGGATGATGTTGGGCTGGGTGGACGCTGTGGAGGGTGAGGCTCCTGAGCTGCGCCAAACTTGTGTGTAAGCATGGGCGAATTTTGCGAATCTCGCGTTCGCGAATTTTGCGGATTTGCGAACTCGCAATCCGCAAAATCCGCGAATTCTCGCGAATTTGCAGATTTTTTTTGTGTGTTCGCGCGGGTTTCTGCCAGTTCGCGAGGGTTTTGTACAATTTTGGAAACGCGAACTTACCTGTCGGGTCGCAAGTTTTGCGAACTTGTTGTTTCCACGTGTCCAGCCTGTTTGGGACACTCTTCTTCATCACTGCCACCCTCTGTCACCACTGCCACTCTCTGACTACTCATGCCACCCTCTGGCCCACCCATGCCACCCTCTGTTTCATCACAGCACCCTCTGGTTGTCCAGTGTACATTATTGTGGCAAAGCAAAGCACACCTTCCCTGCCTCAAGTGACCTGAATTAATTTGGGGCTGATTAATGTGTCACAGAATATTTTTTTAGCTGGCACCTGCTTCCTTAGTGCTTCCTGATTAGTGATCTTTTGCACTTGCTAAGTGCTTTCATTGTTGCAAAATTAGTTACAACACCTGCCCTGCCCCAACTGACAATAATGAATTAGGGGCTGATTAATGTGTCACTGGATTTGAACTTCCAGCCTGGCTCCTGCTTGTCTCCCTTAGCTGTAATTCAGGACCTTTGTGGCATATGTGTAACTATTCTGAGGGTCAGAGCAGGGTCACATAATAGTTGCAAGTAGGCAAATGAACTCTGGAGGGGCCCCTCAGGAAGCACTACAGGAAATGGCTACTAATGATGAGCTTGAACTTTTGAACCTGGTAAGTAGTTTCAGTTTTGCTAAGATCGTATTTCTGCAATTTAGCGCTTATTCGCGGGGCGCGAAGTTGAACTGGGAAGCCGCGAACTCACGCGAACAGTGCGAGCAAGCCATAAAATCCGCTGCTCGCGGATTTGCGGATTTTGCGGGAAATTCGCGAATCTCGCGGATTGCGAATTTACCGAAAATCCGCAAAATCCGCGAGCGGAACGGATTTTCCGCCCATACTTACTTGTGTGGCGGGAGCGCTGCAACCTCACGCCTAAGGGGGCCCTGCTCCATCAACTGCATCAGGAGGTTCAGCAGCGGACTTGGCGCGACTGCTGTACCCATGCTTGTGAAATCCCACCTGGCTGAGGCTCCTGCTGGCTGAGTCACAGATTTGGAGAGAGTGCAGCAGATTGCGCCACTGTGTCAATGTCCAGGTAAGGAGAAGCTGGGACGCTAGCGCAGGACACCTGGGGGGTTGAGTCGCCCAGGCCTAGCACGCGTAGATGATGCACCCCCAGTGGCAGCTCATCCGCTATGGTGGAAGAGCGGCACCCCACTGCTTTAAAGCAGTACAGAAGAGGAACAATCCTCACATGATGATGACTTACTGATGTAACCATGCTATGCTTCCTTTGCGGGTGGGAGGGTGGGTAGGACTGTTCCAAGCACAGGGCATGGCATGGGCCGATTAGTATGCCCACTCAAGTGCGCATTGACTGTTTGGTTGGCCCACTCAGGCCTCCCAAAGCAGTCATGCGCACTTCCCTGTTCGTAATGCAGGCTGCATTACAGCTGGAATGGAGAACATGCCCACCCCTCCAACCCCTGGCTGCATGCCTTGTCCCGTTGCCAATTACCAGTCCCACCGCTGCATCGCAGCATTGAGATTGGCTCAGGAGGCAGAGCCTGGCTGCATACTTCCTGTTCCTGGAAGCAGAAGCAGGGTAGCAGGAGCAATGAAGACGGGGGACCCGGCTTTGAGGGAAGACTTCCCTTATTAAAATATTTACAACACCCGCTCACGCACACATTTCCGCATACATGCCTCATCCAGTGTTTTTCCAGCATTTACCACCTCACTGCTGTCCAGCCCTCCCCATCACTTCTCAATAGGGGCCGCTGTGCACCCGTGCACAGAGGGCGTACCACTCATGTGCCAAAGGCACATACGTAGTTGCGACGCATGTGATGATATCGCATTCCATTCCAATGTGAGAAGTGTTGCAGTGCTGGCTTGTCGCACCACTGCAACACTTTTCCTGACTGGGGCCTAGGAATGCACACTATCTTTTTGATGGTGCACATTCCTGCACTGTAGTTTTGTTGCGGGGCAATGCTGCTACATTGCTTGTAAGAAAATGACCCGGTCACAGTTTTGTTCTGCAACTTTTTTATTTTGAGCAGAATCTCACCCTGTGGTGTTTAATCCTTGGGTCCTTTATATACTTTTTTTTTAATGATACAGGAATTTTCAGTTTTTGAAAAATGTCCGAGGTTTACTCGTTGCCATACAAAAAGACATCTATTTACAAGTACTGAAAACAATTATTGCAATACAAAAACATTGAGATACATTTATCAATTAAACAATACATTTATCAAAACATCATCATTATCAAATTTCACGGTTGTACCCTACCAACTAATTCAACCAGGCCTACCTATTAAAGTTTTACTCAAAGTTCGACCTGGTCACGCAAAGGCATTGAACTTGATATGTTAAATTGGTTTCATGGAAATATTTTTAGGGGCCTTTTGCGGAAAAAGCATTCGTGGTTAAGACGAATGTGTGGGAAGCCGACGCGTTTCCAAGCCTGTATTTTATTTATCAGGCTCTTCTTCAGGGCTTTAGGATGGGTACCTGTGAAGATAAGCGAGGGACATACTTTAGTGCGGGACCTTCACATATATTGTCACTGTTAGGAGTTTATGGACAGTTATTGTTAACTTCCTACGTTGTATTATACGAGTCTAATCCGTTTCGTTCTGTCTCTTGATTGGAGTTTTGATTTTGTTCTGCAATACAAAACATTGACATTGTTTCTGTTTTCTGTTGAGGGGGACTGTGCATTGCTAGTTCAGAGAGATGCCTGTAATGTGACTTACAATGTTATCGGGTTTCATTTAGGTCGGTACACGTCTTCTGGTCTATTGCGGCGTGTGCTGGGGAGTCACCATTTTCTGCAACATTAAATTGAGGCAGTTTTTTAGCTAAGGGAATCTGTTTGTTGGTAAGAGTTGCCAATAGTTTACAAAGTTATCTTTCACTTACTTCATTTTCACTACAAGGGCGCGGAGCGCCATGTTTTCATTTAATGGGGCGCCGCTTTTTTTCAATATTTTTCTGAGTTGCCGCTTGTGCTAAAAAGGTGAAGAAAACTCAAGTCAGGGGGCATATTTCCCACATTTGGTGCTCACTGTTTTCAAGAGCGGGCGACATTTACCTGCAGTGATCAAGTGGAGTTGCTTGCGTCTGCCAGTTTCTCGCTCGAATGAGTGAGTGTTGCAGTCATGTGACGATTTAAAAATCAGACATGTGATCCGGCAGTTGTGGTACATGTAGTCCATTACATCAGTCATTATGGGAATTTACTGTTCATTGTAGTGCTAGTGATTTTGGGGCATATTTTCTCAGTGGTCGTGTTACATTTGACCTGTTTACCAATTCTAGCATTCTCCATATTCGTTCAAACCTGCACTCACGCAGTCATACTTCATAATCAAATAGGCTTCTCTCCTTAGTAGTAGTGATTCTACATTACCTCCACAAGGCAGAGCTTTTATACCTGATACTACGGACCATTTTAAGTCTCTTTCTGTGTGTCCGAGGTCAATGAAATGTTGGACCATTGGTGCGTTCAAAACATTTTGTTTTATTCTTGAACGGTGTTGGGCCAATCTTTGTGCAATTTGTTTGGTTGTTTTTCCAATGTAAAGTTTGGCACACGGACAAACTATTAAGTAAACAATGTTTTTGCTTTTGCAGTTTGTGTACTCATTGTGAGTCCATCTGATGGTATTATGTTCAAACGTGGTGCCTTCAATGGTGCTAGCGCACGATATGCAGGTTCCACATTAAAGTTTTACTCAAAGTTCGACCTGGTCACGCAAAGGCATTTAACTTGATATGTTCCATTGGTTTCATGGAAATATTTTTAGGGGCCTTTTGCGGAAAAAGCATTTGTGGTTAAGACGAATGTGTGGGAAGCCGACGCGTTTCCAAGCCTGTATTTTATTTCTCAGGCTCTTCTTCAGGGCTTTAGGATGGGTACCTGTATGAAGATAAACTAGGGACATACTTTAGTGTGGGACCTTCACATATATTGTCACTGTTAGGAGTTTATGGACAGTTATTGTTACCTTCCTACGTTGTATTATACGAGTCTAATCCGTTTCATTCAGACTCTTGAAGTCCATTTTCTTTGGAAGGAACCTAAAGGTGTGCCTAGGGGGATGCAACTAATTTAGGTTAGAACAGAGGTCTTCAAACTTTTGGATGCCGAGACCCCCCTGTCAACATTTTCAAGCGTAAGGACCCCCTCCTGACAAAAATGTCTATACCTCTAGGTTATGAGGAAGGTGAGGACCAAATTATGCGACAGGCTTGACTAAATTGTGTGAGTAGAAAATGTAAATAATGTTCTGTGATGCTGCGTATTTTTGGGTAGCATTGCTTTAATATTTATAATTTTTTTAAACACAGTGATACTGAGGAAAGATTTCACCCCATCAGTACCAGTTTATAACCAAAATACAGCAATTAACATCAGAAAGATGTCTAGTCAACCTCTGTGAAGGGCCTCCCAATCTGCAGGAATACGCGCTGCCACATTAGAAGCTCACCTGGCCATGGCCAGGAGCAGCAAGGGTGAGTGCATGGTGATTGGTGTGAGTGCATTGTGATCAGTGTGAGTGCATTGTGATCAGTGTGAGTGCATTGTGATCGCTGGGAGTGCAGGGTGAACGTGAAAGTGAAGGCGAGAATGAGAAGTGAGTAGTCTGAAAGCAGGGTGCATTCCCAAAAACTTGAAGCGTAGGGTTTCAGATATAAGTTTAATTATTGCTATAATGGCATTAATCAGGGTTCGAGGGTGGAGGAAATAAATAATGTGCTGATCCTGAAACAAACTTCCAGTCTAATGAATAGGGTTACCAGCTCATTATTTTGATGGCCCAGAAATAAGCAGTCACCTACAGCTGTATTTTTTGCACTTATCTGTGAATACTTAGGACAGCAAATATAAATAGAAAGCACTTTTAATTGTGTTCTAGGGATGCCTTAATGATCCATGACTAATAATTAAAGAGAATAAAGACAGAAAAGTCACATACCTAATTAATACATACTTTTTTATTTATAACTAAATTTAGTGTCAAGAGTAGGCCTCTGCAGGATCTTTAAACAACACATAGCAGGCATGTTTCTTTTGGCAACCCAACTTTATATTTATTTTCATTAAATGCATTCTCACACTACAGCAGTAAGTGTAAAAATACAAATGTAAGAAATAGGCAGAGTGGGGGACCAGGGGGTACTGGAACCATAAAAAAAGAATCTTTGGTAATCAGTGAACAAAGGCATGTTAATATGCTAATGGTCTTTAAAGACCTGTGAAAACTCGGGCCGGAGATAAGACTCCAGACACTGCCCAGCCGAGGCCCCAGGAGCGCGAGCTGCACTGCAGCAGCCCGGGCTGAGAGACAGGATGGGGAAGGAGGGGGGCTGAAGCCCTGGAGGTAGAAGTGACACTGTGAAGGCGCGACCCCCTTTGCATCGTTCCACGGCCCCCCTGGGGGTCGCGCCCCACAGTTTGAAGACCCCTGGGTTAGAAGCACATTACCTACAGTCTCATGTGAACTTTCCCACTTTCCCCAATGTTTGTGGGCCTATCATTAGAGTAGTAAATCTAACCTTCCTCTAATTTATGTGTTTCCCTCATTTATAAAAGATTGGAGTTAGAATAATAAATCTGTCCTCCCTCAATATACAATTTGTTCTATGCAAATTGGATTTGAATTAGAATAGAAAAATGCATTTTTAACTATTATTTACTTTGTTAGTTTAGTTTCATTGTTATATTTTGATCTTTAAAATTGTTATGTACTTATTTATTTTATTAATGCAAGAATTAAACAATCCTATTTTATAAGTTATTATTGTAAACATTTAATAGTACAATGTATTAATTGTGTATGTTTATACACACATAGGGCCACATTACGATCCTAATGGAATTGGGACCGACCAATAAGTAGGAGGAGGTCCCACCTGCTAAATTATGATGTGACCGCCATGTAGGCAGTCAGAATCACAGCTTTTTCAATTGTGGCTTGTGCTGCTGCCCAAAAAGAGCCACACACCACAATGGGAAAACTGGGGGTTTCAAACATCCATGCACCGTGTGTTAGGCACCATGTGGTGCCTAGTACAGAGAACATGGATGTTTGGGCCCATAGCAGAGGACCACGGGGGATGGGGGCCCTGCTGGCCCTCAAAGTCCCATTCCGGCTGCCTTTTCATGGCAGGTGCACTGCCATGAAAATGCAGTCGGAATGGACCATCGTAATGTCTACAGCGGTGCCTGAGTAGGCACCATCTCTAATGTAGGGTATTACTTTCTGCCCCCCGGCCTCTGTCTCTGACAGCTGTGCATCATAATGCAGAGGTTGGACCGTGACACCAGATGTCGGACAGACCGCCATTGGCAGGCTATCGGTGATGGTCCGTCCGATATCATAATTGTGCCTCTACATTTGTATAGTGTGAAAGTTTAAACTCACACATTTTTATTTGAAGCGTTTGATTTAATTTATAAGCTCATATTAAATAAACATTTGTTCAAATGTTATATTTTTACCTTAAATACATGCTCTGACATATTTTTTTTAAATATTTTAAAAATGTTTATATAATGTTTCACCTACCTTTAAGATTTTTTTGATATTACTAATGAAACATTTTTACTTGATTTTTATAAGACATAGTTAAACTTTTACTTTAAGTTTTATTGCTATTATTTACAAACAAAAATATATTTTAATGTTGATATTTTTCACACTATATTTTTATGGTTGATATTTTTCTATTTTTCCTTATATGTTTGTAAAGTTGAAATTTTTGTTGATATTTTGACAATAAGGGGTCATTACGGTGTCGGTTAAATCACCACCGGCAGCTTGCTGGTGGCGGTTTCACCTTCATCATAAGGCATCCTAAGGCACTTATCCGCCTGCCAAATTACAATGGCAGGCGGTGTGCTGGCGGATGCAAATCGTTACGATTGCCTGGTGGACCCACCCTGCATCAACAATATGGTGGCGTGCTTAGAAGGCACCGTCCGCCATATTATGATGCTGCCTTCCCACCAGCCGGTGTATGGCGGGGAAACCGCCTTTCACAGGCTGGCAGGGATTGTTTTTGGGGGCCCGTAGCGGGCCCCCCTTGTGTTGGGGGAGGTGGGTGTGCCCCCCTACATTTCCCTGCACCAGGTGGCAGGCGCCATGTGATATGCAAACAGTGTATTTCTGACATTAAGGTGGGTGCTGCAGCCAGCAGCACCCTCCGCAATGTCAGAGATACATGATGCGACCGCCACGGTGGTGGTCGCCTCATAATTGATGTGTGGGACTGCCGCATTACAGGCAGACGGTCCCAAGTCACGGCATGATGGCGGACGGACGAAAGTCCATCCGCCATCGTAATGAGCCGCTATGTTTGTACTAATATTTTTTGGTTGTCAATATTTAGACATAAAACCCTGCAAGCATGGTTTATCCTATGTTGGTTTATTCTTGCTCTGTAGTTATAAAGAAAGACATTTCCCTGTAATTAGAGCGCAAGGGGTCAAATCTGTGCTGTGAGAAAGAATCACAATAACTAGGTCTTTTGAGTGTGGTTCCCACTTATTGTCTTCTGTCAAGTAATTTTATAATGGAATAAGGGAGGAATTAAGGAGTTTTTGTTTATAAAGGTTACACTGAGCTTTGGTAATAACATGCAATTTGACCTTCATGTTGTAGTAATAAATTTGTTAATGTGTGTTTATTAGTTCTCTTGGTTCCAAAATAGGAAGTGTTATTGGGCCACTTTTATTTTCATGGCTTGGCATAATTACAAGTATGCCCTATAAAAACGAAAGTTAAAGAGGAGTGATGGTTGCTAGGGGCCTAATTGTCAGTACAGCATAAAATCTCAAACCACAGGGAATTTGCAAGTCAAGACGGTACCGTAAATTTATCTACCATCACACCATCATTAGTCAATCTTGACGCTCACCTGTGCTGTTACTTTTTAAATGTGGAACTGGGATATGAATCACAGACTAGACAATTCGGTAAATATGTGTGTGCAGGTTGGCACTATGTTGCAATGATTAGCTGCAGTTTTCCAGTTTTAAAATGGCAATTGTGCAGATCATTCTTTTGGGGTGGATGCACTGGTATTTTGAGGAAGTATTTGAGTTTCAAGATGTTAGTTGTCTGATTGATGTTATTATTGTAAGGTGTAATTAAACTCTGTAAGATGCTCTTTCGATGGTAGTGTATGAGAGTACTTGTTCTAATAGTTTACTTTATTTGTTTTTTTAAATGGAGAGTTTCATCTTTTTAACAGCTAGAAGGGGGAGACGAAATCCAGTTTAATATCTCCTGGTCATCCTCCTACATCACAGGACACAAATGGCACTGAGGACTAGAGTAAAGGTATTTCCATCTGTTTAGACATTTCATTTCCAAAAAGCATTTGAAAAGCTTATAGGTCTTGCATTTATATGGTCAGTGACTGGCTATTGGCTTTGCAATGCTCTTTTGTATTGGCATTGCCTAAAAGAAAAGAAAAATTCAAAATTTTCCTTAGTGCTTCACGACACTTGTGCAAGCATGCAAAGGCAGCCATCCTGAATGATTTTCCTTTGAGAAAAATCATTCCAATAGGCTATCCATGCATACACATGCATAAATATGCACCAAGAGTCATTTTTGAATGTTTTTTAAAGTTTCATTTACTGTTCCAAGATGGTCAATGGCCATTTCAAACTGTAGTGGAAAACTAAAAGTTGGAGTGCAAAAGGAAAGGCACAAGCATCTTGATAGCACTGTGCGGTTGTTTGACCTTTGCAATTAAATTATACAACAGAAAATATTATAAATAAAGTTTTACAGCCAAGAACGGAAAGCAAAGGGGCAGGAAGCAACAGATGATGTTCGTGGCCAGGGACAGCAGGTATGTTAAACATAGAGTGCAAATGTGAGGTGGGAATAAGAGGATGAGACAGAGAGCGTGTTAAGACATGCCCTTCTATGGAGCAGTGAAACACAAAACGAAAAAGTTGTTCCCTGAAATTAGCATTGGCGGGACACAACTCATCCAATAAGAACCATGGAAAAGACTAAGGGCTTGATTACGAGTTTAGCGATGCAGCACCAGGTCCACCCCGCTGCCAAACCACCAAACCTTTGATGAGGGCGCCCACCAGATTGGGAGTTTTCTCCTGTCTGGGTGGCAAGTTTTTGGTGGTGCCTTGAAAAATGGGCACCACAATGGGAAAGCCGAAAACAGTTGCCGCACTGCATGGACTTAAATGTCCATGCTGTGCAGGATCTGTGTGCATGCACACGGGGGCATATGTTGTGCCCCCTGTGTGCATCCGCAGGGCTCAGAAGCACAGGGAGAACCTGTTGGGCTCCCTTTGTTGTCTCTCCGCCAGGGTTTTCATGGTGGAGGAGCCACCATGAAAACCCTGGCAGAGAGGAAATTCCTAATTGGCTTGGTGGGACTGCCGCATATCAATGCCCTACACCGTCACAACACCGCCCCCCTGGTGGCTGCGACTGGGCTTTGGCGGTCCCACCACCCAACTCATTATGGGGCAGTGGGGAGACCGCTACGCTCCCACTAGTCTGCCGGTCCCCAGACCGCCAGACTTGTAATCAGTCCCTAAATGTTCTGCAGGCAACATAAACTGAAGAGTAGGGAGTAAAGCCATCAAATAAGATGCTGTACACTGAGATAGACATGAAGGCTATCCAACCATGGGCATGGAGCTGACCTAAAGCCTACTTTACATATGAATATATTGTAGGCAATATGTCTTCCAGAAGGCATGGCCAAAAGATAAAAAGGCACATACTATTACTTAGATAATTATATGATATGGGCCTTTGTAACTAATGTATGATAAGTATCATGTACCCTTTTATGTGTGGAAAGCAACGTCTTACAGCCTCAAATCTCCTTTGTAGTCTAGCTCTTAGTACCTTTATTGAATGTGTGCTGTTCATGCTTTCACATTTCATATGTCATGTCTGATTTTGTATACTACTTATGTCAGATTAGGAGATTGACGTTGATCCAAATTAGTTTGGGAATGTTATTTACAGTTAATTTTATGAAATGAGAGTATTAGGAAAATAAAGTCCTTCTTGATTTCTTCACACAGAAATTGTATTTGTTTAAACCAAATAAAACGTACAGTTAAAAATAGGCTAAGAAATGTGTGAAATCATGTGGGAATGGGAGCCGGAATATTGTTTTTTGTAAAATGTTACTGGTTTGCAACTATTATATTCGTAATGGGCCATTATTTCCACTTAATGGAAGTACACTGACATTATCAGGGGTTCAGTGATAGAATATCGATGCTAAAAACATTGATGTTCTAAATATCGGAAACAAAATATCGACTACAAAAATATTGACTCCAATACCTTAACAGGTAAGTACAAAAATATTGAATCAAAAATATTGAAGTTAAAAAAATAGATGTAACACTATTGATTAAAATATAAATAAAATAACATATGCTAAATATATAAAATATTAATATATTCTTTGACAAAATGAATTACATTTAATATATATTTTAACTAAATATAAAAAATAAACAATTTAAGCACACAAACATAATCATTTATACAAATACATACAATACTTTTTTAAATAAAAATAATTTATTAACTATCATCTTCATTTAATTTTTTAACTTTTAAATTATGTTAAAAATATATATATATTTCTATAATTTAACATAAAAAATAACCATTCTATAATTAATGAATACAATTAACTATTAAAAAAAATTAAAAATGTACATTTCACAATACAATAAATACAACAGTAGGGAAAGTGTTGGATAGCAGAATAATTAAATTTACTATTCCAACTCCAGTCAGTGCAACAGTAGGGAAAGTGTTGGATACCGAAGAGGTAAAAATTACTATTACCACTCCAGTGAGTGCGGCAGTACAGAAAGTTTTGGATAGCGGAGGGGTAAAACTTACTATTCCCACTCCAGTGAGTGCAACAGTAGGGAGAGTGTTGGATAGCGGAGAGCGATATAATACTATTCACACTCCAGTGAGTGCAACAGTAGGGAAAGTGTTGGACAGCGGAGGGGTAAAAATGACTATTCCCACTCCAGTGAGTGCAACAGTAGGGAAAATATTGGATAGCGGAGGAGTAAAAATTACTATTCCCACTCCAGTGAGTGCAACAGTAGGGAAAGTATTGGATAGCGGAGGGGTAACATTTATTATTCCCATTCCAGTGAGTGCAACAGTAGGGAAAGTATTGGATAGCGGAGGCACAAAAATTACTGTTCCCATTCCAGTGAGGGCAACAGTAAGGAAAGTGCTGGATAGGGGAGGGGTAACAATTGCTATTCCCAGTCCAGTGAGTGTAACAGTAGGGAAATGCTGGAAAGCAGAGGGGTAAACATTACTATTCCCACTCCAGTGAATGCAACAGTAAAAAAAGTGTTGGATAGCAGAGAACCAAAAATTACTAATAACATTTAAACAATAGAAAAAATTAAAATAACCTTAAAAATAAATAAATAAACAATATGTTAAAAATATCCGATTAAATATATTAAACATTAACATTAAATATATTATTTGCATATAAAAAAAAGTTCACATATTATCTAGATTCAATGAATAAATACATTTATAAACAATATTTATTTAAAAGAAGCAAATATAAACAAGAAAAAAATATTTTTACATAAATGTTTTTATTTTATTTCCTACTCTAAAACACCACACCAATATAACAAAGTCAACATTTTAATTTAAATGTATTTCCGTAATTAACATAATTATTAATACATTAAAAAGACTATTAATAAAAAAATAATAAACATTCATTTAATACTCATTCTTTAACACTATAATATGCACATCACACACCTAAAATGAATTACACAACTACCATATTTAATTTCAAATTAATCAATGTAAAATAATTAACAACTAATTATTAATTCATCAATGAAAAATAAATTACTTTCTACCCTTTACCACAACACACACATAAAATAATTGCACATTTAGCATAATTAATTACTAATTATTTAATTAAAATTAATTAACAACTAATTATTAATTCATCAATTAAAAATAAATTACTTCTCACCCTACCCATTTTCACCTAGAAATACTACAACCTCACCTAAAATTAATTACACAATTAAAATAATTAATTGCAAATAATTAAAACCGATTAACAAGTAATTATTAAATAATTATTAAAGGAATTAATTTACTCATTTGGGGGCCGTTTCCGATTCGGGAAAGGCATCTGTACCATGATTCGTATTCGTACCCGTTTCCGTACGAATCGTACAAATCCGTACGAATCGCGTAGTATGATCCGTTGGTAAAAAATACGTTTGAATGTTTGTGAACCGTACAAAAAACGAGCGAAAATCCGTACGATACTAACTCGGAAAGTAAACCGTACGATTCGTAAACATGCTGTACGACCCGACAGGTATGATCCAGACCGGGGACCGAGAACGCGATTCGTACGGGAAAACGTTGTCGCGTATGAACTGCGATTTGTACGGAAAACATCGCGTATGAGTGAGCCACAAAATCAAATAGGATATGAACCCCCCCTGAACGAAGCACATGCGAACCCCGTAAAAACGTTGCGTATGAGCGAGCCACAAAATCGAATACAAAACTAACCCCCCTTAATGAAGAGCACGCGAACCCCGTAAAAACGTCACATATGAGCGAGTCACAAAATCAAATACAAAACGAACCCCCCCAGAGCAAAGCACACGCGATCCCCTTAAAAACGTCGCGTATGAGCGAGCCACAAAAGTAAGTACCACATGAACCCACCCTAAACGAAAGCTCACGCAAACCCCTGAAAACAACACAAGGAGCGTGCAAACGACTCACACAACACCACAAAACATGTCTCCTGTGTACAAACCATTGGAAATGAATGTCCTGGTCAGATCCAAATAGGCAAACAGAGGGCCTAACTCAGACCCACCCCTTAAAACACACCCACCAAAATTTCAAACTAAGCCCCACCCACAAATGAACCAATAAAAAGGGCCCTCACACACAAACCATGATCCTTTGCAACATACCTATTTAGCTACAGAGACTGACAACACACCAACAACTGCACACATCCACCTTCACACATACCCCCGATCACATTCAGAACCACACACCCACATCCATACACACCGTCACCCCCCAATCACATTCACCCCACACCAGGTCCGCACAAAAGAATCCAAAGTTCACAAAGGAGGAGATGGAGATCCTTGTAGATGAAGTCATCAGAGTCGAGCCACAGCTGTTTGGCGCATTGGTCAGACGGACCAGCATAGCTGACAAGACACGCCTGTGGGAGAGGATCGTCAATAGGGTTAATGCTGTTGCACCCATCAGATGCACCAAGAAAGATTGCCAGGCCAGGTGGTACGATCTGCGGAGGATGGTCAAGCGAGAGATGGACGACGACTATGCCCAGAGCCAGCACACTGGAGGTGGTGGTCCCCGCAAACCAGTACAGTGCCATCCCTGGGAGGAGAAGGTCATGGCCCTGCTACCACCGGTGGGAGTACATGGCATTGAAAGAGTCATAGAGCCTGGTGAGTATACAAACTACTCAAGTAACATGGGGGTAATGGCATCTACACTCCAAGTACAAAAAATGCCCGCAACAAGCGCAAAGCGCCCCCTGCCCATAACTACTGGCAAAAACAATGCTAATGTCACTAACATGTGTGTGCCCCATTGACAAACCAAGGCCATTCTATGTCCCATGCTACAGGAACCACAGACCCAAGAATGGACGTCCGGTATTCTGGGAGGGTGGCTGTCACAAAATGCATCGTGGGACTCCAAATAAGACCCAATTGCATGGGCGTCCGCAGGGGGGGCAAGAGTGGCTCTTGGCCCCCCTGGATCACCAGTGTGTCTGGTGTGTGCCAAGTCAGGGGCGGCCCTAGTCCATCATGCTTTTGAAATGGTGCCATTGTCCCAGGTGGCAGCACTCTCCATTGGGTGAGAAGGGTGCAAGGGGGTTGCTGAGAATTGTGCAAGGCAGAGGGGAGGAGGGTGCAAAGCGGAGGGTGAGAAGGGTGCAAGGCAGAGTGCCAGAAGGGTGCAAGGCAGAGGGGATGAGGGTGCAAGACAGAGGGGAGGAGGGTGCAAGGGGAAGGGCGAGAAGGATGCAAGGGGGAGGGAAAGAAGGATGCAAGGGGGAGGGTGAGAAGGGTGCGAGGCAGATGGTGAGAAGGGTGCAAGGCAGTGGGTGAGAAGGGCTCAAGGCAGAGGGTGAGAAGGGTGCAAGGCAGAGTGCCAGAAAGGTGCAAGGCAGAGGGTGAGAAGGGTGCAAGGCATAGGGTGAGAAGGGTGCAAGGCAGAGTGCCAGAAGGGTGTAAGGCAGAGGGTAGGAGTGTGCAAGGGGGATGGTGATGAAGCAAAAAATGTGGCCACCCCTATAAACATTTTGTGGATGCCCATGCCCAATTGCACTCGTCCCATATGGCCCAGGTACACACCCATGCACCATGCTCAATGCACAAGGAGTGGGAATGTACTGACAAGATAGCTGACACTGGGCCCTGGTGTAGCCAGAACAAGGCCCTCCTGTGACCAGTGCAAACACAAACACCAGGTCAACTAGGTCAGATATCTTGGACAGGAACTCACAACCACTGTCATGGCAGCATGCTCCATGGGGGGACAGCCACACCACGAGGGAGGCCCAATTCCAAATCAGACTCCAACTACCAGCACGGCCTGTCACTCACACCCCTTACATAAACATAACCTCCTGGGACAAGCAATGGAGTGCCCCACTGTCACAATCGTCATGTAACACAACTAAACAAATACAGATCTGATGAAGAATCCAAGCAAAAAATGCACGGTGCAGATTCACAAGTCCCTTGCGCTTCTTTCACGACACCGTTGCTTCACCTTTGTGACGCAGCGGACGCACAAAAGTTGCGCCATGGTGCTGGCTATTTACAAGGTTATGCATCTGGGAGATGTGCCGACATCTCAACTCCAGCAATGTGCCACTCCTACAGCACAGATGCGTGATGCAGCTGTGCCGTTTTTCCACCATGCTGATCCGCATTGTAAATATGTTGCATCCATCCTGGCATAGCTGTGGTGCACAATGACTGGCAAATCCCTGCTGATATGCATGACTGTGCAAGTCATTGTGAATAGTCTCTCACATGTCAATGACTCCTGAGCACAGATCAATCTGACCTCACAACATACCCATCCACAAGTGAACATTGAGAACAATTCAAAGCATAGACAACTACCAGGTGGAACAGTCCCAAGACAATGTATATGAAAAATAGATGTTGCATTAACATTGTCTGTCTCTCACACCCACAGGGCAACGTGCAGAATCTCCCCCAACAATGGGGGAGAGGAATCACAGTCCCAGGCTACGCAGGACCCTGATCCCACCGACAGCGACACCTCTCACCACTCCTTGGATGACCCCGACCAACCTGGCACCTCTGGTGCCCAAACCCATGCAGCAGCTGGATGGGGAACATCTGCACCAATCACCACACCCATTCCTGCCACACCTTCCTGTGTTCCTTCCTCTGAGCTCTTTTGCAGTATTCAGCGCGGGGACACTCTGTTTTTGAGTAACCAGGTGCTTTATAAATGGCTTCTATTCTATTCTATTCTATTCTATTCTATTCTATCCCAGCAGACAGCTCGGAGCCCTGCCCACACTCAACAACTGAGCCAGTCTGACAATGAGGGACAAGGTTTGCCGAGCACCCAGGAGGTGGCAGACAACACCACCTCTGCCATCCCTCAGGGGTCCCGTCGATCCAATGTGACCACAACGGCAGGCCAGGCTCATGTGGGCAGGGGTGGGGGGAGTGACACAAGGCGGAGGCGAGAACCTGACCAGCCAGCTGCAGGGCCCGGTATGTCTGAACTGCGCAACATCATGGAGGCATACCGGCGGGACACCAGGGGTTCAGCCAGGTAGTGGGGGCCCTCACCTAAATCAAAAACCAGCAGGCCTAGCAACACACCAGTCAACAAAAACACCAAGGACGGATGGAGGCAAGACTGGCTGAGCTCCTGGCGGTGCAAAAGGATATAAGCCATTCACGCCGTCGGATTGCTGACAACATGGAGCACCCTCCCTGTGTCACCAGGCAAGAAACATCTAGGCAAAGACCACCAACAGGCACAGGGAGGGAGGAGGAGGAATCGTCCGACGGAGCTTTCCATGTATCGTCAAGGCCTGTATTAGAGGGTCCCCCAAGGAAGGTGGGTCATCCACGGAAAAGGCAGTGAGAGGCAATGGGCCATGCGCATCTCCCAGGTCACCTGGTCTGGCATCATGCCTTTTTGTGCAACAGCATCACCTTATTGACTGCCCTATTCTCCCACATGGACTTGCTGGTTGCAGTCTGAACAATGATGCCAAGCACTGTGGTCTGGACTCTGTTGACTCAAGCTGCAAGGCATCACATCTCCCTCTGTGAACTTTGGATTCCCAGCATTTTTGTACAGCACCTAGCTCTTGCTCACATTTCCCGCACAATATACATAAATAAACAAAACAAACATAAGTGAAATTGATGTTGCAGTCTTTTTCCCTGAGTCAACAACATATGTGTAGGGATATGTCAAAGTATGCCAGAGTGTGGAACAAACTCAAGCCATCCATACACTGGGATCGGTGTCCAGTCGAGGACACACATAGGTCACAATGTATCATCAAATACATACATGGAGCACAATACTCACCCGTGATGGTTTCAATCTGCTGAGGGGGGGCTTGCCATACTGCTCGGACAGACAGTTTTGGAAGAGTTTAATGAAGGTGTAGAGGTCATGGGTCATGTGGAGGTTCTCAGGGAGGGAGTACCAGGTCTGTTTGGTGATGTGGGGGAACCATCTCCCGCATGCGGTTGTACTGTGAATGTGATGAATGGTGCCCAGGGCAAGGTTGGATGGGAGATGTCCATGTATGACTTTGGGGCTGGGGTTGTGGAGTGCCTTCTGAGTGTGGCTAAGGAGTATGAAGGTGATCCTGCAGTTGACAGTGAGACTATTGTAGGTATCTCAGATGGACGGTCATGTGGCTGTGGCAGGGGATGTTGAGGATGAGGTATGCGGATGCACCCTGGATGTGCACAAGTACTCCTGGAGTCTGGCTGTTGTTCCTGTGTAGAGGGTGTTGCTGTAGTTGAGCCGGCTGGTGTCGTGGACCAGGGTGACTGTCTGTCTTGACTAGGAGTGGATCTATCTGAAGATCATTTGCAGCATGCGGAGGGACTTGCAGCATGAGGTAGAGATGGTGTTGAGTTGCATGGTTATTGTGAGCGAGGAGTGTACGATGAGCACCTGCTTGCGTGTGTGGCCACTGTGTGCTTGTGCGCTGCCCAGGCCTGTGTGACGCAAGGAGTTGTCCCAGCCATAAGGGGACATTTCTCAGATGATGAGCTCAGACTTGTCCAAGTCCAGCCTCATGTGGCTGATGTTCATCTATTTGTCAACGCACCTCATGCCTTCTTGAAGGTTGGATCTGGGAGTGGCTGGATCTTTGGTCAGGGTGAGGAGCAGCTGGGTGTCAATGGCAGAGGACATGATGATGAGGTCATGTGCGCATGTGATGTTGGAGAGGGGGTCATGGAGACATTGTAGATTGTCACACTGAGAGATGATGCCTGGGGCATGGGCCCGATGACCCCAGTGTACTACATGCCAAAGGGGGGATGCCGACTACCTGGGCCTTGCTGGGGAGGTACTTGGCAATTTCATCCTGGGCCTTCCTCTGGATCCCAGTGTTGGAGATGTCTGATCTGACAGTGTGATAGCACATGGTGTAGACTGCCATTGAGAGGTAGATGGGGTGAGGGTGGTGGTCTCACCATTATTGAGCAGGGTCCAAGGTGTTGTTGGTAGTGGCAATGAGGGCTGTTGCAGTGGGGTGATTACTGTGGAAGATGGTCTGGTGCAGGTTTCCTGGAGATGTTTGCTTGGAGGGAGATGGTCAGTTGCTCGTTGACTGTCTTATTGATGACATTTGCCGGGTAGGCAAGCAGGGTGATGTTCCAGGATATCCTGCGGTACTGCCTTCCATTGTCAAAGAAGGGCCTGGGTGTCTGCATGCCTCCAGCTCCCATGGAATGTGGCATACTCAAAGGAAACATTCATGCCGTGCCAGAGGTGGGCTTCAAGGATGGTGTATGCTGTGATTGAGATGTTGTGTGGGAAGGGTCCTGATGGAGAGCTGGACTGGATGGTGGACATGAGCCAAGTGGTGTCTTTGCTGCTGACGGGGGTCCAGGACCTGAGGGTGGGGTATGTCCTGTGGAAAATAGCGCTGTCTGCCTCTGTGTGGTGAGGCTGTTGTGTACGTCCACGATCTTGGAGTGGTAGTAAGTTGCAAGGGATCCTTTTGGATGGAGAGCTGGGGTTAGATAGCTCACTCACAATGCTGATGAGGTCATTCATGTTGTGTGTGTTGGTGCCTAGGCCATACCTAAAGGTTGTCCTCTTGTCCGTGCTGATGATATGGTGATATCTGTGTGTTGTGGATTTCAGGGCGGAAAGGTAACTGATGGTTGTTTGTTTTACAAGGTTTGCACAAGAGTGCGGCTAGACCTGTATGAGTCCAGTAGGTCTGCCTTCTCCCTGGTGGCTTAACTGTTGTTGTGCTTCACAGGAAAGTTCGCCAATGTGCCAAGAGTGTTGGATCAGTCACTGATCCAGTGTGTGCGGTTGCAGGGAGTGGCGGTGTCGTTGGTTGGAGTGTCCTGTGTGAGGGTGCCACACAGCTCATTTGTGTTGACTCAGGTAATGCTTTTTTGATGGATCTGTAGCGGAGTGTGGTGCAGTGTGTTGTTTTTTGGACAACTGGATGCAAATGTTGTTGTACCAATTCAGGATGGTGGTGTTGTCCTCCAGCCAGGAGTTGCTGTCCCCCTGACCCATGCAGTCTATGTAGGTGAGGGCTTGCGTGCTGATGTAGTTGTCCAATGTCTGAGGACCAATCAGTAAAGCCAGTTCCCAGCTCTGTGGTCTCAGATTTAGCCACAATTTCATAGGAAGCCTCTCTGCTCAAATTGCAGATGTGTAAATCCGGTTCCCCTACTGACCCCTTGCCCGCCAAGCAATACAACATCCTTGCTAAGATTCACAATCACCATTTAAACGCCATCTGGAACCTTTCCCTCAGATTGGGCTCTAATCCGGAAGGGTGAAAACACGCGTTCCTCCTGCCCATCTTAAGGAAACCCAACGCAGATCCTGAATCTCCTTGCAATGATGGACCTAACTCTCTTTTACCAGCTCCGGCCAAGATTTCAGTGAAATTTTCTGGCAGCAACTGATGGCCTTTGTTGAAGATAATAGCCTCCTTCACAACTCTCAATCCAGCTTCCATCCAGGCTATAGTACAGAGTCAGCCCTCATTGAAATGGCAGACTCTATACGCTGGGTGGTCGACGGAGGTTTTAAGGCCATGTTGGTGCTGTTAGACTTGTCTACAGCATTTGACATTGTCAACCATCCCATTCTTCTGAACCGCCTTAAGACCATAGGCGTGGGGGGCTCAGTGCTGAGCTGGATATTGTCCTTACTATCTGACCGCACACAGCAGGTCAGGACCTATCCATTCATCTCCCCAGTCAAACCATTGAAGTGGGGCGCGCCGCAGGGCTCTGCTCTGAGCCCTCTGACTTTTAAGATTTACTTAACACCACTGGCTGAATCGATTGCCATGTCTGAAGTCAAAATCATATCACATGCTGATGATCTTCAGCTTCTATTCACCTTAAATGCTGTGTGTGCCGCAAATTGTGACCCACTCTAAAATTGTCTCAAGATTATTGCGGCCTGGATGGACCACAATTTCTTGAAACTTAATCCAGATAACACCTAGACCCTATTTTTTTAACCAACCTTCCCCCCACTCTTCCAATCTGTGGTGGCCAGAGGAACTGGCCATTGCTCCGGCACACAAGGACTTGGTCAGGAATCTTGGAGTTAGATGGGGCAATCAGCTATCCCTTGCCACACAGGTACAAGAGGCGTGTGCCGCTTGTTTTGGCAAGAGTAAAATCATCAAGAGATTTATTCACTATCTGCACAATGTAACCCGGAAAACGGTGGTTCACGCAATGATCCCCTCCCATTTAGTCGACGCAGAAGGCTCCTACGTGGGTCTCACATTTGGCTTGCTCCGTATACTGCAAACGGTCCAAAACACTTCTGCCCGCCTGGTATGTGAAGTCTCACTTTGACTGCATATCTCCCCATATCTTAGAGTACTCCATTGGCTGCCTATGGCTCCACGAATAGATTTCAATGCGCTGACACTCGCCTTCAGGGCAGGACAAGGCCGTGGTCCGGTCTACCTTAGGAGGAGACTCCGTCCCTATTGTCAATCACGATCTGTACGTTCCAATTACAAGCACTTTCTCATTAGTCCTTGGTTTGCAAAACCTAGATCAGGAGGTGAAACCTTTCAGGTAGGAACTACCCAATGTTGGACTAAGCTACCTCTTCCGCTACGTATGATTCTGTCTGAATATGAGTCTCGCAAAGCCCTTAACACCTGGCTATTTAGCCTGCTTGATTAGTCGCTCCTCCGTATGCTGCCTCATTTTCGGCACACTTCAGCGCTAGATGTGCGCTCAATAAATCACTATGAATATAATTGTAGATGGCTCAGCAGAATTGTGGGTGTAGGCCTGGAGATCTGTAGATGATAGTTAGACTGAGGGTGGTCAGGGGGTTGGTGTGAAACCTGAATTGCAGATGTTTGACAATGCTGAGTGTGTCCTTGGTGTTGTATTTGACTCTGAGGGTGTACTTCAGAAAGAATTGCAATCCATCCTCCTGGATTGTTGTTGCGGTCCCTGCGGGTGATCTTGTATCCGTCTGTGATAGCAATGTTGAAGTAGTGTGCTGAGGATGCATTCAACCAGGTTACTGTAATGAAGGCAATGTGTGGGGCTGTTGTGTTGAGGAGGTAACAGAGTCCAATGGCGTGCAGGTAGATGGAGCGGGTGTGCAGTAGGAGGCACATGACCTGGTTGTACGGATATGGTCTGTTATGGTGTTGGCAGTAGGAGTTGCACACACAGCCTGCGAAGTTGTCATGGGTGCGCTTAGGGGTTGCCTGATAGCAGGTGGATGATTGTCTAGTGTTTACTGTTTGGAGGGTGGCTGGAGCATGAGTCTGTTGTGTTACCTGCGTCATGGAAGGACCAGAGGGTCTTGCACTGTGCACTTTGCAGGCACTGACGGTCCTGCCTTTGGCACGGAGGTGGCGCAACAGTGGCACTGACAAGCTGCTGCCTGCATTAAGAATGGGTGGAGGGTGGGAGGACCATCTGGGAGGCGTGTGTGTTGCCGAATCAGGGCACTCGTGGTGCAGGGCCGCAAGGGAGGCAGCAGCAGGAATGAGTGAACACATGACGGCGGAAGGGGTGAGACACCATGCAAAAACTAGCACACAAAGACAAGGAGATTTGAAAGGCACAATGTAACTGGTGTATGGAAAGGAAGGAGGGTCTGGTTACTCATGGCTCACTGAAAGAAAATGGATGAACAATCACCAAATATGACGGGCACAGGATCAGGCACCAAAAGGCCAAGCTGCGCACAGGACACACAGCGTCAGCAGGTGTTGTCTGCCCGTTGTGGGTAGCAAGCTTCAACAATACATACACAACCATGTACTTCATGCACAATATGGATCATTAGCCATGATAAACTGCATGCATGTTGCCACAGTACACATACTCCCATATGCACAATGTTTGTAAATTATGCCATAGATGACGCATGCAAACTGGCAAGAAATCTGCGGTGACATTAATGAGGCACATGGTACTGTGGGGAACACATTTTCTACACAAATGGATCAAGTTTGTGTTGAGGCCATGCTGCTTTAGCCAATGTCCATGGCCAGTGACATTGCTCTGAAGAAAATAACAGTCATGCAATGAGTTTACCTGTAATGCTGGTGAAACAATGTGCACACGACTGCCTGGGACTGTTGGTTCCTCGAATCCTCAGAAATGTGTGATGGTCAAAATGGTCCATCTCCCGATAGCCCCTTGGTCTGAGTAGAAATGACTGACTCAAAAGGGTGATCAGGCAATGGAAGGAAAAGAAGGGAACAGCAGGGAGGGAGATATGAAACAAAGGTAAACAAGCATAAGGATTCAACACTTCTTATCACTGAATCACAGAATACCTCAGGACCTATACTGTAACAGTTACACCTGTAAAGGAAAACAACAGCCACTGTATCCTATTTGGGATCACAGTAATGAAAATGATACTGGATCTGAGGATTGAACACGGACACATAAAAGGTAGCAGAGTTTTGCAGCTAAATGAAAGGGGTATAACGCTCTGCAGGCTGCTTCAATGCAATTAGAGCCATGCGGTAATCAGGGAAATCACAGTGTATGAATAAGGCTCCAATAAACAGAAATTCTAATGCGCTGCAGTGCTACTCACACAAAGGCAACAATCCATACTTACCCCAGGGAATCAGTGAGGGTAAAAAAGGGAAATTACACATCACCCGCAAGAGCCTTAAGAAGCTCATCCAACGAGGGAGGGAATTAGGTAAACACAAGGAATCCCTGCAAGAGCCAGTCATTGGCTCGTCCAACTGGGCTTTGAAATGCCTAAAATAACAAGCTGCTGGGCCGGAACTCAACAGAGAGTAATGAGGAGCAATGGCACAAAACCACCCCTACCATGACCAGGATATGCAGCACGCCACAAGCGAATCCTGGGATTAACGTCACCCGACTGGTGCCACGGAAGCATTTACATTTGCTACAGCACAACGTTGTAACGTCATCAGCACAACATTCCTGGCATCATGGGAATAGAAAGTTAACATCAACTTGCCCAGAAGGCTTGCAAAGCAGTGTTCCCCACCGGCCCTGAGGAAGCGACGTGACAGTGACATGACATACTGGCACAAGGGGCAATGCATCCATGCGAACAGGCTCACAGGACACTTGACAGAACATGTGGGACATACGCTGGCCCACACCTTCACAACATGGTTGATTGGAAATCAAACTGTACTGGCACACAATATTAAGTGGATGAGCCAAACACATCCTGCTGCACACAGTAAGGCTGCAAATGCTCATTTTATAGTAAAGTGACATTTTCTAGACAAGATTTTAATATGCCAAAGAGGGGTGTAGCCATTGCAGCCGGATTGTGATACGATTCCATTGTTAAGTGATACTTTTAGATGATATCTTAATATGAACAGTCTTTCTTGATGGTTTGATACTTTATAATTGCATAATTTCAATGGAGGGAATAGTAAACATAACCTGACCATATGACTTCATTGCAATGTGATATTTCCTAAATGAGATTTTTTACTACACTGTTATGGTCAAATGACTAAATAAAGTTGATGATGATGACTCAGTGAATCCACCTTGTAAGAGAGAACAGGAGTGTGACCCATAAACCAATCGGGATTAGGGTTCAAAGGTGTAAAGACAATACAGTATCCCAACAGGTAGAATTCAAAAGACAATTTTTGTTGCATGCACAAAGCATTACACGGACAAGAGAAAAGAAGACACTTATTCAGATGATATTCATGTAGAAATTATTCTTGTATTATAATGTTTAAAGGAGGGTAAGGTCATATTCAAACAATTTGTACAGCACAAAGTTGGAAAATTCATATCACAACCGACAAATCTTGGCGCTCAATATGTACAAGTGGTAAGTGGCGATGCAAGTGAGAAGGTGGACAGCGTGAACGGCGCAATGTGAACAAGGTGAAATTTTTTTTATACAATGAGTGGCTCGGTGTGTGATAAAGTTATAGTGACTTTACATCACAGTTCACAATTTCAGAGGAGCCACAAAGAAGGATGCGGCTATAGTTGCGCTGTGGAGTCGACGACGTTTGGTCCTTAATCAATTGGGACCATCTTCAGGACATGGTTATTTTGTTTTCAGTGCTGTGCATGAGCGGACTCTCGCTCCGGGAGGGGAGATCCGGCGAGGTTCGAGTGGCCCCAAGGGATCTGATGAATCCGTGGGGCCGGAGAGGAAAGGGTGAGCGTCTAAGTAAGATCGCGGCAATGCTTGCCGATCCGGCGGTCGGGGACCTGGATTAGTCTAGGAGCTGGGTTCGGAGTGGATCCGTATGGGCAGACCGGCCGAGTGTCAGGCTCCCCACGTCACCGCCCGGCAGGTACTCCCACTACCGGCAGCGGCTGCCATCACATTGGGAAGGGAGTCTTGTCAATGCCTCTTTTCAGAAAGCTGTGAAGTCTGTTTGGTAAATAAAGAAAAAGGTCACGTTTAACACACATTCTTCAATCCACGTTGGATTCCAGAGTTCCGCTACCTCCATTTAAGACCAGCCCTCCAGGCCTCTCATGGAATATCCCTATGTTTGACCATGCAGAAAGAGGAGTCTGAGTGGGCCACACAGTGCAAATGCTTAGCCAGATTCTGAACATGGCATTGAGAAAAATGCTGGACAGTAGCATAAGGAATACTCCTTCCTTCTTTGAGTGCACATTCTCTTTTCTAAGGTCCTGACACTGCTCTCAGCACAGATGTAACGGGTTCCAACTTTATAGTATATGTACAGTCATCCACATCCTAATGCACTTTTTTATATGTAGGAGGTTGTGTTGTTGGACTTATTGCAGGTTTACATTTTAGTTTTGTTGTGAATGAAGGACCGCTTTCTCTCATGGATCATTTTGTTTGGGCAGCAGTGTGAGTGCTCAGTTGCAGCCTACATCAAGACTAGGACCTTTCTCTCCCATAGCCTGTTGATGATATTGCACTGATACCTTTGTTTGGAGTAAAGATCCAAACTTCCAAAAAGCTAAGCTAAGACATTTGTATTCCTCATAAATTCCAAACTGAGAAAAGCAGAGCTAGATATGATTATCAAAGCCTTGGATAAATTGCAAATGGAGAAAATGTTGGCCTTTGAGGAACAAAAGTGGGTGGCAGACTCTTAGCATAAAGCGTGTTTGAGCACTTAATGACTAAAGAGTAAATAGCTCATGCAGAGAGAATCAAGAAGTTTGAGGTTGAGGACCTGAAAGCCCACAACCGTAACTCTTCTGGTAGAAAGCATGGTGATGGAGAAGTGAGTGGTAAGTACAGCTTGGCAAAGCTTTGTCTCCATGGGCCATAGCAAGAAGAGCTGCTCTGGTTCAGCCCAGAGCTGAGTGCCTTTTTTTTGTTGTTTTGCATTTGAGGTGTAAAGGTTTATATATATATATATATATATATATATATATATATATATATATATATATATATATATATATATATATATATATATATATATATATATATATATATATATATATATATATATATATATATATATATATATATATATATATATATATATATATATATATATATATATATATTACCTACTGGCTATCGCCAGTAGGTATATATAGTTAGGATTTTTTCCCTATGGCATTTTTGAAAATTCTATGTCTAATAACTTTGGCGTTTGTGGACGGAATCGGCTGAAATTTTCAGGAAAATGGCACATTTTGTTTCTGAGCAGCCCTTGAAAATTTGGGGGGGTTTTGTCGAGGGGGGGCCGAGAAAAAACGGGGGTCCCAAAACACGTTTTTCCCATGTTAATTTCCATAGGGCGGTTGGACTCACTTTTAGCTCGAACGGCTGAATGGATTTGCACGAAACTTGGCAAAATTGTAGGGACTGTTAGCCCGATGTGCCTTTGCTAGGTCTCAATATATGTGCTCCAGTAGTTTTTGAGAAATTAACGTTTAAATCAAGATATATATCTGTAACAGCGCTCCAGGCTGCGCTCCGGTTCGCTTACTTTTCGCGAAACGGAACTTTGAGCGCAGAAAGCTGATTGGCTCTCCGGTGTCTGTCAACATTCTAAACAGTCCGGAGCGGCCGCCATCTTATCTCTCGGTAGGATCGAGAGAGAAGAAGAGGTGAAAAACGAAGGGGGAATTTAATGAAAGGGGGCAAGGTATACCCCTCTTGACCCCCTAGGAATGTTGTTGGGGTTATTAAAGGGTCCCGTGGGGAAAATAAATAAAAAAATGATTTTTCACGGTAGAAGCGCTTCACGGGCCCCGAACTGGGCCGCAAACTGGTAGCGAAACGGGAATTCGCCATTTTGTGCTTCGTTAATTAAATTACTAGGTATAAGGGGGTGCGGGAGACGTATCCTAATCCCCTATGTTTCATGAGGGTGGCTGAGGAGGCTCATATATGTTGATACATCTCTTCCAGCGGCTGTGCGTGAGCTTTTTATTTTTTTTGCTGCGTGACAGTCCGGAGCGGCCGCCATCTTATCTCTCGGTAGGATCGAGAGAGAAGAAGAGGTGAAAAACGAAGGGGGAATTTAATGAAAGGGGGCAAGGTATACCCCTCTTGACCTCCTAGGAATGTTGTTGGGGTTATTAAAGGGTCCCGTGGGGAAAATAAAAAAAAAATGATTTTTCACGGTAGAAGCGCTTCACGGGCCGCGAACTGGGCCGCAAACTGGTAGCGAAACGAGAGTTCGCCATTTTGTGCTTCGTTTTAATTAAATTACTAGGTATAAGGGGGTGCGGGAGACGTATCCTAATCCCCTATGTTTCATGAGGGTGGCTGAGGAGGCTCATATATGTTGATACATCTTTTCCAGCGGCTGTGCGTGAGCTTTTTTTTTTATTTGCTGCGTGACGTCTGTTAACGTTCGATTCGATGGAAATCAGGAAGTGTTGACCGCCAATTTGTCACTGCGATAAAATATTTTGTTATAAATGAATCCTTATTGATAAACATTGTCTGCGCCATCTTGCCTTTTTTCCAATGCCACAATTTTGTCGTGCACGGCAGCCATTTTAGATGCCAGGCTGGTCCCAGGCTATCACCTACCCCTGCGGATGTAGTTTATGGCCCCAGCTAAAGAGAATCCAGACATGCCAACCCTCCCGATTCAGGCGTGAGACTACTGATTTCAGTGCTAGTCTCCCGCCTCCCGATTTCTGCAAGCAAAAACCCGGGGGCATATTACGAACAACTAGCGATAATTTTTGTCTCTAACTTGTTTAGAGACAAAAATTTTCGCCGCACATCGGCGATTTTTATCGCAGATAAACCTTGCTATTATCGCAGAAAAGTCAGCGATATTCATGTATTATCGAGCAAATGCTCTTAGCCATGTTATCCACCTCCCATTGGATAACATGGCTAAGAACTGCTCAGGGCAGGTGTTAGCTTTTGGAGATATTCGCGTTTAGCGCGAATATCTCCAAAAGTTGGTAATAGGAGATAGCGATGTTAGGGACTGTTTCCAGTCGCTAACATCTTGGCACGCCCACTTTGCATGTCATTAGTGATAAGTATCACTGACATGCAAAGCGGGGCCCAAGATGGTCGCTATCTCCTTTTAGCTGTCACTAACTGGTGTTAGCGACAGCTTGGTAATAGGGAGATAATTTTATCTCCGCTTTCATGGCTTTTAAAGCCAAAAAAGCGGAGATAAACCCCCTTGATAATATGCCCCACGATTCCTCGGGGGTTTCAGCTGATAGGGCTTGGTATTGTGTTACGTGGTAATTTTTCCAGGAAACGTCAGAGGGTCGATGCAGGTGTTCTAGAAGAGGTGATAAACCATTTAAGCCTCATGAAAAAGCGCATGGTCTTTTAAAGATTTGTGAAGTACTCGGGGCGGCGGTGTGTGTGTGCCCTCTTTCAGGAGCGGGCGGGGGGGCACTGCCAGCAACTTGCCAGGTCAGGTAGTGTTCAACACGTGCATCACCCTTTCTCTGCCTGCTATTGCGCTCCATGCTTCGGAAAGGTAAGAAAAAGAATGTGCATTTGAGTTTGAAATGTCCGATCCTGTAGCAGTACACTTGCAAAGCCCACACATGACAATAACCCGATTCAAGGCCCCATTCACCCGTTTTAAAAAAAATTTATAACACTCCAACAAAGTAATATTATAAAACTTTATTAACTTTTAAATATAATGAACGGAACAAAAACTGTAAAAACATTTAAACATTTTTCACCCAAAAAAGCAACAATGGTCAGAAGCTGTCTTTTGTGCGAATAGTCCCAAGGCAGCACAACGTGCAGAGTTCTGGACGGCACCCAGGTGATGTCGCCTGGGTGCCGCACTGGTTTTGGGATCCTACAATGCTGCTCCGAAAATTGGCGTGGGGCGTCCCGGGTGGTGCGGGGAGAGGCCTCGTCAGTAGCGGTCTGTTGTGCGAATAGTCCCAAGGCAGCAGAACGCGCTGAGATGTTGATGGCACCCAGGTGATGTCCAGTAAACTGCCGCACTGGTTTTGGTATCCTACAATGCTGCTCCGAAAATTGGCGTGGGGCGGCCCGGGGGGGGGGGGGCGTGGGGGAGGCGGCGTGAACGGGCCTCCCCAGGTGGCGGCCATCCAGCTGAGTTGCGCCCGCTCTTGCGGCTACAGCGTCTCGCTCACCATGTTGTTGAGTTGCTCCCACTCTTGCAGTGCAGCGATAGGCGGCTGCCACATGACTCTTAAAATGGCGGCCGGCTCTTCGGTTTTGGGCCTGGTCCACTGAAATGGCCCTGGGACACCTTGGAACTCGGACGCTTGCCTGCTAGGGCTTGGGCTCCATTCTCGAAAAGCGTCCCCTCAGCCGTGAAGATTCTACAAAAGTCTTGGGGGCCCCCGACTCCCGCAGGCTTCCGGTGGGGAGCGGCTGCCATGATTGCTCGCGGAATGACCACGACGGAGCCACGAGATGGTGGTGCTCTCATGCTGACGCCAGCTTCAGTCTGAATGATCCAGAAACAAGGTGGGGCTTTCATCGTTTGGGAAAAAAAAATGTTCTAAACCAATGAAAAGTGTTATTTTAGGTCATATGACCAAGCCTTCCATCTTTAGGAAACCAAAAGTAAAATGAACCAATGAAAAGTTTTATAAACAAGTCACATGACCTGTTATGCGGCATAGGGCTACAAAAAGCGTAGAAAATCCGTTGGCACGTGAGGCGGCGTCAGTAGCGGACCGATGTGCGAATAGGCCGAAGGCAGCACAACGCGTCGAGATCCGGATGGCACCGAGGTGGTGTCCAGCAAATTGCCGCACTGGTGTGGCCATCCTACAATGCTGTGCCGAAAGACGGCGTGTCCAGCTGAGTTGCGGTCACTCTTGCGGTACAGTGAATCGAACGCGCCGAGATCCGGATGGCACCGAGGTGGTGTCCAGCAAATTGCCGCACTGGTATGGCCATCCTACAATGCTGCGCCGAAAGACGGCGTGTCCAGCTGAGTTCCGGTCAGTTTTGCGGTACAGTGACTCGAACGCGCCGAGATCCGGATGGCACCGAGGTGGTGTCCAGCAAGTTGCCGCACTGGTGTGGCCATCCTACAATGATGCGCCGAAAGTCGGCGTGGGGTGCCCCGTTGGCTTATGAGGTGATGTCAGTAGTGGACCGATGTGTGAATAGGTCGGAACCAGCACAAGGCGCCAAGATCCGAATGGCAAGTTCTGGATGTTGAGTGCCTCAGTTGAGAGTTCTGAGCAGTGCTTGTAAGACTGTCTGAAGCTTATTTGCACCTGCTGCAGCTTCACTATTGCCCTGGTGTGGCCAAAGGTCGCACATGACATAGGCGGCCGGCTCCCGAGGTCCGGCGGAACTTTTTTCCTTTTCCTTTCTGCTTCTTTTCCTACAATCCGTTTCATCTGAAGACACGACCAGGTCCCTGAATGTGTGCAGGGGGACGCTATTGATTGAATGAAAATGGCGGCTTGACACAAAGCTGACTCAAGCGTTGCTGTTGATGCTATACAGACAAAAATTGGTTTTCAGTTTGTACATTCTTCAGGATTTTTTTTTCCATCCAAGGCTGATTGAGAGTTTGTAGAAAAATGGCTTCAGATTTTCCACATACTACTCTTCAACATTCTTCCTAAATGTAACAATGTGAAACTCACTAGGAGAACGGCTGTTTCTGTTTCCTTTCAAAATGCTGCCAACAATATTTTCTGAATGGAAGACACCATCTTGTAGCATAAAGGGCCGAAAGGGGTTCTGGTCTGGCCGATGGTTGGTGGAGACATTTTGACTATATCTTGGACCTGCCCGGCCTCGCCCAAAATGGCGCCGGTATAAATGGGACTCGTAACTCCTTGCCCGCAAATGTATATCTAGAAAATTTTATTGTAAGTGGCCCTGTCTTATTTTAATTACAAAATGTACGTCCACCGATTCCGCAACTGTTAGACACCTTAGTTCTTCCAACCTAATGGCCCGCTCGTTACGTTCCTCTACAGTGTAAATGTCTCCTCATCATATACGATTTCAGTTTGCTCCGTGGCCGGCCCACGTGGTTATAGGCCCGTATTTGTATACTGACATTTTCACAATAAAGGTTTTTAAAACAAAACACGGTAGTAGTATTTACATTGGTAAAGTTTTTACTTTTAGTCACTGTTTTCGAATCAGTAAAAGGTAAGTGAAATAAAGCAGTCCAATTACATGACGGATAAAAGGTATAATATGTAGGAACGCAGTAAAGATAAATGGTCAAGGGCAGTTGTGTTTTTCATTTCTGCAACATAAAGTGATCGATAAGAATCTGATAATCAGGCGTATCGGCGACTAAGACAGCAGGCCGAATCTCTTTTACTCAACGGCTCCGTCATGGAACGAAGAAACGCCCTTTTTCTCGAAAAAGGAATATATTTTACTTGCAGGACAGTTGTAAATTTTCCGGGAAAGTACATTAGCCTGGAATATTATAACATATGTTTAAAAAAAAAATAATGTTCGAAAACAATAAAAAGCGTAATTTTTAGGTCATATGACCAAGCTTTTCATCATTAAAATAACAAAAGTAAAATGAACCAATGAAAAGTTTTATTAACAAGTCACATGACCTGTTATGCTTACGTTACGCGCTGCGCGCCGCGCCTCGGATCACTTCCGGGTGCGCTAACGCGGCGTGTCATATAACGCATTACGCGACAACGTAGGTCAAGAATATAGTCAAAATGTCTCTACCAACCAGCGTTCGGAACACAACCCCTTTCAGCAGTCCAAAAAGTTCTGTTAAATGACAACAGAGGGGACAGGCAACAAGAACCATCAGTCAAAGAGGGGAGGGCAAGTTCTTCTCTTCCGGGTCATGTTGGGGCGCTACCGGAACTGATCGAATTGGTAGTCTACAGTTTTTCTGGATGTTTCAGAGTAAAGCTGGCGTCAGCATGAGAGCACAACCATCTTGTAGCTCCGTCGTGGCCATTTCACGAGCAGACATGGCAGCCGCTCCCCACCAGAAGCCTGCGGGAGTCGGGGGCCCCCAAGACTTTTGTAGAATCTTCACGGCTGAGGGGACTTTTCGAGAATGGGACCCAAGCCCTATCAGGGAAGCGTCCGAGTTCCAAGGAGTCCCAGGGCCATTTTAGTGGACCAGGCCCAAATCCGAAGAGCCGGCCGCCATTTTGAGAGTCCTGTGGCAGCCGCCTATCGCTGCACCGCAAGAGCGGGAGCAACTCAACTACATGGTGAGCGAGACGCTGTAGTCGCAAGAGCGGGCGGTAAACAGCTGAATGGCGTAAGAGGCACAGTGTAGCAAAAGCGGGCGGAATGGCAACTGAAACGGTAAAGGGGCGCCCCACTACAGCGTGTCTTCAGGTTAAACGGATTGTGGGACAAGGTCCAGAATAGAAGAGTCATCAAAAGGCAAAAAGTTCCGCCGGACCCCGAGAGCCGGCCGCCTATGTCGGGGGCGATCTCAGGCTACACCGGTGCTATAAGACTTGGGGAGGGGGTCGGAGCCAAGTGTCTTCTCCGAGTCCATGGCCATCACACCGCCCCTCGGGGGCCTCCGTCAAGCTGTTTAGGAAGGTTTCATATCACATTGTTTTCTAATGCAGTCAGGTCCACAAACGACACTCACTTACTTTGAGAATAGTGAAGCTGCAGTAGGTGGAAATAAGCTTCAGACAGTGTTACAAGCGCTGCTCAGAACTCTGAACTATGGCACCCAACATCCAGAACTTATGCCATTTGAGAATGGCAGTGACATAGAAGCAACTCAGCGACCAAAACCATTAACGTACTTTCACGTATGAAAATCTTACTTGGGGAGGGGGCAGGAGCGAAGCGCCCCCTCCCAGTCCGCGCCACCACACCGTATGTTGTAAATCTGAAGCCATCGTTCTACAAAGTCAACCAACCTTGGATTGAAAAATCTAGAAAAATGTACAAACTGAAAACCAGTTTTGGTCTGCATAGCATCAGTAGCAACGCTTGCTATCAGAGTGCATGAGTTTCATGCTCGATCGATTGAGCTAGCCGGATCGGGCAATAAAAAGTATAAAATAGTTATGTAAATAGTTATTTAATAAAATGTTTTACTCTGTTTCTTTGCTGGTGTGTTGTCTATATTTTTAATATTTGCATAGGGTTTGTCGTTATTTTGGGCGGGATGGGTGACGGAGCCGAGCTGTCTTGCAGCCCTCATGGTGTGGAGCTAAGTTCATCTCACTATTTTCGTATTTCTCATGAAGGGTTGTTCCTAATATTTCTATTTTAGCGAGGTCAAAAAGAGATCCAATTAGTGGCCTACTGATTTTGCTCGATTACTTTTATTTTTTTACACGATTTTTCACTATCTGCAAAGACTAAACAGAGTATTGCGAGTTTGTGCTTGTTTGTAAATAGAGAATGAACTAAAGAGAATCAATTGTAAAACAGTAAATGCTTGGATAACAATCAATCAAATGGAGAGACAAGCAGGTACGACGGATTACAACGGGGGTAAAGGTCTGCGTTAACTACTGTTCACTATCTGCAAAGAGAGAGTACTAATAAGAGAAAAGAGGGGAGGGGGGGGGGGTGCAGCGTTCAAAGCACATCAGCGTGCATAAATACGAAAATGTTTTTATCTATCACGTACTTGACATTTTAAAGCTTTTCATATTTGCTATTAAAAAACCATTGAAATTCACTGAAAAAACCATAGGTTATAGTCGATATATAGTTAGGAATTTGCATTTACAAAACCTTGAAAATTCAATGAAAAAACCATTGGTTTTAGGCCATATATAGTTAGGGATTTGCATTTACAAAACCTTATTTTACTCGCATAAAACCATTGAAATTCCATATATAGTTAGATGCGCTAACTATATATCGCGCACCCGCAATCCACTGCTGATGATGTCACATATTACATCATTCATGACATGGTCAGTGACATCACTGATGACATCACTGATGACAACTCAAATGACATCACTGATGACATCTCAAATGACATCACTGATGACAACTCAAATGACATCACTGACAACATCACAGATGACATCATTCATGTGTTAATACAATGAACCTCTACAGACTCTGATATATCCTTAGATACACTCAGTGAAAACAGACACTCACAGACTGTCACTCATCCATGGAGTTACTCATACACCTAGACAGTCATGCAAAGAATCAAACACACCTCCAATTCCTCAACTATACAGTTATACACACCTTACTTATTGAAACATATTCTAATACATATTTACTCTCTTATACAATCCTTGATACATGTTCACAATGATCGATACAGCCACTCACACATTCACTGGCTGTTATGCACAGTTATTTATATATGTTACCTCTCACATGTACTGTGTTGTACATATGTACTTACTTTGACATGTAGCACTGAGATATCCATTCACTCACCAATACACTCATGCACACAGTCAACCGCCCATATAGCTGTTTCCACATGCACTCTTGAACTCATACACCTAGTGAATCAACTGCTTACACATCTATGCACAGATTCACACACCTCCCAGCCACCCACACACATACTCAGTCTCCCATACAAATACTTGAGCAACCAATCAATAACCCATATAGTTATTTATATAGCTACTGATCAACACATGCAGCAGTTTACAGAACAACAGATATAATGATACACAAATTAATACAGTTTAATCACTAACCTATGCACTCAGTGAGACACATTTAATCACTCCCTCATACAGTCAGTCATGCACCTACTAAATCCTTCATCCAGACATTTATACATCCACTCATTCTTCAATATGTAAGACATATTTTAACTTTACAGAAACTTCCAGTCACTGGATGTTGTCATCAGTGATGTCATTTGAGTTGTCATCAGTGATGCCATTTGAGATGTCATCAGTGATGTCATTTGAGTTGTCATCAGTGATGTCATCAGTGATGTCACTGACCATGTCATGAATGATGTAATATGTGACATCATCAGCAGTGGATTGCGGGTGCGCGATATATAGTTAGCGCATCTAACTATATATGGAATTTCAATGGTTTTATGCGAGTAAAATAAGGTTTTGTAAATGCAAATCCCTAACTATATATGGCCTAAAACCAATGGTTTTTTCATTGAATTTTCAAGGTTTTGTAAATGCAAATTCCTAACTATATATCGACTATAACCTATGGTTTTTTCAGTGAATATATATATATATATATATACATATATATACATATATATACATATATATATGAGATTCTCCAGCTGTGACATTTTCCGCATGAATATGGATTTGCCTCATTTGTCACATGACCCATCATTTGCTGCATAATTTGCAGATGTTAAAAAAAAAATCGTTTGTAACTCAATCAAACATTTCTAAAAATGCAATGACGTGTTGCTGCTTAGCAGAAGCCCTTGGCAGATGTTGACTTTTCACCTTTCAGTTGCCTATTACCGTGTTCTGGTGTTAAAGTGGTGCAAGAGTGGTGTAACCTTAGGTAAGACAGTTTTAACAGGTGTATAATATAAAAATAATGAGGACATAATATCAAATATGTGCCACATTATGTCGCATAATTTGCCTTTTCTTGCCACATAGTTTAGTCAGCCCTACCACATAGTTTTGTCCTCCCCTGCACCATAATTCCAGTGGCCTTGAACCTGGAAATTCTCCAAGACAATGCATGAACTTCAGACAGTACAAGCATGAACACGTAGTTAACCCCTGCTCAATATTTCAGAGTTCTGCTGTCTGCATTTCACGCCTTGATATGCAGAAAATCCGAGTTATATGTTTTAAGGCTAGAAACTTGAAAACACAAAAAAGGTGCTTGACTTTGCACTGAGCCAGCGCATCTCTTCATGATACGACATCCGTTCACCATGGAAGACTGGAGCACATAACAAATGTATTACATGATTACTGGAATTTACGTCAGTGTTTTAAGCTTGACTAAAAGAAGGGATTCCATCTTACAACAGCATAAAATATATGTGATGAAAGCAACACGGACTGCATGCAAAAGCACTGAGGAGCGATTCATGGAAGCATCCTTTTATAGCGCCTTGATGCCGTTGAGAGATTTTAAAAATAACCAAATCAACCTGCGATGCATTTAACACAATTTGGGCTGAAGTACGTGAATTGCACCAGAGGTGCAGCCTTATGCTTTGGGGATGTTTAGTCCCCTGTTTCATTGTATTAGGACGAACGGTACATAGTTTTGTATAACGTATTAGCCCTGTAGCAGTAGTGCAACTCTTTAATATGTAATTCGTTAAATTAGTTATACTTTGACATACAACATATTATCAACACGTCAAATATGACTCGCACTCTAAATTGCTAATTAAATACTAGATGGTGATAGTGAGGCACAACCATTTTGTGGTTTGCGGCTTAAAAAGAGTCTCTCTTTTGTATTAAAGTAATGCATTGTATATCAAAACACCCTCCCGCAGCCCTCAATAGAAACACAAAATATACACCTATTGTCTTTCAATATAGCTACCAAGCCTCTTTGTACAAGGTAAAGGACAGTAATGTAATTTGAATAGTATGTTATGTATCTGAGGATCACAACCATATCTTAACAGCTTACACGATTCTCTCTCCAGGCCTTTCCATAACCTCAGGACACATTGTAGAACATCAATCGGCTATCTACAAAACCCCAAAATATAAAAAAAAATGTCAAATTGAACTCATTAACGATTCTTGCCTTATATAATGCAACCGGTATCCTATGTGGTCTGTTTAAATGACAGGCAAAGACTAATTGTATTCCTACAATGAGAGTTAAAGTGCCAGTATGTAGTAGCCCAATACCTGTATTTAATTAAACATCATTTTTATCAAAGAAAAGCAGATGCCACAAGCAGAGATAATTAAACTGAGGCTGACAAGCCTGTCTTAAAATGTTTTCACCTCAGTTAACCTTATTTTAAAACTCTATGTTGGTGGCAGACATAGATCTGTAGCATAAATGCTGCATACTTAAGGTTCTTCAAATTGAACCCTAAAAATCATTTATGAGTGCAGGTAGTGATATTTTAAATGATGTAACTTTCAACAGTCTCATTGTGTATTAACCGTACCTGGGTTCCTACACGCCCAGAACTGGCTTGTCACCAACTCATTAAATAAGGAGGGACCATGGTATTAATCCTTCAACCCCTATGACCCAGCCAACCAGGCCTGCTCTCTCTCTGCAACCAGGGATGGTTAAAGGTATAGGAAAAGTGGACAATTGCCAAGGGCCCATAACCTTCCAAGGGACCTTCTGGGAAAGAAAGTGTTCCTTTCTATTCGGCTTCTGTCTATTCTATTTTTTAATCTAAACCTCTCTACCTAACTTTTCCTCTGACTCTTTCTATCTACCTAATGTCCTTTTAAGGGGGTTTGGGGTCCCATGCAAGGCATATTTCAGCAGTTTATGTGTGACCATATTAAAGTTGAACATATAGGGGCGATTCCGATTTGGTAAACTAATCCGTATGACCAAATCAAATCCGTAGCCCTTTCCGTACGACTCGTCCAATTATCGTTTGAATCCCGTAGTACAATTCATAGGAAAAATATACGACCGAATCGTTGTGAACCGTACGAATAGCAAGGGAAAATCCGTACGACACGGACCCTCAAAGTGAACAGTACGAATTGTAAACATCCTGTAGGACCCGACAAGTACGATCCAGACCGTGGAATCAGAATGCGATTTGTACAGAAAACGTCACATATGAGAGAGCCACACAATCAAATACCCCGGCATTCATGGCGTGTGTGCGCCTCGTATTCCTATTTCAATGGTGCTATATGCGAGCATGTGAAACGCACCGTAAGAAATACACTTCCGTTGTTGCGGTACGCAGGGGTTGCTGGACACGCCCCCAAGTAACCGGACATTGGTGGTGATGTATGTCATCCAGATTATGGGTTTGGACTTTGGTATGGGTGATGTTTACCGCCCCTCACCCCCCAATCGCCCCTGGTTGTTGTTCTCACCGTATGCGCCGTCGTTGGTTTCTGTGCACCAGGTCATAGGCGTACAGGACTGGGATGACACGGGCAATGGAGTTCATGGTGTGTACGCCGCGTGCCGGGGATGTGGTTCTGGTCGAACTCTGCTTTTCCAGACGTTTTGAGCTCTTGTAGAAAAAGAGTCGTACGGAGTGTCGGAGAGACGAATCATACTTGCTGGGCTGGAAACTGATGCTTAATTACGTACGGACGTCGCGTACTGCGTGTTCCGGATACAAATCGCACGTATTTTTTAGTCGTACGGTTTTAAGTACGATTTGTACGGAGATCTGCTTTGGATCCGAATCGTACTTCATCGTACGTACGGGGACGTTTACGGGTACGATTCGTACGGGAAATATGCTCCGTACGTCTATTTGTAAAGAGATTCTACTGAATCGGAATCGGCCCCATAATGTAGTATATTTTGGTATCATACGTTCTTGAATCAGTAAGAATTTAAATTTATTATGTAAAAGGGCCCCTAAAATATGTCTTGCCCAGGACCCTCAAAATCCTTAAGATGACACTGGCTGCAACACCTGCATAGCCTCACCAGGTGGCTCTATGAACATACATGAAGGACAAACAGCCCCTCATCATGTTGTGCAGCTGCGGGTCAATACTGTATGGAAACTCTTGGGTGGCGTTCATCTCTGTGATACTATAATGGGATTACTGTATCACGACTGCAAAATACGAGCCTGGTGTATTTTCCTAACAGACCTCTGAATGGTCTGGGTTGTGGCATGGGATCTAATGGCATCCTGATGCCACCACTGCCCTAGCACAATGGTGAATGAGGGCAAGTGGCTAGGGTAACTGTAATGCAATGTCAGTTACGTCTCAGAGTGTATGCCAGCCCATCTTAATTAACACATATGATTTTTGTACAGGACTCCATCAAAAATGATGCACACATTTTTGATAAAACCACATGCATGTGCCTTTGAATGCTGGTGGATTCACTGATGTAAAGACAATACAGTATCCCAACAGGTACAATTCAAAAGACAATTTTTGTTGCATGCACGAAGCATTACACGGACAAGAGAAAAGGAGACACTTATTTAGATGATATTCATGTAGAAATTATTCTTGTATTGTAATGTTTAAAGGAGGGTAAGGTCATATTCAAACAATTTGTACAGCACAAAGTTGGAAAATTCATATCACAACCGACAAAACTTGGTGCTCAATATGTACAAGTGGTAAGTGGCGATGCAACTGAGAAGGTGGACAGCTTGAACGGCGCAAGGTGAACAAGGTGAAAACATATTTATTCAATGAGTGGCTCGGTGTTTGACAAAGTTATAGTGACTTTACATCACAGTTCACAATTTAGGAGGAACCACAAAGAAGGATGCGCCTATAGTTGCGCTGTGGAGTCGACGACGTTTCGGTCCTTTATCAATTGGGACCATCTTCAGGACATGGTTATCTCATTTTCAGTGCTGTGCATGAGCGGACTCTCGATCCGGGAGGGGAGGTCTGGCGAGGTTCGAGTGGCCGCAAGGGATCTGATGAATCCGGGGGGGCCAGAGAGGAAAGGGCGAGCGTCTAAGTAAGATCGCGGCAATGCTTGTCGATCCGGCGGTCGGGGACCTGGATTAGTCCAGGAGCTGGGTTCGGAATGCATCCGTATGGGCAGACCGGCCGAGGGTCAGGGTGCCAGCGGGCAGGTTGGGGGTAATAATGTATGGATTACGGACCTTAACAGGTAAGTAAACATATAAATAAAGAAAACGAAATGCGATGAAGTGCGCTCAACGAAATTCGTTTTATTTATTTATATGTTTACTTACCTTTTAAGGTCCGTAATCCATACATTACTACCCCCCACCCTTCCTCTCCCCCTCCCCACATCAACGCCCGGCAGGTACTTCCACTACCGGCCGCAGCTGTGTGATGGGCTGTCCATAGGATAATATTGGAAGATTCCAGTCTAAGCCAAGGGCGAGTTTGTTACTGTCATGTAATGTCCTGTGTGATTCATATGTAGGACGTCACTAATATTGCAACATATGTGTTTTCTTATTTTCATTCAGTTCTTTGCAACCTTGATACTAATTTTGTCCCAGGCTGTTGCTTCAGTGCACAGACAGAATATTGAGTTTCAAATATCAAAATACAAAAATATTGAGTTTGAAATATCGTAATACAGGAATATCAAGAGCAAGAATATCGTGGTCTAGAATATCGAAATTAAGATAAGAAATATCATTTTTGATAATATCGAAGTTAGTAATATTGTTTGTTAAAATATTGTTGTTTTAATATATCAATTTTTATATTAGTGTTATGTATTTCAGAATGTGTTTTAAAAGTATGGATGTAATTTTTTGTATAAGTATTGATTTTGTTTTTTAACATATGTGTTAAATTTTTAGTAGTGATTAAATTTATATTGTGGGTTTATAGGGTAATAGGGTGGGACGTAATTTAATTATAATAAAGTAACTCATATTTTTTATTTATTATTATTTATTTAATTTAGATTTTATAGTGTCTATTGTGGGTATGACTTTTATTAATTAATTATTAATTGGTTGTTAGTTTTTATTGATTAATTCATTGATAATTGTGTTAATTGTGTTATTTTGTTTTAGGAGCGGGTTGTGGGTGTTTAGGGGAATAGGGTGGGAAAGTGATTTAATTATAATAAATTAATGAATATTTTTTATTATTACTATGGATATAATTTAGATTTTATAGTGTTAATTGTAGAAACTAATTTATTATATATTAATCATTAATTGGTTGTTAATTATTATTAATTAACTGCTAATGATGTTAATTGTGTTATTTTTTATGAGCGGATTGTGGGTTTATAAGAGAATAGGGTGGGAAGTAATCTAATTTTAATAAATGTAATATTATTTTTTTTATATTAACATTTATTTAATTTTTTATTTATAGTGTTAATTGTGGGGATTAATGTATTAACAATTATGCATCAATTGTTTGTTAATTAATATTAATTAATTGAATATTTTGTGATTCATTATATTAATTGTGTCATTTTTTAGGAATGGGTGGTGGGGTTTATAGGGGAATAGGGTGTAAAGTAATTTATTCATAATTCATTGATAATGAATGGTAATTCATTTATTAAAATTAATTATGGCAATTGTGTAATTAATTTGAGATGTGAGTTGTGGGGTTTATTGTGGTAAAGGGTGTGAAGTAAATTATTTTGAAATAATTAATAAGTTGTTGTTAATTGAAAAAATTGAAAAAATGTAAAGTTTGTTATGGAAATTGGGTAATGACCTTCATGTGTGTGTTGAGGGGTTTATTGGGGTAGAGGGTGGAACGTATTTTATGTGTTATTAATTAATAATAATGTTTGGTCAGTAAATTAACTTTTATTTGTTTTAATTAGATTTTTAATTAATAATATTTATCTATTTGATAATTAATTATGTTAGTTATGGAGGTACAATTGTTTTTAGAAATTTAAATGTGTGTTGTGAAATGTGTGGTGTTATAGGGTAGGAAATAAAGAATATTTATTTTATGTAACAATTAGGGGTCGATTCCGATTCGGGAAACAAATCCGTACTACGATTCGAATTCGTAGCCGTTTCCGTACGAATCGTACAAATCTGTCCGAATCGTGTAGTACGATCCGTAGTAAAAAAATACATCCGAATCATTGCAAACCATACGAAAAGCAAGGGAAAATTCATACGATACGGACCCTGAAAGTGAACCATACGAATCGTAAACATGCCGTACGACCCGACAAGTACAATCCGGACCTGGGAATGAGTACTCGATTCGTACGGTAAACGTTGCATATGTAAATGTAAATGTAAATGTGTGTGTCTTGTAAAGCGCACTGCTGCCTGGAGGCGTCCTGGTGCTATAGACTGCTGGGGAACCCGTCCTGGCTTTCCCTGTGAGATGTTCCCTCCTGGGTATCTCCAAGGTGAAACCAGGCATCCCCGGCATTTGTGGGGGGTCGTTGTGGAGATGAGGCAAGCTAATGCCCAGAGTTGCCGAGTGTGATCCCTGTTTAGAGTAGGCACCGAGGCGAGAATTATCGAGTCTGCTGACGCTGGTTCACGACCCTGCCGCGTCAGAGATTAAACCCTAGTCCCGGGCCGTCCTCTGCTATTGGGTCTGCCGCCTCTAACCAGCGAGCCACAATTCGTGCGGAGAGCCACACAGTCACATAGGGTACGGTTCAGACACCCCATGATCGTAGGGGTACGGTTCGTACACCCCATGATCGTAGGGGTACGGTTCGTACCCCTACAATCATGGGGTGTACGAACCATACCCCATGATCGTAGGTGTAGGAACCGTACCCATAGATAATGGGGTTTACGAACCGTACCGGGGGGCCATTTTGCACGCATTTTGAGTCGAATTCTGCTTTTCTGGATGTAGAAAAAGAGTCGTACAGAGTGTTGGCTGGACGAATCGTACTTGCTGGGTTGGAAAATGATGCTTCGATCCGTACGGACATCGCGTACTGCGCGTTCCGAATGCGATTTGTACGGATTATTGAGTCATAAGGGCTTTGGTACGACTCGGACGGAGAACTGCTTTGGGTACGCATCGTACTACATCGTACGTATGGGGACGTTCGAGGATACGGTTCGTATGGCAAAAATGCTCCGTACGGCTATTCATACGGGATTTTACCGAATCGGAATCGGCCCCTTAATATTTTTGATTATAATTAATTTATAATGAATATAGTTATTTTTTTGTAATTTTTTAATTTTTGGGATAAAATAATGTTTGTTGGTAATTTGTAGATTTGTTTAACATTGTAACATAATTCTATTTTTTGCTATTTTTAATACATTTTTTATTTTTTATTTTTATGTTTTTAACAATTTTTGTATCGTAGTTGATCTTTTGTTTGTTTTTACTTTTTTATTGACTTTATTGAGAATATTAATTTTAACCCTCTGCTATCCAACACTTTCCCTACTGTTGAACTCACTGGAGTGGTAATAGTAATTTTTACCCCTACACTATCCAACACTTTCCCTACTGTTGCACTCACTGGAGTGGTGATAGCAATTTTTACCACTCCGCTATCCAACACTTTCCCTACTGTTGCACTCACTGGATTGGGAATAGTAATTTTTAGCCCTCCACTATCCAACACTTTACCTACTGTTGCAGTCACTGGAGTAGGAATAGTAATTTTTACTCCTACCTATACAATACTTTCCCTACTGTTGCACTCACTGGAGTGTGAATAGTAATTTTTAATTCTCCTCTATCCAACACGTTCCCTACTATTGCACTAACTGGGGTTGGAAAAGTAATTTTTACCCCTTCGCTATACAACACTTTCCCTACTTTTGCATTCACTGGTGTGGGAATAGTAATTTTTTCACCTGGGCTATCCAACACTTTCCCTACTGTTGCACTCACTGGAGTGGAAATAGTAAGTTTAACCCCTATGCTATCCAACTCTTTCTCTACTGTTGCACTCACTTGAGTGGGAGTAGAATTTTTACCCCTCCACTATCCAACACTTTCCCTACTGTTGCATTCACTGGAGTGGGAATAGTAATTTTCTCACCTCTACTATCCAACACTTTCCCTACTGTTGCACTCATTGGCGTGGAAATAGTAATTTTTACTCCTACGCTATCAACACTTTACTTACTGTTGCACTCAATGGAGTGCAAAATCAAAGTTTAACATTTTTTTTTTCAATTTTTTTTATTAACAGCATGAGAAATACATTCCAATCATATATGTAATAGGGATTAAGAAGAAAAAAGAAAAAAGAAAAGACAAAGAGTGAAGAAAGGGGAAAGCTAATAAAAAATCGAAACAGATAGTTAATTTTTCTAGACAAAATCAGTTGCAAGACAAGAGTAGCAGATACATACAAAACACAGATAAAATCTTAAATGAAAGTACCCCAGATTTTGTCCAGTTTCATTAATGATCGTACTCCTCTTATTTTAGCTAATGAGGACTCCATAGCATATGTTTCTTTAACCAAAGACCACCATTCCATGATATGGTGTGGATTCCATGATATCCATACCCAGGCAATAATCAATCTAGCACAGGCGAGGAAAATAGTTATTAGATCTTTCTGAGGGCTATTCAGAGTCTGTACACCTAACAATACCGTTGATGCAGTGAGAGAGAAAGGTCTAGCAAGTTTTTGTTTCAGAACCTGAGCAACTCCTAGCCAAAACTCAACCAATTCCGGACATGAGAATAGCATATGTTCTAAATCGGCCGCTATTAAATCACATTTGGGGCATTTAGACCAGTCGCTGGTTGGGTTATTTAGGGACCATTTTGATATTCAGTCTGGTGTATAATACAGGAAGCATATTGTTTTATATTGTTGTAGCCTTAAGCTAGAGGACTGTAATGACCTATTAAAACTGCCGAAAGCGGCAGAGATCTTATTAGCAGTTATGTTTGTGCCCAATCTTACACTCCATTTCTCAGCCAGTTTCACACAGCCATCAGCCTTATAGGAATTGAGACATCTATAGCCCTCACTAATTAATGATTTAATCTTGACCGAATAGAAACAATTCCAAATATCTGAGTCTGAAATCTTCTTAAAATTCATACTGCGTATACTGCGCATAGCTTCAGCAAATTATAAAGAACCTTCAATATTTCAAAGTCCATAAAGCCATTATTACCATAAAGGTACCCCAAAGTTTTTATTCCAGAAGTAGCCCATATATTGCAAACCCCATCATGAAAAATTTCAGGAAGTCCTGGATTGCCCCATAAAGGGAGTTTAGGATGAAAAAGTGAAGTTTTGCATATAGTGAGAATCAAAAACCAAGTTTTAACACTCTATCTTTCAGTCTTGAATTTGACCCTTTTGAAATAATTAGGGTCATTCACTTTAGCTAAAAACATATTGGAGTCCTCACCCAACATAAATTTATAAAAGTAGTATTGATTATTTGGATTGAATAGGCTACTGGGACGACCAAGAAAAGCTGCCAAAAAATATAACCTAAAATCAGGAAAGTTAAGCCCCCCTTGATTTAATGAAAGCTTAAGCAAAGCAATTGATTGATGAGCTTTTTTATACCCCCAAATGAAACTGCTAAGAATCCCATCTAACGGTTTAAAAAAGCAGTTATTAACGCGTAATGGGATGGACCTGAATAAATACATAAATTTAGGCAGTACCTTCATTTTAATTAAATTGATCCGACCAATGATGCTAAGCGGCACCTTATGCCATTTTTTCAGTGTAACGGCGGTTTCCTTAAGTAAAGCCTCATAGTTAAGTACATTTATTTAGCTTATTTCAGAAGAGATTCTAACACCTAGATATGTAGCTGCTCCACATACCCCTTGTACTGAGACCAGGGATTTATAGTTCATTAATATCTGTGTTTCATTGGTATTCAATTTGTATCCGTCACTGCCCCGAACCTATTGGCCTCCTCGATTATCCCTTGTAAAGCTTCTACCACATCTGTGCAGTATATTGCAATATCATCAGCATAAGCTGTGATTTTTAACGAATTCAGGCCGAAATCAAAAAGAGCGATTCGAAATTGAGTCTGTAAAGCAAAAAGAAACAGCTCCATAGACAGTGCAAACACTAAGGGTGACAAAGGGCACCCTTTCTGAGTACCCCGAGATATTATAAAATTAGGGAATATCATCCCTGCATAGCTAATTTTCTACGCGCCAGAGTGGTACTATACCTGGCAGATATTGGCAGCCATCGGCAACCCCAGAACACTGCCTATCCCTGCTGACGAGGGGTGAAACCCCAAAACACGTGTCCAGGGATGGCGAAGACAGCGAAGGTAGCAGAAGATCGAAAGATGATGCATTACAAACACTTTACTACATTGACCAGAGTCCTTAGGGGCGACACCACCGGTGTGTGAGTAGTGTGCGACCCCACCCCCATTTGTAGCTAATTTTAGCAGTTGGATGGTCATATAGAGCTTGTATCCACTTTAGATATTGACCTTTAAAGCCAAGGGCTGTCATTGTTGCCCAGAGATAGTCCCCCCCCACTCGGTCAAAAGCTTTTTCAGCATCCAGCAGTATCATACCAAGTGGGGTGGAATTTATCTCTGCCAGATCAAATGCTGTTATAGTCATGTTTACATGAGCTGTTGTATCTCTGCCCATAACAAATCGGTGCTGTTGAGGGGTTACCAGATTCGGGATAAGTGGTGCCAGTCGTGTAGCTAAAACTTTAGCAAACACTTTTGCGTCAGTGTTTATGAGTGAGATGGGTCTATATGACCCACACTCATCAGCTGGCTTATTTAAAAAAAAAAATACATTCTTTGTAGTATTCCACGAGTTAGGGGCTTTTCCGCCTGTGCCAATTAAACTGATTACCTGGCTAAAGAGTGGAAGTAGTTCATCAGTACAGAGTTTGTATCGTTCTAATGGTAACGTGTCCTCCCAGCAGCTTTACCCAATGGCAAAGCAGCAATTGCAAGTCTAATCTCTGCCATAGTTATATTCTCTGTCAATAAATGAAATCCTTCTATTTCCCTATTCTTTAATATATTAGCATCCACGTACCTTTGTATGTTATTCATAGTAGGATAACTTTCTGGAGTATACAAGGCTCTATAGTAATTGACAAATTGCTCCAGTATCTGTACAGGCTGGCTATATACCAAATTATTAGGTCCCTTTATTGTCTTTATCAATGTTTTAGCCTTATCGTCCTCAACTTTATATGCTAAACTGTTGCCAATTTTATCCCCAGTTTCGTATTGAGACAAATGATATTTATGCAATTTTACACTGCTTTTTTCTCTGAATGTGGCTTTCAGAGCAGATTTAAGATTCACCAACTTATAACCCAATTCAACTATATTTTTTTAACCCTGCCATAGAGCCTCCGCTAATTGGCTTTCCAATGACAATATATTAGTGATCATCGTTTTGGTTACTTTCCTACACTCTAAGTTCTGTCTCCAAACAAACGGTTGCGTGAACCCCATTATACTGGCCTTACAGGCATCCCACACCACAGTAGGTATAGAAAAATGAATATTTATTTCAATAAAGTCTATCAGATGTTTCTTGAGTCGTAAGATAAACTCTTTGTTTGATAATAAATATCTAGGAAACGAGAATGGCCTTGGACCCTGCTTTTTTTTTAAAATATTGAAAGAGAGAAGGATTGGATTGTGGTCAGAAGTGACCCTTGGGCATATCTCCATGATGCTGGTTTCTAAGATCTTATCCGAAGCCCAAGCCATATCTATACGTGAGCATGACTTATGTGGTGCAGAGTAATAAGTATACCCTGCTTCATTAGGGTGTATTGTATTGAAAGAAACTAGGGGGCCTGGCAATAATCACCCAAAACACCTTCTCGGTTAGAATATTTCCGATACCTTCAACAACATGCAAAGCTTTCCAATTCGCTATTATGCTGACCCCCTCGTACAACTTCAAAGGAGCACTCATATACAGACCGCCTGGTCCCCGCTCTGAATTTTTGTCCAATCTTAACACACTGCTTGAATCTCTGGCAATTGAAGATTCCTTCATGGTCCTGGGTGACCTGAATTTCCATCTAGAAAAAGTGGACGATACCGAAACTCAAGCCCTAATGGTTGACCTGGAAACCCTAGGGCTCGTTCAACAGGTAAAAGCACCCACACATGAGGCCGGCCACACCCTGGATGGCATTTTTTCTAACATAAAAGGGAAAACTATACAAGGCATCCTCCCCCTCACATGGTCTGATCATCATGCTATCTTCTGTGCCATCCCCATCAGTGACGTTCCCATAACCAGGCGGGTTCCCTCAAGTCAAGAGCCTTTTAAAGCCTGGAAGGATATAGATAACGCAGCACTTAGAGCGCTACTGGCCATTACCCGCCCAATAATCTCCGCAGATGCTAACATAGCTGTGAAACAATTCTTAGTTTGGATAGGCAGTGCGATGGACTTACTGGTGCCATCCAAGACCATATCGAGAAATAGGACGGTGCCCTCTGCACCCTGGTTCACAGAAGATCTTAGAAAACAAAAGCAAGTTTGTAGGAAGCACGAAAGACACTGGCGTAGGTCCTATGACCTGGACAGTAAATTGCGATACAAGGAGGCATTGTTCAGCTACAAAAAGATGATTACTGAGGCGAAAAAGAAGTTCTTTGGCGAACAAATTGACAATGCAAAGAACTCCAGTAAACAACTGTACGATGTAGTGAAACAACTGGCTGGGAAATCTCCAGATATGGTCCCTTCTCCCTCTCAGGCCTTTTGCGACTCCCTGGCCAATTTCTTTTTTGCTAAAGTAAATGACATCTACTCAGAGTTCTCAGCTAAGGACAAGTCTGCAACTCCCATAACTACCATCACACCCCCTGATTGCTCACTAATTCAATTTAAAGAAATGGAGGAGGAACAAATAACGAACATTATGAAACTCATAAAAATGGGGTCGGCGTTGGACCCCTGCCCTCCCAAAGTCTTTCCTCCTGTAATGGATTCTATAACCGAAGTCATTACACAAGTTTGTAATGTGATGTTCAAGTCAGGGATCTATCCGGACATGTTGAAGAACACCCTTTTAAAACCACTTCTCAAAAAACCTTGTCTGGATAAAGACGTGCTGAAGAACTATAGAGCTTGCCGTTTCTAGCTAAAGTGGTCGAGAGGGCAATGAACGGTCAACTGTCCGAATACATCGAACAAAACAACCTGCTAGATGACTCACAGTTTGGGTTTTGCAAACTTCATGGCACGGAGACGGCCCTTAATAAAGCCGCTGATGATATCAGAGTCATCAGAGACCAGGGGGGGACAGCAGTGCTTATCTTCGGCATTCGACACGGTCGATCACTCTATTCTGATTGACCGTGTCAGAAATTTGGGCATTCAAGCCAGAGCAAAGGACCTGCTCGCTTCCTTTCTATCTGGCAGAACACAGGCTGTAACGTTAGGACCATTTAAGTCGGCCGAACTGGCTTTACCCTGCGGGGTCCCCCTAGGCTCATCCCTAAGTCCGACACTTTTTAACATTTATGTGTCGGACTTAGCAAGAGTTATTAATACCCACCGGATGAGTCTTACCTCCTATGCTTATGACACCCAGCTTGTGCTCGCTATCAACAACGATGGAGAAGAGGTTGCTACACGCTTCCAAGAAGGCATGCTAGCGATCAAAGATTGGATGGCCGTAATTGCCTCAAGCTCAATTCTGAGAAGATGGAGGTGGTCATCTTCGGGAAAATTTCCCCGGTATGGTCCTCAGTCTGGTGGCCTCCATCATTAGGAGCTTTACCAAGTCCCGTCTCAAGGGTGAGGAAATTGGGAGTCATCTGTGATGAAAAGCTTAATTTTGTCACCCATGCAAACCAAACAGCGTCCACTGCATTCCACAAGCTTAGGCTTATAAGAAAAATAATCCCGTTCCTTCCAGAAAGTGCTGGAAAAACTGCGGGGAGCTCATTGGTGCTCTCCTCACTGGATTACTGTAATGGTCTATTTGCCAATGCCCAAGTCAGGGTGGTCGCCAAATTACAAACGATTCAGAATGCGGCGGCAAGACTGCTTTTCAGGACCCCCAAATTTAAACCGATTAGGCAAATAATTAGGAACTACCACTGGCTGACAATTAAAAATTGGATTAAATTTAAAACCCTATGCCTGACATTCAAAGCGCTTCACAAACAAGGGCCAGAGTTTCTTAGAGAGCAGCTCATTTCAAGATCTATGACACGGCATCAACTAGTGGTACCGCGCACGAGGACTGTCTCCTGGGGAGACAGATGCTTCGTGGTTACAGCAGCCAGACTCTGGAACTCCCTTCCACTAACGATTAGGTCAAGCCACTCTCTTCTCCAATTCAAGAAATTGTTGAAGACATGGTTGTTCGACCAGTAACTCATCCGCTCCTAACTACTACTGACAGGTTTTTCCATCTTTTTTCCTCAGAGACATTAACTGAATTCATAGCGCCAAGACGCCCACGGGCATTCGCTGCGCTCTATAAATAGCAAAAATAAATAAATAAATAAATTGTGCGCCATACATCCTTTATGTTGTGCATGCGCCCCAATTCTATAATGGCGGCTCGTGACCTGCGCATCCGTTGAAAAGCTCCCCGTCTAGTGGTATCTATGTCATAATTCATTATGCAATTAAAATCCCCCATAAATATACGCTCTCCTTCCCATTCCAGCAGCTCGATGTTCAACCGGTCGATAATAGAAGGATTATCTGTGTTCGGTCCATATATAACACAAAATACATATTTACAGTTTTCCAAAACTAATTGAACATTAGCCCATCTTCCCCCATTATCCAGGGCAGTTTTAACAACTTCTACTCTAAATAGATTTTGTTTCAAAATAGCAACACCTCGTACTGAGACATTCAATGCTGAACAGACTATTACCTCATAGCCTAATTGCCCCAGTAACTTATGGTCTTTATGGGAAATATGAGTCTCTGATAATAAAACTATTTGAGGGTTATACATTCTTAGCTCCTCATAAACTAGTTGTCTCTTATTCTTACTATTAAGACCTGCTACATTCCAGGCTAGACATCTCAATCGGTACATCTTATTGATGTGTTGTCCCCTTCAATTCTAACCACACATATAACTGTCTCCCTATTATCAAATTTTACAAACCTCATTCTCATGTTGTTACTTTTAAATTTTTTAACCCCCTCATGAAGCCAACCACCCCTAAGCCCATCCACCCCATACCCCTCTCCCTTGTCCCTTAGGGGAGAATACCCCTCTATATCCTGCTGCCGCTGACTGGGCAGCCCTGCAGATCAACAGCGTCGGAGGTCACCCCTGCAACCCTACATCAATACAAAGCGGAAAAAGAGAAAAAAAATCTGTCTAACAGTTTTCGGTTAAGTTATAGTTTATTATAATTGAAGTAACTAAAAAAAAGGAAAAAATACCATATTGCCTAAATGGGGACCTGACCTGAAAGCACCAAAACAATAGAGAAAAAGGTAAAGAATAGAACAGAACAGATCACCATTAAGTAAGCCTTCATAGAGCTACATTTCCAATTCCATTTCACTTTAAAGAGGATAAGAGAGCTTTGATAGCCTTCGCCTGTCCGCAGGCGTTAAGTTACAGAGTAATTAGGCTCTAACATACTAAGCAAAAAAACCTTCCCCCCCCCACCGTGTCTTCAAGATGTTAATTTAGAGAGTGCTTGCTCCACTTCCTTATCATCCGTAAAAAAATATTTGAGACCGCCCTTGATTACTTTTAGACAAGCTGGTTCTTGGAGGAAAACTTGTCCCCTCAGAGATTTAAATGGATCTATAAGCTAGCGCAACTTCCAGCGTCTTTCCATCGTTGCTTTACTTAGATCAGATCGGTCAAAAAAGGAGACAGATTCTATTGTGACAGGGGAATTAGGTCTGGCTTTCAGTGAGACTGCCTGTCTCAATAGGAAGGGGCGAGGGAATTGTTTAAATATATTCATATTTTAATTTATAATATAATGTTTTTTAAATTAGACTGTGCTATAAGTATATGCCTATTTATATATATTTAATTGTTAATTTCTATATATTTATAACACTTTAAATTAAAGTAAAGTTATTAGTTTATTAATTGTTTTAAAGTAAATATACATTTATATATTACATTTTATGTGTACATTTAAATTTTTTAAATTACATGTATTTATTTTATTTGTTTAAATGTACTTTATACATTGTACATTATATCTAAATATTTTTATAAAGTTAATTTTATTATTTAATTTATTAAACATTATTTTTATATTTAAAAAAATCTATATTTTGTACATCAATAATTTTTACATCTATATTTTGTTCTTGATATTTTTGAATTTTACATTTTACAGATAGATGTCAATTTTTGTGTGTCGATATTTGTGTATGGGGATATTTTTGTAGTTGATATTATGACAGTGATCCTTTTGCTTCAAGCAGTATTATCTTCTTCTGGAATTCACACGATTTGTGCTTGAATCTTTTTTCCCTCCTGATGCCAGTGGGAATTTGGAACCTAGCGGTCCATTAGGATGTCAGGAGGTGGCACCACCGCGGTGCTGGAGGTGCGGAAAATGTGTTTTTCCACCCACAAGCAGCGGAAAACACTTCCGCCATATTAACATTGCCAAACATAGGTGAATTCCCGTCCGTCGTGGTACGATGCGTACCACCATCAAAGCGTGCCCGCCACCACAGCAATGTGAGCCAATGGAGACTCACCGCCGTGCGGAATGACGTCCGCCCGCTCCACAAATTAGAATGTCCCAAACAAGCAGATGGAGACACCGCACATTCAGAGACGGCGGAAGCTCGACTGCGGAGCGCGAAACCAGAGTCGCGGTCCCCTCCACCTGTCACAACCGCCATGGACCCAGCTCTACACATGTTCCCGGTACTGTACCTGCTACATCACTATCAACTCATGGACCACCCCGGACGCCGCCGCAGGTACGCAACTACACAAATACAACACACAGGGTCCAAATCCACAACAGACTCCCTGCTGGGGGCAGTAACACATCCACAAGGGCATCCACACATGACCCACCTGCCACCAAGTCACCCCTCTGCATCCTGGACACACATCTACCGCGATCTTGCAGCAATGTCCCGGTCACGTCACCACAGCGGTCGATACAAGGGAATACATGCACAAAATGCAGAAGGCAGGGCCAGTCCAAGGCATGGGCAGGGCACAAAGACCCCAGGGACGCACCTCCTCCCACCACACATGAGCACACACCATGAAGGCACAGTCCATGTGCCCATCCTGTGCACTCCCATGCACAACAACAAGACAGGTGAATCTGCACCCTGCACTACACAACAAACAACCAGGGAGACAGCCACTGTAGGAGTGGCTGCACAGGAACACACAACACACAGCGCAGTGCCATTGAAACACACGCACCACAACACCACCACACACATGGAAACAAACATGAGTACAAGCACAAAATGAACACATACAAGGAACAAACATACAAATGGACACACAGCCAGCATAGTCAGACATACATACCACGCATACACACAAAATGCCAAGAGCAGTGGAGCACAACAAATCAGCAAGCCAAAGTGGGATGCACACAAATTGAAGGCCATGGAGACACACAACAAGCATGTGCACATCACTTGGAAGACAAGGAACACAGAACACCCCCCTCAGACCATAAAACCACACATGGCTGGTACAGTCACAGAGGTCAAACTACAGGCACCACAGTGCAACAACACAGTGAGACAGCAAGGCATACTAGGTAAAGGCACAAGGAATAAAGGAAGGCCTGGAAGTCAAGCTGGGAACAGCCACACGCGCATACAACCACCTCACAGGAGTACACCACCAGCACAACACACAGGACCCATATACATACTCCATCACTGAAAAACACCAGGATGAATGTACACACATAGCCCCCCCCCCAACAGCAGCACACAACACCAGTGCCACACACACTGAAGGCTGCCAGCCACAAACATCACACACAGGGATGCCACATCAAACGTCTGCATAAAAACATCACACAAACACATAACCCAAATGACACACACACAGAACCACAACAAAAACAGACATACCCTGTCAGCCAAACTGTGGCAAGGCAGTGGGAGCACAGACACAACAGGCAAGACCAGAACACCAGTGAATGACAAGGCCAGTGGGCAGGGCAAAGTGCACAACGTGTACATGAGAGGCTGCACAGGGAAGAGTCCAAAACAGTAGAGCAACAGGGCCAGTGTCCATAGCAAAGTGCACAGCGAGTACATGAGATGCTGCACAGGGAAGAGTCCAACACAGCAGAGCAACAGGGCCAGTGTCCAGGGCAAAGTGCACAGCGAGTACATGAGAGGCTGCTCAGAGAAGAGTCCAACACAGAGGCAGAACAGGAGAGCCAGTGGGCATGGCAAAGTGCAGAGCGAGTACATGAGAATCTGCACAGGCAAGGGCAGAACAGGAGGGCCAGTGGGCATGGCAAAGTGCAGAGCGAGTACATGAGAATCTGCACAGGCAAGGGCAGAACAGGAGGGCCAGTGGGCATGGCAAAGTGCAGAGCGAGTACATCAGAATCTGCACAAGGAGTGTGTGCGACTGCACCCTTCCATGGACAGCAACACAGTCAGGGGGTAAGAATGGGCAGAACAGGCCCACCTGTGACAGAGACAGGTGTGTGAGGGGGACTAACACTCACACTTGACTGTTAGGTGGACTGGGAGCTGGATGTGTGTTGGGGACAGCAGGAGCACCTGACTGGGGAGAGAGTGGGCCAGGTGAGGTAGGGCTATCAATGGCTTGGCACGCCAGGAGGATGCATGGACCAGGTGATGTAGTAGCACGTGGAGATGGAGTTATGCAGACCTGAGACACAGTGTGGGTGGGAGATGTTTGAGGGGTGCCCTTCTACTACTTGAGGATTCGAAATGGCTTCCTTGTACTGTGGTCAATGGGAACTGGTGTGGACACAACAGGCACACACACCAACAGATCTGCATCAGGTGCAGACACTGGCACTCCCTCTGGAGACGTGCTAGATCCTGTGGAACACTTTGTATTGCTACGCCTCTGGCCCTCCTTCCCCTGTTTGCCAGGTGTACCCCCTACAGTGCCCTCCTTCCCCTGCTTCACTGGGCTTGGAATGGGAGTAGAGGTGGTGGGGGAATGTACCTCTGAGCCCTTCCTTGGTGTGCCCATGCCATGCACCACATCCTCAGTGGGCACAGGAACTGCATGCCTTGCTTTGCACGAAGCTTTAGGAACAGGAGAGTCCTTAGCTGGGGATGCTTCTGAGGCATGTGAGCCTGAGGTCTACTTCTTAGCTTTTTGGGCTTTGCTCTTCACTGACGGGCTTTTGTCTTTGCATTCTTGGCTGGCTTTGATCTTCTTTGGTGATGGTGTTTGCGGCGGGCCCGCTTGGGTTCTTTTTTGATTGCTGCTGCGTGTGCTGTATCGTGACTGTGAAACATGTGAACTGTGGTCACTATCATCAGACGTGGCCACTACCTGGGGGGTGGCCAAAGGCCCTAGAGCAGGAATGGGAGTATGTGCCTGTTGAAGGGCAGACGTCACTGTGGAGGACAAGGCCTGGACAGTACGGTGCAGCCCACCCTTGTCGGAATGTATGCCCTCCATGTAAGCAACCACCTGGCCTAATTTTTTGTCATGGTCACTGAAGGCATTGAGTAGAGCTGGCTGGCCCACATAAAGCTGGCGCAGGAGTGCAACAGATTCAGCACTGAGGGCACAAGGGGGGACAGGTATAGGGGCAGCGGTGCCAGGTGCGAATGAAACTCGTCCCCTCTTACTGACATGGACACGGGCAGCACCAGAAGAAGTGGATGGGAGGGTGGGCACTGGCCGCTGTGTGGTTGAAGATGTTGCAGAGTCTCCATTCCCTGTGCCCGCCAACATGGATGCATCCCCGCTGGCATCAGATGATGTGGTACTTTGTGTCTCAGGCAGGGATTCCTCCAGAAGACTCCGGTCCCCCTCTGTTGCGCTGGTGACATCTGTGTCACTGGGCTCCTGTGCAGCTGTTGTGCTGGTCTCACCCCCACTGGTGTCTGGCTCCTGAACCTCTGTGATCACTGGTGAATCTGCATGAGAGAAAGATGCATGGCCAGGTTAGTGGCATCAACAGTACAAAGCTATGAAATCAATGCAGCATAAACGAGGACTAAAATCGACATGTTGCACACCACACTCGGCAATCACATTGTGGCAACTCACCACATAGAAATCATAAGTGGATGTAACCCTGATTATGTGTCATGACTTAGCCATGTCATGGCCACTCATCACAACACCCTGCCTTTTACAGAAGTCCACCAGACACACAACTTCCTCTGCGCACACCTAGAGACATGGTGTGGGGACACCACTTGTTGCCACTGACAGATCTGGATGGAACAGGAAGGGACAACACAGACACCAATTACGACATGACAGTTCACAATGGCAAATAGCCAATGCCAAACACCATGTTGTACTCTGGGGCCCAAAGACTAGTGCACATTGTTGTCAGATGTGTAGGCATCAACATTCATGGTGCCTGCAATGTACGCATAGATGAAGTCACACTCAGATTGGGAACACTGCTGTTCACTCCCAATTCGATTCCCTAGACTACCCCAATGCTAAATAACCATGAAGAACACAAAACAGACGGCAATGGGAATGCACAGCAGGATGGATCACCTTTGTAAGAACAGTTTGGTGAAATGCATAATACTGGTACACATTCCAGCAGCCGCTTACATGACACTGCACTGCACCACTCCACCAACATCACATAGGCCACCGCTGGCACAGGTCCTGTACACATGCATTCGCTCACAGCCAAAGTCACCCTCCCCAAATACTCACCCCTGCCTTGCTGCTGATGCTCCTTCAGACGTGCATCCAGCTCAGGATGAGTCACTGCCAATATGCGGCCCATCAGTGGTGTCATGCTGTGCCGGGCCAACCTCCCAGTGCGAGGGAGCAGCCCCAAGGTCATCTCTGCCACGTTCTTTGCCAGCCAGCTGATGTCATCCCACCTCTTGTGGCAGTGGGTGCGTGGTCGGTTAGATACCCCCATAGCTTACACCTTTGCTGCAATGGCCCTCCACACTACCTTACACTGGTGTACCTTGAGCTGCAGGCCTGGGAGACAAGAGGGGGAAATGATGAGTAACACAGTGTCATGTGCCAACATCTATCAGTACAGTAGCAACACACAAACTCATTAACAAGTCTAATCTCTCTCCATCCCACCCTGGGGGACATCTCACATGGGCACTCTGCATGGGCTAAGCTGATGTGACTGTATGCATTTATGAGAGCGTACACAGTCCCTGAACATCTCACACATATGCAGGATGACAGCACAGATACCCCTATGTGGCTAGCACACATCTCCAGTCCTTTGCTTCACTGGCCACAACATACATCACAAATCGACCTGTGTCTGTGGTTAGACTCACTGTGTGCCAGATTGTGCAGCACTCAAATTTCGTGCCCTGTGAATATAACAGTATGTCATGTGTGTGGCATTGAGGGGCATGAACTCACAAACAAAATATAGATCTACACAAGTGTGGTTGTTTGCAATTCTACTGGGCTGAGAGGGTGCATATTTGGATTTGACTGTGAAAAAACATTAGTAAGGACACAGTAAGTGAAGTGATATGACCTCGTCTTGGTGGGGGGCACTGTGCTGACCATCTGGGCTCACACTGAGATGTACAACAGGGGCACACAGAGCCATTCAGCCAAGCAATCACTGTCCTGGCACCTGCATGGCCAACATAATGTGTCACTGTATGGCTGACAATGCAACACACTTCACTCATATTTATAACTGCAGGCAGGGAAACCTGTGACATTGGGACACACAATCCTTCCCCCTGGAGACAGCATGTTTTACAGTGCCTTACACAATCCCACACCCTCAGGCATTTACTGCATCAGTCCAAATGCATGTGTGCCCCCCGCCCTACACCTCAGCTTTTAATTACTTACTACGACATTTGGGGCACCATACAGCCTTGGGTACTGTGCAAGCACCTCGTCCACCAGGACCTCCAGCTCCTCACTTGTGAATGGACTGGCACAGATCTTCTCTGTCCTTGCCATCCCTGTGGACATGTAACACCTGTGGTGGTATTGGATGGTGAGTGCTCTCAGGCAGCAGTCCCTGAGGCAGCAGCAGATGAGGGGTCTCTGGCAGCAGTCTCTGGAGGCAGCAGCAGGTCAGGGGTCTCAGGCAGCAGTACCTGGAGGCAGCAGCAGATGAGGGGTCTCTGGTAGCAGTCCCTGAAGGCAGCAGCAGGTCAGGGGTCTCAGGCAGCAGTCCATGGAGGCAGCAGGTCAGGGGTCTCAGGCAGCAGTCCCTGGAGGCAGCAGCAGATGAGGGGTCTCTGGCAGCAGTCCCTTGAGGCAGCAGCAGGTCAAGGGTCTCAGGCAGCAGTCCCTGGAGGCAGCAGCAGATGAGGGGTCTCTGGTAGCAGTCCCTGGAGGCAGCTGCAGTTCAGGGGTCTCAGGCAGTAGTCCCTGGAGGCAGCAGCAGATGGGGGCTCTCAGGTAGCAGACTAGCAGTCCCTGGAGGCAGCAGCAGATGAGAGGTCTCTGGCAGCAGTTCCTGGAGGCAGCAGCAGCAGGTCAGGGGTCTCAGGCAGCAGTCCCTGTAGGCAGTAGCATATGAGGGGTCTCTGCCAGCAGTCCCTGGAGGCAGCAGCAGGTCAGGGGTCTCAGGCAGCAGTCCCCGGAGGCAGCAGCAGATGAGGGCTCTCAGGCAGCAGTCCCTGGAGGCAGCAGCAGATGAGGGGTCTCTGGCAGCAGTTCCTGGAGACAGCAGCAGAAGGTCAGAGGTCTCTGGCAGCAGGCTCTGTGAGCAGGGGAAATGTGACGCTCACTCTCACACATAAATAACCCCTGGGTTCGTTTCAAATGTGCAAAACTGCAACAATTGGTTGTCCAGGTCTGCCTCATTCAAAAGCACCCAATGACCGCCTCCGCGGTGGTGGTGCATGCCTACCGCAATTTTCAAAATTGCATCATGCCACCTCAATCATCGTTCCCGTTGGCTCTAGGGCATGCTACATGGCGGTGACACACCGCAGGGGCCCCGGGTGCGCAGCAGAGATGGTGCATCTTCCAAAAGCATCCAATGACCACCTCCGCGGTGGCGGAGCATGCCTAACGCGATTTTCAAAATTGCATCATGCCACCGCAATCATCGTTTCCATTTGCTCTAGGGTATGCTACATGGCGGTGACAAATCGCAGGTGCCTGGGGTGCGCTACCGCGATGGTGCATCTTCCAAAAGCATCCAATGACCGCCTCCGCGGTGGCGGAGCACGCCTACTGCGATTTTCAAAATTGCATCATGCCGCTGCATTCATCGTTCCCATTGTCTCTAGGGCATGCTACATGGCGGTGACACACAGCACGGGCCTGGGGTGCGCTACACCGATGGTGCATCTTTCAAAATCATCCAATGACCGCTTCCACGGTGGCAGAGCACGCCTACCGCGATCTTCAAAATGTCATCATGCCACCGCAATCATCGTTTCCATTGGCTCTAGGGCATGCTTAATGGTGGTGACACACCACGGGGGTAGGAGGTAGCTACCGCAATTTGGGGCACATACAATGACATGAGGCACTGCGATTTGGGGGGCAGAGCATGGCAGCCACCAGTTGGGCATGTCTTCATGCTAATGACTACCGCACCTGTGTGAATGGGGGATGCTAGTGACACACCACCGGGAACAGGAGGTAGCTACCGCGATTTGGGCACATACAATAGCAATGTCCATCGGGCACAATTCAACAGTGCACAGTGGCCACATGGTGAAGGGCACATCATCGTGCACACAATGCTAATGTTCCATTGACTCTGCTGGTGCCTACACATGCCATGGTTGTGTTTGTGTGACATACATTGGTCTGTACTCCCTAACATGTCACGAATGCATAAGATGGTTGATGAAGCAGGACAGTGTTATAGTGGACTCCATAATGTGTAAACATGTCAATGGTTTGAGGGACAGTGATGACCTCAGCAAGACTTGTCTCACTGTATGATGTACTTAGTTATTAGTGCTCTTCTGTCTGTTCATACATGCATTTGTCTGTTCACCTACAACTGTGTTAATTGTGTTGTGGATGTGTGGCAAGTTAGCATGATGCATTGAGGTGTGACAGGTACAGCAGATGAGTATGAGTCAGTGGTGTTGATTTGTCACACATTTGCTGGATGCCACACTCCCAGGCGTGCACATCTGAAATGTGGCTATATAACTATGTGCATTCACATTGACCTATGTGGTGTTTGAGGCACTTGTTTATTGTAAATAGGGAGTTGTGCCCTCTGTGTGGCCCAAATGTCCACCCATGTAACCTGGTTTGTCACTCAATTATCAAGTCAGTCTTTGTTGTTTCTGTGTCATCCAGAACGGGATATGTTGTTGCCATCTCATGATGGATTTTATCGACATGTGTCCACTTTTATCTCAACTAGGAGGAGGCCAAATCTGATTAGTCACTTGACACTGCTGGACATGGAGAATATGGCGATCATTTGCATATTCCGTCTAGATAGAGCCACCCTGAGGATCTTTTGTGATAGGTTGGAGCCCCACCTGCAGCCTCGCCGGACATATCCAACAGCTTTCACCCCAACTTATAAAGTGATGGCAGCCCTCCATTTTTTTGCCACTGGATTTTTCCAAGAGACTGTGGCCAGCACTAGTGGGATGTCTCAACCGATGTTCAGCATGGTGCTGCGTGATGTTCTGTCCGCCATGATGATATACAAGGACAGATATATCCATTTTCCCAGAGATGCGTAATTGCGAGCTATGAATGGAGACTTCTGTCCCCTAGGGCACATCCCCCATGTTGTTGGTGCCATAGATTGCACACATGTCGGTCTTGTGCCACCACAGGCAAGTGAGCAAATTTTTCGTAATCCCAAACATTGCCACTCCATCAATGTGAAGGTGGTGTGCCAGGCAGATATGATCATCTCGCATGTGTGTGCCAGATTCCCTTACTCAGCCCATGACTCCTACATCCTGAGGAACACCATTGTGCCCCGGCTGATGGCTAATCTGCTTCCCGATCGTGCATGGATTGTGGGTGAGTATACCTAGTCGTATGTAGTGCTTGGTGTGTGACCTGCTGCTCTCTGCCTGTGCAACATTGCAATGTGTATTTGTCATACCTAGGGTCTCTGCATATCCCAGCCGTCCATGGCTGCTGAGCCCCCTGCGGAATCCCAGGACCCCGGCTGATCTCCGATACAATGAGGCCCATGGGTGGACACGTTGTGTGGTGGAGCATACTTTTGGTCTGCTGAAGCCACGTTTCCGCTGCCTGGACAAAACCGGAGGTGCACTGGCACACTCGCCTGGGAAGGTGTGTCAGATCATAGTGGCATGCTGCATGCTCCACAACCTAGCCATTCGCAAGGATATTTCCCTGCTCATGGATTATAATGAGGACCCAAGGCCCCGCCTGCACAACAACCTGAGTCCAGTGATGGGGACAGTGGAGAGGATGAAGGTGGTGATATGCGTTAACAGCTCATCACCCGCTACTTCACTTGAAGGTGGGGGAAAAACATATTCATTATCTGGTGAGATTGCTGTTGTCGTGAAGGTCTATGTGCGAATGGTATGAACAGCCAGATGTAATGTCACCTGTGTATGGATATATGACTGTGACATATCATCTGTGGACCTATCCGTGACGTTCATGTTGACACTTTTTGCCCATTGTGTTGTCTGCATGTTGGCTTCTCTAGATGGTTGGTGTAGTGTAATGTCTGTGATGTCACACTCACACCAGTGAATGTTGTTCTGTTGTGTGTCCCTAGGTGCCTCAAACTTATCCTTGCCTACATACAGAACAAACTTTGGATACAGTATGTACATTTTGTAGACTGTACATCCTGCACTAAAGACAAACCTGACACAATAAAAATGTGTAAGGTATTTTATTTCCAAACTTGACATGTGAGGGGTGGGCAGGTTTACATAGAGGTGGTCAGTGCTTAATTTGTAAAATATGAAGTGCAGGTGCTCAAATGTTTGTCAGATGCCACACCCACTTTTCTCTGGCTCCACCCACTACCTCAAATGGCTCCTCCCACGTACTCTTTCAGATGCCTTTTTTTCTGTTGTTTATGTCGGTGCCATTGTGGGTTGTGTTTGCAACTCTGACACTATCTTTTTTCAGCCTGTGTTGTGCGTGGTTGGCCTGCGACCAGCCTTCAAAGTGGAAACTCAGTTTCTGTGCAAGGCAAACAGTGCTAGGCACACGCCTCACTCATCACAACAAATCATGAGGCAAGGACGAGAACAGGACATGCTTGTTAGACTGTGGCTCTATCAGCTTATGTAATTGATACTCTGGGTGTGAAAGTGCATTGTGTGCACTGCAGACTGCAGAGGCCTGCTGCCAGCCCTCTGTGTGCACATATAGTGCCAGGCTCAAGCCTAACCAGTGATCACTCCACAGTGCTGCTCATATTGATCTTATCCTCCCCCAGTGGTGCTTCATATTGAGTAGGTACCAAAGTGCTGATCCATATTGGTCACAGCCAGAGAGCGTTGCTCTGTTAAACCAGAGACCTCAAGCCAGCGAGAATTATGCAATTTTAGCTGTCCTATCGAGACAGCCTCTATTTAGGCATAGTGGCCATTTTTGGAAACCGAGCAATGATAAGTGTCAGAATTGCGGACAAGACATAGCCAGGGGGCTGCATTGTAATGTACATGCCCCACCGTCATCAATCATCCTAACCAACGTGTTCACAAGTGTATGTTGGCCTCAGCAGCAACGGCGCTGTGGTGTGCCGGCCGGGCTATGTCACTCGGTAAGGTGTAGGTGGCTTCAGCAACCCATGTGTGACTTCACTTAGGGGCAGCAGCGCACGAGCCTCTGTGTAAGGGAAGTGAGTCACACGTGGTCGCAATGTCGTCATCTAGTGCGCAGAGAGGAGCTCGGGATTGACTGTGGCGCTGCTTTGTGTGGTGGTCTGATCAAGGTCGGGCCAGTCTATTTGAGCATTTTAATCTGCCATCCGACTCCGGACCTCTTTATGATGAAAGTATATACATGGCACCTGGATGCATCATGTATGCTATACAAATGCTACACTGTCACAAAACACTGTTGAGACAGGATGTGGGTGGAAAATTAGCTTCAGCGTGAGAGATGATCATGCATCTGACAATCACGCAGTTCTTGAAAAACGCATATTAATGCTTACATTTCATAAAATTGTTTATCCCTTTTGAAAACGTATGAGACGTAATGCTGCCCTGGTATATATATCTTTTTGTAAACACTGCCATTCCCTACGCAAGAAAACCTGCCCAAAACACCAGGGGGGGGAAGGGGGTTGACAGGGGGCGGGGTGTGAGGGAGTGTGGGAGAGAATGTGCGTATGTGAAAAAATGTGCGACAAAGTGTGTGTGTGTGTGTGTGAGAATGAGGGAATGGGAGAGTGAGTGTGTGGGAGAGTGAGTGTGTGTGACAGTGAGTGTGCATGAGTGTGTGTGTGAGAGAGAAATGTCGTCTAAATAATACACTTGCAGGCCATCCCTCTTCAACATAATATAGCCTTTGCATCAACTGAAGAGTAATTATCGAATCAGTAGAGAAGGCGAAGGGTGCAGCAGCCAGATAGTATGTGGGGGATGGCACAATTTTGACCCCGAGCAGTTTAAAAGCGACAGAACAGTCAAGCTTCTCAAATTAACCATACGAATGTAAACCATTTTGCTAACTGAATCAATTCGCTTGGATTCCCTGTCAGATGGGACATTGAGCAAAGCATTCAAATTTAACTTGCTGGCCGCCGCGCACTGGCAACATGGACCGAGTGCACAGGCAAGAGGTGCCGTTTGTGAGTTGCACAGATAACGCAGCTCCTGCTATGGCCTGTGCGGGGGGGGGGGTAGGTGGGTGGGGAGAAGACCAGGAAGGAGATTAGCAAATAACTTGGTAGTGGCAGCTGAAAGTAAATGTTGGCCTAAGGGCTAGATCGTCAAGCCTAGGGGTTGGTAATTGGAAACGCTGCTGGTAAAGGCAACAGCTGGTAGTTTAAGAAGTAAAGACATAGGTGCAGAAAAGGGAGAGCTGAACGTGAAGGGAGACCGGGAAAGGGGCGGCTAAGAGTTGATATCCAGTGGAGGTGTTCAGTTTCATAGGGGCCTAGGGCTTCACTCCCGATGCCAACTCAATCTGATCTTTTCATTTCAAGTGACGGAGCCGGTCTGAGGCAGTGCGGGTATTCTGGGGTGTGCTGGCAAACCAGTGAATGCGCGCGCATTGCTGCTTGCTGCGCAGCCCCAACCCCCACTGCCCCTGCCCTGAACCGAAACGGAATCCATTCCCAGGGCCAGAACTACTGATCCATCCATCCATCCAGGCAGCCCGGGTTGGCCAGCAACAATAGCCTAAAACCACTGCACTACTGGCTAACATGATCATGAACAAAGTAAACGGGGGATCAAATCCTCATCATCATGATCAGAGTGACCAATGACATCAACATAACAATCAAAAGTAAACTAATCACGGTGCCTGCGGCCTGCAGTGCCAGGCCCTGCCTTACCTGCGCAGCTTTAATTATTTTTTAAATCATGATTTGTCCGCCGGCCTACGCCGCCTACCCCAGGCCATCATGACCAGACTAATCAACATAAATCAACATAAAGATTAAAACAACAGTATTCACGGCGCGGGCGCCTGCGGCCTGCCAGGCCCTGCCCTGCCTGCAGCTTGACCTTCGCAACTTTATTTCTTTTTAAATCCTGATTTGGCCGCCGGCCTACGCCACATACCCCAGGCCTGGCCATCATGACCGTCACCACCAGACCAGACCAATCAACACAATAAATAATGAATACAAAAATAGTAATTACCGTCGCGCTGCCAGGCCCTGCCCTGCCTCACCTGCGCAGCTTTATATATGCCGCCGGCCTACCCCAGGCCATGTCTCGCTCGTCCTCATCTGTCTAGCCAACCTCAACGTCGTCGGTCTTACCAGGTCCTGCCTCCCGTACTTTGAATGGCGGGCGGGGGCGTTGAAGTACTTCACCAACAACCAGATACTGCTCAATGAGGTGCAGCCGTGCGGGTATGCTGGGGCGGGTGTGCTGTGGCAAAATTGAAGCAGGCTGCAGCAGCGAATGCGCGCGCATTCAAAATCTGCACATGCTTGTCTGCTTCTGCCGCGCACAGCCCCAACCCCCGCAGAAGAGAAGACCAGCCCAGGCAAAGGCCCTGCCCAACTCAGTGTCCCGCCTACTGGGGGCCGGTGATCTGCAGCCGGAAGTTGAAAAAGTGTAAGAGAGTGAGGACGGAGAAAATACATTGAGAATCTGGCAGTGGACACACAGTAAGTGTTTTGTTGTTAACACGACTCGGTAACTAACTTAAACTAATGACAGCAGCAGCACTTACATACAGCAGCACAACACTCGCTCTCTGTGCCAGTGCCACCATTCATTATAAATTACTGACGGTGCACTTAATGAGCGTGACTGACTGTAGACCCGGCCCTGATAATTAGGTGCCGGTGCTAAGCACCGGCAAGCTCCGGCTCAAATTAAGCACTGGAGGTGGTGATGGAGCAGTGAGTTGTCAGTCATGGTAAATTGGATGAAAGAGTAGATACCACATTGATGTGGTGACCCAGACCAACAGACATGTGCCACACACAAAGCAGTGTGGGGAAGGACAGTCCAAACAGTCAATGGTAAGAGGGTTGCCATCAGGGCTGGCTCTGTGACTGGCGTTTGGATGGTGATTTGCCTCCAGAGACTCCCAGGCTCTTCTTCGGATGACCCCTTGGTCGCTTTGCTGGGGGGGGGGGGCTGCTGTGGTTCCAGCAGCGTCTGAGGACTCACCCCTCTCTGCGGCTGGTGAACTGTCATCCTGCAGCCCCCAAGAGGGGGGAGGAGGAGTTGGTTGGGACACAGACCTGTTCCTCAGTAACGCCACTTGCCTGCCCATGAGGTCCACCAATTGTCCAATGCGTGTGTCGATGGACCTCATCAGCAGGATGAGCTCACGTGAAAGATCGTCCGACTGGCCAGTTTGTCCCTGGGCCTGTTCGTATGCCCCAAGGACTCTAGTGATGTGTTCCAGGGATGGGGTCCCAGCCTCCTGGTATCTGGGAGGAACCACCTGCCCTGCTGCCACGGACCTGTCGCCTCGCCACTGTGGGTCCCCACACACTCTCCCTGCCATCCTCAGTTGTTGGTGTGGGATGCTCATTCCCTGGGACAGAGAGGATGTTGCAGGTGGCACTGGTGGTGGTGGTGGTGGTGTTGGATACACAGGCCATAACAGCAGGGGTCTGCTGTGCAATTAGTTTTGCAGAATAAGTGGTGGTGGGGAGGATGGGGTCCTGGGACCTGTTGCTCCCTGGCACACCAGATGGGCCGGCCTCGAGCTCATTGTCCTGAAAATCCTGGGAGTCTACATCCGAGAGTCCATGTACCGGGGGAGACTGGCTCTGCTGGTCATTGGTGTTGTCCTCAGCTGTAAGTTCTTGGTCACCTGTGGATTGGATGGAGAATGGTCATTGTTGTGCACTCTGCAAGCATGCTGTTAGCTGTGTGTCTTCCACTGTCTGTACACTACACAATTGACTGATCTTCACATCGTTTTGTATGTGCAATACTGTGCCTCCTAACATGGTGCAGAGATACATACAGTACTTGTACTGAAATCATGTTCATTGGGACATGTTGCCATGTAGGGACAAGCACACCATCTTTTCATTGTTGTCTCTTTGTTGATTGGTCTGACCTGGCAGACGTCACATCTGGTTATGGACTGGGCATTGTATTGTACTGCATGACTTTGTCCTGTCATGTACATATTTTGATTCATGAGCCCACACATGCTTTCTAGATATTGAAATGGTCCTTGCTGATTGGGTCACATGGCAATGCACTGATCAGTATGTGCTGTCCATGGTTGTGCCCAGTCTTCCTTGTGCATGTGCATTGGTGTGTGACTCTTTGGTAGCTGTGACAGTTCGCTTTGCTTACCTGTGTGCACACTGAGCGCGTCAAGCGGGGTCGGTGTGCATATTTGTGCTTTGAGAGGGCTGGTGTTGCCATATGGCAGCATTTCATTTGTGACAAATGTGTGGGTGCACGCACAGGCTACCTACCTGTAAGGTGAAGGTGAACAATGCAATGGCTTCCACCTGCTGCTGGGTGGGAGAGAGTGCTCAATCCTGCTGGGGTGTGGGATAGGGGGCATGGTGGGAGTACTAGTGCAGGACTCCCTCCCCAAAACAGACCTCACAGGGAAGATGGCTACCTACCTGTCAGGTGAAGGTGAGCAATGCAATGGCTTCCAACTGCTTCTGGGTGGTGTGGGGGAGTGATCCATCCTGCTGGGGTGTGGGACAGGGGGCATGATGGGAGTAGTGGTACAAGCCTCCCTCCCCCAAATAGACCTCACGGGGAAGATGGCTACCTACCTTTTAGTTTGATGAGGGTGATGCAATGGCTGACACTGGCTTGTGGGTGGGGTGGTGGAGGGATCCATCTTGATGATGCTGTGGGACAGGGGGCCTGGTGGGAGTAGTAGTGCAGGCCTCCCTCCTTCAAAAAGACCTCCCAGGGAAGATGTCTACCTACCTGTTAGGAGAAGGTGAGCAATGCAATGGCTTCCAACTACTTCTGGGTGGTGTCGGGGAGTGATCCATCCTGCTGGGGTGTGTGTTAGGGGGCATGGTGGGAGTAGTGGTACTAGCCTCCCTCCCCAAACAGACCTCACAGGGAAGATGGCTACCTACCTGTTAGTTTGATGAGGGTGATGTAATGGCTGACACTGGCTTGTGGGTGGGGTGGTGGAGGGATCCATCTTGTTGATGCTGTGGGACAGGGAGCATGGTGGTAAAAGTAGTGCAGGCTGCCTGTGCTCATGATCCCATGGTAATATTTCTAGCTACGTTTAGGGTAAATGGGAGTGAGTGAAGGTTGGATCTGTGAGACAGGTTTTTGTGGGTGTCTGGTGCAGATGGATGGGATTTGTCTTGGGTGGTGTGGATTTTTGGTTGTGCAAGAAAGTACATATCAGTGTGTTGGTTAACATTTGTTTGTACTTACCAGCCCCCACTCCCCCGGATACTCCTGTGATACTCTCAGGATGCTGAATGGCAAGCACCTTCTCCTCACATGGTGTGAATGTTTTCGGTGGGAAGGGTGGGCCACTGCCAGTCCGGTTAGCCAGCTCCCAGTTCTTGCTCCTCCTCTCTTTGACAACCCTCTTGAGATCATGTCATGGCTTCATGATCTCCTTCTTGGATCGCGGGGTGGTCCCTACTGCATTGACCCTTTGTACTATCCTCTCCTACATTTGTGTCCTTGTGGCTAATGGGGTCTGTTGGACCAGGCTACCGAACAGTTGTGGTTCCACTCTGACTATCTCATTTACCATGACTGTCAACTCACTCTCTGTGAATTTGGGGATTTTATGTGAGGGCATGGTGTGTGGTGTTCAACGTGTTTGTGGGTGCAGGGGTGTGGGTGGTGGGTGTGATGTTTGTGTGTGAGGTGTGTTATGTGCTGGGGGTTGTTGGTGCTGGTGTGGTGGTGGTGGTGGTGAGTGTGCTGTGTTCGTTTGCCTCTCCTCTCTGATCTGGTGGATGCTCTTCTATTCTGGAGTGTTGCAAAGGATTGAGGTCAGGGAAGGGGCTGCTTTTATACTCAGCTATATGGGTGTGTCCAAAGGGGGTTTTGCTGTCGGGTGTTTTGTGGGTGTTGTCCTGGGAATTGTATGTTTCTGTTTGGAATGTATTTGTTTCATTGGGATGTGTTTGGTGTACTTGGGCGGCATGGTTACTCTGATCTGTGCATTGTTTGGCATTATTGTGGGGTTTTTTCATCGTCTGCCATGTTTTCTATGGTTCGTCCGCTGCGGTGGATATGCTGCAGCTCTTCCGCTGGCTCTCCCATTCCCTCCAGTGTGCAACTGCAGCGGTCAGAGACAGCGGATCGTACCGCGGGGGACTCTGGGATATCCTAATTTCCCGTGCGTTGTCTCCACTATGCTTGCGGCGGGTTGTAGATTTTCCACTGCGTTTCTGACCTTCGCAGGCAGATCTTGGACCTCACCGCCCACGACAAGTGGTTTTTATTTGCCCCCTACCGCAGCAGTCGGCCTTTTTTGGCGGTTGATCCTAATTTGACCGCCGGTTTATCCACGGTCCAGGCGGACGGTTGTTTTCCGCTTCCATGGCGGTCGGGGTGGTTTTCTGACAGCCATCCTAATGGGCCTCTAGTTATTTTCCTCACTATTATTTTCATCTTCCGTCAAGAACTATAACATTGTCTCTGTGATTGTTCCCCATTTTGCATAGTGACTACTGGGAGCACTTGTATTTTTTTGGGACAATCAAGAATGAGACACATTATACGTCCTAAGCATCCAGTCCTTGACAGAACCACTGCTCTACATATTGAACCAAATCCAAATCACTTTACATTAAATCCAGCACAACCCAAATCCATCACCAAGTTATGAGATTGAGCATACTGCTCGGGCCATTATACCCAGGATTCTCCAGGATTCTTTAGCATAACTATGCAATGCCTCTTCACAGCTCCAGATAAAAATGAGCATAATATTGAAGAAGTACCTACAGAACGATTAGACAACCACAAACAGAACAGTAAACTGATTAGTTAAAACATTAGATTACAGGAAGGCATGCCTAAACACCACACAAGATGGTGACCATCCTCCTAGGCTCCCTCTAACAATGTTTACTGTCGGAGGTGAGCACCATACCCTAAGCCTTTTTCAGGTGTTTCCAGTGAAGTTTCAGGCATTTTGGAGCTACGGTGGTCGTGTAGCAGTTCGAGCCCTGAAGCAGCCACCATTTTGTACCGCACATGTTCAACACTCCTGAGGTAATCTATTTTCCTAGCCGTTACAATACTCTTTAGATTTTACCTGTTTTCCCTTGCCACAATATGAGTTCTGCCGACTTTATTTACTTATGAAAACAATGAATTGCCGAATTGGGCATCTCAAGTTATATATCACTTGCAATATTCCCATATTTGGTTGGTGATAAGCAGAAGGGCTCCATGTTGATATTTATTTTGGATGTGCACTAATAATCACAACATACCCATCCTTTTTTGTTGACAATCTTTTTGGCAACATGTACTCTTCCTTAGCATAATTTTCATTAAAGTCAGTGCTATGGTTAATGTTGTTGGAACTCCTGCTTTTGCCATTCAATCACTGGCTAAATATCTAAATATTATAGAGTGACAATGATTCAAAGTTATTTGGTTCTCCATGGGTATGGCCTGCTGATTGAAGTGTGCTACTAAGTTGCAGTTCTCTATAACCAAACTCATCAACAGGAAGGCTCGTCATCAAATAGAACTTGTCCTGGACTACCTCTCTGCTATTATAGAGGATGGCTGCAACAACAAAGGGTGCTCTATGACGTCTGCTTCCGGAGCTAATTCCCCAAATCAACAGGATCGGTCAACCAACCCAAAAAAGACGATGAATCTCCCTCAAGTTCACCTTCACCTTTCATACTTTGGAGGAAATTAGTACCTTAAAGCCTTTTGTCATTAAAAATAATGCTTCTCTTTAACGTATTGAAGACAAATGGTGCTCTTACGACCAATCTATTTTTTCCATCGAACAACTAGTCAGTGATGTTGAAGACTCCATTCCTAATATCTCTAACTTGGAAAAATAAATAGTGCAACTTAAAAAATGCACATAGGATTTAGAAAATAGGAATATAGTAGAAAACCCTAAGGCTTTATGGCATACCGGAAAATTCTGAGGGATCAAATAGGATGGATTTTTTTGCAAAAGGCAATCGTTCAATTGAGCACATTGCATAGGACCCAAACCATCATTGTCTCCTTGTTCAAGACCTAGCAGGATCATTGTTCTTTCGCTACAATCAACGGACTATATGGAAATATTATTGGCAGACAAAGAACTAGGGGGCTCATTAGGATGGCGGGAGACCGGCGGTGGCGGTCCTTCCGCCATCACACAGGATATTCCCACTGCCAAATTAGGATGGCGGTAGGAATCCCAATCTGTCCCTGGCAGGCGGAAAGTTCGTCCACCACGGTTCTGCAAGGCGGTCCGTTTCTGCCAGACTTGCGGAACCAAAACACAGGCCAGCATTGCGGCAGTACCTTGCAGGCACCATCGTAGGGATTCGGTAATGCCTTTACTCCTGTCTTTTCGTGGCAGTCATCCCACAGCGGAAACACAGGTAGAGGCTGCATTTGGGGGCCCGTTGCGGGCCCCCTCTGTGTTGGGGGTGCACTGGGGGTACCCATGGTACCCACCTGCATTTCCCTGCACTGCGTGGCAGGCACCCATCCGCAATGTTAAATGTCCTGCATACGCTCACCAGTATGGAGGGCACATCCTAATTGCAGTCGTGGGACCGCTGCATGTCTGGCGGGTGGTCCCAGCACTGCAACGATGGCGGGTAGACTGATGTCCGCCTGCCATCGTAATGAACCCCTAGGTACTACTTTACAATGGTCAAGAAATAGGGACTTCTTTTTACAGGAGGTTCAATGATTGAATATCAATGTAACAAATATCAATGTTCTAAATATTGACAACAAAAATATTGACTACAAAAATATCGACTTCCAATAATTTTACAGGTAAGTACAAAAATATTGAATAAAAAATATTGAATTTAAAAATATAGATGTAGATAAATATTTATTTAAAAATATAACTAAAATAAAATAATATATGTTAAATGTATAAAATATTAACATTATCTTTAACAGAATGAATTACATTTTATATATATTTTACCTAAATATAAAAAATAAATGACATTAAAAAAATATAAAAACACAAACATAATAATTTATACATATACATATATATAATGTATTAACTATTAACTTTATTTAATTTTTACACTTTTAAATTATTTAAAAATAAAATATATACAGATATCAATATTTTAAATAAAAAAATAACCATTCTATAATTATTTCAACCATTAAACTATTAAAAAAAATTAAAACGTACAATAAATACAACAGTAGGGAAAATGTTGGATAGCGGGATAATTACCTTTACTATTCCAACTCCAATGAGTGCAACAGTAGAAAAAGTATTGGCTAGCGGAGGGGTAAACATTACTATTCCCACTCCAGTGAGTGCAACAGTAGGAAAAGTGCTGGATAGCGTAGGGGCAAAAATTATTATTCCCACTCCAGTGAGTGCAACAATAGGGAAAGTGTTGGATAGCGGAGGGGTAAAAATGACTATTCCCACTGCAGTGAGTGCAACAGTAGGGAAAGTGTTGAATAGCGGAGGGGTAAAAATTACATTTCCAACCCCACTGAGTGCAACAGTAGGGAAAGTTAATAGTAACATTTAAAGAATTAAAAAACATTACATATTTGTAAAAATAAATAAACAATATTTTAAAAATATAACTGATTAAATATATTAAACATTAACATTAACATTAAGGGGCCGATTCCGATTCGGTAAAAACCACTCTGAATAGCCGTACGAAGCATTTTTCCCATACGAATCGTACCCTGCAACATCCCCGTACGTACGAGGAAGTACAATTCATACCTGGAGCAGGACTTCGTACGAATCATACAAAGACCATACGACTCTAATCTCTGCACGATTCTCCCTCGGAACCTGCTGTACGCGACATCCGTGTGGCTTGAAGCAGGTTTTCCCGACCCAGCAAGTACGATTCGTGTCGGGTATGCACCGTACAACGCTTTTTTTACGGGAACCCAAAATGTCCGGAGAAGCAGAGTTCTCCTCGAAACAGGAACGGAATGCCCCCCCGGGTACGGTGCGTACACCCCATGTCTGCAGGGGTACGGTGCGTACCCCTGCGATCATGGGGTGTACCTAAGCATGGGCGAATTTTGCGAATCTCGCGTTCGCGAATTTTGCGGATTTGCGAACTCGCAATCCGCAAAATCCGCAAATTCTCGCGAATTTGCGGATTTTTCTTTTGTGTTTGCCACTCTCTGTCACCACTGCCACTCTCTGACTACTCATGCCACCCTCTGGCCCACCCATGCCACCCTCTGTTTCATCACAGCACCCTCTGGTTGTCCAGTCAGTGTACATTATTGTGGCAAAGCAAAGCACACCTTCCCTGCCTCAAGTGACCTGAATTAATTTGGGGCTGATTAATGTGTCACAGAACATTTTTTTAGCTGGCACCTGCTTCCTTAGTGCTTCCTGATTAGTGATCTTTTGCACTTGCTAAGTGCTTTCATTGTTGCAAAATTAGTTACAACACCTGCCCTGCCCCAACTGACAATAATGAATTAGGGGCTGATTAATGGATTTGAACTTCCAGCCTGGCTCCTGCTTGTCTCCCTTAGCTGTAATTCAGGACCTTTGTGGCATATGTGTAACTATTCTGAGGTTCAGAGCAGGGTCACATAATAGTTGCAACTGGCAACTGAACTCTGGAGGGGCCCCTCAGGAAGCACTACAGGAAATGGCTACTAATGAGGAGCCTGAACTTTTGAACCTGGTAAGTAGTTTCAGTTTTGCTAAGATCGTATTTCTGCAATTTAGCGCTTATTCGCGGGGCGCGAAGTTGTACTGGGAAGCCGCGAACTCACGCGAACAGTGCGAGCAAGCCATAAAATCCGCTGCTCGGGGATTTGCGGATTTTGCGGGAGATTCGCAAATCTCGCGGATTGCGAATTTACCGAAAATCCGCAAAATCCGCGAGCGAAACGGATTTTCCGCCCATGCTTAGGTGTACGCACCATACCTTATGATCACTGTGTGTACGCACCGTACCCCATGATCACAGGGTGTATGCACCGTACCCCTGCGATCATGGGGTGTACGCACCGTACGGTGCGTATGTGATTGTGTGGTTGTCCGTATGAATCACCCTTACCTGACGTGGACAGTACGAATCGCGTCCTCATACCCTGGTCCAGATCGTACTCGTCGGGTCGTACAGCATGTTTACGAATCGTACGGTTCACTGTGAGGGTCTGTGTCGTACGGTTTGACCCTTGCAATTCATACTGATCGGCACGATTCGGGCGGATTGACGAGATACGGACCGCACTACACGATTTGGACGGACGTGTACGATTCGAAAGGAGAGGGCTCCTGATACGATTCGGACGGGCGCTTTTTTTCCCGAATCGGAATCGGCCACTAAATATAATAATTACATATAACAAAAAGGTACATTTTTATCTAAAAGAAATAACAAATACATGTATAAACAATATTTATTTAAAAAAAGCAAATAATAATGTATTTATTTAATTTCCTACCCTATAACATCACACCAATAGAAACAGTCAACATTTTTATTTAAATTTATTTCCATAATAAATAATGAATTAGAAAAATATTCTTAATACAAAATTAATAAAAATTCATTTAACACACATTCTTTAACACTATAATATTCCCAACACAAACCTAAAATTAATCACAGAATTACCATAATTAACTAATTGTTAATTCATCAATTGGAAATAAATTACTTTCCACCCTTCCCACTATTTACACCATTTACACCCATAAACACCACAACAAACACCTACAATTAATTACACCATTAACATAATGAATTGCCAAATAATTAATCAAAATTAATGAACAACCATTCATTAAATAATTAATTATAAATCAATTTACACATTTAACACTATAACATCTCAATTTAACAAATATGAATACGTAAAAATTATTAAATAAATGTTCCATAATTAAGTTACTTCCTACCCTATTCCCCTATAAACCCACAACCCCATTACGGACCTAATAACGCATAATTCAAATAAAAAATAAATAATAACTACTACAATAATCAATACATTTGATATGATTAAATTACTTCCCACCCTATTCCCCTATAAACGCACAACCCGCTACGGAATTAAAAACCCAAAATTAAAACAACAACAAAATGAATAACTACTAACATTTTGACATATATAATAAAAACACAAACAATTCGTATACAAAAATGCATATATTACACACATACAAAATATATATTAAAATACATAACATTAATAAAAAAACAATATTTTTAACATCTATATTTTTGCAAACGATATTAAACACTTCAATATGTTTTAAATCAATATTACTTACCTAAAATCGATATCCTTGACTAGGATAATTTGTCTGTTGATATTTTTGACCAATGATATTTTTGACACAATATTTGTGCAATTTAATATTTTTTATTCGATATTCTGTCTCTTCTTCTTACAGGATGTTTCCAATCCAACTGCAGCCAGAAGAATGCATTTTCTTGAGAGGCATCCTCAGCTGAAGTCAATGAACATTAGATATGAGTTGGTACGTCTGTGTTTTTTCAAAATTACTTATAAAGGCCAACCATACACTTTTGAAGACCCCGATTGTGTGCAAGACTTCCTACGTCAACATAGCAACGAGGGTATGGCGATTGTCACAAATGCTAAAGCTTGATTATGTTCTCTTTCATTTTGCTTACTTTTTTTCTAAGTAACAAAATGTTTGGTTTCCTTTAGTTTGTATTCCCTTGGCTGTTATCAATTACCCTTTTGTTGTGTTTTTCCCATTTTGTTTCAGTTTGCTTCATGCATTGGATCCCCACATCAGTCCTAATTATGCCTGCCTCATTCCATTATCACCAACCTTTTTTCCCAGTAGTGGTAAGTCCAGGCGCGGCTCCTGTAGGTAAGAGCGGTGGGTCCCGATGGGGGTGATTTTGATGGATGACGACAAGGGAAAGTTAGTTATTTATTTAATTTCCCCTCGTCATCGTCCGTCTAAATCCCTCCCCCACTGCCCACCACTCTTACCTGGACTGACCGCAGCTGGGTAGGTCTGTTTTCCAGTTCCTTCTTTTGTTATATTCCTATTTGAGATGGTCCAGTTTTACTCCTTTCTTCTTGTTCCCTCTCTTTGGTCAGTGGCTTTCCTTTTGCTATTTTCTACAATGGCTATGTTCCTGTTCTTGGCCATTTGGAGCCAGGATTGGCACATCTACATCAGGTGTGCCATATCCCCTTTGCGATGTTCATATTAATAATTTATGTTTCATTTGCAATTAAGGAACTTATCTTTAAATGGCCTTTTCTCTACTACTTTTTCTTACTTTCTTCTCTCACTTCTTTGTTATTTTTTTCCTTTTCCTTTTTTCTCCTCTTCTCATGCCCTTCATGATTTATAGAGTTATAACACGGAATGTCAATGGCTTAAAAAACCCAGTTAAACTTCAACGTGTTTTGTTACATTTATGTAGATTACAATGCCAATTAGCCTTACTTCAAGAAATTCATCTTACTGAAAAGGAAACTGTCATGTTAAAAAAGTTTTGGATGGGTGAAATGTTCTCTTCCCCATCTGTTCTTTGCAAAAATTGTTTGATTATTCTATGTCAAAAGCACCTAAAGATTTCACTTGTATCCCAGGACTGTGACATTGATGGAACCCCGATTGGAGTTGGTGGAGTGCCACTACTAGGAGTTCCACAGAGTTGGGAAAAATCTCCATGGAACGACCCTCCACTCCCCGTCTCCACCCACTTCTAATAAAAAATAGAAATAAAAAAATTAAAGAAGAAAAAATAATTAACCACTGCTGTGGTGTCTCCGGGCTCCCTCCTCCTCTTTGCCATGGTCTCTCTCGCCTTCTTCTGGTCCACATACGTCTTATGAGAACTAAACATGCGTGCACACGTGCATGTGCGCAGTCCTACCAAGACCGATGTAGGGGTTTGCGTCGGTGGGCGAAGATACAGCAAGAGAGACCCCGGCGAGGAGAAGGAGGGCAACCCAGAGATGCTACAGAGAGGCAAGTGTGTTTTTCCTCTTTAATTGTGTAGGGGGCGCTGGATAACTCCGCTCCGCTGACGAGGCGGAGTTTTGTCACTACTCCACGTTCTCAATGGAGTACGGAGTAGGAAACACTCTGCAAACTCTGATGGCGGAGCGGAGTTCTCTGCTCGGGCTTGATTGATAGTCGGTGGTTATTAGTTACAATGAAGATAGATGACACCCCTTTCACACTATTGAATGAATATGGTCCCACACATCCAGACCATGAATTCTGAAAACTGATTTCCCAAAGGTTCACTGAGCAATTGTTGGCTTCTGTATCTTTAATGCTAGCGCACATACCACCATGACCATGGGTTAAATGTTAGAATTGTGGCATGTGGAATGGTCAGGAGAGCAGTTGGACTTGGTGACTGCTCTGACCGGTCGCATACTCTGTACTTGAATAAAGGAACTTTACTCACCTGATGACTCCTGCACTTCCTTTTCAGCGTTATATTAGGTGGAAACTGCAATCAGATTTTGGATCCTTTTCTGGACCTTTCTACCTCTACAAATGCTTTTTTCCTCATAAGCCCATAAATCCTTTCAACACACTATATCTCAACACTCATCTGATTCTTGGAGAATTTTTAATCCAGATCTTAAGGAATATTCCTTCAATTCTGCTCCTCATCACTCTAAAATTAGAAATGATTATATTTTCCTAAGTAAAAACTGTACTCCAACACTTAAGTAATTTAGAGATTGGTGTGATTCTGATATAGAACCATGCCCCTGTCTGGAAAGATCTTTAAATCCTCAGTGACCAAAATAATAAATCAAGTTGGAGATTCAATAATTCTCTACCCTCTGATCATTGCTTTCTTACTTCATATGAAACCTTTATATCTGAAATTCTTGAACAAAATGATACTCGGGACATACCCTTTCATTTTGCATGGAATGCTATTCAAGTAGTTTCCAGAGGCTTTATTGACATTTATGACTCTTATAAAAAGACATTTATAGAAAAACACTGCTATTTTAACTAATATCAAGCATCTAGAACATTCTTATTATGCATCTAAAAATAATAAAGCAGATTTGGACACGTTGATTGTGGCCAAGGTACAATTTAATACATTCTCTACTGAAAAAGTCTGCCAAACACTCCTTAAAGTTAATGTTAGGTACTATGGTTGAAAGAATAGAGCGGGTGGCGTGCTAGCTAACTATTAAAAGAGTAGAAGGGAAAAATTACTATTAAATCTATTTACAGGACTGCACAAACCCAATTGCTCCATAAAGCCGATATAGCAGATCGCTTTGCAGAATAGTATCAATGAATACTCCTGAAACCAGTCCCTCTGAAGAACTAATTGATTGCTATTTTTCGAACTTTAAACCCAGGCATCTCACCACCATAGTTACTTCTCCTCTTGAATCTCCCTTAACAATGTATGAACTACAATTGGCAGTCAAACGTTGGTCAAAAGGTAAAGCGCCTGTTCCCAGTGGCTGTACCAAGGAATTTAATCTCCAATGTTCTAATCTACTCCTCCCTAAACAATTTAAACTAATAAACGATTTGCTTTCTTCTAATTATTCCATGTGTTCATTTTCAGAGGTGTTGATATGTATCATGTCAAAAAAGGATTGCAACCCAGCCGGTTGTAAAAATGTCCATCCCATCTCCTTCATCAACACTGATTGCAAGATTTTTGAAGAGGCCATTGCTCTTGGATTAATTGATCCTATTCCTGATCTTATTGCTTCTGAACAATCTGGTTTTGTTAAAAACATAAACATAGCAGATAATTTGCTTACCTTCCTGCATATTCTCAGAACAGCAAATAAGATGAACTTTTCTTTTGCTGTTTTGATCCTTGACGCAGAAAAGGCCTTTGATAAAGTTAACTAGAAGTCTCTTATGAAGGCCCTGGCATGGCCTGCATTCAGTCCCTACATTTTACAACTAATATCTTACTTTTCTCATCCCCTCATTCAAAAGTCATGCTAAACGGAATCCAACCTCTGCTTTTCCCTCTCAACAGAGGTACTAGACAGGGATGCCACTTATCTCGGTTATTACTTATTCTTGTGTTAGAACCCTTTTTACATCAATTAATACATTGAGATACCCTTTCTGGCTTTAATATTAAAAACACACATATTAAATATGCAACTTTTGCTGATGATATTCTTCTTTCTTCTTTTCATGTCAAGAGCTGAATCCTTACTCCTCACTTTTTTCAATTAGCTGCAACTATATTTGAAAGTGTGAGGTTAAATCAGAGGTTTTGCCCCAATATAAATATTGCATAAAGGATCCTTATGTTGAGGCAGATTTATTGAAATCCTAGTGAGATTACATTTTTGGGGATTTTCTATCTCAATAATATTAGAAACATGTTAACGTTCAATGTGGAAAGTGTGGTTTCTAGGGTTATTCACTTCCCACAAATTTGGTCACCTCTATTTCTGTCTTGGTGGGGTCATTTGGACACCATCAAGATGATGTTACTTCCAATTGTACATTTCGTTCTTCATATGTTACCTATAAAGATCCCTAGGAAGTATTTGAAGACACTAGATTAACTTTTATCTTGTTTCCCAAGTAATGGGAAAGCATTTCAGATTTCTTTTGATAGTTTAAAGCTCCTCAAGCCTAATTTCTTTATATACCATGAAGCATTTGGAATTAAGCAAGTCCAGCATTCCTTTTCTGATGCTAGAGATACTTATTCCATATTGCAATACCTACTAGAATCTCTGATGATATTTCCTTTCTCCCATAAACATATCATTTTCATGTCCCAAATGCACTGGTTTTGGTTGCCATCTGTAAATTCTAATTCTTGTTTCCTGCTCGAGCCATTTTTCATCTCCAACAAATCTTCATCTGACCAGTTACTCTAAAGCCCTATCTGGTATAATAAACAGCTCATATTAAATGGGAGGTCTTTGATGTGGAGGAGATGGATTGATAGGGGTCTTTTTTACTATCTCACAATTAAAATATACCTTCTCAGGTATTCCTTTTGAATCACTTTCTCATCCATACAATTTACCATTTACATTCCTTAGACATTATACGTTATTGAAATATATCCTTCAAACTCCTTTCACATTCTTTGGGTCAGAATGATGATATGCAGTCTACTCTTTTTCCCCCTACTACAACAACCACAGCTTCACTCATTTACAAATAACTCATTACATCCATCCACAATAGACCTAAGTCCAAGCAGGAAACTTTGTGGGAACTTGATTTACAATGTAATTGATCTTTCTCTATTTGGGAAAAGCTCTGGCCAAAAATTAATTCCACTACCCGTCCATCTAAATTAACACAAACATTATACTACTTTTGCAATATAGACTATTTTAAACGCCATCTCATTTTTTTAACCTTAAGCTCTCAAACAAGATACTTGTTGGCGTTGTAATTCCATTTCTTATTCATATTTTCATTTATTCTTCTATGCCCAAATGTTTCTATTTTCCAGGTTTAGTTATGGGCTAGTATTGTAGCTATCACTGGAGTCTCAGCACCATTTTCTTTAGATAAAATATTCCTTTTTGGATTACATTTCATATTGTCAGATAACAGATTGCATGGTAAGTTAGTCAATCTTTTATTAGCAATTGGTTTACAGGTGATTATGTCCAAATGGAAATTTACAGAAAATGTCACCACTCAGCAGTGGTGGAATTTAATATTTCATAATATATATTCACTTACAATGCACAGCTCATGACTTCACATATTACTACACTCATGACATGGTCAGTGACATCAGTGATATGACATCTCGAATTACATCACTAATGACATCACTGATGACATCATTGAGTGAATGTAAGTGTTTTTAAGAGTACACTAAGGTACTACAAAAGTACTATACTGGGTGTGGGACTAATGAGTGATACAACATCTAAGATATATTATGTGTGTGGCTGGGTGACTGTATGTATCCTTTTATGTATGGGTGTGTGAGTTGCTGTATGGGTGTATACGTGTGAGTAGCTGTGTGAGTGAGTGAGTGGGTGAGCATCTGTCTGGCTGTATGAGTGAGTGACTGAGTGTGTAAGTAGCTGTATGGGTGAGTGAGTAGCTGTTTGAGGGAGTGTTTAGTTAAGTGAGCTGGTGTGTGTGTAGCTGTGTTGGAGAGTGCGTGTCAGTGTGCACAATTGTATGGGTGAGTGAGAAGATGTGTGAGTGCTTGCATGGATGTATGAATTGGTATGTAAGTAATTTTGTGGGTGTGTAAGTGTTTATATGGGTGAGTGAGTGGGTGTGTTGAGAGGCTTATGGGTGAGTGAGTGGGTGTGTGAGCCCCCTTGTAGGTGAATAAGTAGGTGTGTGAGTAGCTGTATCGCTGAGTGCAAAGGCTGTGTGAGTGACTATTTGGGTGAATGCTTATTTTTATGAGTAGCTTTATGGGTGCGTGAATGGTTGTTTGAGTGGCTGTATGAGTGAGAGAGTGGGTGTGTTAGTGGCTGTATGAGTAAGAGAGTGGGTGTGTGAGAGGCTCTATGGAGAAGTGAGTGGGTGTGTGAGTACTAATATGGGTCTGTGAATGAGTATGTGAATTGTTGTGTAGGTATGTGAGTGGGCAAACTAGGGTTGTTGGGGGTATGAGTCGGTGTGTGAGTGGTCCTGTAGATAATGTCATCAGTGATGTCATTTGAGATATCATCAGTGATGTTATCAGTGATGTCACTGACCATGTCACGAGTGATGTAACATTTGAGGTCATAAGCAGTACATTGCGGGGAGTAAGTTATATTTGGCTCAGGTAACTATAACTACTGAATTTCACTGGTTTTATTCTAGTGAAATCTGAGCCTAACTATAATGTCCCTGTAACCTTTGGATTTTTTCAGTGAATTTCTAAGGTTTTTTAAAATTCTATTTCCTAACTATAAAAACCCTGTAACCTTTGTTTTTTAAGTGAATTTCTATGGTTTTTCAAAAACTATTTCCTAACTATTAAATCTCTGTAAACTAAGAGGGTCATTAGGATGACGGGCAGACTTTGTCCGCCCGTCATCCTACCGGTGAAAGGGACGGCCCGCCATAAGCGCGGGGGTCCCATGGCTAGCATTAGGATGCGCCCGCCACAGTGGCGGGTGCATCCTGCATTCCTTCCATTGTGGCGGGCGGTGCACTCAGCACTGCCCGCCACAATGGCAGGAAGGCATGCTGTGCACTTCCATGCACAGCATGGCAGGTACCGCACGGTGCCTGCCATGCTGTGCATGTAACTGCTGGGGGGTACCAGAGGTACCCCCCATGTGCACCCCCCACCTCCCCAGAGTCCATGGGTGCCCGCACCGGGCCCCCAAAGCAGACTCCACATACTTTTCCGTGGCGAAAGGCATCTGAAAAAGCCCATTGTAATATGGCTGGCTGTGTCTGATAGACACCGCCACCATATAAACCCTTTTCCACCCCGGTCGCAAGACTACAGGGGCGGAAAAGCGGCATACGGTCTTTCCGTCCGCCGCGGACCCCACAGCTACACTAATATGGCGGGGGGTCATTCCGGCTAGGATGGCGGGCAGATCGTCCCGCCATCCTAATGGGGGCCTTACTTTTTAACCGATTTTCTAAGGTTTTTTAAGTTGTAGTTGTGTTTTCAGAGTGGTGAAGAAAGGGGGCAGCCCTCTGACCAGCTCTATGGAATCCTGCTGTGCTGAACTTATTGGAGGTAACAGGAGGGCTTCTAAGCCCTGAAGACTGAGCTTCCAAGCGGACTTCTTACCCCAACCAGTAGTGCGCCAGGAGGCGTGTTTGCAGAGTAGTGAGGATGGGGGCATGGCCTCCGAAGACCTCTCAGCAATTCTACTGTGTGGGACTTACTGGAGGTAACAGGAGGGCTTGTCGACCCCGAAGGACCCTCGTCATCCAAAGGGACTTCATCCCCCAAGCAGCAGTGCGCCCGCAGGGGCGTTTGCAGAGTGGTGGAGAAAGGGTGTGTGGCCTCCAACGTACTTTCAGCAATTGCACTTTGTGGGACTTATTGCAGGTAACAGGATGGATTGTTGGCCCCCAAGGATCCTCAGCATCCAAGGTTCCTTCATCCCCCTACCAGAAGTGCTCCAGGAGGTGTGCTTGCAGATTGGTAGAGAAAGGGGCATGACCTTCAAAGACCTCTCAGCAATCCTGCTTTGTAGAACTTACTGGAGGTAACAGGAGGGCTATTTAGCCTCCAAGGATCCTCTGGAGCCAAAGGGTCTTTATTCCCTAACCAGCACTGCCACAAGGCACGTTTGCAGAGTGGTAAAGAAAGGGGGCATGGTCTCCGGCAACTTGCTGGTCTTTTTTAAAATAATGTATTTCTTCAGGGAGGGGGCCGCATTCCCTGGGCCAATTTGGGCCCCAGGCGCCCCATCTTCCAGGGCTAATTTTTTTCCCAGGGACCCCGTCCCCCCGGCCCGGCCTCACTTGTGGGTACCCTGGTCCTACCAAGATAATTGTATTGAGAGTATGAGAATATATATATATTTTTTGTATTCTTGTATGTTTTAACATCACATATATTTATGGTGGATGAGCACAGGGAAATCCCTGTTTACCATTTGAAAGCTGTGAAAACATGCGACGTGAGATATATGCAGTGTTTTCTCAGTATTTATGCCACAAAACCATTTATTGTTGATGGGTGGTGGGGCTTGTTCACCGTGACAAAGGCTGTTTAGAGCTGAAACGTGCCAGAGAAGTGGTGTGGTCCATTTTTGTACATAAAGAACGCAGACATCTGCAATGCTTCTGGAGTGCTTGTGTTCTTTTTCTGCAGATTCCAGTTTCTAAGGTTAAGAAACGGACACCGACACAGGGGATGAATGAGAGATAAGCTTCCTCTCTTATTGCAATGTACGACTGCTACGTGTTTCAGCACTTCCTGCCTTGCTCACACAACATATATATATATATATATATATATATATATATATATATATATATATATATATATATATATATTCACAGAAAAAACCATAGGTTATAGTGGATATATAGTTAGGAATTTGCATTTACAAAACCTTGAAAATTCAATGAAAAAACCATTGGTTTTAGGCCATATATAGTTAGGGATTTGCATTTACAAAACCTTATTTTACTCGCATAAAACCATTGAAATTCCATATATAGTTATAAGCGCTAACTATATATCGCGCACCCGCAATCCACTGCTGATGATGTCACATATTACATCATTCATGACATGGTTAGTGACATCACTGATGACATCACTGATGACATCTCAAATGACATCACTGATGACATCACTGATGACAACATCCAGTGACTGTATGTTTCTGTAAAGTTAAAATATCTCTTACATATTGAAGAATGAGTGGATATATAAGTGTCTGGATGAAGGATTTAGTAGGTGCATGACTGACTGTATGAGTGAGTGATTAAATGTGTCTCACTGAGTGCATGGGTTAGTGACTAAACTGTCTTAATTTGTGCATCATTATGTCTGTTGTTCTGTAAACTGTTGCATGTGTTGATAAGTAGCTATATGAGTAACTATATGGGTTATTGATTGGTTGCCCAAGTATTTGTATGGGATACTGAGTGTGTGTGTGGGTGGCTGGGAGGTGTGTGACTCTGTGCATAGATGTGTGAGCAGTTGATTCACTAGATGTATGGTTTCAAAAGTGCATGTGGAAACAGCTGTATGGGCGGTTGACTGTGTGCATGAGTGTATTGGTGAGTGAATGGATATCTCAGTGCTACATGTCAAAGTAAGTACATATGTAAAACACAGTACATGTGAGAGTTGACATATATAAATAACTGTGCATAAGAGCCAGTGAATGTGTGAGTGGCTGTATGGATCATTGTGAACTTGTATCAGGGATTGTATAATAGAGTAAATATGTGTTAGTATATGTTTGAATAAGTAAAGTTTGTATAACTGTATAGTTGAGGAAATGGAGGTGTGATTGATTCTTTGCATGACCGACTAGGTGTGTGAGTAACTCCATGGATGAGTGACAGTCTGTGAGTGTCTGTTTACACTGATTGTATCTAAGGTTATATTAGAGTCTGAAGAGGTTCATCGTATTATCACATGAATGATATCATCAGTGATGTTATCAGTCATGTCAAATGAGATGTTTTCAGTGATGTCATCAGTGATGTCATTTGAGATGTCATCAGTGATGTCATCAGTGATGTCACTAACCATGTCATGAATGATGTAATATGTGACATCATCAGCAGTGGATTGCGGGTGCGCGATATATAGTTAGCGCTTATAACTATATATGGAATTTCAATGGTTTTATGCGAGTAAAATAAGGTTTTGTAAATGCAAATCCCTAACTATATATGGCCTAAAACCAATGGTTTTTTCATTGAATTTTCAAGGTTTTGTAAATGCAAATTCCTAACTATATATCCACTATAACCTATGGTTTTTTTTGTGAATTTCATTGGTTTTTTAATAGCAAATATGAAAAGCTTTAAAATGTCAAGTACGTGATAGATAAAAACATTTTCGTATTTATGCACGCTGATGTGCTTTGAACGCTGCACCCCCCCCCTCCCCTCTTTTGTCTTAGTAGTACTCTCTCTTTGCAGATACTGAAGGGTAGTTAACGCAGGCCTTTACCCCCGTTGTAATCCGTCGTGCCTGCTTGTCTCTCCATTTGATTGATTGTTGTCCAAGCATTTACTGTTTTAGAATTGGTTCTCTTTGGATCATTCTCTATTTACAAACAAGCACAAAGTCGCAATACTCTGTTTAGTCTTTGCAGATAGTGAAAAATCGTGTAAAAAAATAAAAGTAATCGAGCAAAATCAGTAGACCACTAATTGGATCTCTTTTTGACCTCGCTAAAATAGAAATATTAGGAACAACCCTTCATGAGAAATACGAAAATAGTGAGATGAACTGAGCTCCACACCATGAGGGCTGCAAGACAGCTCGGCTCCATCACCCATCCCGCACAAAATAACGACAAACCCTATGCAAATATTAAAAATATAGACAACACACCAGCAAAGAAACAGGGTAAAACATTTTATTAAAAAACTATTTACATAACGTTGGTTTATAAGATGATGTCAGTAGTGGACCGATGTGTGAATAGGTCGAAAGCAGCACAAGGCTCCAAGATCCGGATGGCAACCTCCTGGATGTTGGGTGCCATAGTTCAGAGTTCTGAGTTTGAGCCTTTTTCAATGCCTGTGCTTTGTTGAATCAAAATGGCGGCTTGACACAAAGCTGACTCAAGCGTTGCTACTGATGCTATGCAGACCAAAACTGGTTTTCAGTTTGTACATTTTTCTAGATTTTTCAATCCAAGTTTGGTTGACTTTGTAGAACGATGGCTTCAAATTTTCAACATACGGTGTGGTGGCGCTGACTGGGAGGGGGCGCTTCGCTCCTGCCCCCTCCCCAAGTAAGATTTTCATACGTGAAAGTACGTTAATGGTTTTGGTCCCTGAGTTGCTTCGATGTCACTGCCATTCTCAAATGGCATAAGTTCTGGATGTTGGGTGCCATAGTTAAGAGTTCTGAGCAGTGCTTGTAACACTGTCTGAAGCTTATTTCCACCTACTGCAGCTTCACTATTCTCAAAGTAAGTGAGTGTCGTTTGTGGACCTGACTGCATTAGAAAACAATGTGATATGTTACCTTCCTAAACAGCTTGACGGAGGCCCCTTAGGGGCGGTGTGATGGCCATGGACTCGGAGAAGACGCTTGGCTCTGACACCCTCCCCAAGTCTTATAGCACTGGTGTAGCCTGAGATCGCCCCCGACATAGGCGGCCGGCTCCCGGGGTCCGGCAGAACTTTTTGCCTTTTGATGACTCTTCAATTCTGAACCTTGTCCCACAATCCGTTTGACCTGAAGACACGCTGTAGTGGGGCGCCCCTTTACCGTTTCGGTTGCCATTCCGCCCGCTTTTGCTACACTGTGCCTCTTCCGCCATTCAGCTGTTTACCGCCCGCTCTTGCGACTACAGCGTCTCGCTCATCATGTAGTTGAGTTGCTCCCGCTCTTGCGGTGCAGCGATAGGCGGCTGCCACAGGACTCTCAAAATGGCGGCCGGCTCTTCGGTTTTGGGCCTGGTCCACTAAAATGGCCCTGGGACACCTTTGAACTCGGACGCTTCCCTGATAGGGCTTGGGTCCCATTCTCGAAAAGCGTCCCCTCAGCCGTGAAGATTCTACAAAAGTCTTGGGGGCCTCCGACTCCCGCAGGCTTCTGGTGGGGAGCGGCTGCCATGATTGCTCGTGGAATGGCCACGACGGAGCTACGAGATGGTAGTGGTCTCATGCTGACGCCAGCTTTAGTCTGAAACATCCAGAAACACTGTAGACTACCAATTCGATCAGTTCCGGTAGCGCCCCAACATGACCCGGAAGAGAAGAACTTGCCCTCCCCTCTTTGACTGATGGTTCTTGTTGCCTGTCCCCTCTGTTGTCATTTAACAGAACTTTTTGGACTGCTGAAAGGGGTTGTGTTCCGAACGCTGGTTGGTGGAGACATTTTGACTATATTCTTGACCTACGTTGTCGCGTAATGCGTTATATGACACGCCGCGTTAGCGCACCCGGAAGTGATCCGAGGCGCGGCGCGCAGCGCGTAACGTAAGCATAACAGGTCATGTGACTTGTTAATAAAACTTTTCATTGGTTCATTTTACTTTTGTTAATTTAATGATGAAAAGCTTGATCATATGACCTAAAAATTACGCTTTTTATTGTTTTCGAACAATATTTTTTTTTCAAACATATGTTATAATATTCCAGGCTAATGTACTTTCCCGGAAAATTTACAACTGTCTTGCAAGTAAAATATATTTCTTTTTCGAGAAAAAGGGCGTTTCTTCCTTCCATGACGGAGCCGTTGAGTAAAAGAGATTCGGCCTGCTGTCTTAGTCGCCGATACGCCTGATTATCAGATTCTTATCGATCACTTTATGTTGCAGACATGAAAAACACAACTGCCCTTGACCATTTATCTTTACTGCGTTCCTACATATTATACCTTTTATCCGTCATGTAATTGGACTGCTTTATTTCACTTGCCTTTTACTGATTCGAAAACAGTGACTAAAAGTAAAAACTTTACCAATGTAAATACTACTACCGTGTTTTGTTTTAAAAACCTTTATTGTGAAAATGTCAGTATACAAATACGGGCCTATAACCACGTGGGCCGGCCACGGAGCAAACTGAAATCGTATATGATGAGGAGACATTTACACTGTAGAAGAACGTAACGAGCGGGCCATTAGGTTGCAAGAACAAAGGTGTCTAACAGTTGCGGAATCGGTGGACGTACATTTTGTAATTAAAATACGACAGGGCCACTTACAATAACATTTTCTAGATATACATTTGCGGGCAAGGAGTTACGAGTCCCATTTATACCGGCGCCATTTTGGGCGAGGCCGGGCAGGTCCAAGATATAGTCAAAATGTCTCCACCAACCATCGGCCAGACCAGAACCCCTTTCGGCCCTTTATGCTACAAGATGGTGTCTTCCATTCAGAAAATATTGTTGGCAGCATTTTGAAAGGAAACAGAAACAGCCGTTCTCCTAGTGAGTTTCACATTGTTACATTTAGGAAGAATGTTGAAGAGTAGTATGTGGAAAATCTGAAGCCATTTTTCTACAAACTCTCAATCAGACTTGGATGGAAAAAAAAAACCTGAAGAATGTACAAACTGAAAACCAATTTTTGTCTGTATAGCATCAACAGTAACGCTTGAGTCAGCTTTGTGTCAAGCCGCCATTTTCATTCAATCAATAGCGTCCCCCTGCACACATTCAGGGACCTGGTCGTGTCTTCAGATGAAACGGATTGTAGGAAAAGAAGCAGAAAGGAAAAGGAAAAAAGTTCAGCCGGACCTCGGGAGCCGGCCGCCTATGTCATGTGCGACCTTTGGCCACACCAGGGCAATAGTGAAGCTGCAGCAGGTGCAAATAAGCTTCAGACAGTCTTACAAGCACTGCTCAGAACTCTCAACTGAGGCACTCAACATCCAGGACTTGCCATTCGGATCTTGGCGCCTTGTGCTGGTTCCGACCTATTCACACATCGGTCCACTACTGACATCACCTCATAAGCCAACGGGGCACCCTACACTGACTTTCGGCGCAGCATTGTAGGATGGCCACACCAGTGCGGCAACTTGCTGGACACGACCTCGGTGCCATCCGGATCTCGGCGCGTTCGAGTCACTGTACCGCAAGAGTGACCGGAACTCAGCTGAACACGCCGTCTTTCGGCGCAGCATTGTAGGATGGCCACACCAGTGCAGCAATTTGCTGGACACCACCTTGGGCAATAGTGAAGCTGCAAAAGGTGCAAATAAGCTTCAGACAGTCTTCAACTTACTCTGATTCTTATAATAAACTTCAGATAGTCTTACAAGCACTGCTCAGAACTCTCAACTATGGCACTCAACATCCAGAACTTGCCATTCGGATCTTGGCGCCTTGTGCTGGTTCCGACCTATTCACACATCGGTCCACTACTGACATCACCTCATAAGCCAACGGGGCACCCCACGCCGACTTTCGGCGCAGCATTGTAGGATGGCCACACCAGTGCGGCAACTTGCTGGACACAACATCGGGGCCATCCAGATCTCGGCGCCTTCGACTCACTGTACCGCAAGAGTGACCGCAACTCAGCTGGACACGCCATATTTCGGCGCAGCATTGTAGGATGGCCACACCAGTGCGGCAATTTGCTGGACACCACCTCGGTGCCATCCGGATCTCGGCGCGTTCGAGTCACTGTACCGCAACAGTGACCGCAACTCAGCTGGACACGCCGTCTTTCGGCGCAGCATTGTAGGATGGCCACACCAGTGTGGCAATTTGCTGGACACCACCTCGGTGCCATCCGGATCTCGGTGCGTTCGAGTCACTGTACCGCAACAGTGACCGCAACTCAGCTGGACACGCCGTCTTTCGGCGCAGCATTGTAGGATGGCCACACCAGTGCGGCAATTTGCTGGACACCACCTCGGTGCCATCCGGATCTCGGCGCGTTGTGCTGCCTTCGGCCTATTCGCACATCGGTCCGCTACTGACGCCGCCTCACGTGCCAACGGATTTTCTACGCTTTTTGTAGCCCTATGCCGCATAACAGGTCATGTGACTTGTTTATAAAACTTTTCATTGGTTCATTTTACTTTTGGTTTCCTAAAGATGGAAGTCTTGGTCATATGACCTAAAAATAACACTTTTCATTGGTTTAGAACATTTTTTTTTCCCAAACGATGAAAGCCCCACCTTGTTTCTGGATCATTCAGACTGAAGCTGGCGTCAGCATGAGAGCACCACCATCTCGTGGCTCCGTCGTGGTCATTCCGCGAGCAATCATGGCAGCCGCTCCCCACCGGAAGCCTGCGGGAGTCGGGGGCCCCCAAGACTTTTGTAGAATCTTCACGGCTGAGGGGATGCTTTTCGAGAATGGAGCCCAAGCCCTAACAGGCAAGCGTCCGAGTTCCAAGGTGTCCCAGGGCCATTTCAGTGGACCAGGCCCAAAACCGAGGAGCCGTCCGCCATTTTAAGAGTCATGTGGCAGCCGCCTATCGCTGCACTGCAAGAGTGGGAGCAACTCAACAACATGGTGAGCGAGACGCTGTAGCCGCAAGAGCGGGCGCAACTCAGCTAGATGGCCGCCACCTGGGGAGGCCCGTTCACGCCGCCTCCCCCACGCCCCCCCCCCCCCCGGGCCGCCGCACGCCAATTTTCGGAGCAGCATTGTAGGATACCAAAACCAGTGCGGCAGTTTACTGGACATCACCTGGGTGCCTGTCGTACATGTTGTGTCAGCCATGGGACACTGGACACAGTCCCATCAACATCTCAACGCGTTCTGCTGCCTTGGGACTATTCGCACAACAGACCGCTACTGACGAGGCCTCCCCCCGCACCACCCGGGACGCCCCACGCTGTTTTTCTGTGCTGCATTGTAGGATCCCAAAACCAGTGCGGCACCCAGGCGACATCACCTGGGTGCCGTCCAGAACTCTGCACGTTGTGCTGCCTTGGGACTATTCGCACAAAAGACAGCTTCTAACCATTGTTGCTTTTTGAGTTGAAAAATGTTTAAATGTTTTTAGTTTTTGTTCCGTTCATTATAGTTAAAAGTTAATAAAGTTTTATAATCTTACTTTGTTGGAGTGTTATCTATTTTTTTTAAAACGGGTGAATAGGGCCTTGAATCGGGTTATTGTCATGTGTGGGCTTTGGAAGTGTGCTGCTGCAGGATCGGACATTTCAAACTCAAATGCACGTTCTTTTTCTTACCTTTCCGAAGCATGGAGCGCAATAGCAGGCAGAGAAAGGGTGATGCACGTGTTGAACACTACCTGACCTGGCAAGTTGCTGGCAGTGCCCCCCCGCCCGCTCCTGAAAGAGGGCACACACACACCGCCGCCCGAGTACTTCACAAATCTTTAAAAGACCATGCGCTTGTTCATGAGGCTTAAATGGTTTATCACCTCTTCTAGAACCCCTGCATCGACCCTCTGACGTTTCCTGGAAAAATTACCATGTAACACAATACCAAGCCCTGTCAGCTGAAACCCCCAAGGAATCGTGGGGCATATTATCAAGGGGGTTTATCTCCGCTTTTTTGGCTTTAAAAGCCATGAAAGCGGAGATAAAATTATCTCCCTATTACCAAGCTGTCGCTAACACCAGTTAGTGACAGCTAAAAGGAGATAGCGACCATCTTGGGCCCCGCTTTGCATGTCAGTGATACTTATCACTAATAACATGCAAAGTGGCGTGCCAAGATGTTAGCGACTGGAAACAGTCCCTAACATCGCTTTCTCCTATTACCAACTTTTGGAGATATTCGCGCTAAGCGCGAATATCTCCAAAATCTAACACCTGCCCTGAGCAGTTCTTAGCCATGTTATCCAATGGGAGGTGGATAACATGGCTAAGAGCATTTGCTCGATAATACATGAATATCGCGGACTTTTCTGCGATAATAGCAAGGTTTATCTGCGATAAAAATCGCCGATGTGCGGCGATAATTTTTGTCTCTAAACAAGTTAGAGACAAAAATTATCGCTAGTTGTTCGTAATATGCCCCCGGGTTTTTGCTTGCAGAAATCGGGAGGCGGGAGACTAGCACTGAAATCAGTAGTCACACGCCTGAATCGGGAGGGTTGGCATGTCTGAATTCTCTACAGCTGGGGCCATAAACTACATCCGCAGGGGTAGGTGATAGCCTGGGACCAGCCTGGCATCTAAAATGGCTGCCGTGCACGACAAAATTGTGGCATTGGAAAAAAGGCAAGATGGCGCAGCCGCTGGAAGAGATGTATCAACATATATCAGCCTCCTCAGCCACCCTCAGGAAACATAGGGGATTAGGATACGTCTCCCGCACCCCCTTATACCTAGTAATTTAATTAACGAAGCACAAAATGGCGAATTCCCGTTTCGCTACCAGTTTGCGGCCCAGTTCGCGGCCCGTGAAGCGCTTCTACCGTGAAAAATCATTTTTTTTTCTTTTTCCCACGGGACCCTTTAATAACCCCAACAACATTCCTAGGGGGTCAAGAGGGGGATACCTTGCCCCCTTTCATTAAATTCCCTCTTCGTTTTTCACCTCTTCTTCTCTCTCGATCCTACCGAGAGACAAGATGGCGGCCGCTCCGGACTGTCACGCAAAAAAAAAAAAAAACCTCACGCACAGCCGCTGGAAGAGATGTATCAACATATATCAGCCTCCTCAGCCACCCTCAGGAAACATAGGGGATTAGGATACGTCTCCCGCACCCCCTTATACCTAGTAATTTAATTAACGAAGCACAAAATGGCGAATTCCCGTTTCGCTACCAGTTTGCGGCCCAGTTCGCGGCCCGTGAAGCGCTTCTACCGTGAAAAATCATTTTTTTTTTTTTTTCCCCACGGGACCCTTTAATAACCCCAACAACATTCCTAGGGGGTCAAGAGGGGGATACCTTGCCCCCTTTCATTAAATTCCCCCTTCGTTTTTCACCTCTTCTTCTCTCTCGATCCTACCGAGAGACAAGATGGCGGCCGCTCCGGACTGTTTAGAATGTTGACAGACACCGGAGAGCCAATCAGCTTTCTGCGCGCAAAGTTCCGAAACGCGAAAAGTAAGCGGACCGGATCGCTGCCCGGAGCGCTGTTACAGATATATATCTTGATTTAAACATTAATTTCTCAAAATCCACTGAAGCACATATATTGAGACCTAGCAAAGGCACATCGGGCTAACAGTCCCTACAATTTTGCCAAGTTTCGTGCAAATCCATTCAGCCGTTCGAGCTAAAAGTGAGTCCAACCGCCCTATGGAAAACTCAATGTAAAAAACGCGTTTTGAGACCCCCCTTTTTTCTCAGCCCCCCCTTGACGAAACCCCACCAAATTTTCAGGGGCTGCTCAGAAACAAAATGTGCCATTTTCCTGAAAATTTCAGCCGATTCCGTCCACAAACGCCAAAGTTATTAGACATAGAATTTTCAAAAATCCCATAGGGAATTAATCCTAACTATATATACCTACTGGCGATAGCCAGTAGGTAATATATATATATATATACATATGACTTGAATGAGTTTTCTTAAACAAGTGCATCAAGAAGCAACAGAAACATCACTTTTGAGGCAAGGATGGTGATAAAAGAACTAAGGGAAGATACACAGAATATAATAAGGCATCTGATAAGGTGGAAATATTGTAAAACAGGATTGTGACAAGTACTTAATGGAGGCTGAAAAATAACTGAGAAACAGCTCTATGAGAAAAAAAGAAAATCCATCATCTAAGATTAATCTGGAATATCATGGAAAGCTTCCTTAAAGGCATCAGCAAAAATTGATTGATGATGAATAATATATATATATTCCCACGACCCCTTGTTGTTCCTCTGCGGCAGCAAGAGGCCACACACCAGGTAAGTCCAAAAGAAGTTTATTTAGTGCTGACGTGTTTAGACCACGTGGTCTTTCTCAGACCTGGGGAAACATTGTAGCAGTGTTCTTGATATAGTCAGGGAGACACTGTTGCATAACTAAAAGACATAAGCAAAATACTTTAGGCACTATTACATAACATGTGCCAATCAGTTTTTAAGAAAAAAGACTTCATATGTCAAAAAAGATGAAAAAACAATAGAAAATGATTCTTCCCTTAAATTAAATAAAAACATTACATGACATGTCTCATTAACAAATTAATAGTTAAAGAATAAAATATTTGAGAAGAAAAGAAGAAAACACAAAAATAAAATAGGTTATCTGTTAAATCATGATTCATGCAAGTGCATGTGCACAATGGGGACACAGTAATTCTACAAAGTGCCCCAAATGGAGTATGCTAACGCGAAGTATCGGTCCAGTGACCTTGGAAACAGAAAAAAGGGGGGCGGCCAGAGAAGGTATAAAGAGGTACATCAGAAAAAGAGGAGGGGGTCGGGTGAGGACAAATAAGGGGGTTGTTGGAGAGAAGAGTACGGCAAAAGGGTGTCCAAAGTCTGTTCTTTTTGGGGTAGAAGTGGGCTACCCCAGTTGTACGTGAATTTCCTTATCCTGGTTGAGGCATCCCAGGGTTTTGCTGCATAGGTAAATTATGTATCCTGATTCCATCCTTCTGAGGGCCCGTTCCCTGTCTTCACATCTAGTGTTGATGGGAACCCTGTAAATCCCAAAGAATTATATTTTCAGATTCTCAGCTTCAATGGAGTTATGTGAGGTGTTACAGTGTTTGGCCATAGGATATGTTCTGTCATTGTTCCATATTGCGTTAAGGTGTTCCAGGATGCGTTTTTTGACAGGGAAAATTGTGCTCCCAACATACCTAATGCAACACACACACCCAAGCGCATAAAAAACATAGTCACTGTTACAGTTAATCTGTTACAGGCTTAATCTTGTGTTGATTACCATTAGACACATTAACAGACTTGATATTGGTACTGTGTATGCAAGCCTTACACAACGCATTTGTAGAAACCGGGGAGTTCCTGCAACCAAGTGTTGCTTTGTGATTTGCCTGGTTCCATCAGGGTGTGTACTAACATATCCTTTAAAGAGTGGCTTCTGCGGTATGTGATGTGTGGGCTGCGAATGACCAGTTTGCCTATGATCCGGTCGTGACTTGGGTTTAAGTAAAGTCATCCTCTCCATATCCCTGATCTTGTATCTAGCATTGTCCAGAACTTTGCGAGTGTGCCCCCTTTGGAGGAATCTCTCAATCATCTTCCCTTCCTCTTGCTTATAGGCTTCCAGAGTACTGCAGTTTCTCCTAGCTCTGAGGAGTTCCCCTTAGGGGATACGGCATTTGAGTTTGGGTGGGTGGTGACTCCTCACATGCAAAATGCTGTTTCCAGCAGTTTCTTTCCTGTGCAGCCTAATTTCAAATGTCATATCCCAAACTATAACCTCCACGTCCAGGAAATCAATCCTGTCTTTGCTAGTTTTGCTGGTGAATTTGGGGTTCAAGGCCATTGATGGAGATGATTTCAAGGAACTTATCCAAAATGGCTTGAGGTCTGTCCCAGATGAGGACAATGTATATGGTCCAATGGACCAGATACTTTGCTTATTTGTCAAATGCCTTCGACCACACACATTCCGACTCCCAGAACCTTATAAACATACAGGTGTAGCTCGGTGCCAAGCAACTGCCCATCGTAGTCCCTGTCAGTTGTCTGTACTATTGTTGGCCGATCAGAAAGAAGTTGTTTTCCAGGCAAAACTGGAGCATATCCAGTAGTAGGCTGGAGTGGTCATATGTGACAATGGGTCTGTCCTTGAAAAAATGTTTGCAAGCCTGGATCCCCAGTTTGTGTTGGATGCATGTGTAGAGTGAGACCACATTCATTGTATAGAGAATGTAGTCAGCATGCCATGGTATATCAGAGATCTTGGATATAAAATCCATACTCTCATGGCAGTAGGAGGGTAGGCTGCAGACAGAGGGAAATAAGAAATGGTCTTGGTATATCGAGGTGTTCTCTAAAAGACTATCATTGGCTGAGTAGATAGGTGGTGGGTTAGTGCTGTATTTGTGGAATTTAGGTAACATATGAAAACAGGGGCTGGATGGTTTCTTGACTGTTAAAAACAAAAGATCTTCTTGATTTAAGAGCCCTGAAGTGTGCCAATTAGAAAGCATATCACGAAAACAATCAATGGTAGCAATATATTGCCGAACATTAGTCTTAACATAACTGCCAGAAAAATCAAGCTGTCTCTTGTGTTCCGCCATATACTTCTAAACATCCCACAGAATAACATTACCCCCTTTGATTACAAAAGAGGTTGCTTGCTTCAGGGAGATTAGCGCTGCTTGTTAGCCCTTGGTTAAGTTCATGGCAGCAAAGTTAGTGTTCCTCATACCCAATTTACGAATGTCGTGCACCGCGGCTTCATGAAATGAGTCAATGCTATTGTGAGGGGTATTTGAATTAAACCTCGATTTAGGGTGGAAATCACTGCAATGCCTCTTTCCATTCTCCATATCTAAGAGACTCAAGAGTTCCCTCTCAGTGGACCAATCCCTGTCGCCCAATTCCAATTCCCTGATGAAAGCTAGGTTGGCGATATCCCCAATGGAGAAGAGATTTAGGGAGTTATTGGGGTTGGTAGAGGTCTGCCCTATCGTTGAAACATCTGTTAAGGCTCTGGCCCCTTTCAGGGTATGGATTTTAAGCAGCTTGAGTTTTCTAGCAAAAGTAACATATCTATGCGTGTCAAGAGTAGTCAAAATCATTTGTGGGACAGAAAGAGAGACCCAATTCCAGTAAGGTCTGTTCATCATGAGTGAGGGTAGGGAACACAGATTAATAACCGTTAAAGTTGGCTTACCCATCATTTGCTTCTCGTGCTCTGCCGAATTCCTCTCCCACGTGGTTTCTCTGTTACCCATCACCTAAGATTACTCTGGAATATCATGGAAAGCTTCCGGAATGGCATCTTCAAAAATTGATTCACACTACTCACACACTAAGGACTCTGGTCAATGTAGTAAAGTGTACCGGGATTGCCGATGTGAGGTAATAGAAATTTTCAGGTAGCCAAAGTGTCCCCCTACCCGCACCCTATCCATGCACACATGTTCCTTGTATGTCGTGTAACTTCTTTTCTGTTCATGCTAGAGAGACGCAAATACATTTGCGTCCATCCTTAACATGTCAGCTATTCAGCCATGCATAAATATCCTGTTAATTAGGTTTCTAGACCTACGGTGCCAACGTCTTTACATGGTACACTTTCACGTTTTCATCCACGTTTTCTGGCCCAGTCGAGTTAGGCCCTTAAACGAGGCCCCGAGTTTCTTCTCTCCTGTCTCTGAAAGCTGTATGCATCCCTGACCCTTGCCTTACTTCCTGCCTCAGACGAGCGGTGCCCGGCTCGGCCTGGTTCGCTTGCCAAAATGATGTTTTACCTACAAGTTATCTGATCAGCCTCCTCGAAAACACATTCCAGTCTAGTGAAATAGGTAAACATATTCCCGGCTGCAGGGCAAAGGGCCCTGCCTTCCTGTCTCCATGCAAGTAATTTACTGCTCCCATTACCATGGTAGGCCCATGGCCCCCGCACTCTACATGAAGATCCCTTTGCATGCACTCGCATTCAGTGTTGAACGGCCCTTGCCCGAGAGACCTTTTTCTACAGACACTACATCCTCAAAACATATGATATCAGATATGCTATAGGTACAGGTCGTTTTGACACCCCAGACACCAGTCTCCTCTACTCGTGCAAAAGTCAAAGCCCCCAGTTCTCCCCGGTTGCACGTCATGCTCAGCTGCGCGCGCATATAGGCTATAGGTTTCTGCTGATTCTGCAACTTTCTCTATGCATCCACCCACTTGTGACGTTTCATGTGACGATTCTCTGACATGTCCAGTGCACGCCCATGTGTACGCCTTCTTACACGCCTCCTGTTACGCACATGTGTTCTTATCACCTCTCTTTCCACCTGTTACGCCTACTGTATTCACTTCCATGTATACTGTTTTACTATATATAATGTGTACTGTTAATAAAAAGTTGAATGTCCCTTCCTGAACCTGAGTGGTGATGGAACCCGATGTCCCATGCTTCGAAGCATCATATTAAAGCCCGTATGACTCAGATTCCACGGACTCTGCCTCTCATTTAAATGAGCTGTCTTGTATTGATAATTATATGGAAAAATGATTAGGTAAAAATTAATTTACCACATAATTTGGCGCCTGAATAGGGACCCCCCCCTTCCCCACTCGCCGGTGAAGTCACGCGGCCTTTGACCCCTTCTACAGCCCCGATGGAAACCGTGCACGTTTGGGGGTTTTCCTGCTATCTTCCCTCGGGCCCACGAGGGAGACGGAGACTGCGGTCCGGCGTCCAGACGAGGCGGTGAGGAATGCGGAGGATCCCGACCAGAGCCCCTAGCCGAGAGAGCAAAGTCCGAGGTGTCCAGAGGCCCACCTGTTCCGAAGCGCATGCGTAGGAGAATCGTCACCTGACGCAGTCCAGTCCAGTTTCCGAGGCCTTCAGTTTCTGCTTCCCGGTGAGTACCGTTATTGGGAACGCATCTAGACGGGTTTATTAATTTGTTCCCGGTCAAGACAGGTCTGGGTACACAGTCCTGGTCCGTACGTGTTCACTTAGGTGGATACGGTCCGACGTGTCTCTTTATGGGACCGGTCTGTACTGTTTTAGCAGTGCATCTAGTAATCCAGTGATTCAGTATTCTAGTGTTGCAACTCGAGTTTCAGTCTCGCTTTTATGTGTTCTCTATGTATCAGGTAACGTGTTTTTAATGTGTTTTAATGTTGTGGTATGAATGACTGTTTTGCTATTCATTACTGTGTTTTACTGTGTCCACGTTTAAAGTAATCCGACCATGCCGCTGTTTTCAAAATTACGTCAGATAGGTACTAGGAAAGGGATATTAGAAGAAGCAGTTCCTGTCCCGCCTAGGGACACTCCTGGTCATTTTATGTATAATAAACATGGCTTAGATGCCATACTGTACCTAGAATTATGGGCAGACTACACTAAGGGTCTGGAAGAAAAGTATAGATGGCCTGTCTCAGGGACATGGGATGCTGATTGCATCATGAGAGTAGAAGAAGCATTGTGGAAAAAGAAAGCCAGACAATCCCAGAAAGATGCCATAGAATTATGGCGTAAAGAAGCTCATAGACGAAATGAAAAGGAAATCAGAAAAGCAGAAAGAAGTAGAGAAGAATCCGAAAAAGCTAGAGAGAAAGAGTTACTAGAAGAAGGAGAACGAGTCAGAATAGAACAACAAGACAGACAGAGAAATGCACTTATTACAGGACTGTATCCAGTTCTAGCCGAGGGCCTGCCCAAGGCGACCCCAGAAGTACCACGTAACTTGCCACCACCATTGGTCCCGACTAAACTCCGTCACAAACAAACCGCAGCAGATATTTTCCTTTCTTCCTATTTGGATGATGTAGCTCCAGCATATACCAATGTACCCATACCACCCGTTAATAATGCACAGCAGCCTGTTCCGGCTGTTCAAGCCACGACCCCTCCACGCCAAGACTCTCTTCCCGCGCCTGTTGTCACTTCCCCTTCTGCTGCTGCTACTGGCCCCCCTACTATTGGTCCTCACAATCCTTTTTCAACAGATGCAACCCAGAGTCCAACCCCATCACATGTACCTTTTCCACCCGCCATGACGTCAGGTCATGCCCACGCTTCTGCTTCAGGAGGTGCCGCAGGAGGCCACCTCCACACCCCGCCACAATTACAACGAATGACAATCAGAGACTTAGCAACGCAGCGTACTCCGAAAGCGATGCCACATGAAAAGCTTAAACAGTATGTTACGGATTGTAGATATGATCCAGTACCCGGCAAGAAAGGAGACATGATGCTAGCCTCGTTACGTTTACGACGTGTTACAGATTATTTGTTGACATTACCAGAAATGCCAGACCATCTAGACAAAATATATCATTTTATTAGAACTGGGGAGAGACCAGAATGTATTCGTGAGGCCATGGCATATCAGAAAGTTGAGACACAAGGGTTAATATTAAGATTCTTAATTAATGGTTTGATAAGGGAACAAGATCGTCCAGGTGTAGTTCAAGAAGAGATGGATGTACTGACTAAATGGAGTCAAAATATTGCAGATTGTAAACATGATAAACAAACTTGTATAGATGCCATGACCAGAAAGATCCGTAAAGAAATAGTAGCAATACATAACAGACAGAAGGCTGAACAGGAAGCCGAGTCAGACAAGAATGAATCCTCGGAGGAGGAAGAAATAGAGACTCCAGTAGAGAATCCAGACAGGATAGCGTACGTAGGTAGAGTGAAACTCCCTAAACAGTATTCTTTGGATAGACCTTTTGACAGACCCATTCGTCTAGAAAACAAGAAAAGTTTCCTTTCCCCGATACCAGAGCAATGTTCTCTTGAACATTTGTTCCAAGCCACTGATAAAATCCTAAAAGAAAGAATAGGTTACAACGAACTTAGTACAATGCGTGAACAAGAACTAGCACGGTCCGCAGTACAGTGGGCTGATAATAGCAGTGTATATAAAGATGATTCAGTAGCGCAAACATTTTTGAGTCTTACTCCAACTGAACAATGTTTAGCTGGTATATACATGATCCAGCATATCATTATGCTATATGAGAGTCAGCATTCTGATCCAGGTCCCCTATACAATATATTGGATGAATTACTCCTGAATAGATGGAGAGGCCTAGGTACTGATTTGATTCATGTGATCCTTGAACAACGTCATAAATACAGAACATTTTTGACTCCACATTCTGTTCCCGTTCCACCTCCAGTAAACCATCCTTTTCACATAGACAGACAGAATCCCTTACGAGAAGTTCATCATGTACAGACGTCTCCAGGGGGTGCGCTTCAACGCGTATTCGTATACACGCCCTTAAGTAAAATGGAATTATTGGAAATGAAGAAAATAGTGCCCTGTCATGATAAAGATCCAGCAGGGTTCCACCGTGAATTAAAGGACATGTTACTCATGGGAGATTACACATATCCCGATATTATGAAAATGTTAAAAGTATTGTTAACGGCAGGTATTTACGAGAAACTCAAAGAAAAAGAATGGGAGGTGGGAGATAAAAAGATTAACTGGACTGAATTAGAAGACGAAGAAACGAGACGTACCCCAGGTTTAGGTCTTGGGGACAAAACCAAAGAATTACCAGGATTATTAGTACAGGTTTTGCCGAGGTTATTGACAACCAAAAAGGAAGACTGGGATGCAATCTCAGCCTGCAAACAGAAACAAGACGAAGACACTAGTGATTTTTATTCCAGATTTGAGAAATGTTTTATCATTAATAGTGGCCTGAAAACAAGTAGCGAGTCATATCCCCATCTTTTTGTGACCAAATTAGTTGAGAATTCCTTACCCCAGGTTAAGAATAGAGTCCTGAAAGTCGAGAGCACATGGCAAGCAAATACACCTTCCCAAATGTTACAAATGTTACAGTACCACCAGAACCGAATTAGAGAGGAACACGAACATGAACAGAGACGTATGAAAGACACGAAAATGAAAGTACTAGTAGCCCAGACTGTTCCAGCAGACGGTCAAAGAAAGGGTACAGCACCTCCAGGTCAGTCTGCAGCTCCCGTTAAAGGGAATTGCAATTACTGCAAACAGCCAGGTCACTATATTAATGAATGTTTGGTTTTGAAGCACAATATTGCTACCGGTAAAACGAAAGAGAGACAGCGTCCTCTTAGACAGGACCACGTCCCACAGCATGTCGCACAGAATACACAACAGTCACCACAGCAAGCTTCACATACAGTAGCTGTACCCCAACCCCAACCGCAACCACAGCCTATTGCTGCCACTCAACATGTCACGCAACAAATGTACCAGTATGCACAGTCAGATTATCCCGATTATCAGCAGTACACATGAAACAGCCTAGAGAGGGAGGTTGGCTTGCCTCTTATTGAGGTTCCTGTAGATCAAGATGGTCCCTATGTACATAGTCAGGAATTAGGGAAAGACAGAACATTTTTGATTGACACAGGGGCAAGTAGAACTACCATTAGTCATGACGAGGTTCCAGGGGCTCCCCTCTCAGGCTCACAGAATGTTTCCCTGGGTTTTTCAGGAAAGCCTATTGTTAATGAAGTATCAAAGCCAGTTTCCCTCGAAGTTGGTCCATTGTCCCGAACTACTGACCTTTTACTTACGAAAGCATGCCCTGAAAATCTGCTTGGCATTAAAACGTTGAAAGCCTTAGGAGCTGTAATATGTTGTTCTCCGGAAGGAGTGAGATTGTTCTTACGTGACTTTAAGGGTCACTATGTGTTACGTGATTTTGATCCAAGATTGAAAAATGTACCAGCACATTTATGGGCTAAAGGTCCAACTGATGTAGGATGTATGCACATCACACCTTATCGTGTCACTCTCAAGCAAGGTGTTGTACTGCCCCGAATCCGACAATACAAATTGCCCCCAGAGGCTGTATTGGCCTTATTGAAAATCATTGACGAATTGATTGCTCAAGGAGTAGTTATAGAAACTGACTCCAATGTATGTAATTCCCCAATCATCCCGATTCTTAAACGAACAGACCCAAATGCACCTCCAGTCTACAGACTGGTGATCGATCTTCGCGAGCTAAATAAATGCATCGTTCCCCAGTACCCAGTAGTACCAGACATATCCTCTTTGTTGACTGCAATTGATTCCGAAGCTGCGTTCTTTACTGTAATTGATCTTAAGAACGCCTTCTTTAGTGTCCCCATTCATCCGGAAAGCCAATTTTTGTTCGGATTCTCATTAAATGGCTGAAGTTTTAAATTTGCACGTGCACCTCAAGGGTTCACGCCGGAAAGTCCCAGTATTTACAGTCAAGCCCTGAAAAGACAACTAGGCAGTATTCACATGCCTGCTGACACTGCTCTGCTCCAATATGTAGATGACTTATTGATAACTGCACGGACCGAACGTGATTGCGAGCACGCGTCACTGATTGTCCTATGTTTCTTGGCCGAAAAGGGCCATAAAGTGTCCCCTTCGAAGCTACAATTCTGTGCCCAGCAAGTGGTATACCTTGGGCACTTGCTGTCCAAATGGGGGAGACAACTGACACCAGAACGTATCCAGTTAATTGCACATCTGCCACAACCCAAGACACAGAAGGAGGTACGGGCCTTCATCGGCCTCACCTCGTACTGCAGACAATGGATCCCCCAGTATGCATTTCTAGCTAAACCACTTATACAGTTGACAACACAGGAGGCAGCGACTTCAACTGTCCTCCCTTGGACTCAGGAACACACACAAGCTTTTGACGAGTTAAAGAAAGCCTTATGTCAAGCACCTGTTTTAACGACACCATGTTACAGCAAGCCTTTTACACTTTTTGTTACAGAACGCAATGGCACAGCATTATCTGTTCTCACTCAAGATCAAGCAGGACACCATAAGCCTTGTGCTTATTTTTCGAGTACATTGGATCCAGTAGCCCAGGCTCTGCCTGCGTGCCTCAAATCAGTTGCAGCGACAGCTCTAGCAATCAGACAAAGCGACTCAATAGTGTTAGGACATCCCCTGACAGTACAAGTTCCACATTCCGTGGAAGTTCTTTTGAACCGAACCCAGACTCAGCATCTGACCATAGCAAGACTGACTGGATACGAATTGACATTGTTTCAGCCACACATAGAAATCAGACGCTGCAACATACTAAATCCTGCCACATTGTTACCCTCGAGCACGATTGACCCGACACCACATGACTGCGTAGAAGTCATCAATACAGTAACGAAGCCCAGACAAGACTTGACAGACATTGCATTACCCGACCCAGACCTGACACTTTACGTGGATGGTTCATGTATGAGAACAAGTACAGGAGAGTTAGTGGCCGCCTATGCGGTGACCACTGAAACTGAAGTCTTAGAAACACATCGCATTGACACACTGTCTGCCCAAGCAGCAGAGCTCATCGCTCTGACCCAAGCCTGTATACTAGCCAAGAACAAGAAAGTAAACATATACACAGATTCACAGTATGCATTCGGAGTCGTTCACGACTTCGGTGTTCTTTGGGAAGAAAGAGGTTTTTTAACTTCTCACTGTACCAAGATTCAACATGGTCCCCTTATTCAAGCTCTGTTAGAAGCAATACACTTGCCTACAGCCATAGCCGTTATGAAATGCAAAGCACATACGAAAGTCACCGACACTATTTCCCAGGGTAACAATCTGGCAGACCGAACAGCCAAACTCACAGCTCAGACAGACATCCCAACGGACATGACAAAGACTGACGTAATATCACAGACACATTGTATGGCAGTGAAGGATCCTATTCTAGACGTGCTCGACATACAGACACATGCTACTCCTGATGAAATCAAGAAATGGACTGAACAAGGAGGGATCCACACAGATCAGGGATGGATGACGAAGGGAAGGGCCACATGGTTCCTCCCCGACTCTATGGTTCAAGTTATCATTAATACAGCACATAGTCCAGCACACTTAGGATAAAAAGCCATGTTAGACAGCATTCAAAACCTCTGGTTCAATAAACATTTACGAGCAGCAGCAAAACAGAAAGTGCGTACTTGCATGATCTGTTGTCAGTTCAATCCAGGCAAAGGTGTTCCCGTGGAACAAGGTGGTTTCCACCCTCCCGATCATCCTTTTGAAGTCCTCCAGATGGATTATATCCAGATGGACCGATGTAGAGGATTTAAATACGTCCTTGTAGTTGTATGTGCCCTTTCCAGATGGACAGAAGCATATCCAGTCCCAGATTACACTGCCGCGACCACTGCCAAGCAGTTGGTTCGTGAATTTTTCCCGCCATACGGCTTGCCCCGTGTCGTTTACTCAGATAATGGACAGCCATTCTCGTCCGAGCTCATGAAGCAGGTTTCACTCCTGTTAGGTTACCAGTGGAAGTTCCACTGCGTACGACATCCCGAAGCAGCTGGTTTGGTCGAAGACACAATCAGACCCTGAAAACCCGATTAGCCAAAATATGTGCAGAGAAAGGTGTAGATTGGATCGTAGCATTGCCAGTTGCACTCTTTTATATGCATATGGTAGCCCATTCTAGGACAGGATTGTCTCCTTATGAAATAATTTTTGGGCGGCCTCCCAATATGTGGGGTACGCCTATGCCAAAGAAAATCACAGATGTTGACAGTTCTATGCTGACAGATTACTTGGCCTCCTTGATGTCTGCACTACAATCTTGTCGTTCACAGGTCGCCGCTGCCTTCCCAGACAACACCCAAGTGAAACCGCATGAAGTGGTCCTCGGCGAGCACATCCTTGTGAGAAATTTCGATAGGAAAAGTCCGCTGGAGCCGAGGTGGAGACAGCCTCAGTTGGTTTTGATGACGAAGAGGACTGCGGTCAAGCTGGAAGGAAGAAAAGGCTGGGTGCATTCCAGCCACATAAAGAAGATTCATGGACTGTGTCCAGATACTGTGATTAAGGACTGCCCCCTCCCGGACATTGACTCTAAACTTCCCCTGCTAGAGAAAACTCCCCAAGAGGAGTATCGTTTAAAGCTGAGGTCTAGTAAGTCAGACAGCGTTTAATTGTTTAAGTCCCCCCCTGGGTGAAGCGGTTAGACAGGTTTCTGACATGAACAAGATAGACCCAAGTAGTCAGAGAGCTAGGCGTAACGAGAAAAGAAAAAAGCACTGTAAAGTTTTGCACAGCGGATGCATAATCGCCTTATTTTCCATGTTTCTTCTGAGTCTTACGGTAATATGCATAAGTTTAATGTTACATGTCTTTTTCCCTCTTGATTCACATGTACATGCTTCCTCTAATGACACTGTGGAGCACACTTTCAGCGACCTGCCTCCCCACGAGCTTTCCTATCGATTAGCAATGCGCAACAATACATTCATTCGTATGTTACATCATACTCACCAGACCAGCAATGCCACTAATTGTTGGGTATGTGGCCGACTCCCACCTTACCAGAAATACAAGGGAGCTCTGCCTCTCTTTCCTTACCCGTTCACACATAATGGTTCATGTGGTGCATGGTTTGCTTTGATGTCTTCCCTAGATAGTAAGTCCAAGGTTTCCCAAGGTAATTGGATATGGGGGAACCTGAATACAGTCATGAATAAAATATGTTTCCCAGACCAAGAAGGTCTTCCCCAAAGGACAGGGACCGATCTAGAAAATGAAGTGTATGGATTAGGTAATTTTACACTTAACCTCATGATCCTGAATGTGCAGTCTGAGACTAATTCAGACTTGCCGTCTATTTCAGTTTTGCCAGTGAAAGGTGAATTATGTGTCAGAAAGAATGGTTCAGTACATCTAGGACACAGTGATTGTAATACTGTGGTCGAATTCAGTGACAAAGGAAAGTCTACTTTCAAAGCCTCGCGCCATTCTTATTTTATTTGTGGACATACAGCTTATGTTCATCTGCCCCCTGATTGGGATGGGACGTGTTATATTGCGTTCCTCCCGCCACCTGTTTTCCTAGCCCCGCCTGATTATCATCGAAATTCACGGCTTGTGAATGTCAGACATAGAAGGGAGATCAAGACCCCGATTGTCGACCAGACTGAAACAACATGGGAGCAATATACCGATTTCAATAAAGGATTCTTTTTCTTTGTAGGTCCTGTACAGAATAGTAAGGAAATACGCAAATTAACCAGAACACTTGAAGCGGTAGTGAATGAAACTACCTCTGCCTTAGGTAACCTAACTGAAGAACAATCTGCTATGAGACTAGTAGTTCTTCAAAATCGCCTTGTCCTTGACGTCATCCTGGCCGATAGGGGCGGGGCTTGTAGAGTCATCGGATCCAGTTGTTGCGTGTTTATTCCTAATAACGCGCCATCCATGTATAAGGCTATTACTAGGCTTCATGAAATAGCTCACCTGATTCACCAGAATCCAGGCACCTGGACTTGGTCCGGTTGGCTCTGGAGTGTGATATCCGCTTGGGGATGGAAATTGCTATCATTCCTAGGTATAATATTGGCTATAGTATTCAGTTGTTGTCTCTGTCTGCAATGTGGGCCAGCGATTTGCGGCTTGTGCGCCACAGCCTGTATTCCAGGTCCAAGTTCCCGAATGATAAAAGATGAACAAATGATGTTATATGAACAGATAGATGGTCTCATGAATATAGATATATCCTAAAGGGTGAAGTAGGGGCCAAGGAGGGAATGAGGTAATAGAAATTTTCAGGTAGCCAAAGTGTCCCCCTACCCGCACCCTATCCATGCACACATGTTCCTTGTATGTCGTGTAACTTCTCTTCTGTTCATGCTAGAGAGACGCAAATACATTTGCATCCATCCTTAACATGTCAGCTATTCAGCCATGCATAAATATCCTGTTAATTAGGTTTCTAGACCTACGGTGCCAACGTCTTTACATGGTACACTTTCACGTTATCATCCACGTTTTCTGGCCCAGTCGAGTTAGGCCCTTAAACGAGGCCCCGAGTTTCTTCTCTCCTGTCTCTGAAAGCTGTATGCATCCCTGACCCTTGCCTTACTTCCTGCCTCAGATGAGCGGTGCCCGGCTCGGCCCGGTTCGCTTGCCAAAATGATGTTTTACCTACAAGTTATCTGTCCAGCCTCCTCGAAAACACATTCCAGTCTAGTGAAATAGGTAAACATATTCCCGGCTGCAGGGCAAAGGGCCCTGCCTTCCTGTCTCCATGCAAGTAATTTACTGCTCCCGTTACCATGGTAGGCCCATGGCCCCCGCACTCTACATGAAGATCCCTTTGCATGCACTCGCATTCAGTGTTGAACGGCCCTTGCCCGAGAGACCTTTTTCTCCAGACACTACATCCTCAAAACATACGATATCAGATATGCTATAGGTACAGGTCGTTTTGACACCCCAGACACCAGTCTCCTCTACTCGTGCAAAAGTCAAAGCCCCCAGTTCTCCCCGGTTGCACGTCATGCTCAGCTGCGCGCGCATATAGGCTATAGGTTTCTGCTGATTCTGCAACTTTCTCTATGCATCCACCCACTTGTGACGTTTCATGTGACGATTCTCTGACATGTCCAGTGCACGCCCATGTGTACGCCTTCTTACATGCCTCCTGTTACGCACATGTGTTCTTATCACCTCTCTTTCCACCTGTTACGCCTACTGTATTCACTTCCATGTATACTGTTTTACTATGTATAATGTGTACTGTTAATAAAAAGTTGAATGTCCCTTCCTGAACCTGAGTGGTGATGGAACCCGATGTCCCATGCTTCGAAGCATCATATTAAAGCCCGTATGACTCAGATTCCACGGACTCTGCCTCTCATTTAAATGAGCTGTCTTGTATTGATAATTATATGGAAAAATGATTAGGTAAAAATTAATTTACCACAGATGGCTGCCAATATCTGCCAGGTATAGTACCACTCAGGCGCATAGGAGCGGGATCCCAGGCTCGTCATCCTATCCCTGCTGACGAGGGGTGATACCCCGAAACACGTGTCCAGGGATGGCGAAGACAGCGAAGATAGCAGAAGATCGAAAGATGATGCATCACGAACACTTTACTACATTGACCAGAGTCCTTAGGGGCGACACCGCCGGTGTGTGAGTAGTGTGCGACCCCACCCCCATTTGTAACTTTAAAGCTCCCGTGAGCAGTGGGCTGACGAGCCTGGGATGCCGTAGCTACGCGCCTGAGTGGTACTATACCTGGCAGATATTGACAGCCATCGGCAACCCCAGTACACGGCCTATCCCTGCTGACGAGGGGTGATACCCCGAAACACGTGTCCAGGGATGGCGAAGACAGCAAAGATAGCAGAAGATCGAAAGATGATGCATCGCAAACACTTTACTACATTGACCAGAGTCCTTAGGGGCGACACCGCTGGTGTGTGAGTAGTGTGCGACCCCACCCCCATTTGTAACTTTAAAGCTCCCGAGAGCAGTGGGCTGACGAGCCTGGGATCCCGCACCTACGCGTCTGAGTGGTACTATATCTGGCAGATATTGGCAGCCATCAGCACCCCCAGTACACGGCCTATCCCTGCTGACGAGGGGTGATACCCCGAAACACGTGTCCAGGGATGGCAAAGACAGCGAAGATAGCAGAAGATCGAAAGATGATGCATCGCGAACACTTTACTTCATTGACCAGAGTCCTTAGGGGCGACACCGCCGGTGTGTGAGTAGTGTGCGACCCCACCCCCATTTGTAACTTTAAAGCTCCTGTGAGCAGTGGGCTGACAAGCCTGGGATCCCGCACCTACGAGCCTGAGTGGTACTATACCTGGCACATATTGGCAGCCATCGGCAACCCCAGTACACGGCCTATCCCTGCTGATGAGGGGTGATACCCCGAAACACGTGTCCAGGGATGGCGAAGACAGCGAAAATAGCAGAAGATCGAAAGATGATGCATCGCGAACACTTTACTACGTTGACCAGAGTCCTTAGGGGCGACACCGCTGGTGTGTGAGTAGTGTGCGACCCCACCCCCATCAGTTTTTCAAGAACAAGGTGGAGACCGTTTATAGATACCTTACAGACAAGGGCACCTATTGCATAGGCAATACTCACGCCAAAACACTCCCCTGTTCCGATAATGTTTTTGCATTCTTCGATCCTCCAAACAAAGGACAGATATCGTAGGTAGTCAGATCATTAAAGGGTGGAGCACCCACAGACCCTTGCCCTCATCAGCGAACAACTTAGCATACTTTTTAAGGAAATTATTAGCTCTGGTATCTTCCCTGACTCCTGGAAAACTGTCTCAATTCTTCCCCTTTTAAAAAAATCTAATTTGGATCCTAACGACACCAGCAGCTATAGACATATTGCTAGGATTCCATTACCCGCTAAGGTCCTGGAAAAAGTCCTAAACACTCAATTAACAGCCTTCATATCCTCGGTGGACCTGTTAAATTCCTCACAATATGGTTTCCAACAGGGACATAGCACGGAAACTGCCCTGGTCATGGCAGCAGTGGAGCTCAGAGCAATACTGGACTCAGGTGCCAAAGCCGCATTGGTACTTTTGGATTTATCTGCAGATTTTGACAACTTTAACCATGATATCCTAATCAGAAGGCTCTCAGAGGCAGGACTCTGCCCTTAAACTGATTACATCATATTTGAACAACAGGTTTCAATATGTTCAGTTTGGAGATTCCTGCTCAGAGCAGTTCATGCTTCCATGTGGGGTGCCACAGGGCTCCTCGTTGAGCCCCACATTGTTCAACATGTATGTGACCCCCTTGGCTGATATTATAATACAGTTTGGCTTCTCTGTGGTTTCCTACACGGACGATACTCAGTTAGTGGTGTCCATCTCCAGTAATGTGGAGGAAACTGAAAACAATTGTAGCCAATGTATGTCCCGTGTGGACCAGTGGATGAGCGTGAACTGCCTAAAGCTGAAAGGAGGTAAAACAGAGGTTCTCCTGCTGGGCTCCGACACAACTTTTTGGTCACAGAGCTGGTGGCCAACTGGCCTTGGATTTGATGATAAACTGACTTTTCAACATCAGGTTAATAAGGTCTCATATTTGGTCTTCCTGACTCTAAAGTCAAACAGGAAAGTTCGCTCTTTTATCCCTTCAAAAGCAGGAAAAACACTTGTGACCATTCTAGCCTTGGCTGAACTCGATTAAGGAAATGCCTTGTATGTGGGCTTTCAAAAACAGCATTTGCTCAAACTACACGGGTGCAGAACGCAGCCACCATATTGCTGTTGGACAACCCCAAATTTCAGTCTATCTTCCAAGGCTTAACAAAGCTTCACTGGCTTCCGGTGAAAAAAAGGATAGATTTTATTTCCTTATGGTTAGCTTACAAAGCTTTGCACAGGAATGGTCCTCTGTTCCTGAAACAACTTATCTCCTGCTACCATCCTGCACGAAATTTAAGATCATCACAGAGCAAACTCCTCCAAATCCCCAGATTAAACAAGGCATGCTGGATAGGAAGAAGTTTTGTTCTAGGCACAGTGAAGTGTTTTAACTCACTCCCGATAGATATCAAGAACAGCCCTACATTGCTTTCCTTCAGAAAACCACTAAAATCCTGGCTGTTCTCCAACTAAGTTTCTCGTCTCTGCTATTTACGGCAATCTACCACATTTGTGCACTATATAAATTTCAAAATCAAAATCAAATGCAATCGTGTTCTACATGGGAATAACGGTCACCCAAAAAACCTCAGATGGAGTATCCCTTATGGGGAAATGCTAAGAGCGAAGAGGAACTGTTTGAAAGAAGAGAACTGTAAAACCAACATTTATTAAATGAAAAACAGATTTCTAGCTAGAGGATACCCACTTACTGTAATGCAAAATGCCATGGAAAGGGCACAGAAGAAATCAAGAAATGTACTCTTAGCACCAAAAAAGAAAAACCTGGAGAGGGGAGATAAAAAAACTCATTTTATTATGGATTACAATGATCAGCACAAATAAACTAAACACATAATTCAAAGAAATTGGAGGATATTACAACTGATGAGACACTAAGTAGTGGTTTGTTGTATTATCCAAACATTAATTATAGAAAAGTAGCCTCATCAGGAGACTTCCTAACAAAAAGTCATCACCGCACTGAAATTGAAAGGAAAACAAACTGGTTCAGCCAGCCAGGTTTTTGGAAGTGTTTGAAATGCAAAGGCTGTGAACATGGAATCAATCTATAAGGTGACAGAACGCATAATGGTAAAAGTGAAAAAATAAAAGAACACATTACGTGCAATACAGACTTTGTAGTTTATGCCCTAGTTTGTCCTTGCAAGAAAGATTATGTGGGAAGTACTATAAATAAAGTTTGATTGAGAATCGTGCAACACCTTTGAGCAGTAAAATGTAGAGACTATTCATATCCAATTACAAAGCATTTTTTGGAAAAACATCAAGGTGATATAAAAGAGCTACAGTACTTTGGGGTCAAGCATATAAAGAAAAATGAAAGAGGAGGAGATAGACAGTTACTGTTAAGAAGAATGGAGTTGAGGCTCATTATCAGAAAAACCTATAGGACACAACTTAGATGCTGAATTACATATGCACTTGTAACACTATTCCCAGTTGTAACTGTCAGATTGCTGAAGTTTGTCAAAAAATTCTAAGATACTATCTGTAGATTTTTAGAAAGACACTCTCTTTATATAAGTGTTTTATCCCAGAAAATATTGTTGCTAAGCATTGGATAATGGGGTATTTAAGAAAGAGAGTGAGGTTTTATAGAATAAAAGGATGATTTCAGAACTTTTTATATTAAGTTAAGTATTACAATGCAGACACACTTCAGGATATGATCTCTGAAGCTCTGAGAATGAATAGGAAAAATAATCGTAGGCGTATTTTGCACAGAAAATTGCTTTTGTAATATATATTCTCAAAAAAGCAAAATTTACCACAAAATAGATTCTTATGTACTTGCACTTTATATTATGACATTCTGCTTTGTTGGCAACATTTTGCACAGAATAACTGCTAATTCACTGGCACTTTACGTTGTAACAAGATATTTACAATCTTTTCTAGAAAAAACATAGTATTGTTAATATATAATTTAATGAATATTGTTCTCTTACTCTTTGTTCTCGCCCTTCTTCTCCCCCCTCGCTTGGTTTTTGTTTTGGAGTACTTTACTGCTTACTGTAAAATATGAATGCATTGTGACCATTTGAAGTTGTATTTTTCCAGGAAAGATAAGAAATTAAAAGTACTTTACTGTGATTTGGATTTAGAATAAAAATGAGACATTGATCCAAATAAAAACAAATTATATATTGGTTGGTGAAAATAGTGTTCTGCATTGCTTGTGAAATTGAGTCAAAGTAAAAATCATAAAAATTGTGTTCTTTACATGAATCATATATGGGAAAATGGTGAATGCTTATTTATGAAAGAGATAAAAAAGATGTGCAGTGTAGTTGTTTTTTCAAAATGTAAAAGTAATAATGGATTTAGGTCATGGGCACTTTAAAAGGACAATCTAGACAACAGGACTCTATGATCCTGTGGAAGGCAAGTGCAGAAACACGTCGACTGTCCCTCTGTAAATATGCACTGTTGGTGAAATCACAATAAAAAATCTGGATGGGTGGTGGGGCTTATTCACCTTGACAAAGGCTGTTCACAGGCAGAATGCATCGGACTCCAACCATGCGGTGCCGTTCGTTTTCTGCTGATTCGTGAGGAATTCGAGTGGCTGAGTCATTAAAACATATATATTTGTGTATTTGTGTGTGTGTGTGTATGTGTGAAAAAAACAAAAGTTAAAGCTTAGTTATAGCTTGTGACAGGGGGGCGTTTTAGCCTCTACCCTCTTCTCGATGTTTATCAATAATGTTGGTTTCATATTACTCTGACTATCCCACGGATGCTCCAAATCTCACTGGTTCGAGGGTTCCTCTATTAATGTTTGCGGACGATACTTTAATTCTGTCAAAAACTTGGTCTGCAAAGAACCCTCGATCGATTCATCTTGTTTTGCGATGACCATGAACTTATAGTTAATGTCACCAAGACTAAATTCATGGTTTTGCATAAAAGTAAATCAGTGAAAGCAAGAGTAGTAATGAATAATGTCCCCCTTGAGCAAACTGATTCTTTTACCTATCTAGGGGTCACTTTGGGCAAAAGATTGAATTGGAATCCACAGATATATCTACTGGTTGCAAAACACAATCAACTAGCGGGGGCCCTCCTGAAAGAACATCGTCTATCCATAACCAAACCAGTGGCTTTGGCAATTTTTATTTATCAAGGAAAGGTTAGAGCCTCAATAATCTATGGAGCAGAACTCTGGGGGTTAGAAAATGTATCTTTTTTTAGTCCAAGCTCAGAACAAGTTCCTGAAAGCACTGACTAGTCTCCCAATGTCAACACTTTTAAGGCCATTATTGATGGACCTTGGGTGTATTTCCCTTGAAGAGGAAGTGGGTTTCAGACCTCTTGCCTATTGGCGATGGCTTTGGTCCACCCCGGAGTTGGCAGATTATGCGCAGGCACTCAAGAAAATTAGAGAGGTTGATAAATCCAATAAGATTACATGGTTACACAAGATTAAGGTGGCTCTTTCAAGTATGGGTCTTACCCATATATGGCGGGACCCAGAAGGAAACTCGTTTCCCCCAAAAGTGGAATTCAAAGCCTTACATAGGGAGATGATCTGGCAGAAATTCTTTTCTCAGGTGAACGGAGATTCCTTAACAGGCCTCTTTCTGTCCCACAAAATTGAGCATAGTATGGAGGCCTATTGGGACATCATTACTAGCTTTGGAGACAGGAAGCTTACCACCAATTTAGAGTGGGAAGCCTCCCTATAAAATTGTTTACTAAAAAACTGGGGACCTGTTTAAGACTCACTCTGTCACTCCTGATTATGTGGGGATGAGACTCTGTCGCATATCCTCTTTGACTGCCCTGCATACAAGGTCCCTCGCAAAAAATGGTTCAAACCAGTTTGCGACAAAATGGGAACAAGATCCTCCCAAATGGCTTTGCGTATTATAAAATCTGACACCAGCGAAGTCGTAGTGGTGACTATGGCATCATTTTGGAGCTGGACATGGGCCACAAGAAGGATCAGGATGCAGGGCACTACCTAACTGTGTAATTATGTACTTATGTTATCATCTTAAAACTGTATCTTCTATCTTGGACCAGGGTGCTGAGCTCGGTCTTTCAGTACTCTCTAATATGAATAGGTTAATATGTGCTTATTTCATGCAAATTTCCTGTTGCATTTAATTATGGAACTATCTTTTGGTTTCGCCCCTATTTACCTTTGATGATAGAAATTTTTGTATGTACTGTGATAAGATTTGAATATGGATTTTATTGATTTTATTTTTTATATTTTATATGTTTTACCAGCCAATTTGTTTTTTTTAAATGTATTTTTGTACATAATTGTTTATAATCGAATAAAGACTGATTGACTGACTGGCTTACTTATAGTTAGGGAAACTACACATTTTTTTAAAATCAAAATGTGTTTCAAATTGTAGAGTCCAGTGTGGCAAGTGGATATTTGTTTTGTGGAGTGTCATACAGTACAGTGGAGGAGAATGTTGTAAAGTCTATTGTCATAGAGTAGAGCATTATAGATTGGAATAGATTGGAGTAGAGTAGAAATTAGTAGTGTATTATACAGTGTAATGAAGTGTTATATAGTGTAGTGGCATGATATCTCATATAGTGGAGTCCAGTATCGTAGACTGGAGATGCGTGGTGTAGTTTGGAATGGCGTGTCAAACAGGAGAGTAGGGTGTTATAGACTATCACAGAGGGGAGTAGAGTGTTTTTAAGTGGAGTAGGGTAAAGTGGAGTGTGATAGAGTGGAGTATCAACACGTAGAGTGTCGCAATGTACAGTGCAGGAGAATGTCATAGAGTGGAGTGCTGTGTTATATAGTGGAGTGGCGTATCATAGAGAGAAGTTGAGTGGGGTGTCATTGAGTGTCATACAGTGGCAAAGAGTGGAGTAGAGTGGCATAGAGTGCAGTTTATAGTTGTAGAGTGGAGCTGCATACAGTGGAGTAGAGTGTCGGACAGTGGAGCGGCAGAGTATAGTACAATAGCGTAGAGTGGGAGAAAGTGTAGTAGAGTGGAGAATAGTGGAGTGGAGTGTACTGGAGTGGGGTAGTATAGAGTGGAGTTAAGTATCATAGAGTGGAGAAGTGAGTCGTAGGCTATGACGTGGAGTGTAGTAGAGTTGAGTGGTTTAGCATACAGTTGAGTAAAGTGTTATAGATTGAAGTACCGTGTATTACAGTAGAGTGTAGTGAATGTCATACAGTATTGGGAAGTGGTGTAGACTACAGTAGTGGAGAATGGCATACAGTCTATTTGATTTTTGTAGAGTGGAGTGGTGTGAAGCACCGTGCAGTGTTGTGTGTCTTTTGTAATCACACATAAACACAAAAATCATCTTGCAGCCAACAACCCAACAACCCAACACCATACATCAACACATACAAATTATTATGTGTCTCCTAAAACACAAGAAAGAAACTGCCCAAGCTGGGGCAAGATGGCCGCCAGGCTGCTGTAGAGTGCAGTCGCACTTATCCCTTCTCCTAGACCCAGGGAGTAAATGGCTGGCTGGAGATGGACTAAAGTATGCTGATTTTGCAGAACATATTCTGGGCGGAAAGCGGAGCTAGCTTTAAGATATTGCACAAGGCGCTTATAACCTGGGGGTGTTATTACCGTGAGCACTTTAAAAAGCAAGTTAAAAAGGTAATCGTGGATAGCATCTCTACTGCCTTAAGGATGTCGCAACGCTCGGGTGCCATACCAAAGGCGGCGTTGAGTAAACGCACTACAACTACAACTACAGTCCCAAGCGGCATCTCTCAGAAAGCACAGCTCAAGAAGAACGAGAGACCTGCTAAGGACAAAGATAAAGAAAAGGCTGACTCTAAGGCGGAGAGTAAAACAGCCTCGCAAGCAGCACAATCGGAGACTCCTGGAGGTAAAGCGCAGGCACAACAAAGGCGCTTACACTCTGAAAGCGGAGCGAAGCAAGCGATCAACATACCTGCCGCTGGCAAGGATCGGCGGCAACCCACTGTGGCAGAGGCTTTCGCTGGGAGGAATCAACAGTTAACCCCGGTCGCTGGAGGCGGCCCGGATCCAGACTCGGCCCCAAACACGAAGCAGAACGCGGAAGATCTCCTCGCCGACCGCGAGGACGCATGCACGGCGGTTGCTAAGCAACCAGAGCCTGAAACGCTCACGCCTCTAGCGGGAGACGCACAGGGGCTGGAGAGCACAGCGGAGAGAGTCGAGGTTGCTGTCGAGTACGCCAGCACGAATAGCGAGAGTAATGCAGGCGGTGAAGCAGGACTGAAGACGACGGATAACGCAAGTAAGTCCAGTGACATACAAGCAAAAGAAAAATTGGAAACAATTAACATTAACACTGCCCAAATGCTTGAAGCCTTAAATGAAGTTGATTTAGCGCCAACACCCGTGGATAGCAGTATAATGGTACAATCTACTTGGGGTAGTTTGAAAAGTATCCAAAGCCACACAACAAAGGGGTTGAAAGGAAGGAGAGTATGCTCCCCGGAAAGGGAAAAGTTTTACTCTGTGACTGAGGGGTCAGACTCTTCATTGCTGGGATCAGAGGAAGAGGATTCTAACACAGATCTATCATCTGGGACAGAGTCGGAAAGATCCCTCTCTAGTGAGCACAGAAATAGGGAAACACAAAAAAGAAGAAGAAGAACAATGATAAGACGTGACAGGGAAATGGACAGAGCAGCAACAAGTACAAACAGGAAGCTATTATGGGACTATGGTAGTGCTTCAAAAGTTTACCAGGATCAAGATTTGGGAGTGGCAACTGAGAGCTATCCTGTAAATACCCCTAATGAGTTGAATGATAATCCTCCTCAAGCAACTTTAGATGGGATGTTCTCTATGTTGAAGCAAATGCACTTAGAGGCTCGCCTAGAAAGCAGACGAGCAAGGCAGGACACAAAGAAAATACAAGCGAGCATCAGGAAAGTGAACAGAAAATACCAGGAAGTTGAAACTAGAGTGGAACAAGTAGAAGAAAGAACTGGGAAGCTGGAGGATGAGGTCACAGACTGGCAGAACGCAAGAACAGAACAAGGGAAGGTGATCGAAGACTTGCAGTGGAAGCTCGAAGATTTCGAGAATCGGCAAAGAAGGAACAACCTACGCTTTCTCGGCATAGAGGAAGGACTGGAAGGGAAGGACCCAAGGGGGTTTATGGTTAAACTGTTAAAAGAGGCATACCCAGAGGCACAGTGGCAGTGGGAAGTTGAAGTGCAGAGAGCACATAGATTCCCGTTAGTGCAGAAGGGGGGCAGAGGCGGTAAACAAAACAACAGTAATCAGAACGGATTGCCTAGGGCAATGCTGGTCTTTTTTGGAAACTTCCTAGCTAGGCAGGAAATCTTTGAGACTGCAAGACCAGAAAAGAAAAAATCAGTTGAAGGGATTACTTTTTTTACGAGTCCTGACTTTTGCCACACCACTGTGGAAAGGAGGTGGAAGCTGAGACAGCTTATCACTCCTTTTCAACGACAGGGTTCAGAAGCATACTTGATGTATCCATCTAAATTGAAAGTGATCACAAGGGGTCGCATCAGAATGTTTTTCTCGGAAATAAAGGCAGGAGAATACTTAGCAGAGATTACGGAGCTTCAGAAAAGCAGGAAGAGTAAGGAATCAGAACCAGCATAGGGTAAACTAGGAAAAATATCAGCCATATTGTATATGGGGGTATGGTTAGCTAGGGTGGGAGAAGGAAAGCGACACTACAGTAGCACGCAGCCACACGTAGGTCAAGATTGACCTATTTGCCTGTGACAGGGGGGGGGCCAGCAAGGGGAGGGGGGCAAAGGGGGGGAGGGGGGAGGGGGAGCGGGAAGAGGGTGGTAAAGAGAGAAGGTTTTTTACAGCACAAAATAAAATGGTATGTAGCAACATAAAGGTGGTAGAAAAACATTTTGAGGATTTGTTTTTTGGTCTTTTATATAAAAGCAGATGGCAGTAAGAATCACTACAATGAATATATGCGGGCTAAACGATGGGGGCAAAAGACAGAAAGTAGCAGCTATGTGCAGACTGCTAAAATTGGACATTGTATGTCTGCAGGAAACACATGTGAGGGGGAAGGATAAGTACCTTATGGACCAGTTAGGGTTTGATGTATTAGCACACACGCACCAAGTTACTAAAACAAAAGGAGTGGCCATATTGGCGAAGAAAGGCCTGATGAAAGTAATAAGAAAGAAGGAAGACGTGGATGGTAGATGGGTGATGATAGAAGGAGAAATAGCCGGCAGCCGCTACACAATTGTTTCTGTATACGGCTCCAATGAAGATGAACCTGATATATGTGATTATTTAGATACCGAACTGCCGCTATGGTTTGAACCTATAATTGTGTGTGGAGATTTCAATGTCAATGGGTTATCAGGGTTGGCTATGAGGGGAGGGGGGATGAAGGATGAGCGAAAGAAGAGGGTAAGAAAAGCCATTGCCAATCTAATGAATAATAATGCGTTGGTAGATGTCTGGGCGGCATGTAATCCTATAGGGACAGGGAGTACTTTTTATTCAGCCCCTCATAAATGTATAGCGAGGTTAGACTACTTCTTAGCCACCAGTTCATTAGTATCAGAACTGAAAATAGAAATATTACCTCGAGTCTCCTCAGATCATAATCCATTGGTGTTGACTATTCCCCGGAACTATAATACCGGCCACAAAGAGTACTGCTGGACATTTGAAAGAGGGCTGCTCAGAGAAGATGAATATGTTAGCAGATTGAAGGTATGGATTACGCAGTTCTGGGAGGTAAATAGAGGTACGGCAACAGCAGGCATGGTCTGGGATGCATTCAAAGCAGGGATAAGGGGGGAGACGTTGGCTTATACCCTGTATCGGAGTAAAAAGGAGAAAATGGAGCTAGACAGTAGGCTACAAGATTTAAGGAATCTGGAGCAACAGCTTATTCAGCACGTTATAAATCAAGAATCTCTTGAGCAGGTTTTACTAGAAATAGAACTGAAGAAGGCAGAAACTGGGGAAAGATTAGCTAATAAAGCCGCGGCTAATTATTTGGCAAAAAAAGAAAAATGCTACGAGTTCAACGAGAGAGTTGGACATATGCTCGCAGTACGTACCAGGCAAGACCTGGCAGCCGGGGAAATTAAAGAAATCAAGAGTAAATGCGGGAAGGTTGTAACCAAAGTGGAAGAGGTGAGGGAGGTGTTTAGAGAGTTTTACTCTGACTTGTATGATCAAGGCGTGAGTAGCAATGGAAATGAGACAGAGGACTATTTGGCTGGTATCCCACACAAGGTATTGTCCGTGGAAGATAAAGAGACTCTAGAGGCTCCACTAATGCTGAGCGAATTACATAACGCAGTTTTAAAACTCCCTTCGGGGAAGGCTGCAGGACCCGACCAGATACCAGCAGAATTTTATAGGACATTTTGGGATGCACTAGGGATATACATGTTGGAAACTTTAAGATACGCACAGAAAGGGGAGAATTTACCACAGTCATGGGCTGGGGCAAGTATAGTAGTTATTTTGAAGAAGAATAAACCACATTTGGACCCTGGCTCTTATAGGCCAATCACGCTTATGAACGCAGATGCAAAAATTTACTCCAAGGCTTTATCACAAAGACTTAGTAGAGTAATTGAGGGGTTGGTATATACAACACAGCATGGTTTCATTCCAGGTAAAGGGACTACGGAACATACAAGGAGAATGATCACCATATTGGATGCCGCGGGAGCTGCAGGAGACCCTGCCTCTGCCGTCTTTTTAGATGCAGAAAAAGCTTTCGACAGGGTCTCCTGGTGCTATTTGTGGAAAGTCTTGGAGTGGTACGGGATTGGCACAGGTTACATACAGGCTATAAAGGCGTTATATGTAGCTCCATCAGCTAAAGTGAGGATCAATAGGGGGTATACAGAGGATATACATATAAAGTGTGGTACAAGACAGGGTTGCCCGGCTTCACCACTGCTATTCGCCCTATATCTAGACCCCTTTTTACGGAGGCTAGAAGGAAACCTGAATATTCTCCCGATCGGTTTACATGGCTATGCATATAAGACACTTGCATATGCAGACGATGTGGCAGTGGTTACACCGGACCCAGGGTTAGCCATTATAGAAATTGAACAGGAGGCTTCACTTTTTGGCACATTTTCAGGGTATTCACTAAATAAAGGAAAAACACAAATAATTAAAAACAGTTGGGTAAACTATCAGGATATAAGAATAGCACCGGAAGTCACGTATCTAGGGGTGAAGGTCACGTCCGAGCTAGATAACTTAGTTGAAATCAATATGAGACCACTGTTGGAGAAAATTAAAACAAACACAGAAAGAATGAATAATTTGCATCTGACTTTAATGGGGCGAATAAATACCATCAAAATGATAACATTCCCGAAAGTGCTGTTTCTACTTAGATCTATACCTCTATATTTCGAAAATGTTTGGTTCAGCAAATTAGAAAATATTTTGAATAAATTCATTTGGGTGAGAGGGAAAACAAGAAGAGCATATAGACATTTGACGGTAGATAGGGAAAAAGGGGGCTGGGGAGCTCCAGATTTCAGGCTCTATTATTGGGCTGCAGTATTACAGTACAGTAGGGTGTTAATTGGAGGAGGAGGAGGAGGTCGGGACCAACTAACGGATAGAGAGGCGGGCTTACCCAATGTGTATGCTGTATTGTTGGGGGAGGAAGCTGAGAATGGGTTGCTCAACACTACTGATTTTACGTATTTTAAACATACGAGATTTAAGACATTGAATGCAGTGTATAGGGTGTGGAAAGGAGTGGCTAGAAAACTGGGGCTAGGCAGATTTAATGTCTATACAAGATTGTACACAAATAACTCACTTCCGAGGGAGATCTTTAAAGATGTCACTATGCTTGGGTGGTATAATAAAGGCATTATGCAGATAGGGGATTTACTGGATGAGCAGGGTAATATCACACAGTTTGGAATACTCAAAGCGAAATTTGGGCTAGAGCACAACAGTTTCTACAAATATCTACAAGTGAGGAGTTTTCTAATACAAAAGCAAGGTGGTCCGCTGGGAATGCGGCAGTGCAAAATTATGGATTATATAAAAGTAACCACCAAATGTACAATAAGATACCTCTATGCAGAACTGAAAGGAACTAAGTCAGATGAAAGGGCAAAATTCGCACAAAAATGGAGGGAAAAACTGGGATCAGGCTTAGAAATCTTTCAGGAGTCACTAGATTTGGGTAGAACGGTGCTGTGTTCAGCAACCCTCCAATCGCAACACTACAAAACAGTATTTTCACTTTACCATACACCGGCTAGAATTGCCCAGTGGGGCGGAACAACAGGAATAACTTGCCCAAGATGTAATGCGAGCGGAGCGGACATTGTACATATGTTTTCGCAGTGCCCACAATTATTTACTTTAAAAATGGCGATTGAAGAATTCTTTGATAAAACACTCAGGATCAAGATTAAGCTACTAGATGAATTAATCATTTTAGGGGTGGTCGATACGGTGGAAGATATTCCAGTAGAGTTTATTTTTGTTTCAATAGCAGTATTCCACATTTGTATAGCAAGGAATTGGCTAAATAAGACTCCTCCGATATTTGCAGACTGGATTGCCAGCCTCCTCACTATATATAACTTAGAAAAGGCAATATACGGCAGGAAAGGTAAAAGGGCCAAGGCCTTAGGCAAAAAAATATGGCAACCAATCACGACATGGAAGAATAGCAGGATAAATCCAGAATAGTGAAACAGACGCTTGATTTGATTTGTATTAGAGGATGGTTTTCTTTGAGTTGTGATATCTGCTTATGATATGAAAATTTGTACAAAACAGCGAAATGTATTGTATTTTTTTTTTTTTACCACCTGAGAAATTGGTATGTGCTGTAATACATATGTTGGAATATGTCGGAAAAATTCTGAAAAATTAATAAATACGTTTAAAAAAAAAAAAAAAGAAAGAAACTGCCCACTCACCATGACTAAAACAGACATGGACATTCTTAGGACCACAAGCAACCAAATCTAGCTCTACAAACAAAATAATATGCACTCACTGCCACCACCATACTTCCATGAAATGATAATTACACACAGACTAACATATGATAGCATATGCACCAACATATGCCAAAACTTCCCCACGAAAAGCACATTGCCAGCCATACAAATCATACAACTACCAACATACACACAGAAATGCAAAATCAAAAAGTGCAAACACCCAACATCATAAACCCACGCAACCAACATGAAAAAACCATACAGTTCTTATATTAGATCGTGCTATTAAAAAACATAATTCATGGTACCATACAGCTGTTAACAAACTTAATAAATATACATTATACATTTGTAAGAGATATATATTTTAAACATTTAAAAAATATACCAAGAGTGGGAGCTCAACTTTACAAAGGTAGAAGTGAATACAGTTAACTGCACATCCCTGACCCAATTACAAAGGCTGTAATTAATGCAACAAATTTTGAGGTTCTGAAGACAAACACCTCCCTACCGTAAGGATGCAACCTGAGTGAGGAAGGGAAACCCTACCCAAAACAATATCAATTAGCTTTGGAGCACTCCCAAAAAGTAACAAAAAAGTATTGGAAAGTAAACATTGAAAGTAACTATACTGGACTGTGAGATCCTATTTTATTTGCAAGCCATCCAAACGAGATGAAGAGGAGAAAAGCGTCATCTGTGGCGTGAAACTATGGTCTATAACCATTGCCATACCAGAGGATATTAAGATAACACCAGTGAAGAAAGGCATGTGAGTTGCACTAATGCTATTGTGATGAGTTACAGTGTACAAAAATAGCAGGTCAATGAAGAATCCCTGGAAAGTTGAAGACCAGTTAATTAAAAGAAAACAGCACTTAAATATTGGGATTTCTTTTTTATTTAGTTTTATTTGTTAAACTTGAGTCCTTTTTTACTTCACAGTTTTTAGCGCCTATATAGTATACTCAGCGGCATTGGAATTATGCAATTGTGCGCCCCTGCGATTTTCGTATACTTTGGGATTTGCCAACTAGTCCATCATCTCACACATAATCTGCAGATTTTAACAAAAAATATTATTTCTAGTTCAAACGGTTCAAAAGTTAATAAAAATACAGCAAAACATGTTGCAGCGCAATAGAAGACCCTTTGGAAGGGTTGACTGGTCACCTTTCTTTAGTTTATTGCTACATCTGGGTGATAAACTGGTACTAATGTGGTTCAACTAACGCCCAGATAGTCCCAACAAGTGTAAAAAATGACAAAATAATGAGTATTACCATCACAAAATGTGCTGCATAATGCCGCATAATTACGTGTTTCTGCCACATAATTTACCCAACCCAGCCACATACGTTGGCCCTCCCCTGCCACATAATTCCAGGGCCCTGAGTATATTCTGGTCAGTGACCAGCGTGTTACCAAATATGCTATTTTATCATTGTGTTAAATAAGCATGGGCGAATTTTGCGAATCTGGCGGTCGCGAATTTTGCGAATTTGCGAACTCGCAATCCGCAAAATCCGCGAATTCTCACGAATTTGCGGATTTTTTGTGTGTTCGCAAGGGTTTCTGCCAGTTCGCGAGGATTTTGTACCAGTTCGCGGTTGCGAACTTACTTGTCGGCACGCAACGGTCGCGACTATGTTGTTTCTACGTCTGGTTCATCATCACAGGTTCACAGCACCCTCTGTTTCAACACTGCCACCCTCTGTTTCACCCATGCCACCCTTTGGTACAACAATGCCACCCTCTGGTTCATCATCATAACTGTAGATTATGGGGGGAAAAAGCAAGCACACCTGCCCTGCTTCAACTGACATGAATTAATTTGGGGTTGATTTATTAATGTGTCACTGTTTTAAAATTCCAGTCTGGCACCTTCTTCCTTATCTGTAATTTGCTTTCTGTTGCAGTGCAATTTTTTTTTCCAGGACCTTTGTGGCCTACTTGTAGCTATTCTATGATCCGGCTGTGAGGGTCGGAGCAGGGTCATACAATTGTTGCAACTAGCAACTGAACTCTGGAGAGGCCCCAGTCAGGAAGCACTGCAGGGAATGGTTACTAATGATGAATTTGAACTTTTGCACCTGCTGCTGAGTGCTTTCAGTTTAGCAAAACTCATTTTTCTGCAGAACAGCAAATGTAATGCCCCAAAAAAACTTACTTGTGAAAGTTTATTTCTAATCCAAAAGTGATCCACAGAAAGTCAAAAGGCCTCAAATCCAAACAAGCATTTACAATGCAATAGGTCTCGCATTATTAAAGTTTGAGCTATTGGCATTGTAAATGACAATGCCTTTTATTCATTTTTAAAACCTGCAATCGGTGCATAAACACGCACTTTGAATGTATAGTCCTTACTTACGATGAGCAAGGCTGGCAGTAAAAGCGACTGCCAGCCTTGCTTCTCATAAGCATGGACTATGAGCACAAAGCGATTGTTTACGCACCGATGCAAATGAGTAAAAGGCATTGTCATTTACAATGCCAATAGCTCAAACTTTAATAATGCGAGACCTATTACATTGTAAATGCTTGTTTTTCTTCAAATCTGCAATATGTGCAGGAGATGATGTATTACGTGGCAAACGCGGCAAGTACATAACTGTGCAAACATCGCCGCAGAATAGCATATGTCCAGTGGCCCTGCAAATGACAAACCTGCATGGCATTTCAGATGAGTGATACACATTTGGGCCAATTATATGGTATATAGAAGGCCCTGCTCAATATATGTTGAACTTGGAGGGCAATTTTACAAACTTACAACTATGCTGTGGAGCCACAAACATAATGTACCACTATGAATTGACAGTACGTAGTTGTAAACCTGGCTGTGAAAAATTAAAGATACCTATTGCTGCAGTTTGGAAGTCTGGAGATGAAGGGACCAGATACGTAAATTTCGGAAACAAAACCTTTCTCGTGCGAGATTGGGAGAGACAGATCCTAATGCATGGCTAAATGACATGCCCAAATCTGCCCTCCTGTATAAATCACCTCGTTATATTTGAACGTATGTAACACGAGCAGACACAAAAGTAAGACACAGAAAAAGAGCAGTTGGTCCGTGAAATCCAAAAAGCTGAAAACAATATTTAACCAGCTTACGGTTGCTCGATGACTCCATGCAATGAAGGGGACAAGACATCATTTCAGGTTTTTGTTTGCAGAAAACAGCATACTTGTGACGGTTGGTAAACTCAAGATTACAACTCCCAATGTGTTTTCAAATGAACGCTCAGGACTGAGGCATAGTGTCCTTGATAACCAGGAGTCTGTAGTGTGGACATAAGACAGCCACATAAGTTGTTGAAACGTTACTTTATTATAGGATAACAAGGGCCCACTGGGAGCAGAAAGAACAACAGCGATCACCGTGAAAGTCAGCTGTCAACTGTCAGACAGCCGCGGTGATGTCATGTAAATAGGCAATGAACGTTCCATGATGACACCCGATGATGTCAACTCATGGAGCTGGAAAACATACTATACTACATATCCCTCAGCACAATAACGTAAGATAATAACATGTACAACAGAGTCACCTTCGGTTATTTCTTATGATTCATTTCATAGGCAAACGCTAAACTTTCAACACACTGCATAAAAGTGTATTTATTTAAGGAGTCACACTCGCTATAGGAGCTTTTAATACTTTAAGACGAGTCACGAAAAGTCAATTTCCTTTTACTGAAGGGGGCGGTAGGAGGGTGCACCGGTAGTTTGAAGATTACACGGTCCTATAGTGAGGGAAGGAGGGACTTTTACAAGGCAATGACTAAAACTCGGACAAAGGGCGATAGAAGCAGCTGCTGGGTGCAACAAGAGATCTTACTACATTTGAATTTTAAAACGCAGGCACACACAAAGGTAGCTGTGAAGTGGCACCTTGCCAAATGCCTAGCTTCAACCCGCCAGACCTGTTTATCAGGAAACAGCAACATCGCCGCCGGCCTGCGACCAGGAAGTCAGGCAGGCCGGGCGGGACAACCGGAAACCGGAAGTAGGGGGGCGGGAGCCTACCCCGCCTCCCACGGAAGAGCCGCGGCTGTTTTGAGCACCGGAGCAGGCAGGAGCCTACCCTGTGCCCCGGTGCCGAAGGAGGGAGGAAGAGTCCTGCTGCCGGGTCCTGCAGCTGCCGATGAGAGGAGAGCTGCCGCACCAAGGAAGCCGGTGAGTGGGGCTTCACCTTGTTGCTTAGCTGCGAGGGCGGGGGGCATGTGTGTGTGCGTGCGCGTGCGGTGGCGGGGGGCTGTGTATGCGTGCGTGTGTGTATGTGTCTTGGAGTCTGTGTGTATGTGTGTGTGACAGTGTGTGTGTGTGTGTGTGCGCGCGCGCACGTGTGTGTCTGTGTGCATGCACTGCTGAATTGCTGCAAATGTAGACGGAGCCGACGTGCGCGTGCACGAGGTCAAATCCAGCGGAAAAGCGCGTGGCACCCTCTTGTCCGTCATTACCCCGAAGTCGATAACTATAGTTGTCGATCTGGACTGCATCCTATGGATGCTTACCAGCTCGACCTAAAAAGGGCAGGCAAATGTCAACCTGAGGAGTTATTCTGATAAAAATCATCATTTTCAGAAGGTCTATGCTGCTTGCTAGTGGATTTCTTGTGCAGAATTGCAAATTTTGTAATTTCGCGAGTGCGAGATTGTTGCTGCCCGCCGCACATACATGTTCGCAATTGCGAACTTACACCGCACGCCGCAAAATTGTATCACCAAGAAAAAAAATCCGCTGTGTGCGAATTTGCGGGTTTTCGGTAAATTCGCGAGCGTTCGCGGATCGCGAATTTACCGAAAATCCGCAAAATCCGCGAGCGTAACGGATTTTCCGCCCATGCTTAGTGTTAAACATTAACAAAAACAAAGTACTCTTGATTTTTGACTGATGTGCATATTTGTTTTATTTACCTATCATTTGTATGTTACATGCTATGCTATCATGCTTCTATATTTGTATTGTAAAACGTGTCTGCTCATTAAAACAAACCTATTATCATAACGTTCCATACGTTGGGTCTGAAACATAAGGCCATTTTTAAAGCTTGGTGAAAAGGGCATTCCATCACAAATGTGATACTAACCCTTTCCATCAAATTGGTGGTCTGCCTGCCCTATTTCTGATTGGGATGACAGCCATCTTTCCATAAACGTCGACCCGTATTGGCTTAGCCAACTGAAGTCTTCCTCCAACAGAGTAGGGGGTGTTAGAAGAAGAGCATTACACCGCACACGATATTAAAGTTGGAAGCTGTGATGACCCGTTTTTCTGTCAATCACTGGCTCCCCCACGCCAAGAAAAAATGCTTGGTTAGGGACCAATAGATGTTTTTGTTTTTCAAAAACAAACCCCAATTTTGGCAGTTTGTTTTTGACAAAGAAACACTTTCTAAAGGTTTAGTGGATGGATGTCAAAACCAATGGTAGCCAATGCATGCAGGACACCTTTTGTACCTTGGCAGGAAGTGCCATGACAGCGGTTTCTATCCAGGTACAGAAATACCACAGTGGCTGAGGAAATATAAATTTTATGATCAAGAAATGTTCCCTAACGTGTACCCCACCGTCTCCATGTACGAGCTTAAAGTGCATGTAACTTCCCTCCTGTGCCAGCTATGAAGACGCAAATACATTTGCGTCCAATGTTAACATGTCCTCTTTCAGATCCACCCTGAATGGGTCGGATATTCCGTTCCTAAGTATGCCTTGCCACCGTCTTTGTATGGTGCACTTTCACGTATTCCTGGCTCTGTGCGAGCTAGGCCCTGTTTTCTGTCATCGAGCCTCTTTTCAAAGTCATCTCTGCCTCCTGAAACTGCAACGTGGGATGCCCCCCCCCCCGTGAATTCTGTCCTACTCCCTGCGAGGCGAGCGGGGCCTGGCTCGGCCTGCTTGCCTGCCAAAGACAGTATTTTACCTTCACGTTATCAGCATAGCCAAGCTCAGCTTCCCGAAAACACATTCCAGTCTAGCAGGATAGATAAACAACCCCTCAGCTGCAGAGCAAAGGGCCGGCCTTTCTGTCTCCATGCAAGTAATTCATAGCTCCCGTTACCATGGTAGGCCCATGGCCCCCTAGCTTTACACACAGACACGTAGGCACATATGCACGCATTCATAGTCAGTATAGGATAGCCTCTGCCCAAGAGACCTTTCCTTCTAGATAATATGGTTCCCAAACATCAGATATCAGATATGATATAGGAACGAGTTGATCTGACATGCCAGACTTCTGTCTCTTTCCTTTAGTGTAAATGTCAAGTCCCCTGCACCCTCCAGCTTCACGTCAATCACACGTCATGCAGCTGCGCGCGCATCCAGCCTTCAGATTTCTGCTGACATCGCAAGATTTCTGCTATGTACACACCCACTTGTGACACTTTTATGTGACGCTTCTAGCACACACCTCTGTGTACGCCCTAGTTCACGCCTTCTGATTACGTATTGCTAACACGTGTGTGTTCTTATCTCATTTCTCTCAGCTGTTACGCCTTCTGTATTGGTTAACATTATGTGTATTAAGTATAAAAGTTATGTATTGTCAATAAAGTATGCTCTATCCCTTCCTGAACCCCAGTGGTGTCAGGAACCCGATATCCGGTTCAAGAACCATTCCTTTTTAAGGGATAAAACCCCTAAGAACTCTAACACCACGGACTCTGCGTCTTTCTTTCCGATTGAGTTATTTTATAAGTACTTACCTGCATAGAAATTAAGACGGTAATTAAATATTTACCACATTAATTTGGCGCCCGAATAGGGACCCCTCCCCCACCCCACGCGCCGGTTGGTGCGTTGCAGCCTTTGCCCCCTGCCACAGTCAAGACGGACAACTACGCGTACCCGCAGGATTTCCTGTATCTCCCTCAGGCCTACGGAGGTGACGGAGACTGCGATCAGCACCCAGACGAGGCGGTGAGGAGTGTGGAGGATCCCGACCAGAGCCTAGCCGAAAGAAGCAAGGTCCGAGGTGTCAAGAGGCCCACCAGTTCCGAAGTATTCACGTATCGAGTCGAGTCGAGTCCAGTCCGGTCCAGTCCAGTCGAGTTTTCCGAGGCCTTCTGTTCCGTGCTTCCCGGTGAGTACCGTTGCTGGGGACGCATCTAGACGGGTGCATTATTATGTATCCGGTAAAGACGGGTTTGGGTACACAAACACGGTCTGCACTGTTTTAGACAGTGTATCTGTACTGTTTAGCAGTATATAAAGTATTCAAGGTTTCGATTTTTGTTCTCGTTTTCTGGAGTTCAAGGGTAGTCCATATGTGTTTAAAATGTTTCATGTGATTAATGTCGTGGTATGAGTGACTGTTTGATGTACATTACTGTGTTTTTGTATAACTAGCTGTGTTCAGAGTAAGTAACAAGTATCGAGTGTCCAGTACCAAGTAATAAGATGCCGTTTTTCAATAAATTAAGACAGATAGGAACTAGGAAAGGGATACTAGAGGAAGCAGTTCCTGTCCCACCTAGGGACACTCCTGGAAATTTTATGTACCACAAGCATGGCCTAGATGCCATACTGTACCTAGATTTATGGGCCGATTATACCAAGCACCTAGAAGAGAGACACAGGTGGCCTGTTACAGGGACATGGGATGCCGAGTGCATCATGAGAGTAGAGGAAGCGCTATGGAAAAAGAAAGCCAGACAATCCCAGAAAGATGCCATAGAATTGTGGCGTAAAGAATCGCATAAACGTACAGAAAAAGCATTCCGAAAAGCCGAAAAACATAGAGAAGAGTCGGATGAAGTCCGAGAAAACGAATTGGTTACTGAAGGTATCCGAGAAAGAGCAGAACAAGTAGACCGCATGCGAAACACTCTTGCCAATGGCATGTATTTAGTGACCGAGGGTTTGCCTAAGGCCACTCCAGAAATACCGAAAGATCTGCCGCCACCATTGGTTCCAACTAAAGTAAGTCACAGGACCACCAAAGACATATTCCTTGCTTCCTACCTAGACGATGTAGCTCCCGCTTACACCAATCCACGTGCCCACGTACCGCCTACTGACGGTGACGGTGGTGGCAACCCACTCCAAGACAATGCCCAGCCCGTACCGCAACAAAGTTCCCCCGTTCGACATCCTGCACCACCTGTTCCTCCACCACTTCCTACACCTAAGATTAATACACTGAATCCGTTTGGGCCTGATCCTGGCAAAAGACAAGGTCCTTTACATATACCGATTCCGCAGACAAGCCATGCTCAAGCCTCCGCCTCAGGAGGTGCGACAGGAGGTTACCAGACCCCGCCGCAAACACACAGATTAAACACTAGGGACCTAGCAAAGCAACGTACACCCCGAACACCAAGTTACGACATGCTTAAAGAACCCCTTTCAATTTGCAGATACGATCCAGTACCCGGTAAAGACGATAGAATGTTGTTAGCATCACTACGCTTACGAAAAGTTACAGATTACTTAGTGTTATTTCCAGGAATGACTGAACACCTAGATAGAATATATATCATTTTATCCAGACTGGGGAAGATCCTGAAAGTATTAAAGAGGCCCTGGCTCACCAGAAAGCTGACACTCAAGGTTGTATATTACGCTTCTTCATAAATTGTTTAATAAGAGAACGAGACAGGCCTGGAGTAGACAAGGACGAGATGGACGCACTAAACAAGTGGGGTCAGAATATAGCCGATGGAAACCATGATAAACAGAGTTCTATAGCAAGTATGTACAAAAGAATCAGAAAAGCAGTAATAGAAATACATGAAAGAAAGGAACAAGAAAAGGAAGGAGATAGCGACAGGAATGACTCCTCCGAGGAGGACGAACCAGAGGAATCTGACACGGCTAAAGAAATGATAGCGTATGTGGGTAAGGGAAATTACCTTAAGAAAGGCATTCGTCCAGAAAGCAAGAGAGTTTTTCTCTCTGGCGTATCAAAAACGAGTTCTCCTGAATATCTGTTTCAGGTTACCGATAAAATTCTTCAAGAACGAATGGGGTACCATGTACTCAATTCTATGGATGAACAAGAACTAGCCCGGTCAGCAGTACAATGGGCTGACAATCCTAGCACATATAATGATGATACAGTAGCACAGACATTCTTGAATCTTTCCCCAGATGAGCAGAAATTGGCTGGTATGTACATGATTCAGCATCTCATCACGTTATACAGACATCAACATTCTGATCCAGGTCCCTTACCTGATACATTAGAAGCACTACTTATGAATAGATGGAGAGGCCTAAGTACCAAGTTAATTAAAATAATTCTAGAACAACGGCACAGATATAACGCTTTCTTAGGCCCACAATATGTTTCAGCTCCGCCCCCAGAAAGAAAAATGTTTCATTTTGACAGGCAGAATCCTTTACGAGAAGTACACCCAGTTATGAATGACGATAATACCCTAAGACGTGTGTTTGTGTACACACCTTTAACAAAGTTGGAATTGTTAGAAATGAAGAAACTAGTACCCTGTCACGATAAAGACCCTGCAGGTTTTCACCGAGAAATTAAAGACATGTTACTCATGGGAGATTACACGTATACGGATATTATGAAATTGTTAAAAGTACTGCTGCCCACAGGCATTTACGAGAAACTCAAGGAAAAAGAATGGGAGATGGGAGATAAAAAGATTATTTGGACTGAAATAGAAGACGAGGAAAAAGGTCGTACTCCAGGGCTAGGCCTTGGAGAAAAAGCTAAAGCATTACCAGGATTAATAGTACAGGTCTTGCCAAGATTATTGACAACTAAAAAGGAAGACTGGGACGCAATCTCAGCCTGTAAACAGAAACACGATGAAGATACTAGTGACTTCTATTCAAGATTCGAGAAATGTTTCATTATTAATAGTGGCCTGAAACCAGGTAGCGAGTCATACCCGCATCTTTTTGTAACAAAATTAGTCGAGAATTCCCTGACACAAGTTAAGAACCGTGTATATAAAGTCGAAAGTACCTGGCAAGCAAATACGCCATCCCAGATGTTACAAATGTTACAATATCACCAGAACAGAATTAGAGAAGAACAAGATCACGAACAGAGACGTATGAAAGACACGAAAATGAAAATGCTAGTGGCCCAGTCGGTTCCAGCCGACGGTCAGAAAAAGGGTGTGACCCAGACAAGTAATTCAGCAGCTCCTGTCAAGGGGACATGCAACTATTGCAAACAACCAGGTCACTACGTAAACGAATGTCCAGTCCTGAAACACAATATATCAACAGGTAAAACTAAAGAAAGACCACGTCAGCCTAGACAAGACCAGGTCCAGCAACAGACTTCACAGAATATACAGCCTATGCATGCTCCACCACATACAGTACAGACCGTAGCGGTATCACAGCCACAGCGCATTGTCGCGACGCAGCAAGTCTCACAACAGATGTACCAGTATGCCCAATCTGATTATCCCGATTATCAGCGATACACATGAAACAGCCTAGAGAGGGAGGTTGGCTTGCCTCTTATTGAGATTCCTGTAGATCAAGAGGGTCCTTATGTACATAAACAAAAATACAACAGAGTATTGGGGGGTCCTAGGGGAGTTAGTTTATAGACAATGTGAGTACCTTGTCCCCCAACTACTACTACAAAAAACAAGAGAGGTACTGAGAGTCTGTGAAATGAAGAAATGACAGGACCAGATTGTGTCCAGTATAAGTGTTCAGATCAAACCATTGATGTTTCAGCCTATACCGGCTTTCTTCAGGACCTATGATAAGCTACTGCAACATATACTTATCGTGAGTTGGAGCTTGAACATGAACAATCTCCAACAATTGAAGGTGTATCTCCTCCTGTGTTTTCTCGCACTTATCTTTTTAGTGCGTGGCCTCCTTCCAACCTGAGCTGTTGCCAGGCGAGGTGAGGTTTTTTCTCCCTACAATTGGGGTGAGTGAAGACTATGTTTTCTTTGCATTTCAAGAGGTTGAGGTAAACACTACATAGTTTGTATACATTTAACACTGTGTCTTTTTGTTTCCCACATTTCTATGCACAGGAGGAGATACACCTTCAATTGTTGGAGATTGTTCATGTTCAAGCTCCAAATCACGATAAGTCATGTCGACCGATTAATACACGTGATAGATAGCAATTCCTTACATGCTATCAGCTTACTGTTTTTAACGATACCACTTTGATGGTCACACCGAATAAAAGTCTTCTTATGTCATCAAAGTAGGTATTTTTAATCACTAGGATTAGTTTCCTTTTTCTTTTCTGAGCACTGCAAATTTATTTGCCCCTTCCACTCACACACTATCCTCTGCTGGTTGGATGTGGTTCTTAAGGGTCCAACATCTGGCTACCTCAGACTCTCCCTGAGGAGAAGCCCATAGGACACCTTTCTTTTCACCAACCCAGATGACGAAATTCCACTGATGAGTGGGCGGATGGGTACTATGTTCTTACTTTCTAAACCCTGTATCTTCCTATCCTCACCTCTATGACATAATAGTGTCATGTGCTCAAGATCAATGGTTTGATCTGAACACTTATACTGGACACAATCTGGTCCTGTCATCTTTTCCTTATGTACATAGTCAAGTATTGGGAAAAGACAGAAAATTTTTAATTGACACAGGGGCAAGTCGCACAACGATCAGTCATGACGAAGTTCCAGGGGCACCCCTCTCAGGCTCACAGAATGTTTCCCTTGGTTTTTCAGGACAACCTATTGTAAATGAAGTATCAAAACCTGTCCCCCTAGCAGTAGGTCCATTATCACGTGTTACAGACCTGTTACTCACGAAATCATGTCCAGAAAACTTGTTAGGTATCAAGACACTGAAGGCTCTAGGAGCAGTGATATGTTGTTCTCCGGAGGGAGTTAGACTTTTCTTACGTGACTTTAAAGGTCACTATGTACTGCGAGAATTTGATGTCAGATTGAAAAATGTACCGAAACACCTGTGGGCACAAGGCCCAACCGATGTAGGTTGTATGCACATTACACCATGCCGTGTTACACTCAAGCCAGGAGTTGTATTACCCTGAATCAGACAATACAAGTTACCACCCGATGCTGTAGTGGCTTTACTGGAAATCATTGAAGAGCTCATTGCCCAAGGAGTGGTCGTAGAAACTGACTCCAATATCTGTAATTCCCCTATCATTCCGATTCTTAAACGTACTGATCCCAATGCACCGCCTGTATATCGGCTGGTGATTGATTTACGAGAACTGAATAAATGCATTGTACCACAGTATCCTGTGGTTCCCGACATCTCATCATTACTGACTGCTATTGATTCAGAAGCGACGTTCTTTACTGTAATTGACCTCAAGAACGCCTTCTTCAGTGTACCCATTGATCCAGAGAGCCAATATCTCTTCGGATTCAGTTTAAATGGCCGAAGCTTCAAATTTTCACGCGCACCTCAAGGATTCACAGAAAGCCCCAGCATCTATAGCCAAGCACTGAAAAGACAACTTGATTGTATCCAAATGCCAGTTAACACTGCCTTACTCCAGTATGTCGATGATCTGCTGATCACCGCACGAAGTGAACCCGAATGTGAACAAGCATCACTGACAGTTTTACATTTTCTGGCTGACAAGGGACACAAGGTGTCTCCTTCGAAGCTGCAATTCTGTGTTCAGAAAGTGGAGTACCTTGGGCACTTGCTGTCCAAGTGGGGAAGACAGCTCAGACCTGATCGAGTTCAGTTAATTGCACAGTTACCACAACCCAAGACACAAAAGGAAGTGCGGGCCTTTATAGGCCTCACCTCGTACTGCAGACAATGGATTCCTCAGTATGCATTTATAGCTAAACCACTGATACAGTTGACAACACAGGAGGCAGCGACTTCGACTGTCCTCCCTTGGACTCAGGAACATACACAGGCTTTTGAGAAATTAAAGAAAGCTTTATGTCAAGCACCAGTTCTAGCGACACCATGTTACAGCAAACCTTTTACACTTTTTGTTACAGAACGTGATGGTACAGCGTTGTCTGTCCTCACACAAGATCAAGCAGGTTCACATAAGCCTTGCGCTTATTTTTCAAGTACATTAGATCCAGTGGCCCAGGCTCTGCCTGCGTGCTTAAAATCAGTTGCAGCGACAGCCCTAGCAATCAGACAAAGCGACTCAATAGTATTAGGACATCCATTGACAGTACAAGTTCCACATTCTGTAGAAGTCCTTCTAAACCGAACACAGACACAACACCTGACTATAGCACGACTGACAGGTTATGAACTGACGCTATTCCAGCCACACATAGAAATCAGACGCTGTAACATTCTAAATCCTGCCACATTGTTACCCTCGATTATGACAGATTCAGCCCCGCATGATTGTATAGAGATCATTAATGCAGTAACAAAGCCCCGACGAGACTTAACAGATGTTGCACTGACAAATCCAGACCTGACACTTTACGTGGACGGTTCATGTATGAGAACAAGCACAGGAGAATTAGTGGCCGCATATGCAGTGACCACTGAAACTGAAGTCAAAGAAACACACCGTATTGATATACTGTCTGCTCAAGCAGCAGAGCTTATCGCTCTGACCCGAGCCTGTATACTAGCCAAAAACAGGAATGTTAACATATATACAGATTCACGTTATGCTTTCGGAGTCGTACACGACTTCGGAATGTTATGGCAAGAATGAGGTTTCTTGACCTCTCACGGAGCCAAGATCCAACACGGTCCCCTCATTCAAGCACTGTTAGAAGCAATACATCTGCCTTCAGGCATATCCATCATGAAGTGTAAAGCACACACTAGAGTTACAGATTCTATTTCCCAGGGTAACGACCTGGCGGACCAAACAGCAAAACATACAGCATTGACTCACACCCAGACAACTGATGTGACAAAGACAATAGTACCGACACATTGTATGACAGTTAGGGATCCCACACTAGATGTAATTGATATTCAGACACATGCTACTCCAGACGAAATCAAGAAATGGACTGAACTAGGAGGGATCCAAACAGATCAGGGATGGGTGACAAAAGGGAAATCTACATGGTTTCTCCCCGACTCTATGGTTCAAGTCATAATTAATACAGCACATAGTCCAGCACACTTGGGAGAAAAAGCTATGTTAGACAGTTTACAGAATCTCTGGTACAACAAACATTTACGAGCAGCAGCAAAACAGAAAGTGCGTACTTGCATGATCTGTTGTCAGTTCAATCCAGGTAAAAGCGTCCCTGTAGAGCAAGGTGGATTTCATCCTCCCGATCACCCTTTTGAAGTCCTCCAGATGGATTATATCCAGATGGAACGTTGTCGAGGATTCAAGTACGTCCTCGTAGTTGTTTGTGCAATTTCCCGTTGGACCGAAGCATATCCAGTCCCAGATTACACTGCCCCGACCACTGCCAAGCAGCTGGTTCGAGAATTCTTCCCACGGTACGGCTTGCCTCGTATCGTGTACTCAGATAACGGACAGCCATTCTCATCCGAGCTCATGAAGCAGGTTTCACTCCTGCTAGGATATCAGTGGAAATTCCATTGCGTCCGACACCCCGAGGCAGCTGGCCTTGTAGAGAGGCACAACCAGACACTGAAAACACGCCTTGCTAAAATATGTAAAGAGAAAGGGGTTGACTGGATAGTCGCCCTGCCAGTTGCACTATTCTATATGAGAATGGTCCCACATTCGAGATCAGGACTATCCCCGTATGAGGTGGTCTTTGGCCGGCCACCAAATATGTGGGGGACGCCCATGCCTAAGAAAATAACCGATGTTGACTGTAATATGCTGACAGATTACCTTGCCTCCTTGATGTCTGCACTCCAATCATGTCGTTCACAGGTTGCTGCAGCCTTTCCCGACAACACTGATGTGAAGCCACACGATGTCCGTCCCGGGGATACTATCCTGATACGCAATTTCGATAGGAGGAGTCCGCTGGAGCCCCGTTGGCAGGAGCCGAAGCTCGTCCTTCTGACCACGAGGACTGCAATCAAGGTTGAGGGCCGTAAGGGGTGGATTCATACGAGTCACGTTAAAAAATGTAATGAACTATTGCCAGAGACTGACTCTTCCACCCCCTCAAAGGACTGCCCAGATTCTAGTGACTCTAAACTTCCCATGGTAGAGAAAACTCCGCAAGAGGAGTATAAATCAAAGTTGCGGTCTAGCAAGTCAGACAGTTTAATTGTTTAAGTCCTCCCCTAGGTGAATCGGTTAAATAGTTTCTGACATGTATCCCCTAGACCCCAATAGAGAGAGAGATAGAGAGAAACAGATCAAGAAGCAACGATATTGCAAATCTCTCAAAAGTTATTGTATTGTTACCTTATGGATCATGTTTTCTTTAAGTCTTACGATTATTGTCACAAGTGTAATTCTGCATATCTATTTTCCTATTGCTACACATGCACATTCTTCTTCTAATGACACTGCCGAGCATTCTTTTAGCGAATTACCCCCTCATGAGTTGTCCTACCGACTTGCGCTGCGCAACAACACATTCATTAGTATGTTACATCACTCTCATCAGACCAGCAACGCTACAAATTGTTGGATATGTGGCCGACTCACTCCCTACCAGAAATACAGGGGAGTTCTGCCCCTCTTCCCGTACCCGTTCACACACAATGGTTCATGTGGAGCATGGTTTAGTTTGATTAATTCCTTAGATTCAAATTCCGTAGTTTATCAGGGTAACTGGGTATGGGGAAACCTGAACACAGTTTTGCATAGAGTATGTTATCCTGACAAAGAGGGACTTCCCAAAAGGACAGGGACTGATCTAGAAAATGAAGTATATGGATTAGGAAATTTTACACTTAACCTCATGATTCTGAATGTTGAATCCGAAACCGAGCCAGACTTGCCCACTATGTCAGTACTACCAGTCAAAGGTGAATTATGTGTCAGAAAGAATGGTTCAGTACACCTGGGTCATAGTAAATGTACTACTGTGGTCGAATTTAGTGATAAGGGCAAGTCCACATTCAAAGCTACACGTCATTCCTATTTCATTTGTGGTCAGACAGCATACATACGTTTGCCTCTAGATTGGGATGGGACCTGTTACATTGGATTCCTACTGCCACCTGTTTTCCTAGCTCCACCTGATTATCATAGAAATTCCCGTCTAGTTCACAGACCCAAAAGAGATCTCCCAATTGTTGACTATACTGAGACAGCATGGGAACAGTACACAGACTTCAATAAAGGTTTCTTTCCCTATTTAGGTGCTATTTTCAATAGTAAGTCTATCCGTCACTTGACCAGAACTCTCGAAGCAGTAGTGAAAGAGACTACTTCCGCCCTAGGTAACTTGACTGAGGAACAGTCTGCTATGAGACTTGTCGTTCTTCAAAATCGTCTTGTTATTGACGTCATACTAGCCGATCGAGGAGGAGCCTGTAGGGTCCTCGGGTCAGCTTGTTGTGTTTTCATTCCAGATAATGCTCCGTCCGTATATAAGGCTATTACACGTCTCCATAAGATAGCTAGTCAGATACATCAGAATCCAGGCACTTGGACTTGGTCCGGTTGGCTCTGGACTACTATTTCAGCTTGGGGATGGAAAATACTGTCACTCCTTGGAACAATACTACTTATAGTATTCAGTTGCTGTCTATGTTTACAATGTGGGCCAGCGATTTGCGGCTTGCGCGCCACATCCTGCATTCCCCATTCAAGTCAACGTTCTAAATCACGTTTGAAAAAGGATGAGCAGATGATGCTAACTACACAAATAAATGGATTAATGAAGATTGATATATCATGAAGGGTCCGTAGGGAACAAGGAGGGAATGAGGAAATATAAATTTTATGGTCAAGAAATGTTCCCTAACGTGTACCCCACCGTCTCCATGTACGAGCTTAAAGTGCATGTAACTTCCCTCCTGTGCCAGCTATGAAGACGCAAATACATTTGCGTCCAATGTTAACATGTCCTCTTTCAGATCCACCCTGAATGGGTCGGATATTCCGTTCCTAAGTATGCCTTGCCACCGTCTTTAATGGTGCACTTTCACGTATTCCTGGCTCTGTGCGAGCTAGGCCCTGTTTTCTGTCATCGAGCCTCTTTTCAAAGTCATCTCTGCCTCCTGAAACTGCAACGTGGGATGCCCCCCCCGTGAACTCTGTCCTACTCCCTGCGAGGCTTGCCTGCCAAAGACAGTATTTTACCTTCACGTTATCAGCATAGCCAAGCTCAGCTTCCCGAAAACACATTCCAGTCTAGCAGGATAGATAAACAACCCCTCAGCTGCAGAGCAAAGGGCCCGGCCTTTCTGTCTCCATGCAAGTAATTCATAGCTCCCGTTACCATGGTAGGCCCATGGCCCCCTCGCTTTACACACAGACACGTAGGCACATATGCACGCATTCATAGTCAGTATATGATAGCCTCTGCCCAGGAGACCTTTCCTTCTAGATAATATGGTTCCCAAACATCAGATATCAGATATGATATAGGAACGAGTTGATCTGACATGCCAGACTTCTGTCTCTTTCCTTTAGTGTAAATGTCAAGTCCCCTGCACCCTCCAGCTTCACGTCAATCACACGTCATGCAGCTGCGCGCGCATCCAGCCTTCAGATTTCTGCTGACATCGCAAGATTTCTGCTATGTACACACCCACTTGTGACACTTTTATGTGACGCTTCTAGCACACACCTCTGTGTACGCCCTAGTTCACGCCTTCTGATTACGTATTGCTAACACGTGTGTGTTCTTATCTCATTTCTCTCAGCTGTTACGCCTTCTGTATTGGTTAACATTATGTGTATTAAGTATAAAAGTTATGTATTGTCAATAAAGTATGCTCTATCCCTTCCTGAACCCCAGTGGTGTCAGGAACCCGATATCCGGTTCAAGAACCATTCCTTTTTAAGGAATAAAACCCCTAAGAACTCTAACACCACGGACTCTGCGTCTTTCTTTCCGATTGAGTTATTTTATAAGTACTTACCTGCATAGAAATTAGGACGGTAATTAAATATTTACCACATGGCAGTGGGGATCTTTGAATTTGGCACACAATAGTCTGTTATGGTGGCAGGCGTAATGTCCGGCGCCATCCTGTTGTCTACCAAACTTTTTATCTGGCCATTATTCGATTTCAACATGACACATATCTCATGTTTGAAGTTGAGGTAGACTAGATTGTAGGGGTGAAGTCAGTTTGTGACATTAACGATCAAACTTTTACTGCATGAAAAGATGCCTCTGGCTTCAGGCAATACAACATAGAGTTTAAATTATCACGCCAGTGAATAATTGTTTTTCATTATCCGTACAGTGTATGACTCTATTCTTTGAAAAAAAACATGCATGATTATTATAATTAACACTCGCATTCTAATGAGGGTCTTGAAAGGGAAATCTGCGTTTGATATATAGCCGTCATCTTGAATTTACTTCAGAAAATACTAATTCACAGAATTATTTCAATGTCTCTGTGGCTTTTTGAATCTCAAAACATATCTTACACGTGATAGTTGACCACTCTCCTTGACACAAAATAAACTGAAACCACCACGTACTTTATCTCGTTTATAGTACTGCTTGGAGTAAAATGCATTAAAAAGTGAAAAATTTCCTGTAAGTGATGCTACAGGATTTGAACACCTATTAAACTCACCATATTTTATGTTTGCAGTATCACCTCAGAGGTTCATTCTTTTGGACATTCTTGTGAACAAGGGAAGCACTTCTGATGCCATTGTTATGGGAGTGACGAGAGAATGTTTTATACGTCTTCTGCATGATAACCTACTGTGGCCTACACCTTGCTTCGTTTCATATATACACCATAATAACTAAATGAATTAAATCCACGTGTGCGTGTGTTTATATGTTTCTGACATTGTTTCACAGTACATAAGAGATTTTTGAAACAGCATACCAACTAGCAGAAACGCAAGGGCCTGGTTTAGAGCTCAGTGCTATTGCAAAATCCTCCAGTTTTTGAATTACATGGTAAATTCTTCCAAGATAGTGCAGAGGGAGTGCTGAGGGAAGGGTTCCAGCAGGTGGTAGGCACTGGAGACCCCCTTCCCCACCCACCACCGCGGAAGCAGCCTCAGTAGGCCGGTGCAGCTTTCTGGATCAGGTGACGGGCCGATCAAGACTGCTACTACCTCTTGGGGACGACAATCCTGATTTGGAGAGACTACAAGTCCCGGACCTCACTGGGGCCATCGGAGGACTGCTGTAGTGTCGCAAGGGAGGAGGAGTGGCTCAGCCTCAGAGGTCTTCAATCTGTGGGTCGCGACCCCCTGGAGGGTCGTGGAGTCCTGGGAAGGGGGTCACAGGTTCCCCAGCTTCACTTGTCCTTGCAAAAAGACAGCCCTCCTGCCCTGGGAAGGCTAATTTAAATCGTTATCAGCTGCTTTGCTTGCCTGAATGAAAGGCAAATGTGCCTTATCAGTTAATCTGCAAGTGTAAAGGATGCTTGGGAGCTATTCTGGCTCTTTGTGATGACAAAGATGTATTTTTTTTAGTGGAAGTGCAACGAGTTATTAATTGGGCAGGAAATGTACTGCTTTTAGTTTTAACCGCATTTACACAATCCTCAGTTCCCCTAAAGAGGTGTTGAAGGGACAGTTATGTAAAAAATAAATTGCATTCCATAGGTTCTGGTGTTATTAAAATCTACATTTTGAAAGCACCATTTTACTGCAAAACCATTTGTACGTTTTGCAGCACTCTGTCTTACCCTTTGTGTAATGCAAGTATAAAACATTGACTTACTTTTAGCAGTGCTTTCTGTCGCAGGCTTTAACTTCGTAGCACTAAAAATACACAACACTATTCTCCACTGCACCAGTCAAGATTTAATTCTGTGGTTCTCTGGTTACACACAGACCTCTGCAGTGCGCTGTGGCCAGCACGACTGACACTGGATGCTGGGGCTCACGATTCGATCCCCAGCTCCGTTGGCAGGGGTCTGCCCAGCACCATTTGACTCTGGGCAATAGCTTGCTTAATCTTCCCAACGGCCCCCAGCGCCAGGATGCCTCCAGGTAGCTGTGCGCTTTACAAATACTGGATTTACATTTAAATTTAACTAATAGAGGTTTCATGATGTACGGCAGTGCATTTCCAACTGAGAAATAACTTTTAAAATTTTATTTTTCATTTACGCTGCCCATTATTTTATATGTAGACACCTGATGGTGAAAGACCTAAAAAACATACAGAATATTTTGAACTTATTAATGAGAGGCTTGCATTGCCAGAGTATCCCTTTTTTTGATGGTCCGTTGGTGCAAGCGTCTCAACCATGCCTATGAGGCAGTGCAAAGTCACCTTGAGTGGCATTGCATGGCTTCATAGATATGGAGTAAGACAAAGCAGCGCAAGTCACTGCTTTGCCTTACTCTGCATCAAGGAGGAGTTCCCTGGGCTGTGCGTGGGGTTCCCAAGCAAAGCCCATGGATTTTGATGCTGCCCCATATTTAAAAAATCATGTAAACCTGGGGCAGCTTCAAAAACGGACACCTCCCCAGCAGGCACGGCCCGTGCCGGGCGTTATACTGGGGCGGTGACGTCAGGCAGGGGAGGGTCAGGGTAGGGGGTTGTAAAATGACCCTCCCCTGCCTGACGTCACCGCCCCAGTATAACGCCCGGCACGGGCCGTGCCTGCTGGGGAGGTGTCCGTTTTTGAAGCTGCCCCAGGTTTACATGATTTTTTAAATATGGGGCAGCATCAAAATCCATGGGCTTTGCTTGGGAACCCCACGCACAGCCCAGGGAACTCCTCCTTGTTGCAGAGTAAGGCAAAGCAGTGACTTGCGCTGCTTTGTCTTACTCCATATCTATGAAGCCATGCAATGCCACTCAAGGTGACTTTGCACTGCCTCATAGGCATGGTTGAGACGCTTGCACCAACGGACCATCAAAAAAAGTGATACTCTGGCAATGCAAGCCTCTCATTAATAAGTTCAAAATATTCTGTATGTTTTTTAGGTCTTTCACCATCAGGTGTCTACATATAAAATAATGGGCAGCGTAAATGAAAAATAAAATTTTAAAAGTTATTTCTCAGTTGGAAATGCACTGCCGTACATCATGAAACCTCTATTCCCTGGGCTGTGCGTGGGGTTCCCAAGCAAAGCCCATGGATTTTGATGCTGCCCCATATTTAAAAAATCATGTAAACCTGGGGCAGCTTCAAAAACGGACACCTCCCCAGCAGGCACGGCCCGTGCCGGGCGTTATACTGGGGCGGTGACGTCAGGCAGGGGAGGGTCATTTTACAACCCCCTACCCTGACCCTCCCCTGCCTGACGTCACCGCCCCAGTATAACGCCCGGCATGGGCCGTGCCTGCTCCCCAGTGGGGTACAAAAGGGGGTGGTGGTGGACGGAGCATCTGAATCAATCAAACACTCACACCCAGTCAAAAGATCTGGGTTTAATCCATCACCGTTCTTTAGCTCACTCTACCACCCCAGTGGGGGCGTAACCAGGAGACATGTTTTAATTTCTCCTAGTTTTTTCCTCTTTCCATGGGTGCTACATTCTGCAGCTCACATAGAAATAGGAAAACGACCCTCAGCATTTTTTGGGTGAAGAAAGGTGCCCCTTCCCGTACAAAAACAATCCTGCCTACGTTGGTGCTAGACAGCAATTTGCGAGCCAACGCAAGGAAAAAGGATTGGAATGCACTGTATTTCATAAATACAGTGCATTCCTTCCCTTTCACATTGGCATAGGGCAGCGCAGCAAGAAGACTTGCGGTGCTGACCTACGCCAATTCCTCATAAATGAGGCCCTTTGATTTTAGCTACACCTTTGGCTACACCCCTACGCTCAATGACTTTGGTTTGCTAAACACTATTTAATATCATTTTCCCACTGTAAAATTGATTTGCTGTGGTAATTGAGGGCTGTTAGAAATCGGGGTCTCTAGTTGGCAATAATTTGCACCTTTGTCCAAGTAGGGACCCTACCTTCTAGTCAGGGTAAGAGGGATATACTACTGAAATAACCCCGGCAAACCCCCTTGGTAGCTTGGCACAAGCAGTCAGGCTTATTTCAGAGGCAGTGTGTAAAGGATTTGCACATAACCAACAGTAATAAAGTGAAAACACTACAAAAGGACACCACACCAGGGTAGAAAAATATACAATACTTTCTATATTCAAAACAAAATCCAAAACAATATAAATCCAACATACAGTACTTAAAAAATGCCCTTTGCAAGAATTACCTTAAAAATGCAATGCCTTGAAGTTGGTAGCTCTGCTAGGTGCTACTGTGATGCTGAGAACAACAGAATCTAACGGTTCTGTCTGACCGCATCAGGCGGGGTGTCTGCAGACTTATAAACAGTACCTTTTAATTGCAGCCGATGGTGTTGGTGCGGGCTGGTCATGTCCACCATCGCGGTTGTGCTTTGAAACGGAGTGGTGCAGCGTGCGGTGCCCTCAAGTTGCAGTGCAGGCAGAGGCTCGGTGACAGTCATCCAGCCGCATCGGTGAGACCAGGACTGTGGTGCGGAGTGAAGGCAGTGCTCATTGCTGTGCTGACAGATCACTGTGCAGGTGACAGTCACAGTTGCAGGGAGCTGGTGTCGGTCGGTCTGGACTGCGGTGTGGGACGAGACGTTGTGTCACAAGCCTTATGAGCAGTGCCCCCAAGCCACGGTGCAGTCACAGTTGTCGAAATCAGCGATGGCGTTTGAGACCAGGGAGGCGAAGTAAAGCAAGGTGGTGCGGAGTGTGGTGCCCACAGGTCACGTGCAAGCAGCAGCTCGACAGTGGTCGTCATCGTCAGTGAGACCAGGGTTGCGGTGCGAGATGCGGAGGTGCCCTCTGCAGTGCCTTCAGGACACAGAGCCAGTGAAGGAGCCAGCAAAAGAGTTAGTGACGGAGTCGGTTGGTTTCGTCCCTCTGTGGTAACTAAAACCACGGTTCCAGAGGTGGTACCCAGAGGTAGGTGAAATCTTTGCTGTCCCTTTGACTTCAGAAAAGGAGGCAAGCTCTACTTCAAGCCCTTGGAGATACTCAGCAACAAGTAAAGAAAGTTTAGTCCAGTCCTTTCATTGCCCAAGGCAGAAGCAGCAACTGCAGGCCAACCCAACAAAGCAACAACAAAGGGGCAGTACTCCTCTTGGCAGTTCTTCCAGCTCTTCTTCTTGGCAGGTTCCTTGATTCCAGCGAGTTCTAAAGTTCTGGGGTCTGGGTCCCAATATTTATACTCTTTGTGCTTTTGGGCAGAGAGTGCCTGTGCCCAGTCCAAACCAGTTCCATCCTCTCTGGCCCAGCTTCCTGGCAGGAGGTGGTGACAGCATTGTCCAAGGCTGACCATGCCGTTCAGGTGCCAGGAAATATCCCCCCACTACTATAAATACAGCCTAAGTCTATTCATCCCAGCACTGACTCATCCAGGAAAGGCAGGACACACCTTGACCTACCCAGTGGCTATCTGATGAGAATGCACATCCCTAGCCCCTGTCACTCCAAAGCCAGACAGTCAATCCACAAACCCAGCAGAAACACACAGGACGGCTAAGCAACAAAATGCCTACTTAATAAAAGTGGTATTTTCGAACACAGAACATAAAAATTATCTTTACTAAAAAATGCATTTTTATATTCTGATTTCAGCAAACTAAACCCCATTTCTCTATCTTGTCCTAATGGGAAGATATGCTTGTAAGATGTTATAAGGAAACACTCATTCTATCCTATGGGGCAGATAGTCTTTCCATAGTGAAAAATGAAACACACTGTAATTCACTGCCAGGACATGTCACACACACCAGTACTTGTCCTACCTTTAATATACATTGCAACCTGCCCACAGGGGAATCTTAGGCCTACCTTAGAGGTGACTTACATGTAAGAAAAGTGAACTATAGGGGCTGGCAAGTAGGTGCACTTGCGAGATCAAAATGGCAGTTACAAACTGCATGCAGACACTGCAGTGGCAGGTCTGAAACCCCTTTTCAGGGCTGCTTGGGTGAGTGGCACAATCAGTACTGCAGGCCCACCAGTAGCATTTGATTTACAGGCCCTGGCACCCTCAGTGCACTTTACTAGGGACTTACTAGTAAGTCAAACATGGAAACGCCAATGTATAATGCAATTTACAATAGGACCACTTGCATTTTAACACTGAACAGCAGTGAGAAAGTGCCAGAGACCCTAAAACAGAATAAAAGAGTCAGAACTAGGAGGTCAGAAAGAAATAAAACAGGGGAAACATGCCAAAAGATGCCAGGTCTAACAGGGGCATTTAAGGTTGTCGATAGATGGTGATGATGAGGAGCACCAGTTTCTAGAAAATGTTGTCAGAAGGGGATCCTTACACCTACAAAGGTTGGACAGGGGGGTCTGCTGCAGTGTCGCAAGGGAGGAGGAGTGGGTCAGTCTGCATCATGCTATATAGCGCTTGCCCATTCCCCGATGCGCGAGACGCCAATCCTGATTTGGAGGGGCTACAAGTCCCAGGCCTCGCTGGGCCCATTAATACACTGCTGCAGTGCTGCGGGTGAGGAGGAGGGGCCCAGATTACCACCCACCTGGGAGAAGTCTGGGCCAAGAGCGGGTCCGTCTAAGTACTTCTGCATCCATCATAGCCCAACAGAGGCATGGCTGGCCATCCCTCCAATGTTTCTTTCTGGACCTTCAGGCCACTGGTAAGGTGTTTTAATTGATCGATTAGGCTATGGGTTTATTGGAAGTCAACTCTATAAGTATTGCCAACACTAATCTGGTCATGGGGAAGAGGAAGGTGGAATCCCCTAATGAGACTGACAAAAGAACCAGGACAAGTAAATCTATATTGTATTTTCTTAACAATGCAGGCAAAGTTCTCACTGAAGAGAGTACTAATGTGGAAGACCAATTGGCTCAGAATTGTTCTGTTGTCACTTCGACTGGAAGGCCTGTAGGGACCATGCCCAATAATATCCTTCTGTTGGTTGCTGCTCATCACATTGTTAGGCGTCTGAGTTTGTGCATGTAACACCCCTAAGGGCTCCAGATCCAACATACACGATAAGTTTGGATAAAGAGCGAATGGAGTGAGCCAGGGACAAAATTACAAATCCCAGGTTGTCAAACGTGCATACAATGGGTGCCAAACAGGGAAAATGGCAGAAGAAAGTACATCCAACTCAGACCCCAGTAATTAACTAGGATTTGTGTAATTATCATGAACTATTTGTTAAATTGGATATGAGAATATTAGCTGCCTTTGGCACACTTAGGTCCCGTATTACCATTTTGGAGCAGTCAGTGAGAAAGTTAGGGATGACCATGGGTCTTATCCATTCTCGGATTAGAGATTTTTTAATGTAGGCCAGCTCTTCCTTCTATTATTTTGGGCCAAGTACCCAAGGCCCCCTTGCATGATCAACCTAGTTGCTCCCAGTCAACTGGTCTCCGTGCACCTATCTTTAGATCTGCAACTCTTGTTATTACCCCTGATATTTCAACTATCATTATTCTGCCCATACACAATATCAAACAAGTCCCTCGGGGAGAGGGTCCCAAAGTACTAGTAGGTGTAGGAACCGTCCTCCTGGCAGTGGTGGCTCCTCCAGGGAGTGCTACGGCCGGTAGGGTGGGGCGGAGGAGGGGCAGGGTGGGGGGTAGTGAACTTCGGAATACAGCCGAACTGAGTTGAGTAAATAAATCAAATGAATTATATTGCGTGCACTGCAAAGCCAAATCGGCAATGCAGCACGCAATGTAATTCATTTTATTTATTTATTTATTTACTCAACTCCGTTCGGCCGTATTCCGGAGTTTACTACCACCCACCCTGCCGCTCCCCCTCGCACCTCCCCGCAGCACTCCATCGAGGAGCTGCCACTGCCTCTTGGTAGTAGTTGGTGCCCAGATTTAAGTAGCGTATTGTGTATTCCACAACCTCCTTTAATAACTTGATTAGGTGTTAGTCCATGTGATACAGTTATTCAGCTCCCCCCAGCCTCTACTCCATATGTGCTTAATATGACAAATGTTCCCCTTCTAAAGGTCAACACACCAGAAAGCTTTGAGCATCTAAAAAATAAGGTCACGCATCAAGATCATATTGAACAGTCCTAAATTAAGAAATTTTGATGGTCCATTGAGTTAGCCGGATAGGGCCCTCTAAGAAATATTGTTTGGGAGACTGTATAATTATAACTTTTAGTAATACCATGTGGGTGCGCCATTATGTAAATCCTGAACAACAGTATCTCAATACTTCAGTGATTTTTTTTTTATAAGCCACACTCAGTTTAGCCTCTGCAGTGGAGGGGGTCACACTCAGGGCCAAGCAGTGACCTTTTAAGCATTCCTAGACGAGGTATGCCCCCAAGCCTGTCACTCAGTAATCGCTCTGAGCCTTTCCCAACTTGATAACCCAAATTGACAGGGTGTGACATCTGGGGCAGACACTCTTGCTTTGCCTGAGTAAACCAGTTTAACTATTCAATTAAGGGTGATTAGCTGGAATGTAGCAGGTGGGCAAAGTATAATTTCTGATGTGGAATGGATTAAGATGATGAGTTCTGATGACGTTGGATTCTTACCTGAATTTTTAACCTTATCTTACCAATTCTCGAATCCTCTTTTCCGGACCTTTCTTGTCTGCTTAGAAGTGTAAAGGGGAGAAATCATTTACTTTTCAACCAAATCAGTGCAATTCAAGAAACTACTGACTACAGAATAAAGTTTTGAAATGTAATACACAGCCAAAAACAACTGGATATACAGGCACCTCAGCAAGAGGTTAAGAGAATAAACGGGCACTAATACAAATATAATCCTACGCATGAGCTTCAGACGACTCAAGATGATCGATTTGTATAAATCGCTCATTGATCTGAAGGCTCCACTATTAAATTTGTAGCAGCTCAAGGACCATTGCCAAATTCATGGCATCAACTGGCGATAGTCCTTGTTTTTAAAATGGCTATAGAGCTGATCCTGCATGTTACAGACCTATATCCCATGTTGACTCTGAGGTGAAATTCATTGGTCAAGTGTTGTTGGATCACTTAACACTCTGGGCTGAAGGGCATAACATCTTATCATTTTTGCAATAAGGTTTTAGACCAGGCTGGGGAACCATAGAGCAAAGTCTTAACCTTTATCTGCTTATTTCAAAATATACTAAAGCTAAGAGGGGAGTAATTTATCTGCCCTTCATGGACCTCAGCTTGACATTTGACAGAGTAAATAGATCTAAGCCGTGGGCCATGTTGGAGTCCATAGGAGTCAAGTCTGCACTCATCACTTTTTTTTGCATGATTTGCACGAGGACCTCACGGCCTCTGTAATATATGCCACAAATGGGGAATTTACACCGCTTATTAATTTGAGGAGAGGAGTTTGTCAGGGTTGAATTCTGTCACGCTTTCTTTTTATCCTTTATATGAATAATCTTGAATCAGTCCTAATCAAACAGTGCTTTGATGTCCCCAGGGCACAAGGTCACCCGGTGCCAGCTCTGTTATACGCTTATGACACAGTCTTAATTGCATGTACTGCTAAGGGGCTCAAGCGTCTTTTAGACCTTTTGTCTTATCTGTTTTATCGCCAGTCTTGATTTATCTACCAACTTTTCAAAATCACGTCATAATGGTTGGTCCCAAAAATATCAAATCTAGGAAATTTGTAGCAAAAGTTAATCATATTAGTAAGGTTGACAAATTCCAGTGTTTGGGCATCCAGTTTGATTCTCACCTTAATTGGCAACCTCTGATTATAAGTAATCTAAGTCTCTTTAACAGGACCTTGCCTTGTATCAGTAAGTTCTCAAGGCGGTTGGGGCGTACCTGTATGAAGGTAGTCTTAGAAATATTCAAAGCTAAATGCATCGCTATAGTAAGTTCTGGGGGAGACGACCTTTACCACGCGGGAGTTTAACCGCAGTAGGTTTACAACGCAAGGCTTTTGAACCGGAGGGCGCTGTAAGTTAAGGAATAGTACGATTTACTATTCAACACCTTCCCTACTGTATGTAGACTGGTGTTGGAATAGTAAATCGTATCATCCCTAAGTCCGGCGCCCTCCAGCGCAAGTCGTTTTAACGACTTGCATTGTAAAACCTGCGTTGTATCGTATCGTTGTATACGTAGTATTGTCATATATTCAAGTTCTGTCTGTGAGATTTGGGGCTACAGGCCAGTTGCAGATATACAAACTGCCGAAAATAATTTCTTTAGGGGCCTTCTAAAGATTTAATCTAGCACACCCTCAGAGATTTCCAATGAAGAACTGGGCATTGGGGTACATAACCGATTTACTTTGCCTCCGTCCCTTTAGGAGTTTAATAGGCTTATTATCTGTGACTATATGGGCCTGGATGAAATGCCTGATATGCCTTGGTAGTATTTGCTGGTTTAAAGACTATGAAATGCCAGTGTGCACGTGTGATAATGATTCTATTCCTGATACGTTGCACATTGTGATGACTTGCCGTAAGTTTAATAGCTTAACCCGTACATTTATAAGGGCCTTTTTGCTTCATATGAGTTGTAAAGAAGTGAAGCCAGCGTTACTGTAATTACATTTTTTTCCTTGCCAAATGTATGTTTTTTACCATGGTATCTTTCTAGGGTTTTAATTTCAATCAGATTTTGATATTTTATTCTGTCAATTTGTATGGTTTGGTGGACTAAATTGTAGAGAGTCTTATCCTTTTATGAATTTTTTTATGAAGATTCGAATAAAGTTATACTTGACTAGTGCAGATTCATTGATAGGAACACTTGGACCGCACTATCCCAACTGGTGGATTATCCACAACCGAAGGGCCACCCTGCAGAGGATTAAGCACTTCATCCTCAAAATGGGGGCCTTTGCATGGCTATCAAACTGTAAACAAAGCCATAACAGCACGGATTTTCTGTTACATTTTCATATGACAGCTCACAAAATGAGGCTAGATTTCACAATACTGCATGAGCGGTACATAATCTACTACTGCGTGTTGACATACTTGAGCTTGTTCCAGTGAAATGGATCTCAAGTGCTACATAATCAAATTAAACAAAAATTGTACAAAATCAGGTCATTTATTCAAATTACAGGGGCCATCGCCAACTTCGTGTGGGGCCTCGGAGTAACTGAGAGTGAATCGAGGAAGCTCTTCTGATTTGAGAACAATGACGGTGCTTATGAATTTAGTCTCGATTTTCCTGCTTGTGTTTTTGTCGGTGCGGGAACACTGGCTCATGCCAGCTCAGCTCACATTTCTGTCTGCAGCTTCGGACCTATCATGCTGTGGGACTCTGCCAAATGGAGAGAGAGAGCGGGAGAGCGAGAGCAGTGTTTAGTGTGTGCAGTATCAGGGGTGGTATTGTCTATATGAAATGTGCAACTTTATGTACTTTTAACTAGAGGTGTAACAGATGGATCCTTTTCCATCCAAGCCGGGGAGAGCCGTGCCCATTCCAAGGGTAGCCAATCAATCCCGCCACACTGGGGGAAACTGCAAGCTGGGCTTGGAGGACACACTGCCAGAAATCCAGGGAAAGGCGCAAGCAGGCTAGCGCGGGCTGCTAGGAAAGCATCGACACAATGAGCAAACGAGGCGGTTTGGCACCAGAGCCACTGGGCTGCAGAAAAGGGACTCCATTGCCTACAACACCCTTCCAATTCTGCATGTGTCCCAACACACCACCTTGGCAGTACACAACCAGGGGCGTTGCTTCATGGCGGTGTTTGGGTTGTTACACCCCCTAATAATGTATTCTATGGTAAATAGGTGGGTACAGGTGCTTTATTTCGGATTGGTGAGGTGTTTGTCGGATTTCACTTGAGTTTTTTATGTACAAATGCAGACAAAAACAGACAAACACACTCATCTCTCTTTTAAAGGTCTTAAAAAATTGATATTTTACAACATCGTTTTTTAAAGTATCTCTCTCAATCCGCACCCCTCTCCTTTCCTAATGCTCGTTAAACCCCCTCCAGCCTGGCTTCTCACATGTATTTTAACCCGCGTAATTGTTGGGAAATCTGAAGCTTATACCCCTCCAATCCTTCTGCCCAAGCTGCGCCCCTGTGCACAACAGGGGGCCTGCATGGCATCACAGAAGCGCTGGCACACTGGGCATCTTTTCAAGAGAAACCTTAGAGGCTCTGCCGCATCACAAGAGCAGATTCATGTCTATGACATACAAGAGGTGCCAAAATTTCACATACGGTATGTGTAAGATAATAGGTAGTGCTCTGACCTTTTCACTCTTCTGCCATTTGCATTTTATTTATGTATTGTTTACAGACTTGGTCGCATGCATGGTAGTAGTTGTCAGCAAATAGCAAGAAAGACGAATAATATTAGTGAAAGTACCATTGTTAGGCGTGGACTTCAGTACTTTCAGACTTTCCCTTGCCTTTTGTAAATACAACTACAGAAATGCCCTAAAACTGTAACAATTACTTGTTAGTAAGTTACATGTCAATTATACAAACTTTCCTTCGATAAGAAACAAATCGTTCGAGCGTTTAATACGGGGTTGCAAGCAAAATTAAGGAAATACGAAAGACAAAAGAAAAAAATAAAGTCAGATAAATCGTTGAAACTGTCAAAATTCAAATGATGGAGCAACAGCCATTAGCGCTATAAACTTTTTCTCTGCAGGTACTAGAAACTGCACTTCAACCAGTCTATTGTTACAATGCGAACATTCGATTTATTTATATATGATAAGAAATATATTTTTTGTTTTGGCAATAATTCTAGTGCCGTTTGACAAAACATTTTTAAAAAGTGCTCTTTTTTGTCTAGTTCGTGCGTGGAAAGGTTCGGGATGATCCATCAAGTGGGGATTGAGAAAAAAGGGGGGTCTTAATATGCAAAATCTCCATGCATATTCCATAGCCTTTTTAGGTCTCGCCTGTCGATGCGCATGCGCATCGAGCAAGGCGAGAGTATTGGCACTTATCCGCTCTTTATCCACACTGCAAGGAATCGTGGCGATTCCTTGCAGTGCACGAGAAATTTAAGCTCAATGCGCATGCGCATTGAGCTTAAATGCGCGTGCACATGCCCCCAGCCGCCTACTCTCTCTCACAGCCTCCCCCAGCTCCGCCCCCTCACTACTTGATTGCACGGCCGCTAGGCCGTGCCTCCCCTACTCTCCTCCCCCCTCCTCCTCTCCTCCCCTGCCTGCCTGCCGCTAGGCCGTGCCTCCCCCCTCCTCCTTCTGTATTCATAATTTTGCCATGACTGAAATATAGAGGTGAGGAAGTTTTTTTGTTTTTTTTTTAAACAAAATGAGTTTAGTAATGATTATACCCCCAAAATGTTAATTTCACTGTAACGCCCTCATGCTACTCTGCATTTGATTTGTACGGCTGACTCCATTTGCTGCGTTCATTGGCTACGTTCCTTTTCCACTAGACTTGCTGCACGTCTGAATTTCGGAGACCTCTGATTGACGTCGAGGGAGCTCGAATGACAAGTCTCGCGAAAGACTTTTGCTGGCGTGACCTCAATCAGTCCATTCCCCCTTAATTCCTCCCAAAACTATCATGCATTTGATCTTCATAAGGTTCCCTCTTCCTTTTCTGATCCCCGGCTAAGCTAGGTGAGTCTCTTCCATTACCTTGAAGACTCCTTAGGCTTCTCCGTAATTACCCTTAGTTAAAACTCCCTGCCCAGAGATCTGTCTAGTAGCAATTATATTATTTCTACCCGATTTCCAGTTTATGACCATTGTATCATTACACAATATTTTATTTTTCGTATATTGACATCACGTGTTAGAACCCTATACTCTCCGTCACCACTCTAAAATGGCGACGGCCTGTGTATTTTCACCACTTCCGGTTTCGAACAGGATTATCTAAACATTCGGTCAGGACGCCTCTTGACCTACTTGCTATGCGACTCGATAGAGGAGTAACTAAGCACTGCGCCGTGATTACCAGGTAAGCTTCCGACCGCCCTAATGCCCATTCGCTGCCCTAAGAACCCCTCCACCCCTAATTTTTCCCGTGTTCATTTCCCCGTTTTCTTTTCCCCCTCTTTGCACAGAATAACTGTTTTCCTTGACGAACTTACTACAAGTTGGAATTATATAAGTATAACAATATCGGTAAGCCCCTTTAAAAAAGTTCCATCTTAATCGGCTAATAACTCACTCGAGGTGCCCGTGGGATCGCATGTTGCGTTTTTTAGGATATCTCTCTGGTAACATCATAAAAAAACATCTCACCGCTTAAGTTTGGATCTCTTTACCTGGCATAGACGGTACATTTATTTTAGAGTTTATTTTCTTAGTAAGCTGCATTTTCCCGTTAGCACAAAAACTATACAGTCACGGTTTGACTATAAATATCACTAATACTTTCTGTTTTCAGTGCACGTTTATAAGCTAAGCATGTCAAAATTATACACTTATGAGGGAACTTGCACCACGATTGTAGTGCACGTATACAAGCCAAGCATGATGCGAATTTTCACTTTCAAGGGAAATAGAACTTTTATTAATTCCCTTATTGGCTTTACACGGGATCATTTCCTGCACTGTTCTTTATGATTATAATCTCCGTTTAGATCACCATATTAAACTTAGGACCTTCCATAAGGCTTCTAGCTCTGGCACTTCGAGTTATTTTTCATTGCCCTTTTTAAAGCCCTGTACCGGTTACAAGTTCCTCACTTTGATTCCTTCTTTTTAGGTCTCGTTTTAATGAATGTTTCAAGTTGTACAAAGACGTTTTTCAAAGATTGTTAATGTTTTAGATGGTTTCGGAAGCATTTAGGGTTTAATTCGAAAACTGCCAGACAGCACAGCAAAGACATGTTGGGGACATGCTTAAAGCTTACCTAGGAATGCATTCCTCCTATGCTTACCATTTGCTTTGTGTTTTTTCATTCCTATTTACTGTCTTTCTATTTACTGGTATCCGAACTCCGTTCAGAGGAGCATGGGGCAAGCAAGTTACTGGGCCCAACCGTGGGTATCAAGGCATTTTACTGCCCATGTCCCAGGGCCCAACCTACTATGACAAAGTACCCCTACAGCACTTGACTCTGGTAGAGTGGATTGCGCAGTCCAAACCTTCTCCTGGAGGGGAATGCAGGCGTAAGGTGAACACTCCGCCCCCTCCCCTTCCCGCCGTCTCGCATTTCCCCTGCCGCATCAAAGGCTTTCACGGCCGGCCGGCCATGCTTTCAGTTTCACGACCGGCCGGCCGTGTCAATTACATTTCAAAGCCCGCTCTCCCTGCTCCGCCCCCTGCTCCGGCCGAGACGCATTTCTCCTCCTTCGCCGTTTTGCTGGTCTTGTTGATGTGCTATGCTGTGTCGCTTCATTGAATACCGTGATTAAGTACTTTATCCAAAAGGATTCCGTAATACCCGAATTCTGATGCGGAATAATTTTTCTTCTAATTTTTCTTCTTCTGTATAGCCACACAATAACTTTCTGTATACCTTTTCCTTCAAGGTCCCTATGTCAGTAGACAAAATCCTAGTTTCGTTTTTCAGTGTTGCCATAGTCAATATGTCAGTCTTCCTAATTAAATACAGAAGACAAAGAATGGACTGCCGTCCTCCTCATCTTTACAAGGTGTATGTGTTTAATGTTTCCATTTCTGCGCAGGTTTCCATAAAGGCTTGCATCAATAACGAGGGGCTACTATTTATTGGGCTATGTATAATAAGTAATTGAGAAATGTAGTCACCTGTATTATCACTGTTGCAGTCATTTGCCAGAGATTGCTGGGAATTTTATTTTTTTACGCAATTCTTCCTTCTGGCTGTTGACGAGGTAAAGTAAGAATGCATAGCATAATAGTTCAGTTGGTGTCTTTATTTCAAATCTGGACTTTCTTGCTAAGCTTAAAAAAACAACGGCCTGGCAGCCTTAAAGTACAATTATAGAGAAACGGGTTAGTTATGCACAGATCTATCACATAAAACCCTAGGGACATCGAGCAAAGGAAGCAATGTGTTGTCTCCGATTTTGTGCAGTATTCCCCCCACCACCCGTGAGTTAGGTGTGTGTGTGTTGGGGGTGCTACATCAGATTTCGTCCAGTGTATGAACATTCATGACATGAGTAAGAGGCACCACTTATCCTTGAGCCGACCGCGGTTCTTAAAGATCTGGTGGTGTTCCTATTTTCAAAATCCTATTTTAGCAACAGAAAAGGTGAACGGCTGTTTAACTGCTGCGTAACACGGAACTACGAGGGATACAGAATGGTGCATAGCAAACCAACACACTTACACTTAAGGACAAATTCATATTGGTCCACAATCAATGCTATCCCAATCCATAAATCACAACATTTCCACTGTCCAAGGAAACGAGGATTAAAATGTGATGATGGCGCAGGCTCCTTCCACCGGCACCAAAAATAAGCACACTGATGATTAATGCTGAATGGCTGCTGCGTACAAGCACGAGTCAGCAGCTTTGCTCCCGCTCATCTGTAGCAAAAACACCATCACTCACCCTCAACCCCTCACCCTCAAACCCTCACCCTCACTCACCCACCCTCAACCCCTCACCCACTCACCCTCAACCCCTCCCCCTCGACCCCTCCCCCTCAACCCCTCACCCTCACTCACCCTCACTCACCCTCAACCCCTCACTCACCCTCAACCCCTCACCCTCAACCCCTCACCCACCCTCACCCTCACTCACCCTGACCATCACTCACCCTCAACCCCTCACTCACCCTCAACCCCTCACTCACCCTCAACCCCTCACTCACCCTCACTCTCACTCATCCTCACTCACCCTCAACCCCTCACCCTCACTCACCCTCACTCACCCTCACTCACCCTCACCCTCAACCCCTCACCCTCAACCCCTCACCCTCAACCCCTCACTCACCCTCACTCTCACTCATCCTCACTCACCCTCAACCCCTCACCCTCACTCACCCTCAACCCCTCACCCTCACTCACTCACCCTCAACCCCTCACCCCCTCACTCACCCTCACTCTCACTCATCCTCACTCTCTCATCCTCACTCTCACTCATCCTCACTCAACCACCCTCAACCTCACTCACCCTCAACCCCTCACTCACCCTCAACCCCTCACTCACCCTCAACCCCTCACTCACCCTCACTCTCACTCATCCTCACTCACCCTCAACCACTCACCCTCACTCACCCTCACCCTCACTCACCCTCACCCTCACTCACCCTCACCCTCACCCTCAACCCCTCACCCTCACACCCCTCACCCTCACACCCCTCACCCTCACTCCCCTCACCCGCCTCACACTCACCCCCCTCACCCTCACACCCCTCACACTCACACACCTCACACTCACACCATTCACCCTCACACCACTCACCCTCACACCACTCACCCTCACACCACTCAGTGCTACAACACATTTTGGGTTACAATATATGTCAGATTTACGCAACATAAAACTATTGGCATTGTAAATAACAAAGAAATTATTTTCGCAATTTAAAAAAAAAAAATACTCACCCTCAAACTTTCACCCTCAACACCTCACTCACACTCACTCTCACTCACCCTCACTCAGCATCAACTACTCACCCTCACTCACCCTCACTCACCCTCCACACCTCACCCTCACTCACCCTCATCCACCCTCACGCTCACCTTCACTCACCCTCAACACCTCACCCTCACACAGTGCAATACCTCTCAGACCATTTCAGTTACAGCTTTTAGAAATATTTATGGCTTTTTTTATTTGTACTTCTTTAGCATTGGCTACAGGAAACAAAAATGCTAAACATTTACAAAAAAAACCATAAACAATTCTAAAAGCACTAACTCTAATGGTGCGAGACCTATTGCATTTCCAATGCTTGTTTAAGAAGCACTACTGCAACATCTGCAGAATGGAATTATACGAAACTCAGCAGGAAGGTAGCTCTTGGTGCAGAAAGCATGTTTTTTTCTGATTTAATGTAAGTCAGTTAGTAGATTTCGAGCAATTAAGGTTCTGTCAGTTGGGTTGGAGGGACTCTTGTTTTAAACAATAGAGCATTCTGATTGGCCCAGGGAATTTGTTTTCCCTTGGTCCAATTTGCTCCTTCGGAAGACACGCTCCAGCTGGAGTGAGTTTTTAATTGGCTGACAGCAACAGAAAGAAAAAGTTGCTGGTAGCCATTACAGACTTGAGGATTTGGTCCGCTGTCTTGCAATTATTTAAAAAAATATTATAACTTAGCATCGTAGGGATACCCTGACCTTTAGGCCCTGTGGGGGAGGGGATCTGGGTTTAAAGTGAAAAACAATCATGTGTTTTGCTGCAACTCCACAGGACTCTGGCCGCCACTTTTTAAATAAACATTTGGGGTGGGGAGCATGAGTAGGGACCACTCCATTAGCCCATTACCCATCCCCCGGATATCTTAATTAAACATGGCTGTTCAAGGAACCCCATCCTCGGGAAACATTTAAGAACAAAAGGGAATGGGGCTGTGCCACTCTCCTGCCCAAACCTAATTAGGCCCAGGGGACCCCGTCCATGGTCCTGAATTCTTAAAAAATGAAAGAGGGCTGTGCAGCCCCCTTCCATAAACTTAAAAAGGCCCCAGGAACACCATCCTCAGTGGAAAAATCCAACTAAAATGGGGAGGGGCCGCCTGGCCCCCTCAACAAGCCTCAAAAGACCACAAGGGCCCCATCCCACGTGTTCATAAAGCAATTTAAAAGATAGGGGGAGCCACATGGCCCCCCTCTTTGAGCCTCTAAATGCCCTCAGAACCACATCCCCTGGTGCCAGCTCAGTTACAGTGCCCGAGGAGCCTACCCCAGTGACACAGTTGTTTCCCTGCTGCAACAGCACAGGCAGGGAAACATAGTTTTGCTCCCGCCGGCGGGAACATTTTTAAATCTTTCACCAGACGGGAGCAAATATGCCTTCCGGAAGGCATGTTTGCTCTCAGCCAGCGGAAGATTTAAAAATGCTCCCACCCTATGAGAGCAAACTTAAACAGTCGCTCTATCATTGCGGGAGCAATGCCAGCTCCTGCACCTTGCAGGGGGGCAGCTGGGGCTGCAGGGGACCTACAGCTCCCTCTGTGGCCCCTAACTAGGGTTTTGTGGGTTCCCCAGGTGGGCACCGGGGCACCCCCCTGTCGCCTCGGCCATGGGATACCCAGGGCCAACAAAAGGCTCAGGGAGAGGGTTCACGCACCCCCTCCCCTAAAATAATTGGTTTAGGACTTGGTAAATGGGTCCACAATGTCTTTTAAGGCTCAGGACAAGAAATACCCAGGGCCAAAAAAAGGCTCAGGGAGAGGGTTCACGCACCCCCTCCCCTAAAATAATTGGTTTAGGACTTGGTAAATGGGTCCACAATGTCTTTTAAGGCTCAGGACAAGGGCCACGCACCCCTCCCTTACTGTTATTTTATGGCTGCAGGGGATGTGTTCCCCAGTACCCATTTAGGCTCTGAAAGGGGGGCCATGCACCCCTCTCCCCTAATGTAAATATGTTTTGCCCTGAGGAATGTGGTGAACAGGGCTGCTTAAGGCTTGGGGAGGAGAGGCCACACACAACTCCTTCCCAATAATTAATATATGGCCCGGGAGATGGTGTCTTCAACGCCATTTGTGATTGAGGAGGGAGGCCACGCACCCCCACCCCCTAAATTATATGTTTATGGCCCCAGGTGATGGAGTTCCCGGGTCCTCTTAAGGCTCAGGGAAGGGGTCACGGACCACACTCTCCTATAATTAGCGTGTGTTCCTCTGGTCCATTTGGGTTTCTGGTGGAGGGCAGTGTTTCCGGCCCTAGGGATGGGGTGCCCAGGACCAGTAGTGGCTTGAGAATAGGTGGTTGTACAATGCCCTGCACCACAGGGAGCTGGCTGCCTGTGTATTGTTTGACCCCATCCGCCAGCAGGACCTGACTGCTGAGCATGGCTGGGATGGTGGTCCATGGAGTGTTGTATGCAGGGCCTGACCATGTCTCAGTCCTTGCCACAAATCACACGCAGTGCACAACTGAAGGCTGTACGTAGTGTGGACTTACTTTACTGAAAGTGGTTGGCTGCAGTGCAGAGCCTTTGGCATGTGCAGTGAGGTTTGGCTTGATGTATGGTAATTCATTACTTTACATTAAAAAACAAACTAGAAATTAACTGAATAAAACATTGGTTAAAGCGACAATATTGTCACTTTAACCAATGTAGGAAATGTATTTATATCTTAATTTATATTGTTTAAAACTTAGAAATTCACTGAAGTAACCAAAGGTTAAAGTGACGTTATAGTTAGGTGTGATAATAAGATCTGATTTTTTTTTAAATATCCTGAGAATAACCAAAGGATAAAGTAACGTTATAGTTAGGTGGAAATGTCATGACAACGTAACGATTGGGACCAAAAAAAACCACAAAAATTCACCAGTTATAGTTAACACAGCTAACTTTAACTTGCACCTCGACATGACCAGCTTATGATCTCACATATTACACTACTCATGAAATTTTCTATGACATCATTTATAACATCACTCATGACATCTTAAATGACATAATTGATGATGACACTGTGGTTCCCTTCCCTGCCTGTACTCCCCCAGGCATGGAACAAAGCTTTGCTCCCACCTGGCAGGAGCAGTAAAAAAGTGCTCCTCCCGGCCAAGTGGGAGCACAGAAACTGCTGTTTCCCATCAGCATTCAGTATGGTTCTGGCTACAGAGGCGGATGGGCCTGCTGAGGCCTCGTGCTCTCTCCATGGCTCCCAATGAAGGTAGGATTGCAGGTGCCCCAGGTGGGCTTGGGACACCCACTCAAAATATAAAAAATTGTTGGCTCCCTCCACAGTGCTTGCTGGGAAACTGGCAGGGGCCCTATGGCTTGCCTTGTGGCCCCCAATGTCCCCGTCATTGTGGGTGCCCTGAGTGGGCACCATGGTGGCCACCAACAAAAAAATAAAAAGCCTGGGACCGTGGGGGCCTTGGACTGTTGGTACTGCCCCTAAATAAAATAAAACATGTGGTTGTCCCGGTTGGACATTCTCAGTGACTGTAGAGTTTATTGTCAATAACACCACTCCATGACGCGTTTCGGCTAAACAAGACCTTGGACTCCATGTTGAGGAAACAGGTAGATGGAGCCTTGCCCTATGAGCTGTGCTATCTAGAGCACATCTGAAATTTCAGAGTTAGTCAGTTAGTGCATGCACTTTGGATAGAGTGGTTTAAACAAGAACGGTTCCTTAATACAGACCTTGCTTGTTCTGCTGTAGGTATCCATTCCAGGTCGCATCCATCTTTCCTGTAGGTGTCTACCCCTCTGGCAGCAAAGTCTCCATGTCAACCTATGACTGGTTGTGTATACTTAATTCTGTAATCTTAAAGTCCAGTTATGCAGTTCACCAGCTGCTTAATTCATAATTTTACACCAAACGTTTGTAATGTTATGGGTACAGGGTTTGGGTTAAAGCTGAAACACTTCCCTGCTATCGACATTACTTATTTTGTGTTAATGACTTCTCACAATATTTGTTCTGTATCTGACAGTATGAAAGATAATGAGAAGAAAAGCGAGCGATAGAAAAGAACATTTTTTTTCTAAGATAATACAGAAAAATGAAAGCAATAACTGAGGAAAGAATAACTTCACAATGTAGCTGGGCAGGTTTGATGCAATTATGCTATGCTATATAACTCATTAAATGCTAGTGATGTGCCAGATGACATATATTTGTGCAAATTGAACCTGAACACAGCAAGCACTGCAAAATCACAACATCGCGGCATTCACTTCTCATTAGTCTCTCCAGTGGTAAAATATAAAAATGAACACGGAATGGCCTTTCACGGCCACACATAGCAACCTACATCACTCTGGGTTTGAGGTTTAGGCCTAATCTTTGAAAGGAGAAATCAGAGTTAAACCTGAATTATGAAACATACTTAATATGTATGATACTGATTCATCTATCTAGTAACCAATCAATATATTCTCATAAAATGCAGGATACGTACAATATACATTTTCAAAAAAGTTTGTGATTTGATATACTTTCTTGAACATGACAATGTGGGGATGATACTACAAAAATATTTCGAAAATCAGAAGGTAAACCAATCTAATTTAGGTAACTGTATTAAACAGGCCAACGTGTACTTGGCCCTGATCCTGACTGGTGTGGTAATACTGAATTGGGTGCAGACTCTCATTTATGGACAATTCGGCATTCCAACCCAGGGGCAAATTGGGCATGTCAAACCTGGTGGGCACAAAAAGCACTCTGGCACTATTTATTGGTTTTGAAATGTAGAATAACATGAACTCTTAGTGTGTCATACCCCATTCCTACATGAGTAAAAAGCAACTGGATGCAAATTGTGCTCCAGGAAATGCCAAACGCCCAGGAGTATGTGTTTAACAGTCTTCGTATTGCACAAAGAGCCCTGTGGTTCAAACGGCATGTCTGCCTGTTTTCTGGTTTGCAGATGGAGCTGGGGACACTTGCACAGTCCGTTTTGTATTAGAGATTATGCTGGCAACACGTTTGCCAGCACAGACTCCAGGGGGTATTCTCTGATTTGCATGAGGGGGTGGGCCAATGAAACACTTGGCATATTATAGATCAGCGGTCCCCAAACCGGTCCTGGAGGGCCGGATCCATGCCAGATTTTTGGAATATCCCCATTGAGATACATTTAGTTTTTTAAAAAATCTGGCAAGGATCCGGCCCTCCAGGACCGGTTTGGGGACCCCTGTTATAGATGCTTGCAAAAAGAACAATTGATGGACAGAATGCAGAATAATGCCAAACACTCACCCCCATTCCGAGATCGGGCCTAAATCTATTGTGTTTTTGTACTCACCATACAATTCTAATTTGGACCCAGCCATAATGCAATTTAGTCTTGACCCTGCTTTCCATTGGAACGGTCCAGCCCAAACTGCCAGTCCAGGTCCTTCCTGGATCGGAAACAAGAATTCTAGACTTGGTTCCAAGGTATCAGCCAAGATAACATGAATTGAGTGGCATGGCAAGCGCAGAACCCACGTCTGGGCATACCCATCCCAGTTGGGGTGACAAATGCAAAAAGAAAAATGTATGGACATAATGCTAAACAATGTCAAACACTCACACCCAGTCAGTGTTCTGGGCCCAAATCCTTCGTTTTTTTGCCCCCCATGCCATTCCAGTATGGACCCAGCCATATACAAATCAGTATTGCTCCTGCTCCCCATGGGAACAGTCCAGCCTGAACTGCCAGGTCTGGTCGTCCCTGGCCCAGAAACAAGCATCCTAGCACTGGTTTCGGGGTATCACCCCTCATCAGCTAGGATAACTTGAATCCAGTGGCATGGCGAGCATGAGACCCATGTCTGGGCACACTGTCGCATTTTGGGTGACAAATGCAAAAAGAACAATTAATGAACGGAATGCTGAACAATATCAAACACTCACCCCTACTCACCTCAGGCCTAAAGACATTCTATTTTGCTCACCAAGCCATTACCATTTGGACCAACCATATGCAAATCACTTTTGTCTCTGCTCTCCATGTGAACAATCCAGCTTGAACTGCCAGGTCAGGCTAATTTGTATACTATAGTATATTGTAGATTCTGGCAACCATGCAGTAAAATAGATGCAAGCGCAGGGGCAAAAGATCTAACAATGTGCCATAAATAGGCATCGTACACTCAGGGCTCCTCCTGAGGGCACCCTCTGAAATTGGGTAAAGATTCTCCCATGGACTCGAAGACATCCCCCTGAAGGTGGATGTCATAACTCAATGCACACACCACTGGAAGATCTCTGTCCCTATTTGAAAGTTAGGCTGCATTGCCATCTGCAAAATGAAAGATGGTCCAGCTGCTTTAAATAGACAGGCCACTTTTCATTTATGCATGGCCCCTACGCCAGGTGCAAGTTCACAGCTGTCCTGGCGGTGATGTATCATATGTAATACAATGCACTGACGGGTTTGTACCCAGCACACCCACTTAAAGGTGTGCCACTGCGCAAGCCATAGCAGTATGCCCTATACATAATAAGGGCTTTGGAATTGTATAATTATCCAATTTTTTGCATTGTACCAACGAAGAAAGGGTCAGCAGGGTGAGGAGGCAGGGGCAGCAAGCTGCCCATGATGGGCATGGGCAGAGCCAGCTAACTGACTGCAAAGAGTAAGTCAACCATTCAGGGCTGGCGGGTATGGGCAGAGGCAGAATATGTTGAACCACAGAAGGTAGGAGGGACATGGTCAATCACACAGAAAATAGAGGGCAGGGTGAGGGGGAAAGGGCAGGAAGCTGGCCATGGAGGGGAGGCTGGCATTGGCAAGGCCAGCAGGCACGAGGGGGCAAGGGCATGCAGCTGAATAATTAAGGCCTTAGGGGAGGGAGGCAGGACCAGCAAGCTAAACATGGAGGACAGGCGAGCATAGGCAGGGGAAGCACAATGAACCGCAGAGAGCAGGAGGGAGGGGCAGGGACACACATGGGGAACAGAGGGCAGGGGTGAGGGCTGAAGGGCATGTAACCAGAGAAGGGAGGGCAGTTGGGAGGGATGGGGGAAGTGATAACAAGCTGACTATTCAGAGCAAACCAGTATGGACAGAGGCAGCATGCTGACCACGGAGGGGAGGAAGGAGGCAGAAGGGACACACAGATAGAAAATGGAGTGCCGGCAGTAGGGAGGGAGTGGCAAGGGCAGGGGCAGCAAGCTGATATGGAGGGCAGGCTGCTGTAGTTTGGCCACCCCTTTGAGCATGACCAAATGCCATTCACAGTTGGAGGGGCAGCTGAATAGGATTTAAAAAACTGAAAATTACTGGGAAAAAACTAAATTTAAAGAAACTTTGTAGTTATGTATGTTAACAGGATCTTCCCTTTCATTAAAAAAAGCAGAAATTCACTGCAAAAAAGGTTAAAGTGATGTTATAGTTATGTTAAAAAAGGGTTCAAAACAGACATTTATAAACCTAAAATCACAAAAATGTGCCAGTTATAGTTCAATGAACTAGACAGAAGCAGTGATGTCATCAATTTTGTCATTCAAGAAGTCTTCAATGATGTCATCAATGATATAAGTTAACATGTCATGAGTGATGTAATATGTGAAGTGAAGGCAGTGTATGGTGCACTGTATGTTACAGAGTTATGCAGCAACAGAGGGTCAAATTATATGGTAGGGTTGAGTAAATTATCCCTCAAGAAAAGGCAAATTATGTGGCATTATGCGACACATTTTGTGATAGTATAACTTCATTGTTTAGTCATTTTTAGGACGAGCCAAGCGCAGCACACATGTGCTGCTCTGTGAGACATGCTGAATCTGGCATATGTGGTTAAAGAACCTCCCATCTTTTCTATTGGCTTCTGTTGGTGCTGTTTCTTAAATGTCTGATTTTGTTTGGTGCATATGGTAAATTAGTCCAGCCTTTTGGCATTTTGGACCCTCCCAGGCGACTGCCTCTGTTACCTGTGGTATTATTCTGTTTTAAATGCATGAGTGTTTCTGCGCACTCTGTTTTGATTTCCCTCCACTGGTGTATCAACACTGTGCCCGAGTCCCCCCCCCCCCCAAGCACAAATACAGCTGTGTGTTTCTCACTACTCAGCGGAGAGCCAATGCTGAGACCTTGCACTGCCTCTGTTTACTTCGGCGGCGGCATGTGCAGGTCGTTAACCCTTTCCCCCTCTGCCGATACTTTCAACAATGTGCAGTTATATGTGGCATGCTGCCGCTTTAAATTTGCCCAGCACCAAGCTCGCTGGCTTGCTGTGGTTTACAGACCTGGGACACTCGGCAGGGTAAGATAACGTCAATTGAATTTCTGTTTTGTGTAGGAGTACTTTTTATTTGCAGGTATGTTCACCGAATATATGACGTTACAACGCAAACAATTACAATGCATGCCTTTACAACACAGGTTTTACATTGCAGCTACCTTTACAACGCATGATTTTACAACACATTTTTAGAAACTACCTTTACAACACATTCCATTACTACGCATACCATTAAAACGCATAATACTTTTAGGGTAACAGTGGGGTAAGTTTTGGATAGTGTAGGCGTATATTTACTATTCCCACTCCAGTGAGTGCAACAGTAGAGTAAGTGTTGGATAGTGTAGGGGTAAAAATTACTACCCCCATACCCACCATAAAACTAGAAAAAAAACTCCATTACTTACCTTATAATGCGTTGTAAAGGCATGCTTTGTAATGGTATGCATTGTAATGGCATGTGTTCTAGTGACGTGCATTGTAATGCATACGTTGTAATGGCATGTAATGTAAATGCAGTCGCATTGTAACACCTGCATTGTAAAAGTAGTGCATTGTAATGACTGCGTTGTAAGGGTTGTTTCCCATGTGCACCTGGTGCCAAAACTTCAATCTGCTGTTGGCCCTGTGCGACGAGGCTCGATTTACAGTGCGTGGCCTTTGTGCGGTAGGCCTAGCTCTATAGCACCTTGCCTTTTTGTGGCATGGCTTGCTAATTGGCACTCTGTCACACTATGGCAGGCTCACTTTATGGCATGCTGGCGTGTCAGGTTTGCACTCTGGCGTTTATATTGCAGGCCTGTCTCTGTGGTACAGGGTCTTGTGTAGCAGGGCTTGCTCTGTGGCACTCTGCCCTTGTATGGCTCTGTCTCCTTATGGCAGCATGGTGTGTCAGGCCTCGCAATGATCTCCGGCAGAAAGAAGTCAAACTTCTGCTGTACAACGATGTAGGAGTATGTTTGGAGGTAGGTATCTCCAGATATTCGAATGCTTACTTTGGAATCAGCTCATGATCAATGTTAAGAAAGCACGTGACCTGGTGTTTGAATTATTTTTCTTTCTAATGAAATGACCACAGACTCGGAGAAATGTAAAAAGGTTTATCTAAATTGATTTCATGTGAACCATTCAAAGTACAGCATAGTCTCCGTCACTCCCAAGAGGGAAGATTCAATTAATCAATCAATCAAATATTATACACAACAATGACATTGCTCAGAAAGGAGAGGTTAGAGAGAAAAGCACATCTGCACGTTCATGTAAGTATAGTAACCTAGAATGGTATGAAAACCAACCCACCGGCCAAGGAGCTGGGAAATGTACCCGGGAAAGATCAGGTGACAAAGTCTTTAGGACAGGAACCAGGATAGGATAGATGACCTCTCTAGCACTGACGCTTTCCTAGCACCCCTCTCTGACACTCTCTTCCTCCTTGAGATTCTTCTGAGATCTTCTTCTAAATTATTTAAGTTTAGGTAGATGGATTTGCAATTGATTCTTCATTATCATTTGCTCGTCACTCCGACAGCATCCCAAGCTCTGCAGCATTCATCAAATCTCCATCTGACTAACTAACTAAGAACTACCTCAATGATACTTTTTGGTTTTCAGATACCACCCATTAATGTTGAATTATCCCCGAATTACTAACTCTGATTGGACAGGCAAGTCTTTCAGTTTATTGTTCAACGATCCCACCCCTTAATTTTTATTCATAATTTTTTATTCCCACCCATAGTCACATTTTATTAGGCACAAAAGTATAAACTTCATATGTTCCCATTCCTTTTCAGAGGACTTTTGTACTGGTTCCCAGGTTATGTATCATTTTCGTTCTTGGACTGTGTTCAACAGTCACATCACTTCTTCCGGCTCACTTACACCACGCATGTCCCGGGATCAGGTGGGTTACGGACTCCAGACTTGCACGAGAGGACCCAAATGCATACTAATAGGAAAGTCAAAGCGACAAAATATTAATTTCAAAATAAAAGGGTTTCACTGTATACCACCTTTCTCTACTCTAACCCCATTTACTAATGAATTCTTTACCCGCGTTAGCATTAGTAAAACAGCATGGTTTCATTCTAGCAGAGCAGATGCTTAGCATGTGACCTTTTCAAGCAGATATTTTAAAAGCGTCTGCACAAGCACACGAAATTCCCTCTAAGCGACAGCTCGTCATACTGCGTAGATGAAGTTGACGCATGTGAACTACAGCTTCCCCCATTAAGCGGGCATTTTAGAATTTCACTCGAGTTACTTGGTAGTTAGACATGTAGGCAAGCTTCTCTCTCTTATATGTCAGATTGTGATGAGTATTAATTTACACAATACATAGTTAATACCAAGTTACAAATTAAATGAGAGGATTACTTCCAAGCAAGTCTCTTTTCTACGAGTCCTTGCTTCATCAATCCACTCTCCTATGGCATTTTGAGCCATCACAAAATCACCAATCCCAACCAGATGCAAACTTTAGCATATCTCAATTCCCTTTCCATTCTTTTCATTCTTGTCCTCAACTTTGTTTCTCAAATCTTTCATCTTTTTGTATAATTCTCCGTTCATTTCTTAACTGAATCTCTTCAAACTTCCTCTTCTTTCAATTTCCATTTACTTCATATCTTCTTCTTCTCAATTTATTTGTGCCGCACTTACACCAAATTACTATTGTTAAAACCATTATTGTTATACCAACTAAGGGAAGGATTACTTGATTTATCATTTCTTTCCCAAGATTAGTAAACCAATTCCCTATTGAAGAAATACTCTTAGTTAGTCTCTCCCATACCCTGTCAACCTCCAGTGGTTTCAATCCTTTTTGAAGTTTTGCAATATTCTTAAAATATCCTCTAACTTCTGTGCTTTAATCCTGTATGTAAGTGCAGCAATGTTGCACTTTCAATATTTTACAGACTCCACCTTCTTTTGCTAATAATATATCAAGCGCAAGTCGATTTTGTAAAACCATACACCTTCTGTATTAATCATCAGGAAACCTCCAGCAGTATCAGTCGATAGATGATCAACTACTGTTGACAATTGACAGATTCTATGTGAATTTAAAACGACTCCCACTGAAGGTATCAATGCACTAAATATGTCACCTATTATTTCTGAAAAACTAGCTCTCTTTCTTTGTAGTAGTTCATTGGTGTTATCATTGCTTCCAGTGATTCTTTTTACATGATATATTTTAAGAAATACTATTCTGAAATAGCATTCCATACCACCGTGCAGGCAGCTTATAGTAAGCCTTATTCCCACACACGCAGAACACTCCAGGAAATACTGGATATGTTCCCCCTTTTAGTCCCCAACCTCCAGGATTAGGAAGTTATGTTCACACTCACTTGAACCAATGAATACGTTGTTATAGTCTGCCTTAATCTATGGAGGCAGGGTTTCCCTGTCTTTAAAAAGTCTAGGGACATTGCAGCATAAGCTTTGCCAGCTGTATAAATTCCCTCTTTTTCAGCCCATGGTGGTATATGGGTTTTCTGTTCTGCAGCTTTTCTTGGGAAATCCTGTCTTCTGTCTCCAACTAAATTCAAAAACACTTTCTCTTCTTCAGGTAATGAGCACGTTAGGTTATTCTTATGTGCCTTTACTATATCTAATGACTTCATTGTTAAGAAAAGTTCACCCATAAACAGTGCAGCTAAACTACTAAGCACTGGATTCATATTTTTCCTAATAGGAATTTCTGAAAATACTTCTTCTAAGTTTGAATAATAATATTGAAGTTTTCCTGTTCTATAGAATAGACTTGTCAATATGCTACATGAAATACCATATGTTAAAGGCAAATGATGGTATGTGACTCCTTCTGCTACTGAAGCTGGTAATTTCATACAAACATAACAATCACTAATTTATATGGTGTCTATGTACTGACACAATAACTTTGTAAATTCATTTAAAGATGTGTCATTACCTGTTACTGTGTGATGTAAGTCTACCTCTTCTGTTGCTTCTAATTCTACTCTATCTCCTTTCATAGTAGCTGTCTTTTCCTTAGTGTCTGTGTCATTCTTCTTGTCTGTTATCATAAGATAAGGTAGTGCTATTGTTAGAAATAGCCATACTAAGTTCACTAATAAAATACTATGTATGCAAACCCTACAGCATTTCTTTATACAGTTTTGTTTCGGTCTTTCAGTAACCCTGTCTTTAGTCATTTTGATTTAAGAAGATTCCTCTTCTTTTCTTTAGTTATGAATCAGAAAATTTAGTACTTCAAGGAGGCCTCACTCCCCCTTTGTCAATCTGTTCTGCAATTACTTCTTCGTCTGTCTCTTCATTTAAATATGGATTTTCAAATTCTTCTAGTATTACATAGGTCCATTCAAGACCTTTAAATTTATTGTTCAAGACTCTCAGTCTCAGACTCCTTCGAATATTTTTCACAATTGACTGCTCAGACTGACTTGTAACTTCATTTACTTGTTCTGGATTTTCCCTTTTTTTCCTCATATGATATTTTAATCTTTTGACTCCACCTGACCAATTATCACCTTTTCTGAACCTTTTAGATTGCACTGCTCATTCACCTTCTTTGTCTCTTTCAAGAGCCCTTTTATTTTTGTTACGTTATCATACAATCTGATTTTCTTTTCTTTCAGAGTCACCCTCTATCTGTCTCTGTTCGGGCCTTATTTCAATTTGCTCTTCTTCCACCCTAACTTGTTCTTATTCTCCTGACTGGTCCTGTTCAGGTCTTACTAAAATTTGTTTTTCTGTGACCTGAACGTGTTCTTCTATACCTGTCTGTCCCTGCTCAGGCTCTTTTATATGTTTGCTTGCCTGAGTACGTTTTTCTTTCCTTGTCTGGTCTTGCTCAGGGTCTCCAGTAGCTTTATTCCCCCTTTCCTCTGCCAGTTCTTCTACACCTACCTGGTCATCTCTTGTTTCCTGTATTTCTAATCTTGCTCTGCTTCTTGTTTGAATAATCACTTCAGGTATGTCAACCATTGGTATCCAGTCCTCCTGACTTGTTCTCGGTTGTTCTTTGTCAGCCTTTTCATAATCTGTTACTCTAGATTCTTAAGCAGCACATCCTTCAGCAGCCTCAACTGTTTGAGTCAGTTGCGGTCTCTCTTTCTCAGGGGATGAAACCTTCTTTGTTTGGCTAGCATGAATCCAATTGGACATAGCTGCATACTTCACTGCTGTAGTAGTGACCAGTATAACCTGCTATGGATCATGCCACCTGGGTGCTAGGCACAACTCTCTAGTGTGATTCTTCACCACTACCCAGTCTCCAGGATTCAAATCATGTGCTTGATCCGGATGCCTGGCAACTACCTCTTCTTAAACCTGGTGAGAGACAGAACTCACTAGGTCAGCCAATCCTTTGCAATAGTCTAATACTAGATCATCAGATATTTTCTGCAATGTTTGTCCCAGTATAAATGCTTGTCTCCTTTCTCTTCCCATGAAAATTTCATGGGGACTTAGTCCTGTGTTTCTGTCAGGAATGCTCCTGAGTCCCATCAGTACAAGAGGCAATGCATCTGGACAACTCAGTGATGTGGCTGCACACACCTTTGGCAATCTTGACTTGATTGTGCCATTCAATTGCTCCACCACTCCAGAATCCTCTGGGCGGTATGCACAGTGCAGTTTCTGTTCAATTTTAAATGCTTCACAGATTAACCAAATTATTTCATTATTAAAATGAGGTCCTCTATCTGATTCCAAAGTTACTGGAAAACCGAAGCATGGAATCAACTCTCTCAACAATAATTTGGCAACTGTTACACTGTCATTTCTCCTCGTAGGGTATGCCTCTCCCCACCATGAAAACAAACATACTATGACAAAGACAAACTTAATTCCCCTGCATGGTGGTAAAGATATAACATCTAGTTGTAATCTCAAGCTCGTCAAAGCCGTGTCTCTGCCTCGTTCCAGCACTTTGTGCACAGTGCTGGAACGAGGCAGAGACACGGCTTTGACGAGCTCGAGAACATATCCAGTTCTGAGAAGGAAATCTATTATCCTATGCCCGTTCGAGGAGAGTTTTATAATATTTTAAGAAACACAGTTAAGCTGCCCAATAGTGCGGAATAACAAATAAAGACACCCTAATACAAGGAGACCGTCCTAAAGAAGAGGACGTAGAGGGAAAAAAAGAGTGAAGGAATCCCTAGAACATCATAAGCGTCCCAACTTGGAACCTCAATTTCATGTAGTTGGGAGAAGGCGCATGTCACTACCTATCGAAGCAAGAAACCCTAATAAAAGAAGTCCTGAGGAAGGTGCCACAGAATCACATGTACTGCACCGAAACGCGTCAACGCATTTAGTGAATACAGAGAATCCAATCAGGGGCGAGTAAATATTTTTGATGTACATGTATTACGGTCACTACTGTTTACGTGGACGAAATTAATACAGGCCTTTGGATCCAGAAACAAATAGGGGCAAAGGTATTAAGTAGCCACAGTGATATTAGGGGGTTGTTTATAATAGGTTTATGCCTACTAATTTGTTGAAATGTTATATATGTATTTTCCTCTGAATTGAAATTTGAAATTTTTGATTTTTTAATTATGTTTGTAACATTGTGATCAATTGCTTTGAAATTTTAACTGTATTGTCTATTAATTTGCATTTATGTATTTGGTTTTTATTAAAAATAAGACTGTGAACGATTCTATTTTTCTGTGGAAATTATTATATACTTCTGTTAGTAAAGTATGCTATGGCTTCCTTGTATAAATAAGTGTGTATACATAGTGGTATGAAAGTTTAACGAGTACACCCCAGGGATTTCCCTTTGACTTGCTGTCCGATCACTATTGACTCACTTTGCTCCAGACTCATACAGGTAGAATCTTCTGCTTTAAGCAGCCAGGTAATGCTGAAGCCACAGGATCCAAGGTAGGAGAGAAATATGCTACTGGAGGTCGGCTAAATCCATGTCTCTGGGTTAAGACTGAAAATGCACAACACTCTCCCTCATAACAGAACAGTGCAAATTATTTTGTATAGCCAGGCATACCTAGAGCTGGGGCATCACATGAACAATTTCGCAACTTTACAAATGCTTCCAAACTATTGGATCTTTCACTCTCTTTCGTGTCATTTGAATCAATGGTTTTGCTAATAAGGAAAAACCTACAATCCAATCCACTGTCTACAGTATCCCACCACTCCAAGAAACATTCTGCTCTCCCTGGGTCTGTGGTATTTTAATTCTTTCAGGGGTCACTTTCCTCACTCCCCTTTCTATCTGGTGGCCCAATTGAATCAGTAACAAAGTCATCTCAGGATTTCGATGCTACAAGTAAGTCATCTATATACTCCACTAGAACTGAATTTCTGGGCATAACTAGCTTCTCTAGACACTTCTTCAGCAGTTCATTGAAGATTGAGGGACTTTCTGTATACCCTCCAGGAACTCGGTTCCATTCCAAAATACTATCCTCAAATTTAAATGAAACAAGGTACTGGCTATCTGGATGTAAAGGAATTTAGAAAAAAGATTTGGCACATATCAATTACTGTAAACCAGCCTGTATTCCAGGGTACCTGATACAGAATCAATGCTGGATTTGGGACTACCGGACAACAAGGCTCTACAATTTTGTAAATTTTTCTTAGATACTGTACTATCCGGTATTTTCCACTAGGATTTTTTAAGACCTATCATAGGTGAATTACAAGGACTGCTCATTATTTCTCTTAGAATGCCCTGTTTAATCATCCAATCAATCTCAGAAGCTACTCCTGCTTTGACTTCGGGACTCATTTTATATTGTTGGGTGGTGGGATAAACTACACCGTCTTTCACAGTCACTTTCACTGGGGCTACATTTGCCATTAGTCCTATTTATTTTCCAATGAAATCACATACTTCAGGATTCACAGTTGTTCTTAGCTCTTCTGGTAAGTCATCTTTAGTCATTTAAGAATGCATTTCATCTACCTCTGTGCCTTGTTTAGCTAACATTATTTTACATACCATATCTTCATCAGGGGTTTGAAGAGCAACACCATCCTGTATGCAATACATTTTGCTATTCATTTTGCACAGTAGATCTCTTCCTAGCAAATTCACTTGACTGGAGTCTCACACCACAAATGTATGCATGTCTTTAAAATTTCTAATGTGCACCTCCATAGGCTCTGTAATTCGGGTTCTAATCTGCTTATTTGAAACACCTACTACTTGGATGGCTTCTCCAGAGAGGGGTAGGTTTGGGTTTGTAGTGTAGTTCCTATTTTCCCTATAGGCCCTGCGCATTGGAATAACATAAACAGCAGTGTAGACGTAGGACTGCGGTCTTCTAGGTCTCTACTGACTATGTTAGACCTAATTTAGGTTTGCGCCAGCTAGCTCAGAGGTCACTGGAAACTTTCTTGACTGAATAGGAAGTGATCAGCTTCCCTGGCTCAGACAAGAAGGGATTCTGCTTCCGACAACCACATAAACATGACAACTTTGCTCCTCAGAATAAGAGTCAATCTCTAGAGTTGTGTGAAACAATAGACAGCTATTTCACTCAGTCAGTTGTGCAGATTTACTTTCACCAGAGTGCAGAAAATGGAGAGACGGGCGTTTTCAATAAAAGATATTATTTATTGAGCAGTCTTCCTTCTCATGCAAGAGAAATGAATTGCCATAATTGCAAGACTTGTTATTATGAAAAGTGCGTACAGTAAAAGGAGTATTACGAAATAATACTGTAAAAGCATTGATATGGTTTCTTAGCCATAAGATAGTTAAAATGAATAAAATATATACATTCTTATATACATTGGCTAATGACCTCAACTGGTGCTTCTAACTACGCCTACCCCGGTGTACCTGACCTAAGCCTAATACATGGGAGGGAGTAAGTAAGTAGCAATTTAAGTTAAGTTGGTTTTGCCAAGAGTTTGTTTCACGAATTCTCTCTAAGGGTTTAGTCAGCACCGTACCTCTGGAATAGAATGTAGGAGGTCTGGTATCTCCTTCTTAGGACCCGATATCCCAGTCACCCGCAAGGGTAAGCTGGAAACGCCGGAGCTGGATTTTCTCGGCAGGAGAAAAGACAGCGTCTTTCTCAGCGCGTCAAGGAGGAGGGGCAGCGTCCGTGGGCTTCTCGCATCTGCTGGGCTCTCTGCAAGGGGACAGCTGTTCGTCTCCAGTATTCACAACCACCGTGTGTTTGCTTAAGGCAAAGTTGGTATATTTATACCTGATAGTTGCCGAGTTTGACGTAAGTTTTTGGACATAAGACGTCAATAAAGATGTCACTAAGAACTGGTTGTTCTTACAGTGCTCGCAGGAGTTCTATTACTAATCAAAACAAAGCAAGCAGGGCTTTCCCAGGTTGCTGGGGGTTTGGTATGTCGAAAGAACTCGGTGTGCTATCTAGGAATCTAAGGAAGTGGCTTCTGCTGTGTGATGGACTGTCATGGACTGCAGAGGCGAGTTACTGAAATATGGCTCTGATTCTTATGCCATTATAGGGATATGTATTGATTATAGCCGTATAGTGGCATGAGGTCACAATATTGATCGGGGTCCTAGATAAAACACATCAGGTTGTCTGCTGTTCTCACAGTAGAACGGGTAGCACCAGTATCCAACAGAAAAGTGATATCATTACCTTCCACTTTCCCACCAATAAATGAACCTGACTGATCTACAGGCAAGGATGCACCAAGTACGCACTCCTCTTCCTCCCCCCTCAGGCACCGTCATTGTTCATACTTACTGTCACTGTTGTTACGCAAAAGGTATTGTGAAATCACAGAATTTGTCTTACCACTTACTTGAAATCCGGTGTCCGCACTGTACTTTGGCTGGTTCACAAAACTTGGCATAGGGGCAGGTGGCACTTGACACTGATGATTAACTAGCTGCTGTGGTCTATGGATTTAAATTTTGGTTTGGCCCATTATTATTCTGAATATTCTTACACTCGTTTTTCCAATGTCCAAGCTTTCCGCACCCATGACAAGGAAACTTCTTCTTTGCATCCTCTCTACTCATTCGTCCTCTTAATTTTCCACCATTCACTGCATTATCACTCTGGCCCTGTTCTTTCATCTGACTATCAGTCTGACTATTTAATTTAAGTTCCTGTTGTTCTGCCAATTTCACTTGTGCCCACATAATTTTCTCCTTTAACTTTTTATGCCTGGCCTCAATGTCATCGCCACAGTATTTGGCATACTTTAAAATATCATCAATGGGCTTTCCCTGCCAGCACAACATGTGTTGTTGGATCATCTGACTAATTTCTGGTTTCAGACCGTACACAAATCGATACACAAAATGACCCATATCCTTATCTCCAATGTTCTCAAAGCCACTATACTGTTAAACCACCTGCAACAGGCGTTCATAATACGCATGAACAGATTCATTCGGCTCTTGGGTGGTTCTATCTAATTTTACCCAATCTGTTTCTTTAGGAGGAATTTTTCCTTTCCAGAAAGTAATTACTTGGTGATATTTCTTTATCAGATCATCTCTTTTTTCGAGTCTCTTGGATACTCATCACTAGGCCATCAACTGTGATCTTACATTCTGTCCATAAATCAGCAGGTACTACTATGTCAAACAGACCATCCAAGTCTTTCAACAACACCTTTGAAACCTTCACAAACCTTTCAACCTGCTTGTACCATTCAACTGGCTTCTCTCTCAACTTAGGGAAATCATTTCTAAATGACAAAATATCTTGTCGACTCCATGGAACATGAGCATATCCACCAACAGGCACCTCTCTCATGGAACACAATCTTTCTACTTTCACAGAATCTTTAATCATATATGCAGTAGATGCTTCCTTTGCCTGTGCTTCCTCCTTTTTTTTGTCCACCTGATTCTCCACTTGTCAATGTCTCCCCATTTCTGGAAAATGTTCATCAACTCTTCTACTTGTAATTTATTTCCGGACAATTTCATATTTTCTAGATCTTTGTCAGTAAATTCCACTCAATATGGTTTCTGTAGTACTTTTGATCTCCCTATGTCTATTCCCATCTCAGAGGCAAGTTCTGTCAATTTCTCATGGAATAATCTTGCATTTCTCGTTATACTCCTACATATAAACAAGAACTCTTCTTCATTGTAAGTGTTTAATCTATCTATTCCCACATTTCCAGCTACCATTTCTTCTAATTCCTCATTCAGTTTGTAAATATCTAAAATCTTTAGGGGTGAGCTTTGTTTTTCTATTCCCTGCGCCCATCTCTCTAGATCTTCTGGAGTTACCGCTGTTACACTTTCGATTCCTGAGGATGTCACTGACCTTCCTTCTTTTGAACTACTAGGTGTAGCTCTTTTCGGAATTTCATCTACCCTTTCCCTTATTGGCAGATTCATTAATGAAATTACTGAATCAGACTCACTGGCTTAATCATCAGTTATTACAATGTCTTTTCTAGAGTTATTCAAAGGAGTTTTTACAGCTGGTGTTTTTGAGCAATTCACCTTGTCTCCATACAATGGACTAACGGGACTTGTAGTTACGGGTATTGTCAATGCTTCAGGGTTTATATTTAGTTGATTTATCTTCTGTAATAATTCCTCTCTGTTATTATTCAATGCTTCATTTTCTTTGTCATGAAGTACTCTATTAACTGTTGGATCATGTAAAATTTGTGGAATCAAGTGTGTTCCCAGGACTGGTGCACTTGGAGTGACTCTACTAGGTCCTTCCTGATACGGGGAGGATTTTTTGTTAAAATGTCTTCCATAAATTCATCATCTGATTCACCATCACCTGTCACTTTCATGTGTTTCGGTTTTTCCTTACACTTGCTTACTGACAGTTCCTCAGCCATTAACACTGGTACAAATCTTCTGATACCATAGCTCCCCTCCATTGCTTCATATGATCTTCCCTTGACATACGTAAATATCGAGGAAAAGGTCACATGTATCTTCCACTCCTGTTTCTCTCTCGTTCAAATGATTCAGTCTCCCACTCTTCTAAAGCCTCATACTGAGCTAACCTAGGTCTTGGTCTTAACTTATTCATTCTTAGTCTCAAATTCTGAAGAATTCTTCCATTAAATGTACCATTTTTCTGGGTAATCTAGAACTCTATCACTTTCAGTATATTCCATTCAATTCTCCAATCACACACAAGTATGATATCCTCGTTCCATCATCACAAAGTAAGCAGGCATTTTCGTCGGTGGAATAGGAATTCAATCCCTAGTCAACAAAGGTTTATCTTTCTTAAAGAAATTCTTTATTTTCATTATTAACAACATCTCTCTCTTTCCTTTATACATTTTGGATAGACGATGTTTAAAAGAATACTCCACAAATTCTTGAAGTCTCCTGTCAGTATGATCCACACCCGCGGTCAAATAAAAATCTGACATATAATTTCTTTCAACCAATATTAATAATTCTTCTATTTAATGTTCAATTAAAACTCAGACTTTCACTGTCTATCTAGCCAATACCAGTGCGGTTTCTATTTAACAACCAATAAAAATCAGGCTCACACTCGTGGTCTGACCAATGCTAGCACAACGTTTTGTTACGTCAGTTTCACTTTTTGCTACTGACCCCTCCTAAAATAAAATCTTTTAGTAACAACATAAAAACATTCACTACTCTGCCTGTTCCACTAAAACAAAGGATAGATCTTCGATTTATTCCTGGACTCTCAGAATTTCTTCTTTTCTTACTGTGAGTAAAACCTCTGTTTATCCTTCATTCAAGCTCGAGAGAACCTGTTACTCTTTCAGTGTTGCCCTTACTAGGTGATATAAGACCAAAATTTCACCAGCCAACCTTCCGCTATCACTCACACTCAACTCATACGAAATAATCCCTAATTTTAACACTGCTAACCTTGCGTAGCTTCTCAGTGTTATTCCAACAGACGAGTAACCTCACTGGAGTGTGGCTTCTACCGCAACCCGCTATTCAGTTCCCAGGAATTTTCCAGACAACATAAAAAAAGACGTTATCTCTTTTTGTCAAGTTAAGTCAAGTCAGAGGCATTTGTAACGCGCACATATCACATCCAAAGAGTCTCATGGAGCTTGCAGATGGCTCCGATGAGTGGTGGACAGCTTAGTTTGCAAAAAGAGATGTCTTCAGCTTCTTACGAAAGCAGCTGTATTCTGATGTAGTGTGCAGGTTCAGGGGCATTTTATTCCAGAAGGAGGGAGCAAGAAAGGAAAAAGCACGACCCCCATTTCTGGAGGTTTGAATTCTCAGAGAAATGAGCAGTGACACAGTACTAGATCTGAGTTGCCTTGTGGGTGCGTACCATGTAAGCTTATGGGACCAGTATTTTGGGCCTTTGCCGTACATGTGTTTGTGGACCAAACATAGCGTTTTAAACATGATTCGCTTCTTAACAGGAAGCCAATGGAGGCTTCTGAGGCATGGGGCTGACGGCGATCTCCGGGGAAGGTTTAAAACCAGCCACGCTGCAGTGTTCTGAAGAACCTGTAGTCTTTTCAGGTGGTGCTCATTTATCGCTAGTAGGAGCGAATTCCTGTAGTCTAACCTGTTTATAATTAGACCCTGCACTAAGGGTTTCCGTGCCTCTGCTGGAATCCACTTGAAAACTTTGCGCAGACTGCGCATGCGTCCAAAACAGGTTCCTACGATGTGGATAGTTTGGGTTTTCATGGATAGCTTGTTATCGATGTAGAAACCCAGGTTCCGCACTGATTCCTTGGGGGTGGGACAGTCACCAAGCTGTACTGGCCACCAATCATGAGCCCAGTGTTCAGCAGCTTTGCCGAAAAGCATGATCTCAGTTTTATTGCCATTAAGCTGCAGATGGTTAATGCGCATCCAATTCTTGACCTCGATCATGCAGTTTTTGAAGCGGAGTTTTGTCTCATTAAGGTTACGGCCTAGAGTGACTAGAATTTGGGTATCTTCGCTCTAATCACTCTGGCCAAGGGTGTCATTTAGACATTAAAGAGCGTAGGGCTCAAAATGGAGCCCTGTGGAACACCCATCTTGATGAGCCGTATACTTGCTATGTTGTTGCCAATTTGGACAGAAGTTGTACAGTCGGATAGATATCTGGTAAACCATTTTAGGACTTTTCCTCTGACACCAATCTCCCACAGCCATTGGATAAGGATGCGGTGGGAGATGGTGTCAAAGGCCGCAGACAAATCAAGCAGGACAAGGATCATTGATTGATGTTTATCTAGGGCCAGCCTGATATTGTCTGCGACCTCCACCAGTGCTGTCTCCGTGATATGAGCAGCACGGAAACACGACTGGGAAGGATCTAAAAGCCCCTGATTCTCAAAATGGCTCACCAACTGTCCATTGACAAAAGATTCCAATATCTTTCCGAAATATGGCAACAGAGAGATCGGTCGGTAGTTTTGGAGAACATTAGAGTCGGCTGAGGGTTTCTTCGATATTGGCCTGATTCTAGCTGCCTTCCATATTATGGGAAAGTCTGCCTGCAAAAGAGATTTATTGAGGAGACTAGTTAGGCATTCTACCAGTATAATAGTACAATATTTGATACAGTATAATAAACATTTTTGGAGATACCTGATCAGTAGGGGAACCGGACTTGATTTTTAATCCAACTGACAAGGTCTTGTCCTAAACATTTCAAATTTATTCCAGATGTGCCATAAATCATCTGGAGTGGATATCGGCCCTTCAGGATGCATTGGGATTTGACAGGGGGAAAAGGATACATGTATAGTAGTTATTTTATCCTCAAAGAATCCAGACAGAGCTTTTGTTAAACATTAATCAATAATCAATAATCAAATTCAATATTTATCACCAAACTAGTCAATAATAACCATAGCTCTGCTACCAGAAAACCAATCCAGTGGTGAACCAGCAACAGATGTTCCAATACCATATAATCACCTGGGCCCATAAACACACATACACACGAAACGGCCAGTAAAACCGCTTGAGTCAGGGTTTTGAGTTGTTTCTTACTTCAGCATTAGTTTTCTGTCATTCTTAACTAATCTTTCACTGATCAAAAAGTTTTTTCCTCTGGTCATTGGAACATTAGTTGAACTAGTTGATGGTGAAATGACATAAAGTATTTCTCTTTATAATGAAATGACCACAGACTCGGGGAAATTTAAAAAGGTTTATTGCAATTAATTTCATGTGAACCATTCAAAGTACAACACAGTCTCCGTCACTCTCAAGAGGGAAGATTAATTTAATGAATCAAACTAATAGTATACACAAAAATGACATTGCTCAGAAAGGAGAGCATAGAGAGAAAAGCACATCTGCACATTCATGAAAATAAAGTTACCTGGACGGTGTGTAAACCAACCCCCTGGCCAAGGAGCTGGGAAAGGTCCCCCAGGAAAGATCAGGCTGCAAAGGCTTGAGGACAGGAATCAGGATAGGATAGATGACCTCTCTAGCACCAACGCTTGAGTAGCACCCCTTTTCGACACTATCTTCCTCCCTAAGATTCTTCCGCGATCGTCTTCTAAATTATTTAAGTTTAGGTAAATGGTTCTGCAATTGATTCTTCATTAGCATTCGCTGGTCATTCCAACAGCATCCTGAGCTCTGCAGCATTCAGCAAATCTCTGTCTGACTAACTAACTAAGAACAACCTCATTAGGCTCTTTGGTTTTCAGATACCACCCATTAATGTTTCATTATCACATAATTACTAACTCTGATTGGACAGGCAAGGGGTATGATCATCACACCATGCTTATTTTTCAATCTAGTCTTTCAGTTTATTGTTCAAAGATCCCACCCCTTAATTATTATTCATAACTTTTTATTCCCACCCGTATTTACATTTTATTACACACAAAAGTATAATCTTCATATGCTCCCATTCGTTTTCAGAGGACTTTAGTACTGGTTAACAGGGTATGTATCATTTTCGTCCTAGGACTGTGTCCAAGAGTCACATCACTTCTTCTGGCTCATTTACTCTATGCATGTGCAGGGATCAGGTGGGTTACTTACTTAGCATGTGAGCTTTTCAAGCAGCCGTTTTAAAAGCGTCTGCGCAGGCGCAAGAAATTCCCTCTAAACAGCAGTTTGTCATACTGAGTAGATGCAGTTCACGTATGCGCAATACAGTTTCCCCCGTTAAGCGGCCATTTTAGAATTTCAGTCGAATTACTTCGTAGTAGGACACATAGGCAAGCTTCTCCATCTAATATATCAGATTGTGATGCGTATTAACTTACACAATACATAGTTAATACAAAGTTACGATTTAAATGAGGGGATTGCTTCCGAGCAAGTCTCTTTTCCATGAGTCCTTGCTCCAACACCTCTATCTATATATATATACCCAGCTCCTTTGTCAATCATCGCAAAATTCTTTGAAATTTTGCGGTGTTCACAAAAATAATTGCTTCAGCTGCGAAGTTGTAGGAGAAAGGAAAGCATCCTTCTCCTCTCCCTTTCTTCAACAGAGTGCCACATCGCCTAGGAAATCCATCTGTGGCTGGCAGTACCAAAGTTGTAAAATATTTGATAATGGAATGCAGGATGCTGATTTCTTTTTTTTTGGACTCAGCAACGCAGAGAAATTCTCATCTGCAACACTGCCCCTGCTGGTCAGTTGGAATATCCTGCAGATGGAAAAGTCCATCACCTATATATATAAATATTACCTACTGGCATTCGCCAGTAGGTAGTTATAGTTAGGACCCATTATCAATAGGAAAACCGCAACATTCTATTGCCAATAACTTTGGCGTCGATTGATGAATCTTCTTGAAATTTTCCAAACTTTTTGCCAGATCAGTTCCACTTCTTCCCTGAAAGTTTGGCGTTGATTGGTGAAGTGGGGGCTGAGAAAAAAGGGGGGTCCCAAAATACGTTTTCTCCATGCAATTTCTCATAGGACCTTTAGCCACGGCTACAGCTCGAACGGCTGAACGGAATTACACCAAATTTGGCAGAGAGGTAGTGCTCAGTTCTGACTTGTGCCTTTGGCATATCTGGTGTCAATCTGTTCAGTAGTTTCTTTGAAAATTACGATTAAAGTCATTTATATATCTATGGGCGTGGAGGATCCGCAGATTGTGCGAGGATTGGCCTCGTAGGATAAGCGCACCGTTCCGATCACGCGGTGAATTCTAATTGGCTGTCAAGCGGTTGTAAACATCCAAAACCAGGAACTGTTGGCAGCCATTTTGTGCCTCTGTAGAAGCGAGGGTGAAGAAGTCTGTGAAATATGTTGGCAAATCATGAACAGGGGCAGGTTAGACACACCCTGACCCAATAGGCCTGATCAGGGGGTGACATAGGGACCCGTAGGGAAAAAAAGGTAGGAACATTTGTTTAAAAAAAGTCGCGAGATGCGCGTAGCATTTGAAATTCCCCTGTTATAGTTAGTTGTACTAACTATAACTCGCGCGCTCGCAATCCACTGCTGATGATGTCACATATTACATCATTCATGACATGGTCAGTGACATCACTGATGACATCACTGATGATATCACTGTTGACATCAGCCAGTGAAAGTAGTTTGGTTTGTTATTTAAATATGTATTATATATATATATATATGGCAATCTGCCATGAAGATTGAGTGGATGTATTAGTGTGTGAATGGAGGATTTAGTACCAGTGTGATTGACTGTCTAAGTGAGAATTTTTAAGTGTCTCACTAAATATATGGGATAGTGTTTAAACTGTATGAATACCTGTATCACTCTATCTCTTGTTGTGTAAACTATTACAACTATTCAAACCAAGGCGTTCAGAACTGGAATTACTTGGAGATTTCCAGAGCTATGAAGATTCCTTTAATGCTTGTAAAGATAGCATAAAATCCAGTGCGTTTGCAAATTATGGGAAAATGTTGTACAATGAAATTGATCAAGAAGCGGCAATTGCAGCTGAGATTGCTAGAGACAGTCCTCAAGACAGTCAAAGCTCTGCTGCGCTGAGTCAAGATCCACTAGGACAACCAATTGTTGAAAATGAAGCAGCAATCGTCATGAATGAGGAGGAAACAGCAATGCATCAAGCTCAAGAAGATGTAACAAATTTAGCAAACTTGGAAGAACAACTAAATGTTGAGCAAAAACAAATATATGAGCAAGTGAGACAACAGATTGACCATGGATTACTTCATGAAAAGAAAGAGTGCTCATGCACGTCATTTCAACCTATCCGAATGTACGTGAGTGGACAAGCTTGGAACAGGAAAAAGTTTCTTTATTAAAGTAATCACCAGTTATCTACAGAAAACAACTGAGTTGCATTTTTCTTGTGTTGTCACTGCTCCATCTGGGTTGGCAGCACACAACATTAAAGAAATTACTTTACATTGTTTACTAATGCTACCTGTAGAGCATGAAAACAAATTGGAATTCCAAAAGCTATCTGGAGAAGCTTGTTGTGTAGTTTCAAGAGTCTTGAAGAAAATGAAACTTCTCATTATTGATGAGGTAAGCATGGTCTCAAACTTAATGCTTGCCTTTGTGCATTTAAGAATTCAGCAAATTCTTAAAACAGAGTACAGCGTGCTATTTGGAGGAAAATATGTCATAGTTTTTGGAGATCTACTTCAACTGACTCCTTATACTTATATTTACTAAGCTACATACTTACACAAACACCACTTTATTTATTCATATAGATAGTAACTCATACGTAGTGTTTTATAAAATCAGTAGTACAAGTATACAGTTATCCATACATCAAGCATACAATCACTGAGCATTATGTATACTTATTTATATACAATAACTGTCACATACACTGCCTTTTATATTTTTAGTTTGTTGGACATATATCATTGAGAAATATATTTACTCATCACCACATCCATAAAGAGATTCACTCACCCAAACAACTGTTTCCACATACAGTCTTAACCTCATATACTTACTAAATCAACTATTTGTTGACTAACTAATCAATAGCTAATATAGACTTTCACATAGCTAGTAACCAACTGGAGAACCAGTTTACACAACAACTGACAGTGATACAGATATTCATGCAATTTAATCACTATCCACTATATTTAATGAGACACTATAAATTCTCTATAAAACAATGTCCCTCCAGACGCAGGCAATTCCCCACGTCTAACTAATTTTCAACCACTTTCCGAAAACGAGGTATTATCGGTTCTAAAGACAATCAAATCCGGCTCTCCTGCAGACCCATGTCCCCATTTCGTGTTTTCCGAAATTGCACCGACACTCTGCCCTTTCATCACCAAACTTTTTAACCAGTCCCTCACCACTGCGTCTTTTCCAGAAACCTGGAAACACGCATCTGTAACCCCCCTCCTGAAGAAAGCCGGATCCGACATCCTCAACCCGGAGAATTATAGGCCAATTTCCCAGCTCCCTTACCTCTCCAAGGCTTTGGAGAAAATGGTTAATATACAACTATCCAGGAAAATCGGAGATACTACTGTTCGGAGGAGCCAAACTCTCATGGAACGACACGTGGTGGCCACCGTCTCTGGGATCAGCCCCCATCCCGAAACAGTACGCCAGAAACCTTGGCATCATGATGGACGACGCCCTGTCCATGAAAGACCACATACGCATACTCTGGGGCAAAGGTTTCGCAAATCTCAAACTCTTGGCAACATTTTTCTCCTGGATACCTCTGGACTGTCGACGCACAATCACCCAGGCCCTCCTGGTCAGCCGCCTAGATTACGGCAACGCCCTGTTCGAAAGGATGAACGAGCAACTGTTCTCCCGCCTACAGGTCCTACAAAACCAGGCGGCTAAACTGGTCTGTAACAAAGGCAAGCGAGATTCGGCGTCCGCATGCCTAAAAAAACTTCACTGGCTACCAATGCGTCAGAGGGCCACCTTCAAACTACTCTGCCACGCGCACAGAGCCCTTCACAAAACGGGCCCTACCATCCTTCAAGGGAAAATCAAATTTTATGCCCCCAACAGGAATCTAAGATCCAACAACTCAGCTCTGGCGAAATCCAAGCGCATTTACAAGACAAGAACGGGCGGACGCGCCTTCTCATACTTGGCGGCTAAAAGATGGAATGAGTTACCCGTGGACCTCAGACACAACACTAACTACCTTCAATTCCGCCAAAAATTAAAAACTCACCTCTTTCCCATAAACTAACTCCCCAGCATAGTTTCAGTAGTCTCCTTTTTCTTACAGCGCCGTGATATCCCTTGGGATGAGTGTCGCGCTCTACAAATACCAGAAATAAATAAATAAATAAATAAATAAATAAATAAATTGGTAAAGTAAACAGTCAATTACACTGCTACTAAATCCTCCATCCAAATATTTATTTTTATATATCCACTCATTCTTCAATGCAAATTGCTATATATATATAATGCATATTTAAATAACGAAGCAAACCACATTCACTGGATGATGTCATCAGTGATGTCATCAGTGATGTCATTTGAGATGTCATCAGTGATGTCACTGACCATGTCATGAATGATGTAATATGTGACATCATCTGCAGTGGATTGCGGGTGCGCGAAATATAGTTAGTACAACTAACTACATATGAGCAATTTCAATGGTTTTGTATGATGAAATATCCAGCTAACTATAACACCCCTAAAACTTATATTTTTTTGAGTGAATTTCAAAGGTTTTTTAAATGCTAATTCCTAACTATATAAGGCCTGAAACCTATGTTTTTTTAGTGAATTTCAAAGGTTTTTTAAATGCTAATTCCTAACTATATAAGGTCTGAAACCTATGTTTTTTTCAGTGAATTTGCAAGGTTTTTTAAATGCTAATTCCTAACTATATAAGGCCTGAAACCGGCTTGAAACCTATGGTTTTTTCAGTGAATTTCAAAGGTTTTTTAAATGCTAATTCCTAACTATATAAGGCCTGAAACTTATGTTTTTTTCAGTGAATTTGCAAGGTTTTTTAAATGCTAATTCCTAACTATATAAGGCCTGAAACGTATGGTTTTTTCAATTAATTTCAATGGTTTTTTTAACTGCTAATTCCTAACTATATCAGGCCTGAAACCTATGGTTTTTTCATTGAATTTCGAAGGTTTTTTAAATTACAATTTTTAAATATGATTTTTTTTAGTTTTTTACTGATGTACTACATTTTTGCAGGCAGGTGTTCAGAGGGCACGCCCCCTTTTTACAACACTCTGCAGCGCAGCTCCCTGGCGCTTACTGGAGATACCTGTTGGACTTGTTCCCTCTAGGGGACCTCTGTATTGAACAGGAATTAATTCCCCAAGTTAAACTGTGCAAACACGTCCTGTAGAGTGTTTTAAATTGGGGGATTAATTTCCCTGGCATACTGGGGGTCCCTAGGGGCCAACTACCCCACCATGAACCTCCATTATCCGACAGGGGCTGCGTTGCTTTTCCCCGGGGGTGGCGGTCCCCGGGGCAGTGTAGGGGGGTTGGGGCCCCCCACACTTCTTTATCACTATGCCCCCGTGATTTTGTCCCCCCAGAGGGTAATTAAAAAAAAACAGGTTTAAACAAAAAAAGAAATTGGCCTTGGGGGTCCTTGTGGGACCACCTGGGCAGGCCTAGGGGGTCAGGGTTTTTCTACCCTGGCCCCTTTTTGTGTTCTGCACGTTTGTTTTTCTGCTTTCTTGTGACTCGGTCTACCAAGCACAAGATGGCTGCCAACACTTCCTGGTTTGAAGTGTTGAAAGCCAATGAACATGCAGTTCCTGCTCGGAAAGTTTTAGAACTCAAAAAGGGGGCAGTGTAGAAGCACCCTGACACCCTAGGCCTGCTCAGGGGGTCCCACAGAGACCCCCAAGGCAAAAAAAAGAAATGGGGGGGGGGGAAATCGCAGGATGTGCCTCAGTCTACAGAGGCACAAGATGGCTGCCATCAATTTCTGTTTTGGAGTGTTGACAGACATTGGCAGCCAATCAGCATGCGGCTCATGCACGGGAAGGTGCTCGCACGGTGCGAGCTTATAGATATATACATTTTTTCAAATTTGATTTTCTCATCAACTACTGGAGGGATTTACACAATTTAAACAAAAGGCCGATCTGCGACTCTACCATTTTGCCAAATTTCATGTAGTTCCATTCAGCTATTCGGGCTGTAGCCATGTCTAATCGTCCTATGAAAAATAACATGGGGAAAACACGTTTTGAGACCCCCCTTTTTTCTTGGCCCCCGCTTGACGAATCTACCCTAGACTTTCAGGGAAGAAGCGGAGCGGAACGGGCCATCATCTTTGAGAAATTCACGAAGATTCGTCCACCGGCGCCAAAGGTATTCCCAATAGAATGTTACAGATTTCCTATGGAAAGTAGGTCCTAACTATATATACCTACTGGCGACCGCCAGTAGGTAATGTATATATATGTATATGTTGGACCCGGCACGTTGGGCAGGTTCACCCCTAGACTTTTTGCTTTTTCCTAGCCTGTTTCTGGAACCTGGTGTTGGTGGTTTTAGGCCTCTGCGCACTTTTTCACTGTGGTACAGTGTAAAGTGCTGGAGCTCTCTGTGTATGTATGGTGAGTGACCTGCCCTCCCATAGGAATGAATGGGGAATATGTATGCCCATGGTAGTTCCTGATGTGTGGGGAGTACAGGGGCGAGTTTGGTATGTATGAACTCGTGAGAATGAATGCTGCAAAATGATATATGCGGCATGACTGTGTCTAGTCTAGAAGTACTACTTTTGGAAGTTGGCATATTTGTGTAAGTTGGTGCTGGCGTGTGATTGGCTGGTGAGCCTGGCCCAGAGTGCCTGGGCCTGCTTGTGGATTAACTGTCTGGTTTGAGGGTGACAGGGGCTGGAGAGCCCAGGAGGTTGTCTGAGTCAGCCCATGGATGAAAGGCAGCATCTGCTGCCAGGGAAGTGGGGGGAGATGGCACCTGATAGTGAAGGGCTGTGCCTGCCTAACTACAAAGCTGGCTCCACCTCCCGCTGGGCGACTGTCACCTCTGTCCCTGATACTGAAGGGACTTCCCTCTAACCAGTTCTGGCTGGTTCTCACACTGCCTGCTTCAAAGGACTTCAAAGGACTTCAAAGACTTTTCTGTGTATAAGAAGGGGCTGTGTCCCCTTCCAAAATGTTCTTGTTTCTAACTTGAATCTGCCAGGGGCCTGCTGCTGCTGGGGCCCAGGGGAATCCCTGGGCCCTGCCCAGCTCCTGGACACCTGATGGACTGATGGGGGACTGTTCCTGACTGTCCCCCTGCTTACTGGACTCCTGAAGGACTTATTGCTGGGACCTGCTGCGTGCTGTCCTTGCTGGGGGCTGACTGGACTCTGCCCCCTTTGTTCCAGGGGGGACTTTATTGTTGGACTTGCTGTGTCCCTGGGACCCTTCTTGATGCAGGGGTCGTTCCTGTGGGCTTGTCTATGCCCCTAGCGCCTTGAGAGCGCTCTTTGCGATATTACGAGCATTTTTGGCGCCTCACGCCCGATGCGTGAGACTTGGCAGGTGCCTACCCTGCGATGTTCTTCGTAGTTTTATTATATTTCTGCGAGTGCCCACCTTGCTTATTTTTGATTAGTTTGCCCTCTGGCAGGTGCCTACCCTGCCAGGGACCTTGCCGCAATATTTTACTTTGCACAAGGGAGCCCACTCCTCGGGAAACTTTGCCTGCCCGCCTGCCTGTCTAGAGAGGGCCGCCGCGCTGCCCGCGGCGACCCGGAAGTGACTGGCCGGCCGGCCAATCCGAGCGCGGCCAGCCGGAAGTGCCCGCCCCCGCAGCCCGGGAAGAGAGGAGGTGTTTGCCGCTTCCCCCTGCCTGGGGAAAGCCTTTGCCGGTGTTGCCGGTCTCCCATGCCTGGAGGGAGACCGAAGAGGAGCCTGATGAGGGAGGAGCGGAGGGGGCCCGGGGCACATTGTCGGTGCCCGCCCCCACCGCAAATCCGTACCGGCAGCTAGAAGAAGGAGCGGAGCAGTGTGGTGGGGGAGCGGGGCACATGGTCGGTGCCCGCCCCCGCCGTGAATCCAGGCCGTCAGCTGGTGGTGTCCGCGAGGCTCCCACGCTGCAGAGAGAGCCCCGCCCGTTGCCGGTGAAGTGACCCGGTCCCAGGGAGGAAGACCGGGCGAAGAGGAGCCCCCGCCGAGAACAGCCCGGTGAGTTAAGAGGGCTGGGGGGGCTCCGTGATGTTGCTGGCGGTGCCAATGGAGGCAGAGTCAGGGCAGCCCCGGTTGGCAGTGGGTCGCCCCAACGTTTGTGAGCCCAGAGAGGCTCAAGGGGCCTCATCTTGTTTCACGAGCCCGAGAGGCTCGTAGTGGCATATTTTACTTTGGTGCAGTTAAGGGCGGCCCCGGTTGGCAGCGGGTCGCCCCAACGTTGTCCAGAGCCATGAGAGGGCTCGAGGGGACATTGTCTGCAGAGCCTGTGTGGCTCCAACGTTTGGCCACAGTGTTTGGTGAGAGAGCCTGTGTGGCTCAGAGGGGCCATATTTTGTTTAGAGCCTGAGAGCTCAACCGTTTGGGGACATGTGGTGTCCAGAGCCTGTGTGGCTCCAGCGTGGCGCAGTTTGCGCCTGAGGGCTAGTGAGAGCCCTGCCGCAGTTCTGTATCCCAGCTGCACCGTTTAGGCCTTCCTGTGATGTACACAGCTGCCCAGCACTTTGTGGGCAGCTGCCACGTTTAGGCTTTTTGTATTTTGAAACTGGCGCTGCATGGCAGCGCACCCTGACTTTGGACTCAGGGCATCTTTGCCCCACAAGGCCAGTTGGCCTAGGGACTGCCACAGGTAGTGGCTTATGTAGTGTTGGCGCAATGTGATTTCTATGCTTTTTAATAGTTATTGCTAATGTGAGTTTTTGCGCTATTGATTTATTATGCACCTCTGAATGTGTTATTGCATCATGTGTCTTTTCTTTCCCTTATTACTCCTCTGAATTTAGGTTGGTACATCATGAGTAATGTGTTCTTTCTTAGACCCCTAAACGCTGTGTGATACTTAGGTGGTTGTCTTTATTACTCCTCTGAATGTAGGTTATTGCATCATGGGTAATGTGTTCTTTTCCTAGACCCCTAAACGCTGAGTGATACTTAGGTGGTTGTCTTTTCTACTCCTCTGAATGTAGGTTTATTGCATCATGAGTAATGTATTCTTTCTTAGACCCCTAAATGCTGTGTGATACTTAGGTGGTTCTTCTTTTTTTAGTACAGGTGGTCCTAGTAAGGTCCTGGTTCCTGTTACCAGTGGTTACTGGTTGTTATATTTGATTATTATTTTATGTTACATTTATTCTTTATTCTAGAAGTGATTTTATATTCTACATTTTATCTAGAAGTACTATATCTGATTCTGACAGGGGCCCATGTGGCCCTGTCTTGTGTACATAATCCCTGTGAATATTGCCCGTGCCAGTTGGCACAATGTATATGTGTGACTCTATCTGATATGTTTTTACAATACAAAAGGTATTTTTATAATAACCTTGTGTGGAGTCTCTTTTGTGGTGTGCCTAGTATGTTGTTGCTGTTGTGCGCTGACGCAAATGCTTTACACATTGCCTCCGAGTTTAGCCTTACTGCTTGTGCCAAGCTACCAAGGGGGTGAGCAGGGGTTATCTTGGCGTGTGACTTCCTTGCCCTGACTAGAATGGTGGTTTCTGCCTGGCTTTGGCGTCAGCCTTAGCCTACCAGAAATAGCCAGTTCTAACAGTATATATATATGTTTTTTCCTGAAAAAACTAAGGTAAAGTGAAGTCTTGGCTATCATTGGCTTTAGCACCTCAATGTATGCTTAAAAATACCTGAGAAATTAACTTAAAAAGCATAGCTAATGTCGTTTTATGGCTACAAATTAGAACCAAAAAATACTGAAATTCCCAAATAATGGTTAGAAGCACATCATGGTTAGGAGCACAATCCATAATTTGCACAACAGCCATGCAGATCAGAAATGGTACACCAAAGCGATTCTCATTACCTCACCCTTAATTAAACTAATCCAGTTACAAATGATGAAAATCATCTTAAATTGGAGATTACATATCATATTACCCCTCCCCTTCTTTGACAGAGATGACTATGGGTTTGATTATGTATTGTTGTTTAGTTATATTTCACTCTTAGGTGTTGTTATTTATTGAAATAAATATTGTGAAGTCATAAGAATTGCATTTGGTGTGTAAAATATATATGTATATGTATGTATATATAAATATATTCACTGAAAAAAACATAGGTTTCACACCAGTTATAGTTAGGAATTAGCATTTAAAAAACCTATTAAATTCACTGAAACACCATAGGTTTCACACCAGTTATAGTTACCTGGAAATTTTACTGACATAAAACCATTGAAATTCCCACGTTATAGTTAGTTGGACTCACTATAACTTGCGCGCCTGCAATGCACTGCTGATGATGTCACATATTACATCACTCATAACATGGTCAGTGACATTACTTATGACATCACTGATGACACCATCCAGTGAATGTGTGTCTTTCTGAAAAATAAATTTGTTTTATATATGTATTTGTAAAGGTCGATGGAAGAATAAATGGTTAAATAAGTGTGTAAATGGATGTTTTTAAAAAAAAAAAATGATTTGTTAACTGCCTTATTAAGTGTATCTTAGTGAATACATATAATAGCGAGTAACGTTTAAATATTGAAATATATGTATCAGTGTTTCACTTTGTGTATAAGTGGCTGCATGGGTTGGTGACTGATTCACTGTTTGTATGTGTTTTGAAGACAGCATATGTGCAGGACTGTATGGGTGGATGAGTGTGTATATGTGTGTGTTAGTGAGTGAATGACTGTCTCACTAGTGTCTTTATCAGTAACTTCATAGGTTTTAATCTATTATATGTGAGTATTGATGTATATAAGTGAATATATGTCAGAGTGAGAGATTGTAAGAGTTCCTGTTTAAATAAGTATGCGTTTCTATAAGTGATTGTTTAAGAGAGTAAGTATGTGCAAATTTCCATAGAAGTAAAGTGGTAGTGTGTGTATAGTTCTATATGCAAACAAATGGATGTTCAATAGTTTATTTGCATGTGTGAGTATGTGTGTGAGTAACTTTTGGATGACTGTCGGTGTGTAACAGGATGTATAGGTGTATCACTACATATGATGAGTGAGTATATGTATGAGTGACTATATAGAACTGTTGGTGAATGTGTAGATGTGTATATAGATGGTGGAATTACTGAATTGTTTGTTGTAACTGGTATGGGTATCTCCATTTTTTTAAAAATGTTAATTTCTATTTTTGAATATGTGTTTTAAGGGTTACATTACACTGAAAGGAGGTCTGTCACTCTGTCAAAAGATGGTGTCATCAGTGATGTCATGAGTGATGTCACTGACCATGTCATGAGTGATGTAATATGTGACATCATCAGCAGTGCATTGCAGGCGCGCAAGTTATAGTGAGTCCAACTAACTATAACCTGGGAATTTCAATGGTTTTATGTCAGTAAAATTTCCAGGTAACTATAACTGGTGTGAAACCTATGGTTTTTTCAGTGAATTTAATTGGTTTTTTAAATGCTAATTCCTAACTATAACTGGTGTGAAACCAATGGTTTTTCAGTGAATTTCATAGGTTTTTTAAATGCTAATTCCTTTCTTTATCGAGTTTGTAACCTACGATTTTTTTTTAATTTGCTGATTTGTGTGAGTATTAATTAGTATTATTTTTGTTTATAATAATATTTTTGTAATTTTTTTTAATCATTTTTTTTTGGGGCGCTCTGGGTCCGTGCACCGGTAAGCTCTCCGGAAAGTGCACCCAGAGCGCTACTTGCGTTCGTGTAAAAAAATATGAATGAAAAGTAAATAATAACGCAAGACATTAGCTGCCCGATTCATGAAACGAAATTGTGCTCGCAAAGGGCCAGATTCTGAGAATCTGGCCCTTTGCGAGTGCGATTTTTGCATTTGGGATTCATCATCCCAAATGCAAAAATCGCTATTTGCGAAATCGCATATTTGCGAAGAATTGGATTTAAGGAATCTCTAATAGAGATTCCTTAAATGCAATTCATCACCCTATTTGAAATTGCGAATTCGCAATATTTGGTCGCAATTTACCACGAAATCTGACTTTGTGGTAAATTGCGAAAAACGAGTAAAAAGCACTTTAGTGCATTTTTTTCTTTTGCATGTTTCACACACACATGTCCTTTGGACATGTGTGTGCGCAACACTTGTTTGAATTTGCATTTAAGGGGTGCTACAGGGTGTCCTTTGGACACCCCTGGCACCCTTTAAAACGCTATCTTATTTGCGATTAGCAAATTGCTAATCGCAAAAAAGGAATACTCCCCATTCATTCCTATGGGCCTTTTGGCCCATAGGAATGAATGGGGAGTTATTCCTTATTTGCGATTAGCTATTTGCTAATCGCAAATAAGGAATGTGTAGGAATCGCATTTAATTTTGCGATTCCTACATGAATCCCGTTTTGCGAGTCTGTAATAGCGATTCCTTATGAATCGCTATTACAGACTCGCAAAACGGGTCTTTGATGAATCTATCTGTTAGTACCATACATATAAAAGCAGTTTTTTTGAATAAGGAAATGAAAATAATTTAGCATTTCCGTGAAACTATCAAAATGTCACTTCGGCGCATCGCGTAAGCGCCCCCGGAAGCGCCTACGTTCGCGCCGCGTATACGCCCCGGAAGCGCCTACATTCGTGCCGCGTATGCGCCTACGTTCGCGCCGCGTGTGCGCCCCGGAAGCGCCTACGTTCGCGCCGCTTATGCGCCCCGGAAGTGCCTACGTTCGCGCTGCGTATGCGCACCCGAAAGCGCTCCGGTGCGCGCAGCATCAGCGCGTCAAGTCATGTGACCATAAAATAACACTTTTCATTGGTTGCTAACAGTTTTTTTACAAAGAATGAAATCCCCACCCATTTCCTTCACTTCTTCTTTCACTTTTGTGACTGAAAGACCTGCCTTTTTTTCTCTTCAATCTTGCTTGATTAATCATGGCTGTCAGAGAATCCAGCAGTGAAGATGAGCCTGAATTCATCGATGAAGACCCTCCTCAGCCAAAGGTGAAAGAGCATTTCATCTGGAAATTGTTTTCCATACCAGAAGGACTGAAAAAGGTGAATGCTCCAAAAGTGGAGTGCAGGAACTGCAAAAAAGTCCTGTCACGGGGTGACCCCAAAAAGAAATATTCTTTTGGGAACTTCACAATGATACGGCATGTGGAGAGGAGGCACCCCCAGAATTTTGCCCGGGAAAGTGTCAGGGCTCTGGCACAAGAGGTTCCCAGTGATGGGGCCTCTACATCCACCGGAGGAGCAACTACTTCTGTAAGGGGGCGATCGCAGGAGCTGGTTCTAAATATTCAACCTGCATTCAACAAAGGTGTCCTGAAATGCAGATACTGCGATCAACTCCTTACCTTTGGGGAGCAAAGTGTCCTGCTCATGGTTCGAGCATTGGAGAACCATCGCTGCCGTTCCCAGCCCTAATTGTTTTTTTTTTTTTGCTCCTGTTGAGCAGTTTCCATTCCCTGTTTTTGTTTCTGTTCAGAAAAAAGAAAAAATAAGAAAAAAAAGTTCTTTCAGAACTACCTCCAATTCTCGTCAAAGAGCTATATTCTTTAAAAAATGAAAAAGAGTAAGTGAAGTGGAGTGCATTGATAATGGAAAGGAAATGAGTAAGAAAGAACAGAAAGGCATGAGAGGAGAAAGGAAGTGAAGTAGGGGGACTGAAAGAAGGTGAGTGTTGGGAAGGAAAGTAAGGAGAAGGAGAGTGAATATGGGGAATGTGGATATTCAAAGAAAATGTTGAAAAGGAACGGGGGTGTGGAAGGGTAAGAAAAGATGCATTGCTTGAGTTGCATCATTTTTGTGACACACTCCAGCAATGCATCACTTTTGCGCTTACAGATACGTCTGAAATACTGACGTATCTGTAAGAACCTCCGACATAATACGTCATAAATTTAATATGACGCATGACTAGAAGACTGAAGGCCTCATTTATGAGGCCATGGGTCACTTTAACGCCACCGGAGCGTCACTTTTTGTGACGCATCAGTACAGTAAAAAATGCACCTTATTGAGTCATATTTACGAAGTGACGCATCTAGGTAGATGCGTCACTTTGTAAACCCCTACGCCACATTATACCTACGTCAGGTGTAATGTATGCAAAAGGGACGTATTGACGCAAGAAAGGGTCGTAGAGGTGACGCAGTGAATAAACTGGGTTTTCCCCATGCTACGCTCCCCGGTCTGCTCCCCAGGGGACCCTATTATAGCCCCCACATCAAACCTAGGGGGTCAGGGGGGGTCTACCCTGCCCCCTTATGGTCATTTCCCCCTTTTTTTTTGCCACCTCTTGTTTCTTGATCCTACCGAGACACAAGATGGCGGCCACTCCGGACTGTTTCGAATGTTTACAGACACCCGTGAGCCAATCAGCTTTCCGTACGCAAGTTGCATAGCACGCCCGGTGCGCTCCCCGGTGCGCGTACCGGGGCGTGCCTATAGATATATATATTTTTTTTAACCTAAATTACTCAAAAACCACTGGAGCACATATCTTGAGACATAGCAAAGGCACATCAGGCTACCAGTCCCTACAATTTTGCCAAGTTTGGTGGAAAACCATTCAGCCGTTCGGTCTAAAAGTGAGTTTGACCGCCCCATGGAAATTAACATGGGGAAAACACGTTTTGGGACCCCCCTTTTATCTCGGCCCCCGCTAGACGAATCCCCCTGAAACTTCCAAGGAAGAACCGGAGCTCCGCGAGGCAAGTTTGAGGAAATTTTCAGGCAGATTCGTCAACCGGCGCCAAAGTTATTCAAAATAGAATTTTGAGATTTTGCATTGAAAAAAATCCTAACTATAACTATATATATATCTGAAAGGGTTACCCCACTGATAACTCCACTGATAACTCCAAGAAAACACAAAAGACTCGCACTCCAGGGTCCGTGTGAAATGTTTATTGGCGACGTGTTTCGACAAGGCGGTCTTCTTCGTTAGCCAACCACGTAAACATTACAATCACCATTTTAAAGTGCACCAAGGAAGTAGTGGAAATTGACATAGGACCACATTCCAAAACAAACTACAAATCCTGTAGGAAGTACAATGGAGTAGAAGAAAGACTCTATAGCGCAATCGGTGACTTGAAATTGTGCTTGAAATTAAATAAAACCATATTTCAATTTTAAATTACATTGAAAGGTCTGTACATAATACTAAATTAGTAGAATTGAATAAATTGATTAAATAAATAGATTAGCGATCTGGCCGAGTGGCCTGTTAAATAAATCCAAAGCACTGGATGTATTAATCCATACATTTGCACAAAATAAGAGTCAAAACAACATAAATTTAGGCCGAGTGGCCTCATATCTCCTCTTGGCTGGGACCGAAATATAACATATTTACAAATTTTACAATTCTCAGTGATAAAGAGTAAGAAAGACAAGGTGTTCGTCCTGGCCCAGTGGCCAAATGGTCTATGTATAGGGCATTCTCCATAGCTGATGCACTAGTGCTGCAACGCTACCTGTGTACAACTTTATCAGTCTGCCAAGAGACATGTTCTGAAATTTCATATGTTCGGAAGGTGGAGCTTGGTCAACGGGAGTGAGGGGGTTGTTGTCGGGGGAATAAAGCCAATCCTTAGATATGGCTTGATAAGAACAAGTAGTGCTAAAATGAATCTTTTAGCAATGTGATTAGTGCAAGAAGTGAACCCTATATTATCTGTGGACAGCCTGTTCAGACCTACATCAAAGAGTATAGTTGTGGGTGTGATTGTGCAGTTAAAAAGTGGGATACAGGTTGTGTGAACAAAGGGAGAAGGGGAAATGTAACCAAAAGTGAGATGGTGATGGGTCGTTTGCAGGGTGCGAACCACCACACGTGCAGGATCTGGTAGGTTATCACGAAGTCATCTTGTCTAAGCCATACTGTGAAGCTCCTAACTCCACAGCTATCATCAGAGAGGGCCCTCTCCAATGGGATAGTGTGTGTTGGACGTTACAAACACAACAGCTGGGAATGGAAACAGGAAGAGGTTCAGGTGCAGAGGTTAGGTAAGGTAGTTTCAAGGCCTAACATAAGGTCTTCAGCCAATATGCACATGTAATTCCTCATCCTCGTTCATGCCAAAGGGGTTTCTTGAATCCAGACGGATGATGTACTGGGATTCCAGCACTCGTAGCTGCTTTAGTCTGTTACCCCCTCTCAGATTTGCAGGAATTCTGTCAATGCCAAAGAAAGAAAATTGGTTAACATTACTGTCATGCAAGCGTAACCAGTGACGTGAAGTAGCATAATTCATGTCAACATTCTTGATAGCCCTCATGTGTTCCAATATGCGTTTCTTTATTGGGAAAATGGTGCTCCCAACATAGAACTTAGCACATGGGCATACAATTACGGTACACACAAAAGTCAGTATTGCAATTCATAAACTTCCCAATTTGTTCATTTTTTCCCGTGGGAAGGGGGTATGATTTGACATTCTTGCTAGTGGCACAGGCTTTGCATTTGCCACATTTGAAAAAGACTTTTTGTTCCTTGAGTCAAGTCTTCGTCTTTTTCGGTGCCTCAAAATAGCTCCTCACTAGCATGTCTCTCAAAGAACGTTCCTTCCTGTATGTTATCTGGGGTTGTCTGTTAATCGTTTTGCCTATGACAGGATCACTCTTGACAATGTGCCAGTGTTTCTTTAGTATCTCACGTACTCTGCCTGCTTCTACATTGTAGGTTGTTATCAGCCTGACATTACCTCAACCTTAATTAAACTAATCCAGTTACAAATGATGAAAATCATCTTAAACTGGAGATTACATATCATATTACCCCTCACCTTCTTTGACAGAGATGACTATGGGTTTGATTATGTATTGTTGTTATATTTCACTCTTAGGTGTTGTTATTTATTGAAATAAATATTGTGAAGTCATAAGAATTTCATTTGGTGTGTAAAGTATATATGAATATATGTGTACATGTACATGTATATATGTATATATATATATATATATATATATATATATATATATATATATATATATATATATATATATATATATATGTATATGTATATATATATATATTACCTACTGGCGGTCACCAGTAGATGGTTATAGTTAGGACCTAGTTTCCATAGGAAATCCGCAATATTCTATCGACGAATCTTCACGAAATTCTCCAAGAAGATGGTTTGCTCCGCTCTGCTCCTTTCCTGAAAGTTTTGGGGTGATTTGTGAAGCAGGGGCCGAGAAAAAAGGGGGCCGAGAAAAAAGGGGGCCCCAAAATGTGTTTTCCTCATGCTATTATAAATTGGGACCTTTAGACACGGCTACAGCCCGAACTGCTGAACGGAATTACACCAAATTTGGCAAATAGGTAGAGTTTGGTTCATAGATTGTGTCTTCTGTTAAATTGTGTAAATCCGTTCTGTAGTTGTGATAAAATCAAAAAGTAAAATCATAGATATATTTGCGAAGCTTTACCATACGCGTACTGTCCGAGGATTATACACATACCATTACGAGCACAAGCAGCATGCTAATTGGCTGTAAACTGTCTGTGAACACTCCAAACCAGGAAGTGTTGGCAGCCATCTTGTGCCTCGGTAGCACGGAGGCACAAGTAAATTGAAAAACAAGTGCGCAAAAGGCGCAAAGAGGGCAGGGTAGAAACATCCTGACCCCCTAGGCCTGCTCAGGGGGGTCCCACAAGGCCCCCCAAAGCATTTTTTGAAAAAACCACGGGATACGCATAGGGTACACGTACCCTGCACATAAAAAAAATTGCATTTTTTTTAGCCCCCGGGGCTTATTTTAATAGGGTGGGGGGATCTGAGGCCCCCCAGCCCGAGGGACCCCCCACCCCGGGGCTTCTTTTATTTGTAATAATGGGGAGCCCCTCCCCAGGGTCCACCATCCCCCGGGGCTTCCATGAAATGTATGCGGGGGGCTCACGGCTCCCCCGCAGGCCCGGGTTCCTGGTGGACTAGTTGGCTCACAGTGGACCTCAGGATTGAAGAGGAATTATTTCCCTGACCTAAAAGACGCCACAGGGCGTGTTTGCACACATGTCACCTCAGGCCCCGCCCTCTTCCTTCACTATTGAGCAAACTATTCCTCTAAAATCAGCTGAACTACGAATTCTGATTTACTCACCTGTTATCACGAGAGACGTCAGTGCTGCATTTTTTAGCCCAGTACGGACCCTGAAAAGTAAATCTAAGCGTACTTACCAGTAACTTGTATTTCCTGCCATAGGAATCTATTGTGTGGTTTTCACCAGAAAAGTTTCTAAGTGTCTATTTTTGAAACACACAAATATTCCTCTAAAATCAGTCAAACTACGAATTCTGATTTACTCACCTGTTATCAGGAGAGACCTCAGTGCTGCATCTTTCAGCCCACTACTGATCCTGAAAAGTAATTCTAACCATACTTAAAGTAACTTGAATTTCCTTCCGTAGGCTAACATTGACTGGTTTCACTTGGAAATTCGTCTAAGTGTGGAGTTTTGGAACTTTAAAAAATCCCTCTAAAATCAGCCGAACTATGAATTCCGATTTACTCACTTGTTATCAGGAGAGACCCCAGTGCTCATCTTTCAGCTCCCTACTGTTCCTGAAAAGTAATTTTAACCGTACTTACCAGTAGCTTGAATTTCCTTCCATAGGATATCATTGACTGCTATATAAAATATATAAAATAAAAAAATATTACAATTTCAATATTTTTAAAAACGTTTTTTTTCAATTAATATACAAAATATGTAATGTCATTTTAAAATAAAATATCTAAAAATAAATACTTTAAAACAATGTAGTAAATCAGTATAAAAAATATACCAAATAATACATTTAAAAATTATCATTTACAAAACCTTTGAAATTCACTGAAAAGATCATAGGTTTCAGCCATGTTATAGTTAGGATTTAGCATTTAAAAAACCTTAGAAATTCACTTAAAAAAACCATAGGTTGCAGCCACGTTATAGTTAGGAATTAGCATTTAAAAAAACGTCGAAATTCACTGAAAAAACCATAGGTGTCACACATATTATAGTTAGCTGGACATTTCACTCATACGAAACCATTGAAATTCCCCCGTTATAGTTAGTTCAGCTAACTATAACTCTTGCGCCACAATGCACTGCTGATGAGGTCACATATTACATCACTCATGACATGGTCAGTGACATCACTCATGACATCACTGATGACATCTCAAATGACATCACTGATGACATCACTGATGACATCATCCTTGTGAAAGAGTGGCAGACCTCCTCTCAACCTAATATAACCTTTGATACACACATTAAAAAATAGAAATTAAATTTACAATAAAATTGGAGATACCAATACCAGTTACAACAACCTATTCAGTAATTCCAACATCTACATACACATCCACTCATTCACCAACAGTTCTATATAGTCACTCATACATGTACTCACTTATCATATGTACTCATACACCTATACATCCTGTTACACACCGATACTCATCCATAGAGTTACTCACACACATACTCACACATGCAAATCAACTATCAAACATCCATTTACTTGCATATACAGCTATACACACACCACTAAACTTACTTCTACAGAAACGTACACATACTTACTCTCTTAAACAATCACTTATAGAAACACATACTTATTTATACAGGAACTCTTCCAATCTCTCACTCTCACATTTACTTACTTATATACATCAATACTCACATATACTAGTTTAAAACATATGTAGTTACTCATAAAGATACTATTGAGACAGTCATTCACTCACTAACACACCATACACACACTCATCCACCCATACAGTCCTGCACACATGCTGTCTTCAAAACACATACAAACAGTGAGTCAGTCATTCATGCATCTGTGCGCTAATACCCCCCAACAAACCATACAGACACTCATTCTGATACTCAAAAATCCAACTAATAACCCATATAGACACTCATGTAGCCACTCACCAACCCATGCAGCCACTTATACACAAAGTGAGACACTGATACAGATATTTACATATTTAAACATTACTCGCTAATACATGTATTCACTAAGATACGCAATCAATTTTACAAAAAACCCCATCCATTTAGACACTTATTTACCCATTTTTTCCATCGACCTTTAGATATACATATATATAAAAATATTTATTTTTCAGAAAGACACACATTCACTGGATGATGTCATCAGTGATGTCATCAGTGATGTCATTTGAGATGTCATGAGTGATGTCACTGACCATGTCATGAGTGATGTAATATGTGACGTCAAGTGAAATGTATGTTTTTTTCAGTGAATATATATATATATATATATATATATATATATATATATATATATATATATATATATATATATATATATATATATATATATCATGTGCAGATTGGAGTTCCATCGAGTACTTGGGTCAAAAAACACGACACACCGTCCCTTTAGGTAAAAAAATCCTGGTTTATTGAAGTCATAAACCAAACGTGACGCGTTTCGCGCTTCAAGAGCGCTTGTTCACACAATTTGGACTAGTAAAGTTACTCCATTTAACAACTCACATGAGATGGCTGTTCATTTACAGGATATTGAATGAATAGTTCTGCCATGACCATCCTGAAACTTAGAAGAGATTGAATTGTAATATATGACTGTAAATAACTAAAATTGTATGTAGATCATTTTGAAATGTGTATACAATCAACCTGTACATATCTCTCTAATCTGTGTTTCTCTTTCTCTCTTTTCCTTCTTGTTCTCTTCCTTTTTCCTATCACAGGATGTGAGGGAAGGACTATGCCACAGGACTGTGGCACTGACACCCTACTCCTTTCAACGGCATTTTATTGTCTATTTTTTCACGTGCACTTTTTCATAAGATATTTTGGTGCACTATATATTTACATATTCTGGTTTCGTATTGAGTGCTCCTTGCTGTACAGTCTATTGTAGATATTTATGTGTGTATATGACATGATGGAAAACTTCCACATAGAGATTGGGCACTAACCAGCCCACCATTATTTATTCCTTCCAAAACAGTGGTAATTATCTCTAGAGTCCATAATCCATGATTATATATTGGGAACACACCATCTGTATAAAAATCAGCATGCTTTACAACTCTCTCCATTATCTGGTTCAGATTATGTATAAAAACGGACATACTCTGTATTAACTGGGTTGTGCACTACTTGAACCACAATTCAATACGGCAGACACTGACGCGAACCAATGCATTCGAACCCGACTATGATTCTAAATTAGATTCTATGTTAGGCCCCTTAATAACATACTCATTTAATGTTGGGAATACGAACTTTGTGACTGTATATGTTATTTTTACCAAGGATACATTTGTTTGTATATTGTAAGATGGCGCCCGTTGTGTTCTCCACAGTCCGCTTTTCATGATTACACTTGGAGTTACGATTTGTGAGTTGTTAAATGGAGTAACTTTACTAGTCCAAATTGTGTGAACAAGCGCTCTTGAAGCGCGAAACGCGTCACGTTTGGTTTATGACTTCAATGAACCAGGATTTTTTTACCTAAAGGGACGGTGTGTCGTGTGTTTTTGGACCCGAGTGCTCGATGGAACTCCAATCTGCACATGATATTTGAAAACCGGCTGCTCCAACAGCAACGAGCCACCCCTACAAATACGAGGGATCCCCCTGAGGAGCACCTTGCTGTGTGAGATATATATATATATATATATATATATATATATATATATATATATATATATATATATATATATATATATATATATATATATATATATATATATATATATTACCTACTGGCGGTCGCCAGTAGGTATATATAGTTAGGATTTTTTCTCTATGGGATTTTTTAAAATTCTATGTCTAATAACTTTGGCGTTTGTGGACGGAATTGGCTGAAATTTTCAGGAAAATAGAACAGTTTGTTTCTGAGCAGCCCCTGACAATTTGGGGGGGTTTCATCAAGGGGGGGCCGAGAAAAAAGGGGGGTCCCAAAACACGTTTTTCCCATGTTAATTTCCATAGGGCGGTTGGCCTCACTTTTAGCTCGAACGGCTGAATGGATTTGCACGAAACTTGGCAAAATTGTAGGGACTGTTAGCCCGATGTGCCTTTGCTAGGTCTCAATATATGTGCTCCAGTGTATTTTGAGTAATTTAGGTTCAAAAAAAGATATATATCTGGGCGGAGCCTAACCACACATCTGATCTGATTGGCTGTCAGCACTTCATCCAAGAAGTGTTGGCAGCCATCTTGGGACCAATATACATGATAGCACCTCATTAAAAAGCATTGTAGTTAATAGAGGGTTTTAGGACTTTAGTTACATTATAAATCATTTGTTGATGGTACCATACTCGTTTTAGGAATTGTGGTGGGTTCTAAGGTGATTTTACCATGTGAAAAAACCTTCTGCTGTGATATCATGAATATTGTTTGAAAGAAAACTAATATCTCATGATTTTCCCACAGTGGTTTGGAAGGGGATCTATAAGCTAAACTGAAAGCATATTTTCTGTAAATTCACATTATCTTTCTCAGTCATGTGAAAATGAAGTCTGACATTCTCAGTAAAACATGTACATCCAACAAGGACAGAAACTGTCAGTTGATTCCTTTGTGTTCTACTGCAGCCTCCTAGAGTGTTCTAAAGAACAACTAGAGCGCTAACAGTCCTACTTATTACAAAGGTATGGCACACCTGAAGCCATCTTGATTGGAATAAAGTGGTAACTCTTAAAACATTTAATTTAAAAAGAAACAACATGAGGGGGTATATTTTGCCATAGAAAGTATGATTAGTGCTGCAGAATGAAAAATTAGGGCACATTTTGAGTGACTTCTCAAATCCTTTTCTATTTCATTAAAACATTCTGACATGCAGTCTCCCAAAATGGCCACCAGAGACAAAAGAGCCCAAATGTAGCCCAAATATCACCCAGATGTAGCCCAAGTATAGCCCAATGACAGAATGTCCCAGAGTGTTCTAAAGAACAACTAGAGCGCTAACAGTCCTACTTATTACAAAGGTATGGCACACCTGAAGCCATCTTGATTGGAATAAAGTGGTAACTCTTAAAACATTTAATTTAAAAAGAAACAACATGAGGGGGGTATATTTTGCCATAGAAAGTATGATTAGTGCTGCAGAATGAAAAATTAGGGCACATTTTGAGTGACTTCTCAAAACCTTTTCTATTTCATTAAAACATTCTGACATGCAGTCTCCCAAAATGGCCACCAGAGACAAAAGAGCCCAAATGTAGCCCAAACATCACCCAGATGTAGCCCAAGTATAGCCCAAGGACAGAATGTCCCAGAGTGTTCTAAAGAACAACTAGAGCGCTAACAGTCCTACTTATTACAAAGGTATAGCACACCTGGAGCCATCGTGATGGGAATAAAGTGGTAACTCTTAAAACATTTAATTTAAAAAGGAACAAAATGAGGGGTATATTATGCAATAGAAGGTATTATTAGTGCTGCAGAAAGAAAAATTAGGGCACATTTTGAGTGACTTTTCAAATCCTCTTCTATTTCATTAACAAATTCTGACATGCAGTCTCCCAAAATGGCCACCAGAGACAAAAGAGCCCAAATGTAGCCCAAATATCACCCAGATGTAGCCCAAGTATAGCCCAATGACAGAATGTCCCAGAGTGTTCTAAAGAACAACTAGAGCGCTAACAGTCCTACTTATTACAAAGGTATGGCACACCTGAAGCCATCTTGATTGGAATAAAGTGGTAACTCTTAAAACATTTAATTTAAAAAGGAACAAAATGAGGGGGTATATTTTGCCATATGAATTATGATTAGTGCTGCAGAAAGAAAAATTAGGGCACATTTTGAGTGACTTCTCAAACCCTCTTCAATTTCATTAAAAAATTCTGACATACAGTCTCCCAAGATGGCCACCAGAGACAAAAGAGCCTAAATGTAGCCCAAATATCACCCAGATGTACCCCAAGTATAGCCCAATGACAGAATGTCCCAGAGTGTTCTAAAGAACAACTAGAGCGCTAACAGTCTTACTTATGACAAAAGTATGGCACACCAGAAGCCATCTTGATTGGAATGAAGTGGTAAGTCTGAAAACACTCAATTTAAAAAGGAACAACATGAGGGGGTTAATTTTGCCATAGAAAATATGATTAGTGCTTCAGAAAGAAAAATTAGGGATCATTTTGAGTGACTTCTCAAATCCTCTTCTATTTCATTAAAAAAATTCTGACATGCAGACTGAAACATGCACTTTGAATACCAGCAGCAGACGTCCCTGGTGAGCAGTAGCTTTACTAAAGTGATCTAATGTGCAACTAGAGTGCTAACATTCAGAATTTATGGCAAATGTGTGACACATCTGAATGCCTTCTTGATGGAACGAAAGTAAACAAGCATTGAAAATGCAATAGATCTCGCCCTCGTTTAAGTTAAAGCCATTCTGTTTGTAATGAGGTGGCTTTTTAGCTTTGCTTTTATTAGTGTTTTTTCAACTTTCATGTAAATAACATGCATCTGTATGCATATAAGTATATGTATGCATGCATTTATGTTTGTATTTATATAGATATACAGATGATATATGTTTATATATGTATGTATATATATATATTCACTGAAAAAACCATAGGCTATAGACCATATATAGTTAGGAATTAGCATTTACAAAACCTTGAAAATTCACTGAAAAAACCATAGGTTATAGACCATATATAGTTAGGAATTAGCATTTACAAAACCTTGAAAATTCACTGAAAAAACCATAGGTTATAGACCATATATAGTTAGGAATTCGCATTTACAAAACCTTATTTTACTCACACAAAACCATTGAAATTCCATATATAGTTAGTTGCACTAACTATATATCGCGCACCCGCAATCCACTGCTGATGATGTCACACATTACATCATTCATGACACGGTCAGTGACATCACTGATGACATCACTGATGACATCTCAAATGACATCACTGATGACATCTCAAATGACATCACTGATGACATCACTGATGACATCTCATTTGACATTACTGATCACATCACTGATGATATCATTCATGTGATAATACGATGAACCTCTTCAGACTCTAATATAACCTTAGATACAATCAGTGTAAACAGACACTCACAGACTGTCACTCATCCATGGAGTTACTCACACACCTAGTCAGTCATGCAAAGAATCAATCACACCTCCATTTCCTCAACTATACAGTTATACAAACTTTACTTATTCAAACATATACTAACACATATTTACTCTCTTATACAATCCCTGATACAAGTTCACAATGATCCATACAGCCACTCACACATTCACTGGCTCTTATGCACAGTTATTTATATATGTCAACTCTCACATGTACTGTGTTTTACATATGTACTTACTTTGACATGTAGCACTGAGATATCCATTCACTCACCAATACACTCATGCACACAGTCAACCGCCCATACAGCTGTTTCCACATGCACTTTTGAAACCATACATCTAGTGAATCAACTGCTCACACATCTATGCACAGAGTCATGCACCTCCCAGCCACCCACACACACACTCAGTCTCCCATACAAATACTTGGGCAACCAATCAATAACCCATATAGTTACTCATATAGCTACTTATCAACACATGCAACAGTTTACAGAACAACAGACATAATGATGCACAAATTAAGACAGTTTAGTCACTAACCCATGCACTCAGTGAGACACATTTAATCACTCACTCATACAGTCAGTCATGCACCTACTAAATCCTTCATCCAGACACTTATACATCCACTCATTCTTCAATATGTAAGACATATTTTAACTTTACAGAAACATACAGTCACTGGATGTTGTCATCAGTGATGTCATCAGTGATGTCATTTGAGATGTCATCAGTGATGTCATCAGTGATGTCACTGACCATGTCATGAATGATGTAATATGTGACATCATCAGCAGTGGATTGCGGGTGCGCGATATATAGTTAGTGCAACTAACTATATATGGATTTTCAATGGTTTTGTGTGAGTAAAATAAGGTTTTGTAAATGCGAATTCCTAACTATATATGGTCTATAACCTATGGTTTTTTTCAGTGAATATATATATACATATATATATATATATATATATATATATATATATATATATATATATATATATATATATATATATATATATATATATAGATATATATAGATATATATATATATATATATATTGAGATTACATTAAAGGTGACTAACATGTTAATGGTGGCTTCACGATTTAAGCTAAAAAGTCCCGAAATTGATGAATTAAAGTGCTGCCTTCAACCTGCTGTCTAAGTCAATCTAAACTTCCACCCTCGTTAGAACTTGAGAAAGATTCAAATGAGAGTGTTTTATAGACCCATTGATTATGTTCCAAAATGGTTTTAAGGTTGTATGAAGGTGGCACTACAACAAATGTAAACAGAACATTTAAAGCCGTGAGGATTTGTAATAAAAAACTCCATGGTTCTACCTACAATATAAGATATTCACGTCATTTATGCATCTGACTAAATGGAAACATGCGCTGTATGTCTCCTAGATACATCAACTTGTAATTCTATCTCTGATGCAGATGGGGTAGCCTCTCGGAAAAACGTGCAGACATGTTGTTTTATTCTGCCCCATCTATGCTAGTCTCTGAGAAGTGAAACAGATACTTCATGTCTTCATATATATTCCTGGAATGTGACTTAAAGGACAGCATGACACAGCAGACTTTACACTTGAATTTTGTCATGGTCATATGTCTGCTATACATTGTTATTCTGTGAAAGAAAGTTATGGTAGGGTGCTTGCTTCGCATGAAAGTATTTAAACATTGTTAAACATATACATATGGATCTGTTTTTCTGGATGCAGCATATATGAAATAAATGATGCATTGTCTCTCCTGTATCTGTGGGTAGTGAAAACGTTGGGGGGGGGGGGGGAATCCAAAAACACAACCCCCAGCTGGACAGGGAAAGAAGAAATGGCTTTGTGGGAAGGCAGGGATCTGTGCTCTCTAAAACCATCAAGTAGGAAGTAGATGCCATCAGAGCTTGCAATTTACCAGATGCCTGAGGGATATCTCTGCAACCACTATGACCCATCTGGAGCCAGTAGGCATGGACACTTTTAATGTGTGATTGTTACAAATACTGTCATGTGTCTAATCCCTCAGTGCCAATTTGAATGAAGAATAGGTTAACTTTCACCCTCTTCTCACTGTCTTATGAGGACACATCATCTACTATAACCAATAAGTGGCCTGTCTAGCCTGATGGCATTTGCATGGACAGCCCCAGAAAGATGGAAATGGGCTCCTTTAGGCCCTCCATCTTGTCCATAAATTGAGTGAATCCGTAAGTTTCTACCTTGATCCATTATCTCATGAGCACGTCCTATACTGCTGGGTGGGGACTAAGGGCCATATTACGACTTAGGTGGTCTTCAGCTGGGACTGCCACTGCTGCGTTCCCAGGAACACCACCAAGGCCATGGTGAGCCCACCAGCCAGAATATGAGTATAATCCTGGGTTGGTGGGAGTGCTGCAGCGCTCTCATGGCGGTGATATGTTAGGCTCATAGGAGAGCCTCTGCAGCATACTGCTGCTGTGACAGCACTGAATGCTAGTCTGTGCGCGGTGTGGCATTCACCATGTCATACATGCCTTACAGTGCGCGAACGACCATGCACTTGTGGGGGGTGGCACTTCACATGCCACTTGCACCTACTAACCCTGGGTGAAGTACTAAGCTACGCTTACATAGTTTGCGAAGTTTGCTCTACTTCGCACTACACGAATTGCATGTAGCACAGTGCATACTAGTGTAGCGTAGCAGTCATTTTTTGATTGCTCGCGGTCCTCAACGTCAAGTTGGCGAGCGAGCAAAATGACATCCCAGCGAGACTTTTTCCTCGTTTGTGATCAGCAACATCAAGTTGCCGATCGGAGCATAGAAAATAAACCTCCCACCGAGATTCTCAACGCGGGTAGGTCAGGTTTCTCATTGCGAGTGGTCGCGTATGCTCGCGACCGCTTGCGATGAGAAACTACCAGTCCGCGTTGAGAAAGCTGCAGCACGAGTAGAAATCTACTCGAGCGGCAGAAAACAACCGCTTGCACTGTACAAGATGTGGTTTGCACTGATTGCACAGTGTGGACAAGCATCCAGCACTGTGCAATCAGTGCGAACAGCATTTTACACAGTGCACTACGCTTTTCGGGTAGCTATTCATAGCTCATGGAGTATGAAGTGCACTTCGCGTAGCTATGCGTAGCGCTACTACGTAAACTACGCCTAGGGTTAGTACCTACCCTGTGGGGAGATTTGCCCGGTGGCCGTGTTCAGGAGCACCTCCTTGACCTTCCACCGGTTTTCCATGGAGGGAGAACGACCATGAAAAGCCTTGTGGAAGGGCAAGTCGTAATCTGGATGGTGGTACCGGGATCAGCACTGCCTCCATTCCTCATCATTTTTTAACACGCCCGGCATCGTGGGATCCAGGATATTGTTGGTGCCAGCGGTGTTGTAGCGGGGTGCTGGTGGTCTGACCACCACACTCTTAATACAGCAGGCGAACCATGGTGGGCAGACCGCCACCGCGAGTACGTCAGTCCCAGAACCGATGTACTCATAATAAGGCCCTAAGTCAGGGTGTAGATGACTTCTGACATAGGTGAAATACATCTGAAGATGTTGAAGGTGTTGCTGTAGTTGGAAACTCTATTGCACAAATGAATTTGAATGCTCCCAACAGGTCCTCATCTGACTGATCACATACAGGTGATCTAGAGTAACATCATTTATGAAGTGGAGGAGATTCCCCCTCATCCTTATGCTTTCTCCCTCATAGGGAGGGGAAGAAAGACAGAACAACAGACACTAATTCAAATAGCTCCACCTGGAAATAAACAGAAGGAAAAGAGTCTGCATCCTCCAAAAACATGTTTTCCCAATAATGGCAGGCAATTCTGGGGGAGGCTCAATAGAAGAGGAATGAAAGAGTGGTGTTTCTCATATGCTTTCTTGTAGTCTTTTTTCTCTCTAGGTTTCCCCTTAGTGGCAGCATATCATACGAATTCACTCATCCTTCAGCTGCCTGAAAGATGCTTTATTCTAATAAGTGTCCCTGACTTAAGACGAGCAAAAAATTAATAGCCCACCAAAATATATTCAAGGTCGACCTATACTTTTCTCACATGAGTACACATGGGTATCAGTAGATGGAGACACAGCGAAGAGCATTTTGGGCACCTGTTTTACCACCCACGTTATGTTAATTAGGGGTGGGCGTAGTTTGTGAAGTAGCGCTAAGCGAACTTCACGTAGCACTACGCGAGCTGCGTAGTAGCATGTTCGCACTGTGCAAGATGCATTTTCAATGATTGCACAGTGCGAACAAGCATCCAGCACTGTGCAATCATTGAAAACGGCATCTTCCACAGTGCGAGCTGTAATTTTTTGCCGCTCGAGTAGATTTTAACTCGAGCAGCAGCTTTCTCAACGCGAACTGGTAGTTTCTCATTGCGAGCGGTCGCGAGCATGCACAACCACTCGCAATGAGAAAAATGACCTCCCCGCGTTGAGAGTCTCGCCGGGATGTCATTTTACTTGCTCGCGGTCGCGAACATGACGTTGAGGACCGCGAACAAGCAAAAAATGACCGCTGCAAAACGCTACGCTGTGCTACGCGTGTTCGCACTGTGCTACGTGCAGCTCGCGTAGTGCGAAGTTGAGCAAACTTTGCAAACTACGCGAGCGTAGCGTAGTGCTTCGCCCAGGGTTAATGTTAATCCACTTTGACACATACAAACTCAGGACTAAACTCTCTGAACCTCTACTGCCTCAGCTCAGAGTCTCCTTTGTGCCTACTGACACTGCAAATCGCCTTGTGCGCCATGCTGTAGAGGCTCGGATTTTAGGCTGTGCACCAATTGTGGGAGGGGAAAAACAATTAGGGGTATCTGTTTGCCTCTTCACTGTTTTTATTTCATTATATTGGATATTTAATCCATCAGGATGTTACCCCAATGTGGTTGCCTGGTGCTAATTGCATTGAAGTCAGTAGATACCCGTCGTCTTTAGCAAGGCATAATTGCTCTATGCACTGTTTGTTGTTAATCCTTATTTTCACCAACATGAAAAGGATGGTCAATTTTGCACTAATGTCATTTGCACTACTCCCACTTTTTTGCTCCTACACGGATATCTGAATAAGGCTGTGGCGTGGTATTGTGTTGTTGTCCTTTCTAGATGTTTTTTGTTTTACATTTCATCTATACTCAGTTTAGGCTTAGTCCTTCTTTTCCCTCTTTGCCCTTCTTTGATGCTACTTCAGTTACAAGGCTTTAGCATGTACAATTTTAAAGTACATGATACTGCATAGCAAACTCGATTATTCGAAAAATAGTAATATCAGGGATAGCTTTGAAAGGCATCCAACAAGGTAGGCAAACGACACAAAGTAGATCCAACCAAAAATAAATTCCCGTAAACCGGAGCTATTCATACATATGTAAGTGTTCAGCTGATCCCTCCAGGCCGGGCTGGTGTCCTCACTTACCCCGGAAGAGATCATTGGTATGCGATCCTGCTTTAATTATAGGCACTATGAGGTATTTTGGAACTTGTGGGAACACTACATAAGGAATGTGCTGGCTGAGCTTGCAGCACCGAGGCTGTCCTGGCATCCCTTCGTTCCTAGGCCTGCTATGAGCTGCTAATCACATCTCTACCTTTCAACAGTGTTATTAGGCAGTAATAATAGATCTGTGACTGCTCCTGTTATCCCTCTTACATGGAACCCCACCCATTCAGCTTCCAGGAACAGAGCAGGATCCAGCCATTTAAATCTGCATGCCACAGTAGGTGGGCTGCACTCGTGACCTACCTGCTTTTCCTGATTACCAGGTATTTTAGAATTGCTGTAAGGATTATGTGAAATATTTTAAACCATTAGAAGAGACTTACTGTCAGGGACTGGAGTATAACAGCTAGGTTGTTCACACGAATAGAGTAAAAGGGAACAACTCGGAAGATGAGAAACACATCACACGACAGACATACCCCTCGACTCTTGGACGGACATACATTTCTGCAGGATTCAGTGACTCTCCATCCAAACCTTTTGATTCTTTGAAATAGGAGTACACTTTTGCATGTGGATCAGTGGCATTTAAGGGCGAAAAGTGTCGTGTATTTGACCCATTTAGTACCTTACTCACCCTCTTCCAGATGAAGGCAGTATTTAAACAGCATACATTTTTCCTTGTCAATTGTTGAAGGTACAAAGCAGTCATAGCCCTTAAGCTCCCTACTCTGGAGTGAACGTTTCCTTTCCATCGGCCCCTTAATTGTTTAGCTTCAATAGTGCAAGAACCAACACATCGATGAAAACAGAGAGGAGAGAAAAAATGGACAGAGTTGATATCATAACAATGTACAATCAGGTAAAATGCCTTACTTGCATTATGCGCTTAATGTTTTTATTTAGAGTCATATGACTTGTACTTTATTTGCCCATCAGCAATTTTGTAACAACTACAGATCTGTCTATAGAGAAAAAGCATTATGCAAACTCACTTCCACAACGAACACTGCAAAAAATAGTTTCTGAAAATGGCGCAGAAAATGCATTTTTGATTCCAGAGCGCCTGCACATACTGTAGTAATGCAGAAAATGCAGTTGTGGCAGAGGTATCTTGAACAATACCAAATGTGCAATCTGATTACGATCATTAGTAGAGAACATAGATAACTCTATACCAAACAGGTACAATTTCGATTTCCGTCATCAATATATGGCTAAATAATTGGTTGGCTCAACTGAAAAAGCAGACTACTGGCTGACTATGAAGAGATGATTGAATGAAAAAAAGCATTGGCAAAGCGGTGGATCTGAAAACAAGAATTCTTCAGGGACAAACACAGCAATAAAGAGGAAAGCCACCAAAGAAGGAGCAGGGAATAGAGACAGACAAGAAAGCCATCCAATAAAGAGCCAGTGGCTGATCTAAAGCCCACTCTATGCATTGTTAGGAAAGGATACCAGCTTTATTTCAGAGGTAGTGAGGGGCTGGAGTTATGCAATAGCCTTGAAATTATTTGTCTATTTAGAGGATCATTCCAGTTTGCGACAAGATCTAATATCTCGAGGACTCGATAAAGATGTAATATTGGCTCTGCCAAAGATGCCCCGCAGTAGGAGCTTACTGCCAAAAGTACTTTGAGGGGTTTAGAGGTTATACAGTTAGGGGCCACTGGGTTTAGTTGCCTTGTACTTCTGTTCCAGATAGAAGGAGGGTCATGTTCGATACTCGCGCATCCTGAGTTAGCCTTTTTAGTTGTGCTGCTATTTGCCCCGTTAACCTCAGTGCTAGTGTGGGCATCTGCTAGAGCAAATTTAGGGGCATATTAGCAAGAACGCCGATAATGGGCTTGTTAATATGCATTATAGAATTCCAAGAAGCCCAGGTTAGATGTGCAGGACATTTAACCTAGGCTTCTATTGGAATTCTATAACGCATATTAGTAGCCTGTTATCGCCGTTTTAGCAGCAGTTTCCTGCCGCTAAAACAGTAATAATTTTAATGAGGTTCCTGCTAATATGCCCCTTTATTCTTCAGGACTTCCTCTTCGTAATTCTGCGATTTTCATTTTTCTTTTTTCCTCAGAGACTTCTTTGCTTTTGCCCTATTTCTATTAGCATTTTTAGGTTTCGACCTGGCGAGGGGCACGCAGTGCCCCTCCCAGTTCGAAAACTTTTGTCTTCAGTAGGGATGTTCGGACCGCCTCTGTTTCCAATTGGCTAGCTCCATAAATGGAGACTAGCCATTGGGAGACAGAGGCTGTCAATTACGCTTTCTGGTGAAAACGCGATTTGGGGGCGTTTCTCTGGCTTTTTTAAGCCCCGCCCCTTTGTCCCGGGCCGCACTGTGATTGGCTGCCGGCCGGGACACCCCGTGATGTCATTCCCCGGGCCGCGCTGTGATTGGCTGCCGGCCCGGGACCTGACTTGTTCTATTCGTCCTCACTACGGCACGTATGATCTTGCGAGCCCACGGTGCTGACTGCTCCATCATGCCTCAGTCATGGTCCTTCTGCTCCACACTACTACCCCTTTTCTTTCTGGCCGCTTGTCAGACTGCCGCTTCCCTCACTCGTCCGATTCGTTGGCTTCCTTCCGTGTCCTGCCTTCTCCCCGCCTTGCTTTTAGTGTGCCCTCAGAGACTCCTCCCTTACAGCCTGGCTCCTCCCTTTCTACCAGTGTTGCTTCGACACCCTCTCTCCTCAGCAGTTCCGCCCATACCCGGAGACCCCTCCCCATACTACCACCTTTGGGACCCCCATCCCGTTAATAGCCCTTCGTGGGTTACCCCCCCTCTCCCGTACCCCTCTCCCCTTTCATTTTATGTGTCTAACCTTCAATCCGGTTCTTTTCCCCTTCCATTTATTTTACCCCCCCTTCCGTGACCCCCTCCGTGCCCCCCTCCTTTGCGCTTCTCCGAAACAGGCGGTGCCGCGGGCAGCCCCATCCCTGCCGCCGGGGTCCTGGCAGCCCGTGCAGAGAGACCCCGTGCTACCGCCGCCGCTCAGACACACTACGGTGAGTGCGGTAGATCGCCGTACACTGAGGGGCAGCCGGGGGCTGGGAGGGAGGGTTAGCAGCTCCCTGTGGGCGAGAAGGCCCCGCCTTCCTTGAGGGTATCAGGCAAGCCAGGAAAGAGGCCCCAGTGTACATACCGACACCACAACGGGGGGAGGGGGATGTAGCGAGCAGTACTACCCTGCTATCGAAGGCAGAGGACTGCAAACGAGGACCGTAGGGCTGGGACGGTGAACCATAAGTAGAAGGTGGCTGGGGGTTATACGGCACGTCATGGTGGGAGACATGATTGGAGGAGTGTTTTTATTTTAAATGTAGAGATAAGTGCGTTCGGTACATCTCCTGTCAGTGGCACGAAGGGTGTTCGAGGCAGCATACTCGAGAATCCTTTCTTGTGGGCTGGGATCACAATATCGAAGACCAAGTGAGGGTGTGAGTTCCTGGACATTACAGTGGAGGACACATCAAAGGTGGGGACAGACACCCTGGCAGCAGACTGTTGGGTTGCGGGTGGGCATACTAGACTTGGCGGTACAGGTCGAGAGAAGCAGATTCATAAATCTGGAGGGTATTGTATGAGACCCTCCCACCCCAATTGGCACACTGGCATGGAGGCTTTAGATTGCTAACTCCACCACGTCCCACTGCAAGGTGGAGGATGAAGGTATAGGACACCTCATCCTGGACGGCGGACTTGGGTCAGGGGGGAACCGTGAATGTCACAGCAGTAGCCATCCAAATGAAAATATAAAGTGCCTAGCAGTGTGATTCACGACCTGCAACACATGAGCCTTCAAAGTAACACAAGTGCCTAAGATCTGGTGGGCTTTCAGTATACTGTTAACATTGCATGTCCAGTACCGCTGCCTGGTCTGCCTACTTGATGGCAGATGTAGACTGAATGTCAACAGTTGAAACGTATGGCTTCTTTGCCGCCCAAAACCATCTGCGCTATTTGAAAATGTGATTGTGCGTTACGAGGAGTTTCGTATTTGTTTTGTGAATTCGTGAAATCCAGACTTGTCGAGTTTAACAGTATCCTCCTTTCTATTCCCACACGTCTAATCTTCACCTCTTCAGGAGGTTGCTATTCCCGATCTGCCCAGGAGCAGAGATGGACACTTGTGTCAACAATTCAACACTTGCAAGTGACTGTGACTTTAGCTTTACCACACTTTCTCTGTTACAGTAGCTTACTTAAGCACCTCTGTGGTTATTATGGCTTACAATGTAACCTTTTTCTATCCCTCCATTAGCCTGGACCTTTTGAGTCTGCAAATTTTGAATGTATTGTATACTTATATTTACTTTTAGCCAGCATACAACACAGGGCAATGCGCAAGCCCATCTCAGCCATTGGATAATATTTGGGTAATAGATGGTATTCCTCCGTTTTGCAAGGAACAAATCGAAAACAAAGATCGGGGAGTACCATGACATTTTGTACCGTTTTTTTAGACCAACAAAATATGTTTGCGTTTAGCCAATGTTCATTGCCGATGGCCCGGTAGACTTGCCAATGCTTTTGTTTTATAGTGTTTGTCCTGTTGGAATAAGTCACTTTTGTCTATTGTTTTTTGTAAATCGTCAGGGATTTAAACAAATTTGATTGATTTCAGCCATGGTGAAATGTGACGCACATGCAAAAGATCATTCTTTAAGTAACCACGTTTACGTATGGAGATAGAACAATATTTGGATCATTAAAACGTGTTTTTCTGTAGTATTTCTTTAATGCTCATCGGACTGCTGCCCACCCCGCCATTCCCCCTTAAGTCCTTTAAAGTAACACAGCCTATTATTGGCCACTTTGTCATTCTTTTTTTCCATGTTGAGTTTAATAAAACATATTATCAAACATAATAGTATTGGCATGTGCAGTGGGTGATCAATGTGTGCTTACACAAAAATGTTACTAATGTACAGCTGATGGGATTCGGGTCTCACATTGATTGTTGATTGATTGATTGTGGGTTTTTTAAAGCGCTAGAATCGACTCCCGAAGGAGTATCTCTGCGATTTAGACCGCTGGGGAACCCGTCCTGGCTTTCCCTGTGAGATGGTCCCTACTGGGTATCTTCAAGGTGAAACCAGGCATCCCCAGCGTATGTGGGGGGCCGTTGTGGAGATGAGGCAAGCTAATGCCCAGAGTTGCCGAGTGTGATTCCTAGTTAGAGTATGCACCGAGGTGAGAATTATCGAGTCCGTTGACCCTTGTCCAAGACCCTGCCGCGTCTGGAATTTAACCCTGGTCCCGGGCCGTCCTCTGCTCCCGGGTCTGCCGCCTCTAACCAGTGAGCCACACCACTTCACAAGCCACACCACTCCACATTCCCCAAACTTGTAGTTTATGGCACTTTCAGGACTTAACTCGTCATTCAGTTCCAGCCATATACCCAAGCCGTGAACCTGGGGTTTATGTTTACGTGTTTTTTTGTACAGTGTGTTCTTTTTATTTACATGGCCTATTGGTGCAGCTGAGTGGTAAACTAGTTTACTGTTTGTTGTGGGTTTCGCATGGGAAGGGCTCCACTGTTGGCCGTCTATGGTTACAGTGTGCACGTCTGTGTATTCATGGTTATTCTTTCTTTGTGTTCATGCATTCTCTGTTCCAGTTTTGGTGTGTGCTTAGTACTCCTGATAAACCAACATGGTCATTCCTGCTCCCTCCCCCGTCCATATATTTATTTACCATCACAGCACAAAAGTAGGAGACTTGGGCTTATGGATGTGCCATTCGCACACCCTCTTATATCTCTGTAGTGCTAGTGGACCTGTTGAAATGGCACATGAGTGAGGGTCTCTTTTGGTAACAGTATGGGACAGCGCATGACATTGTCTAATCCCATGGTGTATGCTGACAACTTTTTAGATCTAATAATGCATGAGTGGTTGTTTTAATGTGTCACCAGTTTTCTAGGCTCCCAAAAGGATGGGGCTGTGTTGTGGCATAGTTGACGATACTGGATGCTGAATTCTTTGTTCATTCCAGGATTTCTGGAAGGAAAGGAGAGAGTGACAAGCTTGGCAGACTGCAGGGCTAGGGAAAAGTGCATGAAACACTCCTATCCTTTTTGGGCTTGCGTCATCGCCCTGAATATAATTTTATTGTATTTGGTGCATGTTACATAGTAAATGGATTATGTGCTGCTAGATCAAGGACACAGGGAAATGGTCTAGTATTTACAAAGGCCTTGGTGTAAAACTTGAGTATAGTCTGAAACAAATGTACTTACAAACTGTTGACGTGAACTTGAGACATGGTAGGCTGTGCGCTGATATGCCTAGATGAGAAGGTGTTTAGTTTTCCTCAAGCGACAAAGTGTAGTGTCCAGTCTTGAATGATGGTATAGATTGTTCCAGAAGTTGTGGGTATAGAAGAATATTGCTTACTTATCTTCTCAGTTCTTGTCCTGTATCTCTGTTTTCATAAGGTTCGTGACCTGGGTGCGACCTAGGAAGTTTTTCCATTCCATTTCAAATCTTTAATCGGATTTGAAATATCCATAAAAGCACAGATCATATCATAATAAAAGGGGAATATAACCATCCATTAACATACATATTAAAAACAGAATCATACATGACAATCAATTTAGCTTAAAAACAAATATTTGCAGAAGGTCCTATACACTAATTAAATATTATAAGTCAATTAACTATATAAAAACTGATCCCATCAAATTCATATTGAGCCTAACCTCAACATTTACTAATGATTCAATAAAAATCGAACGTCATGAGGTGCACATTAAATTTCATGCACGCACCGACAATTTTAACAAGCATTTACAATGCAACGGTTTCGCCTTTGGAAAAGTTAGAGCTATTGGCAATGTAAATGACAATGCCATTTATTTATCTGTTTTCAAAACCAACACATAAATACAAATTTTGTCATTTACAATGGCAATAGCTCAAACTTTTCCAAAGGCGAAACCGTTGCATTGTAAATGCTTGTTTGGATCTGATACTTACTTGTGTTGTTGAAGTGCTCGGTGGGATTTTTTAAGGAACCGGCTTCCTTGATGTATTTAAATATCGGGTAGCAGAGAGAAGCAGCTGTCTCAGTACTTGCCTCCCGAACTAGAGATGATTCTGCAAATAACCTATGCAGAGAGTAAACGGTTCCTTCCCCATATTTTTGCTTAACTTTACACTTGACTTTTTGTCAATGTTGCATAAGTATTGTGCTTTTAAGAATGTTCCTCCTCACTTGTTTGAACACCCACGCCAATATCTGCTTTTTTGGCAGTGGACAGATAGTTTTGATTAATTAAATACTTTAGTATTGCAGTTTGGAGTGCTAATGTGTGCTCAGAAATAGATGTTGCCTTTTCCGTCAGCAGTGGTATAGATTTGAGTATCCTCCGTAATGACAGTAAAGACTCAGAGATGATTGCATGTTCATTTGCAGGTTGAAATGATGTTAATCGAGGAATGTCCAGAGAGCGGGATACATTCACTTCAATCTCTGCTTGGTGTACTATTGAATAGTTCAGACAACAAAAAGCACACAGTGGATTTGCTATATTTGGTCCGCACATCTGTACACACGTATTCCCTTTAGTAATGATTGCAATATAATGTGTATATTACACTCTATTGGAGTGCTCTTTGGTATCGTGCTTATCCACCCAGAAGCAACAATCCACGATCTCCTACTCACTCAAGGCGAGACGGAATCTCGTACACAAATTAGAAAAAGTACCACCGTCACACCCAGGCTGTGACGGTGTGGCAAAAGAAAGGAATTGTTAATAAATGGACTTGGAATAATATTCAACATTGTACATGTACTTTTGAGGACCATGAGGAGCTTGTGAAATTACCTTTCGTAAGAGCTGTAATGGCTAAATGCTATTTGGAGAATAGTAACTAAGAGGGATGTGCCTTGGTACTTTTTCTAATTACTATTGAATAGTTCTAAAGTTTCTTTCAGCGGTTTGCTCCCAGCCCTATAAGGAAACTGACTCAGATCTACGTCTGGCAAAGTATGATCCATTGGTGAGGTATGGATAGTGACAACTTCTGGAATTATCTGCTGATTACTTGATTCAGTAAAAAGGGCGGTGCTATTTATTTCTGCATCCATTTCGGCTTTACTTTTGGCACTTGATCTATTATGCTGATTGCCTTGTTGTCACATAGTTTTGCATCATTCACTGTGTTACATCCTTTTGGTGTTTTCCGATATCCTGGTGTTGTAGGAACTCACGTAGGGAAGAATTCAGGTATCTATGTTAATCCTCCTAAAGTGCTTATATGCCCAGACTTTTTCTTACCTGTTTTTACTGCTTGTACCTTTCCTTGCTGCTTCATTATAATAATGCAGGGGCATATTACCAAACAGTGCGTTGGAAAACGCACAACGCACATTCCCGTATCGCTGGCTATCGCCGGATTTCATCGCCGTTTTAGCGCGCAATTATCAATGTGCATCAGGTAGGCGAATTGAAATCCAGCGATAGACGGCGATATGGCACATTAGCGCATAAAAACAAACTTTGTTTTCACGCGCTAATGTGGGCCTTGATAATATAGGGGGGGTGGATTCAGCTTTATGATCCACACCCCCATGTTATCAATGCCTAATGCCTGGTCAGAACAGGGGTTGGGAGACCTGCGATAAACGAGTTTATTGCAGGTCTTTTCCTCCCAACGCCTGCCATGGTAATAGGGTGTTCCCACCTCCAACCACATTTTTCGTGTGGTTGGACGTGGGAACGCCCACTTTGCATGTCATTAGCGATGTTTATCGTCGACATGCAAAATGGGCTTGGGCCAGGCTTTAAAATGCCCTTGTTAATAGGGCTATAGCAGTATCGCCGCTTTCTCGGCACAATTCGCCGAAAAAGCGGCAATACTTGCCCTTGAATATGCCCCGCGATTTCTTAGCTTTTTGATTGTCACGTTAGAGAGATGACTTTTCCTCCCCTAGATGTGATTGATCACCCATTACAGCGAAAGTTTTACACTCGGATTTGGGATGCAACGTGCTGCAGGCTCCTAAAGTGCCAAAGAATTATGGCATCACACCAAGGGTATGGGAGCGCCTCTCCTGCCTGCTCCTTTTTCCTTGGCTGTAACACTCAGCTCCATTTGTCTGCCAATTGGTGAGGCGCTATGGCACTCAAGGTTCTGAGGCAACTGACACCAGGGCTTAGTTCTAGGGGTATCCAAAGGCATGGGTCCGGAAAAGCCCTGGCGTGTTGGTGAGGGTAAGGTGTGGCTAGGTTGGGAAACTGTTCTAACAGGGACAGTGCCAGCAGAATTACGCTGTACGCACCAAATCTTCCTCACTAGCTCACTTCACCTAGTGTGCCTCGGGATCAAGGCCACGGCCAGGAGGAAAGTCAGGGGTTCTGCCAGGGTGACCCCCAGTATGCTCTGGTGTAGAGTATCAAAGGTGCTGAAGGAATTCTCCGGGGCAGCAAAAGGTAAGGTTTACAGGTTGAGGGTTGTTAAGGTAAATGCTTTATATATAGATATATATAAAATGTAAGTACCTCACAGATGAAAGAGGGACCCAACAAGTTTTCACCCCTCCCTTCAGTTCCTCTGCCAGACCACTTAAATGGGGAGTCCCACAGGGTTCTTCCCTTAGCCCGCTTTTGTTTAACGTTTATTTCACCCCTTTGGCTAAGCTGATTTCTCAGACTGGGATCAAATACACATCCTATGCTGATGATATCCAGCTACTTTTCACGTTTGATACCCCCTGTGCATCTGCTTTCTGCTTTCGACCCGCTGAAATCCTGCCTAAGAGACATTTCCAACTGGATGGATGCTAATTCCCTCCGTCTCAACGCAGGTAAAACGGAAATTCTGTTTTTTAACTCTCCTTCTCCCCTGGATGCCAGCCTGTGGTGGCCTGAAGACTTGTGCCAGGCCCCCACGCCTAAAAACTCGGTGAAAAACCTAGGAGTACGCTTCAACACCCAGGTACAAACAGTCGCAGCCTCATGCTTTGCCAAAATCAGAACAATCAAACGGCTCATTAACTATCTGCCGGAGGAGTGCTGCAAGACTGTGATCCAGGCAATAATCATATCCCATCTTGACTATGCCAATGCCCTTCACCTTGGTATCACAGCAGGCCTGTGTTACAAACTACAGACGGTTCAAAACGCCGCCGCCCGGCTGGTGGAGAGAATTCCTGCCAGACATCATATCTCCCCTCACCTCCGTAAACTGCACTGGCTACCCATTGCGAAAAGATGCGTCTTTAAAGCAATGACGCTGGCTTTCTGTGCATCTAAAGACAATGGGTCGGCCCATCTGAAAAACACCCTTCGCCCATATGCCAAACCCAGGGCACTACGCTCCAACTCCTTATTTTTCCTAGAAACTCCCCGATTTAAGCGTTCCCGTGCTGGTGGAAAAACCTTTGAGGTTTGCGACACCAAGCACTGGAATAAGCTCCTGTTAGCTCTACGCACATGCCAGACAGAACCAGCATTTCGCAAATCCCTTAAAACCCTTCTCTTTTCCTCCTAGTTTGGTACTCTGACCCTGTCCCTCCAGTTATCAGAGGTTCCTAGTGCCGGGATGCCCCGTTGGGGCCGCTGCGCGCCTTACAAAACACACTAATAATAATAATAATAATAATCCTGAAACACTGGCGTCTAGAGATACGATCTCGAAAGATGGCATTAGCTGACAAATAATATAAACTTTTTCTGAAGAACTGAACTACAAGTACTAAGATGCCATGGGGTAATGGCGCTGTTACATGCAAGCAGTATGTTCCTACCCAGTTTCCTTGATAAAAAGGCTCTTGTGAGCCGCCCCCAAGTTGACGAGCTTTGGAACGCCTGCACACTACGAGTGAGATTGTATCTGAGAAATTGGCAGCATGTCCAGCAACCCGTAAATGTTCTCTACTGATGAGGGAGGAACCCATAAACACTGATGTCTAGAGATAAGATTTTGAAAGACGGTATTAGCTGAAAATTAATATGAACTTTTTCAGAAAAACTAAACTACAACTACCAAGACGCTATGGGGTAATGGCGCTGTTACATGCAAACAGTGTGTTCCTACCCACTTTCATTGAGAAAAGGCTCTTGTGAACCGCCCCCAAGCTGATGAGCTTTGGAATTCCTGGACACTATGAGTGGGATTGTACCTCCTGAGAAAATTGGCAGCATGTCCAGCAACCCGTACATTTTTTCCACTGATGAGGGAGGAATCCCAAAACACTAGAGTCTAGAGGTATGATTTCGAAAGACAGCCTTAGCTGAAAAATAAGATGAACTTTTTCTGAAACACTGAACTACAACTACCAATACGCTACCTGTATAGCTCCGTAATCCATAGATTACTACCCCCACCTTGCCCCTCCCCATGTCAACCCCCCGGCAGGTACTCCCATTACCAACCAAGGCTGCCTCTGATAACTCCACCTCTGATTCAGAAGTATCTTGTACTGCTGTTAGTTCTTTTGATACTTTCAATTGCTGTCTCGGTCCTTCATATTTCTTGGCGAACGCGATTCGTCCACTTGGTAGTCTCTTATATTCACAATATAAGACAGGTAGAGATAATGCTCCTTTTAAGGAATTGTAAAGAATATTATTTGTCTAAGGTGTCTCATTAAGAGACTACTGCTGACTTGTAAATATTTATGTATAGAATATCAAATGACAGCTGCAGCAACCTGTTATCGTAGCCCATTCAGGGCAGTATAAAATATGCAGAAAAGTTAGTATGACCGTCACAAATAACACTGGAGTGAAACTGCAGATTACGAGGAACAAATTGATTGTGTATATACTTTAGTTATTTTTGGTGATTTAAGAGCATATTAGAGAATCAGAAGGGTTGCCATATTTTTTTCAATGTAATGAATTTCCTTTACAATGGAATCTGAAATAGACCAGCACCATTGTGGTGATGCCGCGAATGAATTAATTGAATGCCATTGACGGCGAAGCTTGATTCATGTACCAGTATAAAGAGTACGTTTAAAAATGAGACAATGTAAACAGCACATGTCTGGCACCGGGGCCGATACATTTGCCAACTGTAAGATGGCCACCACTCACACTGGCTATATGGCTATGTGATTTATCAAGTAGCCAGGAGTGGAGAACACCTGGATAAAACCACAGGAAAATATTGTTAATATGCCCCATGACAAAGCGCTGGTAATGCACATAGATTGTGGAACTACAGAAACTATTGAGTGATATTAGGAATGTATTAGTGTTACAATAAATTTGCAAACAGATTTGGAAGCAGAATATTGAATTAATCGTTAAATAACTTTTGCATGTAATGTATATATTATTGCCCTTATGAACGCTCAATACTGTGGAATTGAGAGCGCTGTTCCTATACACATTGCAAATTTGCCAAAGACAAAAAATGTCTGCAACTATTTACCAGTTAACACAGATACCACGCAGAGTAACCTTTCTTTGTCACTGATTTCCATTTTGAATCCGCATAGGAAAACCTTTAACTAAAATGCAAATTTTTGAATGTATGGTTGACACTGAGGAAGGCGGAAACGCCGAAACGCGTTTGTTCTCAGTCCGACACAGGATTGAAATAATTTCTAAAAGTATTGGCTCCAGAGTGTGCTCTTTTCTGAAAGCAACTTCAAGGACGGGAGAGTTGCGGTGCAGGCATTGTTTTCGCAAGACCACCTTGCGCTGCGCTATATATATATATATTACCTACTGGCGGTTGCCAGTACGTAGTTATAATTTGGACCTCGCTTCTATTCAAAAAGCATTTTTTCTTTGCCAATATCCTTCTTAATTTTCTACTTCCTACCTTACCTGCCCAGACCATGGTGAAGCCAGGCGCCGTGAAGCTGCCCAGGCACTTGAGGGCCGCAGCGGCGGCGGGGAGGAGGAGTCCTGGACCCCGTGCCAGGACAGCATGCGGTCGATTGAGGGGGAAGCAGGAGACGCGACGGGAGATCTTCAGCCCGGAGGAAGTGGGCGCGCTGGTCTACTTCGCCCAGCGCCGCCTGCCCAGGACCATCGCGGGAGGCGGCAGGATCGCGGCCGGCTACAACATCCGGGAGCGCCAGAAGCGGTGGGAGAAGGTGTGCTGGGCCATGTCCCAACTCTCCGGGGTCCAGCGCACCTACAGCCAGGTCACCCCCCACTGGACGGACGTCCTGGACAGGGAGCGCGACCTGCTGGACCAGCTCGGCTTGGAGATCCCCGGGCTTGGTGAGTAGTAGTAGCTATTTCATCACTCACTACTATGTTTTCTCCTGCTCTGTGTTGTTGTATTGCAAATATTTGTTTTTTACATGGAGCAAGCCAATAATGCTGCTGACGATTACATTGTAGTTAAATTATATTTCAAAATCTTCTGTGCATTTCAGGTGCACTGCTCTCCTTCTCAGTGGCGTTGCTACTATGCTTATTTGTTTTCTATTTTGTGGTCTCATTGGCCTGAGTAACAATTATGTATGAGTGTACTTTACAGAACTGCGTAATGCTAGACACTAGGGGGCAGATTACATTTACAAGCCCCTTGCGCCACGTTTACGTTGCCTTGCGTGACGCAACAGCGGCGTAAACGTGGCGCATCCCTGCGAGTCATTTACAGCGTGACGCATCTAGGGAGATGCGTCACGTTATAAAGCCATGGGCCTGCGCCACAATGGGTGCGTTCCTAGTATTCAGGGTGGGCGGTCCTGCGGCTGTGCACCTCGCAAAAGTGCCTGCGTGAAATCTACAAGATTTAACGCAGGCACTTCTGCGACGCTGCTACGTCAATTCAATTCCTTATGCCTGCTTGAAGCAGGCGTAAGGACTGACACAGCATGTTAAGTATTGGGTGGCCCTGAGCATTACTGGAGTTGCATTGCGTTGGCGACGTGACTCCAGCGATGCGCCGCTCTTACGTGACGAGATGCGTCACGCAAGTGCCTACCCTTGCGCCAGGGCGCGCCGCATTGTAAATGAGGCGCATCTGCCGTGTCGCAAGGGTAGTTTTGCTGACGCATTTGATCTGGCGCATCTCTGGAGATGCGCCAGAACGCGTAAGTAAGTATGCCCCTAAGGGGCAGAATTGCAATTACCGTCGCATCCCTGCAAAGTAGCAGGGATGCGCCAGTAATTGTGCAGCCCGCTACCACCACCAAACATGGTGCGCTGTATTTGCAATGCGGCGCACCATGGGCCCAAAACGTCACCAAAGCTTTACTGCTGGAGTTGCGTCGCAAAGATGGCGCAGCTCCAGCAATGCTCTGGGGTACCCTATCTCCCCAATGCTGGTTCAAGCCGTACGTCTGCTTCAAGCAGGTGCAGGCCAGGGTTTGTGTGACGCATCATTGTCCTAAAGGTGACTGATTGAAATTTTGTAGATTTCCCTTAGCCACTTTTAGGATGTGTTCCAGCGCAGGAATGCCCTCCCTTGCGCCGGAACGCCCCCCTTATGGCGCAGGGCTTTATAACGGGATGCATCTCCCAAATGCGTCACATTGTTATAATATTAAACGCCGCACCATGGCGCCTCTTTTGTTTTGCTGCTGCGTCACAAAAGTCACGCAAGAACGGAGCAAAAGAGCCGCAAGGGGCTTAAATCTGCCCCTTCCTTTGTACCCCTGACAATAAGAAAAATAGTGGCGGTGGATTGATAGTTTGACTATTTAAATGACTGGTTATGTAGCAGGCAACTGTTAGTGTTGTCACTGATCTGACTGAAATCACAATGGAGTTTGTCTGTCACTTTGCGTCTTGCCTGCGGACTGCTGCCTGCCAGTCCTAGGTGAACCTTTCAGTACTTTGTTTAGTGAGTTACGTGAATTTCGAAGTCGCAGGTCCGCAAATCAATGAAAACTAACCCTAATCAATATAATTTTGTGGAAATATTTTATTATTGTTGTTTTGAAATGTTTGATTTGGTTGACATTGACAAGCAACAATCATCCATGTTTTCTGTTCTTTCTTTCATGTTGTACGTCAGCTCCCCCCAGGGGCGAGGGGAGGACACAGGAGCAGCAGGCAGATGCTGTTGAACAGGGCCAGGATCGGGCAGGCGAGGGCTCCTTTGCTGGCCCCAGTAAGTTTTTGTCACGGCTGTTGATCCTCAGGGTCGGAATGATGCTCTAATGGGTCCACCTCCAGACGCCCCCGCACTCTAGCTAATTACCTCAGAGTGCAAGGTAGTCAGGCGAGGGAAAATATGGGTCGAAGGACAGGAACATCCGGGAAAGGGACCTGAAATGACAAGAGGCATGCGTTAACTAAATCCCCCGTTAGTCTACTCTTCAACTCACTGTTGTTATCACGAACCCTCACCTGATACTGCTCAGGATATGACTCTTCCCCTGTTTGTACCCCTTCTTCAGCTAAAGATAGAACAACAAAGCAATGGTTATAACTCTCTGGTAACCCCCTATGTTTTAGATATATGTGCTTCAATATCCCAGCACTCATTCACTCACCAGTCGCCAAAGAAGGGGAAGTAGCAATGAGATCACCGAAGGAAATAAGGAAGGAACAGGCTCTTCCTCTTTAGATAGGATCTCCAATGTTCCTGATGGAAATAATAGAATAACCAAACTGAAATACAGCCACCCGGCTTTTTACTCTGAGTAAGTTATGCAGAAACAATGTTTTTCACAACCGAATTAGGAGGGGGCAATCCAGCGTCTCCTAATCGGTAAACTCTTTATCAAATGAGCTCACAAACATAGCGTGCAGTGAAGGGGGAAATCCAAGCGTCTCCACATGCACGTCCGGAAAAGTAACAAAAGAACCCAAAGGCGTGGAGGGGGCAATCCGGCGTCTCACACGCAAAGAACAAACTAAGCACCAGCCGGTGCCAAGAACACAGTATACGGGCTATAAGCGTGAGCGAACCGGAGGGGGCAATCCTGCGTCTCCAGGTTCCTCACGGAAACAACAACAGTTCCGCAAGTGCGCTGAGGGAGCAATCCGGCGTCTCACGCGCCTTGCGGATGACTCACGCAAGAACAGTCAACACCCGTCTCGCTTCCAGCTTGCTCTACAGCCGCAGAGCAAAAGGACGAACCTCACCTTCCCAGCAGATCCGCGGGGACAGGGCGTCCGCCAACAACAGCATACTATTGGACAAATCACGAGCACCTATTGCAAGGTCCCACCTATCTTTATGCACTCTGTCATCAGCCCCCTAGGTGCAAAGCATTCTGGTAAATGTAGTTCATCATCTGGGCAGGCACATTTGTCAGACCCTGACAGTATGCCTCCCCGCCCTGTGCCTCCTAGCACCAGGCTTTCCCGGATTGCGGGCATAGAATAAACGGATCAATCGAGGGGCATGCACCTCATGACTGGGCTCCCATGAGTCATCTTCAGAGCCGTATCCCTTCCAGGCGACAAGGAACCACAGCTTCCCCTGACGGAGCCTCGCATCTACGATGCGACGCACCTCGTACTCCAGCAGGCCATCTCTCAGCACTGGCGGGGCGGCCTTGCTCCTTACAGAACCAGCCGGCTTCAACAGGCTGCTGTGAAACACAGGATGTATTCTCATGGACACGGGCAACTTCAATTTGTAGGCCACGGGATTGATCCTTTTGATGACCACGTACGGACCAATGAAACGTGGGTGAAATATGCTGCGATAACGGAATCGAATGTTCTTTGTGGACAACCAAACTCTGTCCCCGACCTCATACAACGGACTCTCCTGTCGATGCTTATCCGCCCATTTCTTGTATACGGTCTTTGCTCGGACAAGGGTTTTCTGTATTCGTTGATGTGACTCCAACAAGGCCTTCACATGGGCGGCCACCGTAGGGTGGTTCTGAATTTCCTCAGGTATGGTTAACGGCAGGGTGTTAGCATGAAAACCGGTATTGGCCTTGAACGGTGTTTCCCCAGTTGAGCTATGCCATGCATTATTATAGGACAACTCAGCCAGCCAGAGAAGAGAGACCCAAGAACGGCTAGCTTCTTCTGAATAGCACCTCAAGTACTGTTTTAGTGTCTGATTCAGTCTTTCGGTCTGTCCATCCGTCTGAGGGTGGAAACTGGTGGATAGAGCGTCCTCCACCCTCAGCGCCTTGCACCACATACGCCAGAACCGAGCCACGAACTGTGGTCCCCTGTCCGAGACGATCACACGAGGAATTCCGTGTATCCGGACCACCTGTGTCAATAGTAATTGAGCAGTTTGACTGGCAGTAGGTAGATTTTTGCATGGAATAAAGTGTCCCATTTTGGTCAAGCTGTCTACCACCACCATGATAGCGTTGTACCCTTGGTCCATAGGCAACCCTACGATGAAGTCCATGCTAATGGTATGCCAAGGACGGGACGGAGTGGGTAGTGGTCTGAGTTTCCCACGACTCATGGAACGATCCCCTTTTGCCCTTGCACAAGTATCGCAGTGTCCAATCCACTTTTCTACATCACTTGACAATGACTCCCACCAGAAGTGTCGCTTTACCAGATGGATGGTTTTTGTCACCCCCGGATGCCCGGCCAGCACTTCCCCATGACACCAGTTGAATGCCTGAAGCCGTAGATCGTGAGATGGAAGAAACAATTTCCCTCCATGCAAGGGGATCCCGTGTTGTAGACTTCGGAGGCGGTTCTGGCTCACCCACTTCTGCCATTGCACTTGGTTTCGTTCTTTCCGTACTTGATCTATAAAACGATCAGCTGTTATTAAACAAACCACTTTCTCGGGTGCAATAATCGCTTTTGGTTGTTCTTTTTCCGTTGTCTGTTCACCCCCTAGTCTGGAAAGTGAGTCTGCTTTCTTGTTTTCAGTTCCAGGTCGAAAGGTGACGATGAAATTATATTCCGCGAAAAACAGCATCCACCTCATTTGGCGTTGTGATAAGTGACGAGCCGTTTTCATGAACAACAAATTCCTGTGGTCGGAATACACCGTTATGGTGTGTTGTGACCCCCACAGGTAATGTCTCCACTCTTGGAAGGCTCTTTTTATTGCCAAAAGTTCTTTTTCAGAGATTGAGTAGTTGCTTTCAGCGGAGTTCAATTTCCTGGACAGGAAGGCGACTGGATGTAACTGGCCTGTGACCCTAGGACTGCTCCTACTGCGACATCAGAGGCGTCCGCCTCCACTATGAAAGGCAAGTCCAGTTGAGGATGCTTCAGGATAGGGGCAGAAACAAATGCTTCCTTCAACAGTTCAAACGCCCTCATGGCTTCGGTGTTCCACTGGAAGGGAACTCCTTTGCGTAACAACTTGGTGATGGGTGAAGCCAACAAGGAGAACTGTGAAATAAAACGTCTGTAATAATTGGCAAAGCCAAGAAAGCATTGCACCTCTTTCACGCTCTTTGGCACTGGCCATGCACTCACCGCATCAACCTTCCTCTCTGCCATGTGAAACCCCTTAGGTGTGAGTATAACCCCCAGAAATTCCACTTCCTCTACATCAAACTCGCATTTACTGAGCTTGCAGTAGAGCCGGTATTCCAACAGCCTCTGTAACACCAGGAGAACATGACCAGTGTGCTGGTTACGTGAATCAGAATATACAAGAATGTCATCTATATATACGATGACGAACTGGTCCAGGTATTCCTTCAAGACATCATTAAGGAAGTATTGGAATGCCGCTGGGGCATTGCAAAGCCCGAACGGCATTACCAGGTACTCGAAGAGACCATATCTGGTCTTGAAGGCCGTCTTCCACTCATCACCGCTACGAATCCTGACCAAGTGGTAGGCACCACGGAGATCCAACCGTGTGTAGATCACTGCCTCTCTCACTTGGTCCAGTAGCACAGGGATGAGGGGAAGAGGGTATCGGTTCCTTATGGTCTGCTTATTTAACTGGCGATAGTCAATGAGGGTACGTAACTCCCCATTGGCCTTCGTCGTAAAAAACAAAGGGGACGCTGCCGGTGAACGGGAAGGTCTAATGAACCCTATAGTACTAAAGTGTGTTAGGTATTCTTGCAGATGTTTGGACTCAAGCTCTGACAAGGCGTACACCCTGCAAGAGGGAACAACAGCGCCTTCCACCAAATCTATTCTACAATCGTACTCCCTATGGGGAGGAAGTACTTCAGCCTGTGCTTCACTAAACACCTCACTGTACTCGTGGTATTCTCTAGGTAGGACGGTTACTTTTTCCGCCGCAGTGGCTATGTGTGTTATCTGGGCCAAAGCTATCGTATGTGATGAAGGAGTACTCATACAAATGGTCTGACATTCCTCTGACCGAAAGCTCACAGTTTTTTCTCTCCAGTCTATGGAAGGGTTGTGTTTTTCTAACCATGGGATACCCAGTATTAGCTCGTATTGCGGAGCCTCGATGATGTTCAAAGTTATACTCTCAGTATGTTTGACAATACTGTTCTCCAGAACCAATACCACCTCTTCAGTACGTTCGATGATAGGACCTGACTTCAAGGGGGTACCATCTACTGCCAACACGGTTTCTGGATTTTTTGTGGTCACTCTGCCCAGCCCCAAACGGCGCACAAGGCCTTCGTCCACAAAATTCCCAGTAGCCCCTGAGTCTATCATGCTCCACACGGCATGTTCTTTGCCCTGACTCAACAATAAGGAGGATAAGGCAATATGTGTTATAGGGGCCTTGCCATCAACCGAGGCCAATGATGTGAGTCTCCATTCTTTTGTCTTCTGCCCATCACTCACGGAAGGACTCTCGACACTGGTATCAAGAGTGGTAAGAGCCACCTTCTTAGCTGAGTAAAAGGTTTTGGACCTTTTGGGTTTGGAGGGACACTCTTTAACGTAGTGTCCCTTCTTCCCGCAATACATACATAGCCCCTGAGAGCGGCGGCTCTCTCTTTCGGCTTTAGTAAGAGGGGATCGGATGGCCCCAACATCCATAGGTTCTGTTGGACTGTCTCCAACCTGTGGAGCCGGCGGAAGCAAGTGACTCACTGGATCAGAGGGCCTATCATGTTTCCTTCGGTCGCCTCCCCGCTCCCCTATTCTATGGTCCAGGCGCAGGGTAAGATTGATTAAATCAGTACATGTCGTAGGTTGGGGATCAATCTGTACTATGATGTCTTTCAACTCATCCGACAAGCCCTGGTAGTATAACGCCATCCTTTTGTCTTCTGGCCAGCCTGTCTCCATCACAAGACGATTGAAAGTAGTCATATATGACACTAAATCCTTCTTCCCTTGTCGGAGCCCCAATAATTCCTTATCTGCACTAAGTGTTGTCGCTCTCCGATCAAACACCCGTTCGAACTCTCTACGGAACGCTGACCAATCATTTAAGATGGGATCATCGTTCTTCACAAAGGGAACAGCCCAATTCGCTGCATCCCCGGACAAGAAGGAAATGGCAAACGCCACTCGGGACATATTATTGGGGAACGAAGCCGGCCTACACGAAAAATGAAGGGTGATCTGGGTTAGGAAGGCTTGAATTCTCTGAGGGTCCCCAGAGAACCTCTCTGGACTGGCTAAGGGAATTGGAGGTGGCACCGTTACTTGAATGGTGCGACCACCTGGTGCTGCATCGAAAGGATTAACCTGTTGTCGGTCTAACCTCTCTTTTAAGGCAGTAACCTCCAACTTGGACGACGCCAGTTCCTGCTGTACTAGCAACAGAGCCTGGAGCACGTCGTCCATAGTTGCCATAGCTAGAGCCTTCTTCCGACCAGGAGGTATTAGCAACGTGGGCTCGTGATTCTGTCACGGCTGTTGATCCTCAGGGTCGGAATGATGCTCTAATGGGTCCACCTCCAGACGCCCCCGCACTCTAGCTAATTACCTCAGAGTGCAAGGTAGTCAGGCGAGGGAAAATATGGGTCGAAGGACAGGAACATCCGGGACAGGGACCTGAAATGACAAGAGGCATGCGTTACCTAAATCCCCCGTTAGTCTACTCTTCAACTCACTGTTGTTATCACGAACCCTCACCTGATACTGCTCAGGATATGACTCTTCCCCTGTTTGTACCCCTTCTTCAGCTAAAGATAGAACAACAAAGCAATGGTTATAACTCTCTGGTAACCCCCTATGTTTTAGATATATGTGCTTCAATATCCCAGCACTCATTCACTCACCAGTCGCCAAAGAAGGGGAAGTAGCAATGAGATCACCGAAGGAAATAAGGAAGGAACAGGCTCTTCCTCTTTAGATAGGATCTCCAATGTTCCTGATGGAAATAATAGAATAAACAAACTGAAATACAGCCACCCGGCTTTTTACTCTGAGTAAGTTATGCAGAAACAATGTTTTTCACAACCGAATTAGGAGGGGGCAATCCAGCGTCTCCTAATCGGTAAACTCTTTATCAAATGAGCTCACAAACATAGCGTGCAGTGAAGGGGGAAATCCAAGCGTCTCCACATGCACGTCCGGAAAAGTAACAAAAGAACCCAAAGGCGTGGAGGGGGCAATCCGGCGTCTCACACGCAAAGAACAAACTAAGCACCAGCCGGTGCCAAGAACACAGTATACGGGCTATAAGCGTGAGCGAACCGGAGGGGGCAATCCTGCGTCTCCAGGTTCCTCACGGAAACAACAACAGTTCCGCAAGTGCGCTGAGGGAGCAATCCGGCGTCTCACGCGCCTTGCGGATGACTCACGCAAGAACAGTCAACACCCGTCTCGCTTCCAGCTTGCTCTACAGCCGCAGAGCAAAAGGACGAACCTCACCTTCCCAGCAGATCCGCGGGGACAGGGCGTCCGCCAACAACAGCATACTATTGGACAAATCACGAGCACCTATTGCAAGGTCCCACCTATCTTTATGCACTCTGTCATCAGCCCCCTAGGTGCAAAGCATTCTGGTAAATGTAGTTCATCATCTGGGCAGGCACATTTGTCAGACCCTGACAGTTTTCATTTTAGACTAGTACCTACTTTTCCTAGCGTTCCTCATTTGATTTTTTCAAAATCGTCTTTGATCTTCTTGTAGACTGTATCTAAATTCTTATCCTGCCTCTACCATGACTCCCTGTGGTATTACTAGATTATTCTTATTAGTCTGTCTGTGTAGCTAACTAAGATTGCACGGTTGGCGAAACTCCCATTCTAGTCAGCAATAGCTCTATCAACTTAGTGCAGTCCTCTGGGATTGTCCATAATGTCTTTTGAAGTGTTCTATCTGCTTTGAAAATTCCCAACTATAAAATGTGCATGACCACCAAGAAAGAATAAGATACTACCTTTTGGTTTGGATAGGAGGACAATCCATACCACTACTGTTGCGGGGACAATTCTTCTGCAGAAACAGAACTATGGACAATAAATAGTGCATTGCTTATCAATTATAATAGGCGCTGTTAGAGTTTCCACATACCTCTGTGATAACAGACTTTGAACCCCCAATGTCCTTACTGACTGACTACATAGTGTGGCACAGTCATTTACCTCCCGAATTCATCGATGATTGATCCCCAATCATGATTATCCAACCTAGTTCAAGAGTACGGACTCGGAGTCAGAGTCAAGAAGTGTCAGAGGCACGGACTCATGCTTGCAAAAATTGCAAAACCTTTCGCTCAGTCACTCTAGTCTGGACCAAAAAACACAGAGTCTATTTAAGTTTAAAAGCTTTATTAACAGTAAACGCATTTATTAAAATTAAGTCATAATAAAAAAACTAAACGTTTAACTGAGACTGGAAAAGTGGTTAGTGCTGACGATTAATTGAAGATATTTCTTGTGGTCGAGCCGAGCTCTCACCTTGTTTCAACTTGATCTTGTTGTTAGAAGTCCATCTTCTGTCTGTGTGGAGAAAAATGGTGCGTGTTAAAAAGCCAGCCTTCATCAGTTGTGCCAAAAAGTGCAGCAAGACAACACCCTTCCCTGGAAAAAGGGACATTTTTTTTTACTTTAGAGTACACAGTCACAAATTACATTGTTTTCACATGTCTTCATTCCTAGACCAAATACTAGTGAGTGGTTTATTCTAACATTCTTAAATGTACTTTGTAGGTGGAACATCTGGTGGCGGGGCCAACGCGGAGGTGGTGGTGCTCGACACGGAGGCGGAGGGCAATTCCTCAGGGGAGGATGCGGCGGTTCCAGTGCCGGCTGTGAGAGTTCAGACGGTGGTGGTGGCGGGCAGAGGTAAGCTCTTATATATTCCTTACTTATTGAGATTGAAGACGTGGCTGGGAAGGAAAGAATATGAGATGCATGGCTGGGTGAATGATGAAGCAATGATTGGTGGAAGGACAACAGCCTGGGTGGGTGACACAGAAACTGTATGTGTCCATAATATACCTGGATCATGCTACTATCTGACTCTTGGTTAGCATATGTGCATCTAGAGCAGGGGTACTGATAGTACGGCCCGCGGGCCGGTGGCGGCCCGGCAAGCCTTCCTTGGCGGTGCACAGACCTTGCAGACAATCACTGCTCCCCCGGCCCCCACAGAGCAGAGGCTTTGTTGTATTTCACCTGTTAGCGCCCCTGCATCTCCACTCTGACAATCACTGCTCCCCCGGCCCCCACAGAGCAGAGTGGAGATGCAGGGCCACAAAGAGGTGAAATAGAACAAAGCCTCTGCTCTCTGGGGCCGGGCAAGCAGTGATTGTCAGGGTGGAGATGCAGGGGCGCTACAACAAACAAAGCCTCAATAATATGTTAATGGTCTTTTAAAGACCTGTTAAGTACTTTGGTGTGGCTGTCTGTGTGTGTGCGCGTTGAGGAAGCTGTCTCAGCCCGGGCTGAAGGCTGACACAGACAGACACACACACAGTGAGATGACAGAGGGGGAGGGAGAGGGAGGGCAGGAGGGAGAGAGAGATGGAGAGGGAGGGCAGGAGGGAGAGCAGGAGGGAGAGAGATGTATGTAAATGCTGGGTCCGGTGGCTCAGTGGATGAAGGCATCTGCTGCAGGGACCTGTGTGCAACCTCATGGTCACAAGTTTTCGTTTTGCTTTAGCCCCGCCCCCTCTGACTCCGCCCCCACCAGTGCGGCCCTCTGCCACAAACTACACTGTAAATTTAGCCCCTGAGAGAAAGTTTGTGAGTACCCATGATCTAGAGAGAGTAGACGGTCAGTGGATGAACTAAATGTAACTTTGAAGAGCATGTAACACTACACCCGCACGTCCGTTCCAGTGTAGGAAAGGCAAGGAAAAGAAGTTGTATTTTTGTCCAAATACTACCATCAATAGTAGCAGTAGTTTGTATTGCAAGCACAGCATAGATCCGGTTATTAGGGTGGCCACTCCCTACCTCTCTTAATAAGTTTAGTAGTACTCAGTCATTCATGTGTGTATCACTGGTCACTCAATAAAAAGCAAAGCACCTAAAGTCATCCCATATGTAAGCAAAAACATCCCATGTGAGGTGATAGATAATCAGATTATTTATCTTCTTTATTTTCCATTTCTAGTACTTATTTGCACTGTAGGGTGAAAGTTAAATTAATTAAGCAGTAGCCCTTGTAACAGAGAATTCTCAGTGCCACCCGTAATAGAAAAGTAAGAGCTTCACCACCTGCATGTACTGGACCAGTACAGTAACGCAAGTCTAGGTAACTCATCATGGCGTGCGTCTCTTTTTCTCGGGTGCAAGTTCACTGCGCTGGCATTATGCCGGCTTGCAGAAGATAATGTACCAATTTTCCTAAACAAGAGACAAGAAGATGAATAAGACTGGTGTACTTTCATAGTCGACTCCAATGGAAGTCCATAGTGCTCGTAGAATTTGTTCCTTAAACTCCCACTAATGTTAGAGCAAGGATGAAGAAGTGGGAGGTTAGATAGATACTGGCCTCAATAGTTATGTAATGCGCTTGCAAGTTGCTAGTTGTACTGCAACACAAATTTCTGCTGAATGATTGAGTTAATCTTAAAGAGCATTGGTTACAGACTATGTCTTTCTTTCTTCATATAGATGCTCCTTCCAAACGAACAAGGAGGAAGGAGCTGGCTAGAGCGGCCCGGCAACGGAGGATCGCTGCCACTGTTGCAGAATATCGGCGGCTGGTGGCACTGGAGGACGACGAAAGTGTGCAGTCGACCACAACAACAATGTTGTCTGTATTGGCCTCCGTGCCCCCACGGGCTGCCACCCAGCACAGTGCTCCAGCCAGACTGAGCCGGGCTGCCAAAGCCAAACGCCACCGCCGAGCAGCAGGGACAACAGCTGCCTCTCACAGCCATTGTAACTGCAAGGCACGCCTGCGCCGCAGTACCCTGAGGGTGTCCCGCCTTCAGCAGGAGCTCCACCACTTCACAAACGTGTTGGAGGGGCTCCGCGTAGAGCACGCCTTGCTCCGCCAGGAGTATGATGCCCTGGCCCAAAAAGTAAACAGCATCCACCCATAGTGTCCCCTGCCCCTTTTTTAGAGACTTTTGGGGGGTGGGAATCGGGAGTTGGGTTTGGGACTTTTAAAGGACAACCGCTGGGGTTAGGGAGGGTCTTGCGGGAGATTATTTTGTTAGGGATATAAATATACTTTTTCAAACTTTATCTGAGCATACCTGTTTTTTACTGCTTGCCTGGTGGGTGGGGGTTTAACAGTAACTTTGTTTTCCTGAAAGTTTAGTTCCATTTTCTTCCTTTAAGTGTAAATGCCCAAATGTTTTCAACACTAAGTGCCTCTCACAGAGTAAATGAAGTGAATTCAAGAGTCCTAGGACTTTAGTAGTACTACCGTCAGTCTCTCGTCTCTCCTAATACTCCATTGTACTCCCTCCCACCAAACGCTTATCTTACCTGTAATTTGTGTTTTAAAGTAGGGCTAGACCCAGGGCTGGCTCCAGGGGAAACAGCGAATAAGGTTGGCGATCCTGGGCGGATAAAATTTCCTCATAGCGGTGGTACTAGTGGTGTGACACAGTGGCAGTTGCATGCCTATGAAAAAAATGAAAATGAAATATGGTTTGTCCTCCTGAGCAATACAACGGTACAATAGAGAATATAGCAGGTGACAGTACACTAGAACAGTGCCACATTGTAGCCTAACAAATGGTAAAGTATAACTACTAATTCGGTTGAAGTTCTTTGACATTAGCCATGGGTCTTTGTCAAGCAGAGTAAGAATATATCCTCGGATTTCTTCACCAGCCTGTTGCTATCACCTTATCCTCCCCAGCAAGTGTGTGGATTTATTGCTGTAATTTAGTCACACATCAATCAAAACCACACAGCCTGGGGGAAGAGGGTTAGGGTTTGAAAAATGGATGGGTACGGGGGTTTTTGGGAAAGGTTTTGGGAGACAAGAAAAAATAGCACAGCATGGACAAACAATTGTGAACATAAACAAATCTTTGGGTACAAACCTATCCATCAATCTTTGAAAGTGCATGCACTACTGCATGCATGTCAGTGAAAAGTAAGTAGTACTTTCGACAACTGTGGAAGAAAGAATGCGACAGTACAGGGCGTGTGTGGAATTATTGATAACTATATTCAACATAAGGTCTCTGTTACCAGATACCTGAGAGCCTTGCTGGTCACTATAAATCCATTCACAACACTCAATGGGGTTGGTCTGGAAGGTATTATAGATAGAAAAGGAGAAATTGCTCTTTTTCTAGGTGTCCCCTCACTCACCAGGGTTGCCCCTTGGTGACATGCTTCATCATTGGGGCCATCCCAGTCCTCTACGAGCTGGGGCGTGCTGCGACTTGCGAATTACGTAGGAGCACTTACAAATGACTATGTGTGGTGCAGATGTGATAGTGGAGTGGACTAAGTGATGTGTTAAAGGATCAATTTAGAAGCAGAGAGAGATCCAAGAAATGCAGTCACAGTCCTAGAAAAACACAATGGATACTGTATCTGTATGTTGTTGTAGTTGTCCTGTTGAATTTGGTAAGTAAGTTGCATGCAGAAAAAAAATCCTCTTATTAGCGGCACTCCTCCATTGCAGCTGACGCTTCGTCCATCGATGTTGGTCACCACCAGAAGACACCCTGTAAAAAAAGCACAGCATGGACAAACAATTGAACATAATCAAAGCTTTGGGTACAAACCTATCCATCAATCTTTGAAAGTGCATGCACTAGTGCATGCATGTCAGTGAAAAGTAAGTAGTACTTTCGACAACTGTGGGAGAAAGAATGCGACAGTACAGGGCGTGTGTGGAATTATTGATAACTATATTCAACATAAGGTCTCTGTTGCCAGATACCTGAGAGCCTTGCTGGTCACTATAAATCCATTCACAACACTCAGTGGGGTTGGTCTGGAAGGTGTAGTAGATAGAAAAGGAGAAATTGCTCTTTTTCTAGGTGTCCCCTCACTCACCAGGGTTGCCCCTTGGTGACATGCTTCATCATTGGGGCCATCCTAGTCCTCTTCGGGCTGGGGCGTGCTGCGACTTGCGAATTACGTAGGAGCACTTACAAATGACTATGTGTGGTGCAGATGTGATAGTGGAGTGGACTAAGTGATGTGTTAAAGGATCAATTTAGAAGCAGAGAGAGATCCAAGAAATGCAGTCACAGTCCTAGAAAAACACAATGGATACTGTATCTGTATGTTGTTGTAGTTGTCCTGTTGAATTTGGTAAGTAAGTTGCATGCAGAAAAAAAAACCTCTTATTAGCGGCACTCCTCCATTCCATCTGACGCTTCGTCCATCAATGTTAGTGACCAGAAGACAACCTGTCCATTCCCTGCATGGCGGATGCTGAATTGCGGCTCGCTAATGTGAAGCCTGACTCCATCCTTTTTTCCCCATTGCACAGACTGAAACCCAGCCTGTAATTATTCAACGAAAAACAGGAAGTGATATAATATTACAACACCACTGATAAATAAATATAAGGTATGCAGGCTGTGGAGTGCAAAAACTCACACTTTGATTTTCCTAGTAGACAGTACAATATTTTTGACAGTGCGTACTCTGTCTGAGTCACCTTTTGAAGGATAAATAAGGATGGGCAAATTAATGTAGCGGATCTTTCCCCTCAAGCTAGGTGTACTGTAAACTGTGTTTTAGAGCAAAATTTGATCTTCCCAGCGGTGCTCCCACCCAGACCCTTACTAAAGCCAGTCGCAAAAATGTAGAAGACCCCCAATCAAATCGCAAAAAACGAGGCCTAGCAGAAAACTGGTGACAAAACGTACCTTGAAAGTAAAAGTAGGCCCAAATACCCCCTTACCCACCGTGGATTGCATTCAAACCACTTGCAAGCAACCAAGCAAAAGTATCCATAGCCAGCATCGCTCCAAGACTCGAAAACCTTCCCACCCAAACACATGCAATCGAAATACTGCTAACCCTAACAAACCCTAAGTTAAGAATAGTGGCAAAGGCTTTCTTTAACTATGCCAAATCCCCCCTTTCCCACCATGGATTTTCTTCAAATGACTTGCAACCAAAATTACAAATTCTCACGAGTGCTCTAAGACCCCAGAACTCAGTTGCAAAAAAGTAGAACACCCCGAAACACATGCAATCCTGCTGCTAGGGCTACCGAACCCTAAGTTACAAAAAGTGCCAAAAGGCTTTTCGGCATGGATTTTGTCCCAACCACTTCCCAGGAATGGCCCAAGACCCGCCAACCCACCCGCCAAAAAGCACAACACCCCCAAACAGGCCAAAAGCAACATCTCCTACTTACAATATTTCTCGGCCTTCGGTCCAAACGCGCTGCGTAGCTTGGCCATAAGTCCGTTTTGCCACCACGGATTTCCTGAAAAGCAAATGCAATCAAGATTAGAGTGTCCCAGCAGTGCTGACAGACCCCGAAATCACCCACAAACAGACGGAACCCCCCCTAAGAGCACCTCAAAGGCAAGCAAGTCAGCAAAAACACAAAAAAATTTCCGCCTGGGATTTGGTCCAAACCACTTTTATCCGGTATTAGAGCTTCCCAGCAATGGCCCCAGAGCCGTCAACCCAGGAGAAAACGAGTAGAAGACCCCCAAACAGCCAAAGAGCAAAAGTACAAAAATGGGGACTTAGTCATTTTTTCCCAAATTTCCCAGATCACTCCGCGCGCGCTCAGCAGCTAGGCCCTAACTCCCCTCTGCCACCATGGATTTGCTTCAAACCTCTTGCAAAGTAAAGTATCCATAGCCAGCAGTGCTCCCAGACCCCGAAACCCACCAACAAACACCAGGAAGCCCCCCAAACCGGTCCCCGAAAAAGCTACATTGAGCAAAATGTCAGAAATAGCAACAAAAAAAATCGGCCTTGATTTTGTCCCAACCACTTCTACCCGATATTAGACCTTCCCAGGAATGGCCCAAGACCCGCCAACCCACCCGCCAAAAAGCATAACACCCCCAAACAGGCCAAAAGCAACATCTCCTACTTACAATATTTCTCGGCCTTCGGTCCAAACGCGCTGCGTAGCTTGGCCATAAGTCCGTTTTGCCACCACGGATTTCCTGAAAAGCAAATGCAATCAAGATTAGAGTGTCCCAGCAGTGCTGACAGACCCCGAAACTCACCCACAAACAGACGGAACCCCCCTAAGAGCACCTCAAATGCAAGCAAGTCAGCAAAAACACAAAAAAAATTCCGCCTGGGATTTGGTCCAAACCACTTTTATCCGGTATTAGAGCTTCCCAGCAATGGCCCCAGAGCCGTCAACCCCGGAGAAAACGAGTAGAAGACCCCCAAACAGCCAAAGGGCAAGTCAGCAAAAACACTAAAAAATGTGCGCCTCGGATTTGTCCAAACCACTTTTAGAGCTTCCCAGCAATGGCCCCAGAGCCGTCAACTCACCTGCAAAGAGGTTGAACAACACCCCCACAAGTGCTGAGTCTTTGTTCATTGGGCGTAAACCAGCCCTCTGCTTTGATGGAAATAGGAGTCTGGAGGAGGAGGATAGAGGAGCATGTTCTTCTGAACTTGTTGTGAACCTGAGGAATGCAGACTGCGGCACCTTCAAATCAATTAGCAAACAAGTGAAGACAGTTCTGCTGATGGGCTTGTTTTTGTGATTATCTGATTAAAGTTTGAATTATATTAACTGTGCACAACAAAGAAAGACAGACACACAGGAATAAAAGTGAATAAGGACGAAAAGAAAGTTATTGATTCTTTGTCTCATTTTCAGGGCTCGGTATCACGGTCCAGGAATGAGAATAAGGCTTCGACATCATACTCTGCGAATTCAGGCAGGGTGAGCTCAGTGTCACCTGACAGAGTAGAAATTCCCTCATCTATGTTGCTGGCCACCTCGTCTTCATCCGGCGCGCTTTCTCGTACTCTGAAATCTGGTGGTATGAGGTGCTGATTCATCTTGATCATTGTTAACCTCTCCACATTTTTGGGCAAGAGGCGGCTCCGTTTGGAAGTTACAATGCCACCAGCAGCACTGAAAACACGTTCAGAAGACACGCTTGCGAGTGGGCAAGACAAGTAGTTTAAAGCCAGGTTGGTGAGCTGTGGCCACAATTCTTTTTTCCCATGCCAATACGCCAATGGGTCAGCATTAACATAGACCTCTGTTGAGTCATTCAGATAGTCCTTGACCATCGAATCAAGGTTCTCCTCCAAGGTTCCTCCTCTTTGCTTAGCTGTTGCTGTGACCTTTTGAGAACCAAACCCAAGCCGAGCTAGCCAATCCTCTTCAGCCTCCAATGTTACTGTTGCGTCTGGTGGTGCAGATGATCCGGTTGCCGGTCTCTTTAACGGCTGAGAGGTCACTTGTGCCGCAGCCACAGGTGCAGAAGAGGATTGTTGTGACTGGGGATGGCCTGCTGATGCTGATGTACTGCCTTCTCCTTCAATTTGCTGCCGTTCTCTTTCAAACCTCTTGGCTGAGAAGGCTATCCACCGTTTGTAACTTGTAACATCTTCATCAGCAAAAAGAAAGAATGCTTGGCCTGCCAGCGCCTTTTTGTAGCGTGGATCCAGAATAGTAGCACAAATGTAATGCTGGTCTGAGTGGATCATTTTAAGACGTTCATCACCTTGTAGGTGCTCTAATAATTTCTCAGCCAGAACAAAAGAGTCTTGGTTTTTTTCATCTTTTTCAAACACAGAACACACCTCCTTCAGTTGGTGCTCCAGCATGTACAACAATGGGATAGCTTTTCCCAAATTACAGTCCTCCTTGCTGACTGCACACGTGAAGAACTCAAAAGGACGAAGCATGCATGTCAGGCTTTTAACTATGTTCCATTGCGCCGCACCCATCCTCAGGTCCTCCTTCTGAGCTGTACCCTGTGTTAAGAAATAGTGATCGAGTACCGTATACTGCTCATACAGACGCTCAAGCATGTAGAAGGTTGAGTTCCAACGTGTTACCACCTCCTGGATGAGTGCTTTCACTGGCATTTGACGTTGATATAGCAGGCTCCTCAGCTGCTTCCGGGCCTTAAAAGAATGGCTGAAATGGTTGCACATTTTTCGGCAGGTGTCCAATACTCTGTACGCTGCACTGTCTTTATTACCCAAGAATTTTTTGACAACCAGGTTTATACAGTGCGCCAAACACGGCACTCTGAAATAGTCACCCAGCTTCATGGCCTTAACTATATTGGCGCCATTGTCCGTGGAAACATAACCAACCTGGCATTTTTTTGGGGACAGCCAGTTAAGGACCTTAGTGTTAAAGACATTCAAAATGTTTTCTGCTGTGTGACGTTTCTCCAAACCAAACATGGCTAGTGTTGCATGTTTCCGAGCAGCTTTAAAAACAATGTCTGGGTCAACACCTGTGTTTAGCTTTGCTTTAGCCCCTGAAAAATAGACCCAGTGTGCAGTGATGCACATGTAATCAGCGCCTGCGCCACTGGTCCACATGTCTGTTGTCAGATGTATAGTGTGAACAGCACTCTTCTGCAAAGCTGCCCCAATCACCTTCAGAACATCTTCATGTAGTGCTGGAACCGCAACTCGGGCAAAATAGAACCGGCTAGGAACCTTCCATTTAGGGCAGAGCGCTGCCACTAATTCTAGAACACCAACCCCTTCTACAAAAGAAAAAGGGAGAAGGTCCAGAGCTAGCATTTTAGCCAGCTTAGTGTTATACAGACGCGTCAGTGGGTGGTTGCGTTCATATTACGCTTCTGAAAACAACATCTTTTTAATGTTGCCCTGGACCAAGGATTTACGGGATGATGATGATATCTTCGACCCAGTTACGCTCGCTGATGAACTTTTTCGCATTGATGTCTCACTCTCTCCCACACTCTTAGTGTGGCTCACATGGGGTGTGCTGCTGACAGGGGTACTGGGTGTAAGTGAAGTGTTTGAATCGTCGTCTTCCTCCTCGTCATCATCAGATGAAAAATCAACGTTTTCATTACGTGCAATTCGGGCTTCCTTGACCGCCTCTAGTTGCGCAAACCATTGGACAGGGTGCGCTCTCCTAAGATGACCTCTCTAGCCTCCGGTACCATAGTTGGTACCAAACTTACCACGACTAACTCGAAGCTTACAAATGCTACAAATGGCTACGTTTTCCTTTTTTGGGCAAACACTAAAGAAGTCCCAAACTGGAGCCTTGAAATGTCTTTGGGGGCCGGAGGAGGCGGCGATACTGGTGGTGGTGGTCCTGCTGCTAATGCCAGATGAAGTGGAGGATGTGGATTGCCGAACTTCAGTACGTTTTGCACTTTCACCACCACTAATTGAGGTCAAGGTGGATGGAGGTCCCTTCTTGCGAGTAAGAAATATGGAAGCGGTAGGTGTTGGTGTACTAGTTAACTCCAAATCTAATGATTGTTGTGTTTCCATTTCCATTGCCTCCTCGTCGACATCATCATTACGCTCAGCAGCTTCTCGGGATAGGGTCAAAATGTCTCTTTGCTGCATGCCCGCTGGGGCTGCAGTGACCTTTATGATGACTGCCTCATCGTCGTCATCGTGAGAGGCTTCACCAGCAGCAGTATCCGTCACTTCTTGTTGAGCCTCATCACACTCCATAGCTATGAGTTTTTCGACGACCTTCCTTTTACGCTTAGGTACCTTTGTCAGATCATGGTGTGCCTCACTCTCAGACGGCAGTGGTGCTGGTTCCCAATTGGGATCCGTTTCATCAGAAGGAGGTGGGCTTGAAGAAGATGTAGACACCAACCTTGATCTTTTCCTTGCTAGGGATGTGGATACAATGAATGATCATCAGGAGGAGTGTCTTCCAATGATACCTCGGCTTGATTGTCGATTTCCTGATGTGCCCCTACTTCGGGAGGAACAACTATTGTGGGCACTTGTGACCCTCCATGCACCTCTGCTTGCGCATCTCCTTGCGCTGCCTCTCCTTCCACATGTACTGGGGTTGTACTTGCACATGGTGTTTTTGTTGCGGCTGTGGTTGTTCAACACTTGTCAGATGAGTTACAACAACCTGTGTTTATTCAGGGACATTGCTGCTACTTTCTTGCGATGAGCCAACATCACTGGTCGATGGTGATTGGAGAAGTACACTGACTGCCTCTGAAGCACTCAAGGGCTTTGACTTAAGTTGGCGTGGTGGTGGAGGCACTGAACCCAATGGAGCGGGGGTGCTGCTCCCAGCTTGGTCCCCAGCAGATCCTGCTGCTGCTGCAGGCGTACTTTTTTTTTTGCTCCCAAAAAACGCGGCGGCCGGCACACCAGCCTCCTTGGTAACTTGCTTCTTCTGCTCCTTACTAGCAACTTTCTTGCTAGAGGAGCTACAGAGACCTTTTTTGGGGCCATCTTCTTCAGAGCAGGTCAGACAGCAGGCCGCAGTTGCACGAATTGTAGAGTTGTCTGAGGCCAGACGTGACGTCGCGTGACGTTATGCTGCACACACACACCGCTGCAGGACTTCTTCCTGGCACTGGTGGTTCTCTTGAGTGTTGTGCACCTAAAAACAATGGAAGACAGAGGAACATCAGTTCAGTTATACACCCCAAAAAAATCGAAAAAAAACCAGAAAAATCAGCACAATCCCATTCCATCCATGCCCTCCATGATGTTTAAGTTCGAGACACCCCACAGAAAGACTAGGCCCATGCAAGACTCAATACCCCTGGCGAACAAAAGGCCACAAGTACAGCCCCCAAAAACGAAAATCACTGAAAAATCAGCACAATCCCATTCCATCCATGCCCTCCATGATGTTTAAATTCAAGACACCCCACAGAAAGACTAGGCCCATGCAAGACTCACTACCCCTGGGCATAAAGGTTGAAAAGTAGGCAAAATGGTTGCAGACCTAACAACAATGCCTGCATTCAAAATGGCCACTTGCCTCCCAGCACATGGCCAGGGCCTGTAGCAGCACTCAAAATGGCCCCCAGCCACATGGCCTGTCCCTCCCCATGAACACCCCCAAAAAACGAAAATCACTGAAAAATCAGCACAATCCCATTCCATCCATGCCCTCCATGATGTTTAAGTTCAAGACACCCCACAGAAAGACTAGGCCCATGCAAGACTCACTACCCCTGGGCATAAAGGTTGAAAAGTAGGCAAAATGGTTGCAGGTCTAACAACAATGCCTGCATTCAAAATGGCCACTTGCCTCCCAGCACATGGCCAGGGCCTGTAGCAGCACTCAAAATGGCCCCCAGCCACATGGCCTGTCCCTCCCCATGAACACCCCCAAAAATCGAAAAACACTGCAAAATCAGCACAATCCCATTCCATCCATGCCCTCCATGATGTTTAAATTCAAGACACCCCACAGAAAGACTAGGCCCATGCAAGACTCACTACCCCTGGGCATAAAGGTTGAAATGTAGGCAAAATGGTTGCAGGCCTAACAACAATGCTTGCATTCAAAATGGCCACTTGCCTCCCAGCACATGGCCAGGGCCTGTAGCAGCACTCAAAATGGCCCCCAGCCACATGGCCTGTCCCTCCCCATGAACACCCCCAAAAATCGAAAAACACTGCAAAATCCGCATAATCCCATTCCATCCATGCCCTCCATGATGTTTAAGTTCAGGACACCCCAGAGAAAGACGAGGCCCATGCAAGACTCAATACCCCTGGTGAAAAGGCCACAAGTACAGCCCCAAAAAACGAAAATCACGGAAAAATCAGCACAATCCCATTCCATCCATGCCCTCCATGATGTTTAAGTTCAAGACACCCCACAGAAAGACTAGGCCCATGCAAGACTCACTACCCCTGGGCATAAATGTTGAAAAGTAGGCAAAATGGTTGCAGGCCTAACAACAATGCCTGCATTCAAAATGGCCACTTGCCTCCCAGCACATGGCCAGGGCCTGTAGCAGCACTCAAAATGGCCCCTAGCCACATGGCCTGTCCCTCCCCATGAACACCCCCAAAAAACGAAAATCACTGAAAAATCAGCACAATCCCATTCTATCCATGCCCTCCATGATGTTTAAGTTCAAGACACCCCACAGAAAGACTAGGCCCATGCAAGACTCACTACCCCTGGGCATAAAGGTTGAAAAGTAGGCAAATGGTTGCAGGCCTAACAACAATGCCTGCATTCAAAATGGCCACTTGCCTCCCAGCACATGGCCAGGGCCTGTAGCAGCACTGAAAATGGCCCCCAGCCACATGGCCTGTCCCTCCCCATGAACACCCCCCAAAATCGAAAAACACTGCAAAATCAGCACAATCCCATTCCATCCATGCCCTCAATGATGTTTAAGTTCAAGACACCCCACAGAAAGACTAGGCCCATGCAAGACTCAATACCCCTGGTGAAAAGGCCACAAGTACAGCCCCAAAAAACGAAAATCACTGAAAAATCAGCACAATCCCATTCCATACATGCCCTCCATGATGTTTAAGTTCAAGACACCCCATAGAAAGACTAGGCCCATGCAAGACTCACTACCCCTGGGCATAAAGGTTGAAAAGTAGGCAAAATGGTTGCAGGCCTAACAACAATGCCTGCATTCAAAATGGCCACTTGCCTCCCAGCACATGGCCAGGGCCTGTAGCAGCACTCAAAATGGCCCCCAGCCACATGGCCTGTCCCTCCCCATCAACACCCCCAAAAATCGAAAAACACTGAAAAATCAGCACAATCCCATTCCATCCATGCCCTCCATGATGTTTAAGTTCAAGACACCCCACAGAAAGACTAGGCCCATGCTAGACTCAATACCCCTGGTGAAAAGGCCACAAGTACAGCCCCCAAAAACGAAAATCACTGAAAAATCAGCACACTCCCATTCCATCCATGCCCTCCATGATGTTTAAGTTCAAGACACCCCACAGAAAGACTAGGCCCATGCAAGACTCACTACCCCTGGGCATAAAGGTTGAAAAGTAGGCAAAATGGTTGCAGGCCTAACAACAATGCCTGCATTCAAAATGGCCACTTGCCTCCCAGCACATGGCCAGGGCCTGTAGCAGCACTCAAAATGGCCCCCAGCCACATGGCCTGTCCCTCCCCATGAACACCCCCAGAAATCGAAAAACACTGCAAAATCAGCACAATCCCATTCCATCCATGCCCTCCATGATGTTTAAGTTCAAGACACCCCACAGAAAGACTAGGCCCATGCAAGACTCACTACCCCTGGGCATAAAGGTTGAAAAGTAGGCAAAATGGTTGCAGGCCTAACAACAATGCCTACATTCAAAATGGCCACTTGCCTCCCAGCACATGGCCAGGGCCTGTAGCAGCACTCAAAATGGCCCCCAGCCACATGGCCTGTCCCTCCCCATGAACACCCCCAAAAATCGAAAAACACTGCAAAATCAGCACAATCCCATTCCATCCATGCCCTCCATGATGTTTAAGTTCAAGACACCCCACAGAAAGACTAGGCCCATGCAAGACTCAATACCCCTGGTGAAAAGGCCACACGTACAGCCCCAAAAAACGAAAATCACTGAAAAATCAGCACCATGCCCTCCATGATGTTTAAGTTCAAGACACCCCACAGAAAGACTAGGCCCATGCTAGACTCAAAAACCCCTGGTGAAAAGGCCACAAGTACAGCCCCAAAAAACGAAAATCACTGAAAAATCAGCACAATCCCAATACATCCATGCCCTCTATGATGTTTAAGTTCAAGACACCCCACAGAAAGACTCAGTCCACCCACCACTGAGTACCCCTGGGCAAAAGGCCCCAAAACAGCCCAAAAATCGAAAATTCCAAAATTGTAGTTGCAGCAACTGTAATGCCCCAAACAAGCTTACTTGTAAAATTTCTAATCCAAAAGTGATCCAAAGAAAGTCAAAAAGGCCTCAAATCCAAATATCCAGCAGCATCCACAAAAAGTAATCCTTCCAGCTCCAGATCCAAATGAAAAGTGACCAGGAGATGGAGAAGGCACTGGGAGGAGCCTGCTGGACAGGAACAGGAAGTTGAAGACTGTGGGGCACTTCCTTCCTCCCACCCCCCCCTCCCTAAAATGGACTCCTCGCAAAAAAAGTGCAGGCAAATGTCAACCTAAGGAGTTATTCAGATAAAAATCATCATTTCAAGAAGGTTTATGCTGCTTGCTGGTGGATTTCTTGTGCAGAATTGCAAATTTTATATTTTCGCGTGTGCGAGATTGTTGCCGCTCGCCGCATCTCAAAGCTCGCAATTGCGAAGTACCGCGAGACGTGATCACGGCGTACTCGCGTTGACAAACGGTCGCTGTAAAAGTTGACAAGCCGCGATTACGTAATCGCGCTTGCCAAATTCCCGCGGGATCCCGCAGCAAGATCCATAATGGCGCAGCACTCGCAAAATATCGAGAAAAACAACTCGGCAAATGATGATAAATGCCGCACGCCGCAAAATTGTATCACCAAGAAAAAAAAAAATCCGCTGTGTGCGAAGTTGCGGATTTTACGGGAAATTCGCAAATCTCGCGGATTGCGAATTTACCGAAAATCCGCAAAATCCGCGATCATAACGGATTTTCCGCCCATACTTATATGCAAGTGGGTTTTTGAGTGCCTGAGTGGGTCTGGGATTTGGTATATAAGAGTCTGCGTGGGTCTGTGACTGGGTGTGTGTTTGTCCTCAAGCAAAAAAGGTAAGGGTCCCCTTGTTTTTTCATTCTGTTTTAAACGTTTTCAGGACATTCACAGAGCTGTTGCGACCCCTCCCAATACGTATAGTCCTGGGCCACTGCAGGTTTGTAGTATTGTCGTGTTTTTTAACAACACTAAAAAGCATATATTGACAATGTAAATTTGAAGTTTGAGGTAAGTGCTGTATTAAAAGAACGAGAAAAGTTATATTGAAACAAGACTATATCGTTTATAACGTTTCTTAAATGCTTTTTAAGGATTAGCGGTGGCGTTGTGACAACACTGTGACGTCACTGTGAATACCATTTGACAGGCAAAAAAAGGTGTTTGATTGGTTAAAAAGCCTCTCATCCTTATTTGGAGGAAGGCCCTTTTATTTTTTCCCTTATTAAATGTGGTTCATTCTCTTACACTCATTCAACTTGTTAGCTGGCTTTTTGGCTTTGATGATGTTTGTATATAATCATGGCATGTCCCAGCAGTCAGCAGCAAGATGTGGAGAATGTGGACAGCTCTTATGCAGAAGACCATCCTCCCCCAAAAACAGAGAGCACTGCATGGAATCTTTTTCCATACCATCAGGGGAGAAGGAAAGTAGTGCTAAGAAGGTGACATTTTCAGGTACTTACACAGACATTCACTCTCCAAAACAGCCCCTAACACTCCCTCAGCTATATACACACACTCTAACATCTGTTCACTCAACCATGCAGCCACTCAAACACCAACTCCTTCATCCATACAGCCACTCACACAGCTACTCAATCATCCATACAGCCACTCAACCACATAGTCATACACCTATGCAGCCACTCACACTGCCACTAACTCACCCATAGAGCCACTCACACACCCACTTTCCTTTCTACACAGCAGCACACAGAGACACTCACTCACCCATACAGCTACTCACCTACCCACTAACACATCAATACAGCCGCTTAAACACCCACTCAGCCACTCTGCCATCCACTCACACACTGATACAGTCAGACACCCACTAAGATGATATATGTTAGAAATCATATAACTATTTACTTTTATAGAAGGGAGAATAATTTCAATTATAGAGCAGCTTAGTATATATCATTATGTCTTAGAAACGTTTATGAAACACTTACACCCACAGGATGATGTCATCAGTAATGTTACAGACCAAGTCATGAGTGATGTAATATGTGAGGTCATAAGGAGGGGATTGTGGGGGGTAAGTTATAGTTAGCTAAGGTAACTATAACTGAGGAAAAATCTTAGCCTAAGTTTAATGTCTCTGTAACCTTTGTTTTTTCAGTTGATTTCTAAGACTTTTTAATGTTGTTTTCTAACTATAATGTCCCTGTAACTTTTGGTGTTTTAAGTCCATTTCTAAGGTTGTTTAAATTGTATTTCCTAAATGTAGCCACTAACCTTTGACAGTGAGTGTGTGAGTGAGTGCATGATTGTCTCAGTATGTCAGTTAGTGGGTGCATGAGTTTCATAGTGAGTCTGTCACTGACTGTGTAAGTGGTTCACTACTAGAATATCAATGTCAAAAATATTGATGTTCAAAATATTGAGAAAAAAATATAGACTACAAAAATATCGACTCCCATACTTACACAGGTAGTAGAAATATATTGAATCAAAAATATCAATGTAAAAAATATAGATGTAAAAATATTAATTTAAGTATATATATAATAAAATAATAGATATTCAATATTAACATTAATTTTAACAAAATAAATTACATTAATATACATTTTAACAAAAGATAACAAATAAACTTAATTAAAAAAGATAAACACACAAACAATAATGTATACATATAGATTTACTTTAAAATAACGAACAAACAATTATCTAAAACCAAATATATATATATATATATATATGTATAAATATATATATATATATATATATATATATATATATATATATATATATATATCAATAATTATAAATATAAAAAACATTCTATAATAAATTAAAAGATTAAACTATTAGAAAATATTTCAACTTACATTTCCCAATCCAAACAGTGCAACAGTAGGGAAAGTGTTGGATACCAAAATAATTAAATCTACTATTTTAACACCAGTGAGTGCAACAGCAGGGAACATGTTGGATAGCGGAGGGGTAAAAATTACTATTCCCTCTACAGTGAGAGCAACAGTAGAGAAAGTGTTGGTTAGCAGAGGGGAAAACATTACTATTCCCACTCCACAGAATGCAACAGTAGGGAAAGTGCTGGATAGCGGTGGAATAAAAATGACTATTCCCACACCAAAGAGTGCAACAGTAGGGAAAGTGTTGAATAGCGGAGGGGTAAAAATTGCTATTTCGACTCCGCTGAATGCAACAGTAAAATAACTATTGGATAGCGGAGGGGTAAAATGTTTTATTCCCAATCCAGTGAATGCAACAGTAGGGAAAGTGTTGGATAGCGGAGAGTTAAAAAATGCTATTTCCACTTCATTGAAGGCAACAGTAGAGAATGGGTTGGATAGCGGAGGTATTAAAATTACTCTTCCCACTCCAGTGAGTGCAACAATAGGGTAAGTGTTGGATAGCGGAGGAGTAAAAATTACTATTCCTAGTCCAGTGAGTGCAACATTAGGGCAACATTTTGAATTACATTTTTTCCAAAATGAACATAATTAATAATCAGTTTAAAAAATATTATTCATAAAAATGAAAAAACATTAATTGACTACACACACTTTAACACTATGAAATCCACAACACACACCTAAATTAAACCTTAAAATAATAAAACACAATCAAAATGTATTTATAAATTAAAAACTATTACTATTATCAACTACTAAAAAAGTAAATCAAATGTATTTTATACCCACCCTTTACCCCTTTAAAATTAAAAACAACAGATAAATAAAGTAACAATTACCCAAAATACATATGAATTAATTAACATTAATTAACAACTATGGGGCTGATTACGATCCTGCTAGGAAAGCCCACTGTACGACTCTGATCTGGAGGGTTTGCCGAGCGCGTCGTTCTCTGTCCGAACGAGCTAGTATGATGCACCCGTATGCTTACGGACTCGGTTCGCTCAGATTCCCATTGAACTCTATGAGAGCCTGTATACTGGACGCATGCATAGGCTCTCATAACAAAAAGGGATGGGTGGGGAAAAGCGTACACCCTGTGGCGGACACCCCATAGTGCCCACCACACTGTGCATGCTTGGATCGGGGGACTCATGGGCACCCCCGTGACAGATTCGTAGGCCCCCGGGTGAAGGGGGGCCTGCTGCCTCCTCCCAAAGTACGATTCTGACAGCAGTTTCGTCTCGCTGAGACCGAGTCAATGTGGTTGTCCGAATTGTGCATCATACATGCTCATTCGTAATCCGGCACCATAGCGCGGCACGATCCAGTTACGAACTATGGGGCAGATTATGATCGCGGTTTTCCCGCATCCTCCGGGCCGGCGGAAGCCACCGTCGGCCCGAAGGATGCGGGAAAACCGCTGCGGAGCCTCCAAAGACCCACCGCCAAATTCGGATGGCTGGTGGGTCTTGAATTCCGTCCGCAGCTTTTCCGCAGCGGTCGCCTTCCGACCGCGGCGGAAAAGCACTAACATGGCTGGCGGTGTCTATCAGACACCGCCAGCCATTTTAGGATGGAGGGAATCTAATGCTTTTCTGCGACGGCTTTTCCGCCTGGGTGAAAATGGTGTGCACATGGGGGGTACCTATGGTACCCCCCTGCCTTTGCGTGCACGAAGCGGCAGGCACCGCGCGGTGCCTGCCGCTTTGTGCATGCAAATTCACTGCTTTCCTTTTTTATCCTAATCAGCCCCTTTGTTCGGACCTGTGTACGATTCGGTCAGAAAAAAGGGCTACGAATCGGATCCGGGAAAGCCAAATCCGATTTAGAGGCTTCCTAACGACACCATAATCGAGCCCTATATATTAATTCATTAATTACAAATTACAACCCACCCTTTACTCCTATAAACACCAAAACAAACACCTAAAATTAATTACACAATTAGCATAATTAATTACCTATTAATTATTTAAAATTAATTAACATCTAATTATTAATTCAGCAATTAAAAATACATTACTTCCCCTCTTTAACACCTATAGACACCACAACACTCACCTAAAATTAATTACACAATTACCTAAATTAATTACCAATTAATTAATTAAAATTAATTAACAGCTAAATAATAATTAATCAATTATGAATAAATTACTTCCTACCCTTAACACCCATTACACCACAACACACAGCTAAAATTAATTACGCAATCACCATAATTAGTTACCAATTAATTCAAATAATTAGCAACCAAATATTAATTAATAATAATAAATTGCTTTACACATTTAACACTATAACATCTCAATCAAACAAATATGAATACATAAAAATAATCAATAAATGTAATGTAATTAAATTACTTTCCACCCTATTCCCCTATAAACTCACAACCCGCTACCGAACTAAAAACGCAAAATTCAAATAAAAAGAAATTAATAACTACTAAAAACAACACATATATTAAAAATACAAGCAATTCTTTTACAAAAAAACATACAACACATACATATAAAATATATACTAAAATACATAACATTAATAACCAAACAATATTTTTAACACCTATATTTCTGAAAACGATATTAAACACTTCGATATTTTTAGAATCGATATTACTTACCTTAAGTCGATATTTTTGACCGCGATATTCTTGCTGTCGATATTTGCAACTCAATTTTTATGCAACTCGATATTTTTGATTTGATACTCTGTCTCTGCTTTGTGTGAGTCTGTGTGAGTCTGTGACTGAGTCTATGAGTAAGTGCACAGATGTCTGTATGGCTCTGATAGTCAGTGTGCAAGTGTCACTGGGTGTGTGTGTCTGAGGTAGTCTGTGAGTGAGTGCATAGGTGTGTGACTGGGTGCATGAGTGTCTGAGTGGGTCTGTTAGTGAGTGCATCAGAATATAAATGGGTTTGTGAGTGAGTGCACAAGTGTCTGTATAGATATGTGAGTGAGTGCATGAGAACATGAGTGGATTTGTAAGTGAGTATGTGAGTCTCTAAGTGGGTTTGTGAGTGGGTGCATTAGTGTTTGAGTGGGCCTGTCAGTGGGTGTATGAGTCTCTGGGTGTTTGAGCGGCTATCTGAGTCTTTGACTGAGGGGGTAATTATAATGGCAAGCAGACCTGAGTCCGCCTGCCATCATTGCGGTGGTTGGGACCGCCCGCCAGTCATGCAGCAGTCCCACCACTGAAATTTCGATGCACCCACCAGTATGGTAGGCACATCCTGGGGATTTAACATTGTGGACGGTGCTGCTGAGTGAAGCACCGTTTGCAATAATAATATGTCATGCAGTGCCGTTTCCTGCACTACGTGGCAGGAACCACACGGTGCCTGCCACTTAGTGCTGGGAAAAGTTGGGGGGGACAATGCACAACCCCCGAATACAAAGGGAGCCGGCAACAGGCCCCCGAATCAAATGTCCGCCAGCCTTGTAATCTGGCAGACGGTGGCTGCTAGGCACCTCCACCATTTTCCAGGTCCTGTCCGCTCCGCGAGGCAATCGTAACGATTACCTGTGGCGGAAATGTGGCGGGCGGTGTTTGTGCCCGCCACACTTGTGGAACAATTCCCCCGCCATTGTAATGTGGCGGGGGAAATTGGCAATCAGATGGCAGGGGGCCAGCCACCGCATGGCTGGTGGTGGCGGGCCTTCCACCATCATAATGAGCCCCTGAGTCTGTGACTGGATGCACACATCTATGACTAGGTCTCTGAGTGGGTGCATCAGTGCCTGAGTAGGTCTATGACTGAGTGGATTTGCAACGGCCTCCATAATCTGTGAATCAGTATGTGAGTGAGTGCATGACTGTCTGACTGTGCCTCTAAGTTGATGCATTAGTTTCTTGGTGAGTCTGTGACTGGCTGTGCAAATTTGTGACTGGATCTGTGAATAAGTGCATGACTATCTGTACAGTTCTAGAGTGAGTACATGAGAATATGAGGGGACCTGTTAGTGAGTGTGGCAGTATCTGAGAATGTCTGTGAGTGCATGCATGAGTCTCTGAGTGGGTCTGTGAGTGGGTGGGTGTGAGTGGATTTGTGAGTGTGAGTGAAACTGTGAGTGGGTGCATGGATGTCTCAGAAGTGTGTGAGTATCTGAGTGGTTCTGTGAGTCGGTGCATGAGTCTCCGAGTAGGTTTCTGAGTGGATGCATGAGTCTCTGTAAGTGTCTGACTAGGGGTTTGACTGGGTGCATGAATATCCTAGTTTGTCTGTGAGTGGGTGTGTAAGTGTCTGAGTGGATGTGTGAGTGGGTGAATGAGTCTGAGTGGGTCTTTGGGTGGATGTAATAGTGCCTGAGTGGGTCTGTGCCTGTGTATGAGTGTCTCAGAATGTGTTTGAGAGGGTACATGAGACTGACAGTGGGTCTGTGAGTGGGTACGTCAATCTCTGGTTGAAGCTTTCAGTGTATGCATGAGTGTCTGGGTGGGTGTATACATCCATCCATGACTCTCTCACTGCGTCTGTGAGTGTGTGAGTGACTGTCTGAATATATGTTTGAGAGGGTGCATGAGTTTTTTGAGTGGATCTCTCTGCCGGTGCATCAAAGTCTGTGTGGGTATGTGACTGGGTGCATGAATGCCTGAGTGACAGTATAAATGGGTACATGAGTGTCTGACTAGGCCTGTAGGAGGATGTAGAACAAAAGGAAGGGGTCCCGTGACCAGAGGAAAGAAATTACAAATTTACACCATTTGTATTCAACAATTCAAAGAGAGAAAAAACTTTTTATGGAAGCAAAAAAGAATTTAATTCAAGATTGCATACATCCTATTCAATGGATATCTTACTCATTTTGTACATTCTTTTAATACCACAGTTTATATACAATGTGCGTGCCCACATTCACAACAGGAAGGGGGTGACGTGAGGGAAAGTGTAGGGGGTAGGATATATGTGATCTGATTCATTCGGTGACAAGTCTTATTCAAGCTTCTAAGACAATGTACATGTGGTCCCTGAAAACAGGGCCACAGTTAGTGGCTCCAAAAGAGTCCAAATTTATGAATGATAAAGACCGGCCTAACTCCGTTGTAGCCGTAAGTGTCTGAATGGGGACCGGAGTTGGTCGTGGGTGGTGTAGTCGTCTACGTTTCGACCCAATATAAGTAGGTTTCTTATCCTCACAGAAGGGTCTTCATCAGGACAAGCAGAGTTGTGGGTGGGCAACCTCCTGGGGAGCAATTGGAAAAGCGAATTAGAAACACACCAATCCTGTATTCTAATTCATAGGAAGGTGGTACATGATAAATAAATAATCGTTAAAGAAGGGGAGACAGCCGTGTTGTCTATCTCTGTGTAAAACCCATAAGTAAGATTGATAAATATGGACTCACGCTCACCTTTCACAAAGGGGCGATAGGAGTGGACTTGAAGGTGATTTTCTTGGTCCAAGTTGTCGGTAGATAACTCTAAATTTTAAAAAAAGACTGATGTTTTTAAACAAGTCTATTAGGTTGGCAGCTAGTACATTTAAAATCTATATAGAGGGTCTGATCTCCAAGATTGAAGATGTACAAAGTCGTCTTGGCTGAATAACGGGGGGGGGCTAGTTCATCCATATTACTGTGAGCTTGATTATTCCTCTGTATTATTACCTGTAGACCCCTATAGGGTATCTCCCTAGTTGGTTGTGGAAACAACTTGTTAGTGGTGGATAAGAATTTTCAACCTGCAAGAATGAAAGATAAGATATCTGTTTGCAAAACAAATACCAAATATGCAAATATTAATGGTGTAGAAACAATCTTTTTTTGGGGGGCTTACCACTATCAACAGTTTGTTAAATTCTATTGGGTAGATTCTGTATACAAAGTATAGTAGACCTCACTCAGGCATTATTATTCCTTTCAGGGCACCCACGTGTTTAGGGTAGGGAACCTAAGTATGAAAAGAAACTCGTAAAGTAAATTGTTATTAGTCTTGCAGAAAAACAGGCTATTAGATGTATCTATGCTTCCAAGTCAATATCATTACCGGGAGAAGGCAGCAGGAGATTGGTTAATCTACTCGACTTTCTTTAAAAATTCACCGATTCTTTATGGAGAATGCATATACGAATTGCACATTTCAATTTGAAAAAAGACCGGCTTGGAAATCTGCCTGGAAAGGGAGAGAATTTTTTAAGTTACTGAAGAACTGAAACGCTTCAAAATATGCACCTAGCATTACATAGGAAACACTAGAACTGGTAACGTTACCAAATAGGCTGCTCGAGAAGTATGTTTTTATGCAATCCTTAAGCCATCTCGTGGGAAGGTGTCTTTTTTTGCCTAGAAGAAATGCGGAGAATAATCCGTGGTTTGCGCATTGATCAGGGAAGTAAATACAGGTTATCTAAAAAATAATAAATAAATTTCACGCGTTCCTACCTGCCACCGCCTGGCGGTCTTGAAAGTTCTAGGGAAGCGAATCCCCGATTATGTTCACCGTCTCCTAAAGACCAAATGAACACATACAGTTCAGGGTATTGTACGCGACTTTTTCGCGCCATTCAAAAGGGAAGCCAGGGAGAGGGGCTGTCATTGTTTACCTGATTTAGCGTCCAGAGGTAAAAATTCACCTAGTCCGAGCACTGCCGCTACCGCTATGGATCCTATCTCGGTAACCGCGCGCGTTGGGCACTTCCTGGTGATTCTCAGCTGGGGGGGCGGAGCCTCGAAAGTTTCAATGGGAACTGAAAAAAGACTCCGGCTACACTTCAATGATTTGGAAAGAAAGGTTATCTAATAGGCATATTCTACCACATCGATCCGCATCGTTATCTGTTAATGTTATTTGGATAATCCGCATTATTATTCAATATTGTGCCTTGGATAAACTAACGTTATACTAGCACCGTATTTACAAATCACTTATCATCGAGCAGGGAAGGCATCAAATCGCGTTTGGTGTTGCGGTGGAGGCACAAAACGCGTAGGATGGAACGGGGGAGGCACAAATCGCCTATGATAGTGTAAACTCCTGTATCTCATCTTATGTTAAAGTTGCAACAAAACACTACTGTTTAACCTATTTGTAACAGTAATCAGCATTATATTATATTTATATCGTGTCATGCATTAAATTAACAAGAGAGTGCACAAATCACGTAGGATAGTGTAGACTCCACTTCCATTTGGCAAAAAATGAGAGAAAATAATTAGTTAACCTAAATACAGATATTTGAATGAAAGACAATGTGCAGCATATTGTGGACAAGGGTGTGCACAAATCACATAGGATAGTGTAAACTCCACTTGCATTCGGCAATAATGAGGAAAAACAATTTGTTAGCGCCAATCACAGTTATATGAATGAAAAGAACAGTGTGTAGTCCATTACCCTAAAGAATGGCCAATTGCGCAAAACTATTTTCAGATTCATTGAGGCCCTCCACTACAGAATTGAAGATATGGATCCACTTGAGCTCTCTGATATTCAGGACGTTGGATAGATCTCCTCCCCTTGGGCCCAGTATGATATGCTCCAAAACTACCCATTTAAGTGATTCTGGTGAATGGTTGTGTGTGGTACAATGATCAACCAAAGGTGCCCCTGGTACTTTGCATCTAATTCTGCTGCAATGTGAAAGGAACCATGCTTTTACACGTTGTTGAGTCTGACCAACATAGATGAGGTCGCATTAACAGATAATACCATAAATCACATTTTTGGTATTACAATTTGTGTGGTGTTTGAATACGTGTCGATGATTTTTAAAGACAAATTCTTTGGATTGGATAGTAGACGGGCAGGCTTTGCAGTTACCACATCTATAATGTCCACCACCCGCGGTTGGTTCCAACACGAGGTTATAGTGGGTTCTGGTGGGCATTCCAAGAATGATGAGACTACATGGTCTTTGACATTACGTGCTTTTTTGAATGCATGCATCGGCACGTTTGATACATCCAGATCCTTCGCAATCAGATTCCAATGTTTATTTATAACCTTTTTGATGGAGTGGCTCTTAGTTGAAAAAGTAGTCACACAAATCATGCGCTCTTCAGATTGACTGCTACGTGTTGTAGGTTCAAGGAGTATATCACGGTGACAGAACCAAGCTCTTTTTCTAGAGATTGCCATGATGAGGAACTATTTCATGTTTCAGAACGTGTTCTATTTGCAAACGAAAGGTGTGTCAATGGGGGCAGCCTTTGCCCCGGACCTGGCCATTTTGTTTATGGCTTTCTATGAAAAAACTTTTGTCATCAACGTCCAGAATCCATTCCATCATCATATACAACTTTGGGTACGGTACATTGATGATGTGCTGCTAATTTGGAAGGGGAACAACAATGAACTGGAACTTTTTCATGAATGGTTGAATTCACGGTCCACAGACATTCAATTCACAAAACAATCCAGCAAAAAAAAGATTGACTTTCTAGATATAACGTTAGTGGCAGAGGGAGGCACTCTACATACCACCTTATTTAGAAAACCTGCAGAGCGGAATTCCTTATTACAATACTCCAGCCATCATCCTAGGAGCCTTCGGGATAATTTACCCTACGGACAGTTCCTCCGTGTGCGTAGGAACTGCAGTAAGAAGGAAGATTATATGCGACAATCTGAGATCCTTATGACACGTTTAATAGAGAGAGGCTATCCCAAGTGACTCATCAAACGCTCTAGAAAAAGAGCTTGGTTCTGTCACCGTGATATACTCCTTGAACCTACAACACGTAGCAGTCAATCTGAAGAGCGCATGATTTGTGTGACTACTTTTTCAACTAAGAGCCACTCTATCAAAAAGGTTATAAATAAACATTGGAATCTGATTGCGAAGGATCTGGATGTATCAAACGTGCCGATGCATGCATTCAAAAAAGCACGTAATGTCAAAGACCATGTAGTCTCATCATTCTTGGAATGCCCACCAGAACCCACTATAACCTCGTGTTGGAACCAACCGCGGGTGGTGGGACATTATAGATGTGGTAACTGCAAAGCCTGCCCGTCTACTATCCAATCCAAAGAATTTGTCTTTAAAAATCATCGACACGTATTCAAACACCACACAAATTGTAATACCAAAAATGTGATTTATGGTATTATCTGTCCATGCGACCTCATCTATGTTGGTCAGACTCAACAACGTGTAAAAGCACGGTTCCTTTCACATTGCAGCAGAATTAGATGCAAAGTACCAGGGGCACCTTTGGTTGATCATTGTACCACACACAACCATTCACCAGAATCACTTAAATGGGTAGTTTTGGAGCATATCATACTGGGCCCAAGGGGAGGAGATCTATCCAACGTCCTGAATATCAGAGAGCTCAAGTGGATCCATATCTTCAATTCTGTAGTGGAGGGCCTCAATGAATCTGAAAATAGTTTTGCGCAATTGGCCATTCTTTAGGGTAATGGACTACACACTGTTCTTTTCATTCATATAACTGTGATTGGCGCTAACTAATTGTTTTTCCTCATTATTGCCGAATGCAAGTGGAGTTTACACTATCCTACGTGATTTGTGCACACCCTTGTCCACAATATGCTGCACATTGTCTTTCATTCAAATATCTGTATTTGGGTTAACTAATTATTTTCTCTCATTTTTTGCCAAATGGAAATGGAGTCTACACTATCCTACGTGATTTGTGCACTCTCTTGTTAATTTAATGCATGACACGATATAAATATAATATAATGCTGATTACTGTTACAAATAGGTTAAACAGTACTGTTTTGTTGCAACTTTAACATAAGATGAGATACAGGAGTTTACACTATCATAGGCGATTTGTGCCTCCCCCATTCCATCCTACGCGTTTTGTGCCTCCACCGCAACACCAAACGCGATTTGATGCCTTCCCTGCTCGATGATAAGTGATTTGTAAATACGGTGCTAGTATAACGTTAGTTTATCCAAGGCACAATACTGAATAATAATGCGGATTATCCAAATAACATTAACAGATAACGATGCGGATCGATGTGGTAGAATATGCCTGTTAGATAACCTTTCTTTCCAAATCATTGAAGTGTAGCCGGAGTCTTTTTTCAGTTCCCATTGAAACTTTCGAGGCTCCGCCCCCCCAGCTGAGAATCACCAGGAAGTGCCCAATGCGCGCGGTTACCGAGATAGGATCCATAGCGGTAGCGGCAGTGCTCGGACTAGGTGAATTTTTACCTCTGGACGCTAAATCAGGTAAACAATGACAGCCCCTCTCAGTGGCTTCCCTTTTGAACGGCGCGAAAAAGTCGCGTACAATACCCTGAACTGTATGTGTTCATTTGGTCTTTAGGAGACGGTGAACATAATCGGTTATTCGCTTCCCTAGAACTTTCAAGACCGCCAGGCGGTGGCAGGTAGGAACGCGTGAAATGTATTTATTATTTTTTAGATAACCTGTATTTACTTCCCTGATCAATGCGCAAACCACGGATTATTCTCCGCATTTCTTCGAGGGAAAAAAGACACCTTCCCACGAGATGGCTTAAGGATTGCATAAAACATACTTCTCGAGCAGCCTATTTGGTAACGTTACCAGTTCTAGTGTTTCCTATGTAATGCTAGGTGCATATTTTGAAGCGTTTCATTTTTTCAGTAACTTAAAAAATTCTCTCCCTTTCCAGGCAGATTTCCAAGCCGGTCTTTTTTCAAATTGAAATGTGCAATTCGTATATGCATTCTCCATAAAGAATCGGTGAATTTTTAAAGAAAGTCGAGTAGATTAACCAATCTCCTGCTGCCTTCTCCCGGTAATGATATTGACTTGGAAGCATAGATACATCTAATAGCCTGTTTTTCTGCAAGACTAATAACAATTTACTTTACGAGTTTCTTTTCATACTTAGGTTCCCTACCCTAAACACTTGGGTGCCCTGAAAGGAATAATAATGCCTGAGTGAGGTCTACTATACTTTGTATACAGAATCTACCCAATAGAATTTAACAAACTGTTGATAGTGGTAAGCCCCCCAAAAAAAGATTGTTGCTACACCATTAATATTTGCATATTTGGTATTTGTTGTGCAAACAGATATCTTATCTTTCATTATTGCACGTTGAAAATTCTTATCCACCACTAACAAGTTGTTTCCACAACCAACTAGAGAGATACCCTATAGGGGTCTACAGGTAATAATACAGAGGAATAATCGAGCTCACAGTAATATGGATGAACTAGCCCCCCCCGTTATTCAGCCAAGACGACTTTGTACATCTTCAATCTTGGAGATCAGACCCTCTATATAGATTTTAAATGTACTAGCTGCCAACCTAATAGACTTGTTTAAAAACATCAGTCTTTTTTTAAAATTTAGAGTTATCTACCGACAACTTGGACCAAGAAAATCACCTTCAAGTCCACTCCTATCGCCCCTTTGTGAAAGGTGAGCGTGAGTCCATATTTATCAATCTTACTTATGGGTTTTACACAGAGATAGACAACACGGCTGTCTCCCCTTCTTTAACGATTATTTATTTATCATGTACCACCTTCCTATGAATTAGAATACAGGATTGGTGTGTTTCTAATTCGCTTTTCCAATTGCTCCCCAGGAGGTTGCCCACCCACAACTCTGCTTGTCCGGATGAAGACCCTTCTGTAAGGAAAAGAAACCTACTTATATTGGGTCGAAACGTAGACGACTACACCACCCACGACCAACTCCGGTCCTCATTCAGACACTTACGGCTACAAAGGAGTTAGGCCGGTCTTTATCATTCATACATTTGGACTCTTTTGGAGCCACTAACTGTGGCCCTGTTTTCAGGGACCACATGTACATTGTCTTAGAAGCTTGAATAAGACTTGTCACCGAATGAATCAGATCACATATATCCTACCCCCTACACTTTCCCTCACGTCACCCCCTTCCTGTTGTGAATGTGGGCACGCACATTGTATATAAACTGTGGTATTAAAAGAATGTACAAAATGAGTAAGATATCCATTGAATAGGATGTATGCAATCTTGAATTAAATTCTTTTTTGCTTCCATGAAAAGTTTTTTCTCTCTTTGAATTGTTGAATACAAATGGTGTAAATTTGTAATTTCTTTCCTCTGGTCACGGGACCCCTTCCTTTTGTTCTAATTGTTACCCAGGTCCCTATTGACTATATTGGGTTCAACCCTGTTTCTTATAACAATGTAGGAGGATGTATGCGTCTTTGAGTGGGTCTGTGAGTGGGTGTGTAAGTGTCTCAGTGGATGTGTGAGTGGGTGCATGGGTGTCTCAGTGGATGAGTGAGTGGGTGCATGAGTCTCAGAGTACATCCATAAGTGCATGCATTAGTGTCTGAATGGGTCTCAGATTTTTTAATTTTTTTCCATATTCATGGCGTCGTTGTGATATTACACGCAGATAATCACAATGTCGTTGTGGATATCGCATTTGGGAGAAAAATATTTTTCAACATATTACACACATCAGGTGTCCCTTAAAGACCCTTACAGCTCAATCCTAGGGTCAGCTTACCTCTACCCTGACCCCTTATACCACTATTTATGTCCCTATTTTCAGCTCCGAGGACCGTACCCTGAGAGATAAAAGTGCAGCTGCAACTTTCTCTTCAACTTCGGCCAGTCAATCACAGCATTCCTGTTGGCACGCACATTCGCGAAAATACAGTGATAATCGCGAATTAGTCACAAAGAACCCATCTCCACAGATATCACTATCTTGATTCCCTTTAATTTTTCAAAAACTACTAAACGGATTTACACCAAATAAGAAAAAGCAGAATCTGTGTATTCAATCTACCTTTCACCCAAATCTGGAGTAATTCTGTCAAGCGGGCTGTAGGCAAGTCCTTTGGCAATTAACATATGAAAATGTAGTTTATTTTACCCATTACTTCTCGGCCTCCGCATCACTGATCACCCCAAAACATTTTTTGCACAACAAGACTCACTATGACACTTTTGGGGTAAAAAGTTGTGAAGATTCATCAAATGGCACCAAAGATATAGGCAAGTCAGAAAACACTTTTTCAATGGAAACATGGTCCTAAATATAACTACCTACTCAGTAGAATATATATATATATATATATATATATATATATATATATATATATATTACCTACTGGCAGTCGCCAGTAGTTATATACAGTTAGGACCTAGTTACCAGAGGAAATTCCGAACATTCTATTCGGAATAACTTTGGCGCTGATTGAGGGATCTGCCTGTAATTTTCCTTAAATTTGCCTTGATGCGCTCAGCTCCTTCCCTGAAAGTTTCAGGGGGATTTGTCAAGCGGGGGCCGAGAAAAAAGGGGGGTCCCAAAACGTGTTTTCCCCATGTTAATTTCTGACAAGGCTACAGCTCGAACGGCTGAACGGAATTATACCAGATTTTGCAAAATATTAGGGACTGGTATGCAGCAGTGCCTTTTGTATGTTTGGTGTAAATCCCTCCAGTAGTTCTTGAGAAAATTCAATTTGACATTTTTCAAATGGCATTTTCTATGGGACCTTTAGACACCGCTACAGCCCGAACGGCTGAACGGAATTACAACAAACTTGGCAAAATAGTAGGGACCGGTATGCAGTAGTGTCTTTTCTATATTTGGCGAAAATCCCTACAGTAGTTGTTGAAAAAATGAATTTGAGCAAATGATATGTCTATATGCGCTCAACTTTCTATTGGGAATAACTTTGGCGCCGATTGAGGAATCTGTGTGTAATTTTCCAGAATTTTGGCCAGCTCCGCTCCGCTCCTTCCCTGAAAGTTTCGGGGGGATTGGTCAAGCGGGGGCCGAAAGGGGGGTCCCAAAACGTGTTTTCCCCATGTAAATTTTCACAGGGACCTTTAGACACGGCTAAAGCCCGAACGGCTGAATGGAATTACACCAAACTTGGCAAAATGGTAGGGCCTGGTATGCAGATGTGCCTTTGCTATGTTTGGTGAAAATCCCTCTAGTAGTTCTTGAGAAAATTGAATTTGAAATTTTTCAAATGGCATTTTCTATGGGAGCTTTAGACACAGCTACAGCCCGAACGGCTGAACGGAATTACACCAAACTTGGCAAAATGGTAGGGACAGGTATGCAGTAGTGCCTTTTCTATATTTGGTGAAACTCCCTTGAGTAGTTGTTGAGAAAATTGAATTTGATCAAATTATATATCTATATGCGCTCACCGTACGCGCACTGTCCAAACCAGGAAGTGTTGGCCACCATCTTGTTTTTCAGGAGAACTGAGGCACAAGAGAGCCCAAAACAAGAGTGGAAAACTCTAAAAGGGGGCAGGGTAGAGACCCCCCAACCCTCTAGCCCTTCTCAGGGGGTCCCAAAAGGACCCCCAAGGGCAAAAAAAACAACAAAAAAATCGTGGGGTACGCGACCGTACGCGTAGGGTACGCGTACTCCGCGATTTAAAAAAAAAAAATCTTTGCACTTGGTGGTCCTTCTGGGACCCCCTGAGAAGGGCTCGGGATCAGGGCGTCTCAACCCTGCCCCCTTTTTGCGTTTTCCACTCTTGCTTGTTTTGTGCTCTCTTGTGTCTCACTTCTACTGAGAAACAAGATGGCTGTTCAGGTGGTCCCAGAAGGATAATAACATATATAAACATTATCCGCTAATAGAATTTGCATTTACAAAACCTTTGAAATTTATTGAAAAAAAATAGAGGTTTCACGCCTGATATAGTTAGGAATTAGCATTTAAAAAACCTTGCAAATTTACTGAAAAAACCATAGGTTTCAAGCCTTATATAGTTAGGAATTAGCATTTAAAAAACCTTGCAAATTCACTCAAAAAACCATAGGTTTCAGGACTTGTATAGTTAGGAATTAGCATTTAAAAAACCTTGCAAATTCACTTAAAAAACCATAGGTTTCAGGCCTTATATAGTTAGGAATTAGCATTTTAAAAACCATTGAAATTGCTCCTATATAGTTAGTTGTACTAACAATATTTCGCGCACCCGCAATCCACTGCTGATGATGTCACATATTACATCATTCATGACATGGTCAGTGACATCACTGATGACATCACTGATGGTATCTCAAATGAAATCACTGATGACATCACTGATGACATCTCATTTGACATCACTGATCACATCACTGATGATATCATTCATGTGATAATATGATGCACCTCCTCACACTCTAATATAACCTTTGATACACCCAGTGTTAAATACAGACTACAATTCTTGAAACCATTGACACACCAATACCAGTTACTGCATACGCACTCACTGATTCCTAGGACTACACACACATTCACTCATTCACCCATAGAATCACTCATACATACAGTCTCTCATCAATACAACACTATCATATGCACTGATACATCTATACAGACACTCACACACTGCCACTCATCCATGGAGTTACTAACACACCTAGTCAGTCATGCAAAGAATCAATCACACTTTCATTTTCTCAACTATACAGTTATACACACAAGACCTTACTTATTCAAACATATACTAACACATACTTACTCTCTTATACAATCACTGATACAAGTACACAATGATCCATACAGCCACTCGCACATTCACTGGCTCTCATGTATAGTCATTTATATATGCCAACTCTCACATGCACTGTGTTTTACATATGTACTTACTTGCACATTTAGCACTGAGATATCCATTCACTCACCAACACACCCATGCACACAGTCAACCGCCCACATAGCTGTTTCCACATGCACTCTTGAACTCATACACCTAGTGAATCAACTGCTCACACATCTATGCACAGAGTCACACACCTCCCAGCCACCACACACACATTCAGTCTCCCTTTCAAATACTTGGGCAACCAATCAATAACCCATATAGCCACTCATACAGCTACTGATCAACACATGCAGCAGCTTACACAACAACAGACATACTGATGCACACATTCAGACAGTTTAGTCACTAACCCATGCATTTAGTAAGACACATTTAATCACTCACTCATACAGTCAGTCACGCACCTACTAAATCCTTCATCCAGACACTTATACATCCACTCATTCTTCAATATGTAAAACATATTTAAACTTTACAGAAACACAGTCACTGGATGATATCATCAGTGATGTCATCAGTGATGTCAAATGAGATGTCATCAGTGATGTCATCAGTGAAGTCATTTGAGATGTCATCAGTGATGTCATCAGTGATGTCACTGACCATGTCATGAATGATGTAATATGTGGCATCATCAGCAGTGGATTGCGGGTGCGCAAAATATAGTTAATACAACTAACTATATAGGAGCAATTTCAATGGTTTTTTAAATGCTAATTCCTAACTACATAAGGCCTGAAACCTATGGTTTTTTAAGTGAATTTGCAAGGTTTTTTAAATGCTAATTCCTAACTATATAAGTCCTGAAACCTATGTTTTTTAAGTTAATATATATATATATATATATATGTGTGTGCGTGTGCGTGTGTATGTTTGCATATATGTATGCATATATATATATATATATATATACTCACTGAAAAAAAACATAGGTTTCAGGGGTGTTATAGTTACCTGGACATTTCACTCATATAAAACCATTGAAATTCCTCCTTTATAGTTAGTTGTACTAACTGTAACTCTCGTGCCCGCAATCCATTGGTGATGATGACAAATATTACATCATTCATGACATGGCCAGTGTCATCAATGATGCCATCTCAAATGACATCACTGATGACATCACTGATGACATCATCCAGTGAATGTAGTTTGCTTCGCTATTTAAATAGGTATTACATATATAGCAATCTGCATTGAAGACTGAGTGGATGTATAAGTGTCTGGATGGAGGAATTAGTAGCAGTGTGATTGACTGTCTAATTGACTAACTTAAAGTGTCTCACTAAAGATATGGGATAGTGATTAAATTGTGTGCATATCTGTATCACTCTATCTCTTGGTGTGTAAACTACTACATAAGTTGGCTACTAGCTATGTGAAAGTCTACATTAGTTATTCAATACTTAAGTGAGTAATGGTATTGGTTAGTGAATGTGTGTGTTATTGGGTGGGAGGTCTGTGACTCTCCAAAGATATGTAAATAGTTGATTTAGTAGGTATATGCGGTTAAGACTATGTGGAAACAGTTGTTTGGGTGAGTGAATCTCTTTATGGGTGTGGTGGTGAGTAAATATATTTCTCAATGATGAATATCCAACAAAGTAGAAGTATAAAAGGCAGTGTATGTGACAGTTGCTGTATATAAATAAGTATACATAAGACTCAGTGATTGTATGAGTAACTATCGAACAATGTATACTTGTAATAGTGATCTTATAACACAGTAAGTATGAGTTACTATCTATATGAATAAATAAAGTGTTCTTTGTATAAATATGTAGCTTAGTAAATATAAATAAGATCAATTGTTTGCATAGGTGAGTAGGATGTGTGCTGGTGTGTAATGTCGATATAGGTGTATAAGTATATTTAATAGTGTTCTATTGATCTTTATTAGCATGTATGAGTGAATATATAGGTAAGTGTTTAGATGTGTGCGTAGATGTAGGAATCACTGTGTGGGTTTTTAGAAACGTGTATTGGTGTGTCAATGGTTTCAAATATAGTACTCCATATTTTATAATAAGTGTTGAAAGGTTACACTAGTGTATGATAAGATGTATCAGATTGTCACATGGATGATGTCATCAGTGATGTCATTCGAGATGGCATCAGTGATTTCATCAGTGATGTCATGGACCATGTCATGAACGATGTAATATGTGACATCATCACCAATGGATTGCGGGCGGGAGAGTGGTTTTGTATGAGTGAAATGTCCAGCTAACTATAACACCCCTGAAACCTATGGTTTATTCAGTGAATTTCTAAGGTTTTTAAATGCTAATTCCTAACTATAACCAGCTTAAAACCTATGGTTTTTTCAGTGAATTTTGAAGGTTTTTTTAAAGGACACTTCCAACTTATAATGTTGAGCACTTTCCCATACTTTCAACAAGTAACCAAATCTGCAATGCTACTTAAAAAATCAGGCAATAGTTCCACTTACCACTAACAAATTAACATCAACATTTGAGTAGTGTAAGAGCATCAAATATGTACTGCGTGAATTACATTCAACTCACACCCATGTTTAAAGACCAATAGGTGATACAGTTTCTAATTATAAACTTCCCACACCCAACAAATTCAAAATATCCAGCACCACGATCACCACAACCATACCCACAGATCCCTCCCCCTACTGCCCCAGAGGCAGCGCAAAACAGTACTACGGACCTTTCCAAAATAATATATCCCCTCAACAGCACACTAGCTCAATGTACAGATATGTGGCAACCAAGTATGTATAAGGGAAAGAACTCGAACATCAACAATAATGTACACAACGCTAAGAGTGCTGGTGAAAAACTATACACAATTCACTATACAAAACCAAAAACATTTCCGTGTGTAGACATACCATTGATACCTGTAGTTTACTGAATAGTGGACGCAACCATATTATCTCGACACTGGGGAATATTTCGGTCATGTAGCTTTGTTCACCCCCCCCCCTTTGAAACAGAAGCGGAGTGGGCTAGTCCTACGAAAACAACGTCAAAGTAAGACTATAAATAATGAGTCTACTCCTTGGGCATGGTTCACTTCTGCAGAGAGAAGAGACCGCGCCGCATCGAAGGTCCCTACCATGCAACGTGGCGTGCTTCCTCGATACAGGCCGATTGCGAACTCAGCTCCACAGCACCGCAGACTTATGTCTGTATTGACTAGTGGTTTCCATCGATACTGTGGACAGTAGGGTTCACAACTTGAATTCAATTTTGGATCTAAACTTGTCTTCAGTATCTGTACTGAGAACTGCCTTCAACCTATTCTACGGTCAGTAGAGTTGACAACTTGATACCAGTTGCGCATCAGCACTACAGAAAACATTCAATTCAGTCTTGATTTATTTGAAGCACAGACAATTGTACTATGTCATCAAATTTTCTTAAAGTTTGAACAGTAGGAAATTCAGCCTTCATGTATTTAATGCAGAGACAATTGTACTATATGTCTTCAGATTTTGTTTACATAAGTGGCAAAAAGCATTTGTCCATGTCTGTGTCAACAACTGCCTTCAATCTACACTGCGAACAGCAGGGTTCACAACTTGAGAAGTATATGGGGCCGATTCCAATCCGGTAAAATTACCGTCTATACGATTCGCATCTGGAGCCGTCTCCGTACGACTCGTACACACGCGGTATGACCCAATGAGTACGATCCGGACCGGGGTATCAGGACGCGTGTCATACGGTCCACGTCAGGTAAGGGCGATTTGAACGGAAAAGTGCACAATCACGTACACACCGTACGGCGTGTACCCCCCATGATCGCAGGGGTATGGCGCGTACACCCCCTATGATCACAGGGGTACGTGCTGTACCCCTCCGATCATGGGGGTATGCACCGTACCCATGGGGGGCCATTCCGTACCTGTTTCGTCACGAACTCTGCTTTTACAGCTGTTTTCAGCTCCCGTAGAAAATGGGTTGTACGGTGCGTACCTGACACGTATCGTACTTGCTGGATCATATAAACCAGTCGCGAACCGTACAGATGTTGCGTACAACGGGTTCCGAGTGAGACTCATATGGAGATTAGAGTTGTACGGTCTCTGTAGGATTCGTACAGAGTCCAGTTCCTGGTACGAATCGTTCTTCGTCGTACGTACGGGGGACGTTGCAGGGTACGATTCGTACGGGAAAAATGCTTCAAACGGCTATTTGGAGCACTTTTTACCGGATCGGAATCGGCCCCCAATTGTCTGGAAGCTTTTTACTTTTCCTCCGATGCAGAAGAAAGTTAATGCTACCAAAGTCACTTCCAAAATCTGCAAGGCGATGCTGTGCAGGGGTGATCCTACAAAAAAATTGTCTTGTGGAACAGCAAATATGAGGAAACTGCTTCAGACAAAAAATCCAGAAACTTCGCAAGAGAGAAATAAGGATACTAAAAGACTTCTGCCTTCGATCTACAGTGTGGTCAGTAGAGTTTACAACTTGATATCAGTGGTGCAGAAGCACTACAGACAACATTGAATTCAATCTCACCCTCATATTTTGTTAAACTATGAACAGTAGGAAATTCAGCTTCATTTATTTAATGCCGAGAGAACTTTACTATATGTTTTCAGAATTTGTTTAAATTAGTGACAAAAAGCATTCCTCGATGTCTGTGTCAAATACTGCCTTCAATCCATCCACACTGCGTACAACAGGGTTCACAACTTGAATTCAGCTTTTCATATACACTACGTACAGCATTCAAGTTATCCTTGATTTATGTAAGGCAGAGTCAATTTTGTTAAAGTTTGTACACTGCGATCAACAGACTTCACCACATGCGCAAAAGCACTACAGACAACATTGAATTAATTCTTGATTTAAGTAAGGCAGAGGCAATTTTGTTAAAAGATGCCACAAAAAACATTCCTCGATGAGTGTACTGAGTGCTGTTTTCAAATGTACACTGCGATCAACAGAGTTCACTACTTGGTACCAGTGACGCAGTAGCACTAAAGACAACATTGAATTCATTCTCGATTTATTTAAGGCAGAGACAATTGTACTGTGTCCTCAGATTTTGTTAAAGTATGTGACAAAAAAAGCATTATTTGATATCTGTATCAACTACTGCCTTCGATCTACACTGCGACCAGCAGGGTTCACAACTTGGTACCATTGCCGTTTTAGCTCTACAGGCAATATTAAATTAATTCTCGATTTATTTAAGGCAGAGACGATTGTACTATGTTCTCAGATTTTGTTAAGTGTGACAAAGAAGCATTCCTCGATGTTTGTGTTCACTACTGCCTTCAATTTACACTCAGCAGGGTTCACAACTTGCAGTCAACTTTGCATGTATACTACGGACAGTAGGGAATTCAACTTTCATTTATTTAATACAGAAACAATTGTATTGTATGTGTTCTAATTTAGTTAAAATTCACATGAATTATCGCAAAGAAGAGTGAAGACTTTTATGTCACGGTGAGACACACTATCCCTTTTAAATGTCCCGGAAATATACATATTTTAATAATGTATTCTATATATGTTCTATCTTCCACTTCCACCATGGTTGCAGATGATGCAGTCCACCCTAACATCTACATTGCGAACAGTAGGGTTTACAACTTGACTATAATCGGTTAAGAAAACCAAATGCTCCCAATCTGCAACATCGCCACCAGACATATGTCCCCATTTTCAGAAAGTTAGAATGCACTACTTGAAGTGCAATCGTTTAATTTGTTATGGGGAGCAATCAGTAGACCTAGTTTGCAGAACAATTGATAAACATCGATGGTAGTTCTTTTTTCCCCCTCAAAATACAATCAATCCAGTATGCAACATTCAATGCTTTGAGTGCAGCCCGTTCAGACCACTAACTCAGTACACCATAAATAATCGCCCGAGGCTTTATTAAGGCAAAATTCAATAGTCAAAAAACATTACCCACACTGCGGACTATCCGAACCACGAATCATCGCAGGTTACGTACACGCTCAGTCTCAAAGGTACTGCTAACTCAGTGCACCATAATTCACCATCACATGGCTGTATTCAGGCAGAATTGAACTGATTTTTCATTCATTATTAATAAAATACAGTACCAAAGAAAGTAACGTCCCTCAAACCTACACAAAATCGCCACATGGCTTTACTAAGCCAGAATTCACAAGACAAAAAACATTACTATCAGTACGGCCTGCCCAGACCACACATCATTACAGGATCCACAGGACCTTGTTATTTAAGGTACCACTAACTCAGTGGAAACCAAACTAAGTATAACGCCTATCAAACCCTACACAATATCCCTTTATTATGCCTCCTTTAAAAATGTATTTTATATCACCAGCACGCTGCATATATGTTCTATCTTCCACTTCAATTATGATTGCAGAGGATGCACTCCACCCTAAAATCTAAACTGAGGATAGCAGAGTTTACAAGTTGAATTCACCTTTGCATCTACACTATAGACAGTAGGGAATTCAACCTTGATTCATTTAATGCAGAGACAATTATACTGTATGTATTCAGATTTTGTTATAATAAGTAAATAAAGCATTGCTCTATAACTGTACTGACTTCTTACTTCGATGCACACTATGCACATAGGGTTCACAACTTGAATTTCCCTTTCCATCTACACTACAGACAACTTTAAATTCAGCCTCAAATTATTTAAAGCAGAGAAAAAAATAATGCTGTTGCGCTGCTAGTTTGCGCAAGCTCCTTCAATCATTGCAGTCTATGAACTATGATAACAAACAATGTAGAAAATTGAGGCAAAATGTACCTAGCTCCATCACAGGCAATACCAAGTACCTCTGGGACATCACCCTCAACATTGCCACCAGACATACGTCCCCATTTTGAGAAAGTTAGAATGTACTACGTGAAATGCAATCGTTTAATTTGTTATGGAGGGCAATCAGTAGACCTAGTTTACAAAGCAATTGATAACCATCGATACTAGTTTTTTTCCGCCCCCTCCCTCAAATTTCATATAGTCCAGTATGCAAAAGTGAATGGTTTAAGTGCAGCCCGCTCAGACCACGCATCGTCGCAGGGTGAGCACACAATAAACACCACACATACCACTAACTCAGTACACCGTGAATAATCACCACGTGCCCTTGTTAAGGCGAAATTCAATAGTCAAAACACATTTTTACCAGTGCGGTCTGCCTGAACCACGCATCATCTCAGGCTCCACACAAACCGCATCTACTTCAGTGCGCCACAACTCATGAATTCTTTACGATAGAATGTTCTGTACATTATTTCACATACAATCTTCCTACCAGAAGTTATAAACCGTTATGATTAAATATCTGAATATGATATCATGATTACTATTCTATTTGTTACCAACAACAACGTAATAAAATGGAGTCTAGCACAAGTGTCCGTACCCACTTCAACTATCTATCTGTCTCTGGATATTTATTGTGTTTGCAAAATGGTGCTCCTCTGCCCTACCACATTACATGTTTTTTTCAGTGAATTTCACAGGTTTTTTAAATGCTAATTCCTAACTATAACAAGTGTTAAACCTATGGTTTTTTCAGTGAATTTCAAAGGTTTTTTAAAAGCTAAATCCTTACTCTAACGAGTTTGTAACCTACAATTTTTAAAGTGAATTATAAATTTTTTTAATAGTTGTTTTTTATAACTATTAATTATAATATTTGTTATAAAAAAAAAAATTCTAAAATACATTTTTCAAAGTATTTTTCCTGTTTTTTTTTTTTTTTTACCATTTTACCTCAGAGCGCTCTGGGTGCGCGCACCGGTAAACGCAACCATACACATAGTGAGGGCGCTATTCCCGCATGCGAAAAAATATATAATTATGTATTTAAAGTAAATAATAATGCAAGACATTCAGTGGCATACTCATAAACGTACTCATTTTCATTTTTAATAACCAAATTTCACCTTTAAACACATTTTCCGAAAATCTAACAAAGAGTCATTCAGGCATGCCGCATAAGCGCCCCCGGAAGCGCCTATGTACGTGCCACATAAGCGCCCCCGGAAGCGCCTGCGTACGTGCCACGGAAGCGCCCATGGAAGCGCTCCGGAGAGCGTAGCGTAAGCGCGTCAAGTAATTTGACCTTAAAATAACACTCTTCATTGGTTGTTAACAATTTTTTTACAACTAATGAAAACCCCAACCCATTTTCTTCAACACCTCTTTCACTTTGGAGAGAACAAGACCTATTCCTTTCTTCTCTTCAATTGTTTGCAAAGAATGGCTGCAAGACCACCAAGCAGCAGTGATGACTCTGATGACTTTCTCCAGGAAGAACCTCGTCAGCCAAAAGTGAAGCAGCACTTCATCTGGAAGTTTTTTAGCATTCCAGAAGGGGAGAAGGTGAATGCTCCTAAAGTGGAATGTAAGATCTGCAACACTATTCTGTCTCATGGTGACCCCTGGAAAAAATACAGCTTTGGTAACTCCACAATGATCAGGCATGTCCAAGGAATGCACCCCCAAAACTATGCCCGGGAGAGTGTCAGGGACCTGGCACGGAATGCACCTGGAGATGGCGCCTCGACTTCCACTGGAGGAGCAACATCTTCGGGGAGAGGAAGAGCAGTCGAGCTGATACCAAATATTCAGCCTGCAGAGTGACGAACTGCTTTGTTATGGAGAACAGACTATCCGACTAATTGTTCGAAAAAGAGAAGAACATCGCTGCCCTCCCCAGCCCTAATTTTTCCCCTTTTTTTTGCTCCTGTTGAGCAGTTTGGCATTCCCTAGTTTTTTTTGTTCTGAAAAAAAAAACAAAAAATTAAAAACGTTCGGAAAAACTAAAAAAAAAAAAACTAAAAAAGAAGAAAAAAAACCTGTTATTTTTAGAACTACCTCCAATTCTCCAAAAAGAGCTATATTCTTTATATATTGTAAAGGAGTGAGTGAAGTGGTGAGCTCAGGGTGCACGTACCGGTGAGCGTACATGGGAACGCACCCAGCACTTACCCCGCGAAAATTGCAAAAGAAAAAAGGTTTTTTACCCTTCAGGGTCCTTCTAGGCCCCCCTCAGAAAACCTAGGGGATCAGGGGGTGTGTACCCTGCCCCCTTTTAATCATTTCCCCCTTTATATTTTCACCTCTTGTGTCTCGATTCTACCGAGACACAATATGGCGGACTCTCCAGACTGTTTAGAATGTCGACAGCCAATCAGCTTTCCGCTCGCGCACTCCCGAAGCGCGCCGGGTGCGCTCCCCGGTATGCGTACCGGTGAGCGCTCGGAGCGAGTCTATAGATATATATGCGTTTTTGAAGTTCATTTTCAAAAAAACCACTGGAGCAAATTTCACCAAATATAGCAAAGGCACATCTGCGTACCAGTCCCTACAATTTTGCAAAGTTTGGCGTAATTCCGTTCAGCGATTCAGGTAGCCTTGTCAATTCGTCCTATGGAAATTAACATGGGGAAAACACGTTTTGGGACATCCCTTTTTTCTCAGCCTCCACTTCACAAATCCACCCGAAACTTTCAGGGAAGCAGCAGAGCGGTGCTGGCATAACTTTTGGAAAATTACATGCAAATTCCTCAACCGGCGCCAAAGTTATTCCCAATAGAATGTTGCTAGGTCCTAACTATACCTACCTACTGGCGACTGCCAGTAGGTAATATATATATATATATATATATATATATATATATATATATATATATATATATATATATATATATATATATATATATATATATATATATATTAATCCGAATTCCCATTGTAAAGAAAGGAACGTACTCGACACTCCAAAATTGCTGGTGCACGTAGAATTTAATGGCAGGAAACAACGTGTTTCACCTTTTGGCTTGATCACGTTTCAGCCGTGAATACCCAAGTGTGTCCTTTTACTTCATTACTGAACATGAAAATAGGAATAATCTGCATTGTGACAATCAAACAGTGCAAATTACATGGCGGCCATTACTGACTGGTATAAATAATACAACAAGGCTTCCACTCTCGTGTTTTGCATTAAATATTGCGAAAAAATGTAAACTTGCCATTTGTATTATTTCACAAATTAAACATTGGTGTACCTTATTGCATTTAGGATCAAATTTGCAAAGACCATTTCCACTCAATGTCGTGAATGATTATATCGTTCACCTTACGTCTTGAGGTGTCGCAATGTTACAGCGAAATGTCAAAATGTCAATGTTTTCGTTCTAGTTGTAAATATATTAACAATTAATTGTCAACCAAACTTGCATTGTCGTATTGTAATCATAACGTGGAGTCCCGCCCTAGTGGGCCTATCCCATTGTGTTGACAAATGTGCTTTTTACAATAAAATTCTATCTGTATCAACAATTTGCATTCACATAAAGCATACGACATTGCAAAGTCCCGCCCAAGTGGGCACATAACATAATATTCACAAACGAGAATGTTGCTGAAGTATATATATATATATATATATATATATATATATATATATATATATATATATATATATATATATATATATATATATATATATATATATATATATATATATATATATATTACCTATTGGCGGTCGCCAGTAGGTATATATAGTTAGGATTTTTTCTCTATGGAACTTTTGAAAATTCTATGTCTAATAACTTTGGCGTTTGCGGACGGAATCGGCTGAAATTTTCAAGAAAATGGCACATTTTGTTTCTGAGCAGCCCCTGAAAATTTGGGGGGGTTTCGTCAAGGGGGGGCCGAGAAAAAAGGGGGGTCCCAAAATGCGTTTTTCCCATTCATTTTTCCATAGGGCGTTTGGCCTCACTTTTAGCTCGAACGGCTAAATGGATTTACACGAAACTTGGCAAAATTGTAGGGACTGTTAGCCCGATGTGCCTTTGCTGGGTCTCAATATATGTGCTCCAGTGGATTTTGAGAAATTAACGTTTAAAAAAACAGATATATCTGTGACAGCGTCCCGGATAGCGCTCCAGATCGCGTACTTTTCGCGTAACGGAGCTTTGCGAAGCAAAGCTGATTGGCTCTCCGGTGTCTGTCAACATTCTAAACAGTCCGGTGCGGCAGCCATCTTGTCTCTCGGTAGGATCGAGAGACAAGAGGAGGAGAAAAACGAAGGGGGAATTTAATGAAAGGGGGCAAGGTAGACTCCTCTTGACCCCTTAGGAATGATGTGGGGGTTATTAAAGGATCCCGTGGGGCAAATAAAAAAAATTTGATTTTTCGCGGTAGAAGCGCTTCTCGGTTCGCGAACCGGGTCGCAAACTGGTAGCGAAACGTGAATTCGCCATTTTGTGTTTCGATTTAATTAAATTACTAGATGGAGGAAAAGCAATGTGAGTATTGGGTATAAGGGGGTATGGGAGACGTATCCTGACCCCCTATGTTTTCTGAGGGTGGTTGAGGAGGCTCATATATGTTGATACTTGTCTTCCAGCGGTTGCGCGTGAGCGTTTTTTTTTTTTTTGCCGCTTGACTTCTGTTAACGTTCGATTCGAAGGAAATCAGGAAGTGTTGACCACCATTTTGACACTGCGAGTAAATATATTGTTAAAAATAATTGTTATAAATTAATCCGTATTGATAAACATTGTCTGCGCCATCTTGCTTTTTTTCCAATGCCACACTTTTGTCGTGCACAGCAGCCATTTTAGATGCCTTGACCAGACCCACTCTCTGCACGCCGCCGATCCTCAGCATGGCTCCCCACCCTCGCAAGCATCTCCCCCACGCACTGGTCACCCCTGCTCTCTCTCTCATGCATGGGCCATAAACCTCCCCCCATCTGCTCTGCTTTTCCCTGAGTATCACACCCTGTGCCCGCTCGACACCTCCCTTTCACCCTATTCACTACCGCACCCTCTGACACTCCTCTTCCTCTGTGTCTGATTGTCCAGGCCGGTCCCAGGCTATCACCTAGCCCTGCGGATGTAGTTTATGGCCCTAACTGTAAAGAATCACCCCTGTTCAAAGGAGTTACGCTCTCTCTCTCATGTATGGGCCTTAAACCTCCTCCCATATGCGCTGCTCTTCCCTGAGAATCACACCCCGGGCTGAGGAAAATTCAGCCCAGATTACAACCGATGCCCATGCTGCTGGCACAAGACGCCACTTAGTTCCCATCTTGAACGGTTACCAAATAAAGAGACGGGCGCTGGAAGCAGGAACACAAGAACAGAGTTTTATTTCTCATGAGGAGAGCCTGTCATTTCACTCTACATGTCATACAAGTACCACTCAGCCCCCCGGCCCCCTAATCCTGAGGCAGAATTGCCACTGCAACAAAGGACTTAAACTCCTGCAAAGAACACCATGTAACATTTAATATCATTTACCACCAATGTTTTCATATATCAGTGTTGCTGAACTCACTCAGTGAAATGTCGCTCATTTCATTAAATCACTTTTAAAGCATGCCTTTTAACAATGCACCCAATCCTATGTGGAAGTGCTTATATTAAACATGACATTGCTTTAACCAGGATAGACAAAGAAATGACACAGTGATGTAAAAGTTTCTGAAAGAAATGCCAAGAACGTCCCATGTGAAAGTGAATTTTATCTGGCAATTTTTTTCTTTTCCTTCTCATGAAAAGAAAGATAATGCCAGGTTCATTACCTGCCTCATCTGCAAAAAAAAAACTCGAGAGAGGGACCGAAAAAAAATATAGCTATGGTAATCATACCATGCATCGGCACATGGAGAGGTGGCACCCTCTTAATTATTATAAAGCACAACTTCGAGATTTGGTGGATAACCCCCGACCGGCAAAAACATCCACCAATGACTTAGCAATAAGTGAGTCAGAGGCAAGGGAAACGGTCCCAAATCTGCAAAAGAACTTTGGGCAGATGAGATTGACTTGTGTAGCATGTGGAAAATTAATTTCATGCGGAGAGATGAGTATTACTTTAATAAATAGATCATATGAAAATCATCAATGTCCAAAACGTCCTAGAAAGTAATTTAGTCATTTTTGAGGAAGAGAGATAACCTACAGTGGTACGGGGTCGTTTTCGTTTGTACTAGGGGGGCCAGGTGACATTCCTTCGGGGTGGCTTAGGGGCATTTAAAACAACTTCCCTGATACAGGTAGCATATAAAGTAGAGGCTAAATACCAGGATCTTTATCGATTGCTTTATGCTGTACAAAAATGAAAAACACATACAACAAACCTGGACCATTCATATTTTCAATGTTTCTGCGTACTATACTTTTTAACCCTTAACTAATTGAGCTGCTTCATTTCACCTGCTTTTAAAAAAAAAAAAAAAAATCGGAAACAATGGCCATTTATTTGAAACTTACCAATCTACGCGTTACAGCTACGTTTGCTCGTGGGCCGGCCACGGAGCAGGCTGGAACTGTAAATGGGGGGGGGGGGGTATTTATTTGTGGAAAACATAACAGAGTCAGTGGTCGTTGATTTCATAGTAAAAAGTGCGACAAGTGCAACAAAATCATATCGATAATTCATTGTGAGCAACTACCAAAAGTGTCGACAATTCGAACCTTCAATAATAAATACAGTAATCAATGATGCATTAGAACTTAATATCAATTCATTGTTCGAACATGTAATCAGTACCCGTCCCATGTCAATTCATTGTTCGAACGTATAATCAATACCCATCCCGGATCAATTCATTGTCCGAACATATAATCAGTCTTATCCCATATCATTTCATGTGCTAAAAACTGCATACATATCTCATGATATCAAGGCTGAGCAATCGGGGCACAACAAGGAGTTGAGAGTTTCATTTGTACCGGCGCCATTTTGGGTGAGGTCAGGAAGGTCCAAGTATAGTCAAAATGTCTCCACCAACTCGTGGTTGGACCGGGACCTCTTTCGGCAGTCCAAAAGTTTTCGTTGAAGGGTAGCAGAGGGGACTGGCGACATGAACCATCAGTCAAAGTGGGGTGGGAGGCAACAATCTCTCCTACCGGGTCATACTGGTGTCCCACCGGAATTGATCAAGTTGGTAGTCTTGCAGGATTTTGATCATTTCAAGACTGAGGCCGGCGCCGGCATGAGCGCGCCGACGTCCCTCGGCTACGCCGTGGTCGTTCCGTGGGTGATCATGGCAGTCATTCCCCATCGGGGGTCGAGGGCCCCCGTGGCTCTTATAGAATCTTCAAAGTTGAGGAGAACGTTTCTGCACGCAGGACTCATTTTCTAGCTGAACTCAAAAGCGTTGTTGTACCGCAAAAGTAAACGAGACCCCCGCTGGGTGAGCGGAGCATCATTGCCTCGCAATAGTGGACGAGACCTTTTGTCGGGTGAGTGCAGCGCCGCTGCATCGCAAGAGTGGAGGAACCCTTTTGTTGGGTGAGTGGAGCATTGGGGGTGCAGCTGAGGGGCCCCCACCTGGGGGGGTGGGAGAGGCTCGTTCGCGCCGCCTCTCCCTCCCAGCGCACCCCACGCTGACACCTGGTGTTGATATCCGTGATGTCCGGACCAGGCGATAAGAGGGGGGGGGGTCGGAGGCAGAGGCAAGACATCCCCCCCCGTGGCCTACAGGGCGCCGCTTCAGGACCTTTTGTTGGGTGAGTGGAGCGTTGGGGGTGCAGCTGAGGGGCCCCCACCTGGGGGGGTGGGAGAGGCTCATTCGCGCCGCCTCTACCTCTTAGCGCACCCCACGCCGACACCTGGCGTTGATATCCGTGATGTCCGGACCAGGCGATAAGAGGGGGGGGTTGGAGGCAGAGGCAAGACATCCCCCCGTGGCCTGCAGGGCGCCGCTTCAGGACCGAACGGGGAGGCCAGACCAGGAGATAGGAGGGGGGGTCGGTGGCATGTGCAAGACATCCCCCCCCCAGTGTTGCCGCAGCCATTATTAAAGAAAGAAGAGGGATCCCGTCGGCCTCGGCTCCTCTCCTGGCCCGGGGGGGGGGGGTCGGTGGCATGTGCAAGACATCCCCCCCCAGTGTTGTCGCAGCCATTATTGAGGAAAGAAGAAGATCCCGTCGGCCTCGGCTCCTCTCCTGGCCGCGGGGGGGGGGGTCGGTGACATGTGCAAGACATCCCCCCCCAGTGTTGTCGCAGCCATTATTGAAAAAAGAAGAGGGATCCCGTCGGCCTCGGCTCCTCTCCTGGCCCACCTTAGGCGACGACCTCCCCGGCCGACGGCTGCCAGCAGGACTCGCCCTACACGTGCCGAAGGCCTTGTCTTCCGGATGGGCGTAGCTGCGAACCTGTTGCACTTCGGGAGTTTCCGGAATGGGGGTAGGTATCTGCTGATTTGCATCTATTTAATGTTACCGTTGTTGGGCGTGGCGGGCGGTGGGACAGACATGCTTGGAGCAGTGGGGGGGTGGCGGAGCCTAGCTACCTCGTGGCTGCCGTAACGTCAAGCTTGGCTTCTTTCACAACTTCCATGTTTCTTATTTCTAGCGAAGTCAAAAACTCATCAGTGGCCTACTGATTTTGTTCGATTTCTTTCCCTTCCTTTTCAAGTGTGTTTCATGCTAAAGTTTCTGTTTAACAGGATACAGTGATTACTTCGTATTTTACATATGTCTTCTTTATTAGGGGTACCCTCCGGTTGAGCCAGATGATGTACCTCTAATAAATGGTCCGGGTGGAACTAGTTTTTCAATCAGTGGGGAGTAGATGGGCATGATAGATTACAACGGGGGACAAAGGTCCGCGTTACCCACCCTTCACTACTTGCAAAGACTAGACAGAATATTTCTATTCCACGTTATTTGCAAACAGAGAATACCTCGAAAGAACTATTCCTTGAACAATAAATATCCAGCCAATCAATCAATCAGTGGGGAGAAAAACAGGCATGACGGATTACAACGGGGGACAAAAGTCCGCATTACCTATCCTTCCCTATCTGCAAAGGGAGACAGAATATTCCTATTCTTCTCTGTTTGGAGACAGGGAATATCTCAAAGAGCAATAATCGATAAAAAATTAGTAGGATTATAACACTTTAATAACTTATAAATATATACATCGCAACAAAAACAGTAAACACCTTAAAACATTTTTTATTAAAACAGAAGCAACAATGACAACTAACAGTAGTGATATCCTGGAACTGGGATTGTTAATGGAAAAAGATCTACAGAGAAAGCTATTGATGAATTATACTTCTCCGGAAATTTAAAACTCACAAATGTTTTATTTGTGTAATCGTTTCAGGTCAAACGGATTGTGGAAAAATTTTCAGAATGGAAGAGTCACCAAAAGGCAAAAAGTAAACTCATGTATAAAAATCTTACTATTAATGCTTGACTGAGGCCAAGGAGATCAGAGTGCATGAGTCTCAAGCTCGATCGATTGAGCTAGCCGGATCGGGCAACAAAAAGTATAAAATAGTTATGTAAATAGTTATTTAATAAAATGTTTTACCCTGTTACTTTGCTGGTGTGTTGTATATATTTATAATATTTGCATAGGGTTTGTCTTTATTTTGGGTGGGGTGGGTGGCGGAGCCGAGCTGTCTTGCAGCCATCATGGTGTGGAGCTTAGTTCATCTCACTAGTTTCGTATTTCTCATGAGGGGTTGTTCTTAATGTTTCTATTTTAGCGAGGTCAAAAAGAGATCCGATTAGTGGCCTACTGATTTTGCTCGATTCCTTTTGTTTTTTTAAACGATTTTTCACTTTCTGCAAAGACTAAACAGAGTATTGCGGCTCTGTGCTTGTTTGTAAATAGAGAATGAACCAAAGAGAACCAATTCTAAAACAGTAAATGCTTGGATATCAATCAATCAAATAGAGAGAGAAGCAGGCACGACGGATTACAACGGGGGCAAAGGCCTGCGTTAACTACCCTTCACTATCTGCAAAGAGAGAGTACTCCTAAGAGAAAAGAGGGGGGGGCAGCGTTCAAAGCACATCAGCGTGCATAAACACGAAAATGTTTTTACCTACCACGTACTTCACATTTGACAGCTTTTGATATTTGCTATTAAAAAACCATTGAAATTCACTGAAAAAACCATAGGTTATAGACCAAATATAGTTAGGAATTAGCATTTACAAAACCTTGAAAATCCACTGAAAAAACCATTGGTTATAGACCATATATAGTTAGGAATTAGCATTTACAAAACCTTAATTTACTCGCACAAAACCATAGAAATTCGCATATATAGTTATTTGCAATAACTATATATCGCGCACCCGCAATCCACTGCTGAAGATGTCACATATTACATCATTCATGACATGGTCAGTGACATCACTGATGACATCACTGATGACATCTCAAATGACATCACTGATGACATCACTGATGACATCTCAAATGACATCACTGATGACATCACTGATGACATCTCAAATGATATCACTGATAACATCACTGATGACATCTCATTTGACATTACTGATCACATCACTGATGACATCATTCATGTGATAATACGATGAACCTCTTCAGACTCTAATATAACCTTAGATACACTCAGTGTAAACAGACACTCACATACTGTCACTCATCCATGGAGTTACTCACACACCTAGTCAGTCATGCAAAGAATCAATCACACCTCCATTTGCTCAACTATACAGTTATACACACCTTACTTATTCAAACATATTCTAACACATATTTACTCTCTTATACAATCACTGATACAAGTTTTCAATGATCCATGCAGCCACTCACACATTCACTAGCTCTTATACACAGTAATTTATATATGTGAACTCTCACATGTACTGTGTTTTACATATGTACTTACTTTGACATGTAGCACTGAGATATCCATTCACTCACCAATACACTCATGCACACAGTCAACCACCCATACAGCTGTTTCCACATGCAGTTTTGAACCCATACATCTAGTGAATCAACTGCTCACACATCTATGCACAGAGTCACACACCTCCCAGACACCCACACACACACACTCACTCTCCCATACAAATACCTGGGCAACCAATCAATAACCCATATAGTTACTCATAAAACTACTGATCAACACATGCAGCAGTTTACAGAACAACAGATATAATGATGCACAAATTAAGACAGTTTAGTCACTAACCCATGCACTCAGTGAGACACATTTAATCACTCTCTCATACAGTCAGTCATGCACCTACTAAATCCTTCATCCAGACACTTATACATCCACTCATTCTTCAATATGTAAGATATATTTTTACTTTACAGAAACATACAGTCACTGGATGGTGTCATCAGTGATGTCATCAGTGATGTCATTTGAGATGTCATCAGTGATGTCACTGACCATGTCATGAATGATGTAATATGTGACATCTTCAGCAGTGGATTGCGGTTGCGCGATATATAGTTATTGCAAATAACTATATATGCGAATTTCTATGGTTTTGTGCGAGTAAATTAAGGGTTTGTAAATGCTAATTCCTAACTATATATGGTCTGTAACCAATGGTTTTTTCAGTGAATATATATATATACATATATAGTAGAAGGCAATTTACCAAAACGCGTTGATCCATTTCAACAGAATTGAAAAACTGACCAGGAAAGAAGTTGCTGTTTGTTAACTGTGTGCCGCTGGATCTGGTGTTCACTAGGCGAACGCCCAAGGGAGACATATATATACATATTTTCACTGAAAAAACCATAGGTTTTAGGGGTGTTATAGTTAGCTTGACATTTCACTCATACAAAACCATTGAAACTCCTCCGTTATAGTTAGTTGTACTAACTATAACTCGCGCGCCCGCAATCCACTGCTGATGATGTCACATATTACATCATTCATGACATGGTCAGTGACATCACTGATGACATCACTGATGACATATCAAATGATATCACTGATGACATCACTGATGACATCATCTACGTGACAATCTGATACACCTCATCATACAGTAGCATAACCTTTCAACACTCATAAAATATGGAGTACCATGTTTGAAACCATTGACACACCAACACAGTTTCTAAAAACCCACTCAGTGATTCCTATTTCAATGGTTTTGTACGAGTAAAATGTTCAGCTAACTATAACACCCCTAAAACCTATAGTTTTTTCAGTGAATTTCAAAAGGATTTTTAAATGTTACTTCCTAACGATAACATGTCTGAAACCTATGTTTTTTCAATGATTTTGAAAGGTTTTTTAAATGCTAATTCCTAACTATAACATATCGGAAACCTATGTTTTTTTTCAGTTAATTTCAAAATTTTTGTAAATGACAATATTTAAATGTATTAATTGTTATATTTATTTTCTTGATTCTGATTTACTACATTTTTTTAAACCATTTATTTTTAGATATTTTATTTTTTAAATTACATTATAATTGCATTACACATTACATTACAAAATATAGTTTCTCAGAATGAATTACTTTAATTTAAATACTTTGCAATTAGGCAATAGACTTTTGAGTACAGTAGTTACAGTTGTTGCAATGGGCAACTCAAATTAAAACACAATGCAACATTGAGCTCAATGTGAATTTCTAGTTAAATGCAATTAAATACTTTATGGATGACTTTTCTAACCACAGGACTGGATCCTACATTCAGTCCTTGGACATCTCCTGTAAACAGTTGAGTAAAAGCGTTTTGGTGACAGTAGTGATTTTTAAGGAATATTATTGTATTTTAAAAGTTGACACAAATGTTTTCACATAGAATCACCAATGTTATCCTAAAGGAGGAAATTCACAGCAGGTAAGTAGTGTTTTCGTTACTTTTTCTTACTCAGTGGTGGATCCTGTATCCAGCATTGGTGCATCTCCTGTAAACAGTTGAAAAAATGCATTTAAGTCATACAGGTGACTTTTAAGGAATATTTTTAGTTTGTGAAAATAGACACTTCGAAACTCTCCTTGGCGCATACTGGAGATACCTATTGGGCTATTTGCCCTCAGGGACCCTCAGTATTGAAAGAGAATTAATTTCCCAACTTAAAATGCGCCATGGGGCACAGTGGTGAAGGAAGGGGACGTGGCCTGAGGTGATATGTCTGCAAACACGTCCTGTGGCGCGTTTGAAGTTGGAGAATTAATTCCTCCTCAATCCTGTGGGTCCCTGGGGGCCAACTAGTCCACCAGGTACCTCCAGTATGCGCCAGGAGGCTGCGTTGCAGAGAGGTGTTCAGAGGCCACGCCCCTTTTTACAACACTCTGGAACGCAGCTCCGTGGCGCTTACAGGAGGTACCTGGTGGGCTATAGAGATCAGCACTATCTAAGCCAACTGTGGCGAAACACTCGAAACTCTTGAAGCAAGCAAGTAACTGAAACTGCATTTACCACAATGCCAGGGGCGAACCTTGCTGGAAGGAGAAGCGGTGTGCTCCCACCCCTGTTCCTACCTCGTGGGCTAGTTGGCCCTGAGGGACCCTCAGTATTGACAAGGAATTAATTCCCCAACTTAAACCGTGCCACAGGGCGTGTTTGCACACATGTGAACTCAAACCTCGCCCCCTCCCTACACCACTGTGCAAACGCACCTCGTGGCGTGTTTTAAGTTGGAGGATTACCTCCCCTTGAATACTGAGGGTCCCTGGGGTGCAGCTAGCCCACTAGCAACCTCCAGTAAGCCCACAGAACTGCGTTGCAGAGAGGTGTAAAAAGGGGCGTGGCCTCATAACACCTCTCTGCAACGCAACTCCCTGGCGCATACTGGAGGTACCTGGTGGGCTAGTTGGCCCACATGGACCCCCAGTATTTAAGGGGAATTTGTTCCCCCTCTGCAAATGCGCCGGGGCGAAATTGCAAAGTAATGTAAAAGGGGGCGTGGCCTCTGGCCGCGATTCCGTTTTTTAAAATATTTTTTTTAAGAAGGGGGCTGTGTAGCCCTTCTTTTTCAAATTTTGTGGCCCTGGGGACCCCATTCCCCAGGGCCTGCCTCCAATTTTTTTTATAATTAAAACATTGGGAAGGGGGCCGCGTGGCCCCCCTCATGAGGCCATAATCTGCCCCGTGGACCCCATCACCCGGGGCATGGGCCTTTTAAAAAATATATATATATTTGGAGGTGGGCTGCCTTGCCCCCCTCCTGTGGCCACTTATGGCCCCGGGTCCGGCCTTTTTATTTTTTATATTTCATTTTGGGGAGGGGGCCGCGTGGTCCCCATCCCTGCGAGGCTCCCACCCTGTCATTGAAAACGGCAGTGTCCCGGGGTCGTAACCCCGGGACACTGCAGGAGCCGGCCCTGGGGGAGTGGCGGTCCCCAGGGCCATCAAGGGCTCCAGTAGGGGGACCGCGCGGCCCCCCTCCCATCATTTGCATAGCCCTGGGGGGTGGTGGTCCATACGGACCCCCAAATTAAAAACGTAGTGCCCCGGGGAGGTGGCAGTCCCCAGGGCATGTGGGGGGGCTCAAGACCCCCATGCAGGTTTTTTTATTAAAAAAAAGGCCCTGGGGATGGTGGTCCCCGGACTGCGGGGGGGCCGTGCGCCCCAAGGCCATTCATTTTTTTTAAGCCCCGGGGGTAATATATATATTACCTACTGGCGGTCGCCAGTAGGCAGTTATAGTTAGGACGTAGTATCCATTGGAAAACCGCAACATTCTATTGGCAATACCTTTGGCGTCGATTGATGAATCCTCTTGATATTTTCCAAACCTTTGGCCAGCTCAGTGCCGCTCCTTCCCTGAAAGTTTGGGGGTGATTGGTCAAGCGGTGGCCGATAAAAAAGGGGGTTCTAAAACGTGTTTTCCCCATGCAATTTCCCATTGTACCTTTAGCCACGGATACAGCCCGAACGGCTGAACGGAATTACACCAAATTTGGCAGAGAGGTAGTCCTCAGGTCTGACTTGTGGCCTTTTGCTTATATGGTGTCAATCTGCTCAGTAGTTCCTGCGAAAATTATGGTTAAAGTCATTTATATATCTATGAGCGCGATGGATCCGCGGATTGTGGGAATATTGGCATCGTACCATAAGCGCACCGACCCGATCACGCGCTCAATGCTAATTGGCTGTCAAACGGTTGTAAACATTCAAAATAAGGAACTGTTGGCAGCCATTTTGTACCTCAGTAGAAGCGAGGCTGAGGAAGTCAGTGGAATATGTGTTCAAAACGGAGAAAGGGGGCAGGGTAGGAATAATTTTACCCTCTAGACCTGCTTAGGGGGTCCTAGAAGGACCCCCAGCACCCACATTTTATGTTTTTCTAAAACCGGGATGCGCGTAGGGTACGTCGACTGTGCCGTAAAATAGATAAAATAAAAAGGAGGTTTTTTTAAATAATTTGTCTCCGGGGGGTTAAATTCCGGGGGCAAAATTATAATATTTTATGTGGGGCCCAGAGGGGCCCCACAGCCTCAGGGATCGTCAGCGCCTGGGGCAAAAAAGAAAAAAAAATGGTGGCGGAGGGGTTGAAGGTCCTGAAAGCCGCGGGGACTATCACCCGTCGGGGGTTTATGTATTGTGGGAGGGGGACTACATGGCTCCCATCCTGGAGAATCCAAGGGCCCCATTATCCACCGGGGCTACAAAAAAAGTATGGCTAGGGAGGGGGGCTGTAAGGTCTACAAAGCCCCGGAGACCACCACTCCCTGGGGCTTTATGTATTGTGGGAGGGCCGGTTCCTGCAGTGTTCCGGGGTGTCCATACCACCCTCCCATAGCAAGGAAATCTGTTCTCTCTTCCAAAATCAAAATCAGATTGTTTTTCCACATGTGGAGTTGTATGTTAGTAGCTCGTGATGTGGAAAAGTAATGCTGAGTCCCAAACACTTAGAAGTTGTGCATCAAAGGCACTGGAGTTGCGCACCCTACAGATTATGAGTCATGCTTCCAGGGCATTCACACCAGGGGGCCGCACTGAGCGCTGCGCTCGGTGCGTGACTTGTAATTTTACCATAAAAAAATAGCCCCTATCAGTAATTTCTAATATCCCACCCCGGGACATTGCATGAGCCGGCCGTCGGGCGTTGTGGTCTCCAGGGCTCTAGGCATAGGGTCACGCAGTCTCTCTCTCACAATACACAAATTTCCAGGGGTGGTGGTTCCCGGGGCTTGAGGGGGGTCGTTGAGACCCACACACTTCTAATTTTGTAGTGGGGGGCCTTGGATGCGAAAGTGGTGCAAGGGGGTTGTAAATCTGGTACACAGTGTTTTGTTTTACTTTGCTTTCCTTTTTGGTCTTGTAGAGGATACAGGGTTATTATAACAGTTTTTGTACAGCCAGTACCTTTCAACTCTACCCCCAAACGGCTTTCTGCCTGTTACCGTAGTAACAGTTCATTGAACACTTAAATGAGCACAGAGGATAGAAGTTCACTACACTATGTTGGTAATGGAAAAAGTTACTGTGCTGGAGTTTTTAAACTTTTTCATAGGAACCGTTAGTCATAGGTTTAGACTCTGGTAAAGATCTGGTAAAGAGTTAGCCTCAGACTTATACTTCAAATTATAAATATCATTTCTATTGGGGACTGCTTACCCCCTCCAAAAAAAAGATGTATATACTTATTTTTTTATTAACTTTTATTAAAACAATAAATAACTGGAATAGTAACTTAAAGATCACAATTCCATAAATAACTAGAAACATAACTTTAACAAAGCAATGTGATAGGAGTCCAATAGAAGTACGGTAGGTAAGAAAATTAGTGTTTAAAATTAGATTGTCTGACTAAATGAGGTCAAACATTGCAAGTCAAATTAACAGTTGAAGATATTTCCTTCTTTTAACATGTGCAGTGTGCCTGATACATTTAACTTGTCTTATATGCTTGCGTTCAAGCGGTGTCTGTATGAAAGAGCCTACTGCGTCAGATTTACATTACAGAACAACAGGTCTTTAAAATGATTCAGAGATGAGATAGAGTTAGGTGAGAGATCAAGTCATTATGTAGGACAATATTGTTTAGGTCTTATTCACAAGACTCTTGCGCCACTTTTGTGTTACTTTTCTCATGTTGGAAGTGATGCAAAAGTGGCGCAAGGAGCTTGTAAATAAGGTTTTTCATTTCTAATGCATTTAATCAGAGGCATTGTATATCTAGGTCGCTCTGCTTACCTTGTGTAAACACTGTGGCCAATCGAGTTCACAACTTGAACTCAGCTTTGGTTGGTCACGGCAGAGTGGACAGCAGTGTCCATAACTTTAAAAGAGAAAGAGAAATGATGTGAGAGGTAGAGAGAGAAAGAGAGAGAAAACAACATTAAAACTGTGAGAGAGTGAAAGTTATAGATGGAGCAGTTAATAGTGGAGAAAATACTCGTAGCTCACTTTTTGCCTTGGTTGTGTGTCCAAGGACATGCTGGTTTATAGTGTGCCCTCCAGTTTAGTGATCCAAAATATAGTATATAGAGTTAGTCATAGTAAAGTACATACAAAAGTGGCATAAGGGGCTTGTAGATTTGCCTCTCAGACTGTGGTAATCTATCTATTGTCACTGCTCGGAGGTAATTGTACATTCCTACGTAGTGAAGCTGCCGCACACTACCCACTCTCTCCTTTCAGAGATGACTTGTCATTTCGGAAAGAAGATTTTTTGCACACCTTGTGCCATTGGCGTGATTCAAAGAGTGTGCACCACGATCCGTAGCAGCCTTCTCAAATGTTGTTACGATGACCACGCATCATCGCAGAATCCTCGAACGTTGAGTTTTAGAGGTGTTGGGGGGTATGTCAATTTGTGAAACACAACTCGTAAGATAAAAAGGTAGTTAACATTGTGTGTAATTTTTTTATCAAAGGAGAGAGTGACTGCAAAGAATATTTGCAGCTCAACTTTCTGTCACCAGTGTGTTTTTCACCGCGTGCTGGGTCATAATACACCATGAAGCTCTACATCTAAAAGAAAGATGTTATGTTTGATAATTGTTGCTATCTTAATGTGGAGTTGAATAACATCGGCCTTTCACACACGTTCCCTCTCACACTTAAAAGAACTATTTGTATATGTTATAGTCCGGACGTTTGAGGGATTATAAAAACTTTCCTGTTTTTGGGAGAAAAAAAATGTACATGTAATTTGATACACTATATAGGACTGCGTTTGTCTAAATCGCTGCATCGCTTTTTTGTATCCAGTCTGCTACAGTCCTTCGACTCCCTCCAATGCTCACCCAGGCCCCACTACGCACCTTTTCGTGGACAGGACACCTTCTGCTTCATGTAGTCCCGATCTGCCACTAAGAAGTCTCCTATATGTTTCTGAGTCTTGATATCGGTATGGCTAATGATATACTCGTGCTCCCGTCATCATCGCAGGTTCCTCACCCGCTCAGTGCTTCTGATACCACTAACTCAGTGACCAAAGAGGCCACACAACTAGTGGTGGGCCCCCTTACTCGGTGGTTCGGGCAAACATGAGGCGTTTGAATCATTAGGACGGGCCATCACAGCGCTTGGGATGGGAGCAACTCTAAAATGGCGTAGAGCACGTGCGCCTGCCTTTTTTATTGGTACGGTCACGTGTGTAGTGACGGGAGTGCTGGATGAGTGTGGTGTGGGTGTATATCATCCATGAGGGAGTGTGTTGTGCTGTTCTGACAACTAGACTTGGAACTAAGAAATCACTTCAATGGAAATCTGGGCAATGTTTCGTTGTTGTGTTTTCCTGGAAAGCGTAAGTGGAGTGGGCTGGCTTGACGTGTGCCAGTGCTGCGCGAGGCTCTGAACCATGATTCCAGAGCTATGGGCATAGTCCCGCCATGAGCTATATGAGAAATCAAGTAATTTGGGTGTCCGTTTTGTAGTGCTGATATCACCTGGGCCTTAAAAACAAATGTGTCATTATATCTGTAAAGTCCTACAACTTGGCCAACATGGAAGGTACGAGGTATCACTGACTCTGTATTTATTCATAGTTGCATACATAAAAGATGGTGGACATGACGCATTTCTGTGATTATGAATTGTTTATTGTACATTCAGTGGAGTGTTGTAGCTGTAGTAATACAGGGCTGTGAAAGGTTTAAGTTGTAGTTTTTGGCACATGAAGGGCAGCTAATATATATACGTATGTGGTTATTCAGGTACACTGTAGAACTTGGTGCTGGAAATCAGTGTTCGAGTCTCAGAGTTGCGCCCACACCCTGTTATTGTAGAGTAATGACGTAACGTACTCGTGCCTGAAAATGTATTGTAAATACGGTGCTCATGTAAATAGCTGATATAGTTTGGGGTTGATTTTGCACTATATAAATATGCTTAAAAAAAAGGAGGAATAGCCCACATTTACTGTCACAGGTAAGATGGTTGCATACACTATTTACAGCACATTATACTGTGGTGGAGGAGCAGCATTTTACAAACACAATAAATACACAAACACAAATAGATAGTTGAAGTGGGTACAGGCATGTGTGTTCGACTCCATTTTATTACGTTGTTGTTGGTAAAAAGTAGAATAGTAATCATGATATCATATACAGATATGTAATCATAAATGGTTTATGACTTCTGCTGTAAAAAGGTAGCAGCATTGTATGTCAAATAATATACAGAAGATTCTATCGTAAAGAGTTCATGAGTTTTGGTGGACTGCGGTAGGGGTGGTTTGTGTGGAGCCTGCAATGATGCGTGGTCCAGGCAGACCGCATTGGTAAAAATGTGTTTTGACTATTGAATTTTGCTTTAACAAGGGCGCATGGCGATTATTTACGGTGTACTGAGATAGTGGTACATCTGCTGTTTATCGTGTGCTTACCCTGCGATGATGCGTGGTCTGAACGGGCTGCACTGGAATAATTCACTGTTGCATACTGGACTATATGAACTCTGAGGGGGGAAAAAAAGTAGCATTGATGGTTATCAATTGCTGTGAAAACTAGGTGTACTGATTGCTCCTCATAACAAATTAAACGATTCCTCTCCACGTAGTGCACTGTAACTTTCACAAATTGGGGATGTATGTCTGGTGGCAATGTTGAAGGTGATACTCCAGAGGTACTTGGTATTGCTGGTGGTGGAGGTACATTTTGGCACAATCTTGTACATTGTTTGTTATCATAGTTCACATGATGCAGCTATTGAAGGTGCTTGCACATACTAGCAGTGCAACAGCACTATTTTTTCCTCTGCTTTAAATAAATTGAGGTTGAATTTAATGTTGTCTGTAGTGTAGATAAAAAGGTAAATTCAAGTTGTGAACCCTACTATGCACAGTGTACATAGAAGCTAGTAGTCAGTACAGTTATAGAACAATGTTTTTTTCACTTATTGTAACAAAATCTGAATACAAACAGTATCATTGTCTCTACATTAAATAAATCAAGGTTGAATTTCCTACTGTCTATAGTGTAGATGCAAAGGTGAATTCAAGTTGTATACCCTGCTGTCCCCAGTGTAGATCTTAGGGTGGAGTGCATCATCTGCAATTATGATTGAAGTGGAAGAAAGAACATATATGCAGCGTGCATTTTATCATTCAACTAAATGTATATGTGATATAAAATAATTTTTTAAGGAAGCATAATAAAGGGATATTGTGTAGGGTTTGATAGGTGTTATACTTAGTTTGGTTTCTACTGAGTTAGTGGTATCTAAAACAAGAAGGTTCTGTGGAGCCTGCGATGATGCGTGGTCGGGCGGCACAGTAATTGGAGTAATGTGTTTTGTCAATTGAATTCTGCATGAATTCCATTTAAAAGAGACAGTATGTCTCGCTGTGACATAATACTGTTCACTCTTCTTTCTGATGATTTATGGTGCACTGAGTTAATAGTATCTTTGGCGCTGAACTTGTACGTGCCCTGTGATAATGCGTAATACAGGAGGGCTGTACTGGGAGCAATGATTTTTACCTAGTGAATTCTGCTTTAATAAGGTTAGGGGGAAATGACTTGTGGTGCAGTGATTTAGTGGTACCGAAAGAACTCAGCGTGTGTGTACCCTGTCATGATTCTTGGTTCGGGGGGGGTCGCAGTGGTATAATGTCTCTTGTCTACTGGAATACGTGATGTACAATCGTCATTCTATCTGAAAAAATCTGAACACATACATTTATTATTTATTTATTTATTATTTATTTATTTTGAGTATTTGTATAGCGCAGCTGATACCTTGCAGGCTTCCTGGCGCTGGAGAATACTCTACTGAGGAGAAACCAAAGGAAATAGCAAGCGGGAAGATTTAGGGGAATAACCAGGTCTTGATCCGCTTCCGAAAGGGAAGGAGTTGTGAGATTTGGCGTATGTCGATGGGCAGACTGTTCCATAATTTGGCCGCTGCGACCCTGAAAGATCTGCCCCCGGTTCTGGCTTTGTTGTATCTGGGCACTTTTACCAGCCAGGCCGAGGATGATCGCAGGTCTCTGGTCGGAGTGTACCACAGGAACAGAGCTTGCAGAGGTCTGGGCCCGAGTCCGTGCAGAGCCTTAAAGACAATGCAGAGGGACTTGAAAGCCACACGCTGCTTCAAAGGTAGCCAAAGTAGCTTGGCTAGGGCCGCTGTGGCCGAAGATCTCCTCGTCCATCCGAGAGCTAGCTTGGCAGCGGCTGACTGAATTCTTTGAAGCCGGTCTAGCAGCGTAACTGGAGACTCAAGGAGCAATGCGTTACAATAGTCGAGGCGACTGAGAATAGTGCGCCTGACTATCAACGCCCGAGCTTGTGCAGGGAGGAGTGGCATAATTTTACGCAGGGAACATAGAAGAGCTGAGCATGTCCCCACTGTTTTAGCGACCTGGGTTTCCATACTCAGCTTGTTATTGAGCATGGCTCCCAGGTTGCGGACCGAGGTAACTGGCTGAGGTTTGTCCCTTGTCTCTGGAGGCCAGAAATCACTCAGGAACTGGCGAGGTATGTTGTTACCAGCGCAAAACAGAACCTCTGTTTTGGAGGAGTTAAATTGTAGGGAGTTCCTGTGCAACCACCCAGCCGTCTCTCTTAGGCAGTCGTGGAAGGAAGTTAAGGGGATGGAGTCTTCTCCCTCCCAGGAGAGAATGAGCTGGGTGTCGTCAGCATAGTTGATCGTTTTTATCCTGAACGACTTAATTAACGTGATCAAAGGTTTGAGATACACGTTAAAAAGGATGGGACTGATGGAGGAGCCCTGGGGAACTCCCTGGGGCACAGGTGCAAATGCGGATTGGAATGGGGGGAGGGAGACAGCCTGTCTCCTGTCCCGCAGATAGGAATGAAACAATACAATACAATTGTCTCTGCATTAAATTAATCAAGGTTGAATTCCTTATTGTCCGTAGTGTACATGCAAAGGTGACTTCAAGATGTAAACCCTGCTGTCCGCAGAGTACATCGAAGGCTGTAGTTGACACAGATATTAAGGAATGCTTTTTTTGTTACATACTTTAACAAAATCTGACGACACAGTACTATTTTTCTGCTTTAAATAAATCGAGACTGAATTTGGCATCCTTTAACAAAATAATCTTTGCCTTACATAAATCAAGGATATCTTGAATGCTGTCCGAAGTGTAGATGGAAAGCTGAATTCAAGTTGTGAACCCTGTTGTACGCAGTGTGGGTTGAAGGCAGTAGTTGACATAGACATCGAGGAATGCTTTTAGTCACTTATTTAAACAAATTCTGAAGACATAGTACAGTTGTCTCGGCATTAAATAAATGAAGCTGAATTTCCTACTGTTCATAGTTTAGCAAAATATGAGGGTGAGATTGAATTCAATGTTGTCTGTAGTGCTTCTGCACAACTGATATCAAGTTGTAAACTCTACTGACGGCACTGTAGATCGAAGGCAGAAGTCTTTTAGTATCTTCATTTCTCTCTTGCGAAGTTTCCGGATGTTTTGTCTGAAGACGTTTCCTCATATTTGCTGTTCCACAAGACTATTTTTTTGTAGGATCACCCCTGCACAGCATTGCCTTGCAGATTTTGGAAGTGACTTTGGTAGCATTAACTTTCTTCTGCATCGGAGGAAAAGTAAAAAACTTCCAGACAATTGGGGACGGATTCCGATCCGGTAAAAAGCGCTCCGAATAGCCGTTCTGAGCATTTTTCCCGTACGAATTGTACCCTGCAACGTCCCCGGTACGTACGACGAAGAACGATTCATACCAGGAGCTGGACTCCGTACGAATCGTAAAGAGACCGTACGACTCTAATCTCCGTATGAGTCTCACTCGGAACCCATTGTACACGACATCTGTATGGTCCCTGCTTGTTTATACGACCCAGCAAGTACGATACGTGTCGGGTACGCACCGTAGGACCCTTTTTCTACGGGAGCTGAAAACAGCCGTAAAAGCAGAGTTCGCGACGAAACAGGTATGGAATGGCCCCCAACAGGTACGGCGCGTACCCCCCATGATCGGAGGGGTAGTAGATTGAAGGCAGTAGTCGACACAAACATCGATGAATGCTATTTTGTCACAGTTAACAGAATCTGAGGACACAGTACAATTGTATCTGCCTTAAATAAAGCAAGGCTGGATTCAATGCTGTCCGTAGTGTTGATCCAAAGCTGAATTCTACTGGTATCAAGTTGTCAACTCTACTGACCGCAGAATAGATTGAAGGCAATTCTCAGCACAGATACTGAAGACAAATTTAGATCCAAAGTTGAATTCAAGTTGTGAACCCTGCTGTCCGCAGTGTCGATGGAAACCACTAGTCAATACAGACATAAGTCTGTGGTGCTGTGTCAGTAAGTTCACAATCGGCCTGTATCGAGGAGGCACGCAGTCATGGTGGCAGCCACGTGGAAGGGTGGGGACCTTCGCAGGGGTGCAGTCTCTTTTCTTTGCAGAAGTCAACCACACCCAAGGCGTGGCCTAATTATTTATAGTCTTACGTTGAAGTTGTTTAAGTTGGACTAGCCCACTCTGCTTCTGTTTCAAAGTGGAAGGGGTGAACACAGCTACATGACCAAAATATTCCCCAGTTTCTGAGATAATATGGTTGCGTCCACTAATCAGTGCACTACACATATCAAAGGTATATCTACTCACTGAAAAGTTTTTGATTTCTATAGTGAATTGTGTATAGTATTTCACCGGTAGTCTTAGTGTTGTGTACATTAATGTTGATGTTAGAGTTCTTTCCCTTATACATACTTGGTTGCCACATCTCTGTAAATTAAGCTAGTGTGCTGTTGAGGGGATGTATTATTTTGGAAAGATTTGTTGTCCTGTTTTGCGCTGCCTTTGAGGTAGTAGGAAGGAGAGGTCCGTGGGGGTGGTTGTAGTGGTAGTGGTAGTGGTGCTGAGTATTGTGATTTTGTTTGGTGTGGGAAGTGTATAAATACAATCTGTAACACATATTGCTCTTTAAACATGGGTGTGAGTTGGATGTAATTCACGTAGTACATGTTCGACGTTCTTACAGAAGTTAAATGTTGATGTTAATTTGTTAGTGGTAAGTGGAACTATTGCCTGATGTTTTATGTAGCATTGCAGATTTGGATTCTGGTTGAAAATATAGGGAAGTGGTCAACATAATAAGTAGACATTTTCATTTAAAAAACCTTTGAAATTCACTGAAAAAAACATAGGTTTCAAGCAGGTTATAGTTCGGAATTATCATTTAAAAAACCTTTGAAATTTACTAAAAAAAAAAAGGTTTCAGGCAGGTTATAGTTAGGAATTAGCATTTACAAAACCTTAGAAATTCACTGAAAAAACCATAGGTTTTAGGAATGTTATAGTTAACTGGACATTTCACTCATACAAAACCATTGAAATTCCTCCGTTATAGTTAGTTGTACTAACTGTAACTCTTGCGCCCGCAATACGCTGGTGATGATGTCACATATTACATCATTCATGACATGGTCAGAGACATCACTGGTGACATCATGGATGACATCTCAAATGACATCACTGATGACATCATCCACGTGACAATCAGATACACCTCATCATACACTACTATAATCTTTCATCACTCACTGTAAAATATAGAGTACCATATTTGAATCCATTGACAGAGAAATACAAGTATCTAAAACCCGCCTCAGTCATTCTTTTATCTACACAAACATGTAATCAATTATCTATAGATTCACTCATACATGCTGTCAATGAGCAATAGAATACTATGAAATATACTTATACACCTATATTGACATTACACACCAGCTCACATCCTATTTACTTATGCAGTCATCCTGCTCACTTATGCAAACAATGGATCATACTTATATTTACTGAGCTACACACTTATACAAACACTGCTTCATTTAATCATATCGATAGTAACTCATACTTAGTGTGTTATAAAATCACTATTACAAGTATACAGTTATCCATACAGTCACTCAGGCAATCAATGAGTCTTATGTATACTTATTTATATACAACAAATGTCACATACACTGCCTTTCAATATTCTAGTTTGTTGGACATGTGACATTGAGAGATATATTTGCTCATCAGCACATCCATATACATATTCACTCACCCAAACAAGTATTATAATATGCAGCCTTAACATCATATACCTACTGAATCTACTATTGACACATCTTTGGGCAGTCTTAGACCCCCCACCGAACCACACACAGATTCACTCTCCCATACAAATAATCAGTTAACTAACCAATAACTAATATAGACTTTCACGTAGCTACTAACTAACTGGTGGAGCAGTGTGTTGCCGGTGGCAGAGGCAGCCCCCTTCACTCGGCGCTAATAATTTCAGTTTATGAGGGACACTGTGCGCGCTGTTATCACGGCGAATGTTTTTAAATAGCAACCAGGCTTGACTTTTAAAACGCTCAGTGTGGTGAATTCTTTGTGTACTTACTTCCTGCACACTAACTCTCCCTCTCCCGCCCCGGTCCGCCGCGTCCAATCATGGACGATTGATGCGGAGGGCGAGGAGGAGCCTTGTACATCCGGGCTCTGGGAGCTGAACTCAGCGCTCTAGCGACGCTGAAACTGACGAGGGTATTTAAACAGCTGGGATACCGCGCTCGCTGTGGAGCAGTGTGTTGCCGGTGGCAGAGGCAGCCCCCTTCACTCGGCGCTAATAATTTCAGTTTATGAGGGACACTGTGCGCGCTGTTATCACGGCGAATGTTTTTAAATAGCAACCAGGCTTGACTTTTAAAACGCTCAGTGTGGTGAATTCTTTGTGTACTTACTTCCTGCACACTAACTCTCCCTCTCCCGCCCCGGTCCGCCGCGTCCAATCATGGACGATTGATGCGGAGGGCGAGGAGGAGCCTTGTACATCCGGGCTCTGGGAGCTGAACTCAGCGCTCTAGCGACCCCTCCCCCTTTTAGGATAAATGTGCTTAGGACAGCGTCCGCGCAGCGGACGCGTGCAGCGGGCGCGCCGGAAGCGCGCCGAAGTCGAGCCAAAGTCCAGCCCGTCTGCGCCCGTCCGCGGTCGGACGGGGCGCGGGGCCACGGACCCTGGCAGGCTGACACTAACCTCTATAAGGTATGATAGACATGCTTTACTAGCACTTCAACCCGACACGTATGCTACCTGTAAGCATACCATGATGGCCCAGTCACTCACAAAATGCGGGAGGTGTAGATTTGATCCCCGCCCCCAAGTCCCAGATACCAACTCCGGGCCCATCATCAAGGCAGCTCTGCTGAATTGTAGATCGCTGCGAAAGCATGCGCTGGAAATCTACCACTTGGTTGACGACCGGAAACTTGACATCCTGTTCTTAACGGAGACCTGGCTGGATGAATATTCGGATCCAGATATCATTCAGGCGTTACCTAACGGATATGCTATATCCAGGTTAGATAGAAAGGACGGTAGAGGAGGTGGCATTGCCATTATCACTAAAGTACCTCTCGTCTGCTCCCTTGCACACACTCAGGTTGATCATAGTGAAGCTGGCATCTTCAATATCAACACTGGTCCTAATCACTCGATATCAGGCATTCTGATATATCGCCCACCGGGTAGATTATATGATTTTACTTCCACCCTCATGGAGGTGGTCACCCATCTTGCTCTAAGGAAATCTAAACTGTTAGTTCTGGGTGACCTTAATGTTCACTTTGATGATCCTTTAGATAAAGATGCAGCTGACATATGTATGGAACTGCAATCGGTTCAAGTTGACCTAAAAAATAAAGAACCCTCACACCAACTAGGGCATCTATTAGACCCCGTCTTTGGTAACTGGCTGGGAGTGCAGACTACTGATCCCATACCTATTCCCTGGTCGGATCATTTTATCATTCCCATATCAGTCCAACTGGAAAAAACTGAGCTCTTTCGGCAGCAGTCTCTGCGGTATAAACGCAGGAAATGGAAAAGTTTTTCCTTAGACTCCTTTACTCAAATTGTCAAGGATGAAGGTCCTCCGATAGGAGCTGACTGTGAGGCTGCCAATGAAAGCCTAAACAATATTGTCACAAAGGCTCTGGACATTACAGCCCCTAGCCGCACCATGTCCATTGCCAGAAGGTCTCAGAAAAGTGCTCCTTGGTTCGGACAAGATCTACAGACCATGAAAACGGTCTGCAAGAAACTTGAGAGAGCCTGGCGTTATAAATTCTGTGCAGACATAAAAATACAGTATAAAACCACACAGAAAGAATATTATAAAGCCGTCCGCCTTGCAAAAGCTGAGCACTATCACACTCGTATTACGGAAGCTGGCAACTCCTCTAGGGAACTATTCCAAATCTATAAGGAGATATCCATAGTGGAGATGTCCTCCTCTATCCAAAATGATTCAGTGGAATCATGTAATAACATAGCTCAGTACTTTGCTGGCAAAATAAGTAAAATCTATACCAGCTTCTCTAAACAGGGAGCCCCGGCCGCAGATTTCGTTGAAAATGAGAAATGTGTAAACACACCGGTCTGTCTCAAATCTTTTGAAGTCCCTTCCTATGAAATGCTGTCTAAGATGTGCAACAAGATCAAGTCGGGATCGCCCAGAGATCCGGCTCCTCCTAAAATACTAGCTGAAGCTTTCTCAGTTCTGGAACCTCATTTGAGGCACTTGTTACTAACATCCTTTTCAACCGCATGTCTCCCAGAGGTATGGAAACAGGCTATAGTGCTACCTATTAAGAAAAAGCCCAACATCAGTGTGGATGTAATGGATAATCTACGACCCATATCCCTTCTACCGTATGTTGCCAAGTTGGCAGAAAAAATTGCTAACACCCAACTGATGGAACATCTGGAGACATATAATGTTTTCCATAATTCCCAGTCGGGTTTTAGATCAGGGTTCTCAACGGAGACAGCCCTCCTGAGGGCCACCGAAACCCTACGTGAGGGAGCAGATGAGGGAAAGACAATGGCCCTCATCATGCTTGATCTCAGTGCCGCTTTTGACACTGTAGCACACTCCATCCTGCTACAGTGTCTAAATAAAGCTGGAGTCACCAATAAGGCACTGGGATGGCTGAAGGCTTTTTTGCTTGACAGAAGCTTTCAAGTCCAAAGGGGGAGCTTTCTCTCCGACAGGGTGAGGCTGGAGCAGGGGGTGCCTCAGGGCTCTGCCCTGAGCCCCACCCTGTTTAATCTATATATGGCCCCTCTGGCAGAGGTAGTGCAATCGTTCGGCGTGGAGCTTGTCTCCTACGCCGACGACACGCAGCTCCTTATTTCTCTGACCCAAGCCCCCTCTAAGGAAGCTGACAATTTCAATGTCTGTATGACTAAACTTGCCACTTGGATGAACGACCACTGTTTGAAACTGAACGGGACTAAGACGGAGGTCCTCATCATGGGAGGCAATGAGGCTAAATGGACGAATGAGTGGTGGCCCAGCTGCCTTGGTCCTTTGCCCTCCCCATCCCGAGAGGCGAAGAACTTGGGTGTTTGGGTGGACAATAAATTGTCCTTTGACAGCCACGTAAGAAAAACGGTGGGCAAATGCTTTGGGGTAATGAAAACTCTGAACCGTACCCTTGACCTGTTACCTATTGATTCCAGGCGTACCATGACGCAAGCACTTATAACGTCCCGTATTGATTACGGAAACGTGCTGCTCATGGGTACATCTGAGAAAAATATTAAAAAGCTTCAGGTGCTACAAAATTCGGCAGCTCGCCTGGTCTTAAGGCTCCCTCGGCGAGCTCCATCTCGCCCCTCTCTTGAAGCCCTTCATTGGCTGCCCATCAGGAAGAGGATTGATTTTAAAGCTATGCTGTGGTGCCATAAAATAATTCATCACAGAGCACCGGCCTACATGTCGGATTTGGCTACTGTCTATGAACCGAGCAGGTCGCTTAGGTCTAAAGGTATGGGCCTGCTCAGAACCACACGCCCCAAAAAGGCCAGAATGGGAGGCAAATCCTTCCGGACTTTGGCGGCCAGGAAATGGAACCTTCTTCCTGCAGATATCAGGATGGAGAACAATGAAATCCTGTTTAGAAAGAAACTAAAAACCTGCCTTTTTACTTGGTGATGGGTTTTTCCTCTACTCTCTCTTACACTCTCTCCACAGCGCGGGGACACGCCGGGAGGCGTCACCAGGCGCTCTACAAGCTCCTTTAAATTAAAAAAATTAAATTAAATTAAATTAAAACTGGTGAAGCAGTTTACACAACAACTGGGAAATTAATACAGATATTCACACAGTTTAGTCACTATCCAATGTATTTAATGAGACACTATAAATTAGTTAAGTAAATAGTTAATCACACTGCTACTATATCGTCCTTCTAGACCAGAGCTTTCCAAACTGTGTGTCCCGACACAGTACTGTGTCGCCTGCAAAGGGTGGGTGTGTCACGGGATGACACCGGTATTATTGGGCACGTAGCACATAACTTCTGCTAATTAAGAGGCATTCCTTTGAAAGAGTGTCAGCAAACACCGCTGCAGCAGCGCAGACTCCCTGACACTCTGCTCTATGGGGGCCCGGGAGATTCACAACAAAGCAGTAACTTCAGGTCTTTTAAAGACATGAAAGTACTGGGGTGCGGCTGTGTGTGTGTCCAGGAAGCTGTCTATGCCCATGCTGAAACACACGCAGGGTGAGGGGACAGAGTGTGACAGACAGAGGGAGACAGACAGAGGAAGATAGAGGGAGGAAGACAGAGGGAGGGAGTCAGAGGGAGGGAGACAGAGGGAGGGAGACAGAGGGAGGGAGACAGAGAGAGGGAGACAGAGAGGGAGAGAGGGGGAGAAGGATGGAGACAGAGGGATGGAGACAGAGGGAGACAGAGAGAGAGACAGAGGGCGACAGACAGAGAGAGAGGGAGACAGAGAGAGAGAGAGACAGAGGGTGACAGACAGAGAGAGAGGGAGACAGAGAGAGAGGAAGACAGAGGGCGACAGACAGAGAGACAGAGAGAGAGGGAGACGGAGGGTGACAGACAGAGAGAGAGGGAGACAGAGAGAGGCAGGCAGAGGGAAGAAGACAGAGAGAGAGGAAGACAGAGAGGGAGGGAGATGGAGGGAGACAGAGAGAGGAGGGAGACAGAGGGAGACACAGGAAGACACAGGTAGAGGGAGACAAAGGGAGAGGGAGACAGAGGGAGACAGAGGAATGGAGACAGAGGGAGGGAGACAGAGGGAGGGAGACAGAGGGAGGGAGACAGATGGAGAGAGACAGAAGGACGGAGACAGAGGGAGGGAGATAGAGGGATAGAAACAGAGGGAGACAGAGAGCAGGAGACAGAGGGCGACAGACAGAGGGAGGGAGACAGAGGGAGGAGGGCGACAGAGGGAGGAGGGTGACAGAGGGAGGGAGACAGAGGGAGCGAGACAGACTGAGAAAGACAGAGGGAGGTAGACAGACAGAGGGAGACAGACTGAGACAGACAGAGGGTGACAGAGGGAGGGAGACAGTCAGGGGGAGACAGAGGAAAGGAGGGGGAGGGAGACAGAGGAAGACAGAGAGAGACAAAGAGAGAGGGAGAGAGAGATGGAGCCAGAGAGGGAGACAGAGGGAGGGAGACAGAGGGAGGGAGACAGAGGGAGGGTGACAGAGGGAGAGAGACAGAGGGAGAGATGGGGAGGGAGACAGAGGGAGACAGAGAGGGAGAGAGAGAGAGAGAGAGAGAGAGAGAGAGAGGGAGAGGGAAGGTGACAGAGGAATGGAGACAGAGGAATGGAGACAGAGGGACGGAGACAGAGAGACGGAACCAGAGGGAGACATAGAGAGGGACACAGAGAGCGGAAGACAGAGGGAGACAGACAGAGGAAGGAGGGTGACAGAGAGCGAGACAGAGGAAGCGAGACAGACAGAGAGAGACAGAGGGAGGTAGACAGACAGAGGGAGACAGACGGAGGCAGCCAGAGGGAGACAGGGGGAGGGAGACAGAGGGAGAGAGAGGAAGGGACACAGAGAGAGGGAGACAGTTAGAGAGAGAGAGAGAGAGAGAGAGAGAGAGAGAGAGAGAGGGGGGGGATAGAGTGAGTGAAACCCCCCCGAACCCCCTTAGATGGTTTGGGCTCACTCACTACGATCGCTCGCGCTACACTGCCTTACTGTGTCACAAAATGATGTATCTTCAGAAAGCGTGTCACCAACATGAAAAGTTTGGAAAGCTGTGTTCTAGACACTTATACATCCACTCTTTCTTCAATGCAGATTGCTATATATATAATACATATTTAAATATCAAACCAAACCACATTCACTGGATGATGTAATCAGTGATGTCATCAGTGATGTCACTGACCATGTCATGAATGATGTAATATGTGACATCATCACCAGTGTATTGCGGGCGCAAGAGTTACAGTTAATACAACTAACTATAACGGAGGAATTTCAATGGTTTTGTATGAGTGAAATGTCCTGCTAACTATAACATTCCTAAAACCTATGTTTTTTTCAGTGAATTTCTAAGGTTTTTTAAATGCTATTTCCTAACTATAACCTGCCTGAAAAATATGTTTTTTTTCAGTGAATATATATATATAAACACATATATATATCTACGAATGGTCGCTTTACTATTGCTTCATGTGATCAAGGCTGAAACGCGTCATGCCGAATGAGCAATGAAGGAACTTACTGCACAAAAAGAGTGGTCCGTCTCCTTCTGTGGTGTAACTGCGGTGAAGAGACGGAGTCACCAATCCGCAACACAGCCCAATAGGGGAGCGCCTTGATGTGGTCACTGCACACAATAACTTGTGCAATCTCCCATCCCCAACTGCCAGCACATACGTCAAAAATCAAGGCATCCCATGCACGGGTGTAGCGGTTGCACTCCTGGTTGTGGGCCAACAGGGGGCACACACACAAGTCATAATACAGTTCAGCTACCGTTGTGTTGGATAGGCAGACCTCCATCGGCCACTCATATGTGCTTGATCGATAGTGGAACCACGGCTGGACGTATGTGACGTACACAAGACAGAAGCTCAGATGGTAACTGGTTTGCAACACTGTCAGTGGCACTGATCCCAACAGATGCAGCATTCGTGCACAGTACAGTTTCACATGACAGGGGCTGTGCATGTGCCTGGCATTGGCTGCCATTGCGTTTGTTGGTCTCACAACACCGGCACTCTTAAGACCGGTGGCAGTTCTGTGGACAATATGCCACAGCTCCAAGCAATGAGTTGTATGTGTGTGAAACGTTCGGACATATGGGTTGTTTTTTACCAATGTATCAAGGGCATCCCATGCAGGTGTACCTAGAGCAGAGACAAGTGTGTGTGGGGTGTGGACACATTGGTCTTTCATTAGCGCAGTTCGTGGAGTGCGAGTCGTCAGAGTCTGGTATGGTATCTCACTCAGGGGGTGACGGCCGCATTCAAGCCCAAGGTCGGAGGTTCGGATATCCTTCTGCCTTGTGTATTGAGTCAAAGGAGCTTTCATACCTAATTTTAGTATGACTACTGCTTGCATTTCTGAAATGTGATGTGGCCTTCGCACTGAAATTGATGCCAGTCCTTAGAGTTAGGGTTCACCAATTGCAAAACACACACAACAGTTGGCATGTGTGAGCCAAGGACCCGATTGTCCTCGCACTCCTTGTTCAGTCTCTCTCTTTCTTTCTCTCTCTCTCTTTCTCTCTTTCTTTCTCTCTCTCTCTCTCTCTCTCTCTCTCTCTGTCCTTTGATGAGTGCCTGACACACCTTCTTATCTTGGATATTGTCTTGCAGGCTGTCACTTACAGATTGTGCAGGGATGACCCACCATGACTCTTCTAAATAGTTGTTTAGAGACAATTTTGATTGTGAAATTTTGTTTGGACTTTCAATGGTGAATGATTGATTCTGCTTTTTCTGTACTCACATGAATGTTATTTGTTGTAGTGGTGTGACATCAGGCGAATGATTTTATTCCGAATTTCGTGACGTTGATGCGCAATCTCTTGGTCGGGGAGTTGGAGGGGGGCCCGGGGGTAAGGCCCGAGGTAGTGGAGGGTGGGTTTGGGAGTGGTGGCGGTGGGTGTTGTGGCCCTCTTGGGTGTCCGAGCTGCCTTATCGTTGGCTCCATGGCATCTGTTGTTCTTCAGGTATGGCTCTGAGCTGGGCTCCCTTATCTGGTTGTAGTCCGACTTTATACCAGGTGAGAGCAGGTGTTAAATTCCTGCTGCTAATGCGCCTCATCACCTGTTTTATGATCTTATCGCAGATCGGCTGGTCATTGAGAATGTTGTGACGTGGTGTTGTTACGGCTTTTTGCACGGGAATGGCTACTCTGCATCTCATTAGCGTTAGTTGCCAGGGTCATCTGTGGTGATATTTTTTGCGGCTGCTATCGCAGGTAAACTGGTGATATGGGCTGTTAGCACCAGCTTGTGAATGGGCCGATACATTTATCACAACTTTCTCTTCAATAAAGTGTTGATATCTCTGCGATATGTCCTTGTGAATATGCACCCATAGTTAGTGTTAGGCAGATGGTGGAAGCAAATAGCATTCCACCAGGATCTAAAAGTGACTTTATCTGCTTGTTTCCAGTTTGAGCTAACAATAAATCTAAAAGTTTCAAACTTATTGGTGATTGAGGCCATTGAGGAGATAAGGTTCCTAGAAATATGTTTGTGATGGAAAAGGGGATCTGAACTTTAAAAATTACCTTAAATTGGGACCAAACCGATTGCCAAAATTGGAGGTCTGCAGCAGGATGAATACAGTGATACTGTGCTTTACTTCGCTTCACGTAATGCATTTCATGTCAGTCAGTCAGTCATCATGCTGGTATATATATATATATATATATATATATATATATATATATATATATATATATATATATATATATATATATATATTACGTAGATCGTCACCTATCGAACAGAAAGCATCTGCTGGATCCCAGAAATGACGAGGAGTCGACCCAAAAAGTGCTGGTGCAACGATTATTATTTAAATAGAGCCAGCGCTGCCGCCATGACGCGTTTCGGTCGCCAGTAGGTAGTTATAGTTAGGATTTTTTTCAATGTTAAAACTCAAAATTCTATTTGGAATAACTTTGGCGCCGGTTGACGAATCTGCCTGAAAATTTCCTCAAAATGGCCCCGTCAAGCTCCGGTCCTTTCCTGAAAGTTTGGGGGGATGCGTCAAGCGGAGGCCGAGATAAAAGGGGGGTCCCAAAACGCGTTTTCCCCATGTTAATTTCCATAATTTTAATTATTAAAAAATTAAGGTTGCTTGCTGCAGTGATGGTTGTCTGCAGCTCGATTAAGTAAAGTGATGCTCTGCTCACCATATGATATTGCTTTGTTGCAATATATGCAAACAAATTTAAATTTTGAAAACTTGGTTTGGACATTAGGGACCATCTCCCTAGCCTCTGCACCCGATGGAGTGGGTTGGTTGGAGGTGCTTGATGTAGAAGGATAGGGAGGGTTCTTGGTCAGTTGCCTGACTTCTGCTCTTGAATAATTGTTTGGGTGCTTCCTCTGCATAAGCCTTATCATCGTGTGGTTCCCAAACGAATATTTATTGTTTGGGTTTCCTCTTGACAGTTCTTGGTTACAGATGAGGCAAGTCACCTTTGCTGCATTTACTTTTTTGGCACCCCTTGGCATTTTGAAAAACTCCCAAATAAAATGTTCTTTGGGTTTGTATGGGGGATTGTCCTCAGGCAGATATTGCCTCTCCTCCTGCTCCTCTTCGTCCTCCTCTTCTTCATGACCACCAATGTGGTCTTGTGGTGGTCTTTGTGGTGGTGGTGGAGGTGGTGGTGGTGCAGATGCACCTGCAGCTGCTACCAGTGAAGCCATTTCTCACAGAATGCAGGTCTTCTTCACTCAAACAACAAAGTGAAAATGAGGAAAAAAGGTGGGGTCTTTCATCATTTGGAAAACAAAACTGTTGTGAACCAATGAAAAGTGTTATTTTCAGGTCACATGACCCGAAGCGCTTACGCTACGCGCCCCGGGGCGCGTCGCGTAAGCGTGTCGAATGCTTCCGGGTGCGTTTACGCCGTGCGTATCACGCGGACGCGGCTACGCGATACGTCACAATCATGTTTTCGTTCACGACATTGGCGCTAATGGGACGCTTCCCGGTTTGCGCACCGGGGCACAACACAAATGAGTACGCTCTACGGGGCGCTCACCGGGGCGCGCACCGGGAGCGCTCCAAGGAAAAAAAAAATTACAAAAAAATATTACAAAAAAAAATGGGAAAAATTGTAGGGACTGGTAGCCCGATGTGCCTTTGCTATACTCAAGTGGTTTTTACGAAAATTAACTTTGAAAAAAATATATATTGTGCTACATTGGGCTATATATATGTTAGAGCCCAAATGTAGCCCAAATGTAGCCCAATGTAGCCCAATGTAGCCCAAAGATGGCCACCAGAGACAAAAAAAAACAAATGTAGCCCAAATATCAGCCATATGTAGCCCAACTATAGCCCAATGATAGAATGTACCAGAGTGTTCTAAAGAACAACTAGAGCGTTAACAGTCTTACTTATAAAGTAAGACTTATAGTTAGGAATTAGCATTTAAAATACCTATGAAATTCACTGAATAAACCATAGGTTTCACACCAGTTATAGTTAGGAATTAACATTTAAAAAACCTATTAAATTCACTGAAAAAACCATAGGTTTCACACCAGTTATAGTTAGCTGGAAATTTTACTGACATAAAACCATTGAAATTCCACGTTATACTTAGTTGGACTCACTATAACTTGCGCGCCTGCAATGCACTGCTGATGACGTCACATATTACATCACTCATGACATGGTCAGTGACATCACTCAAAAAAAAGCGTATCTTAGAGCACATGCGTGCCATCACTAACAAAGATAAGAACTATCCGGTGGCACGCCATTTAAAACCCATCATAATAGTCATAGAGATCTACTATCTTTCTTTCTCATTGATCAACTTGAAAGACAAGAAAGGGGTGGAGATAAAATAAGAACATTAAGGGCCATTGAATCTAAATACATTATTGACCTCCAGACAATGAAACCAGTGGGTCTGAATAATGATGAAGAACTTTGGGTGCACCTGGAATAGCCAACTAGAAAGGGACAGGATACTAAAGAATAATGGACAGCGCAGTAATGGGGCCATAAAAACAGAAAATCTGAATAGATACAAAACATAGGCTAAAATAACATCATATACATATCTCCCCTCCCCACTCCCAGTATACTGGACACTATACTCTGTCGACCTGGGAAAGAGGGAGACTCAGGCCCATTCAGGGCGAGATAAAAGAACATGAAACACTGCCCATACAGGGCGGAACGACATAGGCTTGTGCGGACAGTATATAATCATAAAAGTGAAGGCTTTAGACACACACAGTGCGTTATAACGTTGTGCCTACACAAACTATAAGCAAGCCTCGGTTAGATTCTCTTAAATTTAGTTAAGAGATTTAAGAAATACATAAATATGTAATCTCTATAGATAACTAACCTTGAGGGAATTCTGAATATGCACTGTTTTTATCTTTTACCGTGAAGTCGAAATGCTTGAATGAATTTCCTTGTCAATTTATCTTCGTCCAAACAAGCAATGTAATATACAATGAATTTTATGGGATTTTCCTGTTTGTTTTTAACTGCACAAGCACTTTTTGAATGTCAATCTCCATGTATAGTTTACAAAATTGTCAACTAATGTACATTACAAGATGTCTGCCAAAAAACCAACATGGCACTTTAGTCCTCTCTTGATGTTGATAGAGGGGTGGAGATAAAATGGCGTTCACTGTTATGCACTTTTGACACTGAGGAAGCCTTTTACGGCGAAACGCGTTTGTCTTTTTTGGGGGCAGGGGGTTCTGCCAATAAATCGTTTGGAACATCTCAAAGCTTGGAGTGCCGTCTACTTTCTTGTAAAGAAGCAAGTGTTTGTCTATATATATATATATATATATATATATATATATATATATATATATATATATATATATATATATATATATATATATATATATATATATATATATATATATATATATATATTACTCCAACTCGTCTTAATAGTGCTTAGTTGCACTGACAGGTTTGCAGACATCAAAAAGTAACGCCAAAAGCCAGTCTTCTGTTTTCAAAGATAATTTCATCCGTTGTGGTGCAAGCCATCAGACGTGTTTCGGACATAACGTCCTTGCTCACTGGGTCTACCAGGGCCATTACGATTGTGGGTCCGTGGTGGAACAAGCTGAACCCTCGAAAATGTGATTGCAGCATATTGATCCCAATGATTGTGACATAATTGAAACTACCCTGCCCAGGATGCATTGCAGCGATGAGGCACAATTTTCTTGCATATATTTAGATCACCTGTGGGAGTGAGGAGTTCCTGTATTTGTCAATCCCGTCATAAGACGAACTGTCGAAACGCGTTGGGAAGATGAAGGGAGTGCTGCTGCAATGATTAAAGGACACAGTTTTAGCTTGGGTGTGCCACTTACTGCTTTCCAGGGTCTTCGTGGGAGCAAACGTAAAGACATATTACGCGGTACAGCCCAGTTCCGGTAGAAGTGGGGGTCACCTCCAAAACGGCGAGGGTCTACCAGGGCCACTAGGATTGTTGGTCCGTGGTGGAACAAGCTGAACCCTCGAAAATGTGATTGCAGCATATTGACCCCTATGATTGTGACATAATTGAAACTACCCTGCCCAGGATGCATTGCAGCGATGACGCACAATTTTCTTGCATATATTTAGATCACCTGTGGGAGTGAGGAGTTCCTGTATTTGTCAATCCCGTGATCAAGACAAACTGTCGAAACGGGTTGGGAATATGAAGGGAGTGCTGCTGCAAAGATTAAAGGATAAGGTTTCAGCTTGGGTGTGCCACTTACTGCTTTCCAGGGTCTTCGTGGTAGCAAACGTAAAGACATATTTTGCGGTACAGCCCAGTGCCGGTAGAAGTGGGCGTCAGCGTCACCTCCAAAACGACGAGGGTCTACCAGGGCCATTATGATTGTGGGTCCGTGGTGGAACAAGCTGAACCCTCGAAAATGTGATTGCAGCATATTGACCCCTATGATTGTGACATAATTGAAACTACTCTGACCAGGATGCATTGCAGCGATGATGCACAATTTTCTTGCATATATTTAGATCACCTGTGGGAGTGAGGAGTTCCTGTATTTGTCAATCCTGTGATCAAGGCGAACTGTCGAAACGCGTTGGGAAGATGAAGGAGTGCTGCTGCAATGATTAAAGGACACAGTTTCAGCTTGAGTGTGCCACTTACTGCTTTCCAGGGTCTTCGTGGGAGCAAACGTAAAGACATGTTTCGCGGTACAGCCCAGTGCCGGTAGAAGTGGGCGTCACCTCCAAAACGACGAGGGACTACCAGGGCCATTATGATTGTGGGTCCATGGTGGAACAAGCTGAACCCTCGAAAATGTGATTGCAGCATATTGACCCCTATGATTGTGACATAATTGAAACTACCATGCCCAGGTTGCATTGCAGCGATGAGGCACAATTTTCTTGCATATATTTAGATCACCTGTGGGAGTGAGGAGTTCCTGTATTTGTCAATCCCGTGATCAAGACAAACTGTCGAAACGCGTTGGGAAGATGAAGGGAGTGCTGCTGCAATGATTAAAGGACATAGTTTCAGCTTGGGTGTGCCACTTAGTGCTTTCCAGGGTCTTTGTGGGAGCAAACGTAAAGACATATTTCGCGGTACAGCTCAGTGCCGGTAGAAGTGGGCGTCACCTCCAAAACAACGAGGGTCTACCAGGGCCATTAGGATTGTTGGTCCGTGGTGGAACAAGCTGAACCCTCGAAAATGTGATTGCAGCATATTGACCCCTATGATTGTGACATAATTGAAACTACCCTGCCCAGGATGCATTGCAGCGATGACCCACAATTTTCTTGCATATATTTAGATCACCTGTGGGAGTGAGGAGTTCCTGTATTTGTCAATCCCGTGATCAAGATGAACTGTCGAAACGCGTTGGGAAGATGTATGTATGTATTTATTGCTTATTAAGCGCAGCTGTCACCCAAAGGGTATCCTGGCGCTGAGACCTGACCATGCATCTATTAAAAAGCTACATTACTCTGGGGAACAAGTGAGTTTTAAGGTCCTTTTTAAAAGTAAGCAGATCATGGCAACTCCTCAATGCCAGGGGAAGAGTATTCCACAGCGTGGCAGCCGTAAAACTGAAGGCGCGACCACCCATTCTCATTCTATTGATTTTAGGGACTTTTACCAGGAACGCCGAAGATGATCTTAGAGGTCTGGCTGCCTGATACCAGGAAAAAAGAGTCTGAAGAGGTATTGGTCCCAGTCCATGCAGGGCCCTAAAAACAAGGCAGAGAGCTTTAAACGCAATTCTCTGCTGGACTGGGAGCCAATGCAAATCGGCCAAAGCTGCCGATGAAGAGGCGGACCGCGGTCGAGACAAGGCCAGTTTAGCGGCCATATTCTGTATCCTTTGGAGCTTTAGAACCAGAATCTTCGGGGCACCCAGAAGTAGTGCGTTGCAGTAGTCGATCCTACTGAGAATGGAACTACGCACTACCTCAACTCTGGAGCCCCGTGGGAGAAGTGGCAAGATTTTCCGTAGAGCACGGAGCAACCCCATACACGTTGCTGCCGTTTTATTTACGGAGGCATCAAGCTGCAAATTGGGTTCGAATAGAACTCCCAGGTTGCGAGCTGACTCTGCCGCCTCCACCGAGCCCGGGATGGACACTGGCCAAAAATCGGCCGGTAGTGTACGGGGAGTTCGGTCCAAGGAGCAGTGGAGTACCTCTGTTTTTGACCCATTGAATTGCAGCGCATTGGCTCGCAACCATGCTGCTGTGGCTGCCATACAACGGTGAAAGGCATCCCTTGAGATGGACTCTGAACCCTCAAATGAAAAAATCAACTGAGTGTCATCGGCATAGTTGACAACAGATATGCCGAATGACTTTATCAGAGCTATCAAGGGACGGAGATATATATTAAATAGGATCGGACTAATTGCCGATCCTTGAGGGACTCCCTGTTTCACCTGCCTAGTGGCAGATCGAAATGGTGGTAATGCCACGGCTTGTTGTCGGTTATCCAAATAGGAAGTGAGCCAGTCTAGGGCCAGACCGCTCACTCCCGCACTCCGAAGACGGTCAAGTAGTACTTCATGGTCCACCGTGTCGAACGCGGCCGACATGTCAAGTAGCACCAAGAATGCAGACTTGCCCTTGTCGACTCGCGTTCGCATATCATCCAACACGGTGACCAAGGCCGTCTCGGTGCCGTGCGCTGGCCTGAAGCCAAATTGTGCAGCATCCAGACATAGATTTGTTTCCAGGAAGTTGGATAAGGCTCTTGTGACCCATCTCTCGAGAATTTTTATCGCAAATGGTAGTAGCGAAATTGGCCTGTAATTAGCCGAACAGAGAGGGTCCAGAGAAGCCTTTTTCAGCAAAGGTGTTACAATAGCCAACTTCCAGCTGTCTGGGACTGACGCTGTGGTCAATGATTGACAGCAGATGGAGTGCAACGGAGGGAAAAGCTCATCTTGAAAAGCCTTCCAGATTTTATGAGGCATTGGATCCAGCGGTGATCCTGACGATACACTGTTTGCCAGGATAACAAATTCCTCTAACAAGGGAACGGGAAAGCTGGACAACTGAGGCATGCCTTCCTTGTTAGGTGCCCAATGGGAACCCAAGTTGTCAAAAGGGTCCAAAGAAGAGACTGCAGATGTTACAGATTGTTCAGAATTTTTGAGTCCAGTCAGGATAGTCCTGATTTTCTCCTCAAATGCAAGGGCCAGCGAGTCGCACAGTGCCTGCGAGGCCGGGATAGTAGACGCCGTGCAAGGCGGGTCAGACAAAGTCTTGACCAGTCTAAACAGGGTCTGAGATTTGTTAGCGGCCTTCGCCAAAGTGTCTTCCAAAAACTTAGCTTTTGCGATTCTTAACTGGGCCTTGTATTCGTGCAGGGCTGCTTTATAAGCCGCCTTATCCTGCTCCCTATATCCTCTCCTCCATGTACGCTCCGCCTGTTTGCAGCGAAGTTTGAAGTGCCCCAGCTCTTCGGTGAACCAGGCATTAAGGCCTCTAGGCCTGTCTCTCACCTTACGCAGAGGGGCCAGGTCATTAAGAGATGATACAATATGCCGGCAGAGAGAAGCATAGCTCTTGTCCACACTCTCCTCCATCTGAAAGGTTCCCGGTAGCAGTGTGGGTCGAATCGGCTCCCTAAGGAGACGACTCCATTGCCGATTCAACTTCCTGCCGGTCGATTTATTGGGTCTCCATGGGGCAGGCATAAGAAGGGACAAAACAATCAGGGAGTGATCGGTCCAACCCTGGGCCTCGACCCTATCTATCACAACCATGTTCTTATCAGCAAATACCAAGTCTAGTATGTGTCCCCTATCATGGGTGGGTACCTGGATCAGTTGAGCAAGTTGGATATTGCTACAGGCTTGGCACAGTTCTCGAAAGGCCATGTCATGGGGGCCAGAAGGCCACAGGTTGAAATCACCCAGTACTAGAAAATTGGTATGCGAGTTGGAAAGGTCGTAGATCAGATCAATCAGAGATTGAAGGGCTGTCGTGGGCAGAGAGGGCGGTCTGTAGCAGAGAAGGCCTGCTACTAAAGTACCTCCCTGAGCCACGATGGAAAAACCCATAAGCTCAAACCCTGCTACCTCCGTAATCACCAATTCAGTCAAGGAGATAGAGTCTCTGAAGATGTAGCCTATCCCACCACCCCTGCCTGAGGTGCGGGGAGTGTGCCTTATCAAATAGCCTGGCGGGCAAGCCCAGCCCAATTCCATGCCACAGTCCTTTGTGGCCCATGTTTCAGTCACGAATAGTATATCTAACTGTGACGAATCAATTAATAAAGCAGTCTCAGCGTGGTGCTTTATCAAAGAGCGTGCATTCAGCAATCCGCAAGACAACGTCTTGTACGGGGTGAGAGTGGGCTCGGGCTCTAAGTCCTCAGTGGGAGAAGGGCATGGATCAGCAGAGTGTGGAGAGGCAGGTGCGCCAGGGGCGCCCGGGACGCGAACGGGCGCAAACGGGCTTACCTCTGGCGCACCTCCGGCGCATCTACGGCGCCTCCGCTGCACGCATCCGCTGCGCGCCTGCCTACACATCCTAGTTATGGTATTACGCCGAGCGGGCTTCCGGCTGCTCGAGCCTCTGACCCCAACCAATATGGCGCCTGAGTATCTCCCAGAGCGTCACTACCTACCCAAGATGGCGGACGAATCACCAGGACCAGGGACCCCACTAACTTAGTTTCGCAAACGCGGCTTGTGGGGGCACAATTTAAATGCAGGTAAGCCTATCTAATCCCAGGTGACAGCAATAACAAGCGCCCAAAGAAACAACAGCAAAATAAGCAGCGCAAATACGGTGACGCAAATTTAAAAATTATCGAACTGTGCAAGTTTAAAATCAAGAATCCGAAGTAGTGCGCGTGATGGCAGGAAAGGTCTAAAGGGCGAGAGCTAAGAGCAGCTTTTATAAGCTCTCCAAGTGCGGGCTTCCGGCTGCTCGAGCCTCTGACCCCAACCAATATGGCGCCTGAGTATCTCCCCAGAAGATGAAGGGAGTGCTGCTGCAATGATTAAAGGACACAGTTTCAGCTTGGGTGTGCCACTTACTGCTTTCCAGGGTCTTCGTGGGAGCAAACGTAAAGACATATATATATATATATATATATATATATATATATATATATATATATATATAGATAGATAGATATATATATATATATATATATATATATATATATATATATATAGATAGATAGATATATATATAGATATATATATATATAGGGCGATATGAAGAGCATTCCGACGGTGGCTTGCCCGGCTTCAGTATTGCCACAATCGTCGCAGTACGTTGGTCCAGCGGGAGTTCCCCCTTCGCTAGGCTCTCTACGTACATCGCCAACAGGGGCTTACTAAGTGTATCCGATATGATTTTATACCATTCGACGGGTATCCCGTTGGGTCCCAGAGCCTTCCTGGAATGAATCGCCTGGATTGCACTTTGGATTTCGTCTCCCGTCAGATCCGCCTCTAGATCTCGGACAGCCTCCGGCGGAAGCGTGGGGATGTCTATGTTATCGAGGAAAGCCATCGCCGCCTGTGCTGTGACTTCCTGTTCCGGAGCATATACTTCCTGAAAATGTTGCGCCAGGGTGTGCACTATATCTTCTGGGTGTGACTGCAGCTGTCTCTCTCGTTTATACAGGTGCGGTATGTCTCTAACACCCCCTCCCGGTTTGTCCAGCCACACCAGCATTTTCCCAGCCTTATCACCAATATCATAGATCCTGTGCACTGTGTTAGCTATGCTGTCCACGACCCGCGACTTGAGGTGGTCCTGATATCGCAGCTGGCGCAGCCTCAGTGTGTGTGTAGATTCTGTCGTGGGGTCAGCCATATGCGCCATGTTTGCCTCTCGGAGTGCTAATTCCAGCTCCGAGAGTTCTTGCTGATACGACTGCTTGTGACCTGATATCGATGCTATCGCTCGCCCCCGTAGGACCGCCTTGTACGCCTCCCACAGGACCGAGGGCGAAGACACCGATGCTGTGTTTTCTGCAAAGTAATATTTGGTCGCAGACTTAAGGTCTTTTCTGATCCCGGGGATCGTCAAATAATTGGGATCTACGGGGTAAACTCTCACGCGTTTCTTTTCCTTAGAGGTGAGGGATTACAACACAGGAGAGTGGTCAGAGATTCCTCTTGGTAGTATGTCTATACTGTCTATGTTCCTCACCCCCTCCCCCAAGAATAGAAAATAGTCAATGCAAGACAGACTATTATGTACCGGAGCGTGATATGTGTATTGCTTCGCTGTGGGGTGGATACAGCGCCAGGCATCTGTCATTCCCAGTGCCTCCATGAAGCCCCGGAAGGCCGAAGAGCCCTGCGTTCGCGTCCTAGCAGGAAGCGTGTCTAACGCTGGATCTGCAATGGCATTGAAGTCCCCTCCTATGATCGAATCCCCCATCGGGAGATTCAAAAGATACTCTCCTGGTGCAGGCAACGCTATGGAGTGGAGTGCTGGAGGAATATATACGGACACTACATTTAGGGGCTTACCCTCCCATTGTCCATGAACCGCCGCAAAGCGGCCTTGTTCGTCCACCTCGTGCTGCAAAACAATAAAAGGGTAGGTTGTTTTAACCAGTATACCGGTCCCCCGTGAACCCGCAGTGAACTCTGAGTGTATCGCCATTTTATAGCCCCGTCTATCGAGTGCTTTGTATGCTGTCCCCGTGAGGTGTGTCTCCTGCAGTAATACTAGCGCGGGGCCCTGGCGTTTGATCGCCTGCATGACCAATCCTCTCTTTATTTTGTCCCCCAGTCCCCTAACATTCCATGTAAGTATTCGAAGGGAGGGCACTGCCACGGAGTGCGATATGTCCTCAGTGGGTGTTGTGTGTGTCTGTTGAGCCATCTTGTGGTTCCAGGAGCGTTACTAGTTGTCGTTGTGATTGCGGTGACATATGTGTGCTTTCACCCATAGATCTGCAGGTGCAGGTCGTGATATGGTGAGCCATAGTGTGTGTATCTTGGACCAATATCAACAAAACTAAAACTAAAATTAGAAATCTCTCCCCCTCCCCCCTCCCTGCCTCCCTGCTCCACGGACATAACACCGCCCGCTTCCCCAACTTCGCAGAGTGCTTAACCCCAACCCAAACCAGCTTACTTGCTCGTGAGAGTCTCTCAACGGCAGCGGCTCTGCCCACCTTACTCAGCTTCACCCAGTCTTGTGTCCCAGGGTCATTCCCCGGCATCTGAAATGTTCTCTTGGACATCGAAGATGAACAGAATGTCACGAGTCCGGTGAAATCCCATCACCTTCCGATCCCACTTCGGATGTCCTGTCCTGATTTGTTGGGTCTTCTGTCCGAGTGTCTGTGTGGGATCCATAACGCTGGTTTCGATGTCCCCTGTTGGAACGGCGGGGCACCTCCACTTGTCTCCATCCGTCAAGCCAGTCTTGCGCTATTTCAGGCATGTCAAAGAACCAGGTCTTCCCGTCGGCCACCACTCGCAGTTTTGCCGGAAACAACATTGAATACGGTAGTTCCTTCGCCCTCAGAGCCTTCTTGACCTCAAGGAAAGTTTTTCGGCGCCGGGCCACCTCTGCTGTGTAGTCCGGGAAGAAAGCCAGTGTTGAGTTCTGGAGTTTGATGGGGGGCGACACTCGTGCTGTTTGTAGTATGACATCCCTGTCTCTAAAGTTAAATAGCCGGGCTAGGACCGGTCGCGGTGCAGCACCCGGCATCGGTGCTCCGCCGGGTACTCTATGTGCCCTTTCCACCGAAAAAATCTGCGACAGACCCTTGGGTTGCAGTTTATTTTTAATGAGGTCTTCGACGTAAAGATCCATCGCCCTTTTCCCTTCAGTTTCCGGAATACCCAGGATTCGTACATTGTTTCTTCGAGAACGCCCTTCCTGGTCGTCTAGCTTCGCTTGCAGTTGTTTGGTCACAGCCTCCATGCGTTCCATTGCTATCTGCAGTCCCGACGTGTCTTCTACGAGCGATTTCGTGACCACTTCCACCTGCGCTACTCTCTCTGACATTTTATGGTGGTCTGCACGCAGTAGGTTGACATCAGTGGAAATGGAACCCACGTGGTCTGTACGCTGAAAAGAGTCTTCATGATGTCCTCCAGCGTTACTTTTTTCCCCCCATCCGTCTCTTGACTCTTACCCATGGAGGTGCGCCCCTCTGAGTGCGTCTGATTGTGTTTCTCGAAGGCGTACTTGTCTAACTTGGCCTGTGCCAACATGTTTTTAGGCCCTCTGCCTGCCATGATTCCAGATGGTCCTTGATTGCGGCATCGGGTATTTGGCCCGGTGGTGTCTGCGTCAGTGATTATACCGTCGGCTTCGTGGCGAGTGACTCCGTGGGAGGCAGGGTCTTATGCGGGAACGATGCTCCCGTAGATGTTAACTGTGATCAAACCTGGCGACCCTGGAGTTGCTGCTGCCTGCTGTTGTCAAGAGTTACGTGCAGCCTTAGCTCACAGGCAGGGTCCCCTTCTATCATCCAGGCGTGCTTGGAGGGCAAACAGTCACACCCACTCGGGTGCTGGTCACTTTGTTACTCAGGGAGTGTTCTGCGCTACCGTGCACCACCTCTCAGGCACTGCCCCCGGGTTTCACTTTGCTGCGATTGTCTGTGTCCCTGCTTGATATGGAGGGTCAGTTATGACGCCAACTGTCTGGTCAGCGCCTGGAGGAGTCTTTCACTGTGTCCCCTCCGTGTGTCTGGCACTGTGCCCACACCACCGGACCCTCCTGCAGTGGTCACCTTTGTGTCGCCTACGCGGCTTCTACGCCAGAAATGAAGGGTGGGGGGAGGGGGGGAAGCCAAAGGGAGAGATCTGCTGCCGGTTGCGTCGTCAATAATTGTCCCCCCCTTCTTTGGTAGTTCGCCGGGGTGTCACCACATCTTTCATCAGGCCAACCATGCAGCGTTCCGAGCTATGCCACTCTGCACCCCCGCTTCACTGCAACACACTGCCCTGCCGTCCACTGTATAGCTGCCGTTGCGCTTGTGGCCTTTTTAGTCTATTAGCTATGCCGCACGCTTCATACTGCTCATGTGGGCGGTGCGCAAGTACTTAGTCCCGTCAACAGCGTCCGTGCCGCTTACCGGATGGTGGTATCTGCACTATATATATATATATATATATATATATATATATATATATATATATATATATATATATATATATATATATATATATATATATATATATATATGTATATATATGTCATTCAAGGGCTCCTGAGCTCAAAGACGCTACTCCACGCTGGGATTTCACAGAATAATTTATTCATGGAAGTGGCACAGCAACCCGATCAATTGTCAGTCCCTTACGCGTTTCAGAGAAAACCTTCTCTTTCTTCAGAGGGTGTGCAGCATGGGAAACCGGAAAAATGTATATATATGTATATACATGGGGAATGTCCATCAGGCGAGCTGCACTCGAGTGGCAGTGTGCTTTCCTCAACACATTTATCTTTGGTATGGGCGGTTGTTCCTTCGAATAATAAAAAGCATCTGCCTTCGCCTTACGCGTTTCAAAATTGTCTTTCTTCCTCAGAGGCCGTTAGAAAAGTGCATGATGGTACTTCCTTTTCCCTTTTATTCAGTGATAGCGTGTGCCAAAATAGGGTGATCTATTGACACAACACGTTGCTTTCTGGGGATTGGAGTCCAAATTCTGTCCAGTAATGGATGCACTCTTGATTCTTATGCCTTATTTCACGGCTCACGTATGAGCCTCGGGGGTAAGAACCGTCCTTAATCCATCACTGTCACCCCACATTGCGGGTCCTGCATTCTCAAGAATCCGTGGCCCCCTGTCCCGGGGTGGTGCAGGCTCCACGGCAGGACAGCCGCTTGTAATATCAAGCTCATGGGGAATGTCCATCAGGCGAGCCGCACTTGAGTGGCAGTTTGCTTTCCCCAATGCATTTATCTTTGGTATGGCCGGTTGTTCCTTCGAATAATAAAAAGCATCTGACTTTGCCTTACACGTTTACACATACACACACAGGCTTTATACTTACCTGCTACATACTTACTGTTTTATTGTAAAGGAATGTGTGGTAAAGGCAGCTGCATGTTAAATACGTTTGTTGTAAAGACGTGTGGTAAAGGTACAGTTGGTGTAATGACTGCGTTGTTAAGGCATGCGCTGTAATGGCATGGCATGGTTCCCTCATACAACCTTTAAAAGTGTTGTTCTTTGAATGAAATGCCTATTGTTGCTGATGGAAATCAAGTAGTTCTTACCACATCAGATATGTTTTAAAATGGTTTTAGAGCAGATCGCAGCATGTTATGGAAATAGTGTGCTTTGATTTTAAACTCTTGTTCATAATAAGGAAGAGCACTCTCATGTAGCACATATTTTTAACTGGAATGTGTTGATGTGCTGATAAAAGGTGTCATTTTTACCCAACTCAATTTTAGTCATGTTACCAAACTCAGAAAGACAACTGGGCTGGACGTTGAGACACTCAAATTAGCACCATTAATGCATAAACTGCTTTCTGTAAACCAAATTGGTGTGGTACGAGAATATCTGTCCAACACAAATATTGTGATCTAAATATCATATAAACTAAAATACAACAAATGTCTCCCCATTGGAGTCGATAATAGAAACTGGGGGTGAATGTTTTGATTTGTTCTGCATTCCATCCATCAATTGTGTGTTATTTGCTTTCTCGCCCTAAGTGCGCAGGGTACGCCCAGACGTGGGTCCTGGGCTCATTTTGCCACTGGAATCAAGCTATCCTGGCTGAAGAGGGGTGAAACCCCGAAACCGGCCCTAGGATGCTTGTTTCCGGTCCTGGGAGGACCTGGCTTGGCAGTACGGTCTGGACTGTTCCCATGAGGCACAGGGTCAAGACTGATTTGCATATGGCCAGGTCTAAACTGGGGTGGCATGCTGAGTAAAAGAAGTATGGATTTAACCCAGATCTCTTGACTTGGGGTGAATGTTTTGATTTGTTCTGCATTCCATCTATCAATTGTGTGTCTTTTACAATATTATAAATTCAACACCCAATGGGATGACATTTTGGACATGATATGTAGGACATAACATTTATGTAAGCTGGCAATTCTGTGCTGGATATCCTGACATACAACCTGTTTCCAGAGTGGTGGCTACAGATGGGCTATCAGCTGTCTCTTGTGGGTTTTTTAAAGAACCCACCCCCCTCCGTTGGGAAAGGAAATGAAAGAGGGCTGTGGGGGTTACACACTAAGGCCACACTTTGGAAAGGGTGGGTTAGGAAAGCTGAAGTATTCTCACCACGCCTTGGGCAAGGGTCGGATGGTGCAGGACGCACATTGCTTCTGCCCTTGGGCAAAAAGGGGGTAGTTACCACACTAATCCCGTTTGATTTTGGGCAAGATGGAGGGGTACGGACTTGTAAAGCCCTCCCACCATTAAACACAGCAAAGGGGCTATGAAAAACACTACCCACTCAAATGTTTCACTTTCAGTAACTGTGAACATTGACCCAATATTTGTCAATATTGGCTCAATGTTTGTGAACATTGGAAGTGATTAAAAAAAAGGGATAGACACAGTCAGTTGGTCTGCTTGGATTTCCTGTTATGAGCTAGACCTGTTGTGTGTGTAAATGTTACAGATGGAGGAAGTGGAGGCACACAGCAGGGCTGTACAAATTGTCCCCTTTCACGAACTGCACTGCACAAGTGTGGGAGTCCTTTCCACGCACCACTCTAACCTTGCCCAAGGGTAAATGGGGGAATGCACCTCAATTCACACTGCCAACCCAACCTGCTTTGCCCAAGGGTGCGTGCTTGGAAATTTCCCACTCCTTCATGCCCCAATTGCCAAGTGTTGGAGCGGCTGCCCAGTGCCTTTCGCCTGTTATTCCCAATCTTAAATGGATATTAAGCATTACCAGGGGAATTAAATTTGTGTCATGTAGCTTTAGGTATCCTTTTTTTCTCCTTCTGACCTGTTCCTTGGCTGCTCTAACTTCCCTACTTCTGTTCCTGATACTTGCTTGTCTGCCTGCTTCTTGTGCGAATCCACAACTTTTTTTATCTGCGTGGATTTTATTCTCTAGAAACTGATTATTAACAGTCAGCTCAATAGTTTGTTCAGATTCAAGAGTTTTTTCCTAATCATCCTGGAGTATGAACAGGCCGACCTGAGCCTCAGGCCATATCTCGGAATTAAGCGCATAAACTACTTGAAATCAGCTAAAAGACTTGCTCTCGAAAGTCCTGACAAGAACACATGCGCTGGGGCGGCAGCTTATTTACCTCCCAGCATCATATTTACACTGAGAACAGAGGCTTGGGGCATAGGTACACCCTCTGTTGTGATGATACCAGTGGGCAACACCTCACATGAGTCCCGTAGCTGTGCTCACAGTTGAGAACACAGCCCTGAGACAGCAGCTTACCTCCGTCCCAGCCATTTGTTCTCGATTGTAAGCACAGCTTTGGGATAGATGCAAACTGCTGTCCCAGCGCTGAATTCACAATAGAGAGCACATCCCTGAGACAGCAGACTGCATGTGTCCCACCGCTATTCTGTCATTTGTAATCACAGTGGTGGTTCATGTGAAAGTTGTCAACGTACCCTGTTCTGGGGCTGGACTGGGGAACCAAAAGCAGCTCTGGCAACAATGCTTAAACCAGCCCCTCTCCCTTACTTCATCGTGCAAGATCTTGCTTTCCATCCCTCTGTTCTCTCGCTTCCTCTCTCTTCTCTCTCCCTTCTCTCTCTTATTGATTTCTCTCTATTTTCCCCTCCCTCCCTCCTTCCCTCTCCCTATCTCTCTCGAATACTCCCCATGTCTGATGCATTAACCTTGGGGAGCTGATGAAAGTGATAAATGGGCATGAGAGTACACTCTACACCCACCTTTAGCAGGGTTAGATAAGTTTAAACATCAGCCCTGGGGGAAATTTGGAGTGTGTGGGTGCGTTCTCTACCCCTGTCTCTGGAAAGGTGTATTTAGTAATTGCAATAACCTCCCTATGCCCATGGAAAAGGTGAAGGGGGAAACCGAGAGGCTCCAAGGGCAGGACAGCACACAGAGGGACTGCGGTGGGCTCAAGGCACACCCTTCATCCTATGTCTAAACAGCCACCATCATACACCAACAAACCCATCACTGTGTTTCACGCAAACAACATCATACACCACACACCCTATGTTATACATTCACACAAAATATCATATGTCAGTCAAGCCAATATAATGCATTAACGTATCCAACATCACAAATCAACACAAACAATATCCTAAGTCAGCCAATCCGCCATCTTATGTCCACACAACCTTCATCATACATCAGCACACCCACCTACATACTATTACACAGCCAGCATCATACACCAACACCCCCCACTATCATACAGCCATATTCATTGTACCCAGCACAGTTACCATTGTACAGCAACAAACGCACCATTATCACCAGCACATCCAGCATCAGACATCAGTCCAAGCAATTCATATAATAGCATATCACCGACCATCATGCATTCACACAACCACAGTACTTAATTTGATCTGATGGTTGCTGGTGGGGCCCACCAGCACTCCTTTTTGGGGGCCGGCACTTATTTTTCCTCATCAGATATTGTTGCGAGCAAGAAAGTAAAAAAAAAGCCAGATAGGAAATAAGGAGGAAGAGGGAAAACGGTTGCACAGAGAGAAAGCAGCAGCTGACAAAAGTAACATCAAGGGGCAGGGAGTGTCTGGCAGTGGATTAAAGAGGCCGGAGGTGAATTCAACACTAAGCAGCCTTGGCATTTGGTGTGCTAAATTTTTGATAATACCGCCGGAGCACAGCTTTGGGTACCATTATTCATTCATGTACAAGTTAAACACTGCACAGCCACAATCATATGGCACACACCTACCAACATACTGCAACAAAACCAAAATCAAATATCAGCATACCCACCATCATACATCAACATAACCCTTGTCATACCCCAACACACATACCAGTTTACGTGGACACAACCATCAATATACAACAACACAACCACTGTATGCCTGCACATATGTCTGCACATCTAGCATCATATAACAACACACATATCATAAGTCAACAGAAGCAACAGTTGCACATCCAGATACCCACCATTATATGCAAAAAGACCATTATATATTCATATAATGAACATCATACACCAACTCATTCACCATAATGCGTCAACATAAGCAATATCATATGTCCACACAACCTCTATTCTACATCAATACAGCCTCACACAAGTTTCACTGCAGCCTGGAAAAACAGTTTTAAAATGTTAATCGACTTTGACATTTACACCAATGGCACACACTTCCCATAACTATACATATTTATACGTCTCCCCTGATGGAGAGGGGGGAAGTACTATTGAGCCCCACGGCAGGGAATTGTTAAGCTATTTATTATTAAGTGGGACATATATTTACTTATGTACTAACGATAAAAACCCAAACTGTTGTTTTTACTGGGGAAAGGCAGGTTGTCCCATTGGCCTGTACAGCATGACAGGCTGACATCTCAGCCATCCTAAGTTCTAATTAGGACATCTAAAATTGGTATTTCAAATTTATCGTGGCATTACACCCAACTTGATACCCAAGTCAAATGTAATGTCTCTTTAAGAAAGGGCAAACTATAGAAAGCTGCCCCTCTGTTGTCAGGTTCTTCTGTAGCCATTCACAGCTTCTAGCCACCAGACTGACTACTGCCCGCCTAGAGAGGAGTGTAAACAACTCCCAAGTGCAGGAATAATAGAGGCCTGCAGCAGAAGGAGGTGTTGCCTCCCCATCGCAAGAAGCCACATAGTATGATGGCCCAAAAGGCAAGCTTCAAAGAAGAAACGCCCTTTGATGGGCAAACACACTGGAGAAGGGCTGCACCTTTGTTCATGTAGACTTACTAGAAGCAGGAATAGCGAGGGGAAACCAGTTGTCAAAAAAAGTTGGCAAAACAGTTATCCTGTGGGCGTGTAGCCCACAGGTAGCCATGCCTCTAGGGTGGGCTACCAAGCTCCTTATACCAAGGGAAGGGTTCTGATATCTCGTGACTGGCGAGAATATGACACTGTAGGGTTGCTAAGATGCCTAACATAGCTGGATGTTGTGATAATTTGGGAGACAGCCTGGTAGCCCATTGGCTAGTGACTGCTTCATTGCCCCAGAGCACTTTCTGGGAATAAATATGGTACCCTAGGGCGTAGTTCTGATCTCATCTGAACAGGAGAGCGGAACGAAGAAGGAGTGCCCTGCTGGCCCTGGCAAGAGATGTTGCACCACCTGCTGGCCTGCGCCTGATGCTCTTTGACCTAGCAAACAGAGGACGGTGCCTGTGGTACCTGGCTGGTGGACAAGACACTCCTGAGCCCAAGACAGAAAAGGTGAACTCCAGGAAGTCGTCAACTGACACACTCTTCAAGGACCAGTGCCATAGAGGATGAAATAGCCTGTTCTGACATGTTAGCAGACACTTTTTTCAAATCAGCAGGTCTAACTGCCAATGTGCAGTCCAGAAGACTGCTCCTCAGTGCTCAGACGTTACACTCAAGACTGCCAGACCCACGAGGGCCATCAGAGTGCAGATTGGTTGCCAAAGATGGATACTAGCCCTAACCAAAGGGAACCGCTGGACCTGCTGTGACCGTAGACTGGTAGCCCAGCCTTGCTGGACTTCTGCTGGTTCAAAGAGGACTGTGAGGGATATCAGAGTATGTGGACCAAGATGCCCCACTTCACCTGTGGACTGAAGAATAACCCAGGAAGACCATAGTTGACCACACAGCATGCAGAGCATCTTTCAGCATCCTCAAAATCCGGTATCATCTGAATCAGGACCACTCAACTGAAGTCTATGGCAGTCCTTATGTAAATTGTGGAACTGGACTTGAGACTGCTTTGGTGACCAGGTAACTGTTGAAATACTCCTTACTGTCCCTCCTGGTCTTCTCTCTGTTGGAATTGGTCACCTTGTCCAGGTTGGAGAATTCAAACACAACTCTTCAAAACTATTGAAAAGTTTTCAAACTTTATGATGTATTTATTTATTATTTATTGAATTTGTATGGCGCAGCAGCTACCCAAAGGGTTTCCCGGCGCCTTGGATCTGTGCTCAACTAGGAAGGGACACTAAGATGTTAAGTCAAGTCAGGGCGTATTGATTGCATAACCAGGTCTTAATGCCTTTTCGGAATTTTATATAGCTCTGTTCCAGTTGTAACAGAAGAGGGAGTGAATTCCATAAGGCCGGAGCCAGCTAAGCGAAAGAGCGGCCGCCCATTCGCTTTCGTTTGAATCTGGGAACCACAAACTTAGCCTGATTCATTGAGCGAAGGTTACGAGTTGGAATGTATTTTTGAACCAGTTTACATAAGTAACCGGGAGCCGTCCCCATGTTAATTCTGAACATGAAACATAGCGCTTTAAATTTGGCACGCTTGCCCATCTAGAGCCAGTGTAATTTGTGAAGATGGGCGGAGATGTGCGTCCGATTGGGGAGGCGAAGAAGTACCCTGGCTGACGCATTTTGGATGACTTGCAGCCGCAGAGTGACCTCTTTGTTAGTACCTAGATATAGGATATTCTCTTAATCAAGTCTTGAACCCCTTCAGGCAGCTGCCAAAGAATTTTCCTTAGCCATTTTAAAATGTATGTTTGCGCTTTGGACTAAAAAGCTGAGATTTACAGTTTACTTAAAAATCTTTCTCTCTGGAAAACTTCGGTGGATTTTGTTCATTTTGGTGTCCAGAAATTCATAAAAATACATTCTACCTTTATGAAGTGGTGTTGTATTTCTTTTATGTTGTGTGTCTTTCTTATTCTTCTGTTTGGTGCGTCTAAATGCTTTACACTTGTTCCTTTGATTATGGTTGCTGCTCGAAGCCACAGCTACCCAGGATTGAGAAAGAGATTTTACAAATGAGTCTGATTGGACTGAAGATGGTTTTGGGAGTGTGTTACATAGTGAAAGCACACAACCACATCATATAATACACCACAATCCTCACAGCTGCACTGACTCTGTGTCACCTCTTTGTGATGCACAGGCAGTTCACTTCCTAACAACTTCTGTGCCTGCATCCATAATAGAACAATGTTCCCCTAAATAGCATTCCATCATTTTTTAGAGCATAAAATAATGATGCAATTGACCTTGCCTTAGGCCACAATAATTGTAGTCAATTTAAATTCACCAGCGGATTGAAGGTGGAAGAAGGGCGAAGCCATGGGGCACTCGTGGTGCTTGTCCATGGTTTGTGTATAAAGAAGTTCTTCAATGTGATCTTCCCATAAACATTTTGTAATTCAATTTGACCAGAAAAGGGTAAGGTCTATTGGTGGGAATAAAGCTCAAACCCTGACTCAGTATCACCACTTGACCTGATATCAAAGTGCACCTGAATAAATTGAAGACACTAGTGGGTCTATTATTCGCCATTCATATTTATATATCCTCGTTTGCCTCTCTCTATAGGGATTGTGCTAGTAGTAGCCACTACCTCACCGACCGCTTCTCTGGACCACTGCGTCGTTGGCCTTGGTATCCCTGGTTGGAATCCCTCCCAAGTGGCCATTGGTCCCGTCCGTTTGTCTCTAAAACCGTTGAATGCTCAGAATTAGGGATCCTGGGTGTGTGAGGTGCTGTTCTTGTACTTGGTTCAGAATCAGAAATCTGATGCAGATGTATCGGAAAAAGTGACAAACCTGTTTGGATGTTGGTGTCCCCTATTTGTAAATCTGCCTCTAGAATCCTGTTCATAGTACCCTTCTGATAGATATGGGTAGGTAACATTCTTATCGTAGTTCTTGATGTCTCTAGATATTTTGTCTAGTTTATTTTGATGTGCAACACTTTTGAATACTGAAATAGTTTTTTTATAGTGCTGACAAGGCTTCTTTGGCATTCTTTAGAGCCTGATCATCCAGTATCCCCTTCACCATGCCAGCTACTTCTTTTTCTTTTTTTCGTACGTTCTCCAATGCTGTATCAATGCTAAAACCATCCAGTGTCTCAAGCAAGTATTCCCTACAAAACTAAAGTGCTCTCTCGGAATTTGGGGTCATCAACACATATGGCTGACTTGTTCCTAACTTAAAGGCCTAGTGGAACCGTATTAGATGGTAAATATTGAGTTCTGAGGTGGCCATGGAGTATAGAATGTATACGTTTTTTATTTCGTTTCTTTAATTAGTCATTTTTTTTGTTTAAGGACGGTACCTATCGGAGGCGGGACTGATCCCAAAAAGGATGATCACCTTAGGAATTTCTCAATGTATTCTTCACTGTGTGACATTGTGTTCTTCTCAAACATATCAAAGGAAGAACCATATTCCTATCACAAACTAGAATAGAGGTGAAAGCACAATGTAATGTTTGCAGGATTTATAAAGCCATCGCTTCCATTGCACCACCACAGACAATAGATCTTGAACAAGGGGCACCAACTCTTTCTTGTCCTTATGAAGACTTCATGTGGCTCAGCTTAAGGGGTCAAAAAGTTGACATGTTGAGTTCCACCCATATTATTTATTGTTGAACTGCTTAGATTTTCAAAGGAAAATTCTGTCCTATTGGTCAGGACTTTTGTATATATTGCAGATATTGCATGTATACTATGTGTTGTATATTGTTTGGCTCATCTGTTTGCACTTACACTGCATCGTCACTTGGGGCACCTGCATTGTCTGAACTGTCTTTTGGATTTATGTTATGTGAATATCATATAAAAGACAGATTACTGGTGAATTTGTATTGACTACATTTATTGTGGACTAAGGCAAGGCCAATTGTATTACTATTTTATGCACTAACGTGTGACTGAATGATTCCTAGGTGAACATTGTTCTTTTATGACCCTATTAGGTATGTTCCTTGGAATACTGGGTGCGTCCTGTCCTAGGTGGCTTGCATCCATAATATAGCAGAGAAACAGATGCAAAGAGTTTCCCTTCTGTGCATGGGCTACGCCCCCATGCAAATGAGGGAATGTCCCGTTATGAGAGCACTGGTGCTATATGAGCACCAGTGCTATCTGTAATATTGAAGGGGCTGCACAAGCTTCTGCACCCCCTTCTGTAATTCCAAAGTGCCTCTTGGTGCTTAAAGCGGCAACACACAGTTGTTGCTCCCCCAGGGTTCCGTGTACAATACAGACCCGTGTGTCCACACAATCCCATCATCATACTTAGAAACATTAAGTATCAAATGCCAACACACCCTGCATTGCCTGCTGCTAAAGTACTCACTAATTCCTGAAAGATTTTCAAGGGACGGTGATCTGTTGGAGCCATTCACTTGGTCAGCTTTAGCAACTCCACCACCTTTTCTGTTGTAAACAGCGGGAAATGACAGAAAATTGGGTGGCTGTTATCCATGGAGGTAGTTTTTGAGAATGAGGAATTATCGCTTTAGACTACCTTAAAGTCCCCGTAGACCGCCTCAACTTTGTTTTTGAAAAATTGAACTAAGTTGTCGCATATATTTTGCGATTGAGCTAAGGTGCTAGCATTAAGAGGGCATAAAAGCAGCTGGAGTGTTCCAAAAAGCTCCCTAGAGGAGTTACTAGCCGATATGATTTTTTCTGTCAAAAAATGTGTTTAGCCCTTCATCTGACCATCCTTTTATTAACCCCTTAAGTACAATCCCTTCCCCCCAGGTTGCCCTCTTTTTTTATGTTTGGGGGAGCTTGCACTTAAGTCTTCAAAACTGTTTTTCCACAAAATGTATCCAGGCTAAATGTGTGTCCTTTTCCCACAAATGCTGGCTATTCTAAAGACACAGAGGGTTTGTGGATTCCCTTTAAAGAAATTGAGTAAATTAACAAAATATAAAAACAGTTTGGCTTTTTATTTCTTGTGAAAAAATGGCGAATGTTGTGAAGCAAGAATATGTTTGTTTTGTTTTTTCTAACAATAGCATCAACAAAAGATTTGCTGTGCTAAGATTACCAGCTTTCAGGAACAGGAAGAATTGTAAAAATAATATTTTTAACACCGTTTGTGCAATTCTCTAAGTGGTAGTAGATTTTTCCTATTTTCTTTGGTTTCTATCTGGTTGTAGTTTGTGGTAGGAATATGTGTTTAAATCCACGGGGGTACCTAGGAAGCTCTAGGGGGCATATTACCAACAACTAGCGATAATTTTTGTCTCTAACTTGTTTAGAGACAAAAATTATCGCCGCACATCGGCGATTTTTATCGCAGATAAACCTTGCTATTAGCAAGGTTTATCGCAAATGCGATAATAAACGGCCGCAATGCGTGAATTTCTCTGAAAAGTCAGCGATATTCATGCATTATCGAGCAAATGCTCTTAGCCATGTTATCCACCTCCCATTGGATAACATGGCTAAGAACTGCTCAGGGCAGGTGTTAGCTTTTGGAGATATTCGCGCTTAGTGCGAATATCTCCAAAAGTTGGTAATAGGAGATAGCGATGTTAGGGACTGTTTCCAGTCTCTAACATCTTGGCACGCCCACTTTGCATGTCATTAGTGATAAATATCACTGACATGCAAAGCGGGGCCCAAGATGGTCGCTATCTCCTTTTAGCTGTCACTAACTGGTGTTAGCGACAGCTTGGTAATAGGGAGATAATTTTATCTCCGCTTTCTTGGCTTTTAAAGCCAAAAAAGCGGAGATAAACCCCCATGATAATATGCCCCTCGATTCCTTAAAAGTAGATACATCTGGAATTCAGCAGGGCATCATTTGTTCAGATCGCTCATTGATTTCCCTGAAAAAATATCAGTTGAAATAAACAAATAATGAAAGTTAGAAGTAAAAAATAGGAATAGGGGACAACGTTTACATCTGTAATGTTTTAGCCTAATGGTTAATTTACAAAAGAGTAATATATAACTACTTCTGTTATACTGTTGCTGTCGCAGGCATATATAGTGTTTGTCAGTTGTCTAAAAACATGTGATACCCAAAGCCAGCAATTGAACTGTAGCTTATAATAATTTTCCATTGTGAACTGACCATGTGTCGATTCATATAGCAAAATGTATTGAATTAAAAAATTGTATGCAGGAAACGTATACAGTTTTTAAATGTGCTTATGAAAATACAATTAGGAATAGTTGTTGTTTTTCGAACTCTTAATTTGTGGTTACCCGTACAGCAATGTGATTCAGAGGTCATTTTGCAAAAAGTGTTTTTATAGAACACCGGCCTACATTTGGAAGCGAAAAATTGAGAGAAATTCAAAAGAAAAAGGCAAATATTCTATGTTCCTATATTTCCTTCAATAAAAATAGTACCCCACTTGTATGGGTGGGCCTGTTACCTTCAATAGGAAAGCCCCAAAACAAAACACGGAAATTTTACGATTTTGCCTCTCAAATTGACCCATTCTGGTAACAAGGTTAGTTGCTGTATTTTGGTCCAAGTTTCCCCAGCACCCATGGAATTCTACCAAACCGAAGCATTCCTGGAAACTGGACACAAAGGAGATTCTAGGCTGGAGAAACCTGTGTGGAACTACTATGTTTTCTTACCTGGAATACGTTGCAAACCTTTGGCCAAAATCCCAGACATTCCTCATATTACTATGAGGCAAAGTTCCAGTATCTGTAGAGAAACACAAAATTCCTACCATTCAGTATTCCCACACTTCTTCCAATAAGAGGCCCACTCTGGCAGCTTATGGGACTCGATGTCAAGAACTGGTAAAATCTTGGACTCTGTGAGGTCAATTTGGTATCAATGGGTTCTTCACATGGTTACAGTTTTAGCTCATTCCTATGACCAGCGTTAGGTCCACCCACTCATGGGAGGCAGCATTACAGTAAGGAGATGTGTAGGAAAGCAGGGTGATAAGACGTTGGCCATTGAATGAAAGAACCTGAGTTTTATACCACATACATATGGGGATAATAGCCTATTTTGACCCATACGTTGTGTATCGCAGGACATTTATGGTAAGAAAACCTGCTGGGAAACCACACAACCCAGGATTTCCCTGAGATTTCTAGCTATGGGAAATGATGATGGCTGGTATGCTTCCTGGTCGTCGGCTGACCCAGGGACGGAATAGTGCAGCCATTAACCTTGGAAAATGAGAGGAAACTGGGATTTCTTTGGGCAGAGGTGGGCAATAAGGGCTGGCAGAGAGGGGTAAGCCCTCGATTCTGCCTCCTCCTTGGGGCAGAAATACTGCCTGGTGCCGGGGGTGTGGAATGTGGACAAGATGGTCCATCACTACATCCCCTTCTGGTAGTCTGGTGGGCTTCAAGGCCCTTGGATTGGCAAATTGGGGAGTTTATCACTTCTATGCAAAGGGTGCTCAGAAAACACATCAGACCATTAGGGGAAATGTGAGAAACAGAATGGGGTACAAGGTTTATCCAATCTGACACTGCCCTGCCTCCTCCACCCCGGGCACCAGACAGCATTTCTGACAACCAGGGCAGGCAGAATAAGGGATTAACACCCTCTGCTTGACCATATGTCACAACTACACCCAAAAGGCTACACATTTCCTCTTGATTACCATGGGATGAGGCTACTCTGGGCCAAAGTGGCTCAGAAAGACTTTTGGGGTTTTAGGGCTTGGTCTGTGGCTTGCTATCAGGACAGGCTAGCCTCCACCCCATTCTTTTTTTCAAAGAAGGAAAATCTATCTCTTGAATCTAGTGGGCTTTCTGCCGTCTCCCTGGGGGTATTTAGGTGTTAGAGATGGAAGGTATGGCCTGATGTCAGTATGGGCTGGCACACATCTGCTAAATTTTTGTAAATCTATCCCTGCTATTAAGTGGGCTTTTTGCCCCCCTGGAGAAAGTAGATTCAGATAAACACTCCACTTTACCCTCCGGAATGGGCCTTTAGGAGTTGGGGTGACAGTCTGTACCAGTACGGGCCACCCTTCCCCATGACTTTATTACAAAACAAAATGAATTTCTGCCTACTGGTCTTTCTTCCTCCTGGGGAGGGATTGGGTGTACTCCTGCATCTGCCACCCAGTGGCAGTAAAAGTGTTAAGATATTTTGGGAATAAGGGTACAGACCAAAGCTATGGTGGGCCACCCTCATTCCATTATGGTTTTTTAAACAAAATTCCCTGATGCCAAGGGGGATTCCTGCCCCCAAGTGGGTGCAGAAAGACTGGTGGGACATTTAGTGGGTGGGGGTACAGCCCACTGCCAGGGAGCTACCCTCAGTCCTGTTTAAAAAATATATATAATTCCATGGCACCCAGTGGGCTTTAGGCCCCTCCATCACCCCAGCAGGGCAGATTGTGGTAAACACCCCAACTTCCCTCTCTGCAGGGGCAAATAGACTATATGGAAATGTTTGGTAGGGAAGACTTGTCCATCCCTGGGGATGCTGCTCCCCCTCCAAAGCAATTCCTGGTGTTTAGTAGATGGATCGCTGCTTGGGTATCACGATGGAGCGATCTACTAGGGAGACGTCCCAATGGAGAGGGGACATTGCCAGACTTCCAAATGCACTTCTCCCATATTGATTGGTGCTTGGGACTGAGATATGCCCGAGCACTTATCAAAGTGACTCTCTGTGTAATGTGATTGCGCAGTGTGTGCTGATGTCACACAGAGTGAAAAAAAACATAATGTTGGCCTGCAAGGGAAGCTCTTTCCTTACAGCTGGAGATAATTTTCCTTAAAGAAAATCCTTCTGGTGTGAACACCAAAGTTCTTTTCTAAGCTTGGTGGGAGGACAAGACATTCACGTCCTTGGCACCAGAAAGGTAGTGTGGAGTATTTGAATGTCTCGTCCACCATACTCAAGTGGTAAAAAAGTTAGCATCATTATTATTATCTGCCTACCTGTAGAAAAAGGTAGAGCCGGTGTCGACCAAGAACCTTTAAGTATTGCCCGGCGTTAACCGCCTCTCATACCATTTGAATCTATCAAACAAAGAGGCAGGCGCTGGAGACTGGAAGGCAGGAAACAGGAGTTTATTCTGACGGAGCAGAACACATCAAATCAGACAACAGGGTATCTTCTCGAGGTGCTCTAACCGCATCTCTGAGGCCAGGCCTCGTATACACAGGTTTATGGTCTTTATTGCGGTTTATTACATGGGGCACATTCTAGCAAATACTTTGATGTACGGAAAGACATCCTCGGAATCCCCGCTTCATGCCCGTTCCCACACACATTTACAGTAGAAGTCCCCACCCCGGTCTCAACAGGTGATGACTGTCGCGCAGCTGGACATTCCGCTGATTCCCAGAATGTGTGTGGCTGATCGGATCTCATGGGGTGGGGGCTTTGATCAGTTGTGGATCCTTTGATGAGAGAAGCTTCCTACTGTATGGGGGCAATAAACTGCATCCGCTGGGCCAGGTGGCGGCCTGGGAACGAGTAGGACAATCGGGTACAGAGGAAAGGGGGGTTTATCAAAGGATACGAGATCATGAAAGGGATGGAGGGAGGTGTTGGCTGGGTACAGGAGGTGGATCCGAGGCAGGGTTGCGCTGAAGGGGAGGTTTATGGCCCAAGCAAGTGAGGGCAGGGGCTGTGAGCGTGCGGGGGGATGCTTGCGAGGTTAGAGGGAGAGAGAGACGCGCTGGCTATCGGCAGTGGGCAGAGAGGCCATAGCATTCAAAATGGCTGCTACTTACGCGCACATACGAGCCTGAAAAGGGACAAGATGGCGCCGATAATGTTGATGTCGCAAACTAGATTTTAACAGTCCTCCCTTTTCAACATATCTAGCCAGCTTGCCAGTCGATATCTATACCTATTATATTCCTAACCTCGTCATTGTACAATGCTTTCATGCGTTCTTTTTCGAAGTCCAGAGTCTTAGGGCAGATGCAGGTTGCACATAGTGAACACAGAGGCGGCAAGCATTGAATACCCAGGCAGAATCCACATATTATGACAATCGGTATCAGTATGATCATGAATAACCTCCACCCCCAGTTCTTCACGGTACTCTAGAACCAACCCCCAAGCGACCATTCTTCTTGTTCCTGGTGAACTTCTGAGGAAAGTCTATGGAGGTGTTCAATGGCTTTGTACACTGAGGGTGAATTGTCCGGTATGTAGGTGCAACAGCTGGACCCAAGAATGCGGCATGCTCCTCCACGATCCTCTAGAACCACATCTAGAACAAGGCGGTTCTGAAGAGCCACCAGGCGGACCACCTGAAGCTCGGCTGTATTGTTCGTGAGGATGCCAGCTGTAATGTTCATTGTCATTTCAACTGCCTGGGTCAAATGTCAGATGGCACGGCTGTTCGCCATCGGACCCCAGAGTGGAACAAGTCCCTTCATTGCGTCCAGGAACTGTGCTCCGGTGAAGTCGGCTTGCTCAATGTCCTTTGCTCGCCTTTGTCGGTGATGGTGTGCTGGAGCCACATAGGTCGGCGGAAGAATGAAGGCAATGTAACAGGTACCCCCCCAGCCTTTGGGGAGCCAGGTGTAAGCTTTTGTACCACAAACAAAGTACATATTCGGAGAAGTGACAAAAGAGGGTGGATCAGTTGAGTCCAAAGTTCTGGTGATGCGGCAAGCGCTGTGGCCTACCAGCTGTGTCCCAAGTCCTTCGATGCACACAAGACCTGAGACATTGACGACAGATAGGGCCACAGTCAGGGTGGCAGTTGTTCGTTTCCGGAGGTAGGAGAAGGTGGGTCTGGTTGGGTTGTTGAATACCTGCATTTCAATCCGTTCTTTGACAGGGATGTCCATATGAATAGAGTCGTTGGATGTCAGGGGGCAAAAGTGTGCAGCAGTTCTCCCTGCTTTGTTCTGCCAGACCCCATGAAAGAAATGTGTCATAGTTCTGCTGGAAGTGGCATTATCCCTGTAGCTTCCTTGCAAGAGGATCAGCCAAGCAAGGCAGGAGCCGTGAACTGAGAAAGGTGAAAGGATGAAGGGGATGGATTGTCCAGTGGCGTGGGGTAACAACCCACATATCCAGCAGTTGGTGGCATTGGCAAGATTGTGCTGGTGCAGTAATTGCACGAAGGAGTTGTTCCAAAACTCCTTACGTCTTTCTCGGAGTTGAGGTGAAAGAGAGACCAGGTAATGTTCTTTCATTGTGGTAGGCTGTGCAGCGGTCAGAAATGTCTTATGAGCTGGTGCGCTCTCTTCCACGATCCAGAGGGTGGTCATGAGGAGGAGGCAAAAGAGAAGGGCGATAAAGAGAGCAATAGTCTTTGAGCTGTGGATTTTGTCAGTCTTTGGTTTTCTGTAGTGAATCTTCGGTTGTCCGGTTGCTTCCATCATCTTCATGCCGGGGGCTTCCATCATCTTCATATCGGGCGCTTCCATCATCTTCAAGGGGCTCGGTAGCGGGCAGAACCACAAACTTTGTTTGGTTTCTCTCCTGGCAGCCTTAGTAGGATTTGGACCACCACTCTTGTGAATTGTGACTTAGTCAGTGGTCTGCTTAGCCGAAGCTCCCTCCTTTCGTCGCAGGTTATACCCTTCTCTGGATGGCACAGTGGGATCAGGAAATTCTGCTAGTTCAAGTGTCTCTTCATCAGGGTAACAGCTATGGGATGGTCGATCTTTGTCCAGCAGCTCTTCTTGGGTGGCCACGTCTTCGGTCGTTGTCAGGGTTGAGGAGATCTTTTTACAGTGGTGTGCATGTAGCCAGTTCCGCTTGCCTTCCACTGGAAGAGCTGTACGGGTGGTGATCAAGACTTGCCAGGGGCCCGTCCACCGAGGTTCCAGACTCTTTGCACGTTAGAAATTTCGGACTAGCACAAAGTCACCGGGTTGGATGTCGTGTCCGGGGCCCCTGGAAGCATCAGGAATGGCATGCAACACCTGTTGATGGATATAAGACAGGGTCTTAGTCAGGTGTACAAATAATCAGACATTAGGACGTCTGGGACGTCGTGAATGGACGTTGGTTTTGGTGCAGACCAGACGCTCCTGGGCCAGCCAAAAACGACCTCGTAAGGTGTCAAATGGTGTTTGGTGGGGGTGGAACGCATTGATAGCAATGCCAGTGGGAGAGCGTCTGGCCATTTTAGTCCTGTGGTAGCCACTATTTTAGCTAGTTTGAGCTTCAGGGTGGCATTTTGTTGCTCAACTAGTCCAGCAGATTGGGGGTGTAAGACTGCATGAAATTTTTGTTTTACACCCAACCCCTTCAAGATGAGTTGGATAACTTCGGCTACGAAGTGGGGGCCATTGTCGCTCCACAAAATTCGACAAAGGCCATAGCGAGGGAAGAACTCTTTCAGTAGTACCTTTGCAGTGGCAATGGCAGTGTTGTCGCGAGTTGGATAGGCTTCCACCCACTTGCTAAATGCGCACACGACAACAAGCACATACTTCAGACCTTGGCATCTTTCTAGTTGGATGTAGTTCATCTGCAGGACTTCAAATGGATGATTGGGAACCCCAAACCCTCCCCGGGGTACTACAGTTCCTTTCCCAGGGTTGTGTTGCAGGCATATCAGACATTGTTGGACCAGACGTTTAGCAGAGTCTGCGATCTTGTCGTTGTGCCAAACTTTGGAGACAAGTTCGGTCATAGGGGCAGATCCTATGTGTGCAGGAGAGTGTGCCATGGTCAGTATGGGGATCAGGTATGAATTGGGTAGCAACCATTTGTTCATGTATTTTGTCCGCCAGCAGCCTTCATCGTCTTTCAATCCCACCCGTGCCCATTCAGTCAATTCATGTGGTGAACTGGCCATTTGGATGTCTCTAATAGTTTCCCTAGCGTCCGTCCATTTTTCCGCTTGTGACCTGGTCACATACATTCGTGTCGTTGTCCTATTCTCAGCAGTGGTTTGGGCAGTGATGTCGGCCAGTGCATTCCCCTGCCCAATGATGTCTGTCACCTTTTTGTGTGCCTGGCATTTGATTACTGCAAGTTGCTTGGGAAGGAGGACGCTTCAGTCAGAGCAGAGACTAGATCTCCGTGTAAGATGGGTGTGCCGTGTGAGGTCAGGAATCCCCTCTCCTTCCATAGGAGCCCAAAATTATGAACCACCCTGAAGGCATACTGGCTGTCGGTGTAAATTTTGGCTGTGGTTCCTGCTGCTAGGATACATGCTTGTGTGAGGGCAATCAGTTCTGCTGCCTGTGCAGATCGTTGTGTGATACGAGCTGTCTCCACTACGGTTCGGGCTGTGGTAACTGCATAAGCAGCTGAGGTGGTGCCGTCGGGGAGTTTGATGCAAGAGCCGTCCACCCATAGCTCCCCGTCAGGGTCTGGGAAGGCTGTGTCTCTGAGGTCAACCCTACTCCTACTCTGTTCGTCCGTGAGGGTCACACAGTCATGTACAGGGGGCACATTGGGGTCGTTCTCAGGTAGGGGCAACAAAGTTGCCGGATTCAGCGAGGTGCATCTTTTTAGGGTGATGTGGGGGGCAAGCAGAGTCAGTTCGTACCCAGTCAGTCGTGCACTAGTCGGGTGTTGCGTCTTAGTCTGGTTCAGGAGGGTGTCGACTGCATGGGGTACTAACACCGTGAGGGAGTTCGAGAATACGATCCCCTCACTCTGTCGGATAGAGATAGCAGCTGCAGCTACAGCTCGAAGGCAGGCAGGCAAAGCTCTGGCTATGGGGTCAAGAGTGGCAGAGAAGTAGGCACATGGGCGTTGTTTTGGGCCAATGGACTGGGTCAAGACAGGCCAAAGCGCATCCCTCCCTTTCGTGAGTGTAGAGGGAGAAGGGTTTCGTGTAATCGGGGGTTCCTAGGACAGGGGCCGAGCAGAGGGCGTCTCGTAGTTCTATGAAGGAGAATTGGCACTCAGGGGTCCAAGGGAGCGGGAAGGGGACATCTTTAGCCAGTAGGGAAAGCATTGGTTTCACAATGAGGCTGAAATTTGGCAACCACTGTCGGCAGAAGGAAGTGAGGCCTAGTAGGGAGCGAACTTGTTTCTGGGTTTTAGGGACAGGGGTCTCTAGAATGGTCTGAATCCGGTCGGGGGTAAGCTTTCTCCCGTCTTTGGACAAGAGGTGGCCTAGGTAAGTGACCTGGGGTTGGCAGAATTGTAACTTCTTCTTGGAGACCTTGTGGCCATTTTCCGCAAGGAAGTGCAGGAGTTGGATGGTGGCTGTGAGTGCAAGTGGAGTGGTGTCGGCCGCCAAAAGGATATCATCAACGTACTCTATCAACACCACTCCATCGGGTAACTGGACCGCGTCCAGTTGTCTTTTGAGGGCCTGGCTGTAGATGCTGGGACTTTCAGTGTAGCCTTGGGGTGCTCGGCAGAATCTATATGAGCGGGCTTTTAGGGTGAAGCCGAAAAGGTATCGGCTGTCTGGGTGGATGGGGATAGAGAAGAAAGCGTTCTTGAGATCAATGACAGTGAAGGTGGTAGTAGTGGTAGGAATCAGAGTCAGAATAGTGGTAATGTCTGAGACTACGGGGTACTGAGGTACAACTACTTTGTTGACCTCTCGTAGGTCGATAATGAAGCGGTACGCTTTCTCATCTCCCTCACCTTGCTTTTTTATAATGGGTAGGATAGGGCTGTTGCAAACATTGCTAACTACTTCCTCTACCACTCCTGCATCTATCAGGGACTGGATAATCTTTACCAATGCCTTCTCGCCCTCGGGCGATATCCGATATTGTGGAAGTTTTGGAGTATTGCGTCCTGTCGAACAGTTATGTGCACTGGATTGATCATCATGCGTCCTACGTCTGAGTCAGTCTTAGCCCACAGATATGGAGGTAGAGTGTCAAGTAGGGACGGGTCAGCGTCAGAGATGGAAAACATGCGTCAGGAGGGACAAAGTCTGAGCAGAGTCGGGTTATCGTACAGAAAGACTCGAACTCCATCTTGTGAACACCTAATAGTAGCTCAGAAATGCTTCAGTAAGTCAAGTCCCATAATGGCATCAGGGGTGTTGGATGAGAGCAAAAACGTTGTGTCAGTGGTGTTATTTTCTAAGTCAAAGGAGATCGGTGTGGACAAGGGATTGGTGGAGGGCGTTCCATCGAAACCTATCGATGTTACGAGTGAGCCAGACAAGGGTGCCCTTGGAATCAGTCGTTTAGATAACGCACTACGTGTTGCGCCAGTGTCTACCAGAAATGGAGACTTCGTACCCAGGACCTTAGCGATGACATAAGGGCCTTGCTGGTCAACATAGAGCTCGACTGGATCCCTCCCTTGCCCCTGGCAGTCCTATGCGAAGTCGTGGGCGTCATTGCAGTCAGCATGCTGGTACTGGTTCTGTCGGGGACGGTCAAATGTGTTCGGTCTGCCTGGCCTGTTGTTGCTGGTGTCGTTTGTGAACCCTCGTCCCTGTCCTCTATTTCTTGGCCCACCCGCTATATCTCTTGTGTCCCTATTCTTATTAATTTCTAATAGGACCGGACACTGAGATTTCCAATGGCCGAATCCTTTGCAAAATGCACACTGGTTCTCGTCGTTGTCTTTTCGTCCAGCCTAGGGTGCGGGTGTACGGTCTTTAGGGGGTGGGTTTCTAGGAGCATTCGACTGGTAATTTCCCTTGTACTGTTCTCGTCCTATAGTCACCCCTTGCAACTGCGCGATCATCACCCTTTCTTTCAGGTCCTTTTTCTTTTCCTCAGTCGCCCTGTCATTCTCGTTCTTCTGATGCTCGTAATATTGGGCCATCTGGAGGATAGCCGCAGGTTTGGAGGCCGCCCAACTACTCTCACTAGCCTGTAGTTTCTGAGAGACTTCCTGTGACAGACCTTTAACATAGTTCTGAACAAACAGATGATGTCCGGTTGCAGTGGTCATGTCTAGGCCGCTGTAATCGGAAAACACTGTTTCAAAACGGGAGAAGTATTCTGACACGTCCTCCTGGGGTTTCTGGCGGCAGGCAGTTACTGTCGACCAGTCCACCTTCTTTTCTGGGATCAGGGTTTTCAGTTTCTGCACGATTTTGTCTGGGAGTTCTAAAATGGGCTTCAAAGGTTTCTGTCCAGGCTCTCGTTGTCTGTCCACGCCATCGAGTTGTGACCAGGTATGTCTGAACAGCTCAAGGTGGTCGACTTTCCGAATTTGCTTCCACACATCAGCTGGCAGACATAACCCGAAAAACAAATCGATGTCAGCTAGGGTCATAATCGTTGAACCTAAGGCTGTACCTAATTCAGTATAAAAGGCAGTGGGGTTTTTCCGTAAATCGGGCAGGGAATTTCGGAACGTCAGAATATCTTGCTGATCCCATGGTTGGTAGACCCAGTTATAAACTACCCTCCCTTTTGCATCTTGATGGTTAACATCATTGTGCGTTCCTAGACCTCGTGGGGGGACCCAGTAGGGAGTGGCCTCCCTTATAGGCATCATGGCGCTAGCTTGTTCTATTCGAGGTTCAGTCGCTACAGGAGCCGTAGGTTTAGCTTCCAACCCCTGTTCAGTGAGGTGGCGGAAAACCTCAACCATACGCGTGAGGAGGTCCGTCACATCACACTCGCCCTCATCCCCAATGTCAACCTTTCTATATAGAGTCATTAGGCTCTCTGAACCTTTGTCTCGGTATCGATCTTCATAAGCATTTAGGGTATGGTAACAAAATCGCACAGCAAAGTGCCGTCTGTGGCTCTCAGCATATGAGTTGTACATATCCATTACGTACTCCTCACTCTCCTTCCGTTCCACTAGTGTCTTTACTATTTTGTCGATCCCTGTTCGCTCATCCTTGCTCAACCTGTTTATTCTAGTGGAATCTTTCTTTCGGGCCTCAGGGTCGTCTAATACTGCTGCTTGTTCTGCATCGAGTACAAGGGGTTCGGCCAGTGCGGAGGCCATGAGGACCGAGGCCCTGGTACTATTCTCATCTGTGCTTGGGGGTGGCGGGTGTTGTACTAAGGGTCGGGAAGGGGCATATGGAGGGGGCATGTAGATGATCGGAGGACCTAGTAATAGATCATTGTTTGCTCGCTGTTTCAAGGGTAGCTCGGGGTAGAGCATAGAGGGTGTTCTGACAGGACACTGACTCAATGTTTCGGACTCTTGCTTCTGTTTGGCTTCCTCTCTCTCCTTTATTTCTTTCTCTAATTTTCTGGCAGCTAGGTGAGCTGCTTTTCTCTAATCTGACTTCGTTTCTCTTTTTACGTTGTTCTGTTACTTTGCGCCACATGCCGAGACTATCAAGCATAGTGGGCGTTGTTTTATTGTTATGAAGGGCTGTTTCCAGCGCGTTCATTTTATCATCATCAAAGGATCCTATCAGTGGCCACTGACTTCCCTGATCCTTTCTAGTATATTTGGGCCATAGTTTGCTGTAGGCTATAGCGATTAGTCCATTCTTCATGAACATGTCCTTATTTGGGGTGCCTTCCATTGGAGCTGGATGGTTCATCTCTAATAAGCGGTCCGGGCTGAACCAACTACCAATCAGTGGGGAGAAGATAGGCATGACAGATTGCAACGGGGGACAAAGGTCTGCACTACCTATCGTTCACTACTTGCAAAGACTAGACAGAATATTTCTATTCTACGTTATTTGCAAACAGAGAATATCTCAAAAGAACCAACTTCGAACGGTCAATGTTCGGACAATCAATCAATCAGTGGGGAGAAAAATAGGCACGAAAGATTACAATGGGGGACAAAGGTCCGCGTTACCTACCCTTCACTATCTGCAAAGGAAAAGAGAATATTTCTATACCTCCCCGTTTGCAGGCAGAGAATGTCTCAAACGAACAAACAATCGAAGAGTAATACTAGTATTTTCCAAACAATCAAACAATCGCTTCGCAATTTGTCGTGTTACACGACCTTACCCGGACCGCATGGACAGTTTCTCGTCTTCCACATCCAGCGCACGATCGTCCTCTATTCTCCGTAACTGTCGCGGCACTCCTGATGGTTCCCAGTCAGGACCGTAGATCACTCGAGAGAGGTCTGCTCGGAACCGGTGAAGTTCGGATGATCGACTGCCAGATGAGGGTCTATCGGGCAGGAGCTCTCCCGATCGTTGCAGTCGTTCACTCTGTCGTCAGGACTTCTCCCACTGGATCCACGTGTCGCTGATGGGCCCCACGTTTGGGACGCCAATTGTAGAAAAAGGTAGAGCCGGTGTCGACCAAGAACCTTTAAGTATTGCCCAGCGTTAACCGCCTCTCATACTATTCGAATCTATCAAACAAAGAGGCAGGCGCTGGAGACTGGAAGACAGGAAACAGGAGTTTATTCCGACGGAGCAGAACACATCAAATCAGACAACAGGGTATCTTCTCGAGGTGCTCTAACCGCATTTCTGAGGCCTTGCCTCTTATACACAGGTTTATGGTCTTTATTGCGGTTTATTACATGTGGCACATTCTAGCAAATACTTTGACGTACGGAAAGACATCCTCGGAATCCCCGCTTCATGCCCGTTCCCACACACATTTACAGTAGAAGTCCCCACCCCGGTCTCAACAGGTGATGACTGTCGCGCAGCTGGACATTCCGCCGATTCCCGGAATGTGTGTGGCTGATCGGATCTCATGGGGTGGGGGCTTTGATCAGTTGTGGATCCTTTGATGAGAGAAGCTTCCTACTGTATGGGGGCAATAAACTGCATCCGCAGGGCCAGGTGGCGGCCTGGGAACGAGCAGGACAATCGGGCACAGAGTAAAGGGGGGTTTATCAAAGGATACGAGATCATGAAAGGGATGGAGGGAGGTGTTGGCTGGGTATGGGAGGTGGATCCGAGGCAGGGTTGCGCTGAAGGGGAGGTTTATGGCCCAAGCAAGTGAGGGCGGGGGCTGTCAACGTGCGGGGGATGCTTGCGAGGTTAGAGGGAGAGAGAGACACGCTGGCTATTGGCAGTGGGCAGAGAGGCCATGGCTGTCAAAATGGCTGCTACTTACACGCACATACGAGCCTGAAAAGGGACAAGATGGCGCCAATAATGTTGATGTCACAAACTAGATTTTAACATACCTAGCAGCAAGGCTCAGTGACCTTGGAACCATGCCCGGATCCGCCAACGTTAGTTTAGTGTCTGAAAACCCTATGTCAAAATGTTTATTTGTGTTCATTTTAATCTGTGGGTTTGGGGCTTTGTGACCCACTACCTGGTCAGGATCAACAGGGTGCTGCTACCTGTTGCACTTTATATCTACTTTACTTTTTTTTTTAAATCAAGATGGAATACCGAGTCCGCATACTGAACTAGTGGCCACAGCAAATTCTTTTCTATTGTGGCCAGCCATTCAAAAGCTGCAGATGCCAAACCCAGCCTTGGGATTTCAGCCTCAAAATGGATGATAGAAAGAGAGCGCCCTCATAAAATCATATTTTTTTAAAACATTTTTATGTAGTCTTTAAATCTAGGTTTGAAGATCATCTGTCCACTAACTGCACACCTGCAGCTAACACTTAAACCTTTTCAGGTTTTTTTTTCTGTATCGGGTACAAAACATTCGTATGAGGGTTACATTGGCAAAGGCCTCTTTTTTACCCCTCCTCACCCCGTCACTCTGCCTTAATGGAGCTGCATAAAAGTTTCCATTCCAAACCCAAACAAGAAATTTTGTGGGGGATTGGGATGGGGGGGGTTTGTGCATATTTATTATACAGAAACACATTTATTAAGAAAACATAAAATGCCTTTTAAAAAAAACACTGTGACCTAACCATATCTACACAGTGAATGTCGCCGAGTGTGCATTTTATGCAAAAGAAAGACTTTTCGAAACAAAAATTTTCAGTAGTAGGTGAACACATAAATGAGAATATGTGTAGGCCTTTTGAATGTGTTTGATGGAGTTTTTACAGTCTGCACACAGTTTGCAATCAGAAGCCTTCCACAGCAGTGGGAATCTCGAGCTGTACATCTGTAAAGTTTGATCCATGTTAGCTGTGCTTCTTCGTATCCCTCTCTGAGTCAGAACGCTGGGGAATCCAATAATCCCTCATCCGTCAGGCGGGCCCTGCTTCCTTACAGCAATACGAGACATGATTGAACTCCATCGGAAAGTGACGTGCCTTGAGTATGCGGCCGGAGTCTTTCCATTGGCTTTTAAATAGAACTGCTGTTCTTCAGAGAAGAGAGGAAACCGCGCACTGTCATCTTCCTCCGTTCATAAATCACGTTCACAGCGTGCAGATGGGGCCTTGGTGGAGGTTTCAGTGTAGAAATCAGACATCAGGCACTCGCTACTTAAAAGTTCATCAGCCGCTGAGTGACATAAGATAGGACAGTCTCTTTGGATCACGCCGCGCTCGTGAGTGATTTCACTTGTAGGCTTGGCGTGCGGAATTGTTCCAGACTGCCCCGTGTTCCTGGAAGACAGTTTTATAGGGCAGGATATGTGGCTTCGGTGAGTGATATATAGGGAACATGCTCAGGAGCCAGAAAGGTGGCATTCACGCGTGTGACGTGGAGTGAGGAGTGAGGGACTGATAGGTTTATGAGCACTGAGTATTTCAGAAGGAATAAAACCCATTAGACGTGCTCCAAACTTGACAAGGCTATGAACAGTCTGTGAAGGGCATAAGATATACATTTTGAGATTAATGTATAGGAGCTGCCACGAATTAGCAAGGGTAAATGAAACCCTTGAGGATTTGCTGCGAGATACAAGAACATCCCTCATAATGTATAGAACTGTGGACGGTCTAACCACACATAGCGGGTGTGTTATCCACTGTGGGTTCCAAAATGTCTCATAGACAACAAAGATGGAAAAAAAATTGTCTGTGACACTCAAGGGACCCATGGTGGAAGAATCCCGGAGCCCATTTACATATAGACACACTCTTCCAAGGCAAGAAGCATATCTGAATCACAAAGGTGACAAGTCAGAAACACTGTTCCACAATAAATACTCCAGCATCTGAATTTTTTCTTTTGGCCTCAATCCTTAGACATCTTCTTAGCTCTTCTACCGAGATCAAAGAACTTGACCTCCCCATGCCAACCTCTATTTAGCTTCTGGAGTATAAAAAACTATTATTTCTTGTTTATTCTACCAAAAAAAAAGATCTCTGCACACATGTCCTTACCTAACAAGTCAATGCCTTCAATTACCCCGCCTTGTCTACAGTAACTCCCTCTACCTAAGCTGTCCATTGTTAATTAGTCACAGAATTACACCCAATTTCGTCTGAGGCTTCGCTATATGAATTATATGACACTCTTCCTTGCCTTCCACCAGTCTTACTGGCGACCACACTGGTTCAAGATCCCGAGTAGTGCTCAGTGGGCCTTCCTTTATAAGAGTTCATCATTGCATATCCCAAAATCCGGGCAGGCTCACCTCCAGCACATTGTTGTTGCAAATCCATAAGTACAGTAATATTTGAACTGGCGAGAGCACACCCTCCTTCTTGACCACTGCTTAATTCTGTCCAACCACGACAATGGATTACAGTTTACCTTTCATGAGAAAATAAAGCCTTGCGATTCATTTTCCAAAAAACCCTGGCCATCTTAATCCTAGCAAACACAAGGAGATGATGGCCAGAGTGCTGAAACTTTTCAGACCCTCACCCCCAGTCACAGATCTGGGTTGAATCCATCATCGTTCTTTAGCTAACTTTGCCACCCCATTTAGACCCAGCCATATGCAAATCAGTCTTGACCCTTTTCCTTATGGGAACAGAACAGCCCGAACTGCAAAGCCAAGTCTTCCCTGGACCGGAAACAAACATCCTGGGACCGGTTTCATGGATACAACCCTCTTCAGACAGGCTAGCTTGAATCCAGTGGCAAAGTGAGCAAGGAACCCATGTCTGGGCATACCCTGCCAACTTAGGGTGAACAAAGCAAATACAGGGAGATGATGGACGGAGCACTGAAACTATTCAGGCACTCACCCCCAGTCATAGATCTGAGTTCAATCCATCATCGTTTTTTAGCTGACTTCGCCACCCCTGTTCAGTCTCAGCCATTTGCAAATCAGCCTTGGCCCTGTTCGTTATGGGAACAGTCCAGCCCGAACTGCCGTTCAGACCCAGCCATATGCAAATCAGTCTTGACCCTGTTCTTTATGGGAACAGACCAGTCCGAACAGCCAAGCCAGGTCTTCCCTGGATGAGAAACAAGGATCCTGGGACCGGTTCCGGGGTAACGTCCCTCATCAGCCAGGATAGCTTGAATCCAGTGGCAAAGTGAGCAAGGGACCCAAGTCACAAGGGCACACCTGGCAGCAAGGGGATTCCCTTTACCTGAGGAAGAAATCGAGTTAGTGGTCGGAGCAGACCCATTGTATACTACTAATCTAGTCTTGATACGAGATGCAGCCCAGCTATTCACGTTATACAGTTAGAGACCCTCCAGCACAATACGATCCTATCAGATTCATAGAAGTGCTGGTAACCTATATCTGACATATGACATTATTTCAAGGGAGACTACTGCATATAGCACAGACAGTACTAAGGCACCCAACACTGCAATGGCAGACCTGCCTTAGTCACTTATGCACTTTACCCAGCAAGGGATCAACAGCATTTGGTGGAAGCTACAGACATGTTATGAGTTATATAATATGTGTGGTCTTGAGCAGTACATGGCCTGGGCGCAAGTTATATTTCTGTCAGTAAACTGTAATTGTTGAAATATAGTGTTTTTCTTAAACATTCGTTTCTGTCTCACTTCAACACCTAACTATAATGTCGCTTTAACCTTTATCGTTTTCCCCTATAAACTTCTGGGTATTATTTAACGTAAGACAAGATCTTATTACCATACCTAAATATGCCGTCTCTTTAAATGGTGTTTTTCTCAGTGAATACATATATTCAGAGTGTGTGTGTGTGTGTGTGTGTGTGTGTGTGTGTGTGTGCGTACGTGCATGCGTGTGTTTTCCTCATAGTGGGTTTAGGTACTTTCGAGCGAGTGTATCAAAAAACGTAGTGCCCCTTTATTTGCCTCAGTCTGCTTTATAACTTACCCCAGTATCAAAGCGTGCATGCATTTAAAATAGTAACTATACACCTCATTAGGGCAATGGTCGGTCCTCATAATGATAGGTATGAAATGTTGTGTGCTATGGGTTAAAGCTGCACATGTTGCATGTACTGTACTTGGTAAGTATAGCTTATGCAAATATCCATACAGCAGTATTGATACAGGCATATGGAAAACCATAGAAAATAAACTACTCATCAGTGTTCTGTACATTGATATTTATTTTATTATTTCATCATATATATAAACCCCCTGAAGTTTTATTTCTCTGAAATATAATTTCCAAGTGCGTCTCGAGTGAGGGTGTACTTGTAAGTTTGCAGTAAGCTCCCCCTTTGCCCTCTAAGGCGCATCTGTAAGAGGGTGGACGGTAATGAGAACCCCGTGCTCATCAGCGCAGTGACGGATTCATCTGAATGTAAATTCGCTGTGACCGGGCGCCATTTGTCTCCTGTAAGCGGAGGCTCCGGCGCGTTCATTCATCAGCGGGCGCGGGGAATGAAGGCCGGGGCCTGGGATCGAAGGGGAGAGTGCGAAGGCAGCCGAAGACCTTCTGAAAGCGGAGAAGAAGGGATAAGGAGATATTTGAGCCGGACAGTCGGACAGCAGAAGAATGGAAATAACCCCACCTCGCCGAGACGCATGCTCGGCCCCCAGCAGCAGACATTAAAGGATGAAATATCTCCCAGTAACAATTCATCTGTAACTGGGAAGCGGAGGGAGCCGCTGACATTTAGCCGTGATGGGAGCTGGGTTGTCTGTCATACAAATGCTTAAAAGAACGAGGCACGCGGGCCGAAATGATTAATGGGGCCTCGGATATTAAGGGCTATAACTTTTGGTAGAGCGTTTTGCTGTTACATTTTTCTCCCAATTCATCTCAGTAGATTTGAGAGGCAAGTGCGATCCATAACGGAATCCCATCGGACTTCTTCATCCCAAGAGCCTTTCTGACAGAATCTTAAAGGTGGAAGGATCTCAAAAAATGTTTACGCCAAGGGATATTTGCTTGAAATTTGAGGGTCATGGAGCGATGCCGAATGCGTCACGTGAAGCACATCAAGGACGTCTTAGTCCAAATTCTCTGATGTTTCATATGCAAATGAGCAAAGAACGTACTCTAATTTTTGTCTGACTTTGAATATCCGCCTTAATAGTAAGGTCAGGCGTCTTATTCAGTACTTAAATTGTAAAAGAAAGAGTTCTGGTGGCCAAGGCTCTGCTCAGATGCCCACGGCCAGCGCTATTAAATGCCTGTGTGTAGAATACCAAGGTTGGTAGTCTTAAATCCACCATAAACCTCTTAAATCCACTAAAACTCGATGCCGCTTTATTTTACTCTTGCAGGTTCCTGCTTCCTTCCTTTGTGACGGTTATTCAGTCTTTTATTTTTCCTGTGTCTTTCTGATTTGTGTGTTTTTGTGGCAGTGCAAAATTTTAATTATGCCAGAGCAATTTCAGTAGTTACGCATTACTCTTGTGATGCAAATTTACCTAAATTATGCGAGCATGCTAGCTTTAAAAATTAAGACCCTACCGTAAGTGCAAAGGTATAACAAACTAAGAGAGAGTGAGCGGCTGGTGGTTACTGCTGATTAGACCCTCTAATAGACCAGTATATAGGAGAGGAGGAAGGAAACAGATCACTTTCCCTGACACGTTGGGGTCGAGTAGCGAGGATGAGCACACCCCATTTGAGGAGTATACGAATAGAGGAATCTCAAATAAATATATGTTTTTTTTAGAGCAAAGACCAAGACGAGGACAGAGGTACAATGGGAATCAGGGGAGGAGTCAACAAATCCGGGGCCCTCCTCCTCCCCCTCAACAGGAATACTTGCGGACAAGGAACCAACGCTACTGACATCAGAACGAGCACCAGTAATCAACGTGTCCAATAGAGAACTCACTAATACAGAGATTAGAGTTTTAGGGAGAGGATTTAGTTTCATCCCCTCTACTGGGATCAACACATATCAACTGGAGAAGGATCTACTGTCCTTTTTGAAGAAAAGTGAGACTCAAAAGGTTTTTTGAAGGGCGGCCCAACAAAGAAAGTAACAATAAATCAGGTTTAAAGCCCAAATCCACATTCACTCCTTCATTGGCCATGGTAGGAAAGAATCTGGAGGTTTTTGAAAAAGCAGTTGAGAGTGGGATCCATAACATTCTCTCAGAAAATTCTGGTTCTTTCTCTCAAAATATGAGTAGGGAAGAGAGGGCAGCCATGCAGTCATTAAAAAAGGATCTAAGTTTGACCATTAAACCTGTAGATAAGGATGGAGGAGTTGTGGTTTTTAACATAATTGATTGCGAAGACAGGATGCACGCGATGCTTAGTGTAGTTGAACATTATGAACATGTTCAAAATAGCAAACTTGCCACCCCAGCAAAGCATTGTCTTAACCTGTTTATAGAAGCAAAAGAAAAGAACTGGATATGTGAGGAAGAATTACAATTTTTAAACAACACAGAACCTAGAATTCCAGCTTTATACGGCCTACCTAAGGTACATAAGAACAGTGATATTCCACCGATGAGACCTATAGTGAGTAGCATTCATTCACTAATGGACCCGCTAAGTAAATAAGTACATCAATTCTTATGTCCATTGGTGAGTGTCCTTAAATCATATGTCAGGGATTCTGCACATATCATTTCATTCCTGGAGGGTAAATTGTTTCATGGAGAGACTCAGTGTTTGGTTACCCTGGACATTGAGTCTCTCTACACAAACATCCCCCAGGCAGCTACTGTGGACGTTGTCTGTAGAACTCTCATCGATGTAGACCTGGAGGGAGTAAACAAGGACTTTACAGTGGAATGTGTGAGGATGGTCCTGACTAACAATATTTTTTTGTTCAAAGATCAATTGTTTAGGCAAAAGAAGGGGTCCTGCATGGGTGCTACCTGTGCGCCGAGTCAAGCATGCCTCTATGTAGGGGAGTTCGAGAGTAGACATATTTACAACAAACTCGCACCGTTCCATGAAAATGTAGCGGGCTGGTACCGCTACATTGATGACATTTTTTTCATTTGGGATGGTGATTTAGTGCAGTTGGAAGAGTTTTTGTTATGGTTGAATATGGGGACCCCAACCTCAAATTCTCTTCACGATACAGTAGGTCAAAAGCTGATTTTTTAGATATCTCTATTAAGGAAAATGACAGTGTACTGGAGATGGAATTATATACTAAACCCATGGCAAAGAACACCTTGCTTCATTATTCCAGCTTCCATCCCAAGTCCCAGAGGGATAATATTCCTTTTAGTCAGTTTCTCTGTTTACGGAGAAATTGTTCAGACATACAGGATTTTTACAAACATGCTGAGATCCTAATGAGGAAATTCATGGACAGGGGTTACCCAAACAAACGATTATCGCATTCATGTAAGCGAGCCAGGTTCTCTGATAGAGATGTGATGTTGAACAAAACAGGTCAAAGAAAGAAACATATGACTAAGGTGGTCTTTGTAAGCAACTTCTCCCACATTAGCAACAGGATAAAGAATGTCATAAATAGCAATTGGCATATTGTTAATGATGATGAAGATATAAAATTAGAGAGACCTATCTATGCTTTTAAAAGGAACAGGAATTAAAAAAAATTAATTGGTTCTTACATATAGAGAGGGTGTCCAGAATACACAGAGCAGACTAGATGGAAGACCAGCCATTGGCAATAGAAGGTGTGGAAACTGTAATATCTGCGCTTTATGTATTGAAGCAAAGAATCTAGATCACAATGGATGCCAGGTTGAATCTAGAATACTTAACAACTGTAGGAGCAAGAATTTAGTGTGTTTCCTACGTTGTTCCTGTGACAAAGGCTATGTAGGAGAAACCGGCAGGGAACTACACATTACGCTTTAAGAACACCATTCAGCAATAAGAACAAACAAGGTGAATGCTCCTCTGGTATCCCATTCTAATGAGATGGGACATAGTGATTCAGACGTCAGGTGGTTTATCCTGGAAAAAAAGTCCTGGGTAAAAGAGGCGGAAATATGGAACCTAAACGCAAAGCCAGAGAACAATGCTTAATTTCACAACTTACTACTGTACGGAATAGCCTTAACTCTAAAGAGTAGTAGGAATGCTTAATAGGGACAATATAAAATTAGGTCAGTAGTATTCCAAATGTGCTACCTGTTGGCTCTTTTAGGTTATTGAGAAATAGCATATAAAATCTATGACTAGATACAATGGTACCTCCACTAAGCTACATACTGATAGTTCATGGAGTTGCTGCTATCTAACTCCAGCGATTACAAATATGAGCTGACAGTAAAACCTTAAATAATTTTTTTTCTCCTGTAAACAGTGACCAACAGTGTGTATATATATATATGTTTTTAGGAAACAGCGACTAACAAAGGATTCTTAGGTGAAATTGAGTCCAATTTTTAAAGCTATCTTAGTGCTTCTCACTTCGCAATCGAGACATTTCAAGATGTCTGCATTGGTTGTGTAAAAGTGGTCATCTTTTTCAAGAATTTTAGTGTACACTGTTTGGGCTTAGTAATTTGAAAGTGGCCGTATACCCTTGCCTAGTTCAGTTTTAGTAAACAATGGCCAGTTCAGTTTTAGTAAACAATGGCCATTATGAAATTGATAGATCGATATTGGGCCATTCTGACACAATCCTGATAAAATAAGGAGACGGACCAATAATAATGTCTGAGAGTCTGTCTTTATTTTTAGAAGAGAAATGTTCCTAATTTATAATCGGATAAAAGTACTTTTACAAATAGAAATCTTTTTAAAGCCCCGTATTGAGAGGCAGGTTAAGATGGCCGACGTTTTCCACTACGGTTTCTTCAGCGAGTATATCTGGCTAAACAGAAGTGACGCAGTGGGTCACGTGCGGATATACGGGAGGTTTAAATTCACCACAATGGAGGTGTGACTAAGATTGCCATAAACGGAGGCGTTTTTTACCCCATACGAGTTTGCCACACGAGAAGGTGGTTAGGAAGGGGACTTGCTATTCAAAGGTTGTGAGGATATTAGGTACCTGGAGATAGCAAGTGATATTACCTGTGGGAAGAGTACAGTGTACCAGATTTGGCAATTCGCTCAAATGGTTTTTATTTGGATAACTATGCAGTCGCCATTAGACTGAGCCTCTAAACGGATTCTGTTAGGAATGAGGGGAGGTACGATATAGAGCAGGTACCACTGTAGAATTCACACATTAAAATAGACTGTCCACTAACACGCTTTCTCAAGTTATCTGCATAATATGGAGACGAAGCTGGGCAATAACTTTTTAATAGGTTAAGTTTGGGCTCAATATCAGAGCAATGAGAGTAGAGCAGTATTGGGGTACTCTGTATCTATAGGTATTCCACATAGATATAAGGAGAATGCCTAAGGAATAAAGTACAGGTTTAATTTCAGAGATACTGCCAGAATTGATGTTTAGAGATACTGCCTCAGAATTGATGTTTATTTATTTTAGATCAACAGTGATCTGTTATAATGAGAAACTGACTATCAAGGGAAACATATCCAATAACTAAGAAGATGAATAGGGGCGTTGTATCTGTGCCTGTAAAATTCTTTTTTTTATAAAAGGTAATAAGAAGGATACATTAATATTTACCTGTCTCTATATAGACAATTAATGAGCATTAAAACGCAGCAGCCCGCACTCTATTGGCACTGCCGAAAACATGTTCAATGTCTAGGGGCCCGATGTAGGTCGCCCAATACCGGTCGGTAACGGCCGATTTCGGCTGTTACCGACCGGTATTTGGCTTTTGACATGTAGGTGGCTTGGAATTTACAGAATCGGTATATTTACTGATTCGGTAAATTCTTCACTTCGATATTTATTCGAATCGGTAAATATACCGATTCTGTAAATCCATATGTAGGTGGCACAGTTTGCAGTGCCACAGGCCCTTAGGAATTCTTCATTTACCACCCAATAATATTGGGTGGTAAATTAAGAATTTCTGTGTACATGCACATCTGTGCATGTACACCTGTGCCATGTGGCACATATACATGCCCTAAGGGCATGTATGTGTGTCACATGGCACACAAGCCAGAAACAGGGGTGCACAGGGTGTCAAAGTGACACCCTGCTCCCTTGGCAATTCGATATTTTACTGATTCGGTAATTACCGAATCAGTATTTGCCATTGATTCCTATGGGCTTCAAGGCCCATAGGAATCAATGGCAAATACCGATTCGGTAATTACCGAATCAGTAAATACCGAAACTTACCGATTCGGTATTGAATTCTGTAAAAATACGCACATCCCGATTGCCAGTTCTTAAATACCGAATCGGTATGATTCGGTATTTAAGAATCGGTAATCTGGGATTACCTACATCGGGCCCTAAGTTCCTACCAAAACTACACTGGTTACCGGTTGAGAAAAGGATTCAGTGCAAGACCCTATGCGTTGCTCATAAAATCATAACTCAACAAGCCCCCTGTCTTATCAGATTAGCTAACACCGTATGTTCCAAGTCGCTGCCTACAGCCAGCAGAATAAGGATTGACATGTACCCCCAGAGTTTTAAGAGCCAGAGCTGGTGGTCGTTCTTTTAAAGTTCTGGCGGCTAAACTCTGGAATTCCCTTCTGGCTATTATTAGAGGGCTCCGAGATCACCTAGCTTTCTGGAAAGCCATAAAAACCTGGCTTTTCCCAGCGTAACGTTCTTCCCTCTCCCGGGCTGTCATTACTTACGGGTATCGTTGGGGTAGAGCTGGGAAGCCCCGTTGCTGGGGAAGTTATGCGCTGTATAAATCTGTTAATAATAATAATAAAACACTTTGTCTATATATTTTCTCACAGAGGTTTTTATCGGATAAAATTCATTTCACCAATTGGTGCAAGAAGTACAACTTTTTGAGGTAATGTTTCCCCAAGTATTTTTAAATATCTGAAAAACCCTTGGGTAGAGCTATTGTTGAGTGTTCAAAAAAAAAGATTATATTTTTCTGTTTACCTTTCAGAAAACTTTAATTAATAAAACAGGTGTGATTAACTCTGAGCGAGGTTGTTTAACCCCTCTAAATGTGGATGCAAAAGAATTTCAGTTCAGGGACCTTGGATTGAGAACAGGTATTTTCAAGTGACTCTCAAATGGATGAGTGTCTAATGATGGATGTCTAATGATGGATGTTTATGGTATTCATGGGGTGCAGAAGGTATGCACTCTCCTGATAAAGGAGGGATGTGTTTCTGACTTCCTTTGGCTTAAATTTGCCAACATGGTTAGCAAGAATGGCTTGTGTGGTTCATCACCAGGATATAAACACTGTCGGAGTATACGCCAATCGATGGTTAAGTGTTTTTTCTAAAATTGTTTTATTCTTTTTTTATGTCTTTGTTTATGTTATTATGTACAGATTAATTTTGTATTCTAGGAGATATCGTCCTTGGTCCTGAAGAAGGTGGTGCTTAAGCAACAATACACACCGAAACGCGTCAACGCTATTTGTTAACAGGCATACTGTAGACTGTGAAAGACATTTGTTATTTTTGTCAAATACATTGCACGAAAATCAAGTTTACTGTATGAAAATCAAATGTCAGAATAATGAATTTGGTCTGGTGTTTTGGCCTTTTGAATTGATAAAAAATTGTTTTTCTTGCTGGTTCTCCCAATGTTGTACTAATTGAGTCTTTTTAAAGACAATCCTTTGGGCAATGTTTGCCACATTGTGTTTTTAATCACTTTTTAATGTCTTTTAATACTTTTTTTTAATTTTTGAAAAACCTTTATTGACAAAATTGCATAGACAGGTTACATTCTTGCACAGAATCAAAGCACCATATACATAAGTACAATTGAGGATATTGAGGTTGACCAATAGTACAGAACATCAGAGAGCGACAACATGGCAGGTGTTACTTAGGCATGTCTGGACAGTGAACAAAAATTGATGGGAGACGCACAAAACTGCGGGAGAAGGGACAGGCCCAACTGAAAAGGAATAGGGACAGGGGAAGACAGGTTACTGACCTACACCGTCGGCCGCCACGGGGGTGAAGGCCGGTGGGGAGCATGGGAGAGGCAGTCGGGCTTTGGGGGATACGAGCCAGGAGGTATGACACTAGGGGGCCCCATATGTCGAGTGGGCGAGATCTAGCTGGCATAAGGTCCCAGAATTCAGACAATAGGGTCTGGCAGCGCGATGCATCTTTGAGCCATCGAGTGAACTTAGGTGCAGGTTTGCGACCCCAGCACATGAAAACCATAGGCCGTGCGAGGACAAGCAGCATGGCAATCAAGAAGCGGGAAACGTCTGGGCAATATTTAACAAAGCCTAGGAGGCAGAGCGGGGGTCAAGCTGAACCGGTGAGTAGGTGATCTCTGAAATAGCAGTGCAGACCTCACACCAGTAATCGGAGACCTTGGGGCATAACCAGGCAGGCTGAGAGAAGTCTGTCACAGGAGCAGAACAGCGCAGGCATCTATCACTGCGGATGAGTCCCAACTTATGCAGCTGAACGGGAGTGTGGTAAAGCCTATGCAAATATTTAAAATGAATAAGGCACAGGCAATAGTTTGGGACAATCGCTTAGTCTGGTTGCAACAGTAAAGCCAATCAGCTTGGGAGATGTCAACACCAAGGTCCTCGCCCCATGCCACACGAACGCGGTCAGTGGAGGTGGAGGTGGTCACCAGCGTGAGGGCGTAACATTTGGTTACCAACTTCGGAGGAGAGGAAGACGAGTACAGGAAATCAAGAGCGGTCATCGAGGGAGGAGGCTGGGGGAACACAGGATGTAGCTCCCTGCAGATTGCCCATAGCTGATAAAAAAGTAAAGTATCCATGGGACCAAACCGTCAGCCAGAGAGAAGAATGTTTTCCCCGGATAGAGATCTGCTAATGTAGTCAACCCCAGACGGGTGGCGCGCTTAACCATACCGGAGGGCTGGAGAGGAGGGAAAGCCAAATGCTGAGCGATCTGCATCGTATTTGCCAAAAGCATGGGAGCACCAGAAAAGCGGCGAAGTCCATCCCAGGCCCAGTGTAAAATCTCGACAGTGTCTATTTCAGTGTGTAGGAGTTTGGCCGGGGCGAACAGGGTGGTGGTGAGTGGCCACGGGGCAGTGAGATCCGCCTCAACCACCACGTGCAACTGAAAAGGAGTGGGGTGAAGCCAAAAATGCAAAAAACTGGCCTGAGCACACAATGCATAGAATTTCAAGTTAGGGGCACCAAGGCCTCCACATGACATCGGAATGGTGAGAGTGTCATACGCGATAATGTATTTTAATACTTAATAAAACATGTGTATAATTTCTTATGCACTTGGCCTTTGATGGTGGTGGTGTTATGTTCTGGTGATGCGAGTAAATGAATGAGTGTATGTGACTTGGCTTATTAGGATACCCAAAGGGGATTTCTGTTTTGACTGAGGTCTACTGCTGTTTGTGTCCTGTAACATTTTGTGCTACTTTCTTAACGCAAAATGCATCCACAGGGCCATTTTGAATGTGAGGGTGCATTTTGCTTTAAGAAAATAGTGCAAAATGCTGGATTATGCTTCTCGCACAATTACACATAATTATAAGTAATTTTACAGTAATTGCAAGTAAATACGCTAGACAGAATTACACCTGTTACTCCCACCCTCTGGGGCATATTTATGAGTTTTGTGGCGCAGAACAGCAATGCACCTTGCTGCACTGTTCAGCGTCATAGGGAAGGAGCAGGAATGTGCCGTATTCCTGTCCTTTCCCATTGTGCCATTTTGGCAGCTCAGAGCCAACGCAGGCACTGTGTTGTAGGCAGGATTGTTTTTGTGCAGGAAGGAGCACCTTCCTGCACAAAAACAATCCTGAGAGGCTTTTTCCTCTTCCTATGTGGGCTGCAGCATACAGAACACAGAAAGAGGAAAAGAGGAAAAAAACACAGGAGAAATAAGCATATTTCTCCTCGTTATGCCTCTCCTGGGGAGGAGTATCTTTTTTGTGCAGTCCCATGTTTACCAGGTTTGGCAAATCTAGGAATGTGTCAAAAACCATGGGAGTTGCATGGGAACACCCACCGCAATGCTTATGGAATGCCACCTTTGCGCAGAATAATGCAACGCAGCGATTTGCACAGCGTTGCATTACTCCATATTTTTGAAGCCATTCAAAGCCACGCCAAGTGGCTTTTCATGGCTTAAAAAATATGACTTAGAGTTTTGCGTCACACGTGTACCACATTGCGTAGTGCCGTCATTATGCAAAACTCTCAAATATATGCCCCCTAGGGTTTTTCCCTCTCTGGCTCTCAGGAAATGTCTGAAGTGGAAAAATAAGTGCCAGTCCCCAAAAATAAGTCCTGGTGGCCCCAACTAGCAACCATTGGCTCAAATTAAACACTGCTTTAACTAAGACAACAAATACTGCGATGAGAAGGTAAAACTACTAAAAAACTACTATAAGTGAGTCATTGTAAACATATTTGCCTCGAACAAAGGAGTAATGTTGTGCTTAGAGTGATTTATTTTGTCCAAAGAGATAACATTGTTTCTAAAATGTTGAGGGAACAGGAGCTTTGTACACCTGGAAAGGCAACTTGCTCAATGTCTTCTGCTGATAATTTATTTTTCCCTCTCTTGGCAACAATTGACTGTGAGACTTATAAAAGTGTGTTATTTTTTCATGTAAGTAGCCAGTACATTTGGATGGACTGTGATATTCAGGGTCTTTTCCCATCAACAATCTTTATTACAAATCTATAGATAGAGTTGTGATCTCAACGTCCATGATCGATTCTTCTATCCAACCCTCAACGCCTAATTAAATGTGTTCCTATGCTGCATATATCATAGAGACCATGAACGTACAGCCATATTTCTAAATCTCATGGTTTCAACATTCAACACCTTTGTATATCTTAAGTTGTTTTCCTGGGCATTTCTTCACAGTCGTCTGTCCCGGGCACAGGTTTTCTAGAGGCAGGGGTGCAATATGTGGAGCAGGGGCAGCGGAGGGACATCGCCCCACTGGTTCAGAACCAGCAGGTGAAAAAGAAAGCGATATACTATAATTGTTTTATTTTTCATTTGCTGGTCTGAGCCAGCATGTGCAGGGAGAGGTGAGACTGGGGCCATGGGAGTGGGAGGAGGGCTGGTTTGTACACTTAATAGTGTGCATGCGTGTTTGGCCGGCCGTCTGAGGCCGGCCAAAAACACATGGGCAGTCAGGGTTCTCCAACAGGCTGTATTGAACAGCGTGGCTGGAGAAACAGCACAGATATCCTGCCCTGAGCGGAGTGTCAAACCAATCTGCTCAGGCCAATACCCATGCTGCTCTCATAGCATCAGAGCAGCGCTGGTATTGCACAGGGAGTCTCTGCTGCTGTCACAGTGTCTGCTGGGACCAGGAAGCACCAGAAACACCAAGGCGCGAGGAGTGTTGCAGCCAGCAGCTTCAGGCAGGTGTTTTTTAAAGTATTATTACCCTCCCAGTTCTCCCCCTTCCGACAAACAATAAACGACAGACAATAGATTATACCAGAAGCCATGGAAGATGGGTAAAGTCCCATTGATTAATTCTATGAGCCACAATCAAAAAGGCAGAGGCCCTCTTCATTTACTAATGAAATTGATAAAGGGAATATAGCAGAACATGCATTAAGGCAGTAGTACAAACAAGTGCTAAACATGCAACATTTTCCTGCATTCTCTCCGCTACATGCAAAGGAATAAAACTGAAACACAAACTGAGCACAGTTCAGCGAATACAGCATGTCAACCTGTAAATACACCTGCCCGAAAAAAAGTTCAATGCTTTTCTGTAAATCACAGATTATATTATTGATTTTATGCCACATCCTATATGAAAGGAGGAACTAGGTAGCCTATGGAATGCAGAAGTGTGGGGAGGACAATACCTTAAACCTTAAGAATGATGAGAGTGCTGGTTGGAGTTATTTCAATGAGATGTTCAGGAACTATAAACAAAAGCAACCATCATGAAGCTGGTTTAAAAACCACAATAAATGCTGAATGGGAGCAGATTAACTACTCCCATTCCAAATTAAGCAGCACTAGGGAAAGTGTTGGACTGTGGGGTGGGGTGGAGTGATGCCAATGGGGTAGGAGAGGGTGAAGGGCAAATGAAGTATTTCTAATACAAAATAAACAACATTTTAATAAATATTTGTCTCTAGGAGGAATCAAGTTTACTATTCACACTGCAAACTAATCAACTGTAAAGAACAAAATGAAAACATGTATTTACCTACATTTTTAAATGAATAGCAATAAAGTATTAGCAATTTATTAGCTGTTAAAGTCATAAAGATAGCACTATAAAATTAGTTAAGAATACAACTTTAAACAGTAACATAAATATGAATAATTTAATAAAGTAAACGTATCTCATATTTAAATTTCTATTAACTGTAATTTTCTCCTCAAAATTTAATTTTGCTTCTAAAGCAAATAAAATTAAACATTTTTAACAAAAAATAGCATCTTTGTAAATAATATAAACACTTTCTGAAACAAAAACAAATTCTTATTTTCGTAAACAAATAACAATAAAATCATATATCAAATCGTTTTAATATAAACAAAAAATAGACAATCGAAACTTTGACCCAAATCAACATTCATGCCTCCACCTTCCAGTATACCTGTAGAAATCATTGCCTTCGAGCAGGTTGTCTACAATGAAGTAGAGAAAACCAAATTAAACAGAGACTTACAACAACCTATCTAAAGATGAACGGGCAGCACTGAAATCCCTGCGAGACTACAACAACATTAGGATCAAACCCGCCGACAAAGGCGGAGGGATTGTGATACAGGACACCCAGGCTTACCGAGCGGAGCGCCAGAGACTCCTCGATGACAACCGCAATTACAGATGCCTCGACGGCGACCCTTCCAATCAACTCAAGCTAGCAATCACCAACCTGGTGACCAACCTGGTGACCACAGCGGCAAACAACAACCACATCTCCAAACAGGAGGATATCTTACTCTGCAAAACACAAGCCTGGATACCGTACTTTTACACAGTACCTAAAGTACACAAGGAAACAAGACCACCCCCGTGACGACCGATTGTCTTACTCTGCAACTCACTCCTAGAGCCCTTCTCAAGGTTCTGTGACTTTTTTCTTAACCCCCTAGTACAGGCTGCAATCACTTACATCAAGGACACCAAACATCTCCTGTCCCTCCTTCAAGACCTGGATTTTAACCCCACAACCCAGTTACTTGTGGGTCTGGATATTGAAAGCCTGTACACGAGCCTGCCCCAAGACGACACCCTCAAGGTCCAAGAAGAAACTCTGACCAGCTCACAATGGGAACACACCACACCGAGAGAATTTGTCCTAGACTGCGCAAGATTGGCATTAAAAGAAAACTTTTTCGAATTTGAGGGAACATACTACCCCCAGACAAACGGAACATCCATGGGCAGTATTTTTGTGCCCAGTGTGGCGGGGCTATACGTCTACCACCTGGAACAGTCACACATCCTTGAGCCCAACAACCCTTTCACAAAATGAATACTTTTCTGGCGTCGATACATTGATGACATCCTCATGATATGGGAAGGCTCGGAGGAGTCCTTGAAGAACTTCCTGACCTGACTCAACACACTTGATCCCTACCTATGCTTCACGTACACCAGCAGCAAAGACCAGTTTCCTTTTCTGGACCTACTGATCAAGGCCACCAATGGTAAACTGTCAACCACCACGTATTACAAACCCAACGGCTAGAAATTCACTACTGGCCTTTGAAAGTTTCCACCCACGACCACTAAGGGAGAACCTGCCCTATGGCCAATTTCTGCGCATAAGGCGCAATTGCAGGAATAAGGAGGACTACAACACACAGGCCACAGAACTTTCCCACAGACTACAACAACGGGGCTATCCAACAAGGATCATCGACAGGACCAAGAAACGGGCAAAAAACCAAAATAGAGAAGCCCTCCTGGAAACACCGACCCGTCAAGAAACAACAACACCATTGACCTGTGTCACCACGTACAACCCATCTCCAATACAGTGGCTAAAATCATCAAGAAAAATTATTGAAAAATCATCAACACGGGCAAACGAGACTGGGACCTGCCCCTCGCGCCTATAAAAAATTGAACAGCCTACGGGATCAACTCATCTCTACACGGCCTAAAACCACAGAAACCACCATCAACCCTACACTACATCAAATGTGGAACCTCCCCAAAGTCACAGGTCACTACCCCTGTGGCGATTGCAGCATTTGCCATCTCACGACACATACCAAAACCCTCAATCTGGAAACCAGAAAAACATGGCACCAACGCAAGCACACAAACTGCAATTCAACCAACCTAGTGTACTTGATTGAGTGCCCATGCCAGCTCCGATATGTGGGGATGACCACGAGAAAAGTACACACCAGAATCACTGAATACAGAAGTACAATTCGGTGCAAGAAGACTATCAGCAAACTCACAGACCACTTCCTTAGGCTTGGACATACCACCAATGACCTCAGATGGATATTCATCGAACAGATCCCTGTCCACCCTACAGACAACGAGAAGCAGCTACTGTCCAAAGAACAATGCTGGATTTACAGATTGTCAACCCACACGGAGGGACTGAATGATAATATTCAGTGGAATAGCCTCAGCAGATGAGGCTCCTGTCAACACCTAACACATCATTTCCACTCTCCCAGTACCATCTCACCAACAGGCACACGCAGGGCCAAGGATGACCATGCCCTGTTACAAGTCCCAACACCAAAAGTCCTCAGTGCGACGTACTGGCTCTAACACCTAGGTTGTGACCAACTCACTCACAGTTCCTTCTCAAACTGCGCTAAACCATCACTCTGTGGGACAACACCAGATCCCGCCCACTGATGCCCCCTGAACCTTAACCCACCCGGCAGGCACCTAAACTCCACAGCCTGCCTGGACCCACTACACTGTGCCAGGGTATACACCCACACAAGACCATTATGATCCCGTGATGCCCCTTCCCTGAAGAGCATGTGAACCCCCCATGTGTAATCCCCCTGTACATCCTCATGGGCCCCCACACAGTGGGTTCATCACCTCTATTCATGACAGAGCCGATATGCAGCAACATCCCTGCACATTAGCGCACGTTAACTCCTTAGCCCCGCTGAGTTGCCGCTTTATACATAAATAGAAAGGGCGTCCCTCCATCATAGTGCACAGATGGAGCGCGACTCCTCTATATGGATTAGCACTCCCCTAGATGGACGCGCATGTAAACAATCTAGACATTCAATTGCACCATGAAAATACATAGAGAGAGCGCTACAAACACCTGCATGCAAGTCTTTCTTCTATTTCCTCTATTACAGGCATCTCCTCGAGACAACAGGAAGCTGAACACGCCCCGTTACATGTGCCCAGGCCAGAACACCTGACACAGCTAACAAGCAACACCTGGCGCTTTCTACTGGTATTTAACCACATGGCTGCTGGGCGTTTTCCCCCCCTGTGCTGGAAAACCACTGATGCCATTTGTTCATGACGAGCTCAGCTCGTCATCAGCACACGACACCTTTGGGTGATGACGAGCTGAGCTCGTCATCAGCATCGAAAGGGTTAAGCGCTCTCTACAATGAAGCTCACTTCTCATGGAGCCTCTGCCCGGACAACAGGTTCATTGCAGGCCCAGCGACATCGCGCAGTAAGTACCTGAACTCGACTTTGTTAACGGTACAGCTACCATTCATGCTGCCTCCGGCTGTGTCTGTGTGTGCATCCTTTTACCGTTACCTTGTTGGGTCCAGACTACCAGCCTCCCCCAACAGCCTTTTACCTTTTCTTCCCCCAATTTAGAGTGCACATGGTCCTGGCTCCCGGCTCAGCTCCATGCTGAGTTGTTCCCTAAAATCAGGTATAAGCAACTCCATTTTAATGGTTTTTAATGTTTTTTATTCCTTCACCACTGTTTACGCCAACTCTGGCTACGGTATCTAGGCCTAATTTCACATATAATATCGCATATTGTGAGACCGGCCACACTTTCACTGCCCGCCACTAACGCCAACACTACTGCCTTGTCCATGGTCACCTCTAGGCACCCAGCGCGGCCTCACTGAATGCTTTTAGCTCGCTACAAGGAGCCTTTACTTAAATGTTATGTCTGTCCTTTTGTACCCCCCACAAGTACAACTCGAGAGGAAACACCTCTTGCACATATAAGCACTATAGCGTGTGCTTTACACACAGGGCACTGACAAACTCATACTTACCCCTGTAACACACTACACATATAAGGTCCTGACGAAAAACAGTAGAAGAAAAGGTCTGGCTGAAACTAGTTGACCGCACAGGACGTCGGAGGCCATAAGCCTACCATGCACGTCCAATAGCCTTTGTTTTTATTAACTGCCTGGGGCCCACCATTAAAACAGTCTTTGGGACACCCAGGACAGTATTTTAAACCTCACACAGAGCACACTCACAGCACCCTCACAAACCAAAAAAACCCGCTCCGCAGTAATCTGGCGTCGAAGCACACCTCAGGTACACTCGGTACCTCCGGTGTGGCCCGATGATGAAGCATGCCACCAACTAGGTTGGTGGGTGAGGGCCTTCATAAAACCTAATGGTTTTCCTACACGCGCAGACATACAAACAATTTAAACCATAGCTAGTTCTCATTGATTGCTAACATATAAACTGGGGAAACGGACTAGCCTCTCAGGTTCTCCTCTCTCTTTTTGATCACAACAAGTCACAAATTCAGTCATGGAGCTCTACGGCGCACTAATAAAGTGTCAGTGAGCATATGCTGTTAGCACAGTAGACATTCAGTTGAACAAGTGAAGAGCCGCAGGCTAGGTGGTGTGAAGAAGGCAAATTCTAATTTAGATAGGCAGACTATCAATGGCTGCCATCTACCCAACTATCACTTCTCATTTGGGGTGATATTATGCATTATAGGCTCCACAGCAAAAATTGTACGGATTTTGCTAAACCATAGGGAAAGGGGAGGAGGGGCAATTACTTTCCAGTACAAAGCAATGAGCTGTTTTGCTCCTATGATGTGTCTATTTAATGCCCAGTCCTCTGCTGTCATCCCATCTAGGATTTCCATTTTCCCCAGTAAAACAGTTTTCAGATCGGCAAGGATAGGATAGAATAATGTGTGTTTCACCAGTCCCAGGATTTCCTTACAGTAAGTTTGAATCATTTAAAATACATAGATTTTAAAACACTAACCCTACAAACCTTACAAATCCCTGTAAAAAACAACTGCAAAACAAATTCAATCGTTTTTAATAGTATTTAAAACAATGTAAAAAATATAAGAAATGTCCTTAAATTCGTCATGCACTCACAGTGATCGCCATGCACTCACAACATTCACCCGCTCACAATGCACTCACACTGATCACAATGCACTCACAATGATAACGATGCACTCACACTGATCAAAATGCACTCACACTGATCACAATGCACTCACGTCATTTACCCGCTCACAGTGCACTCACACTGATCACCATGCACTCACACCATCCACCCGCTCACCCTGCACTCACAGTGATCACAATGCACTCACACTGATCACCATGCACTCACACCATTCACCCGCTCACCCTGCATTCACACTGATCACCATGCACTCACACCATTCACCCACTCACCCTGCACTCACAGTGATCACAATGAACTCACAGTGATCACCATGCACTCACACTGATCACCATGCACTCACACTGATCACCATGCACTCACACTAATCACCATGCACTCACAACATTCACCCGCTGACCCTGCTCTCACAGTGATCACTCTGCACAAACAATGTGCTTGCATTGTTCACCCTGTACCTCACCCTGCAGTCACAGAAGCACACTACTCACCCTGCACTTGTGACACTTCACTCACCTGTCCCCCCTCACTGCTCAATCTGTAGCTCACTCAAACTAGGCCATTACTAACCATGCATTAATTCGTCCCGCTCTGCACTTACAGCCAAACTCAAATTCATATGGTCACCTCACTCACCCTGCAGTCACTCCTTTTACCCTACTCTCACACTGTTGCATCGTTCACCGTGCAGTAACATGGGCACTCTTGTCACCCACACAGTGCAGAAGGTTAAAGTGCCTGGTACAAAGAACATGTACCATGCACATCACAGAACTGAGTGTAAGTAAACTATGAGTAGCGCTATAAAAAAATGAAATGTTTGTCAGAAAGGTGCTATAGAGAGATGAGGTGTATTGTTGGTGAGTGGTAGTGAGGGAATTCATGGAGAAGGTGGAAAGACTGTTGCACCGTGTGCGACCAGTGCTAGGGCCAGCCCTGGTTGGGAGTGTTACTACCCCCCCCCCTCCCGAAGTTCAGGTCTAGTGGATCCCCTGCTTCTGCCTATTATTATTTACATTTGTAGTGCGCTACTGTTACGAAAAGGTGTCCTGGGGCTAATAACCATCTGATGCCTGAAGGCAAACGAGAAACAAATAGAAGGGGAAGGAGAACCAGCCGAATGGGGGGGCCTACAGAGCATATGGCCATTTTTTTTATATCTACCTAAAGGATAGTGGATTCTTGGTGGAGTGAAGCAAAGGAGGGTGCAAGTTCCATAACTGCGCGGCCTGCACCAAAACAGCGAGACAGACAATGCATGCCTTCCTGAATTAGGGAACAATAAGCAGAGTGGCACAGGGCGAGAGGAACATATGGGTCCGACCCATATGCTCCATTAGGAGAGATGAGAGAACAGCAAGGGAGTGGGAGAATTCTATTGAAGAGGTCAGGGAGGAGGTGAAATGTGAAGTTCTGAAGTGAAGCGCGGACACGCAAGAAGTGAGTGTGAGCAAAAGATGAGGGCTACTGTTAAACTGTGAGACAAGATAGCTGAGAGATGATCTGTGACCTAAAAAGATAATTTGATGCAACATAGGTGAGGGACAGCAGTGATAGGGGAAGAGAGGGAGTTTTGGGGTGTGTGCTGAGCAGTGATTAATATGTAATACAACATATGCCAGGGACGTTACCAGTAGGCCACTGCAACTTTAACCACCCACCATTGCCTGGCCTGTGCGGCCAATGACAATACCTATGCAACGACCAACCATAACACTCGTACAAGTGTGACTATTCAGATTATTTCAAGTCCCCAAAGCTATAAAGAATGGCATGGGTGTCAGGAGGTTATCATTTTTAGTGTATATTGAATTAATAAACAACTGTTCTGCTCATCTCTAAATTACACAGACAGAGCCACCATCTGGAAGTCTGTCATAGTGCCAGTGTGCATAATTAGGTGCCAATGCGGAGCACCGGAAACCACCTGCTCAAATTAGGCACTGGTGCTGAGGTAATAGGGGAGAGGGACGTTGGCTCAAGATGGTGTGGAAGACAAACGGGAGAAGTTAAAGATGAATGGGGGGACTGGAGAGGTGTAAGAAACAAATAGACAACAATTTGAATGTAGAGACTTGAGGTGAATGAGAAGTGCTGAGGTGCACGGGAGGTGACGGGACCAGAGAGGCCACAAGATAAATGCGAAAGACAGTTAGAGATGAGGGCAGTGAAAAGACAGAATGGCAAGAGGTGAAGTGAGAGGTTGAATCGCGGGAGTTCAGAAGTTGTAAAAGGAGGTGAAAGAAAATTGCCTGCAATGTGAAAGAGGGATCAGGGGTTAGGAGAGGAGAGAAGAGAGGGATGGAAGGAACTAGGTGAGAGGAAAGGGACATGGGTAAACTGCTTAAGTCTGCACAAGACCGCCAGGGTTTGAAGGGACCCTTGCTGCTCCCGGCCAGGGCCAGGTGAGCTTCTAATGTGGCAGCGCGTATTCGTGCGGAGTGGGAGGCCCTTGACAAAGGTTGATTAGACATCTTTCTGATGTAAAATTGCTGTATTTTGGTTATAAACTGGTACTGATGGGGTGAAATCTATCATCAGTGCTACTGTGTTTAACAAAATTCAAAATAATAAAGCAATGCTATCCCAAAATACATGGCATCACAAAACATTATTTACATTTTCTACCCACACAATTTAGTCAAGCCTGTTGCATAATTTGGTCCTCACCTGCCTCCTAATTCCAGTAGCCCTCCTACAGGTTTAGAAATTTTTGTCAGGAGGGGGTCCTTATGCCTGAAAATGTTGACAGGGGGGTCTCGGCATCCAAAAGTTTGAAGACCTCTGCTATAAAACCAATAGCCCCAAATAATACAATTACACATTTTATTTAAAAAATACATTAAAAAAAATATTAAACTAATAAACATTAAGAACACTGCAATAAAGAAAAAAGCCCAAAAATCAATGCACATTTAGCAAACAAACAATAATCAAAATAAATTAAACAATATTGATGTGAAAACACATAAAACAACGGTAAAAACTGCTGTATTAAAATGATAGATATTAAAACTTCAATATTTTTGCTACAAAAAGAAAAGCAATATACTTCCCGTGGATATTCAAAACACCAATACATTGGTACCCATAATATTATGGGGTTATTACGATGTTGGTCAGAGACCTCTGGTCGGTGGTCCCGGCCGCCTAATTACGATGCCACCACACATGCTGCGGTCACATTCTCCCATTTCTCTATGGGACCTTGTGTTACAGCTGTAAACCAGCCGTAACACAAGTTCCCATAGAGAAATGGGAGATTGTGTTAATCGCTGCACCCCGTGGCAGGCACCAACCGGAGGCTGCAAGGTAACGGGGCCCTACTAGGGGCCCCAAACACGCTTTCCAACACGGTTTCTATGTCGGAAAGGCTGGCATGGATACCATGACGGAAACTGTACATCGTAATCCGCATGGCGTAAACTGATATCCATATGGATTACAGGTTGGGTCAGACAGGCTCCTTGAGCCTGTCGGAAGACAGCAGGAATAACCAGCCAGTTGCAATTCCGACCGGCTGTATTGTAATCAGCCTGTCGGAATGGACACTGATGATTTTGGTCGTAAAGCCTTCGACCTTAGGACAGAGACTTTACGACCGACATCGTAATCGACCCCTAAGACTTTGTTATGAAATATCATCAATATCCTGTCATCCACATAAAAGATCTACTTCAACAATATAAAATAACTGAGAAGAAGGGGCAATGCTGGATATGTAATGGTGTAACTGCTGCATGTTAGCAGTATGTAACTATTAGCACTAATGCAACAGGCATGAGGAAAACCATGCAGGGGCTTTGCACACTGGATTGCCTACATCTGGTTAAAAAAGGACAAGAAATGATACATACTGTGGTGGCCTATTTGAAAAGGGAAAAAACATCGCTGCCAACCCCTAAAAGTAGATTAGCTGAAGATGGCATTTGGGGTGTGGGAAAGGCAGGGAGGGGAATTACTGTTGCTGTTTTTTTCACAAGATTTGTATGTACAATCTAGTTTCCCCAAGCAGTTCTTATCCGATAAGAATATAGAGCCAATCATTAAAATGCTAGATGTGTTACTGGAAAGGAGTGACAATGAGATAAGACTGCCATTTTTTGAACCTCTATTACTAAATTTAAGGGCATTCCCCTTGGTCCTAGACTCAAAAAGTGTGGATGAATACAGACTGATCTATCATTGAACCTTCCTGCAAGTGAATTATTTCCTAGACAGAGAAGAATCTACCACGGGAGATGGGTAAGTTAGTACAGCTAGCTGATGCAGATATTATATGCCTTGCACGTTTTTTTGTCTTCACCTAAGTACCAAGGAATGCTTGACACTTCTGTTCATTATAAGTTCTACTTTGATGGTATAGTGGGTATGGACCATACCAAATTTAAAGAACCTTCAATGACATCAACGCTAGAGGTTTCATTAATCGACCTATGAATAGATTCAGTTTTTATAATGGACTTTCACACAGCTAAATAAGAGAGCTTATATTTCTCAAGGATAACATGTATGGCTTCAGAGCAGCAGTGAACTACAGTATGTTGATGAAGAAGGACACATTACAGCAATTGTAGATTCTCACAACCAGCTTCTTTTTGCCACCATGGAGACAATTGGAAAAGACTACTGCTTGATTCCTTTCAAAATACTGTTTCCTTAGATTGCAAATTGAAAAAAAGAAGAGATTATAGGCAAGGAACAAATACCTTTCAATTACATCTTTGTGGAGAAGTGAGAAAATGATTAATGAGGCACTTAAGCTGAGACCTGACACCGTGGCTTATAATATTTATGTTTGGTAATATCTTGGATGAGACATAATTTGTATTGAAGTGGCCAAACAATTATTTAGAAGCAATCATACTTTATTTTGGAGTCATCTCCAAAATTCGATACAGTCTCTTGCATGGTGATTCCTTTGCAGATTCAAAGAGGTTCACCTCCCGCCGGAGTTATTGTGGAATGTTGCTGTGACTGAGATACAGTTCCGCTGTCTTCAACCTTCATCCTGAGAAGGAAGATATCCGCTCAAGAGAAGTGGGCAGGCATGCCTACTAAGACAGGGGTACAGAAAAGTTAGTGCAAATGAATTGCTGAAGAACTAAGGATGGTGGTTGAATTACAGTATCAAAAGCAGACAATATGAGCCTAAGAGAGTGGGTGAAGAAGGAGAACAACAACACACAATGCCCTCCATAGTAGAGGGCGAAGAGAAGGAGAGAGAAGTAATAGAAGTACATGTGTGCACTCTCCCTTACAAAAATCACAATATACAAAAAGCAAACGTTCCCCATAGCGGGATGGTTTCACCTCCCCCACCATGGGTGTTATGCCTCATCATCCCCCATCTGGCGCTCGCCAGAGAATACTCTAGTGATGGGTGGACCCTTATAGCACCCTGAGGGAAAGTACAGGAATAATGCAAAGGAAAGGGTAAGAAATCCAGATAAAAATCCCGGTCACCTACCCGGGGTTGTATTTGAACTTTATTGAAAGGGTGGTGAGGGGATGAATAAAATAAAAAATGGGAGGTCATATAAGGCTTTTTTATGGAGCTAATGTCAAAAGGGGTCAACATGCTTGATCCATGAAAAGCCCGAAGAAGGGGCCCGGGGCTTTCCTCAGGACCGGAATCCTATTTTTCCCTATGATATTTCCCTGTCTATGTGTTCACACACATACAGTGAACATACAGGCATACACTACCAGTTCCTAAATCTTGGTAGCAGCACATGTATTGCTCATTGTTAATTTTGAGGTTCTGGAATGACATAAAATATATACATGAAACCAAATTAAAATACATTTATAATAAACCATACGTAACGCATATGATATTAAAACTACAGAATCAGGAAGATGTGTGGTGCCTTATTGACTAAGGATGCACATTTAACAGACCTTTTGTTGGCACAGTCAGGGGGACCATGAGGATGAAGAGGTTGCACAATTAGCTCCATTACGACAATATTAACCAGTCCACAATGTTTGCTTCACCTTGCTCTGATCTTCAATTCCTCTAAACCCTCTCACAGTGAACTTCCTTTAATTGTACTGGGTCTCATCAGTTCAAGTCCTCAATGATCAATATATTGGGTCGACCACTGCTTAAAATTGCTTAATTCCAGAGAAATTGGTAAGAGAAAGGTAGCATTTCAAATGGTGTTTTGACGAAATATCAATTTAGAAATATTGAGTTACAGAAAAATTGGAAAAATAACATTGTAATAGAAAAATACTGTAATGAAGAAATATTCTTTAAAAAAATATTGATTTTTTAGGTAAGTGATATTGTTTTCATAAATGTTCTTGTATTTAAATAGTTTTCAATAATATAATATGTTTTTGTGTTCTTATTTTATGAACTCCATCCACTAAGGAGCACCTAGAGACCCCTGCCCCACCACATGTTCAACCTGGAGAGCAACTACATCAATAAGGAACTCACCACCATCCTCAACTCATCCATCACCTCCGCCTCCTTACCAGACAGAAACAAACAGAAGTAAAACCTCTGCTAAAAAACCTACCTCTGACCCAGAAGAAGTCAAGAACTACCAGCCCATCTCCCTGTTTCCATTCCTGGCTAAAGTCCTGGAGAAAGCAATAAAGAAAGCGCTCTCCAACCACCTAGAGATCAAGAACCTCCTGAATCTATCCCAATTGGGATTTCGTGCTAATTACAGCATACAAAATACCCTAATCGCAGCCACAGATGGCATCCAATCACTCCTAGACTAGGGAGAGACCGCAGTCCTGATCCTCCTTCACCTCTCCATAGCCTTCAACACCATGTTTCAAAGTATGTTGGCCATTTTTGGAGCGATTATGTCATCTTACTACCATCCTATGTTAGGGATACTAAAGACTTCCTTAACAAAGTGGGGGGCATGACATGGCAGACAGAGTGCACCCTCATTACCCTTGCCGTGAACTCGCTGTATACCATTGTTGATCATGTCCAGGTTATTGATGCCTGTATGCATGTTTTGAGTGCGAAAAACATCAGTTACCTTGAACATACTCAAATGCTGGCTGACATGATGATGTTATGTCTTACCAATAACATCTTCATGTTTAATGGGGAGCTATACAGGCAGGTGTGAGGCACAGCGATGGGTACGTGCTTCACACCTTGCTTTGCCAACCTCTTCCTTGGCAAATGGGAGGAGGAAATCCGCAATGAAGCTACTATTTTGTCTGATTTTGAAAACATGGCAGTCTGGCGCAGTTACATTGACAATTTATTTATTGTTTGGAAAAGAAGCGAATCTGAAGCCATCAACTTTATTGAAAAACTCAACAACAATTAGTACAATATCGTCTTGACTCATAATATCAGCAAAGATTAAATTGAGTTCCTTGACACAAGGATTGAAGTCAGGGAAGGTAAACTAGTTGCCAAATTGTACCGCAAACAAACTGCCAGTAACAGTCTTCTTCATGCCCTCAGTGTCAGTGGTCACCTTGATGCCCTCAAATGGAGCATCCCCTATGGGAAGTTACTGAGGGAGGAGAAGAAACTGTAGTACTGATGATGCTTACAAGAAAGAACAGGAAAGGGAGGTCTTGGCCAATAACTGGATCTTTACATACTGTTGGTCAATTCCTGTCAATTATTTTGCGAATCTCCCTATGTTGATTACAATAGCCCACAATTATCCGAAAAGGATCAATCTTCTCCATTTCACCTCTGCTTGCCGTGATTTGCTGAATCTGTGTCTCGGCCGAGACATCGTATTGGGCAAGTAGCTTGAATCTATCCATAGCCATGGATTTCTGTTTTGCCTGGTTGATCGTGTTGATGTGGTAACCCCTTTCCAAAAATCTATATGTGCTGGCTTCCTGAGCTATTGCTAACTCCCCATCCTCACTGCATAGTCTTCTTAAACGAAGCATCTCCCCATACGGGATACTTCGTATTAGATGCGCTGGGTGGGTGCTACTCGAATGCAGTGTGGTGTTACCTGCTGTGCTTTTCCGGAATAATTTACTTTCCAGTCTATTATTGTGGACATACACTTCAATGTCCAAAAAGGGGACCCGTTCCTGACTTATCATGACCGTGAAGTTGATGTTGTGCGCATTCTTGTTAATGCCCTCCACAAATATCTCTGCTTCCTCACGACTGCCCCTCCACACCACAAATAAGTCATCAATAAAGCGGTACCATGCAATGACATTTCTTTTCATTTCTTTCTCGAAGTCAGTTTTGAGGACCAGTTCCTCCCAAGCTCCCATGTGCAAACATGCGAAGTTAGGGGAGAAACTGTCCCCCATTGCCACTCCCTGTCACTGCCTGTATAATAGGTTATTGAACATGAACACATTATGTTCCAGGCAATATGTCCAACATCTTGATCAACACGGCATTATGATCTTTAAAAGCATCAGTCCTTCTTTCAAGATAAAATCTAACAGCATTGATCCCATCCTGGTGGCGAATGCTTGTGTATAAGGCACTAACATCCAGGGCAAGCATCCAATCACCTGGCTGCCACTGGATATTCTTCAATTTACACAGGAAATCCCCTGAGTCCTGAATATAGGAGTATAAAGATTGTACATGGGTTTGCAGAAAATAATCTATGTAAACTGATGTACTCTCAATTAATCCCCCCTCGCACTTATTATAGGTCTACCCGGGGGATTTTCGAGGTCCTTATGCACTTTAGGGATGAAATATATAAAGGGCATTACTGGATAATCTGTTTTAAGGTATTTAAATTCAAATCAGAAAGTAATTTCATGCCCTTCCATCTAGCTAAAAGTGAATGATATTCATTTTGCCCCTTGATCGTTGTTGCATTTACCCTTTCATAATGGTTACGATCATTTAGCTGTGCATATACCTCCTTTTCTTTGGGTTGTGGGGTACAGGGGTATTTTTAGGGTTCAGGGGTAGGTTTGGGTTGTGGGGTACAGGGGTATTTTAAGGGTTCAGGGATAGGTTTGGGTTTTGGGGAACAGGGGTATTTTAGGGATCAGGGGTAGGTTTGGGTTTTGGGGTCCAGGGGTATTTTTAGGGTTCGGGCTAGGTTTGGGTTTTGGGGTACAGGGGTCTTTTTAGGGTTCAGGGGTAGGTTTGGATTTTGAGGTACAGGGGTATTTATAGGGTTCAGGGCTCGCTTTGGGTTTTGGGGTACAGGGGTATTTTTAGGGTTTAGGGATAGGATTGGGTTTTAGGGTACAGGATGTATTTCTAGGGTTAAGATGGGTTAGTGTTTAAGGGTGTTGGGGTATTTTAAGGAGTAAGGGTGAGTTATGATTATGGGGTGCAGGGGTATTTAAAGGGAGCATTGTGGACACCCGGAGCTGGAATGTACAGAACCTGGGATGAAAAAACAATGAAATATTGGGCACAACTCTCGCTTTTTTTCCCCGTAATCCCGCGCCCCGCACACGCCCACGCCCCCAGCACACGCCCACAGCACACGATATGAGACATGGCATGATGGGTGGAACGTACAACACGCCCCCAGTGTTTGTCACGCCCCCAGCACACACCCACAGCACAATGCAGACACGCCCACAAGGGACTACTTTGCTGGCACGGTTCTTTTACCTTTTAAATGTATATGGTGGGCGTCTGCATAGCCTATGTCCTTCTGCTGCAACTGCCCTTTCCAACGCTGTATTGGGTGTTGTGATTGGTGCTGTGGTTCCTGAGATTACCCGCCTCAAAAGTTTGGGCTCTCTCTTTATTATATATATATATATATATATATATATATATATATATATATATATATATATATATATATATATATATATATACAGAAGCAGAATTCAGGTAAAGGAATCCAGACAAGCCCGTAGTTCATCCGAAAGGTCTTTATTTGGCAAACACAAGAGTCGAGGGATAACGCGTTTCGAACAACAAGTTGTTCTTGATCATATATATATATATATATATATTCACAACACACAGTCCGGAAGTCCGGGGTCCACAGCACCTGGAGGTCTGGACTCCCCGGGATGCTTCGTTATTTCATTTCCACAAAATGCCTCTACACCAATACGTTATTTCTCCACTGTAGTAAGAAATGCTCAGACACTCTTTTATGCTCCAATAAAGTATTAATGGCTCCAAACGATGCGTTTTGGCTTAGGCCTTACACACGCTCATAGAAAGCACTTGTATTTTCAATCGATATAAACAGTGCTTTTAAAAATAAACAAAGCACTTGACCCAAGTAGAGTATATACAACAGTGAATACTGTGGCAGCCATTTTGACAAAGAATGAAATGCATATCTTAATCTCAGTAATGCGTGCATAGTTCAAATACAACACAAATACCCAGCTGATAGTGCACAAATTGATATAAAATCACTATTGAAACAGATTGCAAACAAATTATAAGCAAATAATAAGCATAATTTGAGGTACAATCACAGCGCTGGTACGGTATACCATGATACATTGAATCGATAAGTACACAGACTTGATAGTATATACTACTGTGTGTCTCAATGAAGCATTAAAATGGATGCTATAGTGCACAAATCATTGGCATCGAATATGCAAATTTAGAAAATAATTTGCAAACTTCGTAAAAATATCCACATGGGCATTCCTATTGTTCGATGGTATACTGAGCAACCAAACTTTCCATTCCTGCCTCAGTGGGCTATTGCCTTCATCAATTTATTAACACTGTTAATCGGCAGTGGTCATTCCTGACATTTTAACACAAAGATTTAGCTCGCTTGAAATACAAATCGATGTAGGACGAGTGCCCAGAGGTCTACGGATATTTGCTATTCCAACTTACGAAGATACAGCCCCATAAATGTTAAAAGAGTGGTTTAACAACTCTGCTGCATGTTAATTGACAATGTTGCATATTTTGGTCAATTATGCTTTAAAAGATAGAAGCAAATTACTGGCTGAAATTGATACAGTGCTTGTTGAATTAATAAAACTAGTGGCGACTGAAGCACTGGAGGAATTCATGAAGAATCTATTTATCTGGATGGCCAAACTAGAGGATGATATAACAGCTAAAACGCAGCGAAAATTCCTCAGGGATTTTAAAGATTACCAGGCAGGTGACACTTTGACATTCCATAAGAAATACAATCATTTCTTTGAGCATAAAGAAGGAAGTACAGTGGTGACAACAAAAATACCACCTATGACCAGAGAAATCAGTGAAAGTGATGTCTCTGATGGAAGCTTATCAAATGCAACAGTTACAGCACGTAATTAAGCAAGTAGCCAAGATCATCAGAAAAAGAGCAGTAAGTTTTTACGGCAATTTTAGATGATGAATCAAGGAAGGACAGAACACCTTCCAGAGCAGAATGCTCAGAGAGGCAGGGGGCACGGCGGCAGAGGAATAATGTGAGGAACAAACAGGCAAAAGCAAGGAGCAAGAAACAACAAAAACATGCCCATGGAAATGGAAACAAGGGGCAGGAAAGCAAAACCATGACTGATGATAATCTATCGCAATGGGATCTTTCCTCAGAGGAGATGGAGCTCCTTTCCTTAGGTTTGTCTTTTTGTCCTTCTATGAATTTGAACTTTGCACAGACAAGAATTGATTTACTTTATTTCTCAAGAAAATTGAAATTATAAAAGTAGTTTGACACGCAATACAGTAAAACTGACATTGGGGTTTTGCATACTATCTCCACTTTAGAGAGTGATGCAATGTGTATTGATAATGCAATTTTGAATCCACAGAACTTTGATGTTGAGATAGGCATTAACCCTGGCAGTAATTTTAAACCTTAATCGGTATTCCTGCCCAATGTCCATTGCTACACTATTGAAGTATTTGAGAAGGGATTTCTGAGAGTCCTAAAAAAGATCAGATATAAAAAAAACTCCCATGTATAAGAAAAATCTAAGTCATGACCAAATACAGGCGTTAGAGAATTTAAAATCAGATAAATCTATTGTGATCTGCCAACCGGACAAGGGTAGAAATGTTGTGGTCCTTGATAAAGATATCTATCTAATGGAGGGGCTAAGTCAACTTAATGATGTGAATTATTACTGTATTTCTGACAAAAATGAAATATCGAAATATCGAAATCAAATATGAAATTTGGGGAGATGTTGGTGGAGTGGAGAGAAAGAGGGCTAATTGAGTGGGAAGAATATAACTATTTGAAATGCCCTCATCCAAAAATTCCTGTACTCTACCTGCTGCCTAAGCTTCATAAAGACCCAGTGAATCCCCCAGGGAGACCTATCATCTCTTCTATGGGGGTCACTGTTGGAAAATACCTCGAGATTTATTGACCACTATCTCAGACCTTTTGTTGTTGGGTTACCTGCCTATATTGACGGTATTCATTGGGAAGACAACTACACTTTAGTCACCTTAGACGTGAGCAGTTTATATATCAGTATTGTACATCAGCTAGGATTGCAGGCCATAAGACACTTCCTGAAGACATGTTCGATTTTTCAGTTCTTTCATTCTGAAATGATTTTGGAGATGATTGAATTTTGTTTACAAAACAACTTTTTCATTTTTGATGATGTCATCTACCTGCAGTCACAGGGCATAGCTATGGGCACTTACTTCGCCCCCAGCTATGTGAATTTATTCATGCGCTGGTGGGAGGAGCAGGTGGACGCACAGCTGGTAAAATTTGAGAGCTGTGTTGTCCTGTGGCTGTGTTACAGCGATGATATATTCTTCATTTGGAATGGGGATGAAGAATCTGGCAGGAGTTTTGTAAAGAAGCTTAATGTCAACACGCACAATTTAATTTTTACTGAGCACATCAGTAAAACCTAATTGAGTTTTTGGGTGTGCAAGTTGAGATAAAGAGTCATACATTACAGACCAAACTGTTTCGGAAACTAACGGCAGGGAACAGTTTGCTCAGTGCTACTAGCTCTCATCCCCGCAATCTCATTTACAGCATTCCCTATGGGTAATTACTGCATGCTAAACACAATTGCAGTACCAATGCAACTTATAAAGCTGAAAAAGAGATTATGTGTAATCGTTTCAGAGAGCGGAGTTACAATCAGAAAACCATAGCAGAAGCTATCAGAAGAGTAGATGAGGTCACTAGGATTGAGCTTTCACATCCAGTGAGGCGTGAGGATGAATCTGAGACCCTGAGATTCATTACTACGTCTTCAGGCCAGGCACAGGATGTGCGTCAAATACTTAGTAAAAATTTGCATGTCCTTATGACATATGAAAGTCTGAAAAGAAATTTAAAGGACAACCCTCAGATCACGTTTTAGAAAAGTTGTTCCCTATGGGACAAATTGAGTTGTAATTTAGTAACAAGTGGGTCAAGGGTGAACAATGTTGGTCGCCCGGGATTTCGTTTCTGCAAAAATTGCAAGGCGTGTAGCAACAGTGTAGATTGCACCAAACTTACTATTCATAACTCCAGCAGAGAATGTGTGATAAAAAATCATTAACATGTAACACCATATATTGCATATACCTTCTGATTTGCCCTTGTAGTAAGATATACATAGGGAGCACAATACATTGTGTTAAAAAATTGTGTTGGAACATGTCCGTGCTGTAGGGCACAATAACAGGCAGTACCCGGTAGCATGCCATTTTTATGACCACCATTTCCAAGATGAAAAATTATTGAAAATGGTTTTAATTAATGCAGTGTTTAATAGTGTGAGGGGTGGGAACCATGAGCTCTCATTGAGCAAACTTGATTCAAGATACATTATCGATTTTGAAACAATGGCACCCGTTGGTCTGAATTCAAGTGAAGAATTGGCTATTCATCTGAATAATTAATTGAACTTTGTAATATAAAATGTAGAATTGTTTACTGGCGATCTCTTTTTATTGGATTTTAAAATTCCCTTTTTCTATATTTTGTAGGTTCGGGCACTTTTCCTTTAACCATGGCAGCTACTTAGATAATATGTTTGAAGTATGCATGTATAAGCAGCTGTGTTTCTACCTTAGAGCTTATGCCCACTTGGGCAGTATTGCGAGCTAAAATCTTTGTGTTAAAATGCCAGGGATGACCACTGCTGATTAACTGTGTTAATGAATTGATGAAGCAATAGCCCACAGGGGCAAGAATGGACACTTTGGTTGCTCAGTATACCATGTCTGAACTGGGGTGGCAGAGTGGGCTAAAGAACGGTGATGGATTAATCCCAGATCTTTTGACTGGGTGTGAGTGTTTGATTGATTCAGATGCTCCGACCATCACCACCCCCTTTTGTACTGCTTTTGGCCACCATAAGTGTGGCAGGGTATGCTCAGACGTGAGTCCCTTGCTCACTTTGCCACTGGATTCAAGCAAGCCGCGCTGAAGAGGGCTGGAATGCCAGAAACTGGTCCTCGGAAGCTTGTTTCCGGTCCAGGGAAGACATGGCTTGGCATTTCGGGCTGGACTGTTCCCATGAGGCACAGGGTCAGACTTATTTGCATATAGCCATGTCTGAACTGGGGTGGCAGAGTGGGCTAAAGAACGGTGATGGATTAAACCCAGATCTTTTGACTGGGTGTGAGTGTTTGATTGATTCAGATGCTCCGTCCATCACCACCCCCTTTTGTACCGCAGTATACCATCGAGCAATAGGAATGCCCATGTGGATATTTTTACGAAGTTTGCATATTTTTTTCTAAATTTGCAAATTCTATGCCAATGATTCAATCAATCATATCATTTGTAAAGCGCACTACTCACCCGTGAGTGTCTCAAGGCGCTGAGGTGGGGAATGCTGCTACTGCTCGAAAAGCCAAGTCTTGGGGAGCTTTCTGAAGGACAGGAGGTCTTGGGTCTGCCGTAGGTGGATGGGGAGCGTGTTCCAGGTCTTGGCGGCGAGGTGGGAGACCGATCTGATGCGGAGGTCACTCTTCGGAAGCGGGGGACTGTGGCGAGGGTTATGGTCGGCGGAGCAGAGCTGGCAGGTGGGGGTGTAGAAGCTGAGTCATATATGTTGAGGTACGTTTGTCTGGTGTTGTGAAGTGCCTTGTGTGCGTGGGTGAGGAGCTTGAAGGTTATCCTCTTGTTGACCGGGATCCAGTGTAGGTCTCTCAGGTGGGGTGTGATGTGGCAAGGGATGTCGAGGATCAGGCGTGCAGAGGCGTTCTGGATGCGTTGGAGCCATCTCAGGAGTTTGGCAGAGGCTCCTGCGTAGAAGGCGTTTCCGTAGTCCAACCTGCTCCTGACGAGGGCCTGGGTGACCGTTCTTCTTGTTTCAATGGGGATCCACTTGTAGATCCAGCGGAGCATGCGGAGGGTGTTGAAGCAGGAGGAGGAGATGGCGTTGACCTGTGTAGTCATGGAAAGGGTGGAGTCGAGGATGACCCCTAGGTTGCGTGCGTGGTCGTGGGTGTTGGGGCGGTTCCCAGTGGGGTCGGGCCACCAGGGTTCCGTCCCAGGCCTAAGGGGTGGATCCGAGGATGAGGACCTCTGTCTTGTCTGAGTTCAGCTTCAGTCAGCTGTTCCTCATCCATTCAGCGACGGCCTTCATTTCTTCGTGAAGGTTGGTTTTGGCTGTGTGGGGGTCCTTGGTGAGGGAGAGGATCAGCTGGGTGTCATCGGTGTAGATGATGTTGAGGTCGTGACAATGGGCGACGTGGGCGAGCGGTGCCATGTAGATGTTAAACAGAGTTGGGCTGAGGGATGAGGCCTGGGGTATGCCGAAGATGATCTTGGTGGCTTCGGAGCGGAAGGGGGAAGGGGGACACTCTGTGTTCTGCCGAAGAGGAAGGAGGTGGTCCAGTCCCGTGCCTTCTCTTGGATCCTGGCATTGTGGAGGGGTGTTTGTAGTGTGTGGTGGCAGACCGTGTCAAAGGCGGCTGACAGCTCCAGGAGGATGAGGGCCACCGTTTCTCAGTTGTCCAGCAGGGATTTGATGTCATCGGTGGCGGTGATGAGGGCAGTCTCGGTACTGTGGTTGCTGTGGAACCCGGGTGGGGAAGGGTCCAGGATGGTATTCTCCTCGAGGTAGCGGGTCAGTTGTTCGTTGACGGTCTTCTCGATGACCTTTGCTGGGAACGGGAGCAGGGAGATGGGCCCGAAGTTCTTGAGGTCCTTGTGGTCATCTCTGGGTTCCATGAGTAAGGCGTTGATCTCGGCGTGCTTCCAGCTCTCCGGGAAGGTTGCTGTCTCAAAGAAGGTATTGATCACTTTCCGGAGATGGGGTGCCATGGCGGTGCTGGCTTTGTTGAAGATGTGGTGTGGGCATGGGTCTGACGGAGATCTGGAGTGGATGGTGTTCATGATCTTGATGGTGTCGTCATCGTTGATGTTGCTCCAGGAGAGCAGGTGGGTGGTGCGGATGGTGGTTGTGGGGGCGGAGGTCTCAGTAGTTGTCGTGGTGGTCGTGGCGTTGAAGCTATTGTGGATGTCTGTGATCTTGCGGTGGAAGAAGGTGGCCAGTGAGTCGCACAGGTCTTGCGAGAGTGGGACGTCAGTGGTGTTGGAGCTGGGGTTGGAGAGTTCCTTCACGATGTTGAAGAGCTCTTTGCTGTTGTGCATGTTGTTGTTGAGGCAGTTTTTGAAGGAGGCCCTTTTGGCGGATCTGATGAGGTGATGGTGTCACCCCCTTTTGTAAATCGATTTTGGCCACTATAGGTGTGGCAGGGTATACTCAGACATGAGTCCCTTTCTCACTGCTCCATCAGGATTCAAGCAAGCACCACCCCCTTTTGTAAATCGGTGTCTGCGGGTGGCGTTCTTGTGGGCTGCGTGGCTGTCTGGTGTTCGTTCACGGATCCAGATCTTCTCCAGCTTTCGTCAGGTTTGCTTGGAGGCCCGGAGGTCTTTAGTGAACCAGCTGGCTTTCTTGTTGGTGTGACTGTTGAAGGGTTTCTTGATCGGGGTGATGGTATTGGCGCAGTCGTTGATCCACTGTCTGAGGTTGTGGGCGGCGGTGTCGGGGTCAGTGGGGTTGGGGGGTGGGCTTTGGGCGAGTGTCGTGGTTAGCTGGTCTTCGGTGACTTTGCTCCAGCAGCTGCGAGGCATCTGTTGGGTGCGGTGGTACGTGGTGGGTTTCTTGATGGTGAAGTGGATGCAGCGATGGTCGGTCTAGTGGAGTTCGGTGGAGTGGTTGAGGGAGACGCAGGGGTTTGCGGAGAAAATGGGGTCAATCGTGTGACTGGCAGAGTGGGTGAGTGTTGTGACGAGTTGTCTGAGTCTGAGGTTGGCTAGGTTATCGATCAGGGTGGTGGAGTTAGTGTCATTGTTGTTCTCGAGGTGGAAGTTCAGGTCCCCGTGGATGATGTAGTCCATGGAGGCGAGGGCGTGTGTGCTGATGAAGTTGGCGATTGAGTCGCTGAACTGTGGTCGGGGTCTAGGGGTCTGTAGATGAGGGTCCCTCTGACGGTGGTGTTGGGGTCAGTGTGGATCTGGAAGTGCAGGTTAATGACCTCCCCAGCTCGCAGTTCGGATCTTAGGAACCAACATTAATCTGGCATTTGTCGATCTTAACTGTCAGCCTGGGTGGGCCCATGAGAAGAGGTGCTTCAGAGGTGCCTGTCCTGTCCCATTCAAAGTTTTGTAGGCAAGGTAGAGTACCTTAAACTTGGAACTTTGCACCACAGGCAACCAGTGAAGCTTCAGAATCTCTTCTTTAATAGATTGGTACTTAGGTATATTCCGTAGGAGCCTGGCTACAGCGTTCTGTACCCTCTGAAGTTTCTTTAGATGTTGTTTCTGTAATCCAAGGTATAGCCCGTTACAGTAATCTAACTTTGGCAGCACCAAGGTAGTCACCACTGTTTTTCTAATATCCTGGGAATATATGGCAGAACCTTCTTGAGTTTCCTCAACAGATAAAAAGAGGCTGAAACTGTAGCATTCGTTTGATGAACGTAGGTAAGATTGTTATTTATTAAAACTCCAAGGTTTTTAACCTTCTCTACTGGTTCAGGTGTCAGTCCTAATTCGGCAGGCCACCATAGCCTGTCCCATTTTGGCTGAAGATTACCGAAGGTTGCAGGCACAGGTGACCTTGCATAGATTGTATGATGTGGGGGATAAGTCTGGAAAACTCTTGGTGGTGGTGAGTCGTAAAGAGCAGGATGCGAGATGGGTGGAACAGGCTAGGGACCAAAGGCTCAACAGCGGAGGTAGGGCAGTATTTGGACAACATTGAGACCCCCATCTTAGCGGAGGAGGATCAGGCGAGTCTGGAGGAAGAGATAACAGTCACGGAGGTTAGGGAGACTTCAGCTAGACTTCGCCCAGGGAAATCTCCTGGTCCGATCGGGTTCCCCGCAGAATTCTTTAAAAAACCGGCGGACCTACTCACTAATCACCTGCTGGCCTTGTTCATGGGGGCGGTTCAGGAGGGCGTGCTGCCACCAGATCTACGTATGGCCACAATTATACCAATCTATAAACAGGGTAATCCGCCAGAGGAGTGCGCGTCTTATCGCCCCATCTCACTTCTGAATGTGGAGGTTAAACTCCTGGCGACGATTCTGGCGCTGCAACTGAGACGCGTGATTCCAGGTCTGGTCCACTTGGATCAGACCGGCTTCCTGCCAGACAGGGCAACCAGGCCAAATGTGAGGAGGACCCATAACTGGCCTATGGAGGTGTGTGATCGTGGGGAGCCCCATGTGTTTCTGTCTCTGGATGCCGAAAAAGTGTTTGACGCAGTACACTGGCCCTTCCTGGAGGAAGTATTGCTTAAGTTTGTCTTCGGTCCTAAGTTCAGGAAGTGGGTGAACCTTCTCTATACTGACCCACGAGCAAGGGTTAAGGTCAATGGGGTGTTATCAGAAGACTTTCCCATACGGGGAGGGACCCGGCAAGGGTGCCCTCTGTCACCGCTATTGTTTGCCCTTACCATAGAAATAGTGGCGTGTGAAATACGACTTGACAAAGGGATAACAGGGTTTAAAACTGACCAGAGCAATGCAATTGAGGAAAACATTTCGCTGTACGCGGATGATATCCTCCTGTATGTTACCCACCCAGAGGTCTCAATACCACGTCTATTCACCCTGCTGGGCCGATATGGCTCCCACTCAGGATACACGATAAACTGGCATAAGTCAGTGCTGTACAGCCCTAGGGGAGAGAGCATGGGGCCTACCCTACCTGGCGCGCTTTGGGTAATGGGTGAGGGGTTTACATATCTGGGGATATACAGGATGAAGGACTGCTCAATCTTGTATCAGAAAAATATTCAGCGAGTCCTCGCAAATTTCGTTGGTGACGCTGCCAGATGGAAGACCCTCCCCCTTACGATTCTAGGACGTGCAGCAATGTTCAAAATGATAACCTTGCCATGGTTCTTGTACGCCCTACAGAATGAGTATTTCCCCCCGACAGGTTTTTAAAGAGATAAACTAAGAGGTCTGGACACTGCTTTGGCTGGGGAAACAACCCAGGATAGCCCTAGAGACACTGCAGAGGAACCAATACAATGGGGGGATCTCCTTACCAAACATTGAGGCATACTTTTGGGTGGAACATTTATCGCCAATAAATGACTGACTCCACTCCCCAGCGGACCACCCCATATATAGACTGGAGAGGGGGACAATGGTGCATCGCACTTGTCTGCACTACATATATGGAGGTAGGGGAAAAGATAGACTACTCTCAGCAACTCGTGTGACTGTGGAGCTGTGGGAGATGGCAACGAGAAGGATTGGCTGGGCAGACAAACCGACAAAGCAAACCCCGATATGGCATTGTACATGGCTAAAGGAACTGCATAAATTGAAAGGGTTTAAAAGATGGAATGACATTGGTATATCTCTTTTGGGAGATCTGCTGAAAAGGGGAGCTCTGAAGTCCTTCCAGGCGTTGAGGGTGGATTATGGATTACATCACACTCAGTACTTGAAATACGCACAGGTACGTCATGCATGGAGGGCGGAGGGGGCGCTCTCGAGTTCACTGCCGGAGTATGCACCGCTTGAGGGCTGTCTGCTGCAGGAGCACGTCCCGACTAAACTAGTTTCCCTGGCTTATAAAACTTTGATCAATAATGTACCGGACGGACTGGTGAAACTGAAAGATACATGGGAACTAAATCTGGGGGAGATGGACACGCTTGATTGGTAGACTCCCCTGTTGCACCCTAGGGAAGTCACGATAAAGTCTCTGCTCCGGCTCATATAATTTTAAACCCTCCATAGGGTCTATTATGATAGACATCGATTGCACCGGAGGGGGCGGGCAAGTGACCCTAATTGTGTGCGATGGGGGTGTGCGGAGGGAGACTTTTATCATACCATCTGGGACTGCCGTGTTAACCAGGATTACTGGGCCAAGTTATTAGGGGAATTAAGCGACATACTGGAAACGGCCCTCCCAGTGGAGCCTAAATTGGTTCTATTGGGAATAACAAATGAGGTGGATCTGAATCGCCCACTCTTAATTTTCCTCTCGCTGGCTTTGGTGGTGGCCAAGAGAGATGTGGCTCGGGCTTGGGGCGCTCCTATACCCCGCGACTAGATAAATGGAGAAGAGGCATGGATATCTACATGGCAGTGGAGAGGGTCACATACAAAGCTAGAGGTTGCCCCAAGAAGTTCAATAGAGTGTGGGAGAAATGGAGACAGTACTATGGTCTAGACTGGGGACTATGAAAGAAAGAGGACAGACCACCCTGCTGTCCCAACACATGTGGGGGGGTTATGGACGGCTATGCGCAATGCAGCGTTAGGTGGCACATCGCTGTATCCACGTGTAGTGTTCTTTTATGTGAGATTCTGGGGAGGGTGGGTGTAGGGTGGTAGGGGGTAGGGTATGGTGGACGAACCTATTTGACATACTTGATATGTTTATATGGTTTAAAAATGCAAATAAAAATAATAATTTAAAAAAAGATTACCAAAGGTTACCACTTCGGTGGTATCTGAATTGAGTTTTAGGCAGTGTCTTCCCATCCAGAGGCTAACTTCCCTCATGCAGTGTTGAAACTGTGATGCCGGGGATAGAGTGTTTTTATATGCTGCGATGACAATCTGAGTATCATCAGCATAAAATGTCAAGTTGAAGCCGAATTACTGTATTAAAGGTGTAAGTTCAGAAACATAGACAATAAACAACGTGGAGCATAACGATGAGCCCTGATGGACCCCACATGGCAGTATGTAGGGAGTTTTTTTTAGCAAAGGGAGGATGATTGCATCTTTCCAGACTGCCGGGAAGGTCCCTGCTAAAAACATGTTAACCACTTGCATGCTCATGACGGAGCGGTTCCGTCATGGCCCTGCCGCCGCGCCTGCGCGGCGCGTTCTATTATGCGAGCGGGGCCATGACGGAACCGCTCCGTCATGAGCACAGCGCAACCGCGGCTCGTGACAGAGCTGCTCCGTCACGAGCATGCGAGCGCCGCTCGGCCCCCCCCCCTCCCCTAGCGCTGCAGCGGAATTGCCGCCGCAGCGAAGGGGTTATTAAAGATATTGGTTAAGATTGGGATTACTTCCCCTGCGATGTTTTTAAGAACTGCCAGGGGGCATGGATCCGAAGGGGATCCAGATTTAGTGTCCTGAATAGGTTTTTCCACCAGCTCATTGGACGCTTGTGGGAAAGTCAGAAGCTCATTTTTTTGGGACACAACAGCGGAGTGCACTTCAGTTGCCTTATTGGAAGTGGTAGTAAAGATATTATATATGCTGTTGACTTTATTCCTGAAAGCACCGCCTATATCATCACATAAAGATTGGCTGCTCTTTGATAATGAGCAATTGGGAAGAGCTGTAAGTTTCTTCACTACCTGAAATAGCTGTTTTACTGAATTTTTTGATGACTCTATCTGTTCGATGAAGAAAGTCTTTTTCTCGATTGCTAATAGATTTTTATAATTAGCTAAAGCCTGTTTATAGCTCTCTTTTCCCTCGGCTTCATAGTTCCGTCTCCAACATCTTTCCAGTCTGCTGCATTTTTGTTTCTCTAGTTGCACAGCTTCCGTGAACCAGGGAGCTGAGAGTTGGCTACGATTCCCAGTGTTTTTGCCATTTGACATCATCGCCGCGAAGGCATTGTACAGCCAATCATTATATTCCTCTACTGATTTATCCACCTGTTTACTCGGACTCAAACATGTCTGATTAAGTTGGAGTTTAAGCAGATTAATATCTATTTTATTCCATGCTTTAAAAATATTTCCCTGAGCTCTAATAGTACGGGCTTCTGGTGTGACTTGGGAAGGGTAGTCAAATAAGACCAAAGAGTGATCTGACCAGGCAATAGGAAGGCTGTTTTTTACTACCGTTCCAAGAACTTATGTAAATATACCATCCAGGGTATGCCCTGCCTGGTGTGTAGGTTTTTGTACCAGCTGAGTGAGCCCCAGCATGGGCAGGGATTCAGTAAACATTAATGTGTCTTTATCTGACAACAACTCAAGGTGTATATTAAAATCCCCCAGGTTTGTAAACCTTTTCGTCGTAAGATGGGGTTTCAGCAGTAAGTCTAGATTGGTAAGGAAATTAGTCCTTAACCCTGGAGGGTGATACACCAGAATACCCCTGAAGGTATTTTTCGGGTTTAGTTCTATCGAGAAATTCAGCCCTTCATTATAAGGATGAGCACTGGAGAGAAGGTAGCTCTAAGATGTTCGCGGTAGAAAACAGCAAGTCCGCCCCCTCGCTTTAAGGGTCTATCGAATCTTGATGAAACAAAGCCCTGAGGCACAGCAACCAAAAAATGAGAGTTGGATGATGGGTCTGTCCATGTTTCTGTGAGGAAAAACACATACAAGTTGTATTGCAGGATGGTGTCTGCAATTTCCACTTTGTGTTTTGCGAGTGACCTTACAATAAATAGACCACAATGACTCTCTATCTGTCTAAGGGTCTGTAGAGATTTTGGCTTTGTAATAGCTGCAAAACCAAATTCTATCTGATGAAGGTCAGGGAGAGCAAAACCACAGGGACATGTAAACTGGTAAAACCCAGGTCCTTTTCCCAACATACATTTAGTGCAGCCTTGAATTGGATAACATTTATTAAGAATATGCATCTCATTGCTAGAGTACTGCACGACAGCAGTACCTAAAGGGCCAGGGATTGATCAAGAGCAATCCAAAGGTATGTTACAGGAGGAGATTGTAGTTGTATTAATAGCCCCCTCCATGTGCAAATACACAACAGTTAATCTGGCAGCAGCACTGAAATTACAGGTATAAAACAAATTTAAAAACAGGTTAAAAATGAAGACCAGAGCCCTTATTACGCCTGCCGGACTTACTCTGCCACGCGTCCTTCAATGTGCGTTTAAATATGGTAGTGGTGGAAAAACTAGACCGCTCACCACCGGAAGTAGGGATTCCTAATCAGGCACAGTCCACCGGAACTGTACAGGTGTTCAGCGGTGCTGAGGGAGCCGTCGTCGGTGTTGGTCGAGATTCTGAGAGTGTTCCTGTGGACGATGGCGATTCCTTCTCCTGCTCCGTTGGTGCGATCCCTGCGGGTGGTCTTGTATCACTGTAGCATCCATATTAATGGTTCATTGAGACATGCGGTAGTATATACTATCAAGTCTCTGTACTTATTGATTCAATGTATCACAATATAGCGTACCAGCGCCGTGATTGTACCTCAAATTATGCTTATTATTTGCTTATAATTTGTTTGCAATCTGTTTCAATGGTGATCTTATATCAATTTGTGCAACATCAGTATTCACTGTTGTATATACTCTATTTGGGTGAAGTCCATTGTTTATTTTGAAAATCACTGTTTATATTGTTTGAAACTACAAGTGCTTGCTATGAGCGCGAGCAAGGTGTAAGCTGAAACGTGTCGTTTGGACCCATTAAAACTTTATTGAAGCATACAAAAGTGTCCGAGCATTTCCTGCTACAGCGGAGAAATAAGTATGCAATATATATATATATATATATATATATATATATATATATATATATATATATATATATATATATATATATATATATATATCCAACCAAACGAGTCGCTGTAGATCCCTGCCGCTTGTCAAAGGCGGGCCTCGGATGGGATAGCGAATCCCAATACATCCAACCAAAACCTTCTCCAGTGAAGAAAAAGAGATCCGGGCCACTTGGAAGTGCAAAGCGTGTTTTTATTTAATGGCTTTCTCGACGCGTTTCGCAGTCAATTCTGCTTTTTCACGAGACAGAAACCAAACAGGAAGTGCTCATTATATACAGTCACATGGTATTCAATTCATACTCATGGAAAACAGACTATAGGTATATCTACGGGCTGAGTCCGGTGTAAACAAAGGCTCACTGTGCAACAGAATGGACACATTAAAGCAGCAGTACATATGAAACATGGATTGCATAAAAGTAAGTGAAGTGAGAAGGCGATGCATGAGATAAGTGCAAAAAACAACAAAGATAAAAGTTGCTGGTTTGCGGTCTTAGCTCAAATTTTGATACAGTGACTCACATCAGTATAAATCATAAAGCCCCAGTGGGCACCGTATTAGTTCTTTAGCATTCCCTCACAAAAGAACGTACCAAGACTGTCCGAATGCAAGGTTATTAGTAAATCACCAATGCATACAAGTAAGTGCTAGAAGCATAAGGATAGTGATTGTCATCCAAAATCGGCTTGTATTCAGCCCTAGTGGGCACCGTGACAGTTTTGAATTCATTCATTCATACTATCGAAACGTCTTTGAGCGTATGGTACCTTGACCGTATTACTTTAGTTACGCCCCAGTGGGCAAAAGCAAATTGTTCCATAATTTCATAATTGCAGCGTAGTCCATTCATACATTTCAAGCTCATCTGAGGCTCTTAATAATCGGGCAGATTCCCAAATATGATCACCAGGCAACTCTGTAAACCAGAAAATGAGAGATATGCAATCAGTGACTGTAATATAAGTAATAAAGTGATAAAGAAAACAGTATTAGTTAAAAAACGGCAATATATACACAGACAAACCAGCATATTAACCAAGATGTACACTCAGTTCCTCATGTAAATTATGGCCATTCGGTTGGGTAGTTCTATATTTGATAATAAGCCTTGATTCAAGTCTCCTCATCTCCTTGATACGGTCTCCCCCTCTTTCCCTTACAGGAACTGTCTCCAGAACACAAAATGAGAGCAAATTCGCATTGCCTTTATGGTGCGTTGCGAAATGCCTCGCAATGGGGTATTGCTTATCTCCATTGGTTATGGCTCGCATGTGTTCGAGCACTCTTTTCTTAGCCTGGTGTTTGGAACTGCCAATGTAATGTAACTGGCAGGGGCATTTCAATGCGTATATAACATGATCGGTAAGACATGTTACATGCTTGGTAATTTTGAATTTGCTGGAATCTTTGGACAGTTGTATTTCTTTAATGTTTTTGCTGTTGCGACAGGCTTTGCACCTGCCACAAATGTAAAAACCTTGTACCGGGTTCCTCTGTTTAACAGTTTTGGGTAAAAGAGTTGAACAGAGAAGGTCTTTCAGGGATTTAGGTCTTCTGAAGGTAAGTTGGGGATGCTCAGAGATTGCTGGGGCTAGGTCCTTGTCTAGTTTTAAAATATTCCAGTATTTGCTCAAAGCTTTCCTCACTCCCCTGGAGTCACAGTGGTAATCGGTAATAAATCTACTTATTACCCCTTGGTTAGGTTGACTTTCTATTTCTTTAGGGCTGAGAAGGCTTATTCTGTCTCTTTCTTTTACCTTAGCCAGAGCCCTGGCTATACATTTTCGACCATACCCTCGTTCTTTAAACCTTTCACTCATGAGGGTCGTTTCCCTGTTGTAGTCTATTTCATTAGAGCAATTCCGTTTGGCTCTAAAGAATTCTCCTACAGGGATAGAATTAATAAGGTTGGTCAGATGACAGCTCGAGGCGTGAAGTAAGCTGTTCCCAGCTGTACATTTGCGGAATAAGGTCGTGGTGAGAATGTTATTCTTACTCTCAACCTTGACATCCAAGAATTCAATGACTGTGGGATTCGTATGGCAAGTAAAGCTTAAATTGAAGTCATTGAAATTCAGATCTTTAACAAAATCCAATGCCTCTTGTTGGCTCCCGCTCCAGACAATAAAAATATCGTCTATATAGCGTAGCCAACAAGCAATTTTGGTTGAAAACACCGGGGACTGGTAGACCACCTTCTCTTCCCACAGTCCCAGGTAAAGACAGGCAAAACTGGGCGCAAAACAAGTCCCCATCGCCGTGCCCAGTAGCTGATGGTAGACGGTCTCATTGAAGAGGAAAAAATTCTTAGTAAGACATGTGTATGCCATATCAAGAATCATCTCAGTATGGAGAAGGTAGGAGATAGACCGCGTTCTGAGAAAGTGTCTGCATGCCTCAATGCCTTGGTGGGGAATACAAGTATAAAGGCTATTCACATCAAGGGTCATAAATAGCCACTTACGGTCCCAGGGCATGTTGTTAATTTTCTGTAAGAAATGGCCTGAGTCTCTAAGGTATGAGGGTAAGTTCAGCACCAGAGGTTGTAAAAAGAAGTCCACATATCTTGAGGTGTTTTCCCAACAACTGCCCCTAGATGATACAATGGGTCTCCCAGGGGGATCAGTCATACTTTTGTGAACTTTGGGTAGGAGGTAGAGAGCGGGTATTTTAGGGTGTCTATTAAGAATGAAATTAAATTCCTCTCTACTAATGAGCTTACTCTCTCTCCAGGCATTGAGTTGTTCCGTGTATTTAGAAACACAGGTGAGATAGGTTGCCCTATTGCTTTTCTCGTACTTCGTGCAATCACTTAACTGAGATAAGCCTTCATTGATATACATATCACGGGGTAACACCACCATATTTCCCCCTTTGTCAGATTTCTTGATTACGATTTTTTTGTCGTTGCACAAAGATTTGATAGCCTCACATTGTGCTTTAGTTAAATTATGTTTCACATGGTTATTCAGCCTAGACAATCTTTCAAATTCTTTAACCAGTGCTTTCTCGAAGATATCAATGGATTCGTTAGCAATTTGCGGTAAAAATACAGATTTCGGTCTAAAACCGCTTTGAAAATTCAAACCAATATCCACATCATCGTGTATCAAATTGAGCATAGGATTATCAAGCGTGTCCAAGTCTCCCTCCAGTTCATGGAGTAGATGCAGCGTTTCCACATCTTCACCTGTGATACTGGTGGGCACTTGCACAGACTCGCGGGTCTCAGTGGTAAGTTTCGTAGCATGCCACTTCTTTAAGCGCAACTTACGAGTAAAATAAAAGAGATCAATACGACTTTGGGTATAGTCAAAGGAGGAGGTGGGGCAAAAGGATAATCCTAAGGACAGTACCTCTCTCTCAGCCGTGTTCAGCTCCCTGGTAGATAAGTTGATTATTGTATTAGACTCCATTATTTTCCTCTCCTCTGGCCCCTTGTCCTGGATCCCACTGGGCTCGATATGTTGCTGGTGTTCATGTTCACGTTGTTTCCTCCGATGCCTTTCCCGCCTTGACCTCGTCCTTTTCCTCCTCCGGTTGGTTTGTTTTGCCCAGTTAGTCTTCCCTGGGCTACCATAGCGAACTCCATTAAAATCTTCTCTTTTGGGCTCATGAGCTCCGGATTCTGTGCCGTAAGTGTGCTCGGCCCAGCTGGGGCAGCGGCTTGTTCCCTTAAATCATTGGGATCCCTTGTATTTGTAACATTAGTTCCATTGGAAGAAGGAGATGGTGTAGACTCCTGTGTGGTGACTGATCGTAAATGATCGTATCTTTTGGCAAAGGTCAAAACTTGGCCGCGCTCGTAGTCATTGCGGTCTCGTATGAATTTACTTTCTTTCTTGTCACGTATTTCTTTTTCTAGTTTTTCAAGCTTAATTTCAAACTTTGCCATTTCACTATCAAAGTCTTTTTCATTCTCGTAAAGACTTTTTAGCTGAGTAGTAATGGCCTCGATCTCTAAAGCCAATTTTTCACAATGTTTATTTGCATATTTCACGAGAATTTTGAGCATTCTCATAGAACATTCGTGACTGTTCCCCGCCCATTCTTCCACCATATCTGGATCAGGGTCTGCGAGTGTCGGCGTGGTGTAGATCCGCAACCCCCTCGGTATTCTGTCCACTTCAATATATTTTTGTAGTGTGGTGGCTTCCCACCATTTACTTTGTTCTGTCACCAGTAATTTCCACAAGGCATTCCAAAGGTTCTGTTTATTTGGGCCAATGTTCCTCTGATTAACATTCTCAGAGGTATTGCTGGTTATGGGTGAGTCAAGGTCGGTAAACATGCGGCTTGCTGCTTCATACCGCCGTTGGTTCCTACTAGGATATGTTTGTGTGTGTGTATATATATATATATATATATATATATATATATATATATATATATATATATATATATATATATATATATATATAATGAACTATGATTAATTGTGTTTGAATGGTATGAAATTCAGGATTGGAATATAACTTTTAAATGAATTATAAGCGCTCATAAATCTTGCTTTTTGAAAATGGTAATTAATGATAGTTTTATTTTGATAATGTGCACACCAAACCGTAGAATAGAGACCGTAATTTGAAGTCAACACATTTTTAAATGGTGCTCACTTTGTAAATATCCACTTTGGCGAAAGTGTTCTGTTTATGTTGCTGATCTCTATGTGCCAGGAACACTTATGGTGTTCGTTTAAAATGGCGAAGCTTTCAAATGTATTTTGGCACAGCGGAAGAAGGCATGCAATGTCAAAACGCGTCCTGTGTTGAATTTGATGCACGAATAAACCTTTGCTGAAAGATACTCTCTTGAGTGTGGCCCGTTCTTTTCCCGTCACTGGGGATCGAAGCTGGAGCAATACATATATTTATATATATATATATACTCACTGAAAATACCATAGGTTTCAGTCAGGTTAGTTAGGAATTATCATTTAAAAAACCTTAGAAATTCATTGACAAAATCAGGGGGCATATTACCAACAAGTAGCGATTAGCACACGATATGAGACATGGCATGAAGGGCGAAACGTACCACACGCTCCCAGCATTTGCCACGCCCCCAGCACACGCCCACAGCACAACGCAGACACACCCACAAGGGTCTACTTTGCTGGCATGGTTCTTTTACCTTTTAAATGTATATGGTGGGTGTCTGCATAGCCTATGTCCTTCTGCTGCAACTGCCCTTTCCAACGCTGTATTGGGTGTTGTGATTGGTGCTGTGGTTCCTGAGATTACCCGCCTCAAAGGTTTGGGCTCTCTCTTTATTATATTAGTATGGATATATATATATTTTTTCATTTAAAAAACCTTAGAAATTCATTGGAAAAAACATAGGTTTCTGGGGTGTTATAGTTAGCTGGAAATTTCACTCATACAAAACCATTAAAATTCCTCCGTTATAGTTAGTTGTACATTTTACATCATTCATGACATGGTCAGTGACATCACTGATGACATCACTGACATCAATACTGTATTCTATACATGTTCTATCTTTCATTTCAATCATAATTACAGATGATGCAGTCCACCCTAAGATCTACACTGCGGACAGCAGGGTTTACAACTTGAATTCAGCTTTGCATCTACACTATAGACAGTAGAGAATTCAGACTTGATTTACTTAATGCAGAGACAATTATACTGTATGTATTCAGATTTTGTTAAAATAAGTGAAAAAAGCATTCTTCTATGACTGTGCTGACTAGTGGCTTCGATGTACACTGCGGACAGTAGGATTCACAACTTGAATTCAGCTTTGTATCTACACTACAGACAGTAGGGAATTTAGCCTTCATTTATTTAAGGCACAGACAAGAAATACTTCTGTGGTACAGGTAGTGTGCACAAGCTCCTTTAATCCCTTCATCCTGTGAATTTTGTTCATAAGAATGTAGAACACAGTGCCAAAATGAGCCTCCACCACCGGCAATACCAAGTACCACTGGGGCATCATTGTCAACATCACCACCAGACATACGTCCCCATTTTGAGAAAGTTAGAATGCACTGCGTGAAATGCAATTGTTTAATTTGTTATGGGGAGCAATCAGTAGACCTAGTTTGCAGAGCAATTGATAACCATTGATGGGAGTTTTTTCCCCCTCAAAGTTCATGCAGTCCAGTATGCAGCATTCAATGCTTTGAGTACAGACCTCTAGAACCACGCATCATCGCAGGGTGAGCACACGCTGAGCACCAGACGTACCACTAATTCAGTGCACCATACATAATCGCCACGTGGCCTTATTAAGGCAAAATTCAGATGCCAAAAGACATTCTTACCAGTGGATCCTGCCTGAACCATGCATCATCGCAGGCTCCTACCTCAGTGTACCACAACTCATGAACACTTTACAATAGAATCTTCTGTGTATAATTTCACATATAGTGCTCCTACCTTTGTACAGCAGACGTCATAAACCGTTTATGATTGAATATCTGTGTATGATATCATGATTACTATTCCACTTGTTACCAACAGCAACGTAATAAAATGGAGTCGAGCACACGTGCCCGTACCCACTTCAACTGTCTATCAGTGTCTGTATACTTATTATGTTTGTAAAATGCTGCTCCTACGCCCTACCACATTATATTGTGCAGTAAATAGCATATGCAGCCATCTTACCTCTGCCAATAACAAAAACTTTGATTATATAACTTTCTCTCGCTCATTCTACAAATACAAACGTACAAAGTGGATCATTACAATACTGCAAAGAAAGTGTATAGTCAATTTATAAATGTGCACTATTTCTTTTTTTTTTTTTAGCATATTTATATAGCGCGAAGTCGCCCTAAAACTATATCAACAATTTACATGAGCGCCGTATCTACAGTACATTTTCAGGCATTCGTTGATTACGTCATTACTCTACAATAACAGGATGTGGACGCGACTCCGAGCCCCGAACAATGATTTCCAGCACCAAGTTCGACAGTATACCTGAATGACCACACACGTATATATGTTATCTGTCCTTCATGTGCCAAAAACTGCAAGCTAAACCTTTCACAGCCCTCTATTACTACAGCTACAACACTCCACTGAATGTACAACAAACATTCATATTCGCAGAAATACCTCATGTCCACCATCTTTTATGTGTGCAACTATGGATGAATAAAGGGTCAGTGATACCCCGTACCTTCCATGTTAGCCATATTGTGGGACTTCACAGACATAATGACACATTTGGGTGTAAGACCCGGGTGACAGCAGTACTACAACACGGATACCCAAATCAGTAGATTTTTCATATAGCACACGACGGAACCACGCTCATAGCTCCGGAGTCATCGCTCACAGCCTCGCGCAGCACTGGCATACGTCAGTCCAGCCCACTCCACTTACGCTTCCAGGAAAACACAACAATGGTACATAAATGACCCAGATTTCCATTGTAGTGATTTCTTACTTCCAGATCTAGTTGTTCTTGGTGGCAGACCGGGACTGCATGATGTAGAAGGGACCCTGTCCACGACAAGGTGAGAGATGAGGCTTGGGTGCGCAGCAGAGGGAGTTTATGGGGTGCAGCAGACTGGATACAAAAAGGCGACGCAGCGATTTAGGCATACGCAGTCCTATACACCGTATCTTATTGCATTTGTATTTTTTTTTCCAATAGCAGGAATGTTTTTATAATCGGTCAAATGTCAGACGCTTGTGAAGATCAAAACCACCTGTATCACTCCGCACCACTTGCTTTCACAACCGGATAAAAACATTACTACTATAGTAATTTTTCAAAAATCGAAGCCTATTAAACAAATTAGAACTGTACAAATAGTTGTTTTTTAAATGTGGGAGGGAAGGTGTGTGAAAGGGCAATGTAATTCTACTCCACATTAATCTAGTAACAATTACCAATTATAACATCTTTCTTTTACTATCTTTTAGATGTAGAGCTTCAGGGTGCATTATATCCCAACACATGGTGAAAGACACACCGGTGACAGAAAGGTGAGCTGCGATTATTCTTTTCAGTCACTCTTTCACTTCCTCTCTCCTTTGTTAAAGAAATGACGCAGAATGTTAACTTCTTTTTTATCATACAGGTTGTGTTTCGCAAATAGGCATCCCCAACACCTCCAAAGCTCAACGTTCGAGGATTCTGCGATGATGCGTGGCCATCTTAACAACGTCTGAGAAGGCTGCTTCGACACGTGATGCACCCTCTTTGAATCACGCCAGTGGAACAAGGTGAGCAAAGAAGCTTGTTTCCGAAGCAACGACAAGTCATCTGTGGGCGGAGAGAGTGAGTAGTGTGCATCATCTTGACTGCTTAGGAGTGCACAAGAAAAATCACTCGCCTCCGGACTCTGGGAGTCAATGGGGTGCAACAATCTGGGTACGCAGTAATGAGAACTCACTGCTATGCAGTGGAAGTGCATGGGGTATAGTACTTTGGAAGAAAAACAGCACACAGACACCTCCTTGCAGTGTAAGTTGATGAAATACAGTATCCTGAGTGTACAAAGACATAAAGCAAAAATATACTTGTGTAATTGTATGTACTATGCTATTACTAACTCTATACTATCTTTCAGATCACTAAACTTGAGGGTGCACTATGAACCGGCAGGTGCTTGGACACACAAAGGAGGCAAAAAGATGAGCTACGTAGATTTTCTCCAGTATTAACTGCTCCATCTATTACTTTCTCTCTCTCACACTTTTAATGTAGTTTTTTTTCTCTTTCTCTCTCTCACTCTCTCTCACATTGTTTCTCTTTCTCTTTTAAAGTTTTTGACACTGCTGTCCACTCTGCCGATAAAAACATCAAGGCTGTATTAATTACAGTCTGCAGTGTAGAACCAAAGCTGAGTTCAAGTTGTGAACTCTGTTCGTCACAGTGTATACACAAGGTATGCAGAGCGGCCAGATACACAATGCCTCTGATTAAATGCGTTCGAAATAAAAGAATATTGTCCTACATAATGACGTGATCTCTCACCTAATTCTGTCTCATCTCTGAATCATTTTAAAGACCTGTTGGTCCATACTGTAAATCTGATGCAGTAGGCACTTCCGTACAGATACCTCTTCAACGCGGGCCTATAAAAGAGGTGGAATGTATCAGGCACACTGTAGACGTGCAAATTAATTTGTGATCTTTGACTTCATTCAGTCACATCGATCTAATTTTAAAGACTTATTTTTATTTTTGTTTTGCAGGTTACCTACCCTACTTCCATTTGAGTCCATTTCACATTTTATATTGTTATCATAAAGTTACATTTCCAGTTATTTATTATTGTTTTAATAAAAGTTAATTTAAAAAGTATATACGTCTTCTTTTTCTGACAACATTTCACTATTACTTAGTGTGATAATCATATGCTTGAAAACATTAAACAATTAAAAATAGAAATGATGTTTATAACTAGAAGTATAATACTGTGGCTAACTCTTTACCAGACTCTGTAGCTGCCATTAACGGTTCCTATGGAAAATATTAAAAACTCCAGCACAGTAACTGGTTGGATTAGCAACATTGTGTGGTGAACTTCTAACCTGTGTGCTCACTTAAGTGTTCCATGAACTGTTACTATGGTAACAGGCAGTAAGCAGTTTGTGGGTATGGTTGAAAGGTAGTGGCTGTACAGAAACTGTTATATTTACCTAGGAAAGCCAACTAAGACAGAACACTGTGTAGCAGATTTACAAGCCCTTGCACCACTATCGCGTCACTTTTCCCATGTTAAAAGCGATGCAATAGTGGTGCAAGGGACTTGTAAATCTGCCCCTATGCACATTACAAGCAAAAGAAGTACACAACTCTTCGAATTCTTTATTGATCACAATTAGACAGTGTTGCTTTACGATTCACAATGCACTTCACTAAACACTTCGTACCTATTTCCAGGGGAGACGGGATTGTGGACATTACAAACCTTATGGGCATATTTACAAGGATGGCGTTAAAATTGTTGCCGCTTTAACGGCATCAAGCTACAACTAAAACGGCGATAATGGACTTCAAAATCCTTTGTTATCTTACCTGAAGAGTTTTTCAACATTGCTGTTTCCTATTCAAGAGTGAGAGCCGAGGTTCTCGCCCTGCCATAGCAAACTTGGGGGCATATTATCAAGGACAGCGTTAACATGTTCTGGTGTAAACCTGGGCTTCTATTGGAATTCTCACAAATTCTCAAAAGCCTATTATTTATCCATTATGGCCGCTTTAACGACACTTTCCTAACGCTAAAGCGACAATCATTGTAACGCTGTCCTTGTAAATATGCCCCAAATATCGCAAGAAATAGAGCGATAACTTATGCTCGCAAGTGAAAAGCTTATTAATATAAGACTGTGGACTCAACATATCAATCCACCTTGCATATTAAACATGCTTCAGTCTACTTCAGAACAGATGTTAGGATCCGACATAAACTGCAATTAGCGAGAGTTTTCCTATCGGTCCTCCAATCCAGGGCCGCCTCGTAAATATAATGCTGTTGTCATACCTTCCTCTTTCTTTTTATATTCTCATAGAAACATCTACCTTGCCACTGAGAACACCTACATTGCAACTCATTGGAGATACGAGGTGAGCCCTTAGCAAACCGGCTGCTAACATGCATTAATGCATCTTAGCGTCACCTAGTAAATAGGGCGATATAATTTTCACCGCATTTTTGGCTTTTTTTTTAAATTGCGGCAAAATGGCACTTGTTACTATGCACTCAAGCTTGCTATGACACAAACGGAACCTCGACTCTCGCCCTGCCATAGCAAACAGCTGTGTCCCGGGGGTAGACACCCCGAGACACAGCAGGAGTCGCTCCTGTCCGGTGGTGTTTCCCAAGGCTTTCGACTGCTCCAGAATGGAGACCACGCAGCCCCCCTCTCAAAATATAAAAAGACCCAGAGGGTGGTAATTCCCGGGGCTTAGACAGATCTTTGAGCTCCCTCACCCATTTATTTTGTAGCACCGAGGAGTGACGGTCCCTGGGCTACAGGGCCCCTCTGGAACGGATGTATGAAGGTACAACGCGTACCGTCACAACGCATCCCTTTACACCGCGTCCCTTACAACGCAAGTCGTTACCACGACTTGCGTTGGGGGCGCGGATTTCGAATAGTATCATTTACTATTCTAACACCAGTCCCCGTGGACCCTAGGGAAGGTGTTGGGATAGTAAATTTACTATTTTTAATCCTTTAGCGCCCTCCAGCTCAAGTCGTGGTAACGACTTGCGTTGTAATGGACGCGTTGTAAAGGCCACGCATAGTAAAATCCGCGTGGTAAAGGATGTTTACCCTCTGGAACACCATGAAATGTAATATTTTAGACCCCGGGATTTGGCCCTCCCAATGTAGCTAATTTTTAAACAAGCACAGGAGCCCCTGCTTCATTTTAATTTTTATTACGGCGGATCCATGCACCCAACGCACATTTCTCAGTTTTTTCCCCCGAAACAATAATGTTTCTTGGAACCCCCTAAGCAGGTCTAGATAATCAAAATATTTCATACCTGCCCCCTTTATACATTTTTAACACTTGTCCCACTATTTTCTAGATCCTCGCTTCTACCGAGGCACAAAACGGCTGCCAACAATTTCTAATTTGCAATATTAAAAACCACTTGACAGCCAATTAGCATTCACCGCGTGATCGGGATGGTGCGCTTAGAGTGCACGCAAGATGCGCTGATCCACCGAGGTCATAGATATATATGTATTTTTAATTGTAATTTTCTCTAGAACTACTAAACGGATTTACACCATTAAGCAAAAAGCACGAGTCTGAACAAAGGACTACCACTTTGCTAAATTTGGTGAAATTCCGCTTAGCCGTTCGGGCTGTAGCCGTGATGAACAGTTCCTTTGAAAAATTGCATGGGGAAAACAAGTTTTGGGACCCGCCTTTTTTCTCGGCCCCTGCTTCAAATGCAATATTTTAGACCCCGGGATTTCTCCTTCCCAGGTAGCTAATTTTTAAACAAGAACAGGAGCCTGTGCTTAGTTTCTATTTTTTTTACGGCAGATCCATGCACCCAGTGCACATTTCTCAGTTTAAAAAAAGTACAATGATCTTTTTTGGGCCCTAGGGGTCCTTGTGGGACCCCCTAATCAGGTCTAGAGGGTCAAAATATTTCTTACCTGCCCCCTTTATACATTTTAAACACTTGTTCCACTAATTTCTAAATCCTCGCTTCTACCGAAGCACAACATGGCTGCCAACACTTCCTGGTTTCGAATGTTGACAACCACTTGACAGCCAATCAGCATTCAGCATGTGATCGGGACAGTGCGCTTATAATCCGGGCAAGATGTGCGGATCCACCGAGGCCATAGATATACCTGTACTTTTAATTGTAATTTTCTCAGGAACTACTGAACAGATTTACACCATATAAGTAAAAGGCACAAGTCTGAACCAAGGACTACAACTTTGCCAAATTTGGTGTAATTCCGTTCAGCCGTACGGTACCTATCAAAAACTGCGTGGAGAAAACATGTTTTCAGATCCCCGTTTTTCTCATACCCCGCTTCACGAATCACCCCAAGACTTTCAGGATAGGAGCGGACCGGAGCGCCCCACCAGTTTTGAAAATTTCGCAAAGATTCGTCAACCGGTGCCAAAGTCATTCCAAATAGAATGTTGCGGATTTCCTATGGAAAATAGGTCCTAACTATACCTACCTACTGGCGACTGCCAGTAGGTAATATAACGTTTTTAAAGTAGTCAATTTGAAATGAGAATTCAATATAAAGTAAAATATATATTTTAATAATAGTGGTGAATTTTACATATATATATATATATTCACTGAAAAAAACATAGGTTTCTGGCATGTTATAGTTAGGACTTAGCATTTAAAAAACCTTAGAAATTCACTGAAAAAACCATAGGTTTCACCTATGTTATAATTAGCTGGACATTTCTCTCATACAAAACCATTGAAATTCCTCTGTTATAGTTAGTTTAGCTAACTATAACTCGCGCAACCCACATTGCATTACTGATGATGTCACATATTACATCACTCATGACATGGTCAGTGACATCACTCATGACATCACTGATGACATCTCAAATGACATCACTGATGACATCACTGATGACATCTCAAATGACATCACTGATAACATCACTGTTGACATCATCCAGTGAATGTGTGTCTTTCTGAAAAATACATATTTTTTACATATGGATATCTAAAGGTTGATGGAAGCATGAATGGGTAAATAAGTGTCTAAATGGATTTTTTTTGTAAAAATGATTGTATAACTGACTTATTAAGTGTATCTTACTGAATACATGTATTAACGAGTAACGCTTAAATATATAAATATCTGTATCAGTGTCTCACTTTGTGTATAAGTGGCTGCATGTGTTGGTGAGTAGCTATATGAGTGTCTATATGGGCTATTAGTTGATTTTTGAGTATCAGTATGAGTGTCTGTATGGTTCGGTGGAGGGTATTACTTAGCGCATAGATGCATGAATGACTGACTCACTGTTTGTATGTGTTTTGAAGACAAGATGTGTGCAGGACTGTATCAGTAAATGAGTGTGTGTATGTATATACATGAGTATATATGAGAGGGAAAGTTTGGAAGACTTCCTGTATAAATAAGTATGTGTTTCTATAAGTGATTGTTTAAGAGAGTTAGTATGTGGATATTTCTGTATAAATAAGTGTAGTGGTGTATGTATAGCTATGTATGCAAGCAAATGGATGTTTGAAAGTGTATTTGCATGTGTGAGTACGTGTGTGAGTAACTCTATGGATGAGTGTCAGTGTGTAATAGGATGTATAGGTGTATGAGAACATATGATGAGTCAGTACATGTATGAGTGACTATATATAACTGTTAGTGAATGACTGGATATGTATGTAGATTTAGGAATTACTGAATAGGTTGTTGTAACTGAAATTGGTATCTCCATTTTTTTTTTTTTTTTTTAAACCTTTATTTATAAAATACACAATACACAGCGTCTGCCTACAACCCCGCAGGGCCGGCCGCTATGACATACGAGAAAAGGATAAAAAGAAACCAGTAGGACAGAACGCTGTTAAAGCCGTCTCTAGGCGAAAAGTATCATGTGGAGCCGCGAACCACAGTATAAGGATAGAAAAAGGTTTAATTTTATAATTTTGTCGAGTACAAATTACAACACTACGAAGAGAGTAGAAGCTAATATACGACCAGGATAGCTATCATCAATCAAAGGACAGTGAACCCCGACCCCAAAGAAGCGAGGAAACGTAGAGGAAAAGGAAAGAAGAAGAGAAAAAGAGAAAGAGGGCCATAGAAACAAAGAGAAAACATAAAACACATCCCATCCCCCCACCCTGCATACCAGCGGAAGGCCACGGCCCCCCCCCCCCCCCAATAGGCATGCCTGTCGCCCCAAGAGAACCCCCAAGTGGGAAAGAGAATAGAGAGAGTGAGAGAAGACATCCCACTCCCCAACTCCCCGAAGAGGAGGGAGGAGCCAAATTAAACATATTCCCGGTCTCCACCGGCCCCGTAAGCATCCCCCCCCCAAAAGTATCATCTGCAAAACTGTGGTAGCAAGCGGAACTGCAGGTGGGGAAATTCAAATCCAAATCTGCGAATAGGTCAGACAAAAGGCAGTCTCATGCCCGGACAGTGTTAATCTCAGCTCAACCAGCCCATAAACCAATATCAAAGAAGAGCAATGTAGCCCTGGCCCGATCCCGGGTACGTCCCCGAATGGAATTCCTGGAGAGAGCTCGCCCCCTCTGAAAACAAGAAACAACATGGCAGGATAGACTAGAGAGTCGGGGGAGGGCCCAACATTATCCTTCCCGGTCATACCCGCCGTGCAGACTCTCCCCACTCCGTGAGATAGTAAAACAATAGCAGTCTTAATTACGGTAGAGACGGAGTGGAACAGTGCGGTGTGCACACTCCAGAGCATTGTCGTAGATACTCCAGTCCGAGTCCCCAGTAGCCCGTCAGTCCCGATCTACAAACAGAGTTCTTCAGCCCTGGCCAGAGCGCAACAGTCCCCCTGGGCACACAGACCGAGGAGGGCCTAGTCCATAAAGAACCAGGATGTAAAATGGCCACAGTCGATGAAGAAACGGGAGACGGGAACAAGATGGAGGTCCCCAGACGGCAGCCGCATCACAGGCAGACAGGAGAAGCACCCCCATATACACATACGGACATACCTTCCATAGCTGGGAAGAGGGCACTTGAAAAGTAGCAAGCTCAGGGGGATACAGTTGCCGGGTGAATGGAGGTTGGGGGAACAGTAACTTCTCCACAGGCAAGGTCTCAGATTCCAGTGTTGTTTGCAACAATGTGTCCCCGGTACCAATGCCGGACTGCCATTCAAGGGAGTAGCGGCGCAGGCTGGCATTCCTCACCTCCATATCAGCGCTCGGTCCCACGACTTCCCCCTCCGTGCTCATCCACGCCGAGTCTGAACATCGCTGAGAGGCGGCCGATCGGGCTCGCTCTGTCCGCCATGTAGTGTTGTCTCCCACCATCTTAGTGAGTGCTCGCAATTCCGCCCCAAGCTCAATCAGTGCCATGTAGATATCACGGCGGGTCGGCACCGTCTGCAAGCTGTGCTGCTCCGCAACGCGCGCCCCTGCGCGCTGCACAACGTCCCATTTGGTGTCTAGCAGGGGGTCGCTGGCGCGATGTGAGAGGACAGTCTCCGGGGCAGGGAGGACAGCCGCCATTTTGATGCCTGGTGGGGAGCAGTACTGGAGGAGGGCTAAGTCGGTCTCGGTGAGTTCGGGATCGGGCCAAGGTGCCTCTCGATTCCGGAGCGTTGCAAGAGGAGAAGCACTGCCGCGGCGGTGCAAATCTGGGCAGTCCTGGGGCGATCCACTTACTTCGGATGGCGCCGGTCAGCCCCAGCCAGGGAGACGATAACAACAAAGGAGCGCTGCACCCTCTCACACAGATCACGCGGGCTGGGGCGCCAGGTGCTGCAAAGCTGATCAGTTCGACTCATCCAGCGACGTTGCTTCCAAACAGTGGATCCCCGCTTCCAGGACTCAGCGAACATCTGCCGGTCTGGAGGTCCACGGCGGCCAGGAGCAGCACTGATCTCAGCGCCCGGGCATGGGGACCCCGCCCGATGCGACGACATCTTCAGGAATCCAGCAGGTAGGGACCTCGGCGGAGCACCGGGAATGTCAGTGCAGTCGTAGTGATGTTCCGCTGCGGGGCAAGACCGGATTAGAAATCAGGATATAAGTGCAAAATACACAGGCTTGCGGAGCCGAGAATCGAGCGTCCGTTCAGGTCGCCATCTTGGCTCCTCCCGGTATCTCCATTTTTTGAAAACTTTAGTTACTATTTTTGAATGTCTGTATCAAGGGTTATATTACGCTGACAGGAGTTCTGCCACTCTTTCACAACGATGATGTCATCAGTGATGTCATTTGAGATGTCATCAGTGATGTCATGAGTGATCTCACTGACCATGCCATGAGTGATGTAATATGTGGCATCATCAGTAGCGCATTGCGGGCGCGCGAGTTATAGTTAGCTGAACTAACTATAACGGAGGAATTTCAATGGTTTTGGATGAGAGAAATGTCCAGCTAAGTATAACATAAGTGAAACCTATGGTTTTTTCAGTGAATTTCTAAGGTTTTGTAAATGCTAAGTCCTAACTATAACATGCCTGAAACCTATGGTTTTTTTCAGTGAATTTCTAAGGTTTTTTAAATGCTAAATCCTAACTATAACATGCCTGAAACCTATGGTTTTTTCAGTCAATTTCTAAGGTTTTTTAAATGGTAATTCTTAACTATAACGTGCCTAAAACTTATGGTTTTTTCAGTGAATTTCTAAGGTTTTGTAAATGCTAATTTAAAATGTACTAATTATTATATTTCTTTCTTTTTATAGTAATTTCATAAATATTTATTATAAATACTTATATATATTTTATTTTTAAAGTTACATTTCATATTTTTAATGTAAAATAATAACAAAAGTAAATTCACAAAAGAATACACTGCTAGTGAAACTGCCTGGGTGAATTTGTAAGTCTTTGTTAGAGGCAGATTTACAACACCCTTGTTCCTCTTTTACACCACCGTTGCATCACTTTTATGATGAAGCGGTGGTGCAAAAGATGCACCATGGTATGTGGTATTTAGAATGTGACGTATCTGGAAGGTGCGTCACATTGTAAATCCCGGTACCAGAAAGAGACATTCCTAAATAGGGGGCGGGCGTTCCGGCACCGGAACACCTCCTAAAAGTGGCTGACTGAAATCTACAAGATTTCACTTTGTCACTTTTGAGCTCATGCTGTGTCAAAACCCTACACTACCTTGAAGCAGGTGTAAGGATTGACACAGCAGTCTGAGAATAGGGCCCCCAGAGCATTGCTGGAGATGCGCTGCACTTGCAACATAACTCAAACAATGCACCACCTTTACAGCACAGATACATCACATATATGTGCCATTTTTGTCCCATGGTACACCACATTGTATATACGATGCATCCATGGTGGTTGTGTCACGTAGCACAATAACTGACATATTCTTGGGGATATGCCAGTTATTGTATATCTGCCCATTAGTGTTTTAATGTAGTGATAGGATTACTACATACGGATGAATGAGTCACTACAAAACTAAAACAACAGTGACAGAGTGTTTGCTGGAAGTGTAACAATACAAACTAGTAAATTGAACATATAAAACACAAATTTGCAAGTACATAGAAGACTGCATACATCGTCTATAAGGGTTTTGAAGCAGTCTATGCCCTAATGCCTATTTTAATGCATGAGTACTTAGATAGTGAGCTGATGATTACAAGACTGCAATGAAAGAACCTGATTGAATTTATAGCAGCCTCAGTTGTACCACAGTATACAGATAAACACATACTGCTGAATGGCTCACTACAATATTGAAACAGTAGTGTGAGAATGTTTGCTAGAAGTATTAGGATACACATTGAGGAATTGAACGTATAAAACATAGGTTTGCTGGTGCATAGAACAGTGCATGCACAGTCTATAGACCTTTGAAACAGCCTATGCACTAAGACCTCTTTTAATCCATGAGTATCTAAATACTGACTAGATCATTACACTTCTGCAATAAAAGTTCCTCACTAAATTTATTACAGCTTCTTTTACCACGGTACAATGAAAAAGAACATACTGCTGACTGGCTCACTACAATACTAAAACAGCAGTGTCACAGTGTTTGCAGGAAGTCTAAGGTTACAGCCTGGGCAATTGAAAGCATAGAACACAAGTTTGCAGCTGCATACAAGACTGCATGTATACTCCATACGGATTTTAAGCAATCGATACCCTCAAACCCACTTTGCATATTTTAAATCAATACAAACATTTAAAGAATATATAACTGAATCTAATACTGCTTCACTTTTAGTACAATAAATACATTAGTAGATAGTGCTCAAACTTTTATTATTTTTCAACAATAAATGTATTCTTGTAACATCTCATAATTTAACAGATATTCCAATGCAACTTCATCAGATATCTCATTTAGATCATTTTCCTCGTCAGCAGGTGGTTCTGATTTCATTTGTACTAAAATGTCAACATAATTTACAACTTGCAGAAAATCTCCATCAAAACTTTCATCCTCAAAATCACAATTCATGTCTGCAGCACTAATTTCTCCTTCTTCACTCCCATTGCCTGTGACAGATACAATTAGTTCTTCAATTATACTCAAAGTCATATCCAAAATCTCCTGAGTATGAGGCTGTTCACTTTCCATATTTTTTCCTTTATGTTCTTGCTCCTTGTGTAAAAATAGAAACAATTAATTTTAACACTTTCCGTAATATATAATACAGAACTACCGTTTTCACCTATTTTGGCCTACAAAAAATACTGTATAAATACTATTATCTAATAACATTCTATTAGTAGAGTTTTACCCTTTGCAAAATTATACAACTATAATTACGTAACATTCATTAACCTAGGCCTCTCAGTTTATTGCTTATTTTTATGTTATTAATTTGCTCGTGTTCTTCTACTAACTTTTCTTTATGCAGTTGCTCGTTATCTATTCTCTCAATCCTTCAATATCTTATGTTTTTCATTAATGTTCCTTCTTAATTCAAAAGTCTTCCTACTATTCCTAACTCAATGTGTTCTTTTCCATTAAGACCTTCCTTACACAAATTTTATCGTTTCTTCTTTTAAGTTAGAGACAATACATCGACTGAGTACATTCAATATTGTCTATAATGTCAGGTAAGTTTACTTACTCACTAACTTGTCAAATAACGTTCTTTAACTCTCACAGAAATATTTCCAATTTCTCTTCAGGAATGTGTAAGGACCAATTGAAAACGGGTCTGAACTCTGGAGCGTCTTAGGTGAAATGCGCATTGGTTAGTGAGCGTGCGCCTCAGCAACGATTCCACACAACTCTGTGGTAAATGACTAGATCGCAAGTGCGTCTTTCAGCCGCGGCCCATGCAGGGACTTGCGAAGGGCAGGATGGGCATGGGAGGGGCAGGGTGAGGGGTGATAAACAATGGAATCTGCATAATTGCAGGTAACTAAACAATTACATTAATAAAACGGATTTCGGGCCATATTCTCAAAAAAACGCGATATCGACAAAAGGCGACACATTATCCTCGCTTTTATCAGCAGGAAAGTGCCGATAAAGCGGCGATAATCCATCTCGTTTTGTTGATAATATGACCCGAAATGCATGCTAATGGCTTCATGGTGACGATCACACATGGTTAGGGGGTCGTACATGCATGTTTAGGCTCTATTTTTATTTTATTTTAAGAAAACTCGCAGCGTACGCGTACAGAAATATGTACAATTACGAGCAGGACCTGCATGCTGAGTGTCAATACTCCAAACCAGGAAGTGTTGCAAGCCATCTTTTTTGTCACGGAAGCCGGGTGACAAGGAAACAGTAAATCAAAGTTGACAAATAAGGAAAGGGGGCACGATAGAAACATTCTGAACCTATAGTGTTGCTCATGGGGTGGTACATTTATTGTACGCGTACCGACAACGTACAGCTGTAATGTTGAAAGTCGTCACGTAAGCGTACGAAAGCAATAAACCTAAAAATAATTTTAGATATTTATGAAGTGTGTTTGTTTATATGTTGTGTGGCTCTAAAAAGAGCTGTTGTGTTTATTGCGAGATTTTAGCACCTACAAGTAAGTACCGATGCAGAGTCTTAAGTTTATGAGGAACACTCTGTTCCCCTCATCTGTAAAATGTACACCATCTCTCCTATAGATGCCATGCATATTGAAACGCAGATTATTGTTGTAAATGGACCCCATTCGGTAGTCTCGGAGAAAGGCAGAAAGGCAGAAAGGCAGAAACAGATTTATTCACATGTTTAATAGCTTTTTCAACTAGTGGACAATAGTGGTTGGACCGCTTCCATCTCTGCCTTTGGCATATATTAGAATATACAATGACATTTTCGGGAACAGTGTCATCAATTGGGCAAAGGTGTCCTTCATGAGCATTTCCAGAGCTACCCCAGTCAAAGTGCCTAGGTCATTGCCACCACAGTGCACAATTATGAGGTCAGGGTGTTGGAGATGCATAAAGGATTTCACCAATGGCATCAATTGGTACAACTTTAATCCTCTTTGTCCAATCCATTTAATGTCTACATTTGGTAAACCCAGGTCCTTGTGAATTCTTTTCTGTTGTGCGTACCTTTGACTCCAGAAAATATAGCTGTGTCCCACAATCCACACTGTAGGCATTTTAAAGAGAGGTCTAGATGGCGTCTGTAAATGAAATGCTAGTTTCAAAAGTAAGATTTTTCTAAAATGGTGGACAACATGCAGTTTTCAAAGAAACAAAAGAAATCATTGGTCGTTTGACAAAATTTTACCAAAAACTAGGTTCCATGTTTCTGTTTTTTAAAAGCCGTATTTTTATTGGTTAAGAAAAAGTGATAAAAAAGAACGTTACATAAGATAAGCTGGTATATTCTCCAGTCATGCACACTTGCTGTTTTAATTTGCAACAATGTATGATGAATGTTTCACCTGTGTGCTGAGTTAGGTGTTCCCTGAAGTGTTTCTATTGTAACTGGCAGATTCTGGAACGGGGGAAGGGTTGAAAGTTCTATTAGTTCGAAAGCTTTGGAATGTTAAACCAATAGAAATGTGTGTTTTCTGTTGAATTAATGTGAACAGTATTTTAATTGGTTATTTATATGTATGTATACGTAAAATGAGAGGGAAAATGTTCAATTTGACGGTTGTGCTGCAAACACTCTACTCTGGAGATTTTGTAGAAGAATATCCAGTGTGTGAGTGGTATTCTTGTTAATCTCGAATTCAATTTGAAAGGTGAGTTGAAAAGTTGTATGGCAGTGCGTCTGTGCAGTGTATCTTTGTACATTAACGCATTATGGGGTATATTATCAAGACTCGGCGATACAATTTTCGCCAGTTTATCGCAGGAAACTGCCAGTAAAGTGTTGATAATGTTATCACCTGTATTGATAATATTCTCCTATATTCATCCGTTGTTAAACGTTTTATAGTAGTAAATGTGTTTTGCTATAATGCATGCTGTTATGTTTTTTTCTTTAATATCATTTGTGCCTCTGTACACTAAGGGATTATGGGCCATATTATCAATAAAGGACGATATATTATTGCCGCTTTTATCGACAGGAAACTGCCGGTAAACTAGTGATAATGCTCTCGATAATATATCCTTATGAATTCCCATAGAAACCCAGGTTATGGTGTTAACCTGGGCTTCTATAAAAAATTCACAAGGATATATTATCGAGACCATTATCGCCGCTTTAGTGGCAGTTTCCTGCCGGTAAAAGCGGAGATAATGTAATGCCCTTTACTGATAATATGGCACTGACGGGCATATTATTAAGGACCAGTGTTAAAATTATCAACGTTTTATGGTCAGGAAACTGCTGATAAAACAGTGAAAATGGGCTTAATAATAGCTTCTTGGAAATTGCTATAAAGACCCAAGTTCTAGTGTTAACATGGGCTGGTATGGGAATTCTCAAGAGCATATTATCAAGCTCATTATCGTCGCTTTATCAGCATTTTCCTGCCAATAAAAACGACAATAATCTATCGACTTTTGTTCATGACATGTCCCGAAATTCATTTTATTAATTTAATTGTTTACTTACCTGCAATGACCCAAGGGGCATATTACCAAGGCGGGCGATAGCCAATTATCACCGATTTAGCGTCCGTTTTCGTCCGCTAAGCGGCGATAATTCAATCGCCCTATTAGCAACCTGCTGCTAACTGATGTTAGCGACAGATTTTAGAGGATAGCGAGCAGTTTGGGACCCGCTTTGCATGTCAGCGATGTTTATCGCTAATGACGTGCAAAGTGGGCATTCCCAACAAGTTAGCGACTGAAAGCAGTCGCTAACGTCTCTATCGCCTAGTAGCAAGGCGGGCGTAGCGTTGCAAATATTTGCGCTAAGCGTGAATATCTCCAAATACTAACACCTACCCAGACCAGTTCTTAGTTTTCTGAAGTAGGGCAACATCTTACCCCTTCCAATTGCACAGCTCAATGAGGCCTCCATTACAATCATGTGTTCCGATTTATTTATCCATGTACTCATTTTAATTCATTTTATTTCAACATATTTTGAAACCACACGCGAAAAATTAAAGTGCCATTTTTTCAAATTTCTAGTGTTCAACCTGTGCCCCTCCGGACCTCTTGAAAGAACACGACTGGTGCAGAGTTCATCTGAGGCAGCGTTTATTCAGTATAAAACCCAATGCATTTCGGGCTGCGTAGCGCCCTTCATCGGGGGTCACTATAAATAACAATAAAACAATCTCCAATTATTCTTTTCGAACCATGTTATGACATCTCAAATTTTTGTTCAGTTAGTCACAAAACACCATTACATTGCACACCTAGTGTTTCGCACAATGAGCCCCTTTATATCAACCAATTCTTATGACCTCCCGCATTTTACATACCGTACCAAAAACTTCAGATGAACAGTGCTCTGAACTTTGTCCCCTACTCACTCTGTTCTAAACCCACACGTCCCTCTCACTAATTACCACCAAAGTAAACAATTCATCCTGACTTCCCCGCTTGCTCTCCTTTCCTAAACCCGCTTCCCCAGTAACATTCAGTTTGCAACCGATGTTAGAATGTAACTTGCCGCTTCTGTTTCCTCATTTTTAACATAGTGTGCATTCACACACAATTGATGCTATGACTTCTATCGCACTCTTGAAATTATTTTGGACAAGTTTTTGAAAAATCAGGCATACGAGGTGTGCATCCTACCTTCGAAATGGAACATTCAGACCAGTTCTTAGCCAGTTTGTCCAATGAGAGGTGGATAACATGGCTAAGACCATTTCGTCTCTAATGCGTGAATATTGCTGTATTCTCAACGATATTCACGCATTTTGCCGCTATCGCTGGATATTTTAGCACAATAGAGAAAAATGTTGCTAATAGCATGTTTTCTCCGCTAACATATCCAACCGTAGGCAGCAATAAAAAAATTGTCGCTAACCCTATTTAGTGATAAATATTGCTACTTGTTGGTAATATGCCACCAGATTCCGTTCTTTATCACTCCTCAGCCTGCCCCTCCTCCGCCCCTGCCTGCCCCATCGCAACTCCCTCCACGGGCCACAGCTGTTTCTATATTCCGTTATATTGTACTGTCAGTGTCTATTTATACTCTCATATTTTATTACATTTTCCTTGCTTCATACTCCTTGTTCTTTTGCTGTAAGTCCTCTTATTTTTATACTCCAAGGTTTGTCCTCATACTCCTCCCTCTGTTCTTGTAAGTAATATAAAAGAATATTTGATATTTTTTTTTGTAATGTTATATATATTTTTTTATTATAGGTTGTGTTTATCGATACTAAAATACTGCATCATGCCAACAAAGGACTAAAATACAAAGCAACGAAAGAAAAGTATGTATTTCAACAGAACTCACCAAAAAGATTTACATGAAGAGAGATGTCTTACCAAACAGAAAGAAAATCCTGGTAAGAGCAGAAGCACTTTTTTGAGGAAAATACTAAAGACTAAGGACCTCATTAGGATGGCGGTGAATCCACATCCTCCGGCCCGGCGGAAGCCACCTCCAGCCCGGAGTATGCGGATTCACCGCGGCGGCCACAAAATACACCCACTACCAGATTAGGATGGCGGTGGGATTGCGGTGGGATCAGCGGCGGACGGCAGCTCTGTCCGCCGCTGATCCGCGGGGTGTGGAGGGCCATTTGGCGGCGGTGTCTGCAAGACACCGTCAGCCAAATTAGGATGTGCATCCTCACATGCTTTTCCACTTCGGCTTTTCTGCCGTGGAAAAGCATGTGGTCTTTGGTGTTTGGGGGCCCGTTGCGGGCCCCCTGGGTGTCGGGAGTGGGGGGTGCACATGGGGGGTACCTATGGTACCCCCCAGCATTTACATGCACAAAGCGGAAGGCACCGAGCGGTGCCTGCCGCTTTGTGCATGTAAATGCTAATCATGCATTTTTAACCTTACGGCGGGTGCTGCTTCAAGCAGCACCCGCCGCAAGGTTAAAGATACAGGATGTGACTGCCAGGGTGGCGGTCACATCCTAATTGCACCAGAGGGACCGCTGCTGCCCCTGCGGACGGTCCCTCCACCTCGGGGTGGCGGACGGACGCAGGTCCGCCCGCCATCCTAATGAGGCCCTTAGAGTAGTGTTCAAAAACAGAAAAATGTCTTTAGTGTATTAGCAACGGAAAAAAAACTATTAATAAAGAAAAGAATAATGCAAAATCAAGTACAGACAAAACTGTGTATAGTACAAGGAGAAAAAAGCCATTCATAGAAATTAGGAAAAAAATGTTTTATAACAGATTGGTATCAAATTTAATGAAAGAAATGAAGGAATATAAGAAAAAAACAGTATTTTATAAGAAAAAGAAAGCTATAAAAAATTTAGCTGAGAAAGCTTTGGAATTAAAAAGAAAACTCTTTATTTTAGTAATCAATAGAGTTAGATCACTAGATAAGCGAATCCATTTAATGAAGTCCAAAATTAAGTGGAGAAGACTAATTAACAGAAGTAATTTTTGTGAGATTTTTTGGGTGAATGGAAACCTTTTTTAATGAAGAAAGTTATCTTCAGAGAAATGATTTGTTGCATGCATGTTACGACCAGTGGTCGTGCTTATGAGGTTAGAAATGGTTATCCTATTGAGAAAGAAAAAATTGTTCCTAGAAATGCAGAAGAGGTGTTAGCTGATGAAGGTTTAGGAAGACGTCCTAAAGCTCCAGTGTACACTTGGAATTGTATTAGTATTTGCAGTGTGCGGCAAGAATCTATTGATTTTTTACGCAATTTCTTACGTAATTATACCAAGAAAAGTGTTAAACAAAAGATTAAGATGTTACAAAGACTAGACCCTTGCAGAGTGAGAGATAATACTGGTTTGCAAGGTCATTCTCTGCCTTGTGTTTCTAAAAAAATTATGTCGAAGTGTTTTCCACCATTTCAGGATGTTAGCAGTTCATCATACTCAGATGAGGAAATTAGTCAGAACATTGTATTACGCGAAAAGTCCAGCAATAATTTTAAAAAAGTTGAACAGTGCTCTTTGGCATGGATCTGTATCAGATGTAACAAATGTTTGTGATGAAATTGAGATTACTTACTTTGGTCCTCAGGAAGACAGTGCAGCAAGTGAGAGATTGATAGAAGAAAATGTGGAAGAGAATGTAGGACAGTGCAGTGTAGAACATTTTGAGCAAGAAATTATACAGTTTAAGGTGATTTCAGGTGAAAGGCCAAATTATTCTTGTATTTGTTGTCGACGAATTCATTATAAAAATCAAACCAGGACTGTTGATCTGTATTTAAAAAGTGAAAAGGTAAATAATAATGAGTGGAAGGATTTTGCAACTTATTTGTTGGTAGAGAATTGTTTTGATTTGGGTTCTGATCAGCGTATTTGTAAATATTGTTATAACAAATTAGAAGAGAACAAAATGCCTGCTAGAGCTCTGCATATTAATCTTGAGTTGGTAAATATTCCTTCTGAACTAATGGATTTAAATACCTATAAGTCTATTCTTATTCAATGTGTGCATCCATTTCAGGCTATTGTTCGTATGGAGCCTAAGACCGGAAAATTGCCTCCTTCTGATTTACAAAGAGGATTAAAGGGAAGAGTTGTATATTTGCCTCTAGATTTAAAGAAAAATATTGAAACTATTGGTGTAGAAAATGTAGAGGATGAACCTTTAGTTATTCTTCTTAATGGCGTTCCTACTAACAGTAAGAAAATCTGGCAAGCATTAGTGGATGTTAGGAAAATGAAAATGGCAACGTTGTATCTGGTAAAAAATAATCAATATTACAAAAATGTATATGTGGGAGAAGAGGAAATAACTGTACAAGAAGATACTGACTTGCCATCTGGACAAATTGAAAAAGTGGATGTGTCCAGAACTGAAGAAATCTAGGAACATTACAGTGTTCATCCATTGCATTCCAAAGAAATGATGGGGAATGCTATAGAGTTATTTTAAATAAAAGAAGCAAAAGGAAGTCCCATTAGTGTATGGGAAAAAAGCTAGAAAGCTCGTTGTTTCCCTCAGTTGTTTCCTACAGGAAAAGGAGGACGATATGATGAACGACCTGTGCAGATTCCTGCATCTGAATACCGGACATCAAGATTATATGCAGAAGATGCAAGATTTCAACAATGTATTCCATATTTGTTTCATCTTTTGTTTGAGAGTGATTTGTCTGGACTTTCTTATGCAGTAAACCACATATTGAAAACAGGTGTACATCTGCAAAATGTTTCGGCAAAGGAATTTATGGATAAAGTATAGCAGAAAGATAATGTTTTGGAAACTCAGCTGATTAATCTGATGGCATGTCAGCGTGGTACTAATGAGGACTGGTACCGAGGTCATGGAGAACTTAAATGTATGCTAAGGAACTTAGGAACTCCTACATGGTTCCTTACTATAAGCTGTGCTGAATATGCTTGGGATGATTTACTTCAATTTCTTCGAGAGGCAAATCCAAATATACCAAATATAGAATACAAGACACCTGGATAATTGTGCTCTTTGGGTCCTGTTATTTATGCAGGTATTTCAATCATAGATTCGAAGCTATGATGTCTTTTATCACCAATAAAAAAAAATCCTCCTCTTGGAGAGGTTCTGGATTTCTTTTGGAGAAAGGAGTATCAAGCGAGATGTGCTCCTCACATACATATGCTATTATGGATCAAAGATGCTCCCAAATTTGGAACAGACTCAGATGATACTGTGTTGTCTTTTATTGAAGAATATGCTACATGTGAAGTACCCAAAAGTACACAAGATAAGGACTTAAGACAACAAGTCTTACGATTCCAAAGCCATCGTTGAGGCAAATACTGTTGTCGAAAGTACAAATCTAAGGACAAATTCTACACCAAATGCCGTTTTGCACTTCCTCGACCTGTAATATCGAAAGGAAGAGTGAACAGTTTTATGTCATCTTTGCGACATAATATCACAAGAAAATCTCCAAAAAATACCTACAACTTAAGAAGAAATGAAGAGTCAAAATACATAAATGACTACAACCCAGTCATTTTGTCCATGTGGAATGCTAATATGGATATTCAATATGTTGCAGACAATTCCATTGCTGTTGCTCGATATGTGGCATTGTACATAACAAAGTCAGAAAAGACGGAATTGAAGGAAATGTGGGAAGAGATTTCCCATGAGAAGAGTCTAAGTAAGAAATTATACAGTTACAGTTTGAAGATGTTATCTCATCGAGAAATTGGAGCGTATGAATGCTCGGATCGCTTATCATCTGCAAGTCTATACTCCAAATCTAGAAGAATCATTTGGGTGAGTCTAGGTCTTGCTGCAACACGAAACCGAGTTCTTAAATCTGTACAAGAAATTGAATATTTAGCTGAAAAAGAGCCAGAAAGTACTGATTTTGGGAAAACAAATATGTTGGATACATATTATCCAAATAGAAGTCATCATCTTGAGAACATTTGTCTCTATGAAGTGCTGCAAAACTATATTTTTAAACGGAATATAACCGAAAACATTAATAATAGTATAAATGCCGTTATTGGTTCTGAAGGATGTCTGGTGAAACAAAGAAAAAGACATTTGATTCATCATCGTAAACTGAGTTGCGAAACACCTGACAAAAGGAAATTTTACTATTTAGCTCTTTTGCAACTTTTCAAGCCATGGCGTTCAGAATTTGAATTACTTGGAGATTTTGACAGCTATGAAGATTCCTTCAATGCAACTAAAGGTACTATAGAATGTCCTGTTTTTGATGATTATGTCAAAATGTTGAATGACGAAATTGAGCAAGAAGCTAAAATTTCAGCTGAGATTGCTAGAGACAGTTAAACTTCTGCTCCGTTGAATCAGGACCCACTGGGAGAACCAATTGTTCTAAATGAAGCAGCAACTGCTATGGAAGAGGTGGAAACAGTAATGCATCAAGGTCAAGAACATCTAACAAACTTAGGAAACTTGGAACAACAACTAAATCTTGAGCAGAAAGAAATATATGAGCAAGTGAGAGAACAGATTAACCATGGATTTCTTCATGAGAAAAAAGAGTGCTCTTGCTCATCATTTGAACCTATCTGTATGTATGTGAGTGGACAAGCTGGAACAGGAAAAAGTTTTTTAATTAAAGTAATCACAAGTTTTCTACAGAAAAGAACTGACTCACATTTGTCTTGTGTTGTCACTGCTCCAACTGTGTTGGTGGCACACAATATTTAAGGAATTACTTTACATTGTTTATTAATGCTACCAGTAGAGCATGACAACAAATTACAATACCACAAGCTATCTGGAGAAGCTTCTTATGAAGTTTCAAGAGTGTTGAAGAAAATGAAGCTTCTCATTATTGATGAGGTAAGAATGGTCTCAAACTTAATGCTTACCTTTGTGCATTTAAGAATGCAGCAAATTCTTAAAACAGAGTATGACGTATTATTCGGAGGAAAACACGTCATAGTTTTTGGAGATCTTCTACAACTTACTCCTGTAAAAGGACAGCCAGTCTTTAAAACACTGGTACATGAAGATACTAGAAAGTCTTTGGGGAGTATTGACAATGTAAACATTTGTTCATATTTTCAGTATAAGGAACTTACTACAAACATGCGACAAGCAAATGATGTTGATTATGGAACTATTCTTCAAGATATAAGAATTGGAAAATTGCCAAACATGGCAAACAAGCTTTACAGACACGATTACTTTCCAATTTGTTTCCAAATGCAAATATTGTCCCAGAGAAAATATACATGAGAATTGCAGAAAAGAAATCTGTAATCTGCTTAATGCCAACACTGCGTGAATGTTCTGTATTCAATGAAGAAATGTTAAAGTTGGAAAATGAAGAAATTATAAAATTGGAAGCAGTTGATAAAATAGAACATGAAGGAATCAGTATTATTTTGAGTGAAAACTTGAAGAGGAAATTGGATTCTTTAGAGAAATCGATAAGTAAAACTGCTGGTTTAGAAAATAATTTGTATGCATGTGTAAATTGTAGGATAATTTTGCGACAAAATTTGAATGTGCAAAAAGGTTTAGTAAACGGAGCAATGGGTAAAATTGTTGATTTTGTTAATCATGTAAACAGAGCTGGCATTGAATTTTTGAAAATCAAATTTGATGAAATTGCTGAAGTACAACAAGTTAGTCATTGTGCAGCTCGTTCTTTGCTTGTAAAAGATTTGTATGTCTGCAGAAAACAGTTTCCTGTTTGTTTGGCATATGCGGTGACCATTCATAAATCTCAAGGTTTAAGTGTAGATTGTGCTTTAGTGAACATTGGAAGTACCGGGTTTAAAGAAGGTATGTCATATGTTGCTTTGTCTCGAGTGAAAACTTTATCTGGATTGTACTTGATTGATTTTGATGAGACAAAAGTTTCTGCAGATACAAGCTGTGTGAAAGAGTATAACAGGTTAAGAAGAGAATATGCACCCAATTTAGGTCAATATCCAGTGATTGAAAAGCGTGTGGTAGGTGAAAAAAGAAAAAGAAAAACAAAGAAAAAAACAAGATGAAGTTGCGCCTCCAAGCAAAAATGCAAAGGACAGTGTTGAAGAGAATGTTGGTTATCGTTTGAAAATAGTTCTGGTGTCAACTGCTATGCTAATGTAGTTGTTAATGTTGTTGTTTTTCTTCAAAGTTTCCAACAGAAAATTGTAGAAAATCGGGACAAAAGATTCTGTTCATTGTTGAATTCTGTTTATGAGAAATGTAGTAGTGATAAAAGTAAAATACAAAGTATTTCCGATATTCAAAATGCTTTGCACATATGTTCTGGTTCTAGTCAATTTACACAGAATATTCAGCAAGATTGCCAGGAATTTTTAATGTTTATGCTTGGTGTACTGGAAGATGAAGGTATAGATGTTGAAAACCTTTTTGGCCTTTCTTATAAATGGCATCATGACTGTCGAAATTGTTTGTTTACATGTAGCATTGACATAGACTCTGAGAGATTCATATATTTGACTTTACCTGACTGTGAATCAGTGTCTTTTAATAATCTAATTAGAGGAGCAAGTCAAAACATGGAGTGTAGCCAATGTAAATCAGAAATGTCATCAACATTATTTATACAAACATATGGACAGTATGCTATTTTAATGCTGCAACGTTATAGAACTGATGGAACAAAATTGAAAACTTTAATTAAAAATGTTGTAGCTGGTCAATGTTCAATTTTCAGGAAGAACTTTTAAAGCTGTTGCTATTATTTTTCATGATGGACCTTCTACCACATCTGGACATTATATTGTTTATTTAAAATGTCTGAAAGGTTGGATACAGTGTAATGATACTCAATTAGTTTTTAAGCAACGTTTGCCCATAGAGTTACCAAATTCTTACCTAATATTTTTAAAGACAAAATTTTAAGATCAAAATTTGCCCTTTAGGATTCCTGCTGTTAAGGTACAGTACTCCGGTGTTGTAGAGTATTTTGTAAGTGACGCTGAGAAGCTTGAAGGTGATCCTTTTGTTGATATTGAGACAGTATAAGTGTATCAGGTGGTGGGTGATGTCGGTGCAGCCAGGGACATTGATGATCAGTCACATAGTGGACTTTTGGACTTGTTGTAGTTGTTGTAGGTGTTTGGCTAGAATTCATGTGTAGAGTGTTTTACCACAATGTAGTCTGCTGCTAATGAGGGCCTGTGTCAATGTTCTTCTTCTTTTAGTTACGATCCACTTGTAAATGTGGCGGAGCATGTGGAGGGTGTTATACCAGTACAAGGACACGGTGTAGACTTGCTTACACATGGAGAAAGAGCAGTTGAGGTTGAATCCTATGTTGTGCACATGGTTGGTAGGTGTTGGTACTCTTCACACTGTAGTCAGGTAGCAGGAGTTGTCTGAGGCTGATGGAGTGGGTCTGAGGATGAGTACCTTTATCTTCTGCCAGTTTGTGTTTACAGTGCTGCTCTTATGTACTTAGTAACATCCTTCATTGTGTCGTGGAGGTTGCTTTTGGTGGTATGTGGCTTCTTGGTGAGGAAGAGAATGAGCTGGCTATTCTTTGTGTAGGAGATGTTGTTGAAGTTGTGATGGTGGCTACTTGTGTTAGGGTGGCCATGTAGATGTTGAACAGCGTCAGACTGATGGATGAGTCCTGGGGAACCATAGATGATGTTGGACGTTTTGGATCAGAAGGCTGGGAGGCGGATGTTCAGGATTACTATGGAACAACTTCCAAACAAAGGACTTGATACATACTATTTGGCCGTAAGGAAAAGTGTGCATAACCATTAAGGACGTTTTGCTGTGTATTTTGTCAGCATCTATTTCTAAGTAACATTATCTACAGTGTAAGAAAATTCATCAGAATGTATTGTTATTTTATGATTGTTTTAGAAAAAAACATTTAAGATATGTTTTATTTCTATTTTTTATATTGTTATTGAGAATGTTGACTGGGTTTTTTTAAGATATCCTTATGGATTGTATTTTTTTGCCCGCTGTTATGTGATGAGTGCTATTGAACTCACTGTTTGTAGTGAAATTCAATATATTCTGAGAACCACAAAAAAGGCAGCTGAAATGTTTTACAAATTATTTTGTGCTGTAAAATATATCTAGTAACTGTGTTTTTTTGTATCTTCCACAGGTGACAATTTTATAATATATACTTTAAAAAAAAATGTATTATCCTTAAGGTAAGTACAAGTAACTGACTCAGCCACAGCCCGTGGAGCGAGTTGTAATGAGGTAGGCAAGTGGCTCGGGGAAGGGGCAGGATGGGCGGTTATAAACAGCGGAATGTGGATGATTGCAGGTAAGTAAACAATTACATTTATAAAATGAATTTCGTATCCTGCACCCTGCATCGCAAAATGCAATGCAGGGCACGAAACAAAATGGCATATTATCAACAAAAGGCGATACATTATCGCCGCTTTTATCGACAGGAAAAATTCCGAAAAAACGGCGATAATGGGCTTGATAATAGGGCCTTGGAAATTCCCATAGCATCAACGGTTCTGGTGTTAACTTGGGCTCTTAGGGGAATTCACAAGGGCCTATTATCAAGACCATTATTGCCACTTTATCAGCAGTTTTCCTCCGGATAAAAGCGTCGATAATCTTAATAATGTCTTTGGGGCATATTATCAAGCCTGGGCGATACAATTATCGCCGCTTTATTGGCAGGAAACTGCTGATAAAGTGGCGATAATGGGCTTGATAATATGCTCTATGGAATTCCAATCGAAGCTCATGTTAAATGTGAAGGACATCTAACATGAGCTTTGATTAGAATTTCATAGAGCACATTATCAAGCCCATTATCGCCACTTTATCGGCAGTTTCCTGCCGAAAAAGCGGCAATAATTTTATCGCCCAAGCTTGATAATATGCCCCATAGTGTTGACGAACACGCATTGTAATGGCTGTGACTTACGTCCTTCAAATTCATTTTTAGGTATACGTGTGACCAAGTCTGATAACAACATAGTTTAAGGACAAACACCATGGTGTCTGTGCCTCGAAATCTCGTCGATCACAAAGAAAATAGGAGGACGATAAAGTGAAAGTAACAGATATAATAAAAACAACAGTGAAAAACTACTAAAATGGCGGTCGACGGAGTACCTCATCAATTTTTGGTGCCTCGACACTACGTTATACGATTATTGATATATTACAAAAGTACAACAGAGGATGACACACCCGACCCCGGAAAACAAAGCGCCAAATTTAATACCTTAACCTCATAGATGCTAGTAAACATCCCTCCCCAGTGCTGCGCTGTCCATTGGAACTAGTGCTGAATGGACGTCCAATGGTCGTGCGCAGCACTGGGGAGGTAGTGCTGCTGTCGGCCAACGCACCGACGCAGCACTTAAGGGGTTAAATAAAGAAAGCTTTGTTTGTTGAACTCAAAGAAAAAGAAAAAAACGTCAGCTTTGAAAGTACAACTGCTACACAAAAAAAGGATAGTTTTACATACTATCACATAAATGAAGGGGCATATTGTCAACAAAAGGCGATACATTACCGCCAGTTTTATTGCCAGTAACTGCCAATAAAGCGGTGATAATGGGCTTCATAATAGGCCCTTGTAAATTCCCATAGCAGCCCAGGTTCTACTATTACCATGGGCTGCTATGGAAATTCACAACCGCATAATATAAAGACCATTATCGCCGCTTTATCGCCAGTCTCCTGCCAATAAAAGTGGCAATAATGTATTGCCTTATGTTGTTGATATTATACCCAGAAATTCGTTTTTTTAATTTAATTGTTTACTTGCCTACAATCATCCAGATTCCGTTCTTTATCACCCCCCACCCTGCCCCTCCCCATCCCCGCCTGTCCCACCGCAACTCCCTCCAAGGACCGCATCTAGGATTGATTATACGCCCTTGTTAATTCCAATAGAAGCCCATGTTAACACCAGAACATGGGCTTCTATGGAAATTGACTAGGGCGTTTTATCAAAACCATTTTCGCTGTTTTATCGGCACTTTCCTGCCCATAAAACAACGATAATTTTAACACTGGTCCTTGATAATATGCCCATCAGTGCCATATCATCAGTAAAGGGCGATACATTATCGCCGCTTTTATCGGCAGAAAACTGACGCTAAAGCGCCGATAATGGGCTTGATAATAGGCCCTTGTAAATTCCCTTACCAGCCCAAGTTCTAGTGTCAACATGAGCTTCTATGGCCATTCGCAAGGATATATTATCAAGCCCATTATCGCCGCTTTATCGACAGTTTCCTGCCAATAAAAACAGCGATAATGTATCGCCTTTTGTTGATAATATGACCCATTGCTCTCTTTTTTGACCAGTAAACGTAGGTGCATATTATCAAGGACCGGTGTTTAAATTATCACTGTTTTATTGACAGGAAACTGCAGATAAAACGGCGATAATGAGCTTGATAATACGGCCTTGTTATTTCCCATAGAAGCCCATGTTAACACCAGAACATAGCATTCTATGGCAATTTACAAGGACGTATTATCAAGCCCACCCTCCCAACAGTAATAAAAAACTCCAGACAATGCAGGTGCCCGGACCTGAAAGTTCATTTTACATATCACTGCCCCAAAAATGTAGCGTTCCCTACGACGTGTACGGGGAGAGAGAGAGAGAACTCAAAACATTTTTTTGTTTTTTAAAAGACCCGAGGGGTTGTTGAGAATGCACCCTTATCTTCTGGCTCCCTGTGGGCCCTTGTTACATTCATAATAAATACATCTTTCATCTATTCTGGTGTCATCGATTACATCCCACAACAGGTGTGCCGCTCACCGAGACTGCGAAGAGTAGGACCGTAACCCCCTCATACTTCAAAATAAAACCAGAGGAGGACCGTTCCCCAGTGCTCAGGGCACCTTACAAGCCCCATTATGCAGAAAAATTGGCCCCGTAATTTGCCCCCTTGGGACCTAATGAATAAAACAAACTTCTACTTTTTTTTTCACCTTTTCCACCGCGTACAAGTACTGCACGAGTACCCCGCCATTTTTTATTTTAAAAAAAAATGTGAGCCTAAAGATACATGTACCACCCCCTAACCAAGACTATAGGGTCAGAATGTTTCTACCCTGCCCCCTTTCCTTATTTCTCAACTTTCTTTTACTGTTTTCTTGTGACTCTGCTCTCCTGACAAACAAGATGGCTGCCAACATTTCCTGGTTTGGAGTATTGACAGCCAATCAGCATCCAGCTCCTAATCCTACGTATTTCTATACGCGTTCACCTCGATTTTTCTTTAAAAATAAAAAATAGAGCCTAAATATCGATATACGACCCCCTGAGCAAGCCTAGAGGGTCAGAATGTCTCTAGCTTACCCCCTTCCTTTATTTCTCAACTTTGCTTTACTGTTTTCTTGTGACTCTGTTCTAGCGAGGCAATAGATGGCCACCAACACTTCCTGGTTTTGAGTGTTGACAGACAGGTCACAGCCAATCAGCATGCAGCTCGCGCTCGTAATTGAACAGATTTCAGTACGCATGCTGAACTCCAGCTCTAGATATCGATATGATTTTACTCGCAATTTTCTCAGAAACTACCTAACGGATTTACACCATTTAACAAAAAGCACAATCTGCGAACAGAACTGTACCTCTCTGCCAAATTTAGTGTAATTCCGTTCAGCCGTTCGGGCTGTAGCCCTGGCTAAATGTCCCTATGAAAAATTGCATGGGGAAAACACGTTTTGGGACCCCCCTTTTTTCTCTGCGCCCGCTTGACGAATCACCCCCAAACTTTTAGGGAAGGAGCGGAACCGACCAGGCCATTTTCTTTGAGAAATTCACGACGATTCGTATATCGGCGCCAAAGTTATTCCAAATAGAATGTTGTGGATTTCCTATGGTAACTAGGTCCTAACTACCACCAGTAGGTAATATATGTATATATATATTTTTTTGAGACATTGGGAAAGCTACGGCAAAACTCATCTGTCAGGGAGGGTCTGCACTAATAATATATTGAATGCATATATATATATATAAGACTGAATTTGCCGTGTATGTGTTAAAATGCATATGTGGATTGAAGTACGTCGGCAGTCCTAAACTACCGGTACAGGCTAGAATATTACAACACTTGAGAGCCACGGTCAATTCTGACCCCACCTACCTAGTGGCCAGACATGTGAAACAACTTGAATGTACTGCAGTACTTTGTGATTGATAGCGTTCCTAAGAGTATAAGGGGTGGTGATAAAGAGAAACGGCTACGCCAACTCGAGACTAGGTACATAGTGGAGCTGGAGACGAAAAGCCCACGTGGCCTTAATATTTGTGAAGATTTGCACCATTTCTTGTAAAGGAAAGATCACAATGAGGCTATTGGAGATGGGTCATGAGTACCTGTGACCTAAAGATTAGATTTTGAGAACTTGTACATGTATAGCCTTTTAGTATTTAAGTCATTAGGATTTTTTTTTACTTATTTAACCTATTTAATATATTTAATATTCTCTATGTATTGAAGGGTTTTTAATTTATTTATTTCATATATAGCTCTGCCAGACTGGCCAGGTGCTGTGTTGGAAATGGATGGGTTTATATGAGTACGGTGTTGTATTTGATATGGACCCCAATATACAGGGTTCAATGGGTTTAAAACCATGGCAACCACGGTGATTTTGTGTCTAGTTATTGAGAACAAAAAAAAAATTTGTAAGGTCCATTAAAGTATTGAGTGTAATCTCTCTTATTTTGTGTCGACTACTGGGATTGCAGATAAAATCAAATGATTATAATATGTATTTGTACAGGTAATAAATTTGGTGATTAACTGTAAATAACTCTGCCCAATAACCCTGACCCTTTTTAGATTTATGAATTTTATCCTGTAGTCAGGATTCACAATACTCCCGGCAGGGAGGCTATTTTTGCACTTCACATTGGCACATAAGATTTTCTTGTTTTTGCACAACTTATGGTGGTCATTTACACTGTTTAATCAACAGAAGAGCACAGCTTTGAAGTAATGGTGAAGAATCACCGCTAGAATTTTCAATTTTTTCAAATTTGAAAAAAATTCTTTGTTTGTATTTGTACAGCAAGACGATCGGGTTCTTTTTTAAAAAGCACAGATTTTTATGTATTTATATTTCATCGGATATGTACATATTTTAAATGATGTGTTTTATATTAAGAACTAAGATGTATTAGCATATGGTGATTTTAGACAATACACGGTCAATGGAGTCTGTCTTCACATTTGAATGTATCTTTTGTATTTATGCGTGCTCTAGTCTGTTGTTCATTTCTATGTATTAGTGGCGACCAGGGATTGGTAGATTTGAGCTTTGAATCTAAGGAGGGTGTTAGCACTTGTTTACCAGCGAGCAAGGCGACGGGGTATCGCAAAAATGCGTTTGGTAGAGGGCACAGCAATGCACTTTAAAAACTAAAACAAATAAAGTTACCAGCGGCTGCTGTTGATTTGAAGTTTCTGTCTCCCTCGTTTTTTTTGGCGTAATGGATGTTGCGTAGAGAGTGGAAACTGGATATATATATACTCAGGAGCAGAGACATTGTGGTGTGCCCTTTCGAAGTGCAAGAGCTTCTTTGCTAAGGATACAATATACACGGCTGCTCTTGGCAGTGGAAAGGAGCACCGCTACCGCATTGTGGAGAAAACCCCTACATGTTGGCAGACTACGGCGTGGAACCCTCTTTCGCCTGATAGCGCGATGTTTCAAATTAATGACACAGCATTTCAGCCTGTTATTGACTGTTTTCACAAATTCCTTAGCTGATTCCATAGACCCCTTCTAAATCATGCACACATCTTCAATGAAACACCCAAATTCCACCACATGGGATTAAAACAACTCTCCTTGGGTGCCTCTGAGGACATGTTCCTCCCACCACCCCACATGCAAGCACGTGTAACTGGGGGAGAAACATGACCCTATTGGAACACCCCGAAGTTGCTGAAAGACTTCCCTGTTGAATATAAAATAATTGTTCAATAAACATAGTTCGATCATCCTCAAAATCATTTCTTTATGTTGGCGGAAGTTAATATTGCGTTTTTCTAAAAAGTATTTTACTGCTTTAAGTCCGTCCACATGATGGAGGCTGGTATAAAGGGTACACATATCCATTACAATAAATACATAATCATCTTCACATTTGAAGATATGCAATTTCGACAGGAAGTGACCATGTCTTTAACAAAAGAAGGAAGCTCTTCCACAAATTCATGAAGAAAATGGTTCACATTGTTGTGTTCTATCAAGGACCCCGATCAATATTGTGACCTCATGCCCCTATACGGCTATAATCAATAGGTATCCCTATAATGGCATAAACGATCAGAGCCATATTTCAGTAACTCGTCTCTGCAGCTCATTACAGTACATGACACAGCAGAAGCCACTTCCTAGATTCCTGGATAACACACCGAGTTCTTTCAACAGATAAAACCCCCTAGCAACCTGGGAAAACCCCGCTTGCTTTGTTTTGATTAGTAATAGAACTCTAACGAGCACTGTAAGAACGACCAGTTCTTAGTGACATCTTTATTGACGTCTAATGTCCAAAAACATACGTCAAACTCGGCACCTTTCAGGTATAAATAATACCAACGTTGCCTTAAGCAAATGCGATGGTGGTGGTGAATACAGGAGCAGAACAGCTGTCCCTTGCAGAGCCCAGCAGATGAGAGAAGCCCACGGACGCTGCTCCTCCTCCTCCTTGACGCGCTGAGAGAGACGCTGTCTTTGTTCCTGCCGAGAAAATCCAGCTCCGGCGTTTCCAGCCTACCCTTGCGGGTAACTGGAATATCGAGTCCTGTGAGGAGATACCAGACCTCCAACATTCTATTCCAGAGGTACGGTGCTGACTAAACCCTTAGAGAGAATTCTTGAAGCAAACCCTTGGCAAAACCAACTTAACTTAAACTGCTACTTACTTACTCCCTCCCACGTATTAGGCTTAGGTCAGGTACACTGGGGTAGGCATAGTTAGAAGCACCAGTTGAGTACGTTAGCCAAATGTATATATGAATGTATATATTTTACTCATTTTTAACTATGATATGGCTAAGAAACCATATCAATGCTTTTACAGTGTTATTTCGCAATACTCCTTTTACTGTACGCACTTTTTATAATAACAAGTCTTGCAATTGTGGCAATTCATTTCTCTTGCATGAGAAGAAAGACTGTTAAATAAATAATACCTTTTTATTGAAAACGCCCGTCTCTCTATTCTCTGCATAACTGGTGAAAGTAATTTTGCACAACTGACTGAGTGAAATAGCTGTCTATTGTTTCACATGACTCTAGAGATTGACTCTTATTCTGAGGAGCAAAGTTGTCATGTTAATGCGGTTGTTGGAAAACTGAATCCCTTCTTGTTTGAGCCAGGGAAGCTGATCACTTCCTATTCAGTCAAGAAAGTTTCCAGTGACCTCTGAGCTAGCTGGTATAAACCCAATTAAGTTTAACATAGTCAGTAGAGACCTGGAAGACGGCACTCCTACGTCTACACTGCTGTTTATGTTATTCCAATGCGCAGGGCCTATAGGGAAAATAGGAACTACACTACATGGCGCCCAACGTTTGGTAAGGCAATAAAAACTAACGCAAGACGTTAGAGTAACTCAGTCGTGCTTTTTCACACAGACTCTTTCTACAGTAAATACTCCAATAGACGTCTGGAGTGGGTGAAAGGTTAAAATCCGCCCGAACTTAGTAGGAAGAGATTCCTATGTAGAGTTTCTGGTTTATTCAACGTTGAAGGATACAGTGTTCCAAAATATTGTGCACCTAATCTTTGTCTCCTTGAAACCTGATCTGCAATAAAAGACCTTCCTGACAGTAAAATGCCAGGAGAAGGCGGAAACAATGGGACCGCTGATACCGCAATAAATGCGACTCAGCGGGAATCCGATGAAACAGGGATTTACCCACCGGGTGCAAATATCATCCCGGCAAACATAAGAAAAACTATAACGGTAAAACTTATAGAAAACGGACTGACAACACAAGGTGGCACAGTCGTATTCGTGATAGAGGCACATGAATATCGGCAGACAGAGGTATTCTATTCTTGGATAAAATTTCCAGCGGCAAACGCTACAACACAAAAGTTCCACTATTACAAAATAGAGGATCCACCGGATGAGTACGCTCCTTTCGAGGAGATTGAAATCCCATTAAAATACCAAGAGCATCTGCTCTGGTTTAACGGCGCCCTAAAACACAATGATCATATTACCAGGCTCGGTCCACTAGGTAGACCAGGAGCAATGTGGCGGTTCTAGCCAGCTACACACCACATCCAGACACTGAAAAAATGTCAAAAGAAGAGCTGTTAGGACAGCTAAAAACATTACTTAAAATACATAGACAATTAGTCCAATATGTAATGCGGACTGCAACAGTCCAAAGAGCTGTTAATGTCCCACAGCTGACCCCTCATCAGGGGAACACAAATAAAATTACACCACAGAACATACAATCATGTCTTGGTAAAACACCCATAAAACGGGAACAAATTCCTTTCTGGTTAGCGCAGAAAATTACTCAAATAGAGGCAGTATTTCCGAATACTACCCCTATTGAGAAACACAGAATTCTGACCATCTGCCTTCCAATGGGGGTCGCACCACACATAGAGGACTGTGACACTTGGGGTACAGTCTTTGCTTCCATTTACACAAAAACACATGGTGTTCCATCAATGGCGGTAATATCAGATGTTATAAAACAGATTCAGAATGAATACGGTCCAGAACCTGTTTTAACTCTTGGTATGAAATTACTGAAAGACTTCAAGCAGGTCTCGGCTATATTACTAGCCAATATAAAAGGAGAAGCAGCATCTGTGGCGATCCGCCAGAAATTGAAGGAAACAGATATAACAGATCAACCAATTGAGCTTGCCAGAATTATAGAAAAATGCTATGAAGAATTAGGTAGAGACAGCTTGGGTGGGAAACCAGTAAAACCCCAACTACTCGAAAATCCTGAAAAATTATTTCTTAAAAATAATCTAAACACTCCAAAAAAGAGCTGAGATGGAAATAAACAATCCACTCCCAAGGAAAAAAAATTCCAGTCCAGAGGAAGGTCTCCTCGACGGACGAAAAGAACTCCGACTCGAGAACACCAGTCTCCCCAGAGGGAGCCCTCTGAAAAAAGATATAACCTTAGAAATAGGGATAACTTGAGAAAGCCTGATAGATATCAAAGTATTGATACACGTCCCTCTCGATCTTTTTCGCAGAAATCGGAAAGAAGAGGACGGTCAGACCCAGAAGAGCACACCAAGTCCAAAGACAAGGAACCTGCTCAAAGTAAAATATTACAATTTCCAAGGAAGAAGGTAGCCAGTATTAGAGTAATCGAACATGCCGAGAATACTGAGGACACAGCTGAAAAACGGGGAGTGGACACAGACAATGCTAGACAGTGCAGCAGAAATCACCATAGCTCGCAAGATCCTGATGAGTCATCTGGAGACAGTGGACACGAATGAATACATTCAAGTAGAAACTGCCGACACCAGAGTTAGCGAACCTCATAAGATATACGAAATAACACTGCATATAGAGGGAGATAAGACTAGGAAAATAAGGGGTCTATTTTGGGATAACCTCTCAAAAGGCTATGACATCCTGTTAGCCGAGAAAGATTGGCCCCCAGAGTTTGTAAGGGAGTGCCCTCGAGGCGTAGAAATGATTATGCCTGCCTTCTCGAATCACATTCCGATTCACACTAAATATATATATGCAAGGAAATGGGCAGTAGCCCAGGCACCAGCATTATATAAAAATCATGTAGGATGGGATGAGGACTCTCCTCCTCACAAAATCCAGTTAAAATGTCAACCGACTGCACAAAGGCAGTACCCAGTCAAGCTAGAAGCTAAAAAACAAGTCAGGGAGATTTTAGATCAACTTGAATACCAGGGGGTGATTGAAACATGCACCTCTCAAATGAACAATCCTTTGTTTCCTGTTTTCCAAACCGGACGATTCATATCGTCTAGTCTTGAACTACAGACACCTAAACTCATGTTGCAAAACATTTGCAGTACAAAATTTGCATAGTGCTGCACTAATGAATAACATAGTTCGCAAAAAATATAAAACAACATTAGACATATCTAATGGGTTCTTTTGTCAAAATATTGCACCAGAAAGCAGGTACTTGACCGCTTTCTCAATAATGGGATCACAGAAAAATTTCTGTAGGCTCCCACAGGGGTTCAAGAACAGCCCAGGACTATTCTCAGCCAGAGTAACAGAGTTACTACAAATATATGATGATGAGGCAGTATCTTATGTCGATGGCATCTATCTCACAGACGACGACTTGGAGACTCACTTGAAAAGGGTGAACACCATAATACTTGGTTTCGCAGCAGAGGGTTACAAATTCAACTTTAAAAAGTCTCGAATTGCCCATCTGACAGTATTATTTTTAGGATATGAATTATCAAGTGAAGGAAAAAGCCTAGCGGAAAACTTCTTAGAGAAGTGCGCTGTACTCCAAGCACCAAAGACGCTGAAAACGTACAATCGATTCTAGGCTTCCTGAATTTCGGAAGAACTTACATTCTAAATTATGCGGAGAGGGTTAAACCTCTCTACGAATTAATTATACCGGATTTTAAACCAATCAACTGGACTCAAAAACACACAGAAATTTTGAGATCACTACAAACAGACATGTTAGCAAAAACAAAATTAGATACACGTGACAATACACGCAACCTTGTAATCCGAGTCATCCCAGGAAGATGCGGATTCACGTACCTGACCTCTAATGAGGGAGAAACGGTACCAATAGCTTACAAATCTCACTTGTACACACAAGCAGAAAAAACATTCAGTCTCACAGAAAATACTGTGAAAGCAGTGCAAACTGCTATAGCAAAAGAACGAGAACTAGCACATGGCAAAAGGATCATTGTCCTCACAGCGGAATCCACCTTCGAGGCGCTATTTAGCCCAGTAAACCTGCCTACAGTGTCAATGGATCCGAAATGGATACGGTGTGAAAATTCTCTTGCTGCAGAAGATGTGAAATTCTATTTCGCCCCGCACATGAAAAAACTGAATGATTTAAATTATGAAAAAGAATATCCTCTGCCAATCGAAATTCTTCTTCTAGAACAGTACTCCTGTATAATTTATACAGACAGATTTGTACAACATTACAACGTAGAAAATAAATCCTTCGATGCAGCCTGTGCGATTGTTAAAGGTCGCTGGCTCTGCGGTAAATTCAGACCGAAAATAACAAAAACTGAATCACTGAGGAAATGTTCAGCTCAGCGAGCTGAAATCAGATCTTTAAAGATGACGCTTGAAAATGCGGAACGTGAATTCCCGACACTTATCGTGTGCGATTCACATTTTTGCGTCAACTCCTACAATAATGATTTGCAGAACTGGAGTCAAAATGATTACAAAGATGACACAGATGCCACAATCAAACATAAAATGCTTTGGAAGCAAGTAGTTCTTTTACAGAAAGAACTACAAAAGACTCACCTGATACACGTGATGGCGTTCACGTTGCAGGGAATTCATTGGCTAATACAGCCATAGCGGAAGCGAGTAAACCGGCTTCCGTAGCCACAAAAAAGCGTTCAGAAAAATATATAGATGGGGAAACCATGCTGGCAGTAAAAACGTCCTTAAAAGGCATCTGTGCAGCACTACCCATGAACTATCCACTCAATTATGCATACGTAATTGATGCAAACTCCGTTCCTTTTGCTCGAATCCCTGGAGTGGGGAATAGGGTAATTCCAAACATGAATCGGAGAATCTTTTTAATAGCAGAAGCACACATGGGACTGGGTGCAAGGCACAAAAAGATCAAAGAATCTCTGACTGAACTACAATCAGTATACTGATGGCCGGAGATAAGCCTGCACCACTATAAATATGTAAAGAACTGTCCCGACTGCGACAGAGATCGCAGCAGCGAGTCAAGCGGAGTAATGCCATGGCCTGGTATGTAGGTAGTGTAATGCTGTCTATATGCAATCCAGCGTCCTATTAATTGTTTAAGACTACATTCACTTTAAAAATGTGGCCCCAGCGCTCGGCTGACGCCAAAACTGTTATAAAAGATCTGCTAGTCTTTATCGGCACATACGCAATTGCCATGTTTCATTCTGACCAGGGTCCTGCTTTCAGCTCTCGAGCTTATAAGGAGGCCATGGCCAGTATGGGAATTGGGTTGCGATACTCTTGTCCATTCCACCCTGAGGGGAACAGTGTAGTGGAAAGAAAAAACCGAGACATAAAGCAATCTATAACAGCGAGGGTATTAGGTTCGGGTGATGGGTGGGTCAAACATTTAATAAGTGTCCAACGTAGTCTTAACAACCTGCCAAGAAATTCTCTAAAAGGTTTCAGCCCGTACGAACTATTGTTCGGAACTAGAATGCATATTCAGGCTTCAGTGGTAAAAGATAAAAATAAAGACTTTGACATCAAAGATCGTTTGGCTATTTTACAGGAACTGAATGAAGCAAGAAAATCCTTAAGCAACATAAAGTTAAAACAACAGACAGCTACTACTGAAGACACACCACCTGTCCCAGCAAGACCTGTCTGGATTCCAAAGATTGGGGATCTGGTCAGAGAAAAAATAGCGGTGAAGAATGAATTTGGGCCTTCTTACAGAAAAGCAGTACCTGTCTTAGCAATCAACGGAACAAGATCAGTAGTACTACCGCCCCTTGCTGGTAAAAGGGAGAACCGAGTTGTATCCATCGACCTGGTAAAACCACAAGCATGTGGCCTATAATCAACAGTAGGCCAAGTGGACTCCCAAGAAATAACAGAATACCCAAATTTGCAACAATCCAAGAGGTTCAAACTGAAAGACTAATCACATTTGATAAACCTACAGTACACAGAGAAGGACTATGCAATAATGCCATGGAACTCGTGCCTCTTGAAACACAGATTGAAAAAGTTTGTCGTGAAACACCAGTCTACAATGATGTGGCATCAGAATGTGCAAATGAAAAGCAATTGGAGAAAACAATTCCAACAATTGACAGAACTGCCTCTGGCTACTTCATCAACTTCGATAACTTTTCGGAAGATCAAAGCGACCCTGAAGTAACGCCAGATACAAAGACTGTTAAAGAAAAAGCAACAGAACTCTTTCATCAAATCAAAGAAACCTATCTTATTTCTCCATGTTTAGAATTTTGGTTTGGGTTAGGTGTATTTTTCTCCTGCTTTGGCTCATCATGGTACTTTGTTTGGGAAAATTCATTGAGGGAAAATACAGTTCAATGGACACAGCAAGTCAGAACATCAACTTAGTTCTGAAACCACACAAATCATCTCACGTGAAGAAAAGAGGACTATCATCAGTAAATGTCACAGCCATTCCAATACCCGGCGGGGTAGTGTGGGACAAGACTGACTATGAAATATATGGCCCTGTGGAAATCTTGAAATATCCTCACCAGTTCAAGGTTTCATTAAGTGACTTGGTAAAACAAAGTATATTCGCTGATGATTGGGATTTTGAAAGTATAAATAATATGATGTCAGATTTAGTGCTGTCAGCAAAATTTACAGAACATGATTATTTACAAGGTTCATCTAGTTATGAACAAATGTACTGTTTCTCACATTACGGAGACCATTACTTACATAAATCTGCTCAACCTAGAAATGTTTTTAAATCTAACCAATGGGAACATTGTGCTACTCCACCTAAAATCAGTTCAAAAACATTCTTTGAGAAATTCCAATACTTCTCAGGGTTTAACACGAGTGATGCAGAAACATTTTATTATAAACTGTTGGATAAAACAGGGACGAAAACCATGCTGACAAATACTAAATTGATATATTCGGAAGCATTTTATGAAAAAATGATGACATTTGGTTTCGATTTCTGGAAAAACAACATTGAAACAAAAACCATCTGGGGTACAAAAGATTGGCAGGTACAAGGCCTAGAAGCATTATTTAGAGCCTGCATGATCCCAGAACAAATATTGTTCTTAAATGACACAATTCACCAAACAACCTGTCTTGGCCTAGCTAAGATAAAAGACCTTAACAAACCGTCTATTCCAAAGCCAATACCTGATAATGCAACCACAGACATTGAAATAGACGTATCAAAAATATTACATCTAAACAGAACACATCCTGATTGGAAAAAGTGGTTAATCTGGCCTATAGAAACGAATAACTGTCAAGATAGATTTCTGAACAAAACACAGGGGTTAACAATGACCAGACCAGACCCTAGATACTCCCAGAGACAACATCCAGGGATAGTAACAACATACAGTGTAGGGAAGCTGTGCCTTGAATGGCTAGAATCATCCACACTGGCAGAAATTAAGCAACACTTATCTTTACTTAAAGATGGTGCTGATTTGCGCGATTTCATTATGCGACCACGCAAACAGCGTCAAAAACGTTTCATAGCGGCCAGCATATATGCGGCATACAACGAGGCTTGGAAAGAAACTCAAATTGAAACTGCCGAAAAAATACGAGAAATTGATCGTATTAATTTGGAAAAATCATTTTCTGTCGTGGACAATGGGTTAATGACTCTGTCCTCCAGAATATATTCACTGGACAGTATTGTATCATCTGCCATCGATATAATAGACAAAGACTTGCTAATGTTACAACATGGCCAGTCGCAATTACGTTCTATTGTACAGCTAGGCTGGACGCTGCAAAATCTTCGTTCAGGCTATGTGTCATGGCGTTTAATCAACACAACGTCATTTTTTTCCATCTTTAACCTTACTGATAAACAAATCAGCTTGGCACAGAAAGGAGCAGACTATACAATCCTGAGCATCGAAAAACTTGAGAGATTACCATTGACAATGTCAGAAAGACCTGTCATTGAATGGATAATACACGGGATTATCACAATTCCGATAACAACTTTCCGATTTAAAAATTGCCTTGAGTATGTACAGACTGGCCAGTATGAACGATTGGGTAAAGGGTACATTAAGTCATCATGGAAATTACCATATACACACACATGCTACAGTGACTACAACAAAAATATATTTCTTAGTGGTGAAAATTGCAAACATTCACTGAGCGGTATACTTTTGTGCCAGGGTATTAATTTACATGGGGCCTGTGGAGGGACTTCAAACAACCTTTCATGCCACCAGCACGTCACACCTGCAACGCAGATAGAGCCTTTCTTTAAGCAACTTTCTAACGGGAGTTACATTCTAATAACGGATCACAGCTGTTGTGGCTTGATGCCAGGGAAAGCATATCTCGTAAGCGTAACTTCCATGGTCACTTGCTGTATGCAAGCATTGTTTCCAAACGGCCCTGGAGATTCCGAGACGCCAATTTGGCCTCCTTTGAATGTCTCTTCTATACGAATTGATACTTTAAGCAGAATAAAGTCTGTGCTTTTACAGACAACAGTGCCCATCACGTCATCAAAAGAGACATATGATCTCCAAGTTGCAAGGACAACATCGGAGATACATGAACTTTTATCAACAAATTGCCCCGTGCATTTCACAGAAATGCTTAGCCAAATCCTAAATATGTCGGATGCCATTGGTATCTCAAACGTATTTAAGACGATTTTTTCGGGACTGTTAACACCATTCAAATCAATTCTGGGCATTATTCCCAATTTTGTCCATTCAGTCTTTGGCGGCATACCCCTAACTTTGAGACTTGTAGCAGGCATTTTATTTTTGACCCTCCTGCTCCGATATGGCAAGCCAAAACACAGACATGACTCCGGCAAGGATGGAAGAAACGATCCTAGCAGTACGCTAGCTGTACCGCATTACAATAGAGTCCTTGGATTGGCCCGGCTGAGAGATCTGAACATGACCTGGTTTCTTTCATTCAGACCTATATGGCAGACCTGCATCTTACCTGTGCTTCGATGTATGCTATGCGGAAAAGAATGCGTGTTAGACTCCTGTCTTGCACTTCCATCAGCAGTACCAATGGATATCGATACTTTGCTAAGTCCTGTAACGGCTCACGCATCATGTTGTCCCCAGCGGCTACCAATCCTGATGACGGCATTCGTTGAGACTCCTGCGCTATGACTAGGTGGCGGCAGTGAAGCAATAAATGAAAGCAACATCACCCAGGTATGGCCTTCTGTGAGCATTGCTGATCCAAACATCGATGATAGCAATCATTCTCACAACTGCCAGGTTACTGCACTATCGAACCTGGTTGAACTGTCACCTGAATATGTAGACCTATTCTTTAAGATCCTGTCTGATATGATGTTCTCCCCTGAATAGCAACAATGATTTTTGGAAAAAACATTCCGGCGCACAGCGTTCTCATGAACTCTGAATTTGGCCTTCAGTTTTGATCAACAAAAACTACCAAAAAGCGTTTGGAACTCTATTCCCCCGTTCACCATGAATTTTTTTTTTTTAATTGAACATTTTTCAAAATATTTACCTTTTTTCTGGCACCCATACTTTGCTTAAAGTAGAACTATTCATAAAGAACAGAACTTCTATTTTTAGTAAATCTAGAGACAATATATTACCACGGCCTCTAGCACATTTTTACAGCAATTGTATTTATATGTGATGAAATAGTCTCGCCCTTCTTTTCTGTATTTAGATACTTTTCATGTGTAATTTTTCGCAAAATCGTTCAACTGATAACATATGCAATAATTTTTGAATGATTACTATGCTTGAAAACGTATAGTACCTATATTCTCATGTATTTCATATACACCATATCAAATGCAATATGTATTTTGGAGTGGGTAGGAATACACGCGCATCCTATTGCTTTAGTTTTTAGTAATTTGATGGACATAAATTCATGGAGTGGGTGTTGTGTTCTATCTAGGACCCAGATCAATATTGTGACCTCATGCCCCTATACGGCAATAATCAATCGGTATCCCTATAAAGGCATAAACGATCAGAGCCATATTTCAGTAACTCGTCTCTGCAGCTCATTACAGTACATGACACAGCAGAAGCCACTTCCTAGATTCCTAGATAACACACCAAGTTCTTTCAACAGATAAAACCCCCTAGCAACCTGGGAAAACCCCGCTTGCTTTGTTTTGATTAGTAATAGAACTCTAACGAGCACTGTAAGAACGACCAGTTCTTAGTGACATCTTTATTGGCGTCTTATGTCCAAAAACTTACCTCAAACTCGGCACCTTTCAGGTATAAATAATACCAACGTTGCCTTAAGCAAATGCGATGGTGGTGGTGAATACAGGAGCAGAACAGCTGTCCCTTGCAGAGCCCAGCAGATGCGAGAAGCCCAGAGATGCTGCCCCTCCTCCTCCTTGACGCGCTGAGAGAGACGCTGTCTTTTCTCCTGCCGAGAAAATCCAGCTCCGGCGTTTCCAGCCTACCCTTGCGGGTAACTGGAATATCGAGTCCTGTGAGGAGATACCAGACCTCCAACATTCTATTCCAGAGGTACGGTGCTGACTAAACCCTTAGAGAGAATTCTTGAAGCAAACCCTTGGCAAAACCAACTTAACTTAAACTGCTACTTACTTACTCCCTCCCACGTATTAGGCTTAGGTCAGGTACACTGGGGTAGGCATAGTTAGAAGCACCAGTTGAGTACGTTAGCCAAATGTATATATGAATGTATATATTTTACAAATTTTTAACTATCATATGGCTAAGAAACCATATCAATGCTTTTACAGTATTATTTCGTAATACTCCTTTTACTGTACGCACTTTTTATAATAACAAGTCTTGCAATTGTGGCAATTCATTTCTCTTGCATGAGAAGAAAGACTGTTCAATAAATAATACCTTTTTATTGAAAACACCCGTCTCTCTATTCTCTGCATAACTGGTGAAAGTAATTTTGCACAACTGACTGAGTGAAATAGCTGTCTATTGTTTCACACGACTCTAGAGATTGACTCTTATTCTGAGGAGCAAAGTTGTCATGTTAATGCGGTTGTAGGAAAACTGAATCCCTTCTTGTCTTAGCCAGGGAAGCTGATCACTTCCTATTCAGCCAAGAAAGTTTCCAGTGACCTCTGAGCTAGCTGGTGCAAACCCAATTAAGTTTAACATAGTCAGTAGAGACCTGCACTGCTGTTTATGTTATTCCAATGTGCAGGGCCTATAGGGAAAATAGGAACTACACTACAACATACTTTGACAGATTAAACCCAGATCAGTTGACTGGGGGTGAGTGTTTGATTTGCTCAAACGTTCTGTCCATCATCCCCTTTTGTTTCGCTTTGTTCGCCCTAAGTTGGCAGGGTATGCTCAGACGTGAGTCCCTTGCTCACTTGGCCACTGGATTCAAGATAGCCTGGCTGATGAGGATTATGAATCCAAAACCGGTCCCAGGATGCTTGTTTCCGGTCCAGGGAAGACATGGCTTGGCAGTTCGGGCTGGACTGTTCCCATGAGGCACAGGGTCAGACTGATTTGCATATGGCCATGTCTATACTGGGGTGGCTGAGTGAACTAAAGAATGGTGATGGATTAAACCCAGATCAGTTGCCTCGGGGTGAGTGTTTGATTTACTCAAATGCTCCGTCCATCATCCCCTTTTGTTTTGCTTTGGTCGCCTTAAATTGGCAGGGTATGCTCAGACGTGAGTCCCTTGCTCACTTGGCCACTGGATTCAAGATAGCCTGGCTGATGAGGATTATGAATCTGAAACTGTCACAGGATGCTTGTTTCCAGTCCAGGGAAGATATAGCTTGGCAGTTCGGGCTGGACTGTTCCCATGAGGCACAGGGAAAGACTGATTTGCATATGGCCATAGCTGAACTGGGGTGGCTGAGTGACCTAAACAATGGTGATTGATTAAACCCAGATCAGTTGACTGGGGGTGAGTGTTTGATTTGCTCAAACACTCCGTCCATCATCCCCTTTTGTTTCGCTTTGTTCGCCCTAAGTTGGCAGGGTATGCTCAGACGTGAGTCCCTTGCTCACTTGGCCACTGGATTCAAGATAGCCTGGCTGATGAGGATTATGAATCCGAAACCGGTCCCAGGATGCTTGTTTCCGGTACAGGGAAGACATGGCTTGGCAGTTCGGGCTGGACTTTTCCCATGAGGCACAGGGTCAGACTGATTTGCATATGGCCATGTCTTAATTTGGGGTGGCTGAGTGAGCTAAAGAATGGTGATGAATTAAACCCAGATCAGTTGACTGGGGGTGAGTGTTTGATTTGCTCAAACGCTCCGTCCATCATCCCCTTTTGTTTCGCATGACTTTTTCATGTGTCTTCAGGATAAAGTACAGAGTTGGAGTGACTGGAAATTCATTCCTTAAAAAATTTGTATTCATGTTTACTCAGTAATCCATCACTTATCCACTGGCCCAATTCTTTTACCACTGTCTACTTTATGCATCTTATGTCATTGAATGTGCCTTTTCTGTAACAAGTATTATCGTTAGGATGCAGATCTACTTCCTCATGTATAAAGTGTGTGGCCAAATCACAATATTTCTCCCTTTATACGCTTTATTGATAATCAAATTTGAAGTGTTCCTCAATTTACGCATGAGTTTTGAATACTGTATTTCCTATGTATTTGTATTTCTTGTGTTTGCGTAAAGTGGTATAGTTGAGGGATTCAAGATCTTCGATCACAACATCATTAAAAGTGTAAATTGCGTCTTTCGGCATTAAGGGGATGAATGTTGAAGGTGGCCGAAAAGGACTACTACACGGAAGATTAGTTTTAATGCCCATCTCCTGTAGATCTTCTTGAGTAGACCCTACATTCTCAGTATCCACGATGTAAAGTGCGTGCACAGTTCGTAGAATGCTGGTATCAGAGACTTGAAAAGTACTAGTGGGTCGATTGGCGCTGGTGATAATGACTGTCTGTTCTTGTGCTTTATTCAATTTGAAATGTTTCTTAAATTTAAGCTTGTGAATAAACTTAAAAACGTTTATGAGCGATTGAACATACTTGAAAGAATTATGAGGGCAAAAAGAAAGATAACAATTGTAACTCTGCTTGGTGAGAACATTATCTGATAAATTCACCACTGTGTTATCAGGAGGGATTGATTGTGTAGATGTAGTTACCATTTTTTCCCTCGCCCCTCTTGGTGTAATCTCATGCGCCTGCATTGCCTGGGCTTATCGTTTCTCCTGCACCTTTCTTCAGTTGTGGTCGTGGCCGTAATGTTTGACGGCGGTCTTCTATTAAAAATCCCAGTTCCTCCGATGGTGTATATTTTGTAGTTAACTGGTTCTGCATTGTGATAGACCCACTGTTGTGTGAGTCAGTGCTGCTCGCAGCCGAACTTATATAAATATCTGACACCACAACATTAGATGTAGTTTGAGCAGGGATTTCTGGATTTTTAGATACAAGTGCTTGCCTTTTAACAGTATCAAATTTTCGAGCAAACTTGAATATTCTTCCTGTTTCTCTACTTTTCTTAATAAACTCTTTGAGTTTGTGATGTTCCAATTCATGATTTATCGTTTTGATTTCCTTCAAAATCCCATTACGGTCAATCTCAGCATACTTTAATATTATGGAGACCATATTCACAGAGGCCTCTAAATTGTTCGTTGCTCATTCTTTGAGCAGTAGGGGCTTGGGGTTCTCAAATGATGGGGCTATGAGAACCCTCAATCCCCACGGCACTCTACCCACTTCCCTGTATTTTTCCAGTGAACGTTTTTCCTACCATTTGGTGATCTCTGTACGGAGTAATTTCTCCAATTTCTTCATTGTGGTTTTGATGTCATTAGTACTGGTGGTTTCTGTGTTCTTGATTTGAGTCACTTCATCTAAGTTAGGCAAGTTTAAAAACAAAGCATCGGCCACCGCCTCCCGGTTCCGTAGCGTTTCAGCTGATGTCGACATATTGTCTGGCAAAGTCCGTAAATGCACCTTTGCAGACACTGCTATCATGCAGCGTGTACAGTCTGTTGTACCAATGCACGATCCTTTCACCCGCAACAGTTCCTTTGTTTGTGAGTATGACACAGCTTACCCCAAAGTACCTCGGTTACCCCGCTGGGCTCCTCCGACTCGTTGAGTCCCCAAGGCTGCCTTGAATCTGCCGCGTTCCTTACTAATCAAGTCTCGACTGCGGGGGTTGGCTCCAGATTACTCATTCCAGGTTAGACTGGGATCGCATCCGCGATGTTGGCCGCACAAACAGCCAGCCACACGTTGAAGGGAGGGTCCGTATAAATATATAAACATACACACACACATATATATATATATATATTACCTACTGGCTATCGCCAGTAGGTATATATAGTTAGGATTTATTCCCTATGGGATTTTTGAAAATTCTATGTCTAATAACTTTGACGTTTGTGGACGGAATCGGCTGAAATTTTCAGGAAAATTGCACATTTTGTTTCTGAGCAGCCCTTGAAAATTTGGGGGGGTTTTGTCGAGGGGGGGCCGAGAAAAAAGGGGGGTCCCAAAACGCGTTTTTCCCATGTTAATTTCCATAGGGCGGTTGGACTCACTTTTAGCTCGAACGGCTGAATGGATTTGCACGAAACTTGGCAAAATTGTAGGGACTGTTAGCCCGATGTGCCTTTGCTAGGTCTCAATATATGTGCTCCAGTAGTTTTTGAGAAATTAACGTTTAAAACAAGATATATATCTGTAACAGCGCTCCAGGCTGCGCTCCGGTTCGCTTACTTTTCGCGAAACGGAACTTTGAGCGCAGAAAGCTGATTGGCTCTCCGGTGTCTGTCAACATTCTAAACAGTCCGGAGCGGCCGCCATCTTATCTCTCGGTAGGATCGAGAGAGAAGAAGAGGTGAAAAACGAAGGGGGAATTTAATGAAAGGGGGCAAGGTATACCCCTCTTGACCCCCTAGGAATGTTGTTGGGGTTATTAAAGGGTCCCGTGAGGAAAATTAAAAAAAAATGATTTTTCAAGGTAGAAGCGCTTCACGGGCCGCGAACTGGGCCGCAAACTGGTAGCGAAACGGGAATTCGCCATTTTGTGCTTCGTTTTAATTAAATTACTAGGTATAAGGGGGTGCGGGAGACGTATCCTAATCCCCTATGTTTCATGAGGGTGGCTGAGGAGGCTCATATATGTTGATACATCTCTTCCAGCGGCTGTGCGTGAGCTTTTTATTTTTTTTGCTGCGTGACGTCTGTTAACGTTCGATGGAAATCAGGAAGTGTTGACCGCCAATTTGTCACTGCGATAAAATATTTTGTTATAAATGAATCCTTATTGATAAACATTGTCTGCGCCATCTTGCCTTTTTTCCAATGCCACAATTTTGTCGTGCACGGCAGCCATTTTAGATGCCAGGCTGGTCCCAGGCTATCACCTACCCCTGCGGATGTAGTTTATGGCCCCAGCTGTAGAGAATCCAGACATGCCAACCCTCCCGATTCAGGCGTGAGACTACTGATTTCAGTGCTAGTCTCCCGCCTCCCGATTTCTGCAAGCAAAAACCCGGGGGCATATTACCAACAACTAGCGATAATTTTTGTCTCTAACTTGTTTAGAGACAAAAATTATCGCCGCACATCGGCGATTTTTATCGCAGATAAACCTTGCTATTAGCAAGGTTTATCGCAAATGCGATAAAAAACGGCCGCAATGCATGAATATCGCTGAAAAGTCAGCGATATTCATGTATTATCGAGCAAATGCTCTTAGCCATGTTATCCACCTCCCATTGGATAACATGGCTAAGAACTGCTCAGGGCACTATCACTGACATGCAAAGCGGGGCCCACGATGGTCGCTATCTCCTTTTAGCTGTCACTAACTGGTGTTAGCGACAGCTTGGTAATAGGGAGATAATTTTATCTCCGCTTTCTTGGCTTTTAAAGCCAAAAAAGCGGAGATAAACCCCCTTGATAATATGCCCCATGATTCCTCGGGGGTTTCAGCTGACAGGGCTTGGTATTGTGTTACGTGGTAATTCTTCCAGGAAACGTCAGAGGGTCGATGCAGGGGTTCTAGAAGGGGTGATAAACCATTTAAGCCTCATAAACAAGCGCATGGTCTTTTAAAGATCTGTGAAGTACTCGGGGCGGCGGTGTGTGTGTGTCCTCTTTCAGGAGCGGGCGGGGGGGGGGGGGAATGCCAGCAACTTCCAGGCTAGGCAGTGTTCAACACTTGCATCACCCTTTCTCTGCCTGCTATTGCGCTCCATGCTTCGGAAAGGTAAGAAAAAGAACGTGCATTTGAGTTTGAAATGTCCGATCCTGTAGCAGTACACTTGCAAAGCCCACACATGACAATAACCCGATTCAAGGCCCCATTCACCCGTTTTAAAAAAAATATATAACACTCAAACAAAGTAACATTATAAAACTTTATTAACTTTTAAATATAATGAACGGAACAAAAACTGTAAAAACATTTAAACATTTTTCACCAAAAAAAGCAACAATTGTCAGAAGCTGTCTTTTGTGCGAATAGTCCCAAGGCAGCACAACGTGCTGAGTTCTGGACGGCACCCAGGTGATGTCGCCTGGGTGCCGCACTGGTTTTGGTATCCTACAATGCTGCTCCGAAAATTGGCGTGGGGCGTCCCGGGTGGTGCGGGGGGAGGCCTCGTCAGTAGCGGTCTGTTGTGCGAATAGTCCCAAGGCAGCAGAACGCGCTGAGATGTTGATGGCACCCAGGTGATGTCCAGTAAACTGCCGCACTGGTTTTGGTATCCTACAATGCTGCTCCGAAAATTGGCGTGGGGCGGCCCGGGGGGGGGGCGTGGGGGAGGCGGCGTGAACGGGCCTCCCCAGGTGGCGGCCATCCAGCTGAGTTGCGCCCGCTCTTGTGGCTACAGCGTCTCGCTCACCATGTTGTTGAGTTGCTCCCACTCTTGCAGTGCAGCGATAGGCGGCTGCCACATGACTCTTAAAATGGCGGACGGCTCTTCGGTTTTGGGCCTGGTCCACTAAAATGGCCCTGGGACACCTTGGAACTCGGACGCTTGCCTGCTAGGGCTTGGGCTCCATTCTCGAAAAGCGTCCCCTCAGCCGTGAAGATTCTACAAAAGTCTTGGGGGCCCTCGACTCCCGCAGGCTTCCGGTGGGGAGCGGCTGCCATGATTGCTCGCGGAATGACCACGACGGAGCCACGAGATGGTGGTGCTCTCATGCTGACGCCAGCTTCAGTCTGAAACATCCAGAAACAAGGTGGGGCTTTCATCGTTTGGGAAAAAAAAATGTTCTAAACCAATGAAAAGTGTTATTTTTAGGTCATATGACCAAGCCTTCCATCTTTAGGAAACCAAAAGTAAAATGAACCAATGAAAAGTTTTATAAACAAGTCACATGACCTGTTATGCGGCATAGGGCTACAAAAAGCGTAGAAAATCCGTTGGCACGTGAGGCGGCGTCAGTAGCGGACCGATGTGCGAATAGGCCGAAGGCAGCACAACGCGCTGAGATCCGGATGGCAACGAGGTGGTGTCCAGCAAATTGCCGCACTGGTGTGGCCATCCTACAATGCTGCGCCGAAAGTCGGCGTGGGGCGCCCCGTTGGCCTGTGAGGTCGCGTCAGTCAGTGGGGGCTGTGCGTCTCCCCCAAGATGGAGGCTCCTCGGCTGCAGTGCGGCGCCCCTTAGCGTTTCACTCGCCGTCCAACTGAGTTGCGTCCGCACTTGCGGCTACAGTAGGCCGAAGGCAGCACAACGCACCGAGATCCGGATGGCACCGAGGTGGTGTCCAGCAAATTGCCGCACTGGTGTGGCCATCCTACAATGCTGCGCCGAAAGACGGCGTGTCCAGCTGAGTTGCGGTCACTCTTGCGGTACAGTGACTCGAACGCGCCGAGATCCGGATGGCACCGAGGTGGTGTCCAGCAAGTTGCCGCACTGGTGTGGCCATCCTACAATGCTGCGCCGAAAGTCGGCGTGGGGTGCCCCGTTGGCTTATGAGGTGATGTCAGTAGTGGACCGATGTGTGAATAGGTCGGAACCAGCACAAGGCGCCAAGATCCGAATGGCAAGTCCTGGATGTTGAGTGCCATAGTTGAGAGTTCTGAGCAGTGCTTGTAAGACTGTCTGAAGCTTATTTGCACCTGCTGCAGCTTCACTATTGCCCTGGTGTGGCCAAAGGTCGCACATGACATAGGCGGCCGGCTCCCGAGGTCCGGCGGAACTTTTTTCCTTTTCTTTTCTGCTTCTTGTCCTACAATCCGTTTCATCTGAAAACACGACCAGGTCCCTGAATGTGTGCAGGGGGACGCTATTGAGTGAATGAAAATGGCGGCTTGACACAAAGCTGACTCACGCGTTGCTGTTGATGCTATACAGACAAAAATTGGTTTTCAGTTTGTACATTCTTCAGGATTTTTTTTCCATCCAAGGCTGATTGAGAGTTTGTAGAAAAATGGCTTCAGATTTTCCACATACTACTCTTCAACATTCTTCCTAAATGTAACAATGTGAAACTCACTAGGAGAACGGCTGTTTATGTTTCCTTTCAAAATGCTGCCAATAATATTTTCTGAATGGAAGACACCATCTTGTAGCATAAAGGGCCGAAAGGGGTTCTGGTCTGGCCGATGGTTGGTGGAGACATTTTGACTATATCTTGGACCTGCCCGGCCTCGCCCAAAATGGCACCGGTATAAATGGGACTCGTAACTCCTTGTTGTGTACTGGTTGAACAACCTTGATATCACGAGATATGAATGCAGTTTTGATGCTCATGGCGGGCGGGGACGAGAATTGATTGAATATTTCGACATCCCTATTGATATTAAGTTCTGATGTGTTATTGATTACTGTACTATTGAAAGTTCGAATTAACGTCACCCATGGTACTTGCACGCAAATGTATATCTAGATAACTTTTTTGTAAGTGGCCCTGTCGTATTTTAATTACAAAATGTACGTCCACCGATTCCGCAACTGTTAGACACCTTAGTTCTTGCAACCTAATGGCTCGTTCGTTACGTTCCTCCATAATGTAAATGTCTCCTCATCATATACGATTCCAGTTTGCTCCGTGGCCGGCCCACGTGGTTATAGGCCCGTATTTGTATACTGACATTTTCACAATAAAGGTTTTTAAAACAAAACATGGTAGTAGTATTTACATTGGTAAAGTTTTTACTTTTAGTCACTGTTTTCGAATCAGTAAAAGGCAAGTGAAATAAAGTAGTCCAATTACATGACGGATAAAAGGTATAATATGTAGGAACGCAGGAAAGATAAATGGTCAAGGGCAGTTGTGTTTTTCATTTCTGCAACATAAAGTGATCGATAAGAATCTGATAATCAGGCGTATCGGCGACTAAGACAGCAGGCCGAGTCTCTTTTACTCAACGGCTCCGTCATGGAACGAAGAAACGCCCTTTTTCTCGAAAAAGGAATATATTTTACTTGCAGGACAGTTGTAAATTTTCCGGGAAAGTACATTAGCCTGGAATATTATAACATATGTTTAAAAAAAAATAATGTTCGAAAACAATAAAAAGCGTAATTTTTAGGTCATATGACCAAGCTTTTCATCATTAAAATAACAAAAGTAAAATGAACCAATGAAAAGTTTTATTAACAAGTCACATGACCTGTTATGCTTACGTTACGCGCTGCGCGCCGCGCCTCGGATCACTTCCGGGTGCGCTAACGCGGCGTGTCATATAACGCATTACGCGACAACGTAGGTCAAGAATATAGTCAAAATGTCTCCACCAACCAGCGTTCGGAACACAACCCCTTTCAGCAGTCCAAAAAGTTCTGTTAAATGACAACAGAGGGGACAGGCAACAAGAACCATCAGTCAAAGAGGGGAGGGCAAGTTCTTCTCTTCCGGGTCATGTTGGGGCGCTACCGGAACTGATCGAATTGGTAGTCTACAGTGTTTCTGGACGTTTCAGACTAAAGCTGGCGTCAGCATGAGAGCACTACCATCTCGTAGCTCCGTCGTGGCCATTCCACGAGCAGACATGGCAGCCGCTCCCCACCAGAAGCTTGCGGGAGTCGGGGGCCCCCAAGACTTTTGTAGAATCTTCACGGCTGAGGGGACGCTTTCGAGAATGGGACCCAAGCCCTATCAGGGAAGCGTCCGAGTTCAAAGGTGTCCCAGGGCCATTTTAGTGGACCAGGCCCAAAACCGAAGAGCCGGCCGCCATTTTGAGAGTCCTGTGGCAGCCGCCTATCGCTGCACCGCAAGAGCGGGAGCAACTCAACTACATGGTGAGCGAGACGCTGTAGTCGCAAGAGCGGGCGGTAAACAGCTGAATGGCGGAAGAGGCACAGTGTAGCAAAAGCGGGCGGAATGGCAACTGAAACGGTAAAGGGGCGCCCCACTACAGCGTGTCTTCAGGTCAAACGGATTGTGGGACAAGGTCCAGAATAGAAGAGTCATCAAAAGGCAAAAAGTTCCGCCGGACCCCGAGAGCCGGCCGCCTATGTCGGGGGCGATCTCAGGCTACACCGGTGCTATAAGACTTGGGGAGGGGGTCGGAGCCAAGTGTCTTCTCCGAGTCCATGGCCATCACACCGCCCCTCGGGGGCCTCCGTCAAGCTGTTTAGGAAGGTTTCATATCACATTGTTTTCAAATGCAGTCAGGTCCACAAACGACACTCACTTACTTTGAGAATAGTGAAGCTGCAGTAGGTGGAAATAAGCTTCAGACAGTGTTACAAGCGCTGCTCAGAACTCTGAACTATGGCACCCAACATCCAGAACTTATGCCATTTGAGAATGGCAGTGACATTGAAGCAACTCAGGGACCAAAACCATTAACGTACTTTCACGTATGAAAATCTTACTTGGGGAGGGGGCAGGAGCGAAGCGCCCCCTCCCAGTCCGCGCCACCACACCGTATGTTGAAAATCTGAAGCCATCGTTCTACAAAGTCAACCAACCTTGGATTGAAAAATCTAGAAAAATGTACAAACTGAAAACCAGTTTTGGTCTGCATAGCATCAGTAGCAACGCTTGCTATCAGAGTGCATGAGTTTCATGCTCGATCGATTGAGCTAGCCGGATCGGGCAATAAAAAGTATAAAATAGTTATGTAAATAGTTATTTAATAAAATGTTTTACCCTGTTTCTTTGCTGGTGTGTTGTCTATATTTTTAATATTTGCATAGGGTTTGTCGTTATTTTGGGCGGGGTGGGTGACGGAGTCGAGCTGTCTTGCAGCCCTCATGGTGTGGAGCTCAGTTCATCTCACTATTTTCGTATTTCTCATGAAGGGTTGTTCCTAATATTTCTATTTTAGCGAGGTCAAAAAGAGATCCAATTAGTGGCCTACTGATTTTGCTCGATTACTTTTATTTTTTTACACGATTTTTCACTATCTGCAAAGACTAAACAGAGTATTGCGACTTTGTGCTTGTTTGTAAATAGAGAATGATCCAAAGAGAACCAATTCTAAAACAGTAAATGCTTGGATAACAATCAATCAAATGGAGAGACAAGCAGGTACGACGGATTACAACGGGGGTAAAGGTCTGCGTTAACTACCGTTCACTATCTGCAAAGAGAGAGTACTACTAAGAGAAAAGAGGGGAGGGGGGGGTGCAGCGTTCAAAGCACATCAGCGTGCATAAATACGAAAATGTTTTTATCTATCACGTACTTGACATTTTAAAGCTTTTCATATTTGCTATTAAAAAACCATTGAAATTCACTGAAAAAACCATAGGTTATAGTCGATATATAGTTAGGAATTTGCATTTACAAAACCTTGAAAATTCAATGAAAAAACCATTGGTTTTAGGCCATATATAGTTAGGGATTTGCATTTACAAAACCTTATTTTACTCGCATAAAACCATTGAAATTCCATATATAGTTAGATGCGCTAACTATATATCGCGCACCCGCAATCCACTGCTGATGATGTCACATATTACATCATTCATGACATGGTCAGTGACATCACTGATGACATCACTGATGACAACTCAAATGACATCACTGATGACAACATCCAGTGACTGTATGTTTCTGTAAAGTTAAAATATGTCTTACATATTGAAGAATGAGTGGATGTATAAATGTCTGGATGAAGGATTTAGTAGGTGCATGACTGATTGTATGAGGGAGTGACTAAATGTGTCTCACTGAGTGCATGGGTTAGTGATTAAACTGTATTAATTTGTGCATCATTATATCTGTTGTTCTGTAAACTGCTGCATGTGTTGATCAGTAGCTATATGAATAACTATATGGGTTATTGATTGGTTGCTCAAGTATTTGTATGGGAGACTGAGTATGTGTGTGGGTGGCTGGGAGGTGTGTGACTCTGTGCATAGATGTGTAAGCAGTTGATTCACTAGGTGTATGAGTTCAAGAGTGCATGTGGAAACAGCTATATGGGCGGTTGACTGTGTGCATGAGTGTATTGGTGAGTGAATGGATATCTCAGTGCTACATGTCAAAGTAAGTACATATGTAAAACACAGTACATGTGAGAGTTAACATATATAAATAACTGTGCATAAGAGCCAGTGAATGTGAGAGTGGCTGTATGGATCATTGTGAACTTGTATCAGGGATTGTATAAGAGAGTAAATATGTGTTAGAATATGTTTCAATAAGTAAGGTGTGTATAACTGTATAGTTGAGGAATTGGAGGTGTGTTTGATTCTTTGCATGACTGTCTAGATGTATGAGTAACTCCATGGATGAGTGACAGTCTGTGAGTGTCTGTTTTCACTGAGTGTATCTAAGGATATATCAGAGTCTGTAGAGGTTCATCGTATTAACACATGAATGATGTCATCTGTGATGTTGTCAGTGATGTCATTTGAGTTGTCATCAGTGATGTCATCAGTGATGTCATTTGAGATGTCATCAGTGATGTCATTTGAGTTGTCATCAGTGATGTCATCAGTGATGTCACTGACCATGTCATGAATGATGTAATATGTGACATCATCAGCAGTGGATTGCGGGTGCGCGATATATAGTTAGCGCATCTAACTATATATGGAATTTCAATGGTTTTATGCGAGTAAAATAAGGTTTTGTAAATGCAAATCCCTAACTATATATGGCCTAAAACCAATGGTTTTTTCATTGAATATATATATATATATATATATATATATATATATATATATATATATATATATATATATATATATATATATATATATATGTATGTGTATGTTTATATAGATATATCTTTATGTATAGTATTAAATATTATTTAAATATATGTAATTTGCCTAATAATAATATTATATTTAAAAAAAAACAAGATTTACTATTTTAGACTATATGTATATTAAAAAACAATAGTTTTGTACGTTTTTAAACAATATTAGTGTAAAATTATGTATTTTTTCAATATTTTCTGTACTTACCATCATACTTGTAGGGAAACAGTATTTTTGTTTTGGATATTTTAGGACTCAATATTTATTTTCCTCGATATTGTTGGTATTGATATTATGTTAGGGCTCCCCACTGCTGTTAGTTTTGAAATCAGAGGTGTCAATCCTAGCTAGTTTAGAATTCATTAAGACATTTATTTGGTTCAGTCGCTAAATGTAGTCAAACTGGACGGAATTTAGAAAAATAAATCACTTACATTGGAATAACATTTCTGAGAAAAATACGTGGAAGATCTTAATGTGAACACAACTTTAAATAAGGCAAGGTGTAAAATGTTGAATGCCTTACACTTAGGAAGAGTAAGAGAAGCATTGGAGTGCATGTGAACCCTGGCAGATTTGTTAATTGCTCCCAGACTTTTGTGGGTTATCTGAAAGTGATAGGTTGCGGGGGAGTTAAACATCAATAGGCAACAGGCTCCAGCTGAAGGCATGTTAGAAGATATCTTTTGGACACATTGTGGCAGTAGCTGCTGCTACGGGGGGGGGGGGGCTCGTGGTGGGACGGGGGGCAGTGGGAGGCAGACGGGTAGAGCTGGGGGTTATTACCCACCTACCGGCCGCCACTTCTCCTTTGTACGATTCGGTCGATGCAAATGCAATGCAAATGTCTACACTAAAATTTACAAATGTTGACGATGTTTTTACGATGTAAAGATATCTCACTATCAAAGAAATCGCAAACAAAACCTGGAAAAGGAAGAATCGGGTTCCTTCACGGAATATTCTGATTACAGTAGTGCTCACTGCTGGCACAGTACCAAATTAGGCACATCACGGGGAGGTATCCAGATAAGTAGTGCTTGTGAGGTCTATCTACATACAATGAATTGTCTGGTGCCAGCTGCTCGGCAACAACGGCCAGCTTGTTTCTATTGCCTAATGTTAAGATCCAAAGATGCTGTGTAAGGATGTAAGTCATTATTATGTAACCTAAATGTGCTTCTACATAGTGCTATTGTATTGATATTATATGAATATTTCTGTATACAGTTGATGACCAGTTTATTTATGTTTCTTTTTCTGATTTTGCATTAGATATAAAGGCCACTTTAACTCAGCATTATTTATAATATTTTCTTACACAGATTGTGAGGCAGTCTTACATGTCACAGTAGCATCGCATAGACGGAAGTGCTGTCTTAGAAAATTAACACTGTAGGTTGGTATGTGTAGTGACTGGACTGGGTGTTATTTTCATCAACAATAAATTGACTTTGTATTTAATTAAACATGTTTCTGGAGATATGTCACAGTGCAGTTCCAGCTTTAAAGATGGAGAGAAATCTACTGTATACCTGAAACTCTCAAAAGGTGATTTTTAATGACTTGTAAAGGTGTGAGGAAAAATAACAAGATACAGTACATTATACTGCTGAATTCCCAAATATTATGAGATACTTCCCCTCATCAGCAAAGGAGTGCTGTTCCACACATTAACGGTGCAACTTACCTGTTTGTAATTTTCAAAAACTTTGTGAGACATCTATTGCACCTCTGAATCGGCGCTAACTGTATTTTTGCAGTGCTGCAGCTTGCACTAAACAATTTGACTCAATCGCAATAGGGTCTTTGAGTGCCTGGTGTACACATCCTTGGGCTGTGATACATCCGTGGGGGTCAGAAACAGCCTTTCACAACATTAGGATTTTGCAACTGGCCGGGGTCTACCGTGCACCACTTGCTTTATGTGATGCTAGTACAAATCCCTTACCCTGCATGCAAACCAGCTACCTGTTCATCCATAGTCCCCTATGAGCCAATGGCTTTTTATGTCGTACATTTTGTGAAATTCACAATGGTGGACAAAACTTCAATCATGGTTTTTCAGGCATGAGCTATGCTTTGTTTAGTGCCAAAGATTTTAAAGAACATGAATGCAATGTTGTGATGTTCAATCTGCGCAGGAATTGAAATGGACCCTTTTATTGGAAAAAATACTCTGTATTTCACTAGATAGGTTAGGTCAGATTATCAATTGCAAAGTGCAAGGTTCTTCTTACTGGGTACCTGGTAGTAAATCAGAGATCAAAATAATTCCACATCTCTGTTCAGAAGCAAATCCACCGTGATTAGGTTTGTGTAGGAGGGAAAAGCCATCCTTTTAGGAGTTACTACATTTATGATTATCGCAGTACGTGATGACGAGTGTGAATCGGCAAGGTGTTCCAAAGTACTGCTCCTATCAGTGAAAAAGAATACCCACCAACTGTTTTCTGATGGAACCTGGGCACTTCCAAAGGAACTTTCCGTAGGATCTGGGAGTTTTACTAGGTTTGAATGAGTTTTACCTGTGATGGAGAGGGAGGGAGTTGGCAGATATACTGCTTTGTGTACGTACCATAAATATTTAAACTTAATCTATTTCTTTACTGGAAACCAAAAAAGAGTGATCATAGCTGAGGAGTTCTCTACATTTCAGACCGGGAGCTAATCATGCTGCAAAATTCTGCCTGAACTAAAGTTTGTGGTTCAAATATTCAGGCAGACCTGTGTAAACAGGGTTATAGTAGTCTGTCCGAGCAGAAGAGAAGACATTCAAAAACGTTGAATTTTAGGTGAAAAAGAGAATAGGTGAAAATCTTTAAGCCCAGATATTTGACAACAGTTACTAGAAAATGTTTGTTGCCCTTAGATGCAGGCCCGGACTGGCCGTAGCGGGCACTGGGCAATCCCCCGGTGCGCCGCACGGGTTGGGGCTGGTTTTGGGACCCTGGTGGCCGATTTTGTTACAGGGCCGTTTTTGCAGCATCGGCCCTGTAACAAAATCGGCCGAAAACCGGCCCCGGCAAAGAGCTCGGGTGCACCCCCAACCCCCCGGTTGGCGGCCGAACACTTTGCCAGGGCCGGTTTTGGTTCCCAGTCCGGCCCTGCTTAGATGTAGGAAAGAAAGGGGGATCTCAGAAAGGAAATTGTGTAAAAGGACTCAGGATCTCTGTTTTATCTCAGTTGAGTGTGAAATGATTATAGCTAACTCAGGATTCAGTCTTTCCAAGGCAATGCTGTAGATTATCAGTAGTTGGATGTCCGTCACCTGTGATCTTAGCAATGACTTGTGTATCATCGGCATACAGATTTTTTATATATATATATATATATATATATATATATATATATATATATATATATATATATACATGCATATATATACACACACACACATCTATATATTTATTATTTGTTTATAACTACCTACTGGCAATTGCCAGTAGGTAGTTAAAAGTTTTCATAGGGAAAGCATTTTTGTCTTGCCTATAACTTTGGCGCCATTTGACAAATCTTCACAAAACTTTCCCAAACAAAGTGCACTGCTGATTCTAGTTCTGCATGGAAAGTTTGGAAGTGTCTGTCAAGCGGGGGCCGAGAAAAAGGGGGGAGTCAAAAACAGTGTGTTTCCCATGTTAATTCCCACAGAGATTTTACACACGACTACTTCCGAACCTCTGGATGAAATTATACCAAATTTGGCAGAAAGGTAGCCTTTGGTCCAGAAACCCCCTTCTTGTTATTTGGCAAAAAACCATTTAGTAGTTTTGGAGATATAAAAGAAAACCCAAATTTGTATAGCTATGGGTACAAAGCTTCTTCAAATATTGCTGATTTCGTACAGAGTAGTGATTGGCTGCCAACACTTCAACCAGGAAGTGTTGGGTGCCATTTTGGGACTCTCCACGAAATCTTCACAGAACTTCCCCATTTTGGGTCAACTGCTGTGTTGAAAATTCCGGGGTGGTTCGTCAAGCAGGGGCAGAGAAAAAGGGAAAGCCCCAAAATGAGTTTCCCCATGTTAAGTGAATGGGGATTATTCATTTTTTGAACAAGACTACAGCCCGAACTGCTGAACGGAATTACGCAAAATTTAGCAGAATGCTAGATGTTGGTCCAGAAAGCGTGCTTTTTGAGATTTGGTGTAGATCCGTTCAGTAGTTTTTGTGAAATCTCCCTTAAAAAAATATAGATATCTGGGTACATAAGTCTGTGCAGTGGACTCATGAATCCTACTACAATTAGACTGGCTGTCAACACTTTAACCAGGAAGTGTTGGCAGCTATCTTGGGACTTTGCTTAAAGCCAAATCCCAGGAAAAAGTTTAAAAACTAGAAAAGGGGGCAGGGTAGGAATACTCTGACCCCCCCAGAGATGGTGGGGGTATCTGAGGGGGGGAGCATTTTTGTTTTTAAAATTTTGCTGTGGACTCACAAATCTGTGTCAAAAAAAAAAAAATGCTACACGGGCTCCCCACGCATCTTTTTTCTAAACTCCCCAAGTGGGCTAAATCCCAGGGGCATGGTGAAAATCAAGGAGGGGGGCACATGGGGACCCCTCCTCGGACTAATGAAAGCTCCGGGGACCACCACCTCCCTAGGGCAGTGATTTAATTATATGCGGGGGAACCTCACAGCTCAGGGCACATTTTTTTCAAAAAACAATGCAGGGGAGGCCCTATACCGCCCCAACAGCCCTGGGGACCACCAAGTCCCTGGGGCTAAAATAAATAATAATGCGCGGGGGCTTCAGCCCCCCACGTAGCGCTGGGAACCACCACCTCCCTGGGGAACACATATAATAATAAACCTCCCAGGAGCAAATTGGGACAAAGGAGGAGGGCCGTGTGGGCCCCCTTCCAGGAGCCCATGATGGCCCTGGAGACCACCACCCCCCTGGCCTTTCTCCAGCAATGTCCCTGGGTGCCCACTACTCCTGCCATGCCATAGTAAACTCTGTTCTGCTTTCAACAAGCCAGAGCATAAAATGCTCTTGCGTGTTGAAAACAGAGCATGTCTATTTCGCTGCCCGCTATGAAGCGAGCAGTGACACAGACATTGCTTTGGGATCCAAGAAGCTGCATGTTAGCAACTACCTGGGTTTCAAAGCAGTAGGGTCAGCGGGGGCCTTGAGGCACCCCTGCGCTCCCCAACAAGGAGGCTTTGGTACGGGGGATGGATTCTCCGGGGACAATATCAGCCCGGGAGGGGGGCCCCCTCCCTCCCCGGGCCGTCAAAAAAATGTATGATGGCCCGGTCCCATGGAATGGGGTCCCCAGGGCTAAATACAGCCTGGAGAGGGTGGCCGGGTGCCCCTCCCCTTTAAAAAAATGTATATTGAGGCCTGGCTCAGGGAATCGGTCTCCAGGGCCCCAACCTATGTTTAAATAAATAAATTACAATTTTAAAAAGGAGCAGGCCCAGGGGAAAGGGGCCCCCTGGGGCCCAAAATAGTCCAGGGAAGGGGGGCCACGTGCCCCCTTCCTAAAAAAAAGTAATGAAAAATGTATTAAAGAGCAAGCGACTCGCCGGTGGCCCCGCTTCCTTTCTCCACTACTCTGAAAATGCACCTTCTGGTGCACTATTGGTTGGGGGATGAAGTCCCTGTGGCTGCTGAGGGTTACCTCGGGATTTCTGAGAGGTGGTTAGAGGCCACACCCCTTTCTCCACCTCTCTGCAAACTCTGTATCTATAGATATATAGATATAGATATATATTGAACCATTGGGGGATTAACGAGACCACTGTAGGACTTTACAGGAAAGGGGATTATTGGAGAAAGCATATGAAGAAAGTAGTATTTGAAGAAATCTATTTGTTAGAAAGTCAGAGAGCCACGCAGGTGCTAAATCTTTCACACTGAATTGATGGTCTGTTTAACTGTGTCAGATGAGGCAAAGTATCAAAGGTTGCTGAAGATCTGCCAAAACCAATGCTTGTTTGAATATTCTCATTGATGTAGCAACATAGATCACAAAGTGCTGTCAATAGGAAACAACTCAGTGTTATGGCCTGAGCAGAAACTGATCTGGGCATGATATTGGAGATGTTTCCCTTCAATAAATAAGGAAACTTTTTGAAAAACTGCTTTCTCCAACAATTTTGTCATGTAAGGTAGCTGAGATATAGGATGATAAGTAACTAGACCATGCAGCTCAAGTGGTAGTTTCTTTAGAAGAAGTGTAACATATGCCATTTGCAGACAATTATGGATATTACCGAAATATGATAATTAATAATAGAAGTCATGGACTGACACCCCTCTAGTAAAAGCTGACTTAAAAAACAAAATTGCAGAGAAAGGACCCAGTAGAGAACCTGAGGGATTAATATGCAACGCTAGTAAAGTAAAATATTGTACACTTGGAGGTGTAAAATGAAATAAAGTATTGACTGGTACTAAAAGCTGGACCTTAAAAGGAGGAGGTAAATATGCCATCCTGATCTGCCATGTTACCTTAATAGAAGACATCTTATTAATGAAAAAGTTGGCAAAGTAATCACATTTTGATTTAGAGAGGGATGGATAGTGTTGTTTAGGTAGATCCCTTACTCCCCTGATAATTCCAAAGACAGCCATAAGTATATGGGAGTTTTAAAGATATTACTTGCACAAAGTGCCTGTTTGGTCTTTGTTATAGTTGTCTTATATATATAGTTGGAGTGGGCAATTTTAATTTCATAGTTGGATGTTAAATTAGCTGCCAAAACAGCTACTAGGTGCGGTGTGAATGTTACAACACTGCTAGCTTCCCATAAACTAATGACAAGAGGGATGTGATTATTTTTGTAATTCCTCTGCTTTTAGTGCAATTTGGTCTAACTCCATTTTGAGATGGTCATAGTAGACTCTTGGTAATACTGAGGAGTCTCAGCTTTCTTCAGTTGTATAAGGCTGTGGAGGAAACTGCCCCCAGGTTCTGAACTCTGATGCAGGGCAAAGAGATCTGAATGATCTGTCTCTTTTAAAATAGGAAAATGAAAATGGATTGCCAAAATGACCAGTCCAAGAGAGAGGACATAGTGAAAAGACTAACACTAAGACAACTGCAAGCATATGATGTCTAAGGCATGGTCCTTAATATGAGTTGGTAAAGGGCGATTCATATTTTTATCAAGTAAAGAAAAAAGATCCATAAATTATACAGGCAAAGTCGATGCTGAACTATCAAGATGTAAATACTGATCAACCATTACTATAGCTTGATATTTGCCAGAAATCCCCTCAGTAAGGCAAATCATATCATCCTGTGGACCTCCCTGAAGTGGTCTAGACACCAGCAGTATCAATAGCCGCCAGGATCCATCAGTAATATTGTTAAGGTCTCTAGTGCAGGGTCATAACTTGATTCAACTTTACTACCTTTCAGACAGCACCTAACTAGTACTGCAAGGTGAACAGCTTTTTGCGTGGGTGGCAGTCTACTAATGAGGAGGGCTAATAGTGTTACACATTCTTGTTAAGTTGGTGTTGAGCTACATTTCAGTTAGACAAACACATCAAAGCTACAGTGTGTAATGAAAGAGCTGATTGGAGTTAATACAAATTATTGATAAATGGCTATTTAGAATCTGCGGATTAGAGAAAAAGGTAAGAAAAACCATAATGGTTTCCCTGTATAAATCAAGAAATTTGAAAGTGATCCGCAACTGTTGGTCAAGCAGATATCATGGAGTAACAAAGTTGGGAAAAGCTGTGCAAAAATAGCCAGTGAAAACACAGGACTTACCCAGTGGTAAAGAAAACTGGGGGTTGTGCAGATGCGCTTTAAAAGTCCTTAAATATCCGCCCTTGATATTGCACATTTCCTCACACTGTGACAACTAGCACGTAGATCAAGATGGTTTTACGATAATGATACTGACTAGAAGTAAAAAATGGAGGACACCTGTGATCGAGATCATAGATCTTAGACCAGCTAAGCTCAATATGAAAATGCAACCTAAAACGAATACAATGTTAAAAAAAGTTTACAAATGTATTCCAGTAAACACAGTGATATAAAGAGTGCCCCATTAAAAACACATTAAAAAAACAGAATACGATTAATAAAATTCGAAGCAACCAGGTATAATAGCCAAATATGCACTGTTCTCTCACACACAAACACTGGTGAAAACCATTTCAAACAGTATAAAACAAACGGAATAAATGCTAAGAGGAGTAAATTACTTTGTTCCAAGCTACTGCGATGGCGCATTGTCATTTTTTTTAAATAATGTGCATCATGTATCTGTTGTGGTTGGGATAACAGGTCAACAAATATAAGAAGTATTTAAGATGACCTTTTAATAATGCCACAACATTTTAAAGAGACAACATATCTCGCGTAGGCACATTATTTCATTATACCACTTCACATGTAGAATGATTGTATGTTGCTGTGCATTAAGTAATTTACAAAAATGCCCATTCATTCAGTCCTGTGGATATCTTGTATGATGCCTCTCCATGTGCGTTCAAAGTCTTCTTAGTATTAAGTATGCCAAGTTGCGTGGAAGGGAGGAATGAGCCGTAATGTAAGCAAGTAGAATGGCTCCCTGACCCTGGGCTGGAAGGCAACCATAATTGGTTGCAATTAGCCTTTCTTAGTTTAGGCCCCGGTGCCACTGAACCTGCTGCTCTAATGATAGCTAAGTCCCTGGATATACCTTGAATCTTGTTCTATGTTACCAGCTTCAACCTGGGTTCCATTCTGGGTATGTGTAGGGAATGGAATGGACAACGTTCCTGCATGCGAACAAGGTAGTACACGGTTCAAACAGGAAAGTTTTAGAACACGGTCCTTTCAGCCTAGGAATAGGATATTTCCTCTTGCTCCTGCCATGAGACATTATCAACAAAGTTGATAATGGTGCAATCGAACAGAAGGCTAATTGTCAGAGGCCCTTTAAATCTAGTTTTCATGAAACAGAATTACATCAGAACCTGAAAAGTAAGTAATGAATCCAATCAATAGATAACGGAAAGGGTGATGGATTTATGCAAGATAATTTTTTCATTTTACAGCACAAAGAGTGGTTTATAACCTCGATTCGCTTTCGTACATTGGCATAACCATTTCTGCGATTTCTCTTATCCTAGGTTTTGCAATACCTTACCAGGTCATCACTTGCTCAGATTATAAAGTGTACTCACAAGCCTTTACAGCACTCGTGCACTCCCTTAGAGCACAAGGTCTGAAATATGTGTAGTAACCGAGGAGAAACGGGGCTGCCTCGCTTCAAAGTGAACGTGAAACGTTTAATGAGCAGGATCAAATTATTAATGAGGCTAATGTAATATGATACCACAAGCAACATCAAACCTTTTCATTTTTTACCGTGCCTGCTTTCACGGGGTATCCGCTGTCGGGTCTGCACAGTCTGATCTGTGATAATATCTGACCCGGCACATACACGGACATTGACATGTTAGCTGGCGCTGTAAAGTACCTTTCATGTGTGCTTGTAATTGGCAGCTGTGATTAAAGGATCATGAAACATTAAAGCGGCCTTCCTGTCTGGTGATGGAAGGTCTGGTTGCTTGGGGTGTTTTTGAACAGCTAAATTTACCATATAAAGATGGTAGATCGCGCCAGGATGTAGACTGCTACCTCCATTGCTTGGGTGGCATGTGCCCACTGGTATGAAGGTGTCCATGCTGTCAGGTGGGATGCAACCACAGATGAATGTGGGAAAGCCTCATTGCCCCAGTTCTTCTTCAGTGGGCTTTGCAATAATTGGTGGGTAGACAGGACTCTGATCTTCGTTTTCTGGGCAAAACATTCTTCTTCACTTTACAAACATAAGGGATTATCTACTTGAAGAGCAGTACTCCCTGAACAACGAAAATTAAACACTGCTAATCAACAGATGGCACACATGGGTCATTTCTGACCTTGCAGACCTAGGCCTTAATACAAAAAGTGCCCCAGCTGTGGAATGAGTGTCTACATTGCTTTACTGCAATATAAAACACTCGAGCTCATCTTTTGTGCCTGTGTGACCCCAATGTCTCGTTTCCTAATTAGCCTGGGGGCACTTATGCCATGTAAGCATGAAAAAGCTTTGCAACATGGCAAAGCCTTTGTGCATGTGGAGAAAGTCGCTGATTGTGCACCACATATGGAGTGGATCACTGTCAGTGCACGCCGAGGGGTTTATTTGGATAGGGACACTGGGGGTCACACAAAGTCACACACTGCACCCTTCAGTGGGGTTTCATGTGATCTCTTCAAAGTTCTGCTTCCTTCTCTCTGCATTGAATGATGGGCCAGCAGATTAATACCGTCACTCCTTCTTTCAATATCGTGCTCCTCCAAGTTCAGGCACTAGCAGGAGTTGCACTCAAGAGAGTCCATGCTATGTATTATGCTGCGCTGTGCCTTTCTGTGCTTGAAGTACAGACTGAAACAATTTACAGTTTTACATAATGCGGCACCAGGTCCAGTTTGCCTGATTTACAAAATGGTTTCTTTTTTGCAAGGAGGTGCTTAGCTTGGTTGAAGGGCAGGTGGCAAGGGCTCACATGACGGGATGCAGGCCTCCTCTTCTTTTCCAACTGTGTTTGCTAAGAGTGGAAATGCACACACATTCAAGATACGGGGGCAAAGCGAAGAACAATTGTGCCGTCTTGTGGGATATGCTGGCCATAGAATACTTAGGCTAGGAGTGGAGAAACGTATGGGAAATCCTGCCAATCCGAGCCATTGTTCATTACCATATGTTCCATTATGACTCCCAACCTTCCATCTAACACTCACTGATCCAAGGTTGGCACCAGCATCAACCTTAATTGCCCCTCAATGAGTGATTCATTCATTCATCTTCTGGTCAGTGAGGTCAAATCTTTTTGGTTCACAGAACATTATAATATTTCATGATTTGCAATGTAGGAGCTTGCTTTTCATCGTTAAGGACTACCAGACTCAGCTGGACAATTTTGGGCCTAGAGAACACTAGCCATGACTGCATGTGCATGAACCAGGCCTTGCAAGTCCTAACCAGTGCCTGCCTTCCAACTAATGCATATTGCTGATGCGGTCTCATGGCTGTACAGTTTAGTTCATCTTCTCAACCTTCTCAGCAATGATGGCAGCATTGGCCTCTCACATGTAAACTGCCTGGAAGGAAGATTCATCTACCATCTCCTGTGCTCTTTCTGATTCCACTTGGCTCATCTTGCAAATTAACTTACTTCAGAGTTTGCCAGGGTCCATCATCAGGATTCTCTGTGCTGCACGTCACTCCACACCAGAACAACAGAGGCCAGAAGCCCAGAGAAAAGACTCAATGCACATCAGAGCTGCCTCCATGGCCACTCAACTCATTTAGCAATATATGTGTTCCCTGATGTATTAAATGCCATTCACACTCTCACATCCATTTAACCCTCTCCATGAACCAAGATGTCTTATGCATATTTCTGGTTCTGTCAAGAGTGTGAATTTATGATGTGGATTTAGGGATGAATTCGCACTGGATATCAGAGCCCTCAAGAGGAATCAATCAATCAATCAATCAATCAATCAGTGAATTGTAAAGAGTGCTTCTCCCCTGTGAGGGTCTCAGGCACAGCAGCTTAGTTAAGTCAAAGAGCCAGGTCTTGAGAGTCTTCCTGTAGATGTTCAGAGAGGGGGCACGTCTGATGTCGACCGGGAGCTTGTTCCAGGTTTTGACCGCAATGTAGGAGAAGGTCTTTCTGCCCATTCTGGCTCTGCGGAAGCGAGAGGTTTCTGCAAGGGCAAGGTCGACAGATCGGAGGTTTCACTTGGGTACATGGAAGGAGATTCTCTTGTTGAGGTATTGTGGTCCTGTGTTGTGGAAGTATTTGAAGGTGTGGATTAGTATCTTGAAGGTTACTCTCTTCTTGACGGGGAGCCAGTGGAGCTCTCGCAGGTGTTGGGTGATGTGTTCTTGTTGAGGGATGCCGAGGATGAGTCTGGCTGCTGTGTTCTGTATGGACTGGAGTATGCGGAGCAGAGACTTGTTGATTCCGGCGTAGAGGGTGTTTCCATAGTCCAGTCTGCTGGTGATGAATGTGTGGGTGACGGCTTTTCTTGATTCGAGGGGGATCCACTTGAAGGTCTTGCAAAGGAAGCGGAGGGTGTTGAAGCAGGTGGAGGCGAAAGCATTGACGTGTCGGGTCATGGAGAGGTAGGAGTCGAGTATGATGCCGAGGTTCTGGGCATTGTCGGTGGGGGTGGGTGGGCTGCCGAGGGTGGTGGGCCACCAGGTGCTGTCCCATGCAGTGGGGGAGGGTCCGAGGGGGAGGACCTCTCTCATCTCCGAGTTGAGCTTCAGGCAGCTGCTGCTCATCAAGGATGCAACGTCCTTCATTCTTTCCTGAAAGCTGAGTCTGGTGGTGAGGGGGCCTAGGGAGAGGATGAACTGGGTTTCGTTGACGTAGGAGACTATGTTGAGTCCGTGTTGTCTGACGATGGCGGCGAGGGGGGCCATGTAGATGTTGAAGAGCATAGGGCTGAGTGACAATCCTTGAGGCACTCCGCAGTTGATCTCTGTGGTTTCAGAGAGGAAAGGTGACAGTCTGATTCTTTGGGTCCTGCCGGTGAGGAAGGAGCAGAACCATTCGAGGGCGTGTCCCCGTATGCCGGTGTCGTGGAGTCTGGTGGCGAGTGTGCGGTGGGAGATGGTGTGGAAAGCTGCGGAGAGGTCGAGTAGGTTCAGTGCTGTGGTGTGGTCTTGGCCGAGTCGAGGAAGGTGGGGATGTCATCTGTGGCTGTGAGTAGGGCAGTTCCAGTGCTGTGGTTGCTGCGGAATCTGGATTGGGAAGGGTCGAGGATGGAGTTCTCTTCAATGAATTTCGTTAGTTGGGCATTGACGGTCTTCTCTGTGACTTTGGCTGCGAAGGGAAGGAGGGAGATGGGTCAGTAGTTCTTGAGGTCCAAAGGGTCTGCCGAGGGCTTCTTGAGAAGGGGCTTGACTTCTGCGCATTTCCAGTCGTCGGGGAAGGTGCCGATTTTGAAGGTGGTGTTGATGGTGCTTCGTAGTTCCGATGCGATGGCGGCGGCGGCTCTGTGTGGAGGGTAGGGGTCAGTGGGTGCTCCAGAGTGGATACCTTTCATGGTTGATTCAGTATCTTCGGTGGTGGCTGGGGTCCAGGCGGAGATGGTGGGTTGGCTGGCGTTGATGGAGGGGAGAGTAGTTTCAGAGTCTGGAGTTTGTTTGTTGAAGTTGTCGTAGAGGGACTTGATTTTCAGATGGAAGTAGGAGCTGAGGTCCTGGGAAGGGCTGATGTCTGTGGCCTCATTGGGGGTTTTGTGAATTCTTGGATGATGCTGAAGAGTTCCTTGCCGGCGTTGGCAGAGATCTTGTTCTGGATGAAGGTTTGTTTGGTTGATCTGATGAGATGGTGGTGTTCTGTCATGGCGTTCTTGTATGTTGTGCTAGCAATTTGCTGTTTCACCATTTCTGCTCAAGACATCTGCAGATGCGTCTGGATTCTTGGAGATTGGCGGGGAACCAGGTGTCCTTCCTGGGGTGTTGTCTGTCTGAGTTGTGGAGGGGTGCGTGTTCATCTGCACAGTTGGAGATTCATCTGTGTAGTTCTTTGGCTGCGAGGTTGGCGTTGGTCGAAGTGGAGGGGGCATAGCGGTTGAGGGTGGAGTTGAGGTGTTCCTCAGTGATCTTGCTCCAGTTCCTTCACGGTGGTCGGGGTGCAGGTTTAAGTGTGGTGGGTTGGTCGACGTGGAAGTGTACACAGTGGTGGTCTGTCCAGAGGGGTTGAGTGGTGCAGCTGAAGTGGATGTTGTTACCTCCTGCGAAGATGGGGTCGAGGGTGTGTCCTGCCTTGTGGATGGGGGTGGTGACGAGCTGTGTCAGTCCATGTGTTAGCCCTTTACAGCATGTGTCAGTAGAACCTATTATGAAGCAACCATTTATCTCAACCATTTTACAGTTTAGCCTGTTAGGACAAATCTCTACTTAAGGAATTCTGTCAAAATTTTTTTTTAAAAATATTGTGAGACACAAATATCATGTCAAAAATTGTCTAGTGTCAAAAATATTGTGCGGCAGAATACAGAAGTTAAGACTATAGTTTTTAAGGCTTTTACATCACTTTTTTAAATATAGTTCTACATAAGAATTTTTTTTAATTTTTTAATTATTTAGTTGTTTTTTTTGTGTTTGTGTTAAAAGTTGTTATTTTTTTATGTAAATATTGTTTCATTATTTGGGTATTTTTCTGTAATTTGGTAGTATATTTTAAGTTTTTTTATTTTTATGTACAATTTTTGGGAGGGTTGTTGGGTTTCTAGGGGAATAAGGTGAAAATCTTTTACATAGTTAATATAACTCTTCCAAAGTGCAATACTTTCCTTACTGTTGGTAAGGCTGGAGTGGGAGTAGTGAACTTAACACTTTCAAGTCAATTTTTTCAAAATTGTTTTAATATATATATTTTATTGTCGTTTTAACAGTTAGAATTTTTTTATTATTTTCATACCATTTATTTTTGTAAAAATATTTTACTACTTTCTTTTTTAATGTTATCACTGTAAAATTGCTTGTAATATTTTGAAATCTATTGTGTGTAATTATAATGAATTTGTATAACTCTTTCATTATTCATGTGTTTATATATTATGTTTAATTTTTGCAATTATCTTACAGTGTTTGTTTTTACAATATGTTGTCAGTTATCATTCTTTAAATATACACTCAATAAATGTATATTTTGTTAATGTAATATTATTTTTTAAGTTAATATTTTAAAGTTAATATATTGTATAATAGTTAGAATTCAATATAGTAATCAATTTGTGAGGATATTTTGGTCTTCTATATTTTTGTTGTCAATATTTTTGATTTTACATACAAAATATTTATGTCCTCGAGATTTTGGTGCTATTTTTGTCGTCATTACTTTTGTCAGCAATGCTTCATTGTGCCATCCTGCTTTAATCTAGCCTTTCATTCAATTTTCCAGACACTTTAATGCACAGGTTCTTAACCTGTGGTCAGAGAACCTGGGGGTCTGCAAGACCTCAAAGAGGCCCCCCCCCCCCGGCTGTCCTACCACAATAAATAATATTAAAATGAATACAGGAAAATGAATAAAGTATATGAAAATGAATAAGTGTGAGGATGTTGGTGTATTATATGGAATGGTTGTGTGAACTTACCATGTAAAACATTTGCAAAACTGTCTTTGGTCCAGTGAGGCTTCTTTGTAAAACCTTTAGCTCAACCCTGTATAACTGTGGCTTTGAGCAGCAAGACTTAAACAAAATAACTAGTGAAAAGCAAATTTCAGCTGCAACGAAGAGCGAAATAAGAAAGTTGCACAACACGAAAGACACCTACTTATAAACAAATATTATATTTTGAGGAATTGTATACACTAAGATGAGCTGAATCCACTGGAAGCTTAAGGAGATATGGATTTTTAAGTAAAAAGCAAAAATTCAGCTTTTTATTCTAAAGTGCAAACATGCGGTAACCGAAAAGTTTAGAAACTTTTGAAAAGTTTGAAAGAGTTGTGTTTGTCTACTCTGGCCCTAGTTCAGTGGCCAATTCTGACAGGGAGAAGGCAGTAAGGAGTATTTGGGCAGTTACCACGTCACCAAAACAGTTTCAAGTCCAGTTCCATACTTAACATTGTGATTGCCAAAGACTTGAGTCATCCTGATGCTGGGGATGTGCTGAAAGATGCTCTGGGTGCTATGCAGCCGATGGGGGTGTCCTTGCAGTTTTTCCTTGGCCCTCAGGTAAGAAGGGGCAACTTTGACCACAGGGATCAGTGCCCCTCAAAGTCCTTTTTGAGCGAGTACAAGGCCAGCATCAGCTAGGCTACCAGTCTCTATACACAGCGGGTCCAGCGGCATCGTTTGGTGAAAGCTGGTGTCCATTTTTGGTGACCAATCTTGATTCAGATGACACTCCCATGTCCAGCAAACTCTGGGCTACTATTAGCCATCGAGTATCAGTCTCTTGGGGCAACCGTTGGTGGTCAACGATGATTCAAAGAATGTGACTACTGACTTGCTGGACTGGGCTACTTCAGCTTTGATGGCCATCGTGCTGGTTCCAGGGAGTCAGTTGACTGACCCATGAAGTCATTTCTTTGGTTTGGGGCTAAGGAGTGTCTTTTCTATGAGCCAGGAACCACAGACACAGTCCTCTTGATGCTATCCCAAGGTGCAGGTAGGTGCAGCCAGCAGTTGGTGCAGCCTCTCTTTACCAGGTCCTGGGGTCATCAGGGCAGTCCTTTCTCCAGTTCCATCTTCTCCTAGGTTCAGATTACAGGTGATGCTATATTTATGCCCAGAAAGTGCCAAGAGGGGATGATGGGGTCACTAATCAATGGGCTACCAGGCTCCCTCCCGATCTATGACACCTTCCAGCTATGTGAGGCATCTTGCAATTCCAAAGTGCACTATTCTGCCCACAAGATGTCTGAACCCTTACTTGGATGTTAGCAGCTTGACAGCCCACCCTCGAAGTGTGGCTATCTGTGCTTGTGGGAAAACCTGTTTGGACACTGGCTTCCCCTCTCTGTTCCCGCCACCAGCCTGTCAACTTGAACAAAGGGGCAGCCCTACGTAAATGTGATCACCATTTGCCCACCAAAGGAGGCTTCGTCTTTGAAGTTCGCCTTTTGGATCAACACCCTGTATGGCTTCCTGCAAGGGAAAGTAACACCTCCCTCTGTATCAGGTTACTAATGTTCCTCAGGACGGTAGAAGGCTGTCTGGTGGCCAGGAACTGTGTGAGGCCACTAGTCAAACTGGGCAACAGAGTGGCAACTTTCTGAAATTTGTCTTTCCTTAAAAGTGACATTAAATTTGACTTGGGGACTAAGGGCCTCATTATGATGTCGAGCGGAAACTTTCTGCCCGACACCGTCCCGATTCGGGAACCGACGACTCGCAGTCGGCGGTTTCACCCGAACGATTACAATGCGACCAAACACTTTTCGGTTGGAGTCCCACCATTGTTCCCTATGAGAGCTTGTATTCTGCCCGAATACACAGGCTCCTTCGGGGAAATTGTGTGTGTGTGTTAAACCATGCACTTTGTCGTAGGCACCCCATGGTGCCAGCCACATAGTGCAGGGTTTTACAGGGAGGTCCTTACGTACCCACTCTGCCCCCAACCAGAGGCCACATGATGAAGGGGGGCCTGAGAGGGACCCCAAAGTCACTTTCCTACAGTCTTTTTGTGCGGACAGGCCAACTCGAAGAGGCTGTTGGAAATTGACATCGTAATCAGTCGGGACCAATTCAACATAACCATGCGGTTTACTTTCCAACCGCGAACATCGTAATCGGTCGGGAGGATTGTAAACCGACCAAGTCAATTGGAAGCGTTCCGACGTGCTCTAGGAAATTCCAATGCCCGACATCGCAATGAGGCCATCAGTTGTGTTGAATACCACAATTAATTTGATACCTTGAAGTACCCATTTTAGTAGTCCCAATCAGAAGTTAGCTGAACTGAGAGATCTGCGTCATTGGGGGCTACTAACTTTTTCAAAGCAAAAACAACTGTTTGGAAGTTTTGCTATTAGAACATATCAAAAGTATCTGTCCTACTTAATAATATACAGCTTCCTGCCTTAGGTCTCCATATGCCTTCCTTAGGGGAACTTATATACATTGTTAAGGGAAGTGAGAGCTTTGCTAAATGGCAAAGTCTAACTAGCAGTTTATAACTGCTCTTCTAGGCTGCACTGGCAGTCTGGGAGCCATTTTGTACTTTGTCACACACAGGGGGGAACTATCAGTGCTTATGCCAGTTGGGGGTAGACAATTCAAACATACACTTTGTAATGGGTGAGAACACTGGCACTGATGTCTGGTTAGCAGGCCTCAGTGCATTCTCCGAGTTGGAAATCCATCCCTATCACTTCAAACCTTTGGGGTTATCATACACATTTCCTTACAATTGAAAATGTGAAATCTTTTTCTGTATTATTGTGATTTAAACAAAATATTTCAATTTTGAGCATTTATTTTTGTATTTTTGTGTATTATTTTGAAGTTCAAATCAGAGACATTTCTTAGGCTAGGGGTCCCCAGCTTCCAATAATGACTCAGTCGGGCTCCTGGATTCATCAAATGATGCAGTAGGGCTCCACAGAAGTCTAAGAAGAGCTATGCATTGGCAAATTTATATGGCTCTCTCCCAAAGGTGACTCAGGTGGTGTCTCAGGCCATGGAGAGCAGCCCTGAGATGGACAGGTTGGGATCACATAATTACACTCTAGACCCCCTTTGTGGGAGGGCTGATGGCTGGGCCACATATCGATACTGGAGGACTTTAGAGGCGGGGACCATATAGGGATATCGAAACTGGGAGATATCTGGGAGCGGAATCACATATGAATGTTCCAACATCTAAGCGTAGATTTCCCAGATTTCTTTTGGTATCTCCAACTCCTCTATGTACTCTCTATGGTATCATAGGGGTTCAGAGGACATCCCAGAATATAACCCACTGGAAGGAAGATTGCTTATGGGTCATCTGGTATATGGCGGGGTCTTGCTGATTTATAAAACCCTGGTCGTACACTCGCCTGACCTGGTGGGTCCCTTGAAGGAAAAGTGGGAGAATGGGTGGGAGCATTGGATGAAGCTGACTCGGGGGCACATGCATGGTGCCCCATACCCTGGCAATACAAGGATGGCTACGATTGGTGCAATCCAAATGCCTTCATCAAACATATCTTACACCCCTCCGACTGTGAAGGGCCGGAACCCATGATAATCCTGCCAGCAAAAGGTGCCAAGACCCACAAAGGTTTCTCTACCACATGCTGTGGGGCTGCCCGGTTATATATAAGTTTTGGACCACAGTTATGATCGCCCTCTCTAAGGTGATAGGAACACACATTTGGGATTCATCCAAGGATTGCACTGCTGGGTATAATGGATGATGTGGGTGGCTGAGGGGGGACAGAATGCTGGTATGTCTGGGGACTGTGGTGGGCAAAAGGGACATAGCCAGACAGGGGAATTCCCCTACAGCCCCATCCATGGAAACTTGGATACAAGCAATGGGCTGGTTGGGGCAATATGGAGGAAATGATATAACCAGAGGCTGCCCTCACAAATATGAAAACATTTGGAGGAAATGGTGGACACATTATGGCATGAAAGGCTAAGGAAGAGATTGTTTGGACCCGAGCAATTACCCTTATGCGGCAATGGGGTGGAAAGGGCTAGGGATCTGAAAAGTACTGCAATGTAGATATGAATCTAAGACGAGAAACTGTTATTGATGTTTATGCTGAAAAAATAAAAAAAAATATATAAAACAATTTCGTTCTGGAATTGATTACTGTAGATGGTAATTTTGTCTTAGACTCTTTGGAATCACGTACTATACTGACACGAGGGGTGACAGAGGTGTCAAGAGAAGTGTGACCCAATAATTTTCAAAGATCTCAATCTTTCGTTTTTCATGGGCTTGCAATCATTTGCCTGGAAAGAAAGTATCAAACTCTAGCAGAACATATCATAATCTTGCCTTGAAAATGCATCATATACTTTAACCCTGCATCATGCAAACCCTAGACCCCTCCTAATGTATCCAGGGCTTTGGGAGAAGCACCTGTTTACTGAGCAACCAGAGTTTAGGCTTAAACTTGCCATGCTCATGTTAGCAATAGTGCCTCGGAAGACCGCAGAACTAGATATGGATGCCTTTCCTAAATTGGTGTTAAGACACTGTCCAAAATGTTAGGAGATATGACACTAATAATTGTAGCTTTCAAAAACGTGTCACTTACATAGGAAGTTAGCTTCTTGTTGTGCGAAGGAATGTATACCTCCCTTAACACTTAAGGTCCTCCTCCTCGCTTCTGGAATTCTGTAAGAAGCTGAAGACCTGGATCTTCAACTAAGGCCCTGCAGACGACCTTCAAACCTGCTTCAGCAGCTGGATACCCCTCGGGTGATTAGTTGCGCTTTACAAATCCCAATCACATAACAACATAACATAACATGACATATATATGACTTAAAAAAGCTAATCCATTCCCGGCATACCCAGGAAAATCCAGACCATGGGCCAGATTTGCAAAGGATTATATGGTATTCACAAAGGGATTTACGAGTAGTATCTTTACGAGTGCCGGGTCTCTGCACATAAAAAGACATCACTTTTTATGTGCAGAGACTTTGCACTCATAAAGATACTACATATAAATACCTTTGTGCATAGTAAACAATAGTAAGCTTACATAAAAGTGTATGTTTGCCTTTCTGAATCAAGCCCCTAGAGTTTATCTTTGAATTATAATTGCTGAAGAAAGTTGTGACCTGCCATCATGCTGTGCTTGACATTAGTCATTCCAAATGCTGGCTGTGGCGTGTAGCACAGAGAGCCTTATTTCAGGTTTTAGAGAACTTTCATGGTGTGCCTGATGACGGAAAACAATAATGCTGGTAATATTGGATCCCTTCAAGTTACAGTAGTCCAGCCTTTATTGGTCTGACATTTGAAAGAAATCATAAGACTAAGTGGAATTACTTTATAGTAGGTCTCAGCATCCCTAAGATGGTCTCGCAGTCATAAGAAATGTATCTTATGGTAAATGTATCATCTATTGTACATAGGTGACACAGGATTCGGGTTGATGGCTCATTTGGCATTAAGGAGATATTTACAGATCCTGCATTTCTACACTCTGCGGAAAAGAGTGCCTTGGAGGTTTCTGAAACCCCAATATATTGTGGAATGCTTTTCAGGGCTTTAGTCACCTCCTACACTAGGATCTTATTTGACATGGTTAACTGGATATCAGTTGGTAAAAGTTGTTCTGTGATTGCCAGGCTGCAAACATAGAAGGTAGCCTCATTGATCTCAAGTTGTGGTTTTTAACCACATCATCTTCCTACAACTGTCTACATAGATATATTGCCCTTGTGTTAAATAAGTGCTATGCCCAAGGACCATATTTTTAAGACAACTACAGTTGCTGCATTTTTTGCACCCACATTGAGTCAAACAAAAATAAATCGGTGAAAAAGGCCGCCACCTGTGTTACTGATTTTTGCAGTATCAAAATACATTGTCTGCATAGATGAAATATTGAAATAATCTGTTTAATAGAAAATATATCCGGGCCCCTCAAATTGAGGCACTGATGTTATAAAACCTTCGCTACTGGGCCATTGGTGTAATCATATAGGCCTCTGGTCTTCCGGGAGACTGTCTGATGACCTCTATAAACGGACCTGGCATTTCCCAACCCGGAACCAGTTGGCCAACATCCACACACAATACACTACCAGTGTTTCCCTTCTGATTATTGACCTTGTTTGTACAGAGAAGCTGAAGACATATTAGATATGGGCTCTGGTATTATCTTTGATTGAACAACAACCTATCTCCTCGGGTCTTATCAATTCACTAAGGGCCTAAACAGGATCAGAATGTGTGATCTGTATCCAAACTCTCTCATTAATCAAACTAGTGTGTTAATCACCATAAGGGGAATTTATCCCTTAAGGACTAGAACCCTCACTCACCCATAGGTGACATGCTTCATCATTTGGGTTCCTCCTTACGATTAGGAAAACCTAGTCCTGCTGGGAGCTATGACTTCTTCACTTTTATGAAGGAGCTCAGAGATGTTTTGTTTGGTATGTTATTGAAGGGGGAGGATACTAAATCCCATATGTGAGCTTTATGGAGCAGCAAGGGTGCAGCACAAAGAAATAGAGAATGGTGTGATAAACAAATATGTAAGGAAAAGTGCATTAAAACTGTCTAGGTTGATGCACAAACACGATTTTATTCATGTGCTCAACCTGACAGGATTAAAAAGCAATGCAAATAAGTAGTGTAAATGTAGAACTACTTATAGCACAAGGTCGAAATGTTTCAGCCATATGATCAGTATTTAGTATCAGTGGCTTTCTTTGGGACCTACATGAATGGACAAGTGTATTTTGCTGCTGCTGGTATGTTTTGTAAAAATAAAATAAAATAGTGATACTAAACCGGTATTCCTGCGGCATAGTGTCTGGTAATACAGGGAATATCTGAAAAAAATGAGAGAAAGGAGAGAAAAGAGAAACACACAGATCCTTTAAAAAGTGCTCTGCTACTGACGTAATCTTCTGTCATCATCCTGTCAATAGTCATATGGATTTGCCATAAATAGTGCTGGACTTACCCTCAAAAGTAGGATATGTAGCCTCACCTCAACCTGGCAGGCAGCTCAGGGAAGGAGGCCCCGCTCTGTGGAAGAAAATTATAAAAAAAGAGAGAAACCCTCAATTAGACCATACAGGTTTTAATGGGGTAACTTGAATACTCCTCCATACTTAAAAAGTGCCAACTTATCACGCATTGTAGAACACATAAGTATACAATAACATAATGGTAGAACTTACTGTTATGCAATCTGTCTATCTATATGAAGGCTAATTAGATTTGTATTGTAGAGGTAGAGATTAGACTTCATACCTATATATTTGTGGATGCTGCCATTAGTACTATTGTGTTATGATCCAAAGACCAAAACTATAGTCCACAGAAACGTTGTTAATTAGGTAGTAGAGTCTCGCACAATACCACAATATTTTATCATCTCTAGGTACCATATTTTGATGGAATAGTCAAGGTGAGGCACTAGCATCTCTTTTGAAAGATGGGTAGTCAAATAAATCTTCAGTCCCAGGGAAAGGAATCACACCTGGTTATTTTAACTTTTTGCAAAATAGTACCACACAGAAAAAGGAGGGGGAACACTTCCTTGGTGAAAATAACTAACATCAAAATGATGGATGTCAAATAGATAAAGAAGTTAACTAGGAGACACAGCATAACATAGCAAAATCATGCCCCTTACCTATCCGTCGGTACCTCGTGCAGCAGACGAGTCTGCCTCGGGAGGTAAATAAACTGACCTTGATGTGCTCTTTTATAGTGTCTCCTTTACCAAACACAGGTGCCCGCGTTATCATTAGGCCCACTTTGGTGGCTTCCACTATGCCTGTACAATTAGTTCTAAGCTAGCATGCACAGTGTGAAGGCACTTCTTTCTGCGCATGCGCGAATACACAGGCATGGGATACTATTTTTCGCGCATCCGCGATATCTCGAGACTTTCGCTTGTTTGATATAGTATTAAATGTGTGGTTCTAAATACTCTTGACACCATAGCTAGGCTTCTGAAGTGGTGCACTCTTATATAACGCTTGTGTTTATCTTGCCGCTATGCCTACACAAGTAATTCTAAACGCGCATATCTATTTGACATCCATCATTTTGATGTTAGTTATTTTCACCAAGGAAGTGTTCCCCCTCCTTTTTCTGTGTGGTACTATTTTGCAAAAAGTTAAAATAACCAGGTGTGATTCCTTTCCCTGTGACTGAAGATATATTTGACTACCAATCTTTCAAAAGAGATGCTAGTGCCTCACCTTGACTATTCCATCAAAATATGGCACCTAGAGATGATAAAATATTGTGGTATTGTGCGAGACTCTACTACCTGTTTAACAACGTTTCTGTGGACTATAGTTTTGCTCTTTGGATCATAACACAATAGTACTAATGGCAGCATCCACAAATATATAGGTATGAAGTCTAATCTCTACCTCTACAATACAAATCTAATTAGCCTTCATATATATAGACAGATTGCATAACAGTAAGTTCTACCATTATGTTATTGTATACTTATGTGTTCTACAATGCGTGATAAATTGGCACTTTTTGAGTATGCAGGAGTATTCAAGTTACCCCATTAAAACCTGCATAGTCTATAATAGGGGTGGATAGGGCTACCAGACCTAGCGCCATACAGGGACTCATATTTATCTCGATGGCTATACTAAGAATTTGTTTGACCTCAGCTTGGTTGGATCAATATCCACCTACATTTCAACAATGGTGGACGCGTTTCTTAGCTGCATACAACCTCGAAATAGCTATTTATAGTCGGAAGGGCTTAAAGAAGAAAAAAAAGGGATTAGAAATTTGGGAGCCGGTCAGACTATGGGCAGGGAGACCAGATTAGCAATGAAACCTCGAATTAGTAATGAATGTAATTACTAAAAAGGAGATGTTCTTTGATCCTCTTTTTTCTTCTGTTCTTTTTTTCTCTCTTCCTATCCTTTGGTTTTGTGTAGCCTTATTTAATATTATCTTATTTGTGACAATACCAAGATGTTGCTTTTGCAAGTATAGAAAGTTGCCTGTATCGGGGGGGCCTTAGGGGTGGGGAGGGTGGGTCAATATAACCTCTGTAAAAACTCAATAAAGAATTGATTAAATAAAAAAAAACCTATATGGTCTAATTGAGGGTTTCTCTCTTTTTTTTATAATTTTCTTCCACAGAGCGGGGCCTCCTTCCCTGAGCTGCCTGCCAGGTTGAGGTGAGGCTACATATCCTACTTTTGAGGGTAAGTCCAGCACTATTTATGGCAAATCCATATGACTTTTGACAGCATGATGACAGAAGATTACGTCAGTAGCAGAGCACGTTTTAAAGGATCTGTGTGTGTTTCTCTTTTCTTTCCTTTCTCTCATTTTTTTTCAGATATTCCCTGTATTACCTGACACTACGCCGCAGGAATACCAGTTTAGTATCACTATTTTTTTTATTTTTACACAACATACCAGCAGCAAAATACACTTGTCCATTCATGTAGGTCCTGAAGAAAGCCACCGATACTAGATACTGATCATATGGCTGAAACATGTCGACCTTGTACTATAAGTAGTTCTAAATTTACACTACTTATTTGCTTTACTTTTTAATCCTGTCAGGTTGAGCACGTGAATAAAATCGTGTTTGTGCATCAACCTAGACAGTTTTAATACACTTTTCCTTACATATTTGTTTAGCACATCATTCTCTTTTTCTTTGCGCTGCACCCTTGCTACCCCATAAAGCTCACAAATGGGATTTAGTATCCTCCCCCTTTAATAACATACCAAACAAAACATCTCTGAGCTCCTTCATAAAAGTGAAGAAGTCGTAGCTCCCAGCAGGACTAGGTTTTCCTACTGGTAAGGAGAAACCCAAATGATGAAGCATGTCACCTATGGGTGAGTGAGGGTTCTAGTCCTTTAGGGATAAATTCCCCTTATGGTGATTAATATATTTTGAAAGTTTGCAAACACACTAGTTTGATTAATGAGAGAGTTTGGATACAGATCACACATTCTGATCTTGTTTAGGCCCTTAGTGCATTTATAAGACCCGAGGAGATAGGTTGTTGTTTATACTGTTTTAGGGGAACATTTCTACTCGCTGGTCTATAAATTTGATTCCCTGGGACCCCAACTCCACTTCTTGTTGTTACGATTATCTTTGATTGCCCAGCTCAGGGCCGAAAAGACTTGCAGGGATATTACAGGTCAATCTGGTATCCCTATTAAATCCTCCGTAAATGGAATCTTTCAGTTCCAAATGATTACATTTCATGGCTTTCGACACACTGTACATCCGACAACTAAATTCAGACAAGTTGTACGTGTCACTGTGAACTTGCAGGCTTGTATGCAATCACACTTAGTAAGCTCACATGCTTATGACCAACGGCCATCTTTAATTGTACAAGTGCTATTTTATAGAGGCGTGCTGATGTCGCGCTACAACAGGTCTAGTCACAGGAACAACACAGCTGAGAATTATACTAAAATACATTGCTACTCTCTGAGTATTATGAAGCACAGCAAATAGTATAATGTTCATCGCTGTGGCGCATAAACCACCATTGGCATGATTTTCCAGGTTAGAGTCCTGATGAATCCCACTTCTGTGTCCTTTGCATTGTATGGCGCGAAGGTATGCACAGGACGCCATTGCTAGAGGGCAGTTAGAGGTCGTGTTAGAGAGGTAGACACTAGAAGCATGGATTCGTCACTGAGCTGGGAGGGTGTGGTTTAGTGTGACAGAGGGGTGCATGTGTTGAAGACACATTTATTATATAATATGGCGTACACAATATCCCAGAATGTGCCTGGCATATGTAAGTGGTAGAATTAAGGGTAGGAGCGACTAAATTATGTACAACTATAAAGCTAGAGAAATGCAAAGATGCCTTTGTCACATTTTAGAAAAATGTCAATGCCGACCTTTGCCCCTGTGATTAGGGTCACTGGCTCCTCAATAAGAGTGATCGCTTCTGCCACGAGGACAGGCAGGAAGTGCTTCCTGTTTGATGAAGTGTCTGTGTAACAGCCATGAACAACTCAGGAACAAGCCTGCTTTACCCGTTTCACGGAGATAATATTTCCTGATTTATCAGAGGGGGAAAATAATTAGTAATTTGCGATTAACTGTTCTGCATGGCTATTTTGTTTCAGCGATTCTTTACAGAATGCTGCCTGGAGCCGTTTAAAAATGACTTAAGAGGAAAAAATAATTACTCTTTGTAACTAATGACTGTGTCAGGAGGCTGAAATGACCACAAAAAAATAGCATTAAGACAATAGACATCAAATTTTAGATTACCTTCCTGGTATCGAATTAGGGGGTGGTAAAAATGGGAAGGGAGTGATATACCTTTGTAAAGTGAAATGCTTGATACACTTGCCATAAAAGGGTCGATGAGGAAGCTATATTTCTGCCATAAAGATATTATCTGACGTGCCTGAAAACACAGGATTAGTTCAGTTGACTCACCTTACATGAATATTGTATTCTGCAGTCTGGGCAAACCACATGGGCTCATTGGCGCTTTTTTAAAATCATCAGTTGATTCAAAAGTGAGGCAGACCCACGTTAAAATAATAATAATAAAAATTAAAATAAGGTGTAATGGGCCGGTCTGCGCCTGGATCCTGGATCACCTTTGATAGGATACGCTGCCTAGAGACCTGATCAATGTGCCCTGTTACAGTGCATGTGCTTGTTGGAAGTGCAGGCGCAAATTTGCGCCTGCACTTCAAAAAGTGTATTAGTGAAAAGCGGATCAGCTATTTGAAGCTGCCGTTCCACCTTTCACTGTGCAGATGACAACACAGCCAGCATTTTAAAGGGCACAAAGTGAAGTGAGTGATAGCACCCACCTGCAGGGGGATGTCTGAGGGATCAGTGAGAATAAATGTCCTCTTCATCACCTCTGTCAGTGCACCTCCTCACAGCCCTTTTACCTCTGTTGCCTTTGTGACCATCAGCTAGATTCATGAAAGGAAATTGCGCTCGCAAAGGGCCAGATTCTGAGAATCTGGCCCTTTGCGAGCACAATTTTTGCATTTGGGATTCATCATCCCAAATGCAAAAATCGCTATTTGCGAAATCGCATATTTGCGAAGAATTGCATTTAAGGAATATCTATTAAAGATTCCTTAAATGCAATTCATTAACCAATTTTAAATTGCGAATTCGCAATAATTGGCCGGTATTTACCACGAAGTCTGACTTCGTGGTAAATAGCGAAAAAATAGAAAAATGCACTTTAGTGCATTTTTCTCTGTTGCATGTTACACACACACATGTCCTTTGGAAATGTGTGTGCAAAACACCTGTGTAAATTTGCATTTCAGGGGTGCTACAGGGTGTCCTTTGGACACCCCTGGCACCCTTGAAATCGCTATCTTATTTGCGATTAAATCGCAATTTATTTAGCGATTCCTACATGAATCCCGTTTTGCAAGTCCTTAATAGCGATTCCTTAATAATCGCTATTAAGGACTCGCAAAACGGCTCTTTGATGAATCTAGCTGCATGTCTCTAATATGGCACCAGAGCAATGACAAAGGGTTCTCTTGTTTGCAAGGGGCTATGCTCCTGCGCAAGTGAGGGAACACTCCCTCAGGACTGTGCCAGTGCACAGCGGCGTAGGAAGGGGCTGCGGGCCGTCCCGGGTGTCATCACTGAGGGAGGTGACAAAATGGCAAAAATATGTACGTATTGAAACTTTTTAGTTCAGTCAACAAGGGCAACGCGGCTGAACTCGACGTGCGGGGGGGGGGGTGACAAGAAATTTTCTGCACCAGGTACCACCGAACCTTGCTAAGCCACGGCCAGTGCAGAATGTGTGTGGGTGCTACCTGCAATACAATACATAAGGAGCCACACAATCATCTCTGGCACCGTCTGTAATACCAAATTGTCCGGGCGCAAAAAGCAGAGACATAAATGCCTGTTGCACACCCAGGACACTTACTATAATACGGCCCCCGGTTTTGGAGGTCTAGTCAGAGTTTGAATCTTTGTTAGCTAAGAAGGAAGTGGAAATTCAAATTGAATCTAGCTAATGAAGGAGCATTTATTTATTGTTTTCTGGGTTTTTGTATATGGGACACTAGACCCAACACAAGCATGACAGCGTGCTTAAAATACCATCCCACGACAGGGGATAAAAGATCAGCGTCACAGGAAATATAGAATAGTTCAGTGATGTTCACATCTGCTAAGAAGGCATTTGTAAGGCAGCACTTTTGAGTGCTCCACTCCAGATGGTAAGGTAGTTTTCCAAAGAAGGATTATTAGAGTTTGAATTTCTTCTTGAATGATTGCACTTCAAGCGGTATGGGGCTTTATATTTTAGAACTAACCTTCAGAGCTGGACCCTGGGGGGAAGGGGGAGATGCGGGACTCCCTGAGGTGTGCCAGTCGAACCGCAGACAGCAGCACAGGCTCCAGTATTCAATACATTGTCGATGTCTCTCTTTGTTAGAGGGCAGACATACTACTCTCCAAGGTGTGACCTCATATGTATCTTTTCACGTAAGTTGCTCCCGGAGAAGCATCATCATCATCTACCTCATGGGAGCAAGCCACGCATCCCAATACCATATATGTAAATATGTATTCATTAATGATTTTTGCTAAAAGAGGAACATGCATGCTCAAGTGTCTGACAGGTACTCAATAGTGTTCAATAAAGTGATTTGATGGTATTGAAGATCAGGCATGCACTTATTGGCCAGGATTTACTAAAGTGAATCTCAGCAGCAGCGCGCTGCACCATGAGTGGTACAAATGTGCAGTGCCGTATTTATACGAGTTGTGTGCTGGTGAAGTCACCAGCCACGCTTGTGCTAAAAAAGAGCGCTAAGCATTGCTCTGTGGTGCAAAGTTGACCCTGTTGTGCCTTGTTTAAGATTTATACTGGAAAAACAACCATAAGTATGAATTTCAATGGGAGGCTATCCATCCAAAGAATATCCACGTAAAATATTTATGTTTTTGTAACTGAGCATTTTATATGTAGGAATACCACGGGGTGCTCCCCTTGCCTTTCTTTTGTGTTTACTCTCATTTAGCACGAGGATGTAATGCTAAGCCAGGCTATGCTATTTTAGTAGATGAGGCTTTGTGTGCAAACCTATGGGTCTTTGTCCTGTATCCACTCTCTCACACCAACTTTACATAAACAATGAGGAGGGCTAGCGGTCTGCAATACGAAGCCTTTTGCACTGCGCTCACTAACTAAAAGTTGATCAGCTCTGCTGTCTGCGCCGCTCCGCATTACTATCAATATGTACAACAGGACTTACCCGTTGACCCAAGAGAACAAGGGTGCCAATCATATATTTGCAATAGTGTCCAAATAGGTTTCAATCCATGTAAAGATATCATTGATCAATACTTGGAGAAATGTATTGTTATGTGCAACAAGTCATTAAATTACGATATGGCCAAACAGCAATAGAAATACATTCCTTGTAACTTTTCATATAGTCGTTGGCAGCGCCAAATATATACAAGAAAGTGGATGTTCAATGTGTATGGTTAACACACTGTGCACACAAAACTCATATAAACTGTACAAAGTTGTTAACAGAGAAAAAGGAAAAATGGGCGAAAATGGGGGATAATTTTACAGCCTGAGCATGAAGAAAAATATATTGCTGGTAGGTGAGTTCCTAGGAAATTAATTAATCTTGCGAATGCCTGATCAGAACGAGGAGGAGACATGAGGATCAATAGAGTTCAGAGCAGCCAAGGAAAACTCAGGATCCCCAAGGAAAACTCAGGATCCGCGCTGAACAGTCACCGACATAAATGGAAATACCCATCAAATAGAAGCCGAGGTCCTCTATCAGTGTTCTTGCGCCAATAATTGGGTCTGAGTGGATCGTGCCTAGTCCGCTTATATCACAGTAGACAACTGAGCCTCTGAAAGAAATGGTCTAAACCTGGAAAAACCTTGGCTGTAGTATTAAGGCACGTTAGCATGGTGTTCTTCGGGGTTTATACTTTTTTGACCCATTGGCCTTGAATCACTGCTGTGGCCTGAGACCCACTGCCAGGAAAAAGTGCTCTCCAAGCTTCCAAGCTGACATTAAATTGTTTGCATAACAAGCAACCCAAACCATTGATGTAATTCCTCTAGTCTGGGTTTCTACTCTAGGTGAGGCATGCGCCAAGAAAATCTTAAAAATATGAAGAACAATAGGGAAACTGAGCTCAAATGCAATTTTACAGAAAGCACAGGGATTAAATTAGCAGTCACAATGAGGGTGCAACGTATCCCTCTCACACAAAACAAGATCCTATGTGACAGACTGACGCTGCACAAGACTAAGGGTCGATTATGCGTTTGGCAGTGTGGGAGCGGGACTACGATTCTTCGCCCCTTTCCCACACCACCAAACCAGTGTGTGCACTGCCTGCCAGATTATGACATTTACAGTCACTGGCGGGCCGTTCTTTGGATATCCCACGGCAGTTCCTATGAAATAGGCAGCGCAAGGGGAAGGTCAAAGGCAGTACCTGCATGGCATGGACTGGTGCACTCCAATCTGTGTAGGCCCCGCCAAGCATATTACGGCCTCAAGACCGCCGCGCCACCCTGGCGATTGCAGCGGTGGAATACCGGTCCGACTGCCCAAGCTCTAATAGGACAGTCAGACCACCGGTGTGGCGGTGCCCACACCACCACCGCGGCTACGGCGATAGCCGCAGTCGTAACTGGGTCCTAAGCTTCGCACGCACTGTCTAGACCTTCCTGAACCTTGGCATCTATCAGCCTCAAATATGGAATGCTATTTCTTCAACTATCCAACAGAACTTCCAAAATAGAGCATCATGCATGTCTCCTCAAGTACAGGAGTGAAAATCCACAATCATCTGATTATGGCAACAATGATTGTAGCAAAGAGGGGCAATCTGTACAAAAGGAAATATGCTGCCCATACCTCTTATGGTGACTTGTCATGCGAATGATCAAATTGGATTTGTTCAACTGAGTATCCAAGTGTCTTCAATCAGCCAGGGTTTTGGAGCGTTTTACAAAAGTGAAATATACTATAATTGGGAGCATTTCTACACAGAGCACTGGACTAGGAAGACATGTTCGAGCCAGCACGGTAGCACTTCTGAATTTTCTAGACCAGACATGGATGCCGACATTGGAAAACAGGCAGCTCCATAAGGTTGTCAAGTAAGTAAATATCTTCCTAGGAACCAAAAACCTGAAATATGCATTTGGTTTGACTCACTTTTTGTATGGTTTAGATTTTGTTGTTTAGTTGTATTAGTACATGTACTCTTGACTGTTTTTTCCCTTGCTCAAGATGTTTGCTTGCGAGCTTTACAGGGATTTGAATAATGTTGACATACGAGAGGACGGGTAGGTGCGGCTCCTTTGAGCAACCATCAGAACCTGAGTGATGGTACTGCACACTCTCGCCGTGACCCAGGCGGATTGTCCCAGACACACAGGAGGTTGGATCACTGGTGAGAATTCAAAAGACACCCGCAAAAGTGACCCTTCAGGGGACCCGTAGGTCATTGCAGTGCCAGCCCGACGAGGAGCAACATACCTATGATGAAGCATGACATCCCTTGGGATGTATGAGGGCAACAAGTAAGTGTCCCTCTGACTCTTCTTCCCATTCCCTAGACTGACTATATTCCTCCAGGATTAGTGACCCCTCACTCTGGTCTCTAGTAATATAACACAACATAAAGTGTGAAGTATTGTTTTATGTTCTGCAGTACAAACATTGTGAGGAGTATAGTACATGTCACAATATTTCCATTTCCAAAGATAATTTCCTCTTGAACAAGGAAACCAGCCTCATGACATCCACTCCAAACACCAAAATGCCATAACATGACCCTAGTGGTTGATAAAGCCAGGTAAGGAGAGTAACAAGTCTTGAGGGATGGTGCAAATGCCTGGAACATCTACTAAGGAAGTTGTATCTGATTCCAAGATCAACTCGTGGGGTCCTCATTTTTTTTTACAAAAGGTACTGATGGTGCCAAGGATTTAGGAATTTGGACCTCATGCTTCTTCCGTGAACTTCAAGGAGTTGAATCAGATCACAGCTATGCACGCTCAACATATGCACAGTGGAAGCTACCCATCTTCTTACGATGTCCTCAGCCAATAGAGGACATTTAAAACATAGCACAATGCGTAATGGCCCCCATGCAACAACTACACTCCTAAGCCAATACATTGATGGAAAATTTCATTCACAGTTTCAAAGCCCAGAAATCATTCAACTGCCACACTCTCCACCAATGCCTTCACAGCCTGATACCCCCATGGGGAACGTTCCATTCCATGGTTGCCAGACCACATTCAATATTACCATCTAGCATTCTGATAACCACAGACGAGCTTTCTTTTTCAGAGGCAAGAGAGGCACCCCTGTTGAAACCGGCAGCATGAGAGATCCATAAAAGTGTAACACAATCTACTTCTACCTGTCACCCCACCATACAAGCAATGTCACCACATGAGGATGTTTACCTAGCTAAGAGAAGGATGCTGAGGCACAACATCTCACTCCAGCTGCGTGCTTAGCATGATCACCCAAGCGGTCAAAAAACATATAAATTGCATACTAAGTATGACATGACAAGTGCCACACAGATTAACTGATCGAACTTACACCACAAAGAGAACAAATGATGCAGACATATGAAACCGCCATATGAGTGCCAGAGAGGATTATTTATATGGGGCATATTAACAACGGTCGGGGATAAAAAACGCAACGCGCACTTAGCGCTTTGTTATTTATCACCGTCTATCTCTGGAATGTATCGCCCTGGTAGCGCGTTATTAACAACGCGTTTCTCCAGGGCAATAAAAATTCCAGAGATAGCGGGGAAATCGCTGTTTTGCAGGGAACATCGCTGGTTTTCCCTTCAAAACAGCGATAACCTTGCTGATATGACCCTGTGGTCGTATCAGTATAATCCACCCCCTATGATGAGCATAGGTAAGTCAGGATTTTAGCAGACGTTAGTTTTTGGCGAAAACGGCAGTGTTAGCCAAAATCTGTGTTAAAATCCTGTGGGCTGCCTTGTAAATATCACGATGTGAACATCAGCGATATTTGCAAGGTAGTCCATCCGGGGTACGCCCAGTGACGCCCACTTTGCATGGGCGTTGGGAAAAAGGGTGCTAACATGTGATTATGCATGTTAGCACCCTCTTGTAAATAGGGCGATAGTTTTATCTTCGCTTTTTTGGCATTTTTAGCCAAAAAAGCAGAGATAAAGCCCTTGTTAATATGCCCCTATATTACGTTGAGAGGGAGCTAAATCTTGGTTATTGACATAGAGGAAAACTTTTTTAAAGCCGTTACTGAGGGACGCTGGGTTTATACAAGTTAGACCCGCATTGACTTATTTGCAACTTTTAAGTAGCTCTCGAGTAATGTTTGGTGTTGCAAATTTTCTGGTAGCAGCTGTACGGAAAAAGGTTAAGAGATCAACTATTTGAAATCCACACAAATGAATTTGCTTTTTAAATTTTCTACAAATTGTTTTAATATTTTTTAACTGGTAAACCTTTTTAACTGTTTTTTAAAAATGTTGAAATGTGATGTATTTATATGCACAAATGAACGAACTGTCACACATTTGCATTTATGATTTTAAATAATCGAATAAAGTACTTTTGACTGACTGACTGACATAGAATATCAATATCTGAGTACGCAACAACAGAATGCTGGGGTATTGATTGCTGTGCTCCAGCCAAGCGACACGTATGCCATTGTTTGAATGGAGAGGAGAGCGGTCACAAACGTAGCACCAATAGTTGTCTATTTTGAGTGCAGCAACACTTGAATAAACCGAAGTATGAGTATGACCACATACAATCTCCGTCAGACCATGCCACAGTAGTGTTTGTTTCTAATGTCAGGGGTGTACAGTAAAGGGTTTTATTACTATGACAATGTTTTCAACCCACCGTACACTAATGACTGTTTTAGAGAAAGGTGGAAAGTGTCACCATTAAACGGGTTTAAGACACTTTAAAGTCATTAAACAGCACTGGTGTGCTTTGTATAAAATTGTAAGAGAGAGTGAGTAAAAGTGGTTATTTCATACACACCAGACTGCTTAGTGTAATGAATTGATCGTGGTGATTCATTCAAAGGGGGAAGGAGGGCTAGTCTTTTTTTACGTGTAACTGTAGCGTGAAGAATGGAGAATACATTTTAATCCATAGTATGCTGATGTTAAACTGAATAATTCTTATTGCGTCATATTAAAAACGTTCAGTATATGCAGTGAATAACTGAGCAGAGTAGGCCACAATTGGTCAATATACGCAGATAGTTGTTTTTGTGGCATGGTCAGGGGCGGTTCCTCCACTAGGGCGGAGGAGCATCGCCTCACTGCTTTCTCGCAGTGTGAGAAGCAGAAACATAAAATGGTAATACCTTTCAGTTAGTACTATTTTATGTTTGGTTGTGGGTGGGCGGATAGGCGGGGCTGCTCTGCGAGCAGGCAGGGGAGGAGTGGTGTGCCTGCCCACTCCAGAGTGTGCAAAGACTGTTTGGTCGGCCCCTGGTGCCGCCCAAACCAGTCATGCACACTTTGCCCTTCTCCATGTAGGCTGCATTGCAGCCTATAGCAAAATAAATTATCCAGGCAAAAACAGTGTAGATAGCTGGCAAAAACTTAGTACAACAATATATAAACACAGGTAAAAGAAGATAATATAACCAATAATTATGATCACGTATAAAATTTAATAACATTGATAAAAATTGATAAACATGTTCAATCAAATACAAAAATATAGAGAAAAGCAATAAAAAAGAGAGTACAGTGTTCAATTATTGTAGTCTCTAGTATTGGGGGAAAAGTTCAAAACTGTGATAATTCCCAAAGCTGATCGTTGGAGTTGATGTCTGTCTGTCAACGCGTTTCGACACAAATGTGTCTTCATCAGGACATTATCAGCATATTTCTATAATTCAAAAGTGATAGAAATACTTTTACTTGTGTTTAAATAGATACAACTTTTCACAAGTATGATGGTTATACTATAACAGTTTGCCAGATAATTCTTACAACAATAACAAATTATATCGCAAGCTAAGGACACATAGGGAGAGGCTCATACATAATTAAGAGAGTTACAAAAAATCCTATTGAAGTTTTTCGCAAATTCAAAGAATGTTTGAAAAGAACATTCAACATGACAGATGATATTTACTTGATCACAGAAAATCCTATTGGAGTTTTACCGCAAATTCAAAAAATATTTAAAAAGGATATTCAACATGACAGATGATATTTGTTCGATCACATAAGTAAATTGTTCAAAACATCAATAGCATTTTGGTTTCCAAAACACAAATCCTAATAACTATTAAATTTCTAAGACTCAAGAAAGATAGGAGAAAAAGAAGAGTGAAAGGTTAAGTACTGAATTCCTGTCTTCCTATCTAGTTTTGGGATTTTATTAAAATAAACGGGGTAATACTTTATGTTGTTAACCTCATTATTACTTAATCAAAGACGGGTGTCATAAAGGGATGGCCACACTGTTTTAATATAATAAGAATATTGGTTGGATATTAGGGGCCCAATGTAGTAAGAATATTGGTTGTATATTGGGGTCCTAGGATTATGTAATTATGAAAACCATAGGTCTTTAATTGCATTGCAGCCTGCATGGAGAAGATGGCCCCCCCATTGGCTGCTGGCTAGGCGGCATCCTGATCAATTACAACGCTGCTTACAGCATTGTGATTGGCTTAGGGGAGGGAGCCTAGCTGCCGGCTTCTGCTTCCTGTCCCTGTGAGCAGGAGAGCAGGAGCAGAGAAGAAGTGGGACCCGGTCGGTAGAAAGGTAAGTTCCGCACCCCCACCCTTGAGCCATGCCGGCAGCGACTGGACATGGTCCATGATCCATTCCACAAATGTCTCTGCAGTGCAACCAATACTTCACAACTGAAGGAATGGCAGGAGCTGTGACCAAGAAAGAATCTGCTCTTTGTACCAAAGATGGCTGACACCACATAAGAGTGCATATATTGGAGAGTGCTAGGATACTCTGGCAGAGAAAAGAGATAGAATTAACCGAGAAGAAAAATACTCCATATTGCATCAATCTTGAAGACTCGAGGTCCAAAGAAGTGGTAGTAGAAAACCATACTCGGAATGACCAGAAAACAAGATCAGTCCATATATACCATATGCGGATGTATGTAGTCCTGCGAGCCATCTTGAAAGTGTTATTAGTGGTGGGACTATGTGCTCCTGAATAACCCCTAACTGACCATTAAATAATTCCAGCAAAGCCCTTCTGAAGGACAAAAAAGCTGCACACAATCAGCTATTGCCATTTGCTAATACATCCTTCTGAGGTTGCCCTGTCCCAATTGAATGTTACAACTTATCCCGATTCTGACGCTCTGCTGTCCTCCCTAACCAAAGTGAGCACAATTATACATCCATGGAGTTATGTCACATGCCATTTGAAGATTCTGTGGTATTTGTATTGCGTATTGTGGAGTGGTGTGGCTGACTGGTTAGAGGCGGCAGACCCGGAAGCAGAGGACGGTCCGGGACCAGGGTTCAATTCCCGACGCGGCAGACTCGTGGACCAGGGTCAGCGAACTCGATCATTCTCGCCTTGGTGCCTACTCTAACCAGGGATCACACTCGGCAACTCTGGGCATTAGCTTGCCTCATCTCCCCAACGGCCCCCCACATACGCCGGGGATGCCTGGTTTCACCTTGGAGATACCCAGTAGGGACCATCTCACAGGGAAAGCCAGGACGGACAGTTTCCCCAGCGGTCTACAGCGCGGAGATACCCCATGTGGGGTGATTCATGCGCTTTACAACACATCATTACATTACATTACATTACATTGTATGTGGGTGGTGCCAGGCAACAGTGTGGACAAGGGCGAGACGTAGGGGAAAGACCCATAGAAATGTGGGTATGAAGTTGCATGAGGCAGCCGGCATCTGCTGTGTTACTCATACCTGTTGGATTGTGAAAGACCAGTTGGTGACAGGGTACTCCACCGTTTGCAATCAATCAGTGTACAGCAGTTTTTATGATCGAGCATTTTTGGCCACACTTCCCCAGCAGCTCTTCTCCAAAATAAATGTCCTCCTTTCTAATGCTGCCTCCTCTACCAGACCTCTGTTTCTTGCCTACGCTGCTGAACCCCCGCCTGTGGACAGCCACGCCTCGGTTACCATTCCCCCAATTGGATGTGACCAGCTCCTGACAGCCAGAAGGATAAGTCTGAAGAAAGAGCGCGCTCATTTCCCAGAGAGGGTTACAGTGCCATTTAACCATGTTCTGCTGCTGCAAACATATTATTGGATATCATTTATCACAATGACATTTGTGTGCACTTTGAGGAGAACTTTTGCAGAATCTGTTGGATAAGTGCTTTAGCACGCACCCTTTGGCATGTTCTACCCAGGCACTACCAGAACCTCCTAAATTCGCCCTGTGACATGCATGCTCTCACATTTGCTTAATTCTAATATGGCGGCTTCCCCTGGGGCCTCTCAGAAACGTTCCTGTGTGTCTTGAATTTTGCCTCATATGATTATTGTTTAAGATGCAGGGATTGCCAGGTCAATCTCCCCCAGCCAATATTTTTCTAATGAAAAATGTAGCAGCGCACGACTCAGTAATCTAATCTATAAGTTACCTGCTCCACACCACAGTGATTTTCTCAGACAGAACTTCAATAAATCTTGTTTTCAGAAAAATGATATGAGGCTAATGCTATATTTTTGCCAATGAAGTGGCCTTTTTTTCACCAATTTGCATTTCTCGCCTTGGCAGCTCTTAACTCTCTATCAATCGAGTTAGATAAAGGAGGAAAGGAACAGAAAGTACATTTACATGTTCACATCACGCAGGGCAGCTGTATACTCCGGAAGATCCTTGACTGGCCCCTAGCTCCCGGCTAATCACATTAACAGATCTTTGGGGTTGTATTTACTCAAAAGGCTACTAAACTAAGAGCTGGGCTGTACGAAGCGTCAAGCAAAAGGTTCCTACCTGGACAGATTTTCTCGTTTTCATTGCTTTTTTAGGGCCCGTAACGGCGTAACGGCCAGAGCTGTCGAATTTGGAGCTGGGATCCCAGGTTCGAGTCTCTGCGTCAGCTCGACATCCTGTGATTCCGGACCAATCACTGAATCTCCCCCAGCCTACCAAAAATGAATGTGTCCTTGTGTAACAAAACTGGTGCTCATGTAAAGCCCCAATATCTTCGGGGCGAGTTCCCGCTATATAAAACTATAAAAAAAGAATAAGAATAATAAAGACGGATTCTAAATTCAAGAGCAGGCTGGCTGAAAATATATTTAGATACCAGTACTACAGACACACACAGTCACGCTGTCTCTTAGAAGTTCCTATATTGCTGATCAGCTCTTTTCAGAACCTGGGATGGTATCTTCATAGGTACATTAATTGGTTCGCTTTGTTTGTGCTCTCTTCTTCTAGGGTTTTGCAAGTTGCTATAAGTTTCCCATAACTTTGAGCTATTCTGAAGATTTCAGATTTTGACTAGGCCGTGAATTGTGTACCCATTTGCTTATGTCTTTAGACCTTAAAGCCTAGAAGACCTTATTGTGTGAAAGAGTTGGAATATTAAGGATTATTTATTTTAATTTTTTTTATTGAGTTTTTTTTTGCGTGAACCTGGTGCAAGAGCACTTTATACTGGAACAATCTAGGTTGCAGATAATCGACATGATCAATGTTTATAGTAGGCACATGGGTAGAAGCAGACCACAGCCAGTAAACAGAGGTGTATATAGTTTACCATAAAAATGGCCGACAGTAGAACAAACAGGATTGTGAGGAAGGAAAGAAAGAATGAAAGAATCCACTGCAGGAGGAGGAAGTCATAAGAACAAGATCATTCAACTAAATCCACATAGGTGCATCGTACATCATTCGTGTTAGGCCTAGGACTGGATGTTTCAAACCTCTTACTTTAGGAATAGGGATTTTATTCCATAGCCTAGTAGTAAAGCTCACTAATGCTGAAGCTTCATGGTGCTGTAGGACCATAAACCAGTAAGCACTGTGAAACAAATCAGTAACCACAGGGCACCCAGCTAGGTTTTCAACTGTTTCCTTCAGTGCTTAATATGAGCCAGTGGTTTCTGCTGCTCAGCACCGGCACCTCATCATCCACACGGGTGCTATTCATGATCACCAGTCAGTTAAGGCCACATTAATTTATGGTAGGCACAGGGAGATTAAGTGATTTGCCCAGAATCACAGGATGTTGAGTCGAGGCCGACACTTGAAACTGGTTCCCCTGCTCCGAAGTCGGCGACTCTGGCCATTACGCAACATCATCTCCCCACTTTCATGGTTAGTAGTTGGTTCTATTTTAGGTGGCGCTAACAGGAGAAATGGGCTTGTGCCAGCCCTGGCACTTCTACTTTTTTTTTTTTTTTTTACAAATTAACCACTGGTTTCCTTAAAAAAGAACAAAGACCGTTTCAATGAAGATAAACAGGCAACACATTCCACAACATGGCAGCACCAACAGAGAAGGCCTTATCTCCTGGCGAGCTGAACTCATGTCAACAGATACTTGAGAGTGGCATGTCCACAGGCAGTATTCAGGCGAAGTAGCATCAATGCTTAAAACTGTTTCTCGTTGTGGGAGAAAACCAACACATGGCCAATGTTGCTATTTGGCAGTAGTTGCAAACTCCATTGGGAAGGAAAGGAACAAATAACACAGGTGCAGTTGGGACTTCTCTGTATCAAGATCAACAAAAATTGTATGAATTGGCTGACTAATCAATCCAGTTCAATTTAATTGCAGTGTATTTCAGATCAATACAATTCATAAAAACATGAGCAAAATCTATACAAATATGTTATATAGTATGTGCAGTTCATAAGAAATAGTCATAAATCCATTAAAATACAGTATTCACTTACTCTATACTGCAGCCATTGAAGTCAGAGGACACACAAATGAGTAAAATACCCTATAATTAATACATCATCTAAAACCATGCATAAAATCATTGCGTCAACAACTTAGCTGCTATGAATTTCGCCATGTGGACTGTGCTAATACTGTGTATTCTTCATAGTGCAATGAGCTGCCATATTCTAAGGGGCAAATACTAGAGAGAAAACAGAAATAAGTAATAATCATTTGACTATCACATGCGCATGCTCCACACTTCAACATCTTAACAGTTTGGCCAACTGGCAATGTTCCTAGCCTAACATGGATGTGCAATGATCACATACAGGGTTGGTACATAGGTACCGACTCACAAACCATTTGCACAAGTATAGCCTAGTTATGCAAATTGCTTGATTTACAAATGTAAATTAATAATTGGTATTCAGTTAACATCGATTTCATTTCTTAAATTGCTTACCCAGGTATACTTACCTGTGTGAGTAAATTTTCTCTTAGGAGTGGGTAGGGGGTGTTACATAATTCTAGGATATTTTTGTCCACTCTCCCCTTTTCTCTTTGCACTCGCGCTTGAGCCGCTGGCGGCGTGGGTGTGGGGCGACCCCCTGGTGCGGGGCATTGATACAGGGAGAGGATAGGAGGAGCGCATCTCCCTGTATGCTGACGATGTCTTGCTCAATGCACACCGCCCCAGACAAATGTTCCATAGGCTCATCCACATTCTAATATCTTTCGGAGAGTACTCCGGCTACACCATCAACTGGGACAAGTCTCTAGAGTTTGTGCTCGCGGGAGCACCGCCGGTGTTGACATTGGCGTGTACAGATCTGCAAGGAGACGTTCAAGTACCTGGGTATATGGATCACGAAATCGGGCTTTATGCCCCTAAACGTCTATACACAATTGGATAGACTGAAAGGGGATGTCGCCCACTGGTGGTGTCTACCGGTGTCGCTTATGGGATGTGCAGTCATGTTTTAAATGATGGCCCTACTACGCGTGTTGTTTGCGCTCCAGAATATTCCCTTTGTGGTCTCGGAGTTCTTTGTCCATGCACTGGAAACGGAGCAGCGCACACTGCTGTGGGGGGAGGGAGCTCCAGAATCGCCATATGGAAACTGCAATTTGGTGTCTAAGAGGGAGGATTGGCAGTACCAGACCTCATAAAATACTACTGGGCAACGCAGCTGGTCAACATTAATGGGTGGGTGTTCTCCCCCACTGAGGAACCAGCCTACCGGGTGGATCGCATGGCCATGGGAAGGGGCAGCTATATTGCAACCCTGTACAGGAAGCAGGGGGCACCTCAAGTCTCCTAACCCATACAGAGACAGTGGTGGCAGCATGGCGGAAGGCAACTAAGATGACAGGATAGGAAGGTAAGCTCATGGAGCAGACCCCACAATGGGAAGGAGATTTTATGTCGGAAACTGCGTGCCTGAAAGGCCTCCGTGGCTGGAGCAACATCGGTATAGAACTCCTGGGAGATCTCTGGAAAAAGGGGAGGATGCTAGACTTTCCTGCCATGCAATCGGAATACTAGCTGGGGGAGGGGGAGTTTTTAAGATACTTGCAGGTCAGGCACACACTACACTGTCATCTGAAGGAGGGAGAGCAGTTGCTCATTATAGGATAGGCTTTTGCTTAATCCAATGGTGGACAAGGCCATCTCACTCACATACATAGAACTAATAAACAACACGCCAGATCCCTTGGGACCATTACGGGAGGCCTGGGAATTAGACGTAGGGCTCCTCGAGGATGACGACTGGGCGGAGGCCATACAGAGCCCAGAGAAATAGCAGTTAGGGCACGGTTCTGCCTAATTCAGCCCCGGATTCTTCATCACTCCTATGTCCCTAGGACAATGCAGTATTGTATTGGCTACTGTGGGTCTGACAAGTGCATGCAGGGATGTAACAAGGCTGGGACGTTCTTTCACATTTCATGGGCGTGTCATCTGATACAAAGGTACTGGGAAGCCATAGTGCATATCATGTCCGAGGTGGTGGGCTCCACGGTCCCCGCAGACGCCAGGTGGCTTATTCTGGGAGTGACAGAGGAGGTAGTGTGGCCCAGATGGACTACAACCTGGCTTGTGTTGGTGGGCGTAGTGGCGAAACAAAATATAGCCAGACTTTGGGGGGCTGGGGAGGTTCCGTCAATAGAGGGCTGGAAAAAGGATCTCGACTGATGTCAGCAGGCAGAACACGCTGTGTATCAGAGTAGAGGGTGCCCTCGTAAATGGGAAAAGATCTGGGAGGCATGGATGACATACCGGGGGGACCTACTGGCCGATTGAGTGGTATTGCTCACTACGGTGCGGGAAGGCTCTGGGGTGAACCGGGAGTCCATGGGCTATTAGAGAACTAAGAGATCTCTACAGCATGAGTGATGCGATATAACTGTTTTGTCTGACCCACTGCTGAGCATATTGTCTCATTGAATGGAAAGCATTTATTTTTTGTCTATAAAAATGTTTAAAAAAAATCCAGGATATTTGTGCCCGCTCACAAACTACCTTGCTTTAGGTTTTTACAATATTTTCCATGGAACAGTCCTACCCTAAAACAGTCAGATATTTATTCCTGTCAAGGGCGGAAGTAGATACATGTTCAGGGTGAGAATGGGAGAGACATCATACAAAAAGGTGGATATGTAAGGGAAGGGGGGCCACCATGGTATAAATTAGTTTTAAAATGCAATGGCACTACAGCTTTACATTTATGGATGTGTACAAGTACACCATTCAAACAATGTACATTTACACATGCAAGATGCATTTGCATGTTCAATGAAGGAACTCAAAAAAGAATACTACAGGGAAACTGGGCTGTTGCTGCTTCCTAAGTATAATGCTGGAGCCCTTTGTGAATTTGAAAAACTCAGAAATGTACTCCAAACATAGATAACCTATGGGTGCAATACTTCATCTTTTTGAGTGAATCAGGCCACAGTATGTAAGTAGGGTGTATTTCATTAAGCACTTCATTGCAGGTATCCCAGAGAATTGGCTGGTCACTCTGGATATGAAACCGGGGGTACAGGTAACTCCAACAGGTACAAGTGTGACCATGAAGGGCCCATTAGAAATGAGAAATGATCAATTCTGATCCTGGTTCCCCTTATTACCTTCCATTTGGCCCAATTTGTTTCATTCGGTGCCACCACATGCTTTTTCAACAATTCTTTTAATTAGTTTTACATTCGCATTGGTACGAAATTTCAGTCTTACCACTGATTTTTCATTGGCATGCTTTTAAATTGTAGTCTCAGGGTGAAATATCCACGTAGAATTACCACAGCACTTATAGTTCCGACCGGACAAGTAACTCCTGTTACCAGCCCTATCAGAATTAAAATAACACTCATAACGGATGCCTAAATATCTGTATTTCGTAAAAAACATGAGGGCCCTACTAGAGGAGCTTACTGACATTAGATTAGGGCCGTCGATCTACACCCGAAACCATGTATGAACCTCTGGCACCTCTCGTTTGACGCTAAAAACCAAAGTTCACCAAAAGTCCATCAGATTGAAGTTCTGTTCAAACTTTTAATACGAAAGAACCACGCGGCGCAGAATACATCAATTTCCAACCAGTAGGTTTGATTCATATTCTGTTTGATCAGCACTGGTCCTAGTCAATACTTCTCTGACTGCATTACCATAACAAAAGCCCTTGGGATAAGATCAAATACAAATCCATTAAGCAATGGTCATAAGGCTATCTGGGGTTCGATCCTCACTAGAACTTTTACCTCATGCAGCAGGGTGGGTGCTGTAGATTGTGGCAGCTGCAACAGGGTTTTAAATTGACGTTTTTGATGGAGTCTAGAGAAAAAAACATCTTCACGCCCCTATATTCCAGCTCCACACATGGCATACCAAAGAGTTTGATTTAGAAACCGCTCAGGAGTCGAAAATAGACTTCTCCCAAAACTTTTATTATGTTCAGCCAGGTCTGGCAATGATGCAGTCAAGGATTTAAAACCTGACCAGATTATTTTCATGATGATGAAACGTTAGCCTTGAGAAAGTCAAATTAGCTAACCTGTCTAAAATGTTGGTCAAGCAATACCCTTTTATTGATGAGCAGCAAATTAGCCCTTTAAAACGTTTACCCTGAGGGGGCGTGGCCAAGATGGCGGTGTGAGCAGACGTTTTATCGCTGCTACCGCATCTCTTCTGGCCCCGGGTGACTCCCCGCCGGGCCCGGACCCGACACCAATGCGTCCCTGAGGGGCAATACAGCGGCCCGGCGGTGCCTAGATTTTGGCGACTTTGGACAGGCTAGACGCGGCCTACGGGAGCTGGGAGAACGACAATGAGGCCGCGAGGGGCGGAGCCAGACAGCCAACGCTACGGCGGCCCCGGCGGGCAGCGGCGGGTCCGACCCACGCGGTTGTGGTGGTGGCGGGCTGCCTCGTGATCTCCTGAGTCTGGCGAGCCAAGTGCCGCCATTTTGTGAATTGGCCCGGTCCTGCGCCCTACCACATGGCCTGAAGCTGAACATTGACTGCCACTTCTGAGGTGAGGTAAACACCTGTGCGGCCTTCTCCCGAGTGCTTGAATTAATTGGGGAACCCCTAGAGGCAAGAGCAAGTGGTTTGAGTGGACACTGCGGCGGTCCGCTGGGACTGGTCACTACACCGCCGCTGTACAGGGCCTAGAGTTTGGAGCTGCAACGTACTATCGGCCCGGTCTGCCCCGCTCCGTCCGGTTCTGCTGCCAGGCCCGAGGGGTATGGCCGCTGGTAGGGTGCGCAAAGACAGGACCATTAAGGACTTGCTCGCTCCCGCCATAATGGGGAAGAAAACCGACCTTCAAAGTGCTGGAGCCCAGGCGGTGCCCACTAAACCGGTGGCCGGATCGCCGGGCAAAAACTCCCAAAGCACGGATGAGCCTGTCACCAGGTCCTTCTTGGAGTCTCTGTTTAGCGGACTGAGAGAGGACCTCCAACTCCTTAAGACGGAACTGAAGGGTGAGATTCGGGAACTACGGCGAGACACAGACGCCATTGGGGAGCGGGTAGCCGACCTCGAGACGAAGAGCGACAGCCGTGATGTCGAGATGGAAGCACTCCAGCAAGAAATTATCCGCATTCACGACCAACAAGTTGACTTACAATCGCATGTTGAAGACTTAGAGAATCGTTCTCGAAGGCATAATATTCGAATCCGAGGAGTGAAGCATACCCCGGACACAGCGGACCTCTTCCAATTCACGACAGGCCTCTTCAACCACATTCTGGGCCGACCGGCGGACTCCGTTATAATCCTAGACAGGGCGCACCGGACGGGCCCGCCCAGGGTCTCTGGTGCCCTGCCAGCAGATATATTGGTGTGCGTCCAGGACTTTCGCACCAAGGAGGAGATCCTGACCAAGGCGCGACAGCTAGACCCCATCACGTATGGTGACCACTCACCAACGCTCTTTCAGGACCTCGCCGCCATCACCCTGGAAAAACGCAGGTCGTTGAGACCGGTCACTGCTGAACTGAGGCGACTTGGAATCACCTACAGTTGGGGACACCCGTTCCGCCTAGTGTTTAAATGGGACAATAAGATACACCAGCTGCGGTCCTTCACTGATGCTTGCCGGTTATTGGGCATTGAGGAACCCGAGTCGGAGGGCGGCTCGCAATCCGGGAGTGCCCCGGAGACTGGCTCTTCTAATCGATGGCGGCAGCAGAAACGGCGCCACAGGCCGCGTCGCCCACCCCAGGAAGAGATTCACAAAGGTCAGAGAGCGGCGGTCGAGACGGCGGCAGCAGAGCTGACGGCAACGGATAACGGCTGATGGACGGGAGCCGGGGGCCCGGGATCCCTCGGGCCAGTCGTGGATTGCTTCGGCGGACGACGGCGGGAGGAATCTCGATGGAGGCGGACACATTCCCCTGCTTTTTCCACTCTTCTGTGAGAGATGAGGGACAGTATTGTACTTTGGTGGCTCGATGTTTTGTGGTTTTCACTTTGGGGAAGTTGGGGGGGGCGGGGAGGGAAGAAGGGGGGGATAGGGGCAGAGTAAGGGTAGTTTTGGTTGTGGGCGGGGGAGGGAGGGGTTCCAGGTCCAGGGGGTTCCGCAATGACAGGCAGGTGGGCATTCCAGGTTGTAAGGGGCAAGTCCTTGCTGGGCGCGACTCAGCCTGGTCCCAGAGCCTGGCCGGGGGGGATTGTGTGCACCAAGGGTCAACATGGGTGATCAGGAGAGAAGGGTACGGATGATGATTTATGGCTTCCACTGAGGTACGCATCCTCTCGCTGAACGTGAGAGGTCTCAACAACCCTATCAAACGCAAGGCGGTGCTGTCGTGCCTCGAGCACTCACAAGCTGACATCTGTCTCCTCCAAGAGACACACTTACTGCAGAAGGATTGCATACGCATGAAATCACACGCCTTCCCACACCAGTTTTTTTCGTCCACACCACACAAGAAAGCTGGGGTTGCTATACTAGTGGCGAGAAGGTTCCGGGGGCGGGTCCAGAAACAGTGAGCGGAGATCAAGGGGAGACTCTTGTCGTGCCACTTCTCACTGGGGGGATCTGATTTTACGGTCTGTTCGGCTTACGCCCCTAATGAGGGACAGGAGAACTTCTTTCATGACGCGCTTAACATGCTGGCGACCTCGGATGATAGACACATACTGCTGGGAGGGGATCTTAACCTAGTGTTCGACACCACCCTAGATAGGTCAGCGCAGCGCTCTACACAGGCCGGATCCTTATCTGAGGGAGGGTTGGCGCGACTGAGAGAGCTGGGCATGGTGGATCTTTGGCGCAGTTTACACCCGGGCATCAGGGCTTACTCATACTTTTTGAGTGCACACCGCACTTACGCCAGGCTAGACTACTTCTTGGCCTCTACCTCCTTACATACCCTGACCTCCACGGTAGAGATAGGAGTTGCATCCCTTTCTGACCATGCTCCCCTGTTGGCAACTTTCCTCTTCCCGCCGGTGCAGCGACCACCTCGGTGCTGGCATCTGCGGGACACACTGCTGCACCGCAAAGAGGTGCCGGAGAAAATAATAGGAGCGATCCACGATTACCTGCTACATAACACCGCGGCGGACACCTCCCCGACCACACACTGGGCGGCCTTAAAAGCAGTCCTCAGGGGGGAATTCATAGCCTTAGCTGCGGCAGAGAACAAAGCGCAGGCGGAGAAGAGGGATGAACTGACGCAGAAAGTTAGGGAACTGGAGGGCATGCACCAGAGGACGTGCGCACCGAGGATCTGGAGGCAGTTGACCCTGGCTAGGAAACAACTGAGTGCGCTGGACCAAGACAGGGCGGAATTCGCGGCACTGAGGGTGCGCCACATGTACTACACCGGGTGGGATAGGTGCAGGCGCCTTTTGGGACGGGCACTCAGGGAGAAACGTCAGCACCAGGCAGTGCAGGAAATCAGAACGACCGGAGGTGGCCTGGCCACGGAGGACAGGGAAATCGCAGCCGCATTCGGCGCTTTCTACACCTCATTGTACTCAGGGGAAGCGCTAGATCTGGCAGCGAGTGACCCTTTTTTGGACTCTGCCCAACTACCAGCGCTTACCACAGAGCAGGCGACGGCCCTGGATAGCGACATAAGGCCTGAGAAGGTAATATCGGCCATCTCTCTGCTCCGGCTGGGAAAAGCCCCGGGGCCGGATGGCTTCGCGGCTCTCTTTTATAAGAAATTCTGCATCCAGGTGGTGCCGCTGCTTACCAATCTATTCAATTATCTTTTGGAATCCGGGGCTATCACGGGGGACTTGCTTGATGCCACCATTTCCGTGATCCCTAAACCAGGGAAAGACAAAACGAGCTGCGCAGCATATCGGCCCATCTCGCTTCTCAATATCGACTTGAAGCTCTATACGAGTATCCTCGCCGCGAGACTCGGCCCACTGATGCCGAGACTGATCGACCCGGACCAGACTGGGTTCATCTCGGAACGCCAAACCATCGACAACACCAAACGGGCACTACACCTTATAGAAAAAGCCACGCGTACGGAGGGGGAATATATGCTGCTGTCCATCGATGCGGAGAAGGCCTTCGACCGCGTCCATTGGCCGTACTTAGAGCGGGTTCTGATATGGGCCGGATTAGGCGACCGTTTCCGTGCCTGGGTGCTCAATTGTTACTCTAGGCCCTCGGCGACAGTACGGGTCAACGGGTACTCGTCGCCCCGCTTCCCTATAGAACGGGGCACGAGGCAGGGTTGTCCCCTCTCCCCCTTATTATTCGCCCTATATATGGAACCCCTGGCACAGGTAATACGACTTACCCCGGAGATCTGCGGCATCAAGATGGGGGCCTTTACACACACCATCAGCCTATACGCGGACGATGTTCTGTTGTCCCTCTCCTCCCCTCGTGAGTCCCTCCCTGCCTGTGTAGCTGTACTTGACACCTTCGCGGGGGTGGCTGGTTTTAAGGTTAACCTCAGCAAATCCGTGGCGCTTGACCTCTCCTAGAGGCGTCCACGAAGACATTCCTAGAGGGCCTCTTCCCCTTCCCGTGGGCATCAGAGGCTGTCCAGTATTTGGGCATACAACTGGCTTCGACTTTGCAGGGCACGGTCCACCTGAACTATGCGAAACTGAGAAACACGATACGATCGGAGTTGGGCAGGTGGAAACACCTTCCCCTGTCGTGGCTTGGCAAAGTGGCAGCGATAAAAATGACAATTCTGCCGCAAATACTGTATTTATTCAGAGCTGTCCCTATGCGGCCGCCGGAGGGGTGGATTCGTCAAACGCAAGCGGAACTGGCCAACTTCATTTGGAATGGACGGCGCCCACGCATGAAACTGCGCTTGGCAATGCTGCCTCCTGAACAAGGAGGATTGGGCCTCCCAGATCTGCTCCTATACTTCCGAGCAGCACAGTTACGAACGCTAGTGGAGTGGAGCAAATGGGAATCGGAGAAGCACTGGCTCTTCCAAGACCAGGCAGTGGCGGGTCGCACTTTGCAGGAGGTACCCTTCCAGCGGCGGCGCCACCGACCCCCGAATCTCTATGCCTCCTTCATTACGAGGACGCCCCTGGAGGTCTGGGACCAGGTGAGCATACCGCATGAACTAACGTCCTTCCCATCCCCGCTGACACCCTTAGTGTCCAACCCGGATTTTGGTCCCGGCATGGACGCGGTGGCTTTTGCGAAGTGGGGCCCTGCGGGTTGTAAAGTATTGTCCCACATCTATGCCGAGAAGGGAGCTATCCCCTTTGATGCCCTCCGCCGGGAATTTGGTCTACCGGAGGAGGAACGTCTTCGCTATTTCCAGGTGAGACACTGGGCGCTCCAACCCACTGTCAGAGCGGGGGCTGACCGCAGACTCAGCGACTACGAATACTGGTTGCTTTCTAGGAAGAATGACCGCGGCCTAATATCGGACCTTTACCGCATGCTCCTGGGCAGATACGCACACATTCACAATGCAGGAAGGGCGAGGTGGGAAAGAGATTTAGAGCGCACACTGAGTAATAAAGAGTGGGAAGGCATTTGTTATAGGGCCCGTCATTCTGCGCACCACATGGGACTGACGGACACTCTCACTAAACTGGCCACATACTGGTATTATACCCCTGAAAAACTACACGAGATGGACCACACAAGGGATGCACTCTGCTGGCGGGGCTGCGGGGAGAGGGGTACACTAGTACACTTACTGTGGGGCTGTTCGCACCTGCAGGCTTATTGGAATCAGGTGCTTGATGAAGTGGATCTACACTTGGACACCACCATCCCGAGGTTCCCCGCTTATGTGTTGCTGGGCTCCCTCAATCCCATCACTTATCCCCTGCGCTCCCACAGAGGAAGATTGATAGCTATAGCCTTGGGATCGGTGACACAGAATATCCTCACTTACTGGCGCACCACGCATGTCCCCACTTTTCAGGGCTGGCTGCACCGTCTCTGGTACGTCCTGGGGATGGAGAAACTATCACTGATTGCTAAGGGGGAGGGCGACAAATATCCGGAATTGTGGCAGCCCTTCTTGACGCTCCTGGCTTCTGAATTTAGAGAAGTGACCTGCCCCAGATACCTACGCCTGTTGCGGCTGTCTCAGCCGGTTTCGAAATTTGGCTGGTCAACACACTGTTGACACAGACTCAGTTACGCACAACCTTATTACAATGTCACGATCAAACTACACTTCAACCATCATCTTCATATTTTTAATTCATATGCATCTTAAGTTTCATTCAAATTTTCCAAAAGTATAATGTGGACATATGTTCATTACAATATTTCAAAACAGATCCATAATAATATGTACAATGTAGAACATTAGTTTCTTTGGTGTACATCAGATTTCGCCCAATGCATTTCGGGACAAAAGTGGGGTCCCTTCGTCAGGGGCAATGCTGTAAAATAACAGGTACAGGCGCATAAGTACAGTTGTGTAATTGTATGTATACAGTTAAGTTTCATGGTTCATCATGTCATTTCTTTAAAAAAACCTCCACCTAAAGGAAACACCCAACGTGAATATTTAGAGTGAACAGTAACCTCAAGTAACCAGAAAGTGTTACTCACATATGTACAACAAAATCGTGTCTTCGTCTGAGTTTCCCAAGTCAAACACTGTTCTTTAAAGAATACACGAAGAGACAAAGAAACCTTGTCAGCTCAGCCTTTCAAATAGATATATCAACCTAAAAACTAGACACAAAGTGCTTCAACAAGGTCATGTTCGAAACGGTTCAAATGTAAATGCATACCTGCTTATTAATCCAGCCAGACGCTAGGTGTAAGCATTCTCTCTCTGGACACGTACTTCCCCTTCGCGACCTGTGTGTAATATAACCCCATTAGAAGGTCGTCAAACTACATGACCGCGTTCTAACTAACCACGAGGCTTAGCTTCAAGGCTTCACTTCTTACCTAAAGTTCCAAAAACGTGGCTCCCGTGTAGACCTCCGTTCAAACCATCCAGCGTTAGACGACACCGGCGTGTACAAGCATATCTCGTTTCCTGGTATAAACGGTATATCGTATCACGCTATTGGCTGCTGCCTAGATTGTCTGCACCAATGAGAAACAGTATCTCAAACCTTACCATCCACGTCACTGGTAACTATGGAGACCACTCTCCCGACACTCCATCGGCAAAATAGCGTCAAGATCAATCAAAAGAGTTGCTTCGATCCCGTTATACTCCCGTGTTCTATTCTATGTGTAACATGAGTTTGAATCAGTAACTCCACCATCTAAATCGACTCCTCCATAAACTATAAGCACCCGAATGTAACTCTGTGCACCCTATGGGTATAGGCTGCCAAACTAAAGAAACGTGGTCATTCCGTCACGTGTTATTCAACTTATCAACAACTTTATTGAATAAGTTGCTACATTACGTCCAGCTCTACGGATCACACCAAGCCTTGGCTACCACAAGTCAGTATTTTCATTGAAGAGAAGAAAAAATAAAAGGAAAGAAGGAAAAAGTGAATAAACCAAAAATATGTGTGCAAAATAAATAAATAAATAAAAGCATAGTCATGAACCAACATTATTGCATAGATCAAATCAAGACTTACAATTATTTACATTCCAGACAAAGATATGAATTTAGTCATTTCAAATACAGTCATTACTTTTTACAAAAAGCTACTTAATTCAATCCGGTCATTCAGTCCCCCGGGGATCAAAGTACCCAACATTTTAATCCAGAATGATTCTCTCTGTAACAGTTTTTTATGTTTGTCAGTACCCTCTTTTACAGACACTATTTCAAGAATGGAGAATCTCATTTGTGCTATAGTGTGTTTTTTGTCTAACCAATGTGTTGCTAATGGTGATGTTAAGGATTTATTTCGAATTCTGCTTTTATGTTCCGAAATGCGTATTTTCAGTTTACGCTCGGTCTTTCCAACATATAAAAGTCCACACGGACATTTTATTGTGTATATGACTTGATGATTGTTGCAATCTCCATCAAATTTCAGTTGAATATTTTTACCAGAATGAGGGTGACTAATTGTGTTTCCAACAATCACATTGTTGCAATGCACACAGTTTGCACATTTTTTCATGCCCTTAAAGTCCTTCTTTTTCATGGTTTCAGGATGTTTGAGTAATTCTTTCAAGTTCTTTGAACGAGTATATGCGAACAGAGGTTTATCTTTAAAACTGTTCTGAAAATCATTTTCTTGTTGAAGAAGCTCCCATCTCTGGTGTATGATGTTTTTGATTTTTTGTGAATTCACAGAAAATTTTGAAACAAATACATTGCGTTGTTGAGTTTCCTTATGTGTTTGTACTAGTAAATCAGTGCGGTTCTTGTCCATTGCTTTTCTTTGTGCAGTATCCAGGAGATCCATCGGATATCCTCTCTTTTTGTAGTTTTCTTTATATTCACAGATATCATCAAGGCATTCATTTTGTTTAGTTACTATTCTTCTGATCCTCAAGAATTGAGAATAAGGAAGGTTTTTCAATAGATTCTGCGGGTGGAAGCTTTGAAAAAGAAGCATACTATTCTTGTCAGTGGGTTTACGATATAGGGACGTATTAATCTGTGTTCCATCCAATTTGACCATTACATCCAAATATGCTATTTGGGATCTGCTGACTGTATGCGTTACTTGTATCCGTGGATTTCTTGAGTTCAAGATGTCAATATTTTGTTGTAACTGCGTTTCTGTTCCAGTCCATATCACAAAAATATCGTCGATGTAACGACAAAAAAATCCAAGGTTTTCTGTCCATTCTTTGTGAGCGAAAATATGTTCGTGCTCAAACTTTGCCATGAAAGTATTAGCAAATACTGGAGCCCCAGTAAAGCCCATTGATGTTCCATTCAACTGCATGTAAAATCTTTCCGACCATTGGAAATAGCTATTCTTCAGACAGAACTGTGTTAGTTCTAATAGGAACACCGGGTTGATTTCCATCTCAGGATGTTGAAGTAACATCCACTCTTCAGCTTCAAGACCTTCAGTATGACCAATCGATGTATATAGTGACACGACATCTATAGTACAAAGAGTGTACTCCCTTTCTGTATCCAATTTAATAGATGCCAACTTCACTAGAAAATCAGTTGTGTCTTGTATATATGTATGCCACTTCTGGATAAATGGTTGTAAGAAAAAATCAATTACTCGTCCTGCTGGTTCAAAGATAGAATTACAGCCAGCTACAATAGGTCGAAATGGTGGGTTTTCCAATGACTTGTGTACTTTAGGTACCATGTAGATCTTAGGTCTGTTTGGATTTTGTGTCATCAAGAAATTTGCCATATTTGGTGTAATCCAGTCTTCATCTGTTGCTTTATTTATCAGAGCTTGCAATATCTTTTTTATCTCATTCGTTGGATCTTGTTGTAACAACAGGTAGGTGTTGGTATCATTAATGTGTTCTTCTACTTTCCTTTGGTAGTACTCAGTGTCCATCAATACCAATGCACCCCCTTTATCCGCTTTTTGAAAGGTTAGTTCTGTGTTCTTGGATAATTGAATCAGAATGCTTTTCTCCAATCTGTTTAAATTATTCGATGTTTTCCTGTTATGTTTGTAGTTCAGTTTTTTTAAATCCTTCATTACCAATGTCTCAAAAAGATCCAGTGTCTTGTGTGAAACAGGTGCTTCAAATGTGCTTTTTGGTTTAAAGATTTCTACCTTTTTCTCTCCTTGATTTTCATTAGTAGAGACCACATTGTCAAAAAAATTCCTTAATTTCAAATTCCTCATGAACTTGTAGAAAGCTATCTCGTCTTCGAATTTTGAACCCATGTAGGTGGGAACAAATGTTATGCCCTTGTTAAGGATTCTCTCTTCGTGAATGGTTAAAGGATGTTTAGAAATATTTATGATGAGGGTTTCCCCTGACTCCGTAATCCCTTTTTCAATTGTTTTTCTTTTTCTTTGTCCTCTCCTTGTTTTTTTGTGGTTTGATCTTGTTCCGGTGGTCGATCTATTTCCACAACCTCGGTTAAAAAAGAAAGAAACCTGTGGACTTGAGGTACTGGCTTTATCTGTTTGAGTTATAATTAATGCATGTGGTGTCTTTATCGGTGGGCGTGATGCATCTATATCTCGATCAGTGGCCAAGCTTTCCTCTGAAGAAGTTGTAGTTGTGGTTGGTCGTCTAGTAAAGCGTCTTTGGGCATACACCTCTGCCCAGGTGTATGCCTCATTCAACTTGTAGTCGATTGTATCTCGCTTAAATTTCCTCAATTTTGTCTCCTGCAACTCCTTTCCATATTCATCCAGTTTGATATTCAAATCGCTCAAGAATCTGCCAAGTTCTTCCTCAGTCATTCGTTCAGATAGGTCAGACTTGATGGTAAAAATCTCAGTTTTAAGTTCATCTATTGTTTTTGCTAGCTCTTCGATGATAAGAAGAATCAAATCCAATGAACATTTATTCAGTATTTGGTACCATTTTTCCATGAATTGTGGATTGTTTTTTAGACGATATAACATGGGTTTAATTGATAATCTGAGTCCCCTCGGTATTCGTTTGACCTTATGGTATTGAACCAGAGTTGATGCATGTAATCTCTGATTGAGTTCGCGTCTAGATGCAAATTCCAATTGTTTCAATTGATGTCCTATAGATGTGCTATGCGCCTGCAGATTGGTAACTTCACTGATTAAGCCATATACTTCTGTGGCTTGTTCTGTTGTATAACCTCTTGTAGTCGCCCTATTGTCTGTTAATGATGCTATTGATTCAAAAGACATCTTGATACTACAGTGGGTGCTCTGGTGCTATGGTGGGTAACGTGAGTGAAATTGAACTGTTGTGTACCGAGCACTCCTCAATTAAACAAAAAACTTTTTACGTTTTATTTCGATCTGGGTGCTGTAGCTGAAAGAGTATACCCTAATACTCTACTCATAGCATGAAAAATTTGGCTGGTCAACACACTGTTGACACAGACTCAGTTACGCACAACCTTATTACAATGTCACGATCAAACTACACTTCAACCATCATCTTCATATTTTTAATTCATATGCATCTTAAGTTTCATTCAAATTTTCCAAAAGTATAATGTGGACATATGTTCATTACAATATTTCAAAACAGATCCATAATAATATGTACAATGTAGAACATTAGTTTCTTTGGTGTACATCAGATTTCGCCCAATGCATTTCGGGACAAAAGTGGGGTCCCTTCGTCAGGGGCAATGCTGTAAAATAACAGGTACAGGCGCATAAGTACAGTTGTGTAATTGTATGTATACAGTTAAGTTTCATGGTTCATCATGTCATTTCTTTAAAAAAACCTCCACCTAAAGGAAACACCCAACGTGAATATTTAGAGTGAACAGTAACCTCAAGTAACCAGAAAGTGTTACTCACATATGTACAACAAAATCGTGTCTTCGTCTGAGTTTCCCAAGTCAAACACTGTTCTTTAAAGAATACACGAAGAGACAAAGAAACCTTGTCAGCTCAGCCTTTCAAATAGATATATCAACCTAAAAACTAGACACAAAGTGCTTCAACAAGGTCATGTTCGAAACGGTTCAAATGTAAATGCATACCTGCTTATTAATCCAGCCAGACGCTAGGTGTAAGCATTCTCTCTCTGGACACGTACTTCCCCTTCGCGACCTGTGTGTAATATAACCCCATTAGAAGGTCGTCAAACTACATGACCGCGTTCTAACTAACCACGAGGCTTAGCTTCAAGGCTTCACTTCTTACCTAAAGTTCCAAAAACGTGGCTCCCGTGTAGACCTCCGTTCAAACCTTTTATTTTTTCTTCTCTTCAATGAAAATACTGACTTGTGGTAGCCAAGGCTTGGTGTGATCCGTAGAGCTGGACGTAATGTAGCAACTTATTCAATAAAGTTGTTGATAAGTTGAATAACACGTGACGGAATGACCACGTTTCTTTAGTTTGGCAGCCTATACCCATAGGGTGCACAGAGTTACATTCGGGTGCTTATAGTTTATGGAGGAGTCGATTTAGATGGTGGAGTTACTGATTCAAACTCATGTTACACATAGAATAGAACACGGGAGTATAACGGGATCGAAGCAACTCTTTTGATTGATCTTGACGCTATTTTGCCGATGGAGTGTCGGGAGAGTGGTCTCCATAGTTACCAGTGACGTGGATGGTAAGGTTTGAGATACTGTTTCTCATTGGTGCAGACAATCTAGGCAGCAGCCAATAGCGTGATACGATATACCGTTTATACCAGGAAACGAGATATGCTTGTACACGCCGGTATCGTCTAACGCTGGATGGTTTGAACGGAGGTCTACACGGGAGCCACGTTTTTGGAACTTTAGGTAAGAAGTGAAGCCTTGAAGCTAAGCCTCGTGGTTAGTTAGAACGCGGTCATGTAGTTTGACGACCTTCTAATGGGGTTATATTACACACAGGTCGCGAAGGGGAAGTACGTGTCCAGAGAGAGAATGCTTACACCTAGCGTCTGGCTGGATTAATAAGCAGGTATGCATTTACATTTGAACCGTTTCGAACATGACCTTGTTGAAGCACTTTGTGTCTAGTTTTTAGGTTGATATATCTATTTGAAAGGCTGAGCTGACAAGGTTTCTTTGTCTCTTCGTGTATTCTTTAAAGAACAGTGTTTGACTTGGGAAACTCAGACGAAGACACGATTTTGTTGTACATATGTGAGTAACACTTTCTGGTTACTTGAGGTTACTGTTCACTCTAAATATTCACGTTGGGTGTTTCCTTTAGGTGGAGGTTTTTTTAAAGAAATGACATGATGAACCATGAAACTTAACTGTATACATACAATTACACAACTGTACTTATGCGCCTGTACCTGTTATTTTACAGCATTGCCCCTGACGAAGGGACCCCACTTTTGTCCCGAAATGCATTGGGCGAAATCTGATGTACACCAAAGAAACTAATGTTCTACATTGTACATATTATTATGGATCTGTTTTGAAATATTGTAATGAACATATGTCCACATTATACTTTTGGAAAATTTGAATGAAACTTAAGATGCATATGAATTAAAAATATGAAGATGATGGTTGAAGTGTAGTTTGATCGTGACATTGTAATAAGGTTGTGCGTAACTGAGTCTGTGTCAACAGTGTGTTGACCAGCCAAATTTTTCATGCTATGAGTAGAGTATTAGGGTATACTCTTTCAGCTACAGCACCCAGATCGAAATAAAACGTAAAAAGTTTTTTGTTTAATTGAGGAGTGCTCGGTACACAACAGTTCAATTTGTCTCAGCCGGTTGCCACAAACACTGAGGCCTGAGAGAACATTATTACGAGTTAGGAACACGGACCTGGAACTGGGGTGGGGGGTGGGTAGGCTGGAGGGTGGCGGGGACGGGGATGTTTTGTTGGGTTATGGTTCTTTTTACACTATTTGGACACCACTAAGCTATTTGGACGCAGACCCGATTGCAGGAGCTGTTACCTGGAAACGGTGCCCTACTATTCAATGTCACCATTATTGGTGCCTCGGAGACACTCTAATGACACTTGGGCATCGGGACAGGGTCCGCAACGCGCATATGTCCAAGCTCTCCTTTCTCCCTTTTCCCTGTTTTGACCTTTTCTTAAAAGCTGTATTGACGCTGGCTGAGCTGAATGTTGACGCCACGCCAGCTTGTGAAGCATTTTGGTATGATGTACTGACTTTGCAGCGCAATAAACAAAGTTTATACATAAAACGTTTACCCTTAAATTATGACTTGCACAAAGGACTTCAAAGCCCATCAAAAGCTTGCTAGAGCTGAAAGGGGTCATCTGTGTAGGTGAATAGAGCAGTGTGAAAATACAGTCACAATTTTGCTAAATGATGCATGTCATCCCGTACGAGATTGAAACTCTGTTGTACCAAGTCAACTTTCCCCCTATAGCCATATTTCCCTCAGTTGGCAATCTTGGTATACCTCGATTGAATCCTTTCAACTACTAGGGAACAAACGAAGCAACATCATTGCCTTGAACATTATGCACATTTTAGCTCAACAATGTCTCTCTTTAGATGAAAGAATGTTAAATATATATATTTCCTTTCCTTAGGTGGACATTCTGCCTAACAGATGCTCACAGGGGGAAAGCTTTGCCTACACAGTCTATCCATGCTTAAAAACTTCTTATTCATGGCTTAGTAAATCAAGATCGTCTAGCCAGGACTGCAATCTAATGCGAATTAGCTTCCCATTATCCTACCTCTTGAATTATAGCGAGAGATTGGTCCATAATTTCCATGATAAGAAGCCTAACCCTGCCTAGACATAAGTTCATGTTCAGTAGATTTCCAAAAGACAAGTCTTGACAAGTAGTCGGCTGCAAATGCCACAATCAGTATGAACAGCCTAGAAAGTAGGGCATATTTTTAAAAGACCTGGGGCCGTATTACACATTAGCACTGTTTGCGCCGGCACCTCTCAAAAGGTGTACCGGGCGCAAACAGTGATATTGCTCCCCATTATGGTGAATGAGCTGCACCCAGGGCATCCGCGAAGTCTCGCTGCCCTGGGGACAGCGCATTCATGTGAAAACACGGAGCAGCCGCTCTGTGTTTTCAGAGTGCAGGTGGCACCCGCCTGTACTTTCAAAGGGGACGTCTGGGGGATGTCTATGGGACCCCCTTTACCCCCAGCAGAGGGCTGCTTTCAGGGGGCACACTAACAGTGTGCCACCTTTTAAATGGCTCACTGTCAGTGCACCTCCTGGGGGCTTCCTTGACTATGGGCCCGCATTTGTAACATGGCGGAGGCGCAGAGTCAAAGGAATTATTTTCATAAGACATGCCCCCATGCAAATAAGGGAACACCCTCTGTTGATAGTTCTGGGGTTTTAAGTTCACCCACACTATCAGTATTATAGAAGGGGACGCACAAGCGCCTGCATCTCCTTCGATAATACCAAAGTGGCCTGGGGGCGTGCAAAGCGGCGCAAACGCCCTATGCGCCCCCCGGGGCACCATCTGTAATAAGGCCCCTGGTAGTGCTGCATCAGGAGTTCAAAGATTAATGTGCACTTAATAACGAATAATCAAGGAAACAGAGTAAATACGTTATTCAGCACAGGCATATAAAGCTCAGAACTGTGCCAATCAGCCATCCTGAAAGAAAATCACAAAAGGGACTGGCAGTGATGTTTTAGTCGCCCACTCCACAAAGGCCGAAAATAATGATCCATAGGGCCATGTGTAAATGATCCGAATTTTTATCAAAAGAAACCTTTTGTTTTTAATCATGATAAGTTATTTTGGTAGATCTTCCAGCTATCAGGCCTTTGGGGTTGGACAGTTTGATTTTAGATAGTAGTGTTGTTTCTTCACCCTTGCAGCCTGTATCGAACCAGTTATTACTGTCAATCAGACCATTCTATTGTTTCATTGTAGTGCCTTTGCACTAGAATTGTGTAAGACAAATATAAGATGGCCAATGATCATTTTAAAGTCCAAAATGACTATAGGATCATGAATCGCCGGCTAGATGATCTGTATCATAGAGTCTAGTATATTTGGTATATAATGTGAAATACACAGATAGGGCCATACGTACTAATGCATTATATCATAGGCAAAGAATGAGAATAATAAACCTTTGATACATCAGGACCAGAAAGATGTAAATGACTCCATGTAATTGCACAGCCGCTCGTACAACAGTCAATTATATCCTTTATCCACTAGACCATCTATAAGACCTCCAGTTAGAAGGTTTAACTGGAGACTAAGTGTAGTGTGATCACTCTCCAGCTTATCAAACTCCTTAAAATGCTTCAGAAATCCCCACAGTTGTATGCTTTCAATCATATTGTAAACAGCGGGCTTTTGTTCAGGTTCCTCAATGTTGCTCATGCCAGAAAACCTAAAGAAAAATGGGCTCTGGCGTTCCTCATGCCCTGAGTTGTATGAAAAATCAATGTTTCATTAGTTTGAGTGACATTAGATTTCGATAATAATTAAAAGTGAATGCTGACAACTTTCTATGCTCTGCTGCACAAGTCAAATTAATCTTCATGTGAAACTGGGACACAATTTGGAGGGTTGAATGCATCATTCATCCGACCTGTGGGGACAGCCTTTATCAGAGAGGCTCATTACACCTGACAATAACTTTATTATATCTTCCTTTTTCCTCCTGTGGGTTGGTTGCAGTTAGCATACCAACATGCATCTGTAAGACCAAATTTCCCAATAACAGCTTAGCAATGTATTGCAACATGTTTTACATTAATAGCTCCTCCACTAAGACTTACTGCTACCCACATAAAGAACCCGGCAGAGAGGGGGTCTCTCAACCTTTCAGCAGCTGCAAATAATAAGGTGGAATAGATCTGTTTGTGAATCGGGAAGGACAGACACATCTTCTGAAAACAGATGACACCAAAATTACCTAGGAAGTTTTGAAAAATTGGGACCTATTACATTTTTCTTGCAAGGCCAACCACATTTCAACGTAAATAAGTAAAGTAATAAAGGCAATTTGGATAGAGGATGAAGATTTTTCACAAGCTATATGACAAAATACAGACAAGGTAGGTTTTGTTTTGTTCAGAGATGCCACTGAAGGCTGATATGCAGGTGTCTCAATTACATCTTCTGTTTTCACTGGAGAATTGTTTTTTTGAAGTTTCGAGTGCATGTCAGGCCATGCTAAAAGTACTCCCCAATATTTTCTCGTACCTTTGCTAACTTTCCAGGGTTTTGTGGTTTAACTTAATTTGCCCATGTTATTCTAGTTTCTACACATGTCCATACTTTGCATGAGAGAATTTAACCCTCCATGGAACATTTGCAATATCCTGTATTTCTGTGCTTTTTCAGTGTATCACATTACTAAAAAAAAGTGGAATCTTCAAATCTCCCTGGTTCACCCCGGAACTTTGTGATATGAAAAAACAATGCAACAAACTAGAACGAATATGGAGGAAAGACTTTGCTAGTAACAAAAAAACTGAATACAGATTAGCTACTATGTCTTATGAAGCCGCCCTTAAAACAACTCAGGCAGCTTTCTTTGAAGAAAAAATTCAAGCCTCCGCCAACTCCTCTAGGGAAACATTCTGCATTGTCAAAAAACTTTTGAAAATCCCAGACCCACCTACTGTCCCGGACCCCTCTGGTCGCAGATGTAACAAACTGGCAGAATTCTTCACCACCAAAATTCAAAATATCATAAAACCCCTCCCATTTAATGACCACCTATCAGAACCCAACTTTCAAGTACCCACAAACAATGCCCCTCATTTAGACTCATTCTCCCCCTTACAGTGGAGCTGCTCCCCCAATCTTAGAATCATTCAAAAGTGGCTCCTCCCTGGACTCGGCACCACTTAACAACCTGAAGTCAGTGATATCCACCATCACCTCCCCATTACCAATTTAGTTAACGCCTCTTTAGGACAGGGCACTGTTCCCCCCCAACTGGAAAAAAGCCATAGTAAGAGCACTGTTAAAAAAAAAACAACACATTGATCCCCTAACTACCGGCCTATTTCCTTACTATCAGGAATTAGCAAGGTAGAGGAACCTTTTGTCAACCAACAGCTCTCTGCCTTCCTTGAGTCTGGCGGAATCCTACACTGCTCCAAGACAGGCTTCCGCCTTGGCCAGGGCACTGACACCCCCCTGATGGCAGTTGTAGAGTAGGGGAGAAAGATTCTTGATTCAAGAGGATCTACAACCGTGATCCTCCTGGATCTAAGTGCAGCCTTCGATACGGTGGATCACTGTATCCTGGCTCACCGGCTTAACAGAGTAGGAGTTACAGGGTCGGCTCTATCCTGGCTGAAATCCTTCCTAGAAAATAGAACCTTTCAGGTCTTAGAAGGCAATATCCACTTCAGAGCCATTCCACTCCAATGTGGGGTGCCTCAGGGCTCATCCCTGAGCCCTACACTTTTCAATGTGTATATGTCCCTACTGGAGGAAATTTTAGCACCTTCGGAATTAAATTGGTCATGTACGCAGACGACACCCAACTTGTTGTCTCACTAAATCAGACGGTCCATTACCCAGAAAATATTTGCTCCTGTCTCAAAGAAATCTCTAGCTGGATAAACAGATCCCACCTTAAACTTAACGGCAAAAAAACTAAGCTTCTGGTGCTGGGCAATCAATTAAAATTCACCCCTAACTCTATGTGGCCGACCTGTATGGGGCCAGCTCCCACTCCAAAAAAAGAAATAAAAAGCCTGGGTATCTGGCTTGACCAGGATCTTACCTTCCAAACCCAAGCAAGGAAAACTGCGGGAGTGTGCTTTGCCCTGCTACGAACCACTCGGAAAATCCTCCCCCTACTGCCTCCTAATTCCATAAAACTCCTCATTCAGGGTCTCATTCTTTCTAGACTGGATTACGGCAACACCCTCTACCTTGACGCCCCTAAAACAGTCATTTCCAAACTTCAGCTTGTCCAGAATTTGGCAGCCAGACTGCTCACAGGCATAAATAATCGGTGCTCCGCCAAACCCGCCTTAAGCTTCCTCAACTGGCTCCCAATTCAGGAGAGAGTTAACTTCAAGTCCCTTTGTATTACATACAAAATCCTTCAGGGTAAGGGCCCCCCAATCCTAAGAGCCCTGATCAAACCATATAAAGCCAACAGAAAGCTACGGTCTGACCACCTCAACTTAGCTGACACTCCCAGAATCAAGAAGGCACGGGCAGGGGACGCCTCTTTTCTTACAATGCTTCCAAACTCTGGAACTCCATCCCCCTCGATATTCGTAGGGAAACTAACCTAGTAAAATTACGCAAGCTCCTGAAAACTTGTCTCTTTCCCTAAATCACGCCTGTTCTCTAGCCAATTCTAAAGCGCTGGGACGTCCTCGGGTAGCCATGCGCTCTACAAATCCCATTTCATCATACATCAATAGGATTCATACAAGCATCGAACCTAAATAAGTATTTTACACTTGTAGTGAAGCAGAATCCATCAATTGTCCACGCTTAGGTTTGATTCATAACCTGCATGATATAATATTGTGCCAAATGTTCTGGTTGTCATTCGCAAATTGATTATCCTTCACTCCCTGGTGGGGCATTATCGCACCAGGTGTCTATCCATGGCATACTCTGAAATCACAAATGCCTGGATATATCCATCCCGTCACAAGTTAGAACGCATGGTTTAACTTGGCATGGATTCCAACATTATCAACCATCAGTTGCACTGCACAAGAAATGGGTCACACACATGTTAACTATACTAGGTGAGTGGTAAGAGGCAACATTACTTTCCAGTGCTTCTGTTGCCTACAGGTGTATGAGGAGAATGTTGTATTGGTTATTCATTTGGTATCAGTTTATGTGCTTTCAAGACTTCCCAAGTAGGCAGCATCGAAAAAGAGTTAAGCATAAGTTCAGAATAAATAATCCATTATAAGATTCTTATGTGTTATCATCATTTTAGAGTTGTGTATTAAGAATGAAAAGGAGTCCAAAGATACATATAGAAAAGGGGTGCCGAAGCACTTGTGTCCGTGTGTGAAAAACGAGGAGACCGGGAACTTTGTCAGAAGCCTGAAGCCTTTATCTAAGCAGCGGGGGCTGTTTGGTGTTGTTTACGCTGCTTGTCCAGATTGGAGGTTTTTCATCACGCTCTCTAGGCACCCTGCCCGCAAGCCTGGACTCAAAGTTCCAGAAGGCACTGGGCTCACCACACCTGCTCCAGGGACAGGCACCGCCCACAGTACCGGTCCGTAAATCCACCTGACCATTTCCACTGCGCGGGAGCGCTCGGGAGCGTCCCGGGAAAAGCCCGGGACAAGGGCGGGACCGTCTGCGGCCGTCCGAGGCCGGACAAGGCTGGGCTGGGCCACCCCTCTAACCCTTTGCCAGGACACTTGGGAACTGCTTCTGAGGTGCTTGTAATTATGCATAATTTATTGGCCAATTGTTTAAACACTTTACAACTTTAGTAGTAGGGCGTTTTTTTACCCTAAAATTTCATCGCTTGTTCTTAGATTTTGTGACTATTTTGGTGCATAAGTATTGGGCAAAGTGCATTGTGTGACCTTTCAACATATTGTAGCTATGAGTGACAAGGGTAACATGCCTAAGTCTGCATCCTCTCGCCGTATTACTAGGCTTACGAACCCCTTCCAAGTCTCACTGCCATTGATAAGATGTTACAGAAGACTATTGGAGTTGTGGCTTCTGCAATAGAGAATACGGAGAGGCGATTATCTATCACTCCCGCTATTCCCCCTCTTCAATCTGTTGGGGATTTTTCAGCTGGTACAATTAACCCCCCAGACTTTAGTTCTTCTATTATGTGTTCTTTTGCTGATTTGCCCTGTGCGCAAATAGTTCAAGATGTAATTGATATCCCAGAGGCCTCTAACTCTCCCCCACAAGCTGTAGCTAGAAAAGCCCCTAAGCCTTGTATGAAAAGTAAGAAAAGTAAAAATAAAAAACTGGTTAAAACATCTGCAACTGTATGGGATAATGTGCAACCTGTCGCTGGTCCTCCCTTACACAATCCGGGAACTCCAGTCTGGGTGACGCATCTCCTATCTGATTTAGACCCATATTGAGCAGATTTAAGATCCTGCCAATGTTGTTCTTCCCATTCCCGTTTAGCTAGCACTAAGGACCTGGTATAGTCCTTCCTAGCTGCTCTAACTAGTGAACGATTTTTTTAAAGTAAAGCTTCAGTTAGCACCTTCCTATTATCCCTACAATGAGCCGAGTACCAGTGATTACTTAATTTTACCTGAGTATGCTTCTGTCTGCCACTACTACCCTGTATGATGAAATATTGGCCCACTTTCTCTATTGCGCTTTTGTACACTAGTGGGAAAGAAAGGCCCTGTGAAGTTGCAGGTTCAACTGCAAGTTGCTCTAGGTCAGCGATCATCTCTACTAAGTGCTCACTAATCTTGCTCAAATTCCCTTCCTGGGATTGCACCCTTTCCCATTTTAGTCTGCAGTTGGAATTAAAGGGAACAACTTCCTTGATTTGCATTAGTGGGGCTTTGATTCTTGTTTCATTTTTTGGGCCCCACCTTAACTTCATGCACAAGGGGTTATGGTCACTATCCTGGGATGGTATTACCTCCATATCAATTAGATCTCGGGACATGTCAATGTCCAGTAAGATATAGTCTATTCTTTATGGCCCAATAAGCCTATTAAAGGTGTTTGCCCCGTCTGGATCAGAGCTTGTCCTTCCATTTAGCGCTCTCAGATTATATTCCAGGGTCAGAGCATTGATCTGAATTGCCCTCGGGGACCATTTTTTAATTGGTTCTAGCGTCAGAGCCGGTATGAACCGTCTAGAGTCTTTCTCCTCTATCCCCAGGGGATCTTCACTACTTAGGGGTTCAAAGGTGCAGTTAAAGTCACCTCCTACAATGATTTTAGATAGCGAATGTCAGTTAGCTATTTCTATCTCTATTTTTATGAGTTATGCTGCGGAGCAGTCGAGCCATGCTCTCTACCATTAGTACTTGATAGTGTTGGTAGAGCACTTATGGTTCCCGAAGACCCCTTCTCCGTTAATGAGGAAAAAACGGCCATTAAACATCTGGCCCCAGGAATCTCCTTCTAAATGACCCTGCAATATGGGCAAACCTCATCTCCCTAATAATGAACCTGATTTCAAGGGGCCACCCTGTCCCGGATTCTTGGGAGGGGGCTGAGTTGGTAACAGTGTTTAAAAAGGGGGGGAGAGATTACCCTGCCAACTACAGGCCAATCAGTCTGATAGATGTGATCCAGAAAGTGGTTGGCAGGGTCATTATCTCCAGGGTAGGGTCCTGGATAGAAGAGGAGAACATCCTTTCCCACTTCCAAGCGGGATTTAGACAGAAGGTGGGCACGATGGACCAGGTCTTCCGATTTTTTGCTATTTATTGGAAGACCGTGACCATCGGGAAGGGTAGCTTGTACTTGGCGTTTATAGATCTTAAAACAGCTTTTGACCTAGTGCCACGCTCCAGGTTATGGAACGTACTACAAACAATGGGGCTCCCTGTCACCCTCCTTGAATTCATTATGAAATTACACAAGGGGAACTAAACAAGGATTAGATGGGGATCTCAGGGCCAGCTGACAGAGAGGGTGGCTGTGAGTAGGGGAGTCCGCCAGGGATGTGTGATGGCGCCGACTCTGTTCTCCCTCTTTGTGAATGGGGTGGTGGACCATTTGAGGGAGGACCCAGCCGACGCCCCATCCCTGGCGGGGGAAAAAACACCTACCCTACTCTTTGTGGACAACACCCTCCTGATTTCTAAAACCCACTCTGGCCTTCAAAAGCTGTTGGACCGCTTCAGCTCGTTTTGTGAGGCCAGAGGTCTTACCATTAACACCTCTAAGACAAAGCTCATGGCCTTCTCTCCTTCTAAGAGATTTAAGAATAATGTCTCCCTTAATGGCACCCCATTGGAGTTGGTAGACTCATTCGACTATTTGGGGATAAGGGTCAACAGTCGGATGAATTGGAGGGACCATTTTGCCAAAATGCTTTTAAATCACAAGCGTGTATCTGGAGCGATCCTGCGGGAGCAGCGAGAGTCTATGAGCAAACCTGTAGCTCCGACCCTCACTGTGTATGAAGGTCAAGCTCTGCCCTCAGCACTTTATGGATCAGGGTTGTGGGGGTTCGAGTATACTACTGACCTAGTGAGATCGGAAAATAAGTTTTTCCGTGAACTGGTGTCACTCCCCACCTCCACTCCGTTAAAACCATTACGACAAGATATGGGTAGACGGTCAGTAAGGGACATAGCTTGTCTGCGCCCACTACTTTACTGGGTGTGACTAAGGAGGACCCCAGAACTCTCAAACTACGCGGCTGTCTTGGACGAATTAATCCCACTCAATTTGAGTAATAAGATCAAGTGGTTAAATAATCTTAGACAGCTGGTCTTAAAATTAGGTTTGCATAAAGTTTGCATGAAGTTTTGGCCAGCCAAGCACCTCCCCCCAAGCAAGTAATGAAGAAATTATACTGGGATTGGGTACTGAAGGAGGACCTATGTAGAAGGAAAGGGGGTACCCTTTCAGAGCGGTTCCTAGAGTTCAAACCTGGAAGGAAACTTGAACCGTTCCTCGATTGCATACAAAAACCCCTGGATAGATTACTCTATTTAAAATTAAGGTTCAGGACCCTCCCGGTGAATGAATTTACGGAAGGGTGGAACAATTTTAAGCTCTCCGGCTAAATCTTGCCCTGGGTGTGCTGCCCCTAAGGAGTCCGTGGCTCACCTCCTCTTTGCATGTCCAGCATATAGGGGCGTAAGAAAGAGATGGCTAAAGCCAATATGTAAGGAGCTGGGCCTTAGGTGTCATAGGATGGCCCTGCGGGTATTTATTACTGATACTTCCTCCCTAGTCTTGATCTGTGGATTTGCAAAGTTTTTGGGTAGTGCATGGCAGACTCGTATGCGCAGGATAAAGTACATGCCCCAATAGACGATTCTTTGTATGGACTTTTGGTACATTGTTTTTATGTAACTTTATACTTGTGTTTTTATTGTACATTTTATTTTTATTTTTTTAAATGTGCGAATTTTTTTTTATTTTTAATCAATATAGCTGAACGTACGTATGGATTGGTGGTTCTTCTGGTACTGTAATGAATGTCAACTTTTATGATACAAATGTTATCGAATAAAGTACTACTACTACTACATATAGAAACTTTGATTAAAAAATAAACAATTAAGAAATGTACAGTTTATAAAAGTTGAAAGTGTGTGTTTCAGTAACAATAACTCAAAAGCGCACATTATTCTTATACACAGGTCATACATGCTCAATTAAATTATACTAAGGGATATGAAACATAGTCGCTTGTATGAATTACTGTTGGTGCAACTAGTGCTCGTGCATGACACTGAACAATGGACAGTGCAATCAAACGTATACAGGTGCACAGCAGGCCTGAAACTGCAGCCAGAGCTCATACCCCTTCAATGCTTGACCTTTCTGTTCAACACGTCACCAACGCCTACTTTTAGTTACAATTATTATTGCTTCTTTCAAAGATATGAGCGTCCATCCACTGAATCGAGACAGCGGCCACCAAAACAGTTTATCTAGCCGGAGGAAAGAACCCACAAAATAGCAAATACGTGTTGTTACAAATTTCCTAGGAGAGATTAAAACCGGTGGTCAAGTGGCGACCGTTTCTTAAACTCTATTCTCAGCCACTGAGTCACCCACAGGGCTCTCCCAGCTCAGTCTCTGTAGCTTCAGCCCGGTCCATGAGACGAGTAAACACACGAACGCCATCCTTTTGGGGCATCTGATATGCCTCGTCCAATTAGGAGCAGTCAAGAAGGGCTCTCTGGGCCTTTCCTATTTTGAATTTGTTGACTGAGGAAACAAGCAGCGCCTAAAATAAGTGCCCTGTGTGGCACCACGTCGAGCTTCGAGAGGCGTCGCGGCACATATCGGGTGCTGCAATGGCATCCGGCCCCCGCACGGCCAGCACTGATATTTCCTCGGAGGCCTTTCTGTCCACTCAGCCAACAAACTGGGTGGGATATCCGCAGGAATGCGCCTGTCTGAGGTAAGACGGTTTTACGTTACGTTTTCGTCGCCCAAACGCCAAGGCTTGCATTAAAAACAGGTTCTAAATGGTTTAAAAAATCTTCAGATACATATAAAATACTATTCCGAACCCCCTGTCATTAGCGAAGTGATATCCGCTGCGACATTCACATTTAAACTGGCAACTTTGAAAACTGTTTATTCTCTGTCTCGACTCTTTCTTTTTTCCTGCGCACATTTTTTTCCTCCCTCAGCCATTACTAGAAGGTATATGTCATTATCAGAATTATTAGAGCAAGCAAATGCTTTATTATTTTGTATAATTTACTCCTGTCCCTTTGGTACTTCTGCATGTGCGCAAAGCAAACCAAGTGGAACTAACCCAAATAGGGGATTACAGAACTTCAAATGGAATGGAAGCGAGGGGCAGCCGAGTGGAGAGCACAAAAAGCGACAGACTCAGTGAAATGCCATCGCTTAAAATGCCGATGATGGATGAGTGTCATCTTGCGCGCGGGAAATCAGAGGCGGGAGGACGGGAAAAAAATCCACGGTCGGCGGGAAAGGAGAGGAGCCGCGAGATGTGGATGACATCACCGACGAACCTCATCCGCTTGTTATGATTCATTGACAGAAGATATAGTTTAGTCTGATTGCGTGTGCAGGCCACTCTTTTTTTTCCAGGAGGGGGGAGGCAGTGAAGTCTCGCCGAGCTGCTGTCAAGTGTCTCTCCAGTCTGTTCCAAGGACTCTCAATGCAGATAGTAGGTAAAGCCTCACTCACACATCACTCTTTGGTGGTTGTCTGGAATGTCAGTGTGGCAACTACACTACATGAGAATGGTTAGCATGTCCCACCTCCCCTGGAAGTATTTTTTTTAAATGTTATTTTATTCTTTTATTTACAGCTTAAACGTCGTGTTTATGTCTGCAGATCTGAGACTGTTTATGGCGTTGTCATTTGAAGGGACATGTCAGGAATTTATTTATTTTGAAAGTTTTATAGAGCGCAAACAAAACCCTTGCGGATATCAGAGCGCTTTACAATCAGTGATGTAAATTATACAACAAAATAAAAGCAGGTAGATCAAGTATACTTAACATACTGTGCAATGTAAAGCAAAAGGTCCAAAACAGGAGAGTCCCGTTGAGACATGGCAATGGCAACTGTGGTGTAATGTAAATTATAGAACAAAATAAAATTGTTCAGCAAACTCTCTAATGTAAGGCTGTGTTGTACTATGATACTCCATACTTTGCAAATAAATATTGTAATTATGTTACCAAATGAATTCCATTAATTGTCCAAATTATTCCATAGTCATTATCTATTGTGGTCATTTCACCCACTTCTTTACTCTGTGAGGTATTGGACTTCTGAGACATGAACCTCAACCTTTTTTAAATCTATCTTGATTAATTGGGGTGTGAGCCACTGGTGAAGCAGCAACCACAATCCTTGTCAGGGTGAGACACAAGTCAACCCTAAATTAACCTAAGCTCAACCATCGGGTAGCTTGGCACAGAGCAGTCAGGCTTAACTTAGAGGCTATGTGTAAAATATTTGTGCAAAAGGATTCCATGTCAGCTTAGAAAAATAGAGTGATTTTTAATAAATTAAACAAGACAAAAGCAACAAAATACCAATCTGTAGGTACAGAGATATGTAATCATTATAAAGAATTCAGTGAAAATAGCACCAAAAAGCCCAATGCACGACTCTAGGCTAACTTGTCGTGCAAGACTGGGAGAAATTCACAAGTTCAGGCCAACTGCAATGGAGCACAGGTCAGATACAGGAAGCAGGTTAGTCCCTCTAAAAAGTTACCTTCTCAGTCCAACGCAGAGAGTCACTTTTGTAGTATAGGGCGGCATGAGGTGCAGGGAAGCGTCATGGACAGTTGCCGTTATGGCGCAAGGAGCAGGCCTGGCATCGCAGACAGGCATTGCTGTAGCACAAAGATCCTGCTGTTGTGACAAGCGGTCAGGCTAGAATTTCGAGATGGCGATCCCAATGAGTGACCATTGATGTAGCGTAAAGGATCGGGCTGACAGAACTTTATGTTGACAGGTTGTGCAAGTAACAAGGTTTCTTCACCAACAGGCCCGTTTGCAGTCGCTAAGAGCCCAAAAAATTCAATGCAGCCTCTCTGAGGCCAAACGAAGGGTTCAGGACCTGAGGGGCACTGCTTGAGAGCAGGGGCTTGCTCCAGCTGGACCTGGGTGCTGTGACAGGTGGATACGAACCTGTTATGTCCCTGTGGTTCTGAACAGGAGGACAGCAGACTAGCCCTTGGAGTCACATTGCGAGTGTCCAATTCGTGAGCAGTTCCAGTTTATGTTGCTGTTGTAACTGTTGACTTTCTCCTTCTAAATCCCCAGGGTGTGCCATTGTTACTACCACCCCCCTCCCGAGACCCATGGTGTATTTAGTGATTACACCCCATGTGAGATTTTTATTTCTTCTTATTTCTTTCAACTTTTCAATGTGAATATTGCGTGCCCAGCAACACCGTGTCTAAAGTTTTTACGGCCAATTTCTTGCTTACAGATAAAGACCGTGATGGGCATATCACACATTTATTTATTTATTTAATTGTTAGTCATTTCCACTCCATAGAGACTGATTTATTGTGTTGAGTGCACCTATTTCCTCACAGTAGCACATCTGGTCAGTGTTACTGTCTAAGTGCACCACCTTGAGCACCAGTATCTGTTTGTCCAACTACGGCAAACTTAAACGACCATGCCTAACTGTTATATGTTTGTCTTTTTCTCTATGTTTGTCTGTACATGTCATTTTTTCATCCAGATTAAACTTGGATACTCACAACACGAGGTATACCAGATCTATATTTTAGATTTTTCACATTGATGACCTCTGGTCAGGGTGGGCCTTAGTGCGCCCATACCGCCGAGGTTTACACCTTCCTTACGGTCCTGACGAAGGCCTGGTTAATTACAACACATAGGCAGAAACATGTTGACCACATCTTAATGGACTCTGCTGAACAATTTATTCTGCTTTGATGTCCTACACTCTGTTTTTATCCATGTCTGATTGGCTCCTAATAACATTTATTTTTTGACACAATCAAGGCATTTTTATTAATCGCTTTCACTATTCACCAAACACAAACTACTAGCTCCACAGTAATTCTGGAGTTGAAGCACATCAGGGTGGCATTCGGCCTCTCCTGGTGGGGCCTGATGAAAAATCATGTCACCAACTAGGTTGGTGAGTGAAGGCTTTATTAAGAACCTATTTGGATTCTACTGTTGTGCTCCTCTATCATAAAAAGGCACACTCTTTTGTTGTTGTGATTATACTTACTTTGGGGGACTGAGAGTGCTCCTTAATACTATTTCCCTCCCTCTCTTGTTGTTTTCAGTAAGTTGCAGGAAGAGCCATTCCCTGCAGGATGACATTGAAGACCACCCAAAAATATGGGCCCCAGATCTTAGGTTCTGCCCTATACAGTTACCTGGTATCATCTCCAGGCCAGCAGTCTCCTATAAGGAGATACATCTTTTTGAATCATACAATATATGAAACTGATTCTAGTATAACAATGATTGACAAATCCTCACAGAAAATCTAGGTGACCATATACAATATACTTATTACTAAAAAACATTATTTGTCAAGATATTTTGAAAACATGTTTTGAAAAAATGAAGGAAAAGAAAAGATCCAGAGTTCCACCCTAACCATATGGTGAGAGAAAAGAGAAAGAAAACAAACCCAAGTAATAATAGAAATAGAATCATAATGTAGTGATTGACATCCTACAGAGTGCAAACAAAATATATATACAGTTGAGTATATGAAGAATTAGGGTGTAAGAAAAACCCCCACCAATATAGGGAAATTGTCACAATGTAGTCTGATGTAAGGCAACGTCCCGGTGCAAACTTGAAAAGCAAATTTTTTAGTTTTATCTACCCGGGCAGTCTGGCCAGAAAAAACAAGAAATGAGTAAGTGAACTATATTGTCGTACATGTAACACAAATATATATTGTAAATAGGAAAAGCCAATCTTAATAGACAGAGGCATGTACTGAAGGTCAAGTCAAAGATAAATGAATCCACAACTGAATTAAAAGAATGGAGAGTCTGGGTACTGGTGTACCTATGAGGAGATATAAGAATAAATAACCAGAAATCAGAGTATGAATAACTGGTTTCTAATATGTGTGACTTTCATAAGTATGGACAGTGGATTACCACACATGACCCTGGAGACTCAAGTAAACAAATTGTAATGAACAAGGCAAGACTACCTTGTCTGCTGTGTGCTGGGAATTTTTTTTAAAAGAACAATAAAAAGAGAATGAAAATCAACAGATGATTTCTTTAAGCTACCTTTATTTTCTGTATACCTGATGTCCCATTAGATTGCCGTCATGAATTTTTGAACGGAATTACACTAGAACTCGGATTTTGACAATCACATATCCAATACTGTTTTTGGATTGTTATACATTATAAGTGGTGTGGTGCAACAGCTTTGTTCTTTGGTACATTTGCATGCTTGGTAGTCTCTAACTTGCTAATTGCACCTCTGGGAAGTACGTGTTTTAAGCTCCTATAGCACCCCGGCTAGACTATATCGTTTGACTTATTCACACTTATTTGGTTATTTGTAAATACAGATTACAGATTGATTGTGCGGTTTCCTCCCTCTCAGGGACTACTACTACCTACCTTCTCTCTTTTTTCTCAGTATATACAGAGCTGCTCTGAAAAAGTACCATAATTTGTTTAAGGAGGCAAAGAAATATTTTTTTACTGATCAGATTGAACTCACGAATAATGACCCAAAGAAAAATTTCAATATAGCTAAGTCATTGCTTCTTCCCAAAGCATCTGAAAGAGATCTCCTACTTACTCAAAATCTATGTGATAATCTCTCCAATTATGTGGAAGAAAATATCCACAACATCCAGATGAGTTTTAATGATAGTCTTGCTAGGTAGTACCCCCTCCTCCCCCCATGTCCAGGACAGGACTCTTTGCCTCGTAAGTCTACCTTGGCCGTTTTTCAGAAAATCTCTCTCCAGCTCTTCTGCTGTGCAGATTAGCCTCCCCTTTAGACCCCTGTCCTCCCCTGAACCCTAAGAAAGCTAATGTGGTAATCAAGTGAGCACACTGTGTAATGAAGCGAGCCCCTGGGGAGACCAAAGCCAAGCCTGCACAGCCCGTGGCAGGGTCATAGAGGGGCATTTCATCCTTCTGACATCAGCGCCGTGAGGGGAACGGCGGTAGTTCCCATCGGGGAACTACAATACCCAGGAGCCCCGGGACCGGCGCACGAGGGAGGAGTCACCTGCGCAACCGGAGGCGCTTAATAGCTCGCGCCCTCCGCGAGTCACGCGTGGGAGAAGCTCGGGACAAGGGCGGGGTCATCTGCAGCCATCAGAGGCCAGAGGAGGTCGGGGCGGGGCCATTCGCCTTGGCTCGGCACGAGGAGATGCGGAATAAGCACTAAAGGTACTGTTTCCCTTTACATATCCCCCTTTTACAAATAGGTCCTTCCTATTTTGTCTACAAGTGGCTCCACTGAACTGTTCATATTGGAAGATGGCTGATGTCCTCACCTGCAAGGGGGGTCCCAGGAATGATGCCTCACACAGTGGCATGATCAGAGGAACATTGGACCACTATCTAAAGAGGGTAACGCTCCCCATTGTTAGGGACCTAGAGCGATTAGAGCGATCTCCCGCCCTGGATAGTTCGCTCAATATGTACTCTCCTTTACAGTTTGTTGATCCTGCTCCCAAGATATCATTACTGGAGGATCTAAATAACATGTATAAAACTACGTATGAACATGTGAAACCAGTCAATGTGAAAACTAATTCACCCATCTGCGCCATATCAAATATTAGCCCTCGGCCTTGCAATCAACCCCAATTAACCCCTAGTACACAGGATGACCCCCCTTTAATATGATCAAATGTGAACTCGCCTTTGGCATTGACCCCTCAGCCCACCATCGCTAAAAGGAAGCGAGAAGGGGTCAAACACCTGGGGAGACGGGCCAAGCAACAGAAACCAAATCCTTATCCTGTATTTCCTATCACTTCTAACACTGACACATCGAATCCACTTATTCACGCTTCTCTTCTGGCTTCAATCGAGAACATAATCAAGACTATATAATCCCCCCTGATGGACAAAATGGTCAGTTTAGGGGATAGGCTTATGGCCGTCGAGGATGCAATCAAGGCCAATCCACTACCTGTAAAAACTATAACAAAATCTACTCAATCACAGTGTTTAGTAGCCACAAAAATGCCCGCAAACCCTGTACAAAGCAAGTCCACTCAATATCAGTCAGCAACTCCACATGAGACAAGCTTGGATCCCCCTGTCAAAACTGTACATAGCTCCCGCCCTACAGTAGGGCTAAATAAACAATTGCCTTCAAATAAGGAAACCTTGGTCACTCGTAACAAAATGTCGCCCAAATCCAAGCATCTACATTTGCCTCCAGAGGCCGCCCCTATTGTGTGTGTGCTTTCGGGAGTACCTGAACTTACAAGGGGGAAACATGAAAGCCATATGGACCTTAGAAACAAGGTCTCATTTTGGTTAACCAAAAATAGACCTCTACCGCCAAATATTGACGGGACCATACTTAGTGTCAGAAGGGTGGGCTGGCTAGGACCTCTATGCAAGGACTTGGTGGGCGATCTGGTACTTGTTAAATTCAGGTCTAACTATGTGGTTCCTTATCTCCAATCCTGGCAGCCTAAAATAGGAGATGGTCCTATATCTATATGGAGCATATGTGACTTCTATCCTAGTTCATTATATGTCTAGTTGTAACGTAAAAATTCATAACATGGTCGGTTTTTCTTTTTTTTTTCTTTAAAGAGTGTCTGTAGAAATATCGCTCTTTCTTTCTTATTTTGAACAACCAGAGAAAATACTATGTATCATGCAATTATGTATTACGTTGCTTTTAATAATGTATTGTATGTTTTAAACTGTGTGTTTTATTTTGTGATGTCTTTTATGGTTAATTGCACCGAATAAAGACTTATGAACTGAACTGGTAATCAATCCTGTTATTGTTAGCATTCTGAATGTTTCCCTTTCCTAGGCTCTGGTACTGGAGTCATGGAAACTGCCTGTGGTTAAACCATTACTAAAAAAAAACTACTGATGATCTAAAAATCCTTGCCAATTTCAGACCCATTTCTCTTCTCCCTACCCTAGCTAAGATGCTGGAAAAATGAATCAATGATCAGTTAATGGATTTTCTTGAAAATTCTGGCAGTTTTCCCCTTCTCAAACAGGGTTTAGGCCTCGATATTCCACTGAAACAGCACTGCTAGACGTTTTTGAAATAATTAAACTTACGTTGGATAAAGGTCAGAATGCAGTGTTGATTCTTTTAAATTTGTCTGCAGGGTTACAATATCTCACTCAGTTCTTTTTCAATGACTCAGGTATCTGCGGAAAGGCCCTGACATGGCTTCAGATTTTTCTTGAGAACAGGAGGCAGGTTATATCTGTTTGTCAGTTCTCCTCAAACGAAAAAAACCCTGAGTTACGGAGTTCCACAGGGCTCTGCATTAAGCCCAACCCATTTTAAAGTTTATATATCTCCTTTAATAACTCTTATTGATTCCTTTGGTATTGCATCTACATTAAATACTGACGATACCTATTGATCCTGTCATTAGACAAGAACTCGTTTGGCTCTAAGCTCAACTTTAAAAAAATGATTCTTAAGTATTGTCCGCTGGATGGAGCTCAATTCCCTCAAATGTAATACTGACAAGACATAGATACTCCTATTTGGTCAGAATTATTTATTTTCTCCTCAACTGGAGTGGCCTTGCAATCTTCCACCTCCTCCTCCACCAGTTAAATAGGTTTACAATCTAGGTAACACGTTTGATTGCTCACTTTTTTTTTGTATCTGTCGCTGGTACTTTTTTTCCTTGATCAAATCATTAAAGACACTTTTTGAATACCTCCCTCTGACAGTAAGGAAAACAGTAGTACTTGTACTTATTACTTCAAGGTTGGACAACTGTAACAGCCTGTATTTAGGAATTATGAAACATTTGCTATAGAAACTTCAAGTGGTTCAAAATGCTGCAGTCACATTAGTTCTGAAGTGTCCACATAATGGTTTAGTCTATCAGGGACTTAGGAAGCTGTATTGGCTTCAGGTCTAGAAACAAATTCTTTTATAAGACTCTGACTATGGTTTTTAGAGCCTTTCATTGTTTAGGCCCTAAATATCTCTCTGATCATTTTAAACATTATATTGGCTTCAAGAAACTTGAGAGCCTCTAACATAAATCTGCTAGCCATGTCTGCTTTTATGCGCAAAAGGAATGAAGTGACGGCACTGGCTTGGTGTATCCTCACAGATTAAAGAAGGGGATGATGAAGTAACACAAGGAGGTAATTGCCCAATTACATTACTGGTTATGTTCCCTACCTCTAAGAGTAAGGAATAGCACAGGGAAGAACGCACACTGTAATGGAGATTACCACTAACCAATTGGGCCATATCCAAATTGCTACTACATATTGGCTTTTGGCTTCACTAATTTCTCTCTGTCTTTTTTAATTCATGTAACTTAGCCATAAGGTTCCCAAAGTCATCCTGCCTCCGCTGGTTAGTGCTAATGATGTGCATAGGTGGAGTTTGAACTAGTCTTTGTGCCACACATAGACTGTTGTATTCTTTCCTCCTGAGATTATACTGTGGGTAGAAGGGGATAAAAGTGCAATGCCATAGAGACATTTACTATGCAGGTGTGCTAAAAAGGCATAATTTCTATTAGTGCTTAACATAGGTGGTATGTGCAATGGGCATTAAGTATAAGTGCCATTTAGAGAATTCTGGTAAATTTACATCAGCACCACAAATTGCTAATTGGGTACCACACATATCACTTGTTGAAACATTGTTTCCACATTTTTTTCAGCAGTGGAATGGCAATAGCACCAAATTCTTCCAGGTACTAATGGGTGCAGATTTCCCATTTTGGAATGCACAAAAACCACAATACCATTATTATTAAAAAGTGCTAAATACACAATAATCTACCTACCACACATTTAATGATAGCCATCCATGAATATGACCATCTGTAAATCAGTGCATTTGTCTCTAACTTTAAGTTCACTTTAGTATGCTTACTGCTTATTTTGTTTGTGCAGCTCCACATATCAACAAAAGGGTTTTCAGTGTTATTTACTAGAAATAGAATATGTCATTTAATCGAAAGGAGTAATAGAGAGAAAGGAAATGAGGGCAAGTTATGCACAATTGTACTGGACAATATTGTATTTGTCCACCAAGAAAGTACCATTCATGAATTGAGTATGGGTGCTACGAGTGATATCACTGTCTAAAAATGACATGTGATAAATAGATGCCTACATTGTCTGTGCTTCATCAACTAGTTTAACATTAATTGATTTTCTTGACTGGGTGTGAGTGCTTAAAAACTTTCAGCACTCTGTCCATCATCTTGTTGTGTTTGCTATGTTCGTCCTAAGTTGTCAAGCATATGCCCAGACGTGGGTCGCTTGCTTGCTGTGCCACTGGATTCAAGCTAGCCTGGCTGATGAGGGGTGATAACCCAAAATCGGTCCCAGGATGCTTGTTTCCGGTCCAGGGAGGATTTGGACAGGCAGTTTGAGCTTGACTGTTCCCATGAGGAGCAGGGTCAAGATTGATTTGCATATGGCTCGGTCCAAACTTGGGTGGATAGTGAGCAGAAGAACACGTGATTCAACATAGATCGTTTGACTGGGATGAGTGGTTGAAAAGTTTCAGCACTCATCCATCATCTTGTTGTGTTTGCTATGTTCACCTTAAGTGACCAAGAGTATGCCCAGACGTGGTTCCCTTGCTTGCTTTGCCACTGGATTAAAGCTAGCCTGGTTGCTGAGGGATGATACCCGAAAACAGGTCCCAGGATGCTTGTTTCTGGTCCCGGGAGGACCTGGCCTGGCTTTTTGGGCTGGACTGTTCCCATGCGGAGGAGGGTCAAGACTGATTTGCATATTGCTGGGTCCAAACTAAAGAGGCATAGTGAGCAAAAGAACGATGGATTCAACCCAGATCTCTTGACTGGGAGTGAGTGGTTGAAATGTTTCAGCAATCCCCCCCCCCATCATCTTGTTGTGTTTGCTATTAAATGTTTCAGGTCAAAGGATGAAGCAGTTGATTAGTCCATCTACCTGACTTTTGTTAGAAGTTACACTCTCTCCCTTTTCCCATTTAAACCAAAATCAGATATTAAGCTACAACATACCATGTTCCTTCAAGGGGGTTTGTGCCTTTATGAATAGAGATGTAGTGGCAACATAAACTTTATGCAAAAATCTGCCCACTTATCTCTCAAGAATAATGATAGTGTTTTGAAATTCCAAGCAAAGAGTTTCATATTTTTTCTGCTTATCTGCCATAGTATGAACAAATTAGTCTAACTGATTAGGTCTTCAGTATAGGAGATTCCTAATATGTAAATTCACGTCAATATCCTAATTCAGTCAAATCTTAACGTTTTAACTTTTGCGGACCCCTTCCGATTTACTACTGGCAGCCAGGGCACCCAGGCCTAAGCAATGTTTATTATTTTAATCTCAAAACAATATACGAAAATCCAAAAACATTTAAACATGAAATAAATACTCAAATTAGGAAATATTTTATTCAATTCTCAAACAATTTAATTATACAGAAATCGAAAAGTTGATTTAATTTAAAAAAGACGAAGTGATATGCTAGACTTCAGCATGTAACTTTATCTTCTTTGCTCCTAATGCATGCTTTTTTGTCAGGACATACTAATGCTTCAATTGAGGTCACCAACCAGCCATACCAGATGCTGCTTGCTGTACTTGCTTGATTCCCATAATTCAGACTAAGGATTACAATTTGATGTTTAGCTTCCAAATTCAAATTTCTTGACAGTTACAGTGAGTTTAAAAATGTTCAATTTTCAATTTTGCTTTTTGATGCATATATATTGTATTAATCTGCTAATATTATTTAATTTTCTAAATTGACACAGACCCACTGAGTAGGAATCATGAACTTCACAGAGGTCCCTGCACCACAAGTTAAAAACTGTTAACCTTAATATTAAAAGAAGTTTTCTGTTTTGAGCATGCAGTTGTTAGGTCAAAGCTTATCGGACAGCACAGCTTTGCTAGAGACATTATAGGAAAATTAAGAAACTTTCCCTGGGAACTATTCTGCCCGTTGCTTTCCATTGTCTCTGTGGTTTGTAACTCACATTTTCTGGGTTTCAAATTGCATGCTTTATCTGTTTTAGGCTGTCCCGGTTCAGTTCCTTCCTCCCAAGGAGCAAAGCCTTTTCACACTACCTCTCCTTGTATTTTTCCAGGACTGCTCCTTTCTGTAAACGGGCCTGTAAATCTTGTTCTTGTCTTGTTACATTTTCTGTGCATTCAAAGACAGAAGTCAAATGTCCAGCTCTGCCTTCTGAGGGAGCTTGGTGTTTACTTTTCTCTCTCCGACTTCAAAGTGAGACGATTTATGTGGCAATCTTGCTGGATACTGAGGGTTAGAGGATTTTTTTTTCTAGCTAACAACAAGATTTAAACGAATTATTAAAGTATGTCAGAATATATCAGAATTAGCAAAGCCAAATGAAGCACATCTTTTGTTAATTCCGAAGTGTGTTGGAAACAAATACTGTAATATAAGCAAGACAAATCAATACACCAGGTGATACAATTTTCACACATTATAGCGTGTGCTGTATCGTCTTATTAGTAAAACTGAATGTCCGTGCAAATGTAATGCTCAGTTCAATTGAAAACGTGTTGTCTGTAATGGTAGCGTGCTACTACACTATTCATACTCCATTCTAATCTGCACCACTCCACACCGCTGCACTCTACTCTGCACCACTCCACATTACACCACTCCACTGCACTCTACTTCACTCTGCACTACTCCACTCTATGTCACTGCACCCTATGCCACTTCAAACTACACGTCTCTACTCTACTCTGCAACACTCTACTCTATGCCAATGCACTGTACCTCACTCCACTCTGCACCACTTTAGTCTAGGCCACTCTACTCTACGCCACTCTGCAACACTGCACTCTACCCCACTGCACTCTATGGCAATACACTCTCTGCCACTTCACTCTACTCTGTACCATTTCAATCAATGCCCCTGCACTCTAAGCCAATCCATTGTACGGCACTCTAATCTACTCTGCACCACTGCACCCTACACCACTTTATGCCATTACTTTACTCCACTCCACTCAACTCTACACCCCTCAACTGTATGCCATGTCTCTCTACTCTGAAACAACCTACTCTATGCCACTGCACTCTATGCCACTCCACTCTATGCCATTCCACTCTATGTCACTCCACTCTATGCCACTGCACTCTACACCACTTCACTCTATGCCAATGCACTCTATACTAACGCACTCTACTCTGCACCACTCCTCTCTGCACCACTGCTTTCTATGCCACTGCACTCTACGGCAATGCACTATGACACTCTACTCTGCAACACTGCGCTCTCTGCCACTGAACTCTACGCCACTCTACTCTGCAGTACTGCTCTCTATGCCATTGCACTCTGCAGCACTCCACTAAACGCCACTGTACTCTATGCCATTCTAGTCTATGCCACTATACTCTACTCTATTTACAACAAGGGGTGGTGAGGGACAGAGTCTCTGAATTAAACAGAATACTCTCACCCAGTCGAGAGATCAGGGCTAGATCCAACACCGTTTTTTAGCTCACTGCACCATCCCAGTTTCAGAACCTGGCTGTATGCAAATTAGTCTGTTCCTGTCCCAGTGCATGATGGGAACAGGGCAAACCAAACTACAAAAGCCAATTCTTACACTGGGAAGGAAACAAGCTACCTGGTGAAGAATTGGCTTGGTAGTTTAGTCTGCCCTGTTCCCATGATGCACTGGGCCAGGGACAGACTGATTTGCATATAGCCAGGTTCTGAGCTGGGATGGGGCAGTGAGATAAATAACGGTGATGGATCAAGCCCTGATCTTTGGACTGGGTAAGAGTGGTCTGTTTAACTCAGACACTCTGTTCATCACCACCCCCTTTTCTAAATCGTTTTTGGCCACTATAGGTGTGGCAGGGTATACTCAGACATGAGTCCCTTTCTCACTGCTCCATCAGGATTCAAGCAAGCCGGGCCGAAGAAGGCTGAAATGCCAGAAACCGGTCCCCGGTAGCTTGTCTCCTTTCTGGTGAAGAATTGGCTTGGTAGTTTAGTCTGCCCTGTTCCCATGATGCACTGGGCCAGGGACAGACTGATTTGCATATAGCCAGGTTCTGAGCTGGGATGGGGCAGTGAGATAAATAATGGTGATGGATCAAGCCCTGATCTTTGGACTGGGTAAGAGTGGTCTGTTTAACTCAGACACTCTGTTCATCACCACCCCCTTTTCTAAATCACTATACTCTACTCTGCACCACTCGACACCACTGCACTCTATGCCACTCTACTCTACACAACTCTACAGCACTGCACTCCATGCCACTCTGCTCTACACCACTTTACTCTACCCTGCATCATTGCTTTCTGTGCCAATGTATTCTATGCCACTGCACTCTATGCCCATCTACTATGCACCACTCCATTCTGCACCACTGCACTCTACGCCATTGCAGTCTACGATGATGAACTCTACGCCACAGCAGTCTACGCCAATGCATTCTACACCAATGCATTCTACTCTGCACCACTTTAGTCTACTGCACTGCTCTCTACGCCACTGCACTCTACACCAATTCGATCTATTCTACTCTATACCACTGTACTCTCAGACACTCTATTCTGCAACTCTGCACTTTCCGCCACTGAACTCTTTGCCACTCTACTCTGCACTACTGCTCTTTATGCCTCTGAACTCTGCAGGACTACACTCTATGCCACACCACTCTACACCACTATACTCTACTCCACCATTGTACTCAAAGCCACTCTACTGTGCATCACTCTACACCACTAAACTCTATGCCACTCCATTCTGCACCACTGCACTCTACGCCAGTGTTTCCCAACCTTTTGACTCCTGAAGACCCCCACTGAATCACTACTGGAAGCCGGGGACCCCAAGCAATTTGTACAATAGAAATTTATTTTTCAACACGCCTTTTGAAGCAGAGGCAATTTCAAGAGGGAGACAGCCTGAATTGGGTCTATTGGCATGGACATGTATGCATACAGCAGTGTATTATTTAGGGGTACCCAAAGGCTTGTGGAAAGTGAGCAATCAGACAGCAGCACGAAAATCCTACTGCTGCTGATCCTGGCTGCATCTATTTTTACCTGCCTACCAAGTAACGGTAACCTATACACATGTGCCTTTCAATGTTTTATTGCTTTTATTGTATTGCCTGTATTTTCATTGTTGTGTCTGTGACTGCTGTTGCCTGTCTTACCCCGCTGCCTGTACGTTGTCCATGCCCCTATTTCTTCCATCTGTTCCCCTCGCTGTCCCCGTGCTCTCTCTGCCCGGTCTTTCCTTCTGTACTCCTCACTGCCCCATGTCTCTGCCAGGTTTTCCCTTCTGTTCCCCTAGCTGCCCCCCTGCCTCTCTGCCCGTTCTGCCTTCTGTTCTTAGCTGCCCCTATATTTCTGTATTCTGTATTTTGCTTCTGTGCCATTCGTTTTTTTGTGCCGTCTGCCCTCTGTGCCACTCGTTTTTCCCTCATTTTTGTGCCCCTTTTGCCTTCTGTTCCACACATTTTTCCCTAGCTTTTTGTGCCTTTCTGCCCTCTGTTCCACTCGTTTTTTGTGCCTTTCTGCCCTCTGTTCCACTCAATTTCCCCTCGATTTTTGTGACTTTCTGCCCTCTGTGCATCTCGTTTTTTCCTCGTTTTTTGTGCCCTTCTGCCCTCTGTTTCACTCATTTTACCCTCGTTTTTTGTGCCCTTCTGCCCTCTGTTCCACTTGTTTTTTGTGCCTTTCTGCCCTCTGTTCCACTCGTTTTTCCCTCGTTTTTGTGCCTTTCTGCCCTCTGTGCCACTCATTTTTCCCTTGTTTTTTGTGCATTTCTGCCCTCTGTTCCACTTCGTTTTCCCCTCATTTTTTGTGCCCTTCTGCCCTCTGTTCCACTCGTTTTTTGTGCCTTTCTGCCCTCTGTTCCACTCGTTTTCCCCTCGTTTTTTGTGCCCTGCTGCCCTCTGATCCACTCGTTTTTTTGTACCCTTCTGCCCTCTGCTCTAATCGTTTTTCCCTCGTTGTTTGTGCCCTTCTGCCCTCTGTTCCACTCTTTTTTTGTGCCTTTCTGCCCTCTGTTCCACTTTGTTTTCCCCTCATTTTTTGTGCCCTTCTGCCCTCTGTTCCACTCGTTTTTTGTGCCTTTCTGCCCTCTGTTCCACTCGTTTTCCCCTCGTTTTTTGTGCCCTTCTGCCCTCTGATCCACTCGTCTTTTTGTGCCCTTCTGCCATCTCTTCCACTCTTTTTTGTGCCTTTCTGCCCTCTGTTCCACTTTGTTTTCCCCTCATTTTTTGTGCCCTTCTGCCCTCTGTTCCACTCGTTTTTTGTGCCTTTCTGCCCTCTGCTCTACTCGTTTTTCCCTCGTTGTTTGTGCCCTTCTGCCCTCTGTTCCACTCTTTTTTTGTGCCTTTCTGCCCTCTGTTCCACTTTGTTTTCCCCTCATTTTTTGTGCCCTTCTGCCCTCTGTTCCACTCGTTTTTTGTGCCTTTCTGCCCTCTGTTCCACTCGTTTTCCCCTCGTTTTTTGTGCCCTTCTGCCCTCTGATCCACTCGTCTTTTTGTGCCCTTCTGCCATCTCTTCCACTCTTTTTTTGTGTCTTTCTGCCCTCTGTTCATCTCGTTTTTCCTTTGTTTTTTATGCCCTTCTGCCATCTGTTCCACTCGTTTTTTGTGCCTTTCTGCCCTCTGTTCCACTCCGCTTTCACCTAGTTTTTTGTGCCCTTCTGCCTCTGTTCCACTCGTTTTTTTGTGCCCTTCTGCGCCACTCGTTTTTTCCTTGTTTTTGTGCCCCTTTTGCATTCTGTTCTGCTCGTTTACCCAGCCGCTGTGCCCCCTGCGGCCCCGCCCCCCTGACTGCCCACTGCCCATTCGCTGCCCCCGCCTCCCGATTGTATCGTTGTGGTCTCGCCACCCCTGCACCAACATTCACAGCTCTTGTGTGCTGTGAGGATGCATGGGTGTTTCATTTTTCACTACGACAGGCACTTGAGTCCTGCGGACCCCCTTGGAATGTCTCACGGACCCCTGGGAGTCCACAGACCACAGTTTGGGAAACGCTGCTCTATGCCATTGCACTCAACTATACACCACTCTAATCTATGCCACTGCATTCTATGATGCTGCCTTGTACGCTGCTCAATTCTATGCCGCTGCACTCTACGCCACTGCACTCTATTCTACTGTGCTCTGCAACACTCTACACATGTAAACTCTACACCAGTCCACTCACTCTACTCTAGGCCACTCCACTCCACTGTACACCACTGCCCTCTACTCTACTCTGCACCCCTCTACTTTAAGCCACTGCACTCTATGACACTCTATTCTACGCAGCTGCACTCTACTGTGCACCACTGTCATCAATGACACTGCACTCTACGCCACTCTATTCTATGCTACTGCATTCTATGCCAATGCACTTTAAGCCACTCTACACAACTGCACTCTACGCCAATGAACTCTATCACTCTCTACTCTGCACTACTGCATTCTATGCTAGTGCACTCTATGCCACTGCACTTTATGCCACTCTACTCTGCATCACTCCACTCTACGTCACTGAACTCTATGCCACTGCACCCTATGGCACTATACTCTACACTACACCACTCTACGCCACTCTACTCTGCAACGCTCTATGCCACTCTACTCACCACTCTACGCCACTGCACTCTATGCCACTTTACTCTACCATGCATCACTGCACCACTGTACCCTATGTCATTTTACTCTATTCTGTACCACTCCACTCTCTACCACTGAACTCCATGCCACTGCACTCTACTATGCACCACTCTAATCTACGCCAATTCATTCTACACTACTGCATTGCGCACTGCTAAATTCTATGCCTCTGCACTCTATGCCGCTGCACTCTACACCATTATATTCTGCAAGACTCTATGCCTATGCACTGTGTGGCACTTTACGCGACTCCACTCTATGCCACTCCAATAAACACCACCCTTTGCCACTCTATGCCACTCCACTCTACTTTGCTCTCAGCCATTGCACTCTACAACACACCACACCATTCTCCTCTACGACACTGACTTTTACCCATGTGGAACAGCAGCTACACTGGTGTACAACAAGGCAAAAACACATTGGCAAAGCCAATAGCTCTTGCATAAGGCACGACCTATTAGCTTTGCCAGTGCTTGTTGTTTATTTGCTGTAACCTTACTTAGAAAACTTTGAACACTTTCATAGGTGGACCTGCAAGTTCCATTTATGAATAGGGAATAGTTCTGTGTTCCACTGATGTATTTTCATTGCTTTGAAAATAAGCTACAGGAGGCTCCATTTCCAGGTGGCGGGTCATTTTCACGCCATGAACCCAATGCCCTAAACAGAGATGCCATTAGACAGAGGCAGTAGGCCAAGTTATGCGAACTGAATATGAAATGGCCGAGGTCCAGTACTGAACGGCAGGACAGAAAAGGTGAGTAGGTCTGCATAGGCTGAGTGTACAGCAGATGGGCAGAGAAATGAACCAACGCTACACAACACAGCAGTTAGATTGACCTAACCGGATATGACACTGAATGAGAATGGGCTGGGAGGAGATACGATAGATTGTGGCAAGTGTAGGCTTGGAGTTATCAGTTTATGGGAACAGAGCTGCATAATAGATTACGATGGGCTACCTTTGCCTTTCCTTAATAGCAATGGAGTGAAAATGTGTGTCGGAATGACCACTCCGGGGCTGCCGGAGTTTGGTTAATGAGCAAGTCTCTCATTTCATGTTTACGGGGAAATTAAATACACTAAAGATCGAAAGGCTTCCCAATGTTACCTGTTCTGTTTCTACTAGTGATCGAACCATGACTTGCAACTTTAAGAGGCGATCAGATCATACCAGGAGTTTACCTTGTCTTTGTACCACACACAGTAGCCCTCATGTGGACGATTTCGTGACATTTGTTGACATCCCTGTGATATGTATTTCTACTCAAAGGTTTCAGCTACAATTTGAATAAAAAATAAATGGAGATTCATCCTCTATGTGTTGCCTGCACACTGCAATATCGAGCCAAGAGTGTTTAAGCTAACATTCTGCTTACCTGAAATCCTTGGGGATAAGGGTTGATTACAATATCATCGAACCTGCAAAGTTTAATGAGGAATGGTTCTTTAAATCATCATTCCCTTTCCAAAGAATGGTCCCTTAAGAAATAGTTCATGGTGTGGCAGTCTAGAAACAGTTGATGTTAGGCACTTTTGCAAACTACTTAGTAAGGACGTTTCCTATAAGTGTCAAATAATTCCTTTAAATGTCTTGATCTCGCTATCACTTTTTAAAATTGAAATCTAAACAAAATCAAGATTCTTGATCATAATGGAGGGACTAAAAACAGCAGGGAGGTAGCAACATTGCAAACTTTTAAAACTACCGGACAGCTTTCCTAATTCGCTATAGTAAGCTGTGGTTTATTCCAGATAACTAAAATTGCCCTTGCTGCATACAAGTAAACAGCTTCCTGCCACATTCTATCTATGTAACTAGTTTGAAAATAAGCATGTTACACTAGACCAGTGTTCAAACTTTTTAATGCCATGCACCCACATCCCCCAAGTGAAAACGAAAAATCACCGCCCCACCTAAACATTGTTCACAATTAGTCTATTAAACTCCCTAAGTTTAAATATGTCTTATTTAAACATTGCAGTTAAGTTCTGTTACCATTTTCACAATGCAATCAACATACTATTCTGGTCAGACAGCCCTTACTTTCATACAAAAGTATCCTCAGTGTGATTATTTGAAATCAGGGTGGGGGTTTTGAAGAATATTTGGAGTCCCTTTCCTTTTGGAATCTTCTCTCAGCCAGGATGTAAATGGCAAAAGACGATGGCGATGCCCATTACAGAGCTCCTCATTTGTTTCTGCTAAATACAAGGCACTGTTATCACCACAATGCTTCTTTTGGCTAGAGCCTGGCGCCCACCCTGGGATCACTTGAGCTCCCCTTAGGGGGGCATGCCCCCTAGTTTAAAGACCCCTGCACTAGACACACTTCTTAGCAGGTGTGGCCTCAACCTTAAAAAACTGCACAGCAAACTTGGCATCTGAATGAATACAACTAATATGATGTGTGACTGGGAGAACAAAAGAGTCAAGGATCAGGGAACTAAGGTATCTACAAAAAATACTTCAATGAGTATTTATAATTCAACACCTTGGAACATCTGGCTTCGACCTCCTTCATGCAGAACTCCAATGTTCTATTATTAGTTCAAATGAGACAATATTGTAGTGACATTTAAGACACAATATTTATGTCCAAAGATATTCAGATGATAATATTACAATGTTATTCTGGGACCACACCACAAAATTTCGCAGTCATGCCAACAGACACATGGCCATCCATTGGCATGGGTATTGGAGTGCATTTCAGAGTTTGATATTAATGGACACCTCTTCTAAAACGACAGGGATTACCCTTCTACCACTGCAGAAGGAGTAGAGACACCAGCAGTGTACTAAATTGTAACAGAGAGTGATTTATTGTAATCTTGAGCTGCACGCCAGCATAAAACATCATGAAAACAAACGGAATATGCAGTTAACTAGGGTTTACAGGTATCCAAAGTTCACACAAATTCTACTTCTAGGAGTAGATAAAAGATATTAGGCGATCCTAATGGGGATATTGGGGCGATGGGAAAAGCTGAAAGGCAGCCTTCTGAACTTCAAGCTCCCATTTCTCCTTCCCTGATGTAATCAAAGTCAATCATGTTCTATTTGGGGAATGAAGGAAAGGCCTGAGTAAAGCGTGAGATTTTAGGATTTCTGTGAAGTTAAAACTCCTCAACAATCTATTAGGATTTCTTAATTCCCAGATTCATTTGCACTGGGTAGAGCCTTGGAGGAGGTTGAATCAAACAAAAGATCAATGATGTCTTGAGGACCGTCTTTACCCTCCTTAAGTTCATTATCTGCAGCACAATGTCTGTACGGCTCTCCGCCTCACAGTGTACACCGATGTAATGCTTCTTAGAGTTCCACTCCGAAATTAGACATTTTTGTGGGAGGTTGACGGTCTAGTTGGTGGGCTCTGCCAGGATCGGCCGGACTCTTCCGCCTCCTTCGCCATAAAAATACAGCACAGCGCTGTCAAGCAGCGGACACGCACAGCTGGTGTGCCACCGGCACACCAAAGACAAGCCGGCCTGCGCCCGTCCATGCCTGGACCGCCCCAGGACTGCCCTGAGTGCCATGACCCCTGGTCCTGGTCGGTTAGGAGCGCTGACATGTTATATACCCTATACCAGTAAGCAACCAATGGCTATCAACAATGGTGGCAATCAGTGCAAACAGGATTGTGTCCACCTAAATCCAGTGGACCTCCCTAACAGGGCCACAGTGCTGTGTCCTACCTGTGAGTTTAGATTGAAGGCCCCTGACAGGGTATATATTAACCAGGTGGAAACTGTACTCAGTAACACACAGCCAAATAAGTTTAAGGACAAGGTTCACTCTGCCCTGATTAATGCACGTTCTCTCCCTAAGGTTGCCAATTGCTTTAACAACTGCATGACCCATGTCAACTCTTGGATGCAAGACAATTGTCTTCAACTTAACGGCAGTAGGACTGAAGTTTTACTCTTGGGTGCCAATCCTTTGGCCTGGTCTCGGAAGTGGTGGCCTGCAGATCTGGGGGAGTGCCCAACACCGGTCTCTAAGGCATCAAATCTTGGGATCACGTTTGGCTGTAGATTGACCTATGACATCAAATTAATTGCCTTATTTCCAGCTTCTGAACAATTCTTAAAATTATTTGGAAAGTCCGCCCCTTTGTTACACCGGAGGCATTAAAAACGCTGGTGACTGCTTTGGCCATTTCCAGACTTGATTACGGCAATGCACTGTATGTGGGGATCCAAACCCAACTCTTGAAAAGGATTTAACGCATGCAGAATGCAGCAGCTAGATTATTTTGAACATCCCTAAACATGAATCAGTTTCTCAGCAGCCAGGAACATTGCATTGGCTCCGGGTTAAGAGGAGGATTATTTTTAAGGCTCTCTGTATTACATTCAAAGCACTTCATGGAAGGGGCCCTTCTTACCTAACTTCGCGCTTAAAATATTATGTGCCGTCCAGGAACGTCAGATCTGCACAACACAGACTTTTGCAAATGCCCAGGTTCAAGCAGGTCCAATGGGGAGGAAGGAGCTTCTTGCTGGGAGCCGCCAAGTTTTGGAATCTTCTTCCGCTCACAATCAAAAAACAGCATAAATCTTAAAGTATTTAGGAAAGAAGTAAAAACTTGGCAGTTTCAAACTGATATTTAGTCCATCTACACACTAGCTTACACACTCCTTGAGTCCTCAGCGCCAAGACGCCTCCGGGCATTTGTTGCACTTTACAAATCTAATAATCAAATCAAATCAAATTGAACACAAATACGAAACAGTGGAATTCCTAGACAATCAACATCTTGATCTCCTATTTATCATAGAAACTTGGGCTGACCCCTCAGCTGGTCCAGATTTTTGTATCGCTACCCCTGACGGCTTCTCTGCACAAAGATGCAATAGAGTAGAGATGAGAAGGGGAGGTCTGGCTCTCATACATCGAAATTACTTATTAGTCAAGATAGAGACGATTCCCTCCATGGTATGCGAGGCATTTCATTTTAACATAATGCGCACCAATCATCAGTCATTTAACCCCCTGCATGCACCCGCGATCGGAATGTGCCACACAGGCGCAGAATCGCGGCAGCATGCAAGAGGTTAAGGGAACCCTATTATACCGCCCACTAGGCGCCAGGGGAGATTTTCTATCAGCTATGGGAAACCTACTGGAGCCCATGTCTGGTGAATCTAATTTTACCATTCTTGGGGACTTCAACTTTCATCTGGAAGCCCCCGAAGAAAAGGATTCTATAGCCCTTTCCTCTGAGCTAGAGGGTTTAGGACTCTCTCAAAAAGTTATGAGCCCTACTCATTTGGCGGGGCACACTCTGGATGGTCTGTTCACTAATAATGAGCAGATCTCTATAAATGAGATCCTCCCTCTAACATGGTCTGACCACTTAGCAGGATTATTTGATATTAAGATACTGCATCCTACCTCCTATCCACCCCAGTTCTAACTCCCCAAACAGTTTAAGGATTGGGGTAGTATAGATCCGGCCCTTCTTAAACAGCATATTACGGAAAACCCGCCTGAAACTGTGTCAGACCCAGAATTAGCCTCCACAAATTACACAGAATGGCTGCAAAATGCTTTTTCAAGACTAGTACCATACAAAATAGTGTCCAAAAACAGGAAGCCCCCCCCTGCCACTTGGTTTTCTGAGGCACTGAGATTGAAGAAAGAATGATGTAGGAGACAAGAAAGGCGCTGGCGCCAAGAATATGACAGTGAGGAGATATCTCGCTACAGGATGGCACTAACAAATTATAAACATCTTAAAATTAGAGAAAAAAGTAATTCTATACTAGGAAAATAGAAACTGCACAAGACTCCTCTAAACAGCTGTTTCCGGTAGTCACTAAGCTGGCAGAACCAGCGGACAGCTCCATCAAGTTGGCAGCCCACTCTCTTGCTAGCTACTTTCAAGATAAGGTGGGACAAATTTACTCTAACTTCACTGCCTCCGCGGTGGGCTGGACTCAGATGGTCGGAAATAGCGAGAGTAGAGGCAGCTCCAACTTCATGGACTTTAGATCAGCTTCAGTGGAACAAAATCTGATCTGATCAATACGGCCAAATCAGGCTCTCAGCCTGATCCATGCCCCGCCCTCAGTCCTGAAACTGATTCCAGATATATTAGGCACTAACCCGACGAGCATCTGCAACTCTATGTTCTGTTCAGGCACCTATCCCTCCCTATGGAAAAAGGCCATCATTCTGCCACTGTTAAAAGAAACCTAATCTTGACCCAGGAGAGACCAAAAACTATCAGCAAATTGCGCATCTCCCTTTTCCAGCTAAACTTATTGAAAAGATTATGAATACACAGCAGGCTCAATTTATTGAGGAAAATAAACTGCTGGATGACACACAGTTTGGCTTCCAAAAAAACAATAGCACTGAAACCGCTCTTCTCAAAGCATCTGATGAAGTTAGGTTTGTACTTGTTAAAGGTGGTGCCGCAGTACTGGTGCTATTGGATCTATCGTCAGCATTTGACACGGTTGATAATGCCACGCTTTTCAATCGTGTCTCAGCTATAGGCATTGGGCACAAGGCCAAAGCCCTTCTATCCTCTTTTCTATCTAATCGCACCCAGTCAGTCAGTTTGGGTGACTTCAACGCACCAATTTTCTCACTCCTGTGTGGAGTTCTGCAAGGATCTTCGCTAAGTCCGACGTTGTTCAACATTTACCTGACTGACTTAGCACGAGTAATCAAATCATTTAGGGCCTTACGTCATATGCAGATGATACGCAACTGGTGCTTGCGGTGCAAAAAAATGGTGATGCAGTAGCGGCTTGTTTTCATGATGGCATGTTGGCCATTAATACCTGGATGTCCAATCATTGCCTTAAATTGAACTCAGCCAAGTCAGAGGTAATGGTCTTTGGTAACCTTGCCCCAGGATGGTCCCTAACCTGATGGCCAGAGAATTTGGGAGTACCCCTAATCCCTGTTAAGAAGGCCAGAAACTTGGGTGTCATCTTTGACAATAAATTATCTTTCATACATCATGCTAACACAGTGGTCTCCTCACCTTTTTATGTTTTAAGAATAATAAAGAAACAGTTACCTTTCGTCCCATCAAATACCAGGAGAAAGCCAATTTGTGTATTGGTCATGTCGAAGGTTGACTATTGTAATAGCCTTTTAATGAATGCCCAAGAAAGGGTTCTTGGTAGGCTGCCGTTGGTACAGAAAGCAGCCGCTAGGATACTGTTGAGTACCCCCAAGATCAAGCCCATATACAATGTGGTACGATAGCTCCATTGGCTTCCCTAAAGGAAGCAGATCGAAATACAAGGCTCTCTGTGTTGCCTATAAGGCTATTCACGATACTGGACCATAATGTTTAAAGAAAGACTTCCGGGCTTACACGCCCAGCAGATCTCTTTGCACAGCAGATGCCAATCTTCTGATCGTCCCCAGAGTAAGGAAAGCCAACTGAGGTGACGGAAGTTTCATAGTTGCCACATCCAAACTGTGTAATTCTCTTCCCCTGCAAATTAAGGCTTGTCCCATGCTGATATTATTTAGAAAATAAATCAAAACCTGGCTTTTTAACCAATAGGCTTCCCACCAGCTCTTTTTGTACCCTTCCAGCTCACAGCGCCGAGACACCTACGGGTATTTGTGCGCTCTACAAGTTGTTAAATTGATTCCTTTTAAGCCTTTTCTCTGGATTGTTTGTCTGCCCCTTACAGTTATTTGACAGGACAGACATTTGTACTGCAAAACCCACCTCCCAAAGCCTCCTTTGTCAAATCATAGGCAGCAAGGATTATGTGTGTGGAAGTTGCATCTAATGGCAGTAGCACGGACGATTTAGTTTGACAGAAATTGCCTGGGCATCTAGGCAAGTTTTTTCTTGAAACTCGGGACTGGTCAGAAGTTTTAATTTCTACTTCACACTTTTGAGTTTGAAGCAGGCACTGATACCGAATCCCGGCACTGCTAAAATACCTTTTTAAGATTCTATACCTAAAGCTGCTCCATCTGGTGTTTTTTTGCAAGCAAAGATGGAGTTACATCATTTGCACTATCCAGCTCTTTTAATTTGTTGGTCATCTCCACAGGGGATAGTTTTCTCTACCCTCTAAACTCTGAATGAGAGAGTATCGCTTGGTTTGCACAGGCCATATATTGCTTGCTTGGTGGTGTCATCCCATAATTTTAGAGCTGATCTAGATGCATCCAGCTTTTCTGAAGCCTTTTTAGTTGCATCTCCTCTTATTCAAAGAAAACCCCCTAATCTCCCAAACCTGTTTCCTCCTCTTTAGGTCTCTTTCACTTGCAGTTTTAAATGCTCCATTGGGACTTGCACAGGGGTTTACAAAAAGTTACATCCTCTCCAGGGACACACCCTGCCACAGGACACTGTGACCCTATCATGGATTCCCCTCTCAAAAAGAGAGACTTTCACACTTTTATGATTGTGTCCCTTAATTGTGGGGCTTCTGCTACAGCATTCTCTCATAGCGCTTTCTGCTGCCACATCTCCCTTCAACTCGTATCAAGGAGACACTGGATTCTTTCAGTCAGTTTTCCACAGGGATCTATATAAAAAACATACTCAATTCTCCCAGACACACTTTGTCGCCCAAAGTCTCTCCCAGCCATATTTTATAGGACCTTCAGCCCTATATATATGGTAAAGAGTTGGTCGCTCTTCTAGTACCTAGTCATACCCAGCTGCGGTCCGTGGAGGGTGTTCCGGTGGGGCAGATAGGCGGGGCATTGGAGGGGCAGTGTGGGGTGTGATAAACACCGGAATATGGATGATTGCAAGTAAGTAACCTATTAAATTAATAAAACAAATTTTGTTCTGTGTCTTGCATCGCATTTTGCGATGCAGGGCATAGAAGGAAATTCGTTTTATTAATTTAATAGGTTTACTTGTGGGCTTGTATAGGGAATGGTTCCATGTTTAAATATCGATGTAAAAAATATAGTTTCCAAAAATATTGATGTAAAAATATTGTGTACAAAAATATTGACTCCCTGTACTTAAACAGGTAAGTACAATAATATTGAATCAAAAATATTAAAGTAAAAAATATAGATATAAAAAATATCGACCTAAAATATATATATAACTTGAACAAAATATATTAAATAATATTAATATTTTTAACAAAATATATTACATTTAATATATATTTTACCTAAATATAACAAACATAATTAAAAAAAAATAAACACACAAAAATGTGTACATATACATATATTTACTTAAATAATTTTTATAAACTATTATCTTTATTTTAATTATAAACTTATTAAATTATAATAAATTAAAATATATACACATATCTATAATTAAAAAAAAATAAACATCCTATAATTAATTAACACATTAAACTATTAAAAAAAATGATACATTTCACAACACAATAAGTAAAATAGCAGGGAAAATGTTGGATAAGAAGTACTATTCCCACTCCAGTAAGTGCAAAAGCAGGGATAGTGTTAGATAGCAGAGGGGTAAAATTTACTATTCCCACTCCAGTGAGTGCAACAGACGGGAAAGTGTTGGATAGCGGAGGGGTTTAAATATTACTATACCCACTCCAGTGAGTGCAACAGCAGGGAACGTGTTGGATAGCGGAGGGGGAAAAATTACTATTCCCACTCCAGTGAGTGCAACAGTAGGGAAAGTGTTGGATAGCCAAGGGGGGGAAATTACTATTCCCACTCCAGTGAGTGCAACAGTAGGGAAAGTGTTGGATAGAGGAGGGGGAAAAATTACTATTCCCACTCCAGTGAGTGCAACAGTAGGGAAAGTGCTAAATACTGCACCAATAAAAAAAAGCTACATTTTAATTACATTTAATTTCCATTATTAACATAAATAATACCTAAATTTAAATATATTATTATTTAAAAAATCATAAACATTCATTAATTACCATTGTTTAACACTTTAATATCCACAAGACACACCTAAAATGAAGTACACAATTACAATTAATAATTACTAATTAATTAATACAAATTAATTAGTAATACATCAATAAAAAATACTACCCACCCTTGCCACCATTTACACCTATAAACACCACAACACACACCTAAAATTAATTAAACAATTACCATAATTATTTAATAATTAATTAACACAAACTAATTAACAACTAAGTATCAAACAATTATTAATACATTAATGTACACATTTAACTTAATAACATCACAATTATACAATTATGAATACATATAAATTACTGAACACATTTCATATAATTAAATGACTTCCCACCCTATTCCCCTATAAACCCACAACCCGCTAAAGAACTAAAAACACAAAATTCAATTCATTTTTTTTAATTAACTACTATAAATAATAAATAAAATCTATAAAATTCAATTACTTCCCACCCTATTCTCCTATAAACCTACAACCTGCTACAGAATGCTGTGATTTGGCTACGCGTTAACGGGATAAGAAATACGTTCAATCACTCACATGAGATTTTCTGATTATACTTGATCGTTACGGCTTTGGAGATAATGGCTGTTTGTGAAGTCTGGACTTTTGAGAGAGACGTGCGGGATATACGGCTATGATAGATATGCAGGACTTGCATGTTCGATACCAAGTGGATGTACATTGATAAACCGGACGTTGTGTTTCAACATTACAAGTTTGCTTGGGAAATATAAATGATACATTAGTATGCATTCTATACAAGAAGAAACATCTAGTTTGCGTTTGAATGATATCAATAATTAAGCACTGAAGAAGTCAATAAGGTATTATATTGCATGACGAAACACGTGTTGGCTGCTTTGCGTTTGTATTTGACTGAAGAATTATTACATTGAATCATTGGATATTTGGATATGGACACTTTTGCTGTGCCAAGAAAAGAATACTGATATTAAAGGAAACTGAAAAACACTATGGACATTGAAATGTGAACCATTTGGATTTTTACAATACCTTTTGGATTTATTATTGAGTGCTCGGGGAGGGTATTTTGTTTCTGAGTTGTTACCCTATTTAGAGGGTAATGGTAAGGTTGTGGAGGTAACCAACCTTCTTCCCTTTGAGCATCACTGAGTACTTCATTTATATAGTTATATTAACCCAATAAGTAGAGTTGAGCGCCCGTTCATATACCTGGTTATCTAGTCTTTCAGAGTATCCGCTACAGAACTAAATACGCAAAATTGTTTTAAAAAAATATATATATTACTAAAATTTTAACGCATACACTAAAATTACAAACAATTCTCATACAAAGACTAAAATACATAAAATTAATAACAAATCTATATTTTTAACTATATTTTTATAAACGATATTTAACACTTCGATATTTTTGCAATCGATATTACTTACCTAACAATCGGTATTCTTGACCACGATATATTTTCCATCAATATTTCTATCCCACGACATTTTTACCTCGATATTTCTGAACATCGATATTTATACATCGATATTCTAGCTCTATACCCATAGGAAACATCATAATTGGGGCCAAGGTGCCAGCCTTTGGAAAACTCGGACCTTCAGCGATGAGGGTGTAAAGGTAACTCTACCTAAAGCCCTCCTTATTCAGTTTCATATAGTGAGAACTAGACCTGAGACATCGGGTATCAGAGCGCTTTACATGAGCACCAGTTTTGTTACAAATGTACACATTTATTTGTTGTTAGGCACAGGGAGATTAAGTGATTTGCCCAGAATCACAGAATGGTGAGCGTCGTTGTCGAGATTCAAATCCGGTTCCCCAGCTTCGAGGTTGACCGCTCTAGCCTTAAGGCTGCATCCTCTCCCCACCCTCTTCTCACCCTCTCGTGGGTTGCTTCCATTGCAGGAGTGCTTGGGAGTTTATTTGTTATTTCTGCTTCCTACTTGGTACATTTTTTCTATTGAACTATGTCTTCCTTTCAACTTCTTTGATCCTTTACTTTTCTGGCACATTTGCTGGGTGGCATTATATTCCTGATGATGATCTGGCAGTGGGAGTTGTAGGATTAGCATGGAAAAAGAAAGGAGCAATGGTGAAGAATCACTAGAGGTTCTGGCTCCATATCTTTTCAGGGAAGTGAGAGTTATACACTGGCTTTTGGTAGGCTTATATTACCTATGTGGATAGGTGGGAGTAGGTGACAACACCACTGGTCAAAAACAATCAGGAGTAATCAATGAGTGAAGCAGCATGCCTTAGGGGCAATAACGGCATAGCAGTTGAGGGAATTGGATGGCCCTAATTGTCAGCACCAGTGCCAAATGAGCACTATGTCGAGGTGCACTTCAGCCTCATGAACTGCTTTAATTGCCTGCCCCTCCAGACATTGTGGACTGTACAAAACTCTGGGCCTGATTTAGAGTTGTGCAGATGGCATACAAGATGAATATCCCGTCTGCCCGTATTACAAGTTCCGTAGTCTGTAATGTGCTCGCAATAAGGTTAATGTGATGTCACCACGTTTGTGATGGAGTATCCCATCTGCCAAACTTTAAATCAGGACTTCTGTGAGCACTGATACTAAAAGAAAAAAACACTGGCCTCATAGCACAGAGCTATGGGCTTCTCTTTTTGTCCACCAGGGGTTTTGCTGTCCCTAAGAGGATCCATCTTGACTAGAGTTTTGGGTCTGAGCATCTTAGTTAGGAGACAACAGAATGTATGAGCTAACGGCTGCCCCCAGTACCTTTTTGTGAGCTCTTGGACACTTTTCTTCTCCATTCACCTACAAGGTAACTTTGCAAGGCATTTCCTTGACCCCTCTCACCACCATTTAAATCTGCTGTGGTCAGCGGAGGGTTCCGCAGTCAGACTATGGTGATTGCTTCAGCTTCAGAGTTCTCTGTGTTCAGACCAGTGCACGACAGCAAGCCGCTTCAGTTGATAACTATTATTAATGTTTTGTGGCACATTATTGTATTGTTTGGCACTCTGCTGATACTGTCCATTTGAGTGTGTTAAGGCAGAAAAATGACCACTACATTATCCAGTTCTTAATTTGAGCCGGTGGGGGCTTCTGGAACTTCTTTTTGGGGACTAGCAGTTATTTTTCTGCATCATATATTTACCAAGAGCATAGAGGGTAAAATACACAAAGCAGAAAAGAGGGAGGGAGTGGAAGACAGAAAAATGTCACAAAGGGAAACACCAATAACCTGAAAGAGTGAGATAGAGGGGCAGAGAATATCTGGGTGCGGATTTGAGTGGTCTGGGGTGGTTTAAGACTACCAACCTTGGTATTTGGTGCACAGACGTGTAATGGCACTGGCCGCTGCATTCTAAGCAAAGTTTCTGGTACAATACTATAATTTTCCAAATTAAACACTGGCATTTACCACGTGTGCTTTAACCAACTACATTTCTGTGGCTTTTCCTGAATATATTGAAATACAGAAACTAGTCAGGTCTGGCTCTTTACGGAAAAGAATAGATGTGAGGCACACAAAAGCGGAGGGAACAAGATAGCAGATCGTGACCAACTTCTGAGAGGTTTCTAGATGGTGCCCTAAATTAAGGAGTCAGAAGGGTTTATCGTCTTCTAGCTATGAATAAATGAATGAATGAATGAATGATTGAATGAATGAATTGTATTTATATTGCACAGTTACTTAACACCATTTGTAATGCGACTACATACAATTAAACAGAGAGTTGGAACAACCATTGTTTAAAAAAGCATTCATAAAAAAGCGTTTACATACAGCACTATCAAAACATAGCTATGAATTTCAAAGGTTTGACACTTTTCATCTTCCATCATCTCTCCTCTCTCACAACAGCTCCTATATCAGTGCATGTCAGCGGCAAAAATGCACCCCATGCCAGTTGCCCCCTGACTTATATTTGGGTTGATAGTCATCACAGCCTGAGCATACCGTTTTACCCTATGGGTCACTCTGCAAGTGAATGATAGACATGTCCATTTCAACACAATTCAACCATACCTGTTACAGAACTAACAACTCAAGTGCACACGACGGCCATAACAGTCTACTAGTGCTCAATCTAGGATTATCCCACCTGTCACTACACATGTAGAAAAGGAAATTAAACAAAAAAAGAGAAGCAATGATAAATGTGCAGCCCAGCTGCACGCGAGTTAACAAAGAATTGACTATCATTAGAAAAGGGCAGCAAAAAATAGAGATTGTATAAGCCTACCTGGACGTTGAATATAGCTCACACTTTACCCAATGCCATGCAGGTCCAGCGAAGGAGCCCTCACAACATCAACTAACAGCGTTCACCATTCACAAGACTTATTGTGCTCGTGGAGAAGTGTGGCTCAAGTGGTTGGAGCAGCAGACCCTGATGCAGAGGTCTGGCCCGGACCAGGGTTCAATTCCCCGCCTCGGCGGGTCTTGGGCTCAAATTTCCCCGGACCTGACAATTCTCGCCTCGGTGTCTATTCCAATCATGGAGTCCCACTCTGTAACTCTGGGCAATAGCTTGCTTAATCTCCACAACGGCCCCTCGCAGCGGGATGCCTGGCTTTCACCTTGGGGATGCCCAATAATGGGTTATCTTGCAGGGGAATACCAGGGCGGGTTCCCTAAGCAAGCGCTGGGACGCTTTCGGGCAGCCATGCGCTCTACAAATCAAATTTCATTTCATTTCATTCATTCATTTCAAGTAGCAAAGGGAGGCTACAAGTCCCAGAGAGCAACGGGCTACCAGTTACTCTTCTCTTAGCATATACCCTGTTTACCTGTGCAGGCTCCACACACAGTCGCACCCTTGCACGCTGCTGGAGTTGCTGCTTATAGCACAAGGGTCCTTGTCCTTCACTCCACGCTTGTTGTTGCATCATGAAAGGACCAGAAATGGATTTTTTCCATCAGAGGTTCCACTCTTCTTCCTCTCTGCCACAAACTGTTGTTGCACCAAGACCATAACTTTACAAACCACGATCTCCATGTCCACCATTGAATTTCGATCCTCAGGAATTGATACTTGTTGCTTGTTATGTAGGAAACCTACAGCTGTGTGGGTGTGGAGAAGTGTGTGGTACTGGATTGATGGGGTAAGTCTGCAATGTGTCCCTTACACATATTGCAATATGTAGTCTTAGATTTGTTCAGTGAGTTACTGTACAATGTTAGTAGTTCCTGTACAATGTTAGCACAGGGCCACAGGTATGACTACCTGGGATATTAATAGGTGGTTTATTGCATCTTATAGACGTAAAATAGTGCATTGGCTGCCCGAGTCAATGGAAGGAGCAAGGTGAGAAATTTCAGTGCAAGCTATCTAGGTTTCTAGTTGTGATTTAGTGAAATGTTATAGTGGAGTATGGTGCTTTGGCATCTGTGTGGCCGGAATGATGTGTTCAATGATGGTGTTGTGACGAGATGTCCAGTTTTGGTGAGTTCTGCAGTATTGGCGGCTGTGTATGTTGGAAGAAAGGACAGTAGCACTGCTAGTTGATCAAGAGTAGCTGTAGTAAGGCATTTAACACATTGAGGTTTAACCGGTTGATGCGTTACATCAAATAAATTTTCCTACTCTAGAGGGAAACATTAAGTTATAGTTCTTTAAGAGCATTAAAAAGTGTCAAGATGTTTGTAGGTCCTTTTTTCAGAGTCTGTTATATGAGTGTCATGAGCAGAGCTGTAGCATGTGAGTTTAAAGGACCGAAGGAGGCTGCTACGTGGTTTGCAGAATGGATTACAAAGTAGTACGGTCAGGTTAGAGCTCTGAAAAGAATGGTGTTAGGGAGACTGGGTTCTGCTTGAAAAAAGTGTGGTACTTTTTACTCCCTCTAATATATCAGAAGTCAATTAGCATTGGAAGGTCAATGGTGTCAAAAACATCTGAAAGATTGAGGAGACAAGTGCAGCTGTTCAGTCTCTGTCTGTCTTTAATTGTACTTTAGTCAATAAAGCGATCAAGGTGGCTTCTTGGTCTCCTCAATGTCAGAAACCAAGCAGAACGGAATTAAGTAAGTCATGTTGATGAATTCCTAAAGTTGCTTGTGCACCACACAGTTGCATCCAACGGTGGGATTTGAAGATGCAGATGAACCTGTAATTGTTTAGGTATCCATGGCTGATAGTTCTTTTAAGTAGAAGTTCTAGCTAGCTCTTTTGAGATCCGATGTGCCTGATCCACGTCTCAGGCATGAAATGGAGAGGAAGGCTATGGTGAACCCATGAAGAGGCATAATGTGTACATAGATTTGCTACAACTGTGATTCCAGCACCTCTGAGACCCAATGCCATACACGGCCGGCATGACTCAGGGTTCGAGGGGCAGGTGCGCGCACAGGGGGTCGCACGGGGGTCAATTAAAAAATAGTAATAATAATAAGCTTACCGGTTCCCACACCGTCTCAGCTCCTAGCTGGGTCCCGCGTTTTCCTCTTTTCCTGGGACTGGAAGCAGGCAGAGCAGGCAGAGCAGGCAGCCTCCTTCCCCTCCCCTAAGCCAATCACAACGCTGCAATGGCAGTGTTGTGATTGGCTGGGACGCCGACCACACAGGCGTCTATGGGGAGGCCATTTTCTTCATGTAGGCTGCGCGCAGCCTACATGAAGAAAATGCAGAGTGCATATGACTGGTTTGGTTGGCCCTGGGGTCAACCAAAAAGTCAGCACCCTCAGATGGGCAAGTCACTCCTCCCCTGGAATCCAGCAGAGCCGCCCACCTGCCCACCCCCAACCAAACCCTTCTGCTTTCTCGCAGTGCGAGAAGCAGAAACATAAAATGGAAGTTTAACATTTTTATGTTTCTGCTTCTCGCACTGCAAGAAAGCAATGGGCCGACGCACGTCCGCCCTAATGGAGGAGCCATACCAGCCCAATACGCATGCATCACCCTGGTGCCAGACCAACCATGCAACATGCCTCAGCCCCTGATGCTGCAGATACCTCATCTGCCCAGAGTCATGGTAGTACAATGTGTAGGGAAGGATCAGTACCCCTTGGACAAGAGAGTGAAGTTTTCACCGGCTCTCTTAAGTGAAGCATTGGGTGTGTCGTCAGTAGGGTTACCAATTTTTTTTGTTCTTTTCCATAGAAAAACACTGCCCTTCAGAAAAAATGGCCTAGGTGGCAACCCTAGTGGTAAGCAGAGTGGGTGGGTTTATTAAAGAAGTGATGGAAGTTTTAGGTTGCAACTTGAAAGGCTCAGCAGGCGAATTGCTAGTTTGATATGGTTACTAAACCTTTAATGAAATTACCCAGGATGGTCTGTATATGATCGTGTAATATAATGCTTGCATAATGGCACTAGAGTTATCATCGTTTGTAGGCTTTAGTCTTGGGATTTTACTGATAGATATGGACTGTGTTGTGAGGGAGAGAAATTGCTCGTAATCAGAATAGATTCACGGTCTAGGATATGAAAGATGGGGTTCTGTTCACTGTAAATAAGTTGCTTGTACATAATTGTGGTTCCCCCGCCCTTTCTAATGGTCTTTTCCTTTCGTGCTCATGGATACCGTTAGGATATAAGAGAGGAAATCAGGAACTTCACAAAACTTAGCTGTAAAAACATCACAAATCCCTAGTTATATCCAGGAGATTGGTCCAGGTCACAGTGTGTGCTGAGTGCCACGAGGATGAGTCAGTGTTGGAATGACAGTGCGGAGTGTTACTAGTGCAATCTGGAGTGTCCTGTGAAGTCGTGTTAGAGGGCTGTCATGTATTTCGGTGTCTAAATCCACTAAGTGGAACGCAATATAATGGTTCATGACTGTTGGCACTTAGCAATGATAATGCTGATTGGAGTTAAGAGGGAGTTTGGTAAGTGTGCAGTATGCTCGGGTGTCTCTTAATGTGCTGTGTTGGCCTTTGTTGAAGTCACTGTGCTATATGTGCCGAGAAGCTTGGATCAGCTGACTGTCATCGGGTATAGTGGAGTGACTCTACCTGGGATGAAAGGGGTGGAGCAAACTTAACTGCAACTGGTTGATGTTTCTGTGTGAAATATCTGTTTGATCAGTGGGCTGCTGTGTGCTTGGGAGTTTATTAATTTGACCAATGGGGTACAGTATTTTTTATTGGACTGCACGAGGTTAGAGTGAAGTGAAAAATTGGGTAGTCAGTGGATGTGCGTAAAGAGCGAGGCCACGATCTGGTATTATGTATGAATGAGTAGGCTGTATGCTGGATAGGCAGTTTAGCTGAAACCAGGCCTTTGGGCCTTGGGGGACTTACTGCTAATGGCGCTGCTGAACCATTGACACTTCTGACTGTTCCTAAAAGGTCAGACGGGAGAGTTCTTGAGTACGGCCTAATAGTTCGCATTCCCTGATGCGGCCACCTGTGAATGGGGAATAACCCTAGACATGTTACAAGAAGGAGGTTAGGATGGGGATTTGCCTGACAACGTCCAGAGCCCCGACTTCAAGGTGGAGTGTATTGCTGCTTCTGAATGTCATATTCCTTTGCATGTGTAGAATGAGAAATAAAATACTATTTTTTCTTAACAAAGCAAGAATGTGGCTGGTCACTGATTATTGTTTGTACTGTTTGCATTTTGACTTATGAGCTTTGTTCACTGGCCTGTGTCTACTTCCCCCCGAGGGAGCCTTGACTGCCCGACCACAGCTACCACTGGGAGTCAAGTGCAGAAGTGGTAGTTTGCCCAGTTGCAATGGGATCTACAGTAGGTCGGGCTCCGGTTCATCAGGAGCAAAAGGCCTCACCTCCAAAGTTAGGCACAGTAGTCCATGCATGCCCTGTGGGTCTCTGAAAGCGAGTCTGGCACAAGTCTTGAACAATAAGTCAGCATCACAAAATGAACATTCACCTGTGTCGCACACCACTACTCTTAATGTTCTAGTGCAACCAACATGTTCTATGTTTCCAATTCCTAACACTATGTGGCCTTTGGTTGAGCTGTTCCATTTCGATAGGCCTCATCAATAGTTGCCCCCAGTCCATACCTTGTCCCTCAGAGATGTCAGTGCTTGCCGTTTACGGTTATCAGCTGTGCCCCTGTAGCATAGTTATCCATGACAGAATAGCCACGGCCATTTTATTACCCTTTCTGTCTTTGCAACAGTCTCTCTTTGGCAGAGGAAATGGCCGGTAGGACAACGGCCCGCTCTGCTCCTGCTCTTTCAAGTTAAGAAGGACTTGGCTTAATTTCCAGGCTGTCACTCTGACGCATTTCACCTCCTCTAAACTACAGGGGAAACAAACACAACACACAGAATTAAAGGAAGGATATTAGACCGCCGGACCGCAAATCCTCGCATGGCGTCAACAGTGTCCAGAAAAAGCCATCGACTTAGCAGTTCCGGCACGTTCCTTCCTTGAAGCTGAGCTACTCTTCGAGGGTTTTTTTTTTCTCCAATATTTCGTCGGCTGACTTATGGCGCTCACTGCATCATCCCCTTGTCTGCCACTTAGGCAGGGCAGGGATAACAAGCAACTTTAAATCTGACTGCCCATACATCATGGCAGAATTCTGACAGCCGTATTTTTCCTCCTCATTTTCGAGGCAGCGCCGCATCTGCAGACAGCGCGAGGAGAGTATCCTCAGGTTTGATTGAAGACGTGTTGTGAGCTAACATCCTCCTGACCACCTCAGGATACAGAGCTGCTGGGAGAAGCTCGCTCTGTAAATCCTATCCAGTCAGAGCCATCGACCGCGTGCGCCAACTTGTTATGCAGCGCGGTGTTTTCTGCTTAGAACAGCAATGCATTGCCATTTAATAAGATTCTTGGAAGAAAGAAAAAAAATGAAATCAGCTTTCGCTAATAAATGCAGTCATGCAGTATTGTGGGAATGCCGGGGTACCGGGCTAAATCCTGGCTTAGCCCACACAGGGGAACTAGACAATTTCCATATATTTATATGTATGTTCATAAAATGTGCCGTGTTGGAAAAATATAGGCATGGTGTTAATATGTAAAATAGAAAGGGAAATAGTCACGCAGGACTTTAACCATATTATGGACATTAAGAGCTCCTTTTAAAAACGAATGTATTTTTAGCACTATAAAATGTCTTTGTTAATCTGTGTTAAACATTATATTTTACATCGTGCTCGAATTATTTTTCATAAAGGTCAATGATCGTGCAAGCATGGCGACATCACGGTCCCCCGTACACAAAATGGTGTAGCATGACAAACCAACGCACATATCTTGTCATTCATTTTTTTTGTATCGGCGTGAATGCGTGTGCAAGTTTGTTGTACAAGCAGCAGCTGCTTCCAGGGTCGACTCTCTTACAGAGCAAGTCATTGCAGGGGGCGGTTTTTAGGTCGAAGCCGACCAGACAGCTCAGCTGTGCTGTCTGGTTTGCTAAAGACATCTCCAGGACATTCAGTAAGCTGACCTAGGAATGCACTCCGTCCGTTGTTTAACATTGGCTTTGTGGTTTGTAACTCACATTTTCTGGTTTTTAACTCACAATTTCTGGAATTCTATTTGCTGGCTTTAGTTGTTTTACGCTGTCCAGGGTGAGTTTGTCCCTCCCAAAGTGCAAAGCCTTGTCATATCAACTCCCCTTCCACCAGTGCTCCTTTCTGTAAACAGGCCTGTTCTTATCTTGTCACGTGTGCTGTGTATTCAGTGGCAGAGGTCAAATGTCAGGCTCTGTCTTCAGAGAGAGCTCAATATTTACTTTTCTTTCTTTGACTTCAAAGTGAGAGGATTTATAGGAAAATCTTGTATGATACTGGGAGTAGGAAATGTTTTTTTCCTAGCACACAATAACATTTAAATGAACTGTGCAAGAATTTCCGAATTAGGAATGCATAAATGTTAATTTTGATGTTTGTTGGAATCAAATACTTTAATATGATCAAAACAAATCAATACACTGGGTGATGCCATTTCCACACATTATTGTTTGTGCGCTGAATAGTTTGATTAGTAAATACTATCTGTCAGTGCCAATGTAATGGTAATTTCAACTGAAAATGTGTTGTCTGTAATGACAGTGTGCTGTGTGCTAAAACACTATACCATTCCACTCTGCACTACTCTGCTCCACTCCACTGTACTTTACTCAACACACTCCACTTTGCACCACTTCACACCATTACACTCTGAACCACTACAGTCTATTAAACTGTGCACCAATACACTATACGGCACAGCACTTTACACCACTTTACCCTACGCCTCTCTACTCTGCACCGCTCTACTCTATGCCAATGCACTCTTCTCCACTGCACTCTACAGCACTCCAGGCTAGGCCACTCCAATCTGCTCTGCGCAACTACACTCTACACCACTCCACTCTATGCCACTCTGCAACACTGCACTCTACGCCATTGCACTCTATGGCAATACACTCTACAACAATGCACTTTACTCTGGAGCACTCAACTCTATGCCCATGTACTCTATGCCAATCTACTGTACGCAACTCTAATCTACTCTGCACCACTGCACTCCATGCCACCGCACTCTACACCACTTTACTCTATGCCACTCCATTCTACTCTTCACCACTCCACTATATGTGACTTCACTCAACTATGAAACAATCTACTGTACACCACTGCGCTCTATGCCACTCTATTCCACTCTATGCCAATGCACTCTACACAACTGCACACAACGCCTCTGCACTCTACTCTATGCCAATGCACTCTGCTCCATGCCACTGCACTCTACTCTGCGTCACTACAGTCTGTGGCACGCACTCTATGCCACTCTGCTCTGCAATACTACACTTTTTGCCAATGCACCTTATGCTGCTCGGCTCTGCATCACTGCACCCTGAATCACTTTACTCTATGCCACTGCACTCTACACCACTCCTATCTGCACCACTCTATGCCACTGCACTCCCTGCCACTCTACACCACTGTACTCTACAGCAATGCACTCTACTCCACTGCACTTGTGCCACTTTGCACCACACCACTCTGCACCACTGCAATCTACTCTGCACCACTCCACTCCACACCACTGCACTCTACTATGTACCACTCTAATCTACAACCCTGCATTCTACAATGCTTCATTGTACACCACTGAATTCTATGCTGCTGCACTCCACGCCACTGCACTCTACGTCACTATAATCTGCAGCACTCTATGCCAATGTACGCTACACCAGTCCAATCTACTCTACACCACTGCACTTTACTCTACTCTGCAGCACTCTGCTCTATGCTACTGCACCTTGTGCCACTGTACTCTTCTCTGCACCTGTCACACACACGCTTAGCCTACCTACAGCCATGCACTGCATCATCACACCTCCCACCGTAGGAACCCTCCCGGTTGGGATCAACAGAGCCTGGTCCTGGTTGAAGGGATGGTGGGTAAACATAGAAGGGCTGGCGGTTTGTTCCGGCGCCCAGCGCGAGTCGCGTGCTGTCCGAATAGGACACGGACTACAATTCCCATGAGGCAAAGGGAAAGCTTCTGCGTTTGCCTCATGGGAAGGAAACCCGCGACCCGGAAGCGGCGGTGGGCATGAAGAAGCCTCCGGTGACGGGATCAGGGCTGATTAGTCCTCATTGGAGCAGCGCGTTGGTCGAGACATTTCTTGTTAGCGGACATTGCTATTTAAGCCCTGATTTGGAAGATATTACCAAAACTATTTAATTACCGTTTTGCCGGCCGTGTGGATTGGAGTGTGGTTCAAGTTCAATAACGGTTATGTTATACTCATTGGAGCATGCAGAACTAAGAGCACCAGTTGTGTACATTAGTTGTTTAGGAAAACTGCACAGCTTCAACATATTGCTGGATTGCACATTGTTCTTATAGCATGATACAGAATTACTTTGGCAGTTAAACCAAAATGAGTATTTTGGTGATTGTTGTTTGTGTATTCCTAACAGGGGGTTCAAGAAGCGGCCGTCTGCTCTTCCCCTGTGAAGCGGTCCCTGTCATGTATGCTGGTGTGTAAGGTTCTATATTGAATGTTATGTTATGTTATGTTATGTTATGTTAATAACATTTATTAGGCGCAACAGCTGCCCCAGCAAAGGGGCGTCCTGGCGCCTGATCATATGCAACAACACAACAGATCAGAGCTGACAGAGGGGGATATTAGCCTACAGAGGGTATTATACATGTGACCTATGTGACCTATGTTAAAGGTGCAACCTGACACTTCATGTGTAACAAGGCAATTGAATCCCCTTCTGTTTTTGACCCCTTTCCTAGCGCAATCCCCCATTCCTTGCCGATCTAGTGATAAGGTTGTTTGTTCATTCCTCTCTTTGGAACGAGGTAAATTATTTACTTTACATGTATGCAAGGCTCATTAGGTAATGATATAGACACATAATGTAAACCTGTACTTACCAATATTGTTTTGCTTTACAGATCTCCCTCCCTGCAGTCCTCTTCCTTTCCTTCCCCCACTTGATCATCCCACTCACCTGTGCTGTTATAGCATTCAGGGTTGGGACTGTCGAGGGGTGGGCCCCTTTTTGGCATCAAATCATTCCCGAAGAATCACGGAGCTGACAGCACCACTGTACGCAATGCAACTGCACTCCTCAGCACTCTACTCAACAGCACCGACTGTAAACCACTGCACTCTACGCCAATGCACTCTACACACTGTGCACTACGGCATCCTATGATGCAACACTGCACTTTACGCCACTGAACTCTACATCACTCTACTCTGCATCACTCCACTCTAAACCACTGCACTCTGAATCACTCCATGCTACTGCTACTGTACTCTACGGCACTATATTCTACTCAACACCACTCTACACCACTGCACTCTGTGTCACTCTACTATGCTCTGCACCACCGCAATCTACGATGCTGCACTCTACTATTCAACACTCTAATCTACACCACTGCACTCTACAATGCTGCATTGTATGTCAACACTCTACTCTAGTATATTCTGCAACATTCTACGCCAATGCGCTCTACACCAGTCCACTCTACTCTATAACTCCACTGCACACCACTCTACGCAACATAACTCTATGCCTCTCCAGTACACAACACTCTATGCCACAATAACACTCTACTTCACTCTTCGCCATTCCTCTCTGCAACACTCCATGCCCCTCTCCTCTATACAATTACCTTTCAGTCATGCTGAACAGACCCAATTTGGGATATAACATGGCTAAAACACATTGACAAAGCCAACAGCTCTTGCATGGGGAGACCTATTGACTTTGCCAATACTTGTTGGTTATTTGTGGGCCTGTTTTATGGTCTGGTGGGCTGGATTTTTTCTGCTGTTACCACAAGCATTGTCTGCAGCAAGTACAAATGCACAGGTTCACTCGTGTCTCGCATAATACATAAATACAGATCCAGCTTGTCTTTACAAGTTTGAAAATGGCATGATTTGTAAATGTGTGCAACATTTTTTTAGCCATCTGTTTAGCTATGGCGGCCACTTTTATTTTGGTGCCCGGGCCGACTTTCTGTCCCAGTCTGACCCTGTGTGCTTCCTTTATCAACAGTGGGCTTCTACCAAACAAGCACTTTGAGTAAAAACTATTTAAAGATTGCAACAGGGCCAGGCTTCATTTCAGGCAGGAGTGTCTCGAGGGGGCTCTCATGTACGGAGCCTGGGGCAGAGCAAGCACAAGGGTCTGTCCATCACACAACCAAAAAGTTCAATGGGAAATCGACAACACTCCCTTGCTTCCTCCACACTGAACTGTCTGGGGCCTGATTTTGGTAGTTGTACTATTTTGAAACTATTTAGGTCACAGAGATCTCGTCATTCCTGCATTTTCCATATTTACTGGTGATTTTGTTTTGATACCAATTTTGAAAGAAATGTTTGATTCAGTGTGCACTGTAACCAATGGGTTTACACACTATCCTTACGCAACATTCTTCCGTGTGTTCACGTGGACCATTCCAAATTATAGCCCTACTTTGATGACACATATGGACAAATTCCATACGTTTCCTGAAGATTCGTCAAACAGCTCTAAAGTTGTTAGCAAAATAAAAAAAATATTCTTATGGAACATCTGACCTAACTATAACTACACAGTGAGGAATGCCACTCTGTATTATGTGCGTGAGGGTGTGTGTGTGTGCTTGAGTGCGTGCACAAGAGCATAAACATACTTATGAGGAGAATGACTTAACTATACGGGGTGCTTCTGCAACAGTACCAATACTCTAAATCTGCTCACCTCAAGTGTTTGTTCTCTAGCAGAGATCTTAACCATAGAATAAGCCCACTGCTTTGCACGTCGAGCTAGAAGAACAGGGACAAAGTATGTTGCAATTGTCTTTAGCAAAGTCTTTAGGCATAGAATAGGCTAGTGCTATCTACGATGAGTCAAAAATTACATAGGTCTTTTACCATTTCAGGGACACCTTTGTATTGGTACTTCCTTGTGAGTGAACCGAAGCTATTCTGGAATCCCAAAATGCCATTGTCATTTTTTGGCTCTGCATGGACAGCATTTAGTAATCATAATTGCTAACAGTTTTTTCTACTTTTCTACTTTTTGTTTTATTTAGTTGTTTTATTCAATTTATTAACCTCTGCATTTCACTATTTGTTTGTGTTTCTACAAATACATCATTCTTTGTTGTGTTTTCGTATGTAGTTTGTGAAGTGAACAATTGTTTTTTTCTCATTTGTAGGCAGTGGATAATGTTTTCTGTTTGTGTATGATTTGTGTGTCGTTCTTGATACTGTTGTTGACGGTTTTATCCGTTTTTTTTTATTATGAATTTGTAACATTTTTATTTGCTACCTTGTAAGCTTTTTTCAGTGATTTGTTTACTACCCAAATAATTAATAACCCTTGTTAAGCCGTGTGCAGGATCAGGATGGCTAAATTGCAGGACTGGGCATATGACCAGGCCTTGCACTCAAGCCCCAATGCCAGGTGAACCCTGCAGTGCAATGCCTTTAGGCATGCAAAGCAGGGTTTGGATGCAGTGCTTTCCCTCCATCCATGCCCTGCACCCAACCTGGCGGGGCACATAACCCCCACCTTTTACCATATGCATGTGCTCCAAGGTGTGGCCTCTACTGTGTGCCCTGCACCCAAGACATACAGGTACATCCCTGGCACATCCTGTTCCTGAATCACAGTGGGCTGCCAACTCTTGCTGTTCTTGGTCGTCGTTTGTGCCGAGGCAGGTGGACACATGGCTTGTGCTGCAGCCAGGCCATGCACCCAAACCATAAGTCTCTATGTCCATGTAATTGTGTTTCACAATGTATTTTCATAGGTGCAGAGAACCCATCAGTGATGTAAGTGATAATGTCACTTGGGATGTCATCAATGATGTAATTTGAGATGTCATTAATGTTGGCTTGTGTGAGGCAATACATAGAGCCCGGGGAGCGTGAGTTATGGTTTGCACGGATTGTGATCGTGTTTTTTTCCTGTGAATTTCATGTTTTTAAAAAAAATTTTTTATTTTGCACGCAATTATGAAACCTGCCTGCATATGGTTTTTGTCTGTGTGTCACAGGCATTGCATGCCTGACCTGGCCTACTGCCATGCCCACATTCGCTGTGAACTGACAAGTCACAATGCATATGGCCCTCAGCCGTGCGCAGTGGGGGTTGGCCACAGGGCCTGATATCTAGCTAGGACCTGTGGTGAACAGGCACAGGGCAGCCAGCTCCCTCTGTGCACAGCCTTTGGCCAAGCACAGGGCGTGCGTACAAGCCCTGTGCCAACTCACCATGGCCTTCGGCTGTGCATTGTAGAGGTTCAGGCCCAGTTCTTACCTTCAGCTTGCCCCTGTGCCCATTTCACCATGGTGAGGAATCCCAGTTTTTGTTTTTTGCTTTCTTGATAAGGTTTTTTATTTATAATGGAACCCTTTTTGTTTTTTTCTATGCTAAACTTTTTTATTTCTATTTTTTTGGTAATCTTTTTCAAACTATTTTCGGAAAAGCATTTTGCTTTTTTACTTTTTTAATCTTTGGAAAAAGACTTTGTGGTAGTTTCTGAAGGATTTTTTTTCATAGCACCGAGATTGATACTTTTGTTCTGTAGCCCAGAACAAATCTTTCACATATTACTGTACGTGGCGAACATCTGCACCCTTAAGTCTTCCTCCTCTTCCTATGCCCGGAGTACCTATGGTTGAACAGGTTCCTCCTCTCCTTCATCCTGTCACTGCTTTTGTTTAGTCATTTGGGTGCATGGCTCGTGGGTTTTTCAATATGCACCTCCTCCCAAATGAGCACATCCAAGGATGTCCATGTTGCAGGACCTGGACTCTCTTCTCCACTCTCGATGTATGAAAAATCTTCACATGACAGATTCTCTTCCAAAATGATCAGAACTGCCTGGCCAACACAAAATGTATGTGCTGCAGAAGTAATCGTGCATTTTTTCGGTAACTTCCCTATAAGTTTGCTGCACTAGGGGGCATATTGTCAAGAAAGACGATAAAATTATTGCCACTTTAGCGGCAGGAAACTGTAGCTAAAGCGGCGATAATGGCCTTGATAATATGCCCTTGTGAATTCCCATAGCAGCCCAGGTTAACACCAGAACCTGGGCTGCTATGGGAATTCACAAGGACATATTATCAAGGCCATTATCGCCGCTTTAGCAACAGTTTCCTGCCACTAAAGTGGCGATAATTTTATTGCCTTTCTTGCTAATATGCCCCCAAGTTCCCGAAAATTACGCTATTGTGCTACTTCATGTAAATATGTGTTTTTAATAGCAAAACTTTAGTGAGAATGCACAGGAATAATGCAAACACCCAGAATGTGAGGCGCTGTTATTGGCTAGCTTTTATTATTTGCTCTACTTGTTTAGCATGATGTATCCTTGGGTCAAAAATGGATGTCAGGACACTTTTCACACTAAAAATATAACGCCAAATGCTGGTTTTACATGTTGCATAATTACGCATAACTTTATGTCATTTTTGCAAAAGGTCACACAATTACGCAAAAGCAAATTACTAGAAATGTGCACACCCCTCGCCAGCATTTGAAGTTGTTGCGACTTCAACAACATCATCATCCTGATGTTTCTCGGAAGAGGACTGGACTGCCCTCTACTACATCCTGATACTTCCTGGATTTGTCCAATATGTTGTGATGATATGTTTGTCACAGCAGAGGTTTCCCTCCCTCACTCTTATGAAGGAGAAGAAAAATGAAAATGGTGTCCTCCTAAGGGTGTGCTCTTTTTTGACAGGGGGCTGACTTTTTTTGTATTTTTGAGTTCGAGAATCATATGTAGCTCCTCTACCAGAAATAGTGTTAAGGAACCATGCCTCTTTTTCTGAGTCCATGGCTCTCGCGAGATCAGAGGGGTGATACTTCCTTTCCGAGTGCTGCACACCCAACAATATGGACCAGAAACCCAATAGAACACGAATTGGTTTATAATATTTGAAGGTAGGGATTTCCTAAGTGCAAATTAAAGCCCACACCAGTAGAGGTGTATCTCAAAATGTCCATCTTGTAAGTCGAATTGGAATTGAAGTACTAGGAATCGGAAACACTGTTCCAGAATGTGTCCAATCAACCATGCATATTTCTGGGAACTATGGAGGAACTGTAGTTCCTTATGGAACATTAAAGAGGGTTGATCCGTTCCTGTGTGGCTCTGCAGCAAAGAAGACACTCGTTTTTTTCTGTGCTTTCCTTTTTTAGGGGTTCGAGACCTTTTTTTGCTGCTTTACAATGGTTTCTTGGGAGTTAAAACAGGAGAGGTGAAATACAGAGGAACACGCTACAAACATACATTAAGAACTGGAAGATGTCCACACTGAGTATTCAAAACCACCACCAGACTATTGAACATGGAGAAGAAAGCATCCTCAAAGTACATAATGTCCACTTTGTTTGATAAGCAGCTGATCCATGGCAGTCGACGGAAGTACAGCTTTGACACACCTTTATACAAAAGCAGTTTAATGCTGGCATGAGTGGCCGGTTTTTCTGGATTCACAATTTCTTATTTGAAACCACAAATCCAGTACAGGCTTCATGCCTGAGTTCTGCAAACCCAGGAAATGTTTCAAAGGCCCATGCCTTGCTGAAGCTTGCTTTCGGTTAGAGATTCCAGACCATGAACCACTGTACCTGTTGAGAAACCAGACATCCCCAGAACCCCAATACAGACTATGTCAGGTGGAGATGGTGGTGCCTTTGGTGGTACCTTTGACCCCTGCCGCCATATTGGGGATGTTGCTGATCCGTGGTTCTTCAAAAGACAAAATACAGCTGGTCTGGTGACCCCTTGCATTGTTTTACTTTTAAAGAGTGGTCCTTTCAGCATACCCTCTCATTAGATTGGAGGTCAAGGTGCGCACATTCTACTCTCTTATTTGTTGTTTGGAAGAACATGGGGCCTTGCCCTGTATACTGAGAATGCTCCAACAAGAAATATTCTTATCTTGTGCAGCCCTTTATATCACTCAGATCCACAGTACCGCTCCACAGTACCGCTTTTGAATTGCACATCTGAAAGGAAAAACGGTAGAGAAGGCTTCCTGATCTAATCCTTTTTTTTAAATTTCCAAATTCCAATGGATCCGAGAATCCCAACAAGCACAGCTATTATAACTATAATATTATAAACTGTTGACCATTTAAATCCCATCTGGCAATATTTGTAAATGTTTATGTCTAAATCACTACTGAACAGATTTAAATGAACCAACAAAAACATGCTTTCTGAGTAAAGGTCTATGGGCCAGATGCATCAAAGGGTGTTGCCCATTCTGTGTCTATGGGAAAATGTGTTCATGCAAATGGCCCATATATGTTCGTGTCAAGATTGGTGTAATACCATTCAGGGGTTGAAGGAGTGGGTGTGAGCAAAATACCCCATGGCAGTCCCAAATCGAAAAATAGAGCTTCTTTACACCACCAGCCCCTAAACTGTTTTTTCTGCATGTATCCGTATAAAAATTGGCATGCCGGACTCTAGCTTGCAAATCAAAAAAGGCCTTTTCATTGGATAGTGGGTTGTGGGCATTAGCAAAATACCCCATGGGAGCCTAAATCAATCAATCAATCAATCAGAGTACTTGTAAAGCACGCTACTTACCCATGAGCGTCCCAAGGAGCTGAGGGGAGGGGGGGTGCTGCTACTGCTCGAAGAGCCAGGTCTTGAGGAGTCTTCTGAAGGCGAGTAGGTCTTGGGTCTGCCGTATGTGGGTAGGGAGGGTGTTCCAGGTCTTGGCGGCGAGGTAGGAGAAGGTCTTGCCACCAGAGGTCGTTCGTTGGATGCGGGGGACAGCTGCGAGGGTGAGGCTGGCGGAGCGGAGCTGGCTGGTGGGGGTGTGGAAGCTGAGTCTGCTGTTCAGGTAGGCTGGTCCGGTGTTGTGGAGTGCTTTGTGTGCGTGGGTGAGGAGCTTGAAGGTGATCCTATTGTCGAAGGGGAGCCAGTGTAGGTCTCCCAGGTGGGGGGTGATGTGGCTGCGGCAGGGGACGTTGACGATCAGTCGGGCGGAGGCGTTTTGGATGCGTTGTAGTCGTCGTAGGTGTTCGGCTGGGATTCCTGCGTAGAGTGTGTTGTCATAGTCCAGTCTGCTGCTGACGAGGGCCTGTGTCACCTTTCTTATTGTTTCGGTCGGGATCCACTTGTAGATCCTGCGGAGCATGCGGAGGGTGTTGTAGCAGGAGGAGGAGACGGCGTTGACCTGCTTAGACATGGAGAGGGAGGAGTCGAGGATGAATCCTAGATTGCGTGCATGGTCGGTGGGTGTTGGTGCTTGTTTCCAGTGTGGTCGGTCACCAGGAGTCGTCCCAGGCTGAGGGGGTGGGTCAGAGGATGAGGACCTCCGTCTTGTCCGAGTTCAGCTTCAGACAGCTGCTCCTCATCCAATCGGCGACGGCCTTCATTCCCTCATGGAGGTTGGTTTTGGTGGTGTGTGGGTCCTTGGTGAGGGAGAGGATGAGCTGGGTGTCGTCAGCATAGGAGATGATATTGAGGTCATGATGGCGGGCCACTTGTGCGAGGGGGGCCATGTAGACGTTGAACAGCATTGGGCTGAGGGATGAGCCCTGGGGGATGCCGCAGATGATGTCGGTGGCTTCGGATCGGAAGGGTGGGAGGTGGATGCTCTGGGTTCTGCCGGAGAGGAAGGACGTGGTCCAGTCAAGAGCCTTCTCTTGGATTCCGGCTTCTAGGAGGCGTGTCTTTAGAGTGCGATGGCAGACCGCGTTGAAGGCGGTTGACAGGTCCAGGAGGATGAGGGCTGATGTTTCGCCATTGTCAAGTTGGCGTCTGATGTCGTCTGTGGCAGCGATGAGGGCAATAGGAAAACACAACTTTTTTCACACCCAGCCCATTACCTGTTTCTCCTGCATGGATCTGGCTGGAAATTGGCATCCCGAACTTTCGCTGGTAGATCATAAAATATCTTTTCATTTGAAAGTGCTTCTAAACCATAACCACAGTGGTTTAGCCGCTTGTTCAATTTAAAAGGCATTTTTGTGTTGGATATAAATGTAACAAACACAAAAACAACCCCTGTAAGACACAAAGGAGCCCTATCAGAAAAAATCCGAAAGGAAACGAGTGAGATGAAGATACCAAAGGCACAAACACATTTGAGAAAATAAAGGCATTTTGTGTTTGGGGACCTTGCAAAGAACGCTATTACAATATCTATGGTCGTTTGGTGCTAAGCAACTTTGTATATTGGTTAGTGCAGGGGTGGCTCTAGGCTCGTGGCGGCCCTGGGCAGGGAGCGTAGGTAGGGGACCCCAGAAGAGGAGGTCCGGGCGGGGCGGGGCGGAGCTCAGGAAGGTGGATCAGAGCCGGAGGCCGCCAAATCTCTGCCAGGGGCCGCAACGCAAATATGTATCCATCCTCAGAGGATTATTATATTAAGGATATATATTGACGGGCGGCCCCTGGGGTTTGGCGGCCCTGTGCAGGTGTACAGCTTGCACATGCCTAAGGCCGCCCCTGGTTGGTGGAGTCCATTACTGGTGATTTCCTTTCTTAACATAATGCTGGCATGGCGCAGCCACAAAATAGCTGTGACGGTAAAGTTGCCAGATCATTCCATTCGTGTTTTCTGATTATGGTATTTACGTTTAGCAGATTACTGCGGTCGAGTGAATTTCTATTATTAGTTCATGTGAACCAAACGAAGACTACAGATCCCAGAATGCAGTGAGGTATTAAATGACAACCCAGGACTGGCAACCTTGTGCAAAAGGAACGAACAGACCTTTCTAATGAAGCGAGAAATATGAATAACAATTAAAGGTAAAATAGCCCTAGACAGAGAATGGTGAATGACATGATTGATTACAAGACGTAAGCCATCCCCGATGACAAGTTTGATCTGAAGCATTATTTGATGAGACAGGTGCTTGGGAGACACGACACTGAAACATGCCTAAGCATATATCCCTTGGAATTCATTGGCGGAGGGTTACATGATGTTGACATGGACTCCTGTAGAGATGGTAATTTGGGAACCCGACCCCCTGCGGAACAGAAGGACAGACTGTCTCAGTGTGCTCGTTAGACCAGAGCCGGACATGCCCCAGTGGAGAAACGCATGTGTCTTACACAACAAGCACTGTCAAGACGAGCACACCCGCCCCAGAATGCCTTATTTTATTTATGTATCTGTGTACTTATTTCTTTTGTTTTAAATAGTGCCAAATGCTGTGTTGAGGCAGCTTTAAACCACATTATTCGGATACATATAGAGAAGGGCACAGTTAGGTGAGTGACTGACAGATCCATTGCCAAGACGAGCGGAAACCCCATTCGAGCTCTTAACAGAGTGGAATCAATGACTTTATATGGCGCGCTTCACTCTCCCTACTGCTGTATAGCTCTCTGTACCACATAATGGCCCTGGTGGTACTCCTAACTACCCAGACTGGGCATTGGCTCGATCCACTCTAGAGAGTAACATGGACAATATATTCACAACGTCTGGCTCAGAGGAGGGCCCATTCCATGATAGGAGGTCAGCAACCAATGATTTCAATGAAATACACATACTTAAAAACTTAAAAGAAACATTTTAACGGAAGGACAATGTTAAAGACATGCAATTAACCTGAAAATTACATTATGATCAAAAAAAGCAGAACAACCTAACCAATATTTTTCATTGTGTTAGTCATTAGAAAATACAGAAGATCTACACCCGAAAATATGGGGAACAATAGTATACCACGTATCAAATCCATGCTAAAGTTTTAAACATTTACAAATATTCAAAATTTCACCACAATTACAACAAAAAATGTATGGTTTTTCAGTAATGGTTTTCTCATGAATGTATTTTGTATATGAAAGCGCAAACAGGCTCATTTGTCAGTTATGGTATCATAATAAACGTTTTGAAAATGTTTTTAATAAATGTTTTTAATGGGTCACTGAAATCTATGGTTTTAGGAAAACGTTTAAGAATATATCTTAGTGTGGTAATGAAAATCCACTCTGAGTGGGTTAAAGCTCCTGGAATGTGGTAGCTTGGGTGGAAGTACAATGCATGTAACAGACGTTAGGCACTTAGGTAATAGGTAAACCTGTACTTAATCTTACTTGCACAGGAAGGCTCTCTGACGTGGCTCTTTTGTGGGTGTTTGTACTCCATAGAGTAACTGCTAGTACAAGGAGAGTCAAATAAAGTGATTATGACTAGACTACAGGACGTGTCACTGATGACCTGTAAAGTTTCTTGTGATAATAATTGTTCATATTTGGTCTTTTTTGTATGTCTTCTGGCATTATGTTTGTCCAAAATAAATAACAAGACCAGGGCCTGAATGTCATGTTATGTTATATAATTTATAGAGCACATGGCTGCCCCAGCAATGGGGCGTCCCAGCGCTAGTTTCAGAAACATATTTGCAGAGAAGCGATAGGACTGGGTAAAACTACGCCGGAAAGAGCCAGATTTTCACAGCCTTTCTGATGGCCCAAATAGTTCTGAATGTTCCTAATGGTCAACAGAAGCCCATTCCACTGGGCCAACGCCATCACACGGAATGAGCACCCTCCAGCTTCCCCTCTTCGGACTTGGGGGAACACACTCCAGGTGAAGGTCTGAAGAGGGGGCGTGGGACATACAGAGATAGCAAATTGGATAGGATAGGGGGGGCTTGGGACTGTTGTAATCGAATCTAGGCCCCTAGTGTAATTTTCCAGATTTATGCCCTTATATAGGTATATTTATCATATCCTTATTTAGGCATAGAAATCACTACCCTATTTGGTATCAGCCATACAGCCCAAATACGGCATGGGTACTTCCATTAGGTTCAGAGATTTAACAACGATTTCTTGGAAAAATCCGCCTTCAGCAGCTAGGAACTTCCCCATGCTTAAATATTAAGTTCTCCAAGAACTCCTGGCATTTTCCAAGATTTTAGCCTTTAAGTGACGTTATTATCCTGAAATTTCTGAAAGCTCACGTCAAAGATGTATTAACAATTCGTTAACTGCACGATTTAAGCACAAACCATACACAAGTTATTTAAATTCTTATTTTCTTTCTTTATCCTTTTGGTCTTGCTTCAGACAGCCAACACGTGTTTCGTCGCTTACAAAGGGAAATCGTCCCGCAACTTCTCAAGGCTATATCCTTTTTGATAAAGACCTTTCTTTTGTGGTGATACTTCCAACCCACAAAGGGATTCAGTATCTTGTGCGACGTCAATAAGGCAGTCCATGCATCTGAGTGATCCTATTTTGTCCCCAAATCTTGAGCTCATGAGTCTGATGGTCTCGTCCATAAACGTTGCTCTCTGTGTAGCTCGAGTAAGCGGCGAAACACGTGTTGGCTGTCTGTAGCAATACCAAAAGAATAAAGAAAGAAAATAAGAATTGAAATAACTTGTGTATAATTTGTGCTTACATCGTGCACTTAGCGAATTGTTGATACACCTATGACGTGTGCTAAGGATTTCTTTGTACATTGTTTGAAAATGCCACTTTTAGAAAGTAGGCATTTTCTTGTTTAACCATTCTGTGTCCTTCTGCCTGTTTGTGTATTGTTTGTCTGGTTTTTGAGTGACAGGGGCAGGGGAGGTGTATTCTCTCAGACAGCCACCGGGGAGGGGGGTTTGATGTGTGTTCTGCCTTTCCTGAATGAGTCAGGGCGGGGCTGAATAGACCTGGGCTGCATTCAGAGTAGGGGGGAGTTCTCACTAGCACCTGCATAGGCCTGGTCTGCATTTAGAGTGGTGGGAGGAGATTTTTCTTGCAACTGAATAGGGTCTGTCTGCCTTACACAATGCTGTCTCCACCTCCTGCCCGGCAGCTGCACCAGAGAGGGCAGGACTGGTTTGGACTAGGCTTAGAGACCCTTGCACAAAAAGTACAAAGACATTTTGGGGTATAAATATTAGACCAAAAACCCCTGAACTTTAGACTACTTCTGAAATGAAGAGGAACCTTTGCGGAGGAGAAGAGCTGGAGAAACTGAGGAGAAGTACTAACCTTGCTGTGTGTCTGTGGTTGGCCTGCAGTTGCTGTTTTCTGCCAAGGAAAGGAGAAGGACTTTGCTGTGTGCTGTGTCCCCTGCTTGAGGAAAGTCTCCAAGGGTTTGAGTAGAGCTTGCCTCCTGTTTTGTAGTCTCATGAACACAAAGACTTCACCCCCAGCTCCCCTGAAGTTCCTTGCTGGGAGTTCTGACCTGCCAAGAGGTGCCTGTGACCGTCTTGGGCCTCTGGAGGTTGTTTCTGCTGTTGAGAGCTGCCAAAACCAACGCAGCGCTTGTCGCAGCGGCAAGAATCGAACATTGAGGGATCGTGGCTAAAAAAGGTTGATGCAGCGCCGCTTGCCACATCGTTCACCGATGCACCTGGATTTCCACACATCGTCCCTGTGCGGCAAGTTTTCCCCGATGCACCTCCCGCCGATCGGAGTCGTCTCAGAATTGATGCATCGCTTTCCCCTATAGACCGGACCCGACGCACTGCTTCCCTGTGTCCAGCGGAACAGTCGCATCGCATCCCCAAAGGTCTCAGGAAATGGTGCATCTCTTTGTCGCTGCAGCTGTTCGGCTTGGTGAATTTTGTCGCAACGACAGGCACCTTGCAAGAAAACACGCATCCATAGTTTTCTATGGACTCAGTTGCTAAAACCTTTTGAAAGTAATTTTTCTTAATACTTGTATGTTGGATTTTTGTTGTATGGGTATTGTTAAATTTAGATAAAGATAATTTATTTTCTAAACCGCTGTGGTGTCCATTTGTGGTGTTGTCACTGTGTTACTGTGAGAGTTGGTATAAATACTTTACACATTGCCTTTGGGATAAGCCTGTCTGCTCGTGCCAAACTACCAAGGAGGTGATCAGGGCTTATCTAAAGTGTGTTTCCTCCTTACCCTGACTAGAAGCAAGGTGCCCTATTTGGACAAAGGTACCTACCACTGCCAACTAGAGACCCCCATTTGTAACATTCGTGGTCAGCGGTGATGATTTGAACTTGTATTTGTCCCTGACCCACAGTGATTGGTGTACATCACTAGTTTAGCGCAGACCACTACGCAACCACATACTGTTTTATTTTTGTTCTATTTTTTATCTGACCCATGAGTATCCACGCACCATGTCTCTGAGTAGTAAACCAGCAAATGAGGCTGCAGAATTGGAGTTTGACATTGAAATGTTAAGTAGTTTCAAGGTAGAGCAACTCAAGCAGTTCTGCAGGAGCTTTGGATGTCCCATAAGGAGCAACTCTAGGAAAGAGGAGTTACAGAAGGCCTTAAGGGCCTGGTGGGAGGCCAGAGAAGCTGGGGAGACAGATGACGCAGATGTAGATGGGGGTTTGCCAGAAGGATGTTTCAGATCCCAGGATTGGTCTGTTGGTAGAACAGCCTCTAGGGTTCACAGCAGTCGTTCTTCCAGGAATTTTTCTCCAGAGGATTTGGAGAAAAGGCAAAGGGCCAGGGATTATGCATTGGAGGTCATGAGACTAAAGGCAGAGGAGAGCAAGAACACTTATGCCTTGGAAGAAAGGAAGTTGCTTTTGGCACATGAATTGAGAATGAGAGCTTGTTATGGAGCTCGAGAGGCTTGAGGCCATGAGTGTCTTAGCCAAGGAAAAGAAAAAGTCTTTAGCTCATGAACTGAGTTTGGCTGGGTTGGAGGTGGAGTCCAGCTCAGATGATGGCAGCGAAAATGCAGTGTCTAGTGCTGAGAGAGTAATACACACACCCAGAGATGTGGTGCCTGACTTGAAGGAGGAGGTTTACATACACCAAGGGGTTCAGGGTTATGAGGTAGCTAGGCCTGGGCATAGTACTACGCTACACTCGAGGAGCGTGCGTAGTTTGTGCTACTACACGCTACACGAATTGCACATAGCGCAGTGCAAAAGCACGTAGTTGGCATTTTTTACTTGCTTGCGGTCCTCAACGTCAAGTTGGTGACCACAAGTGAGCAAAATCAACATTCCAGTGAGACTTTTTCCTCGTTCACGATCAGCAGCATCAAGTTGCCAATCGTGAGCATGGAAAATAAACCTCCCGTGAGATTCTCAATGCGGGGAAGTCAGGTTTCTCATTGTGAGTGGTGGCATATGCTCGCGACTGCTCGTGATAAGCAACTACCAGTCCGCATTGAGAAAGCTGCAGCTCGAATACAAATCTACTCGAGCGGCAGAAAACGACCGCTTGCACTGTGCAAGATGCGTTTGCAATGATTGCACAGTCCGGACAAGCATCCGGCACTGTTCAATCAGTGCTAACAGCTTTTTCCCTACCGCACTACGCAGTTCGCGTAGCTATGCGTAGCGTGAGCAGTGCGAAGTGCACTTCGCGTAGCTACGCGTAGCGCTACTACGCAAACTACGCCCAGGGTTAGAGGTAGCTCCAGTGATGCACAGTGTCCCTAATGTGTATTGGGGAACTGGCACAGGGGTTCATATTCCTAGGGGTGGGAGGGACTGTCAGAGAGAGGGGCGGAAATAGAAGCTAGGAGGCCTGATTTGTGATTGAATGTTTGAATTTTATTGAATAAGCCAAGTGGTAACAATGGGCTTCCAATTAGAGGTGATATGGGTAGTTCTATTTACGTTCTTCTGCTAAGTCTTCTGGCTTCTCATCTTCCCATGGGGTTCTTCATGGGTCATAACTTGATTGATGCCTCCCCAGAGTCTCCCCAAAAGAAGAAAAGAGCGGTCAGTTGACTGGCCTATCTCTACAGTGGTTTAACTGTCACCACACCCAAAAGTAAAGGACTTTAAAGGAACACAAACAAAAAAGGAAATAGAAATGTGGCTTAGACTAATCCTCTGAGTTCAGGCAAGACAACATGGGCTCTCTACATGTGGTCTGGTAGGGGATCTCCTCTCCCCTATTCAAATCAGGCGCCGGATGCTAAAACATGGGGTAAAGGGAGGAAAAAGTAGGAAAATAAAGGAAAGGAAAAAGTTTAAACAAATAGAAGGGATGAACGGACTGTGATGATAGCTACACGGTCTTTACAGAAGTAATGGCGCAAAGTCAGCTCTATTTAATTTATCGGGGAAATTATCGGGGAGTGTAGGATAACAACAACCAAAGAACCAAGGTGCAGTACTGGCCTAAGGGGTTTGAAGGTTAGGTTTCAGTTATGTGCACTCACCCCTTTTAACCCCTTCCCCCCCTTTCTGGTCTGTGTCACTCACTGTGTCGGCGGCTTCACAGCGTCCTCCGGGGGCGTCCACCAGTCTTCTGACCAGCTCTCCACGTCCTCCCCGATGTCTTCCACTCCTTTAGCTACCGCCTCGATCTCCCGGTCTTCCGGCACTCCTTCCTCCACGCGTGGATCCCTTGCTCCCTTGTTCAGTTGGCTTCTTCCTTGTTCCATCTCCAGGCCCCTCTTCCTCCTGCGTCATCTCCCTTAGGGCTGGTTGCCCTGCCTCTTCCCGTTAGTCCCTCGTCACCCATTCGTTGGTCTCTCCTTCATTGGCCGCTTCTTCCTGTAGAGAGGAGGGAGGTGTTGGGGTTAGCCCGTCCTGTCCACGACCGTCTCTGGACCTGCAGGAGCGGAATAGGGTGAGTCTCAGTCCTCAACCCGGACCACCCTTTCACAGGGACACTCTACTGACTCTAGATGCGATGTAAAGTGTGAAGGGTTCCTCCATGGTAGAAGCCTTGGTGTGTATGGAGACCGCCCAGAAGAGTTTGGGTTGAGTGACAGAAAAAATTCAGACAGTGTCTTGCCAATCTCAGGAGAGTGGTGTGGGGTACTTGTGTGAGGCACTGGATGCTGAGGCAAAGGGTAGCTTGGTTAACACATGTATGGGGCTGTGTGATTCGATTGTTGGAGAACATGTTTTAAGTCCCTGTTTTCCAGAGCTATGCCAACAGCCGTTTGAGTGTGAGTTCTCTGACCCCAGGGAGCTTGCATTGGAGGCAGACCTTTTGTTGGATTCCAGAGGGTCTGAAGAATCCATTGGGAGTGAACCAAGTCAGGTAGGGGAGGTTGTTGGTAGCCCAGATAAGTCCTGGAGTAGTGGGAGGGGTGTAGGGTCCCACATCCTGTCTCAGGGGAGCAGGCGTGGGTGTGGACTGTGTCCCAAGGTGCCTGAAACCCAGTCCCCAGGCATGGTTGGTTCCATGAGTGAACACCAGGAGGGGGGGCCTATTCTGTACCGAGAGGCCATCCCCTGAGGGGCATCCCAAAGTGTCAGGTGGACTGGGGGGGCTATTGTAGCAAGCACCCCACCAGTCATGATGTCTGGCTGCACCACTCCAGTGGGGAGGGTGCATGAGTCCAGAGAAAAGGGTGTGGGGGTGCGGTTCCCAGTGGAAGGACCAGGGGGTCAGGGGTTGCCAGCTCCGAGGTCAGAGCTCCCCAGGACTGATCCTGGTAAAGCTACTTCTGGCTTGGGGGGTCTTCATGCTCTGTCAGATGGACAGGAGACTGGAGACCTGCGCCAGGTGGACTCTCGCACACTTCATGAGGAGTGTGTTTCCCTTAGGGGGGTTGTCGGTGTACTCCCCATCAAGTCTTGGGTTGCCAGGCATAGGTCCAGCCTAAGGGTACAGACCCTGGGTTGGAGGACCAGGTTCATGGTGTCCCCCTGACCTAGAGGAAGGGGCGACTGCTAACAGTGCCCCTACCAGCTTGGCTTCTGGGGGTACTGCTCCAGGTGGGAGAGTGTAGAGCCCCATGGAGGAGGACCGGGTGTGGAAGAGGCCACCCCAGTCCTGTGTCCAGCCTCAGAGTACAGACCATGGGCTGGTGTACCAGTTGCAGGATAGCACCCCAGAACGGGTGGGAGAATTGTGCAGAACACCTGGCACAGGTGCCCTGACAATTCTAAAATTGAAGGGGACTGCTCCCAGTGGGGGGATGCAGATCCCTGGGGAGGGGAACAGAGTGTGGGAGAGCCCGATCCCATCTCCTGTCCAGCCGCAGGTTACAGACCCTGGGCAGGTGGACCAGTGTCAGATGCTATACCTGACTTGGCAGGAGGGAGAGTGGACAAAAGGTGCAAGGTACCTAATGCTTCCGCCGCCCCACTTTCTGACACCACAGAGTTTAGAGAGGCCTGAAAGGCATGAGGCCTGGCTCTCATCACTGACAGTTGTCAGTGGGCACTGTGGCTTACTGTCCTGGTAGACAGAGTTGTCCCTGGGAGGAGGACAGGAGTCACACCCGGTGGGGGGACTGGGCCACACCACTGTGTTGGCCGTGTGGTTACTGTCTGCCTGTTGGGACACATAGGTGAGCAAAGTAAGTTTAGGTGTTGCACAGCTGGGTTCCACAGGTGAGGAGATGGGTTAGCTTAGTGGGCCCAAGGGTATGGATAGACAGATCCAACTACGTTCAGAAAGGAGTAGAACGGAAAGAGATCTCTGCTTTTGCGGGCCATGTTCCATTTTCTATCGCCCCAAGCAGGGAAGCCCATCGAGGTGTGGATTGGTCTACCATGGCTTTAGGCTGGAAGGGGGTTGTGTTGAACTTGGCTCTTTTTGCATGGTTATCCCCAAACTTTTTGCTTCTTCATCCTATTTTTTTCTGACCTATTGTTGTTGGTTTTAGGACTCTGGGCACTTTACGCATGTTACTGCTGATCAGTGCTAAAGTGCATATGCTCTATATGTAAATTGTTATTATGATTGGTTCTCCATGATTGGCATATTTGATTTACTGGTCAGTCCCTAGTAAAGTGCACTGAGTGTGCTGGGGCTGGTAAATCAAATACTAATAGTGGGCCTGCAGCACTGATGTGTCATTACATGAGTAGTTCTGAAATGGTAACTCATACCTGCTACTGCAGTGTATGTTAGCAGTTGTTAACTGCCTTGTCGACTTATCAAGTGCACTCACTTGCCAGACTCTAACATTCCCTTTTCATACATGTCAGTCACCCTTAAGGTAGGCCCAAGGTACCCCTGTGGGCAGGGTGCAGTGTAAGTGAAAGGTAGGACATGTAATGATGTGTGTGACATGACCTGATAGTGAAATACAGCCAATTTCGTTTTTCACTATTGAAAGGCTATCTTGCCCCATAGGACAGAATTGGGAATTCTTTGTAACATTTTACAAGCATATCTTCCCATAGGGATAAGATGGAAAATATAGTTTAGGTTTTCTGAACTCAGAATTTTTACTAAAGATGGTTTTTAAATTGTGTGTTTGAAAATGCCACTTTTAGAAAGAAGGCATTTTCTTGTTTAACCCTTCTGTGTGGCTCTGCCGGTTTGTGTATTGACTGTCTGGTTTTGGAGTGACAGGGGCTGGGGAGGTGCATTCTCTCAGACAGCCACCGGGGGGCGGGGGTTGATGTGTGTCCTGCCTTTTCTGAATGAGTCAGGGCTGGGTTGAATAGACCTGGGCTGCATTCAGAGTAGGGGGAGGAGTCCTCCCAGCACCTAAATAGGCCCAGTCTGAATTTAAAGTGGTGGGAGGAGATTTCCCTTGCAACTGAATAGGGCCTGTCTGCCTTACACAATGCTGTCTCCACCTCTTGCTGGGCAGCTGCACCAGAGAGGACAGTCCTGGTTTAGACTGCACTCAGAGACCCTTGCACAAACAAATACATTTTGGGGTATACGTATTAGACCTAAAACACCTGAACTTTAGACTACTTCTGGAATTAAGAGGAACCTTTGCCAAGGAGAAGAGCTGGTGAAACTGAAGAGAAGTACTGCCCTTGCTATGTGTCTGGGGTTGGCCTGGAGTTGCTATGTTCTGCCAAGGAAAGGAGAAGGACTTTGCTGTGTGATGTGTCCCCTGCTGAGGAAAGTCTCCAAGGGCTTGAGTAGAGCTGGCCTCCTGTTTTGAAGTCTCAGGAACACAAAGACTTCCCACCCAGATACCCTGAACTTCCTTGCTGGGAGTTCTGACCTGCCAAGAGGTGCCTGTGACTGTCTTGGGCCTCTGGAGGTTGTTTCTGCTGTTGGGAGCAACGCCGTGGTGCGACAAGAATCTCCGCCATTGCCGTGCAGCTGCTGAAACCAACACATTGCTTGTCACCACGGCAAGAATCGACAAATCGAGGGATCGCTGCTAAAAAAGGTCAGACACAGTGCCGCTCGCCAACGCCGCATCATTCGCCGACCATCCCAGATTTCAATGCATCGTCCCTTTGCTGCAAGTTTTCCCTGATGCATCACCTGCGGATCGGAGTCATCTCAGAATCAACGCATCGCTTCCTCCTACAGACGGGACCTGATGCACCGCTCCCCTGAGTCCAGCGGAACTGTTGCGTCGCATCCACAAAGGTCTCTGGAAACAAAGCATCTCTTTGTCATTTGGTGTTTCGTTTTACTGTGGTTGTTTGGCTTGGTGAATTTTGTCACAACGACAGGTACTTTGCAAGAAATCATGCATCCATAGTTTTCTAGGGACTCCGTTGCTAAAGCATTTTGAAAGTCATTATTCTTAATACTTGTCTGTTGTTTTTTTGTCATTTTGGTATTGTTAAGCTTAGATAAAGATACTTTCTTTTCTAAACCGGTGTGGTGTCCATTTGTGGTGTTATCACTGTGTTACTGTGAGTGTTGGTACATATACTTTACACATTGCCTTGGGATAAGCCTGTCTGCTCGTTCAAGCTACCAAGGGGGGGAGCAGGGGTGATCTAAAGTGTGTATCCCCCTTACCATTACTAGAAGCAAGGGTCCCCATTTAGACATACTCTGCCAACTAGAGACCCCCCATTTCTAACATCGGGTTTTGGTGGTCCGGAGTCCTCCCAGGTCTCTTAGGGGCCTGTAGAATGGAGAAGTGCTGGAAGTTCTCCCAGGCTTTTGGAGGCACAGAAGCTTACAAGGTGAGCTGACTTTGGCGCAATTGACAGAAACAGCAAATAGACTGGCAGGGTTGCTGCCAAGCCAGTTGCTTCTTCCACAATTCTTGCTTTAGGCAGCTCTTTGGTCCTTCTTCTTTGATCTGATGTTCTGGTGCCAGGGGCTCCCTAAATACTGAATTTAGGGGCATTAGGGGATTACAGGATAGTAGCTAATAGGATACTTACCCCTGGGATCACTCCCTAGGGGAAGTGCAGATGTACCCTGTCCCAGAGTTCCTAATTCTGCCATCACAAAGATGGCAGACTCTGAAATGTTGTGTTTTCAGTAAGAGGAATGTTTGTCCAAGTGTAAGTGGGTCAAAGAGGATGCCATGTGAAAAGGATATGTTTACTATATTGAGGAAGAGCAAGAGTGCTTCTTCAGCGATGGACTTCATGAATTTCATGAATACGGATGTTAGTAAAATCAGCATTTGACAGGGTTTCACAGGATGCTTTCTTTCATTTGCAGCTTGGAGGGATTATATTATAGTTTGCGTTTTTCTTGCTTTTGAGTCCCTCATAGCATTTTCGTATTCATGTATTCATTGTTACTGCATGGTTTGCTCATTAGTTTATAGTTTATATTCATTATATAGTGTGGGGCTTTGATGTAGGTTGGCAGTGCATCAATAGCTGATATGTTATACATTCTATAGGGTGATTTATAAAGTGTAGTACATTTATTCAAAAGTGTGGGAGAAAATCACATCTTTCCTTTTCACACGTTACATCACAAACAAAAGGGCCTATTCTCTCATAATATTGCGGAGTAATGGCATATATGTCAGATGCACAGGCATCAGGACAGAGTGGACCTTCAGATTTCTGGGGGGGAGGGGGGAATAAAAAGGGTAGAAACCCGGCTTGAGGGCCATGCAGTGGCGCCAGCTAGTGCTATATGTTTCTTTCCCAGCCAATGCAAGGCAAAATAAAGACAGAAATTGACCTCGCTGCAGACTGAGAAACATTAAAAAGCGAGGAGTGAAAGGTATGCTTGTAATAGGTATGCACCTGTTACAACGCATTCGTTACTCCGCACTACCATTACAACGCGACTTTTATAACGCATACCATTACAACGCATTGCGCTGGGGGGCGCTATAGGATAGGGAATAAGTATAATTTACTATCCAACACCTTCCCTAGGGTCCACGGGGACTGGAGTTAGAATAGTAAATTATACTTACCACTATCCAGCACCCCAAAGCGCTATGCATTGTAATGGTATGCGTTGTAATGGTCGCGTTGTAATGGTAGGTAGTTGTAACGGTATGCGGAGTAACGTCATACATCCCTTGTAATACGGCCACTTAAGAACCTCCTTTGTATGGCACTTTTGGTGCTAATGCAAATATCGGCTAGAACTAATAGGTAGTGATTTTGATACACATAAATTTTGTCAAAGATTTGGCTCAAAGATCATCATCTAATATTTTGCAATGTTCGTATTAATATGTATCATATTTTTACTTTGCACCATTATTTTAATTGTTGCAATATCGTTAATTTATATAATCTATGTTAGAACCTGACCTTAATCCAGACTAATATAATAAAGAGAGAGCCCAAACCTTGGCGGCGGGTAATCTCAGGAACCACAGCACCAATCACAACACCCAATACAGCGTTGGAAAGGGCAGTGGCAGCAGAAGGACATAGGCTATGCACAAGCCCACCATATTCATTTAAAAGGTAAAGAAAACGTGCCTGCAAAGTAGTCCCTTGTGGGCGTGTCCGCGTTGTGCTGTGGACGTGTGCTGGGGGCGTGACAAATGCTGGGGGCGCGTGGTACAATCCGCCCTTCATGCCATGTCTCATATCGTGTGCTTATCCCTCCCTGCTCCCTTTAAATACCCCTGCACCCCATAATCATATCCCACCTTTACTCCTTAATATACCCCAACACCCTTAAACACGAACCCATCTTAACCCTATAAATATACCCTGTACCCCAAAACCCAAACCTATCCCTAAACCCTAAAAATACCCATGTACCCTAAAACCCAAACCTAGCCCTGAACCTCATAAATACCCCTGTACCTCAAAACCCAAACCTACCCTTGAACCCTAAAAATACCCCTGTACCCCAAAACCCAAACCTAGCCCTGAACCCTGAAAATACCACTGTACCCCAAAACCCAAACCTACCCTTGAACCCTAAAAATACCCATGTACCCCAAAACCCAAACCTAGCCCTGAACCCTGAAAATACCACTGTACCCCAAAACCCAAACCTACCACTGAACCCTAAAATAGCCCTGTACCCCAAAACCCAAACCTAGCCCTAAACCCTTAAAATACCCCTGTACCCCAAAACCCAAACCTACCCCTGAACCCTAAAAATACCCCTGTACCCCAAAACCCAAACCTAGCCCTGAACCCTAAAAATAACACTGTACCCCAAAACCCAAACCTACCCCTGAACCCTAAAATACCCCTGTACCCCAAAACCCAAACCAAGCCCTGAACTCTAAAAATAACCCTGTACCCCAAAACCCAAACCTAGCCCTGGTCCCTTAAAATACTCCTGTACCCCAAAACCCAAACCTACCCCTGAACCCTAGAAAACCCCTATAACCCAAAACCCAAACCTAGCCCTGAACCCTAAAAATACCCCTGTGCCCCAAAGCCCATACCTATCCCTATACCCTAAAACTACCCCTGTACCCCTTAACCCAAAACTATATCTGAACCCTTAAAATACCCAACACCCCAAAACATATACCTCAGTACCCCAAAACATATACCCCTATACCCATACTGACCTTATCCAAACATTAAAAAAAATATATGCTTTTACCATTCATGCATTTACAACAAATTTCGTTGTAAATGTATGCGTGGTAAAAGCATATAAAATGTAATGCCATGCGTTATAATGGCATTGCGGAGTCATGGTACTTTCGTGATGAAAGTATGCGGAGTGATGGTATGCGGAAAGAAAGTTGCAGAATAATGGGTGTTTACCCTCCCCGGTAAGTACATTGATGGCACGGCGGCCCACATCTCCAGCAACATACTTATATTTTTTCACCACCCATTTGAAAAATGCACAGGTCTCTCTCATTGATGGCCAGCACCGACATCCACTTTTAGACACACCTCCTGCCACAAGTTCTAGAATTGCGAACTTTAGAGCTGGGGAGCTACGTTCGAATCTCGGCATCAGCTCAACATCCTGTGATTCCAGGCAAATCGCTTTGTCTCCCCTTGCCTACCACAAACTAATGTGTTCTTCTGTAATGTAAATTGTGCTCATCCCATGTTGTCGAGTTTGCGCTATATAATATTGCAAGGAAAAATAAAGTAGGGAAACTCGAGTTCACACACTACTGAATGCGCACTCTTAAGTGCATCAGCAGTGCACTGTGGATCGGAGCGTTTCACAGGCCTGTCACAGATAAGAAATGCTACTGGCCGGCAGCAATTCATACCCGGACAACATCGGGACGGGCTGCTAGTGCTTAATAAAGTCTTTTTTAAATACTTGGTGTGGTTTCTTGTGTGTGTCCATGTTTTGAGAAAATGAAAGCCAGAACTCACTAATAAGTATTATCGTGCAGTCTCTTACAGGAAGGATGATTATCCAATACGCAGGTAAGTTGTGAGAGGTGCATGGGTCACAGCCTGTCCACTTTTTCTGCTCGTGTTGCTAAGTTGCTTCATACCTGTGCTTGCCAGGGGGCTCTGAAAATTTATCTAGACTCTATTTACAAGGGAACTTGTATAAACCTATCAGGTTTGCCATCAGTGAGTTCTTGGGAGTGCCATAGAGTGCAGTGCTTTTTGTCATACACTGCAGATTAAACAGGCATGACCGCCAGATGTTGCACTCCTGTTAGCCTGTTTTAGGATACATTTGGATTCTGGTGGCGATTACTTTGCAGTTACTCAATCATGAAGTAACCAATCCTCTCTTTAGGTACAACTCTAGTTAGTGGCAAGAAGCTATAAACATGACTTTGGAAAATGCTGCCACTGCCCAATTCCTTATTTGGAGATAGACTGCAAGATGTTTAAATTGAAGATCAAGAACCTATTCTTTACTTTTTGCGTTCTATTTTGGGCTTTTCTGAGTGATGTGGAGACACAAATATACTGTGACATTCTCAGCATCATCCTACATCATTGTCTATGTTTTGGCCCATTTAAATCAAATGAGATTTTCCCTCTTCAACTACTATACATCATCCAGACGATTGTGATGGCTGTCTAGCTAGTTAATTAAGTACATTTAGATACTTTTAACTGGATAAAAGAAAACCACCAAGTGAAGCACCATCACATAAAAAAGTAACCCCATATTTCCTTCAAGTCACACAACATAAGAATATAACATTGTAGCTACATTGCACTAAGAAAAAAAAAATACGAAGAAGGGCTGTATGGAGGTCCTTGCTTCTGTGTTGCTTATGCGGCTAGTCCATCTCTATCACTTAATAACTACACTCATCCTTGATTGCTTGCTTCTGGCAATCTGTTAAGCCAGCTGCACCCGGCACTTTTGCCTAACAGTGTTCTGCTATTCATTAAATGAATACATTGTGGTGTTATTCAACTTGGTTTCCCTTAATATTCAAGGAATGTCTATATAATGTTTGAATTTGTACAACATATCCTGCCCACTAGAGTTTAATATATTTTTTAGGGTTTGTAATTAGCCATTTTATAACGAGTGATACCGGGGTCAGACAATGGAAAGGGTACTCATTATTGGTTGAGGTAATGCAGCACTCTGTAAATACTGGAGCCGCCGGGTGCTATTTTTACCAGATACACTATTCTCTCCCCCTATTGGAAATATTCCTGCACAGAGTGAGTTATGGCATGGGGAATTGAGGTGTATGCACCCAGAGACTGCATGCAGCCACGGCCCGTGGAGGGAGTTGCGGTGGGGCAGAGAGGCGAGGGAGGGGCAGGGTGGTGGGTGCTAAATACCGGAATATGGATAATTGGTGGTAAGTAAACAATGTAATAAATAAAACGAATTTCATAGCGTGCCCTGCATCGCAAAATGCGATGCAGCCTGCGCTACGAAATTCGTTTTATTAATTAAATTGTTTACTTACCTCCAATTATCCACATTCCGGTTTTTAGCACCCCCCCACCGTGCCCCTCCTCTGCCCCGCCTTTCTGCCCCACCGCAACTCCCTCCACGGGCCGCGGCTCACTGCAGGTTTTCCCTCCTGACCAATTTTTCCTATTGACATCTCTTCAGGTTTATCCTGACGAAATTTGAACAAGGAAATACTCAGACATTCGACCATTTACAAACAACTTGTAATTTCAACCAGGACACAAACACCCTGTTCACACCTGATCTGAGTTTAGTGGGTTATTTTAACTGCGGGACAAAGTGCTTTGAGTCTTCTGGTTTGTTTAAACCATACAAAGCAAGAGATTGCATGATGTGTTTAACACTCCACCAACATGCAATGTTTCCTACAAGTGACACTTTGTTTGTTTTTTAGCTATTGTCAGATTCACTCAGTGAATTAGTGAAACAATGTGGTCTAAGTACTGTTGTTTTTTTTTAACTTGTTACCTTCAGTGGGATATATTCCAAAGAAGACTAAGGCCCTTATTAGGATGCCAGTCGGAAAGCCTGCAGTCAGAGGCTTTCCAACCTACATCCTCAGTTCAAATTTCGACCGCTGAATTATGAAAATGAAGGTCGGAATTCATACCGGCCGGTCATTCCGACTGGCTTCTAACGGGCTCAAGGAGCTCGTCGGCCAGTCGGAACTGCCACATAATCCCATTAGGACGGTATTTCTACTGTCGGGATTGTGATGTCAGTTTCCCACAGGCTCTTCATGTTGGGCTTTCCGACATGAAAAGCCTATCAGTAAGCGACTGTGGGGGCCCTTAGTAGGGCCCCCTTGCCTCAGGGGCACCCAGTGGGGAGACCTATGCTGCCCCCTGTTAATCCCTGCACCGGGTGCCACACAGTGCTGGGATTTACAAAAACTCTCATCTCTCTATGGGAGCTGCTGTCACATCATAATTGCTGAGTCTAGACCGCCGACCTATGGTCTGTCAGTTCCACATCCGCAGCGATGTCAGTAGGAGGCAACTGTTATGTTAATCTCATAAGGCTTCATTAAGATGACAGGAATTGTGCCGAGATGTTCGGCATCCAGAGCCAAATCTAGCGTTTCTTAGCGAAATACTTGAAGAATGCTACTATAGATCAATACAACAATAACAAGAATAAAAACTCCTTCAAGAATCATCTCAGATCGGGGCAGGCACTCCGGAGACGGAACATGTGTCAGGATCACTCATTTGATGCTGGGTTGCAAGCACTGAGCCGGAGTGGCTAGTGAGACCCTCAGAATCAGAGTATGAATAAACACAGCAGTGCCCATAATGTGTATGAATAACCTGGCCAGAGATTAAGTTTATCAAATATGATCACTATTCTCGTTGTACTTGAGTTCTAATCCATTTACCTCCTCCTGGAGTAAGCTCTGACTGCTCAGTATTGCCACTTTTGAGACACAAGTTGGAAAAAATTAAAAAACTCTGGTGTTCAAATGGAATAAATATTCTGAAATTCTGAAACTCCAATGGTAAATATTAGTATTTATCAAACATACCTCCCAATAACAACCTATTGCCACAAGACCTGGTCAAGTGGGTATGTTTTAGCCATGGAACTGGGATACTTGACATCTAATCTCAGTGTTACCACTTCGCCAAAATATTCTGGAAATAAACAGTGTGTCCAAAGTTGGACAGGGCCCACATCACAGTGACATTTCCCTCAGAAAGGATAGATCCTTGATGTAGCCAACAGAATTACTGCCATCCTAGTTGTGGTCTACAGGGCTAGTTTAAAACGTGGGAAACATAGTTTTTAATCCCAGCCTCCTATTTGGTCAAATTATGTCCATTTTGGCATTTAATTTTTGAACACGTTATTTTGGCAATATTAGGAATATATACATTTAAATGTGAAAGATTGTAGTAAGCGTGTGGCTTACAAAATATGGCAGAGGGAGGAGTGCCCAATCTCCTGGTGTGTTCGGCAATATGTAGGACAAAGGCATCCTGCAGTGCCTCTGTGCATGCAGTGGGATAGGAGCAATAGTTGAAGAACAAACTAGCACAATGTTAGACTATGTACACCTTACTAAGGGTCCCATATATAATACTTGCACCTCCCATCCCTATGCCCAGCTTCCATTGTCATGTCTGCCCTCTCCTCCAGGGTCCTTGACTGTAATTCTTAGTTTTCTATCTCCGTTTTGCTGTCACATTGTGCTCTGGGCCGTTTCTAGGTGTTTTGCCGACCTAGGCGAGAATTGAAAAATGCTGCCCCCTACCTTTTACTACCATCACTCTCTCCCCTGTCACCCAGACTAGATTTTTTTGCTGTTTGATTTCAAATTTGAAAAAAAATCCCTGTTAGCCGCCCTAGGTGGCCGCCTAGTCTTGCCTAATGGTAGAAACGGCCCTGACGTGTGTTTCTGCCTTGTCTGCCTCCTACCATAATGGCAGAAGCCAACTTTGACTGTAGTAGAATATTTGTAGAGTTTGTGAACCAGAGCCCCAGGTGCAATCTTGCTAAATAGACTTTAATTGCCCTCAGCTGTAGAGTTTTGTGGTCTGTAGTAGACGACATTCTTTATTGGCTGCAAGTCTGTTAGCTTGGTGGACTGTCTTCTTCAGGGATCTGCGTTTGCCCTCTTGGTCAAAGATTCCAAACCGGGTGGGTCTAATCAGCCTTTTATCTTTTTGTCCCAAGGGTGAACATGTGCTTTCAAATACACGTCATGGTATGCACCTGCAGTTAAAGCAATAACATCTAGTTGATGGTGCTGAAACAGTTTCACCAAGACCTTATTGTGGGCATTTCAAAACCCATATTTGTGTCCAACATTTGGCCTTTGCCACCGTTTCAGCTCTATAAATTTTAAAGGCAGAACAATGGAAAAATACCCATTTTTCGATTCAAGGAAAATATGACTGGCACCGTTGGTTTGTAAAACATTAAAGAAGGTTTTGTTAAAGCACTCTCAAGTTAAGTATTCAGACATACCAAGATTGAGATATTGATTAAAAAAACAGCTCGATTTATCATCCCGCTTTTTAGGTAAATTCTATTACTGTGATATATATAGCCTATCATTATATTGGGCTAATTATTGTTAATAAGCTAGTCAATGTGGGCAGGAAATAGTCAATAGAGTGGATGGAAGGCTGAAATGATTTTGGTGTATTGGCAAATGCAGCCCAACATAAACGGCAAAAGTTACTATCGGCAGTCCTGCGGGGCCTATTTTTGATATGTCAGTTTCCAAGTCAACAAGATTTTAATACCACTCATATAAAGTCATAGAAGCTGGGGAGCTTGGGGGGGGGGGGAGGGGTCAGGCATGCATTCCCGTTATACATCTATTTAGTAGGCATGTAAAACGTTTAAGACCACTACAATATCTCATGCACATGATATTCTTCTGTAATTATAAATCACTATAGACCGAAGTCTTTTCTAAGGTCAGTCAGCGGCGGACTTCTGTTTAATGCGCCACATTCCATTCACACACATCTATTAATGCTAAGTATAGATTTTCTGTCTTCGAAATGTATGTGGATCTATGCAATATTTGAATTTATCTCGAATCATAATCAGTGTTACCTGAATATGTGTGCCAAGGGCATTTATAAATCAGCTTCTAGCTCTGATGCCCTGTGCTTGAATGCCACGTGGGCCAGGTTCTCCCGGCAGCATTAGTGCAGGTTCACCCAGTCTCCATCAACACCAGAGTCGCTTTCGCGACCACTCTACTTGTATTTATTTTGTTTGATTTAATTATAAAACAAGAAGGCGGTCTCAGAGAGCAGTGGAATACTGTAGGTGGAATACTGTAGATAACATAGCCAAAACCTTAATATAGAGAATTGCTGATATTTTTATAAGGAGAAGTCAGTAAAGCCATACAATGCAGATGAATCCCAAGAACACAGTGGGGCGAGGGGGCTAGGGAAAGGAAAATGAGGTTGATTTTGAGACTTTTCTTGGATAGTATGAGAGAAGGGGCAAGTCTCAGAAGGAAGGGGGCGCCGTTCCATACTCACAGTCTGTGGGGCAAGAAAGCGGGTTGGTGTGCGCGTTCTTTGTGAGTTTTTCAGATTTCCAGCCTGTCCAGGGATGTGCTCCTAGTGGTGTCTGCCGGTATCTGTACATCTACCATTAGCACCAGTACTCAGTCATTGCCACACGTCAGTGACACCTGTTATTTTCCTGTCCGCGCTCTCTCCCACTCCCCATACTCCTGCAGCCATCACTGCCGCCGGGCGCTTTTCCATCTGTACAGCCTGGCCCAGGCCACCTCTGTCACTAAAATATTAATCTTATCGGCCTGTTTAATTGACACTACCCCCTTCGCCTTGCCATTAATAACCTTGCGGTGATTCATTGATTCGATAGGAATATTCACTCTCTTCTGTGTGCCAGTCAGGGGCCTAGTTACCAAAAGTGCAGCCTGTGCAGTGACCAGATGCATGAAGGGGCCTCGGCACCCGAGTTGTGTCTGTAATTCACAGTCTATCTGGGGCTTTGCATTGGAGCCCATGGCACTCTGGTGGCTGCGTCACTGGCGTTACTTCAAACGCCTCACTGTGTCCAGTCAGGTGAGAAGGATGTGACGTTCACTGCCACTGACTGTACCATAAACGTGTAGGCAACATAAGGTCGCTCTAGAATGGCTCTGGCTAAGTTTGATTATGGACATTAAGATATAGATTCAGTAGCGGCTCCTTTGCTAAGACGGAGGAACGCTGCCCCCTGCATTTTTTTGCAGTGGAAAAAGGAAAAATTAAATTATAATACCACTACGTTGCTATCCTTTTATTTTCCCTTTGTCATGAAGCTTTATAGGGCGGCCGGGGCTTGGATTTCGTCACAGCCAGCAAGGGGATGAATGGTGGGCACTTAAGTGAGCATGACTCTCACACTTCGGCTGGCCAAACAGTCCTGCATACTTTACATGTGCCCCACCAGGCTGCACTACACATCCTGGTGAGTAACATGAAAAGGCTCCTTGTCCCCGCCTGAGCGCCAATTCACAAGGGCTCAGACAAATGAAAACGCTGCATTCCAGCGTTGTGATTGGCTCAGGGGAGCGTGTGCTTCCTGCTTCAGAGGACAATGCGAGGCGTCAGTAAGGCGGACCCGCAGCACAGTAAGTCATGTTTTAATTTATTTTTCAATCCCCTCCCCAACCCCGCACTACCCGTGCTACTCGATGACAGCCACCACTGTGTAGGTTTAGACCGGTGTTAAACTGTCTGCACCGTGCCACCGACTGTGGAGTCTCCACAGTCAGAAACGTACCCTTACGGGACTTTGTGAATTCCAAAACAAATGTAAACTTGCATAAATGTGTAAGTTTGCATTTGTGAATGACCACCCCTCCCCCCCCCCTTCCTCCCCCGCCCCAAAAAAAAATTCTGGGAGTTTCAGTCCCCAACAATGAAACCAATTGGACAAAAGTTCTAGATTTAGAACGACCTGTAATAGTAAAACATGGAATATGATGGCCCTGGTTGAGTGGAATTGCCTTATAACGTTAGCCCTCGGTTGTTGTTTCGGATTCATTCGCATGTGTTTTTTTCACCCTTGCCAGGAATATTTCTCAGCTGATTCTGTGATTAAAAATAATTGTTGCCCCACTGGTTCTGTGTTACCAGAAGACGCTCTTCTGTGCCTCTTAATTACGTGTAGGTCTCCTGCGGTTCTGTGACCACATTTCTATCCACAGCTTTAGCTGCATCTTTTATAGTCACTTTTGTGATATATTTTTATATTTTGTTATGGTGGTACTGGATTTGATCAAGTTCTTTGATTTCTAAGCAAAGTCCAAGTTGGTTTAATTATTACTAACTGGTACCTGCGTCTGCTTTCGCTGCTAAAAGGTTCGTTTGTTATTCGAGGCCCTAAAGCCTTTCCTAATGCTTGTGCTTTGTCTAGAAGAAACTCAAAAAGCCATTTATGTATCGCGCCACCTACCGGTCACATGATCCAACTGCAGCGTGCACGGAAACGGGATTTGTTTCAATAGGTTATTCACATTCGAGCGTCTACATGGAACATAGCATAGAAGTCATTTAGGATGGAGGCAGTTCCTGCCCCTGTGTGTCCCTTCTGTTCCCTGGCCTCGGAGGTGGTAAAAGGAGAGCCAAGAACAGAATGGAAACAGTGTCCTCTTGAAAGCTGTTTATTGCAGCTTTCACTGGGAGATAATTTCGATAAGTTCAGCAGTGCAATACGAATTCTACTAATTACATTAAAAAAGAGCATATTTTTAAACACGTTGTTTCCATGCTTCGTTAATGTCAATACATGAAAAAATGTGTTTAAGCAAAACCTGTACCTCTGTTTTCTGCATGGGTGATAGTGTATATTTGATCGTAAATAAAAATGTATAAAAAATAAGGAATATTTTAAGCTATTAACATATTCACATTTAATATATAACCCTTAATTATTATATTTTAAAATCTCTTTTTTGCATTTCCCTGTGACTTTCTAATACATTGCTATTTGAGTACTATTCACTAGAGGAATGATGAAATAATGACAGGTTGTGATATAAGTATTTACAGTTCCCAGTGTTTTTCCTTGGTTTTGTGGCACTATATCCCACTCTTCAAAGGAACACATATTTTTTTCGTGTAATAAAAAGAGAAATGAGCAATGCTCCCTAGCCATATCACAGCAACACGGTTAAAACGTGGGTAAAATAGACGTATTAACACAAGTAGTTAGTTACTGCTTTTTTTTTTTGTATTCCTCATATACCGATGAAGGGTATTCTAGGTAGGGTATCTCCTCCTCTCCATATCGGGATGTACCGGCCTCAAGGATTCAATCCGAGGTATTTAATCCAAGATAGGAGAGGAAAGGGAAAACCCCTCTAGATTTAACCTCATCCATGCTTGTGACGGAACCGTTCCATCACGAGCCACGTGTGGGCTGTGCTGGTGACGGAACGGTTCCGTCACGGCCCTGCCGCCGCACCTGCGTGGTGTGAATTCCGCGCCTGCGCTAACGTTCTAAAGAACGGGCGGGGCCGTGAGGGAACCGTTCCGTCACAAGCACAGCTCACCTGCGAGCCGTGACGGAGCGGTTCCGTCACAAGCACGGAACCGCCGCGTGGCCGCCCCACCCCCTTAGCGCTGCAGCGGAAAAGCCACCACAGCAAAGGGGTTAACTGTTTGCTAGGCCCGCTCCATACCCTTTAGACTGGAAGACCCTTGGTTGGGTTGGAGACCAAGCGCCAACAGTACCCAGGTGAAATCATAGGAATACTCTCATCTGTTCCGCCAAACCACTAAGGCCGCCCAGATCTTATCAAGGCCAGAGCTATCACATGCTATATCAGATTCACTGATCCTTTAATTAAGCCTTTCCGCATGAATGAACTAGGTCTAAAATTCACTCTATATGCGGATGATCTTTTAATGTATACTTCTAATTCCGAGGTATCAATCCGCCGACTATTTCCTCAGGCAGAAGCCTTCGGAGAGGCCTCGGGATATAGAATTAACAAAGAAAAAACAGAGGTCATGCAGTGGAATCAGGAGGACCAACTCCCCGAAACGAAGCCCCGGATGAGATATCTAGGAATACATCTGGTTCAGAACATCTCTGAGACATCCAAAGCAAACTTGGATAGAGTCTACAAGGACATCAGTGGACTCTTGCATCGCTGAACGGGGCTGCCATTGAACATCTTCAGGAGGGTAAACCTCATAAAAATGGATATTTTGCCAAAGATCACTTTCCTTTTTAACTCGATACCCTTGTCATTCAATCCCAAGGATATTGCCAAATTACAGGGAAGAATAGGAGCTTTCATATGGAACTCCAAATCGCCCAGAATTTCCCTGAAAAAATTGAGAAGAAAAATGAAAACAGGTGGACTCGCTATGCCAGACATTCTCCACTACTGCCACTCTTTTTATTTTAAAAATTTTAGACCAATGGCCGATAAAGCTGATACATCTTGCTTGGGTCGACTATTTCAGGCGTTACTACATGGTATTCCTCTAGGGCACAAATCTTTCTTATTTACATTTGGAGACCCAAAATTCTACAGTTACTGTTTTGTTGATATTATTTTCACACTTATCATGAGGCTCTTTCCTTCATTAATTACACATTTTGTAATATCATCACAGTCAAGGGCATGTGATATCACTTCCTATGAAGATTTGTGGTTGATGGTAATATGATGTCACTTCTTGCGATGTCATTGAGGTCAAAGTGTTATTATGCCAATTACCCATACCTTAGCTTCTTGGTGAATCAACATTCATGGAATATACGAGGGAAGGGAGAGGAGAGGAAGCAGGGAAAATAGATGGCTTTGTGCTGTAAGGGAAGAAGGGAGAAGTGACACAAGGGCAGAAAAGCGATGGGGTAGCAGCCATCTTGTTGGACTTCCTTACGATTGAAACCCTGTTGCCTTTTGTCACCGCTCAAAAAAGTTACAAGACAATGCTTCAACAGCAAGACTACCTATGGACAATGCTAGGATGATGATGCAGCTAGTTCTGCTGGGAACTTGGGGTACAAGTGAAGCCCGGGTAAAAGAAGCGGCAAAATCCATTGGAAGGAAATCTTGTCAAAGTGGTGGAGCTGATAACAGTGCTGTTATTCAAGACCTAATTGGCGCTCCGCACTGAGCAGCACATGAGTGGAGTAGGCTTTTCCAGGTATCTAGTGATTGTTGGAGTTGTTCTAGTAGAAGAAAAGGACGAGGGTGGGTTGGGGTGATGAGTTAAGGGATTGTATATAGAGCCACTGCTTAATTTGTGCTGGTGATTGTGGTTGCTGGATGTCAACATTTAATTTTAGGGATTGGGAATTATTTGTAATCATCCGACTATGAGCAAGAGAAAGGGAGAAAAGGAAGAACGAAGTAGAATAGAAAAATGTTAAAACACTGGAAAAGCGAGAAAGCAGGGATAACAAAAACGCCTGGAGAAGAATAAAGAGACAGGAAATGTAGGCTAATGGGAGAAAGAGGCATGCGGTGGAATCAAAACTAGTCACCATTGGCAATGGCAACCTCAGTATACAGGAGCAAGCTGCTAAGTAAAGGTTTGTGCTTCTATTTTTCTTTTCAAAGAAGAACAAGAGAGACATTTCTGTCTTGACATACATTTATGAGTGAGCCTTTACAAATTTGGTATGGACCCAGAAGCAGTAGCAGTATTTGATCATGGGTATGCTGAGGTGTCAAGTGGCAGCCGAGGCAAGTGTAATGACAATAATTATGGTGATCATACACTATTATCCCATCTGTTGTTATGATGTGACTCAGCAAGATCACACGACAAAACCGTTAAACCTAGCCCAAAATATACCACAGAGTTGATAGTGGAGCACTCGTTGTACATATGATCAATTCAGTTTGTAAATCTGACACTCTAATATATGCTAATGTAACAAATGAACGGAAAGGTTTACCATCCTTATGCATTCCTTCTACAATCACAAGTCCAGACATCATGTAACGGGGTGCTTCTTCTTGATCCAGTCAAACTGTCAATATAGTTGTTCCGGTAATGACAAATTACAGATGATTCAGCTGACGTGTTTCAGTCAACCTTTGGACTTTTTCAAGGTTATGTCTGAGAAGGTATTATTTCCCAGAAGTATAGTAGTGTGAAGTATATCCAAGTAGTCCACAGAAAAATAATAATTAAATACCTCAGACCTTAATAAGTTCTTGCATGCACTGTAAGCAGCTTAGTATGTCACAGTGGTTGGCGTTCGCCCGAAGTATTCGATTATTATTTTACTGTGGACCACTTGTATACTTATCACTGTACATCTGTGGGCAGGTGTGGGGAGCTTCTTTGTTAAATTTGGTTTCCTACAAGATGATGACATTATGACCTATCCCAATCTGCTGAAAATCTGTAGCTTTATGTTTTTTCCATATAGAGATGCTATCCACTATATGACCCAACTTTTCGACTGTTAGAAATGTCACAGTTGACAGGCAGTGCTTAATTATTTATTTATTTTACATGCCAGGGCCCCAGTATTTTATTGGAGGCCACTGCTGCTTGCACTATCTACTGCCACTGCAAGCACTGCCAAAGGCCAGGGCCACTCTTACCAACTAACCATCACACTGCAACAAATGCATCAGTTTGGACTGTGCATGTCACTTACAGCTCTAAGAATGGCCCGAATGATGGATCATTATTTTAATTGTAATGTATATTGAACATACAAACACTGCACGATATGCTCTGCTCACAAATAGGCAGGCGGAGCATCATACGGTGGACTGCCAGACATAACTGCTAATAATGAGAAATAAGAACTGGTACGAAGCACCAGCAAACACCAGCACAAATTAAGCACCGTTTATAGGCTTAGGAAGGCTGCAAATAAAACAATGGTGACAGAAAGTAGTGCTGGCAGAGGGATAATCTCATATTAGAGCTGTGAAATTCATCTATCGTGTTAACTCTTTCTGGGCAGGCGTAGGGTTGGCTTTCGGGCATCTCAGCATCTACTTTTAGCACTATATAAATAGTGTACGTTAACTTAACAAAATGCTTTTTCTTGTACAGCACTGCATTATTTATTTCCAATGATAGTGTGAGTGTTCCTGTTACACAACCCATCAGGTTGGTTAGATGAATACTGTGAAGGTTTTCAACAACCATCAACAATCATTGTTTAATTCATGTTACTGCAGGTAGGTGTAAATAGAAGATGCCAACATTATTGAATGATGGGGATAGACAGAGCATGGGCTAGGGCTCAAGAATCAGAGTCACGGTACAATGCACTGTGGGCTAAATATCGTTTGACATAAATATTACGTCCTCATTATAGTTTCCAAAAGTATCAACCAGTTGTAGTTAGCAAATGAAAATCTGTAGAGAATGGGGTGATATTTTTGTTAACGATATGTATGCCCCAATATCTATGCTGGAAGGTATTTCTGGAGACAATAATCCGACCTACGAGTCAATTAGGAGATGGGGCACGTAGAGGAAGATGAGGAAGGAGGCAGATCCAGTTCAGAAGACTGTGAGATGCCTTGAGAAAGGACATGAGTGTGACAGAAGTGACGAAGGAGGGCATAAAGGAGTGGAAGAATATGGCCGATAGGAAGATGAGATAAGAATAAAAAAGGAGAAATTATTATAGGGGAAAATAAGGATCGGATTCTGAGTTCGTCCAACTGAGAAGATGATAACGGGATTTACGGGATAGCGGGTGAGAGAAGTAGGTAGTGGGGGAAATAACAAAGGCACATGTGTAATGTTGGGTTGTACTGAGTACCAAAAGTATTCCTGAACAAGATTGCACAAATTTAAGCCTATCAAGTCATTTTGAGAAATTTCAGCAGCCTTCTTCTGAAAAAGGATAATAAGTGCTGCTTTGATTTATTTATTTAATTGATTGACATTATACTCTCCAGACTGGACTATGGTAACGCGCTATATCTGGGAGCTCCCTCCTCGGTCATCAACCGATTACAGGTCATCCAGAACTATGCAGCCAGATTACTCACTGGGACCTCCAAACTCTCCTCTGCCAAACTCACCCCACTGGCTGCCTCTGAAAGAGAGAACCAGCTTCAAGTCACTCTGCATCGCTCATAAATCTCTTCAGGGCAAAGGGCCGCCCCTGCTCTCAGCCATAATCCACCCTTACAAGGCCAAGAATAATTTGCACTTGGATGGCCTCCACCTCCTTGCTACACCAAGAATCAAGCGAGTCAGGATTGGGGGAAGACTGTTCTCCCTGAACTCAGGCAGACTGTGGAATGCCCTTCCCCTTCCTCTCCGAAACAAACCAAGTCATGGCATCTTCAGGAAACAGCTGGAAACCCTCCTCCTCCTGTTCTGTCCACTAACTAAGTAGCTGCACCTAGCGCTGGGAGGCCTCCAGGTAGCCATGCGCTCTACAAATGCCTCTCAATTCAATTCTGATAAAGTGCATGGCAGTGCCGGTCGGCATGACTCGCGGGTGGTGAGGTGGGCGCGGGAGGGCAGGCATGGGGTAGCTTAATGAAAAACTCCCCAAAAATATATTACAACACTTACCTTGCCGCTGGTCACGCCACCGCGTCCCTGCTCCTTGCTCCTGCTCTTGCTCTGGGACAGGAAGACAGACTCCCCTGACGAATCACAACGCTGCAGTACAGCGTTGTGATTGGTTTTGAGCATCCTGGTTGGACACTCAACAAGGGAAGAGAGTCTGGGCTTGTTCTCCATGCAAGCTGTAATGCAGCCTGCATGGAGAATGGGGAGAATGAGCACGACTGGTTTGGGCGGCCCGAGGGGGCCGACCAAACAGTCATTGCGCACTTGGAGTGGGCAAACCACTCCTCCCCTGCCCTGCTCCGCATAAGCAGAGTAGCAGCGCCCGCCCTCAAAGGAAGGAAACTTAAAATGATAATTACTACAAGTTATCATTTTATATTCCCTTTTCACTGCTCAAAGCAGTGGGGCGTGACGCTCCCCCATCCTAGCGGAGGAGCCACCTCTGGTGCACGGTGCTTAGGAATCCCTGCAAAAGACAAAGGCAAAGAATAGAGACATTTTTAGAGTTTTTCTAAACACGAAATGAGTCCGATCACTGAGAATAGCTCAGCAAGAAAGGTCTGGGAAATTTCCAAGAGGGAGAAAATGGAAGACTGCGCATTGCAGTAAAGGGACTTCCATGGATGTGCTTACTACATGCTGCCCCAACCACTACAGGGCCAGAAGGCCATTCTGACTATAGATAGAGCACTATAAAGGCTCATAAGACAAGAGAGGGGGTGTCTGGCATCAGTGATGGTTTCAACTCTGTCACTTTCATATCAGATTGCACCTGACCTCATCCCCTCATCTTTATTGTTTTTCCCATCCTCTGTACCTCTGGCTCTGTCCTGCTAGTTCCCTTCATTGACTCTAATGGTACTTTCCTCCTGTCCCGACTTGTTTTGTGGTTTACCGATAACCATCTCCTGCAGTCCTGGTGGCCATTTCAGCATCACTCAGCATTTCCCCGAAGTGGCGGAGCTCAAGCACCTTCAGTTCTCTGGTTAGTTTGCAGGTTTGCTTGGGCGCTAGTTACAGGTGGCTCCTCTGTTCACAGGGTGAGCATGTATGTCCTGTCTCACTGATGTTTATGTAGGCTGATTTTACATCCAGCCCTATACTTCCCATGTTCCTCTCTCTCTGTGCACCTAAATCTGTTGTACTGCAAATGTATGAAGATCTGCAACTGTAATTTGAGAGTCCAGACCAGGTTTCCACCAACAAGCCTGCTGACCCCAGCGCGCTTCACTCCTCTCCGGATACACCTTTTCCCTTAGCACTGGGGTTCCGTCGCAGTTCTTAGGATTAGATACAGACTGTGAGTTAACACAAATGGGGAGTTGGGATTAGACTTGCTATTCAGTATCCTTTTATCCAAGGGTTGTGACAAAATGTTCTGGGAGTGCCCTTAGTTGATCCAGGGGATAGTTCCTTTAAGTTCGCTAATGATCTGCCTCATTGCGATATAGGGGACAATAACAACCCTACGGCTTTTACTGAGCAGAAGATGTTGGCAGACTGCAATTAACTGAAGTATCAAGCACTGCAAATGCAGGCTGCGTGGAGCGGGATAGGTAGAGAGGCTCTTGCCCCCCAGATGAAAGAGTTCAGAATGGCAAGTGCTCCAAACAGGTGTCTACAGGCAGAGGAGGCCCTCCCAAGGTTGTATTCCTGAATATGGAATACATATAATACGTTACATATAATACGTCTACAATAATATTAAGGGCAAAATTCATACAAAGAATATTTTCAGGAACTCTATACTTATAATTGAAATAACAAAAATACCTTTTCCAAAATATCATCCTACAAAAGTATTTAAAGCAAACATGTATATTATAATATCAGGTTTAAAAATTCATGTTAAAATTTGCAAAACAATGCATATCTAAATATAGTGTAAAAATATGGAAAATGTAACTTTATAAGTATGAAATGCATTACATTAAAATGTAATTAAACATTTTTAAAGTTGCAATACTTTTTAGGAATGTATGTTATATAATTAAAATAAATGTAGTTAGCAATTGTTATTTTAAAAAATGTGTTTTTAAATTACAATCAATCAAAACAATATGACTTTTCTATATTAAAAAATATTCAATTTACAAAGCAAATATCAATTGAAATACAATAATTTTGTGGCATTAGGTTTATCTGAAAATAAAATAAAAATTAAATATCTTCAAAAATGAATATATTAAAACAAATTTAAGGATATAACATACATTCATATACATCTACATAAATATAAAGCAATTTTTTTAATACATTTACATTTTGCTAAATTTACATTCATTTAGGGTGGAGCAGATTTACTATTCCCACTCAAAACTAAGCAATATTGGGGAAAGTGTATTGTTGCACACTGAGAGGTTTGGATTTACTATTCCCACTCAAAACAAAACAAAACTGGGGAAAGCGATACATTCTGAAGGGGTCAGATTTACTATTTCACTCTGAACTAAGCAGCATTGGGAAAACATTGGTCTGTGTGAGGAGGTCAGATTTACTATTCCCACTTCAAACTAAATTACATTGGAGAAAGCATTAGACTGTGTGAGGGAGTCAGATTGACTAACTCCACTCCAAAATAAACAAAATTGGGGAATGCATTGGATGGTGGGGGTCAGATTTATGATTTAATCTCCAAACTAAGGGGCTCATTACGATGGCGGGAGGAATTGAGTCCGCCTGCCATCGTAGCAGGTGCAAACAAAACAGGTGATGGACCGAATGTGGATCAATGTCACACATTCATCCCAGTCCAAAGATCTGGGCCCAAATCCATCATTTTTTTGCACTCCACACCACCCTGGGTTAGACAATGGCGATATGCAAATCAGCTCTGACCCTGTGCCCCATGGGAACAGTCCAGTCCGAACTACAAAAGCCATGTCCTTCCCAGAACGGAATCAAGCATCCGAGGACCGGACCGGTTTCGAGGTAACACCTCTCATCAGCCCGGATTTGGGCCCAGATCTTTGGACTGGGTTGAATGTGTGACATTGATCCACATTCGGTCCATCACCTGTTTTGTTTGCAATTGCCACCCTAAGTGCGCTGGGGATGCCCAGACGTGGGTCCCAGGCACACCACACCACTGGAGTCAAGCTAGCCGGGCTGATGAGAGGTGTTACCTCGAAACCGGTCCGGTCCTCGGATGCTTGATTCCGTTCTGGGAAGGACATGGCTTTTGTAGTTCGGACTGGACTGTTCCCATGGGGCACAGGGTCAGAGCTGATTTGCATATCGCCATTGTCTAACCCAGGGTGGTGTGGAGTGCAAAAAAACGATGGATTTGGGCCCAGATCTTTGGACTGGGTTGAATGTGTGACATTGATCCACATTCGGTCCATCACCTGTTTTGTTTGCAATTGCCATCGTAGCAGGATCGGGACTGCCTGCCTGTAATGCGGCAGTCCCGCACCCCTAATCACCATCCGACCACAGCGGTCGCATCCAGTAATTAAACATTGTGGCAGGTGCTGCTGGCTGCAACACCCGCCGCAATGTTAAATGGCCATGTTGTGCATTTTCCTGCGCAACGTGGCAGGCACCGCGCAGAGCCTGCCACCTTGTGCATGGAAATGTAGGGGGGGGGTACCATGGGAACCCCCCCAGTGTACAACTGGATCCTCCAACACAGACGGGGCCCGCAACAGGCCCCCCGAATCCAGCTTCTGCCAGCCTTTCCATGGCGGTTCCACCACCATGGAAAGGCTGGCTGAGCCCGAATTGTGAATGGGCGGGCAATGCCTGCTAGGCACCACCACCATATCTACTGTCTGATCCGCCCCACCAGGCAATCGTTACGTTTGCCTGTGGCGGAAACGTGGCGGGCGGTCTTTACGCCCGCCACGCTTGCAGAATGATTATACCCGCCAGCTTGATGTGGTGGGGGAAATGTGCATTCGAATGGCAGAGGGACCGCCACCAAACAGCTGGATGTGGCAGTCCCTCTGGCATCGTAATCAACCCCTAAGGAACACTGGGGAAAGACTATACAATCCCTACTCCAAGCTATCAGCATTAAAGAATAAAATGGAAAAAATGTGCATAAATAAATACAAAACATCAATGAAAGTATCAAAAATGTATTACCTGTTAAAATAAAAAAATAGGAAAATAATACTGTTTAAAAAATAAAACCTATACTAGAATCTTAAATAGGAATATATATAAAAACAAATATTTGTCATAAATGTAGATAACCACAATAATTTAATTCACAAAAATGTATTTTAAATGTGCACAAAATACTTGAAAAAAATCTGAAATTAACAATTAATATTGCTTTAAAAGTCAGAAAAAAAATCTCAAACAAACACATAATACTTTTTTATTAAAACAATTAAAAAAAAAACATTTTCAATATAGGTATATTTTTTATAAATGCACATACATCTTTGGGGGTCAGATTTACTATTCCCAATAGAAACTAAGCACAGTTGAGGAAAGTGTGGGACACTGAGCAGGGCAGATTTACTATCCCCATTCCAAACAAGAGAAAATTGGGGAAAGCAATGGACAATGGAGGGTTAAGATTTACTGATCCCACTCCAAGCTAAGCAACATTGGAAAAGTGGTAGGCTCTTGGGGGAAGAGGTCAGATTTGTCATTCCCACCCCAAACTAAGCAACACTGGGGAAAGAGTTGGATGCTGGGGGTCAGATTTAGAGGGCTGAATGAGTGAAATGATGGATGGAAGGATACATGGTGGATAGGTTTGCAAATGGTTGAATATGTTTGGATATGGGTGGGCAGATAGATGGAAGGACAGAATGAATGATGAAAGACTGAATGATATATAAAAGAATGATTACACCTTGTAGCACCCATTATCTTAAGTACCATTTCCTATACATTGACTTTCACATTTATATGAGTCATTGTCTCTAAATAATGTGTGTGTGATGTAAAGCACTCTGACAACCTGCCCTACATACTCGGAATGAGTAACACTATAAACGAAATTAAATATACATGAGAGGCAGTCTATGTGAAGATGAGGGGCACCATTGGAGGGTGGTAGCAAGGCCGGACTGGAAAACCGAGCATCGGGTGTTTCCCTGGGAGGCTGGAAAGGGGGGTGAGCGGTTTTGTCACTTGGGGCTGGCACTGCGAAGTTCCTTGTATATCCAGTAATTTTCAATGAACAATAAAAGCGGGCTCACTTATATTCAGGTGTGGTTCACCATCGTCTGGTGACTAATGCCTGTTGGAGCGAGATTCAAGTTTTGAATCGTCTAAGGTAGCAAGCAGCGGCCATACTGAAAAACCGTGAAGTGCATGATTGTCTCAACCTAATATAAACTTATTTTGACTTGTACTTAAGTGGTTGTCTATTTACTTACTTATATACTATTGCGTGACCTCTTCTGACGCATCTGTAAAACTTACTTTTTGTCCCGAAGTTTTGTCCTGAATTTTGACCTTTTGTCCTGAATTTTTGTCCTGAATTTTGACCCTTTGTCCTGAATTTTTACACTCGCCGTCCTGAATTTGTACCCATGCAAGTTGGTCACCCTAAACACAACATTAGTGGGGTTATTGCCCTATATTTTGCAATGCCACTCACCTGGGTTAAAGTGGCTGAAGGCGACACAAAGCAGGGTGTTGATTAACTTCCCATTTAAAAAGCCTGTAAGTACAGCATAAAAGTGCTGAGAGCTGCACAAACTCAACCCTTAGTATATCTAGGGCTATGTGTATTGTGCGTGTGTTCAACAGAGGTTGTGATAATGTCTTCAAAGCTTAAACCTAAAGGTATTCAACCACTGCAGATATCAGTGGTCGCATTAAAGCTGATGAATTATTAGAGATGGAAACCGAGGCTGTGCACCAGTGCTGTCTAGCTTTTACTCAGGCGCGGCCCATGCAGGTAAGAGCGGTGAGGCGTGGGGCAGAATGGGGGGAAGGCGACAGATGACGACGAGGTAAATTTAAATTTTTAAAAACGAAAACCACTTACTTTGCGATCGCCGCTTCGCAGAGTCGTCGATGCAGCGAGAGCAAGGTAATTGTTTTTTTACATTTTTTTTTATTTAAGTTTACCTCGTGGTCATCTTTCAAGTCCCCCCCACCCTGCCCCCCACCCCACCGCGCCTGCTCTTACTACCGGCTAACAAGTAGCTCACACATGCTTCTGTGCCTATTACTTTTTGGTGCTTACTCAGGGGGTATCGAACTCAAAAGTAGCTTTCATCGCACATAAATTGAGAATAACTTACAGCAAGATTTCTCCACTGGAACATTTTGCACAGAGTAATTAGCACGTACCTTGTGCAGGGCACAAGTCCTAAAAAAAGAAGTGGGGGGACGCTGATGTCATGACAGGAAGTGATGTCACGAAAGGTGGCTTGCACCATCAGACTCATTGCCTCCCCTCGCTCACCCCTCAGATGCAATTGCATCAGAGAAGCCAGCGCGTGAGCAGCGTTCTGAATGAACTCCGATCTCGCTCCAGAGAGGCCAAAGAGTGAATGTGTGGCTCCATTTGCTCCAGTAATCGAGCTCCTGGTAAAATAAGTGGGGCGACGCAGTCCATCCGCGTGGCACCCCGACTCGAGCCTTGACCTTGTGCTGGTAATACTTAGCACATTTTACCTAGATTTACGTAGTATTTGTGCAGTATTACCTCATCAGCATTTCATAAATGTTGTAATCCAGACTGAGCATATGTAACACATTTGCAGGCAATCTAAATTGGTCCCTGATTGTTTTTTGTTTTTTTCTGGAGATGCTCAAAAATAAAGCTTACAATTTTTATTTTATTGCATCTTTGCTTAGAAAATGTAACTGTATTCCTCATCATGGTCATTGTCGTCTTCAAAATGCATGCCTGGTACAAATAACAAGCTCAGGGGTTCTTTAGGCAGAGCTGAATACAGAGCGGGTCGCATGTTGTATTCACCATTTTTGCGTTTATTTTTTTCACAAATAAACTCCTAACTCTGAAACTTGTTTGTCAAAAATATAAAAACAATGACGCAGATGCACAGGGAGTTTTCTCCCTGCATGTGAGGGGCATTGTTTCTTTTCCCTGTCTTGATTCAAATCCATACAGAGAAAATGAGAATCGAGAGGGCTGCCCTAAATGGTTAGTCCACCCAAAGCTTGAAAGAGAAAGATTTGCTGCAATGGATGGGCCGCGTGGAGAGCTGGCAGAGGCTCCCCGGAAAGTCAATTTGCTTTTGCCCGGACTCTAAATCAGGTGGGAGAACCACAAGTTGGCAAGCCTGTGGAATTGCTGCTTTTAACACTTTTCCTGTACCCCCAAACTCCAAACGATCCCCTAGACCAGACCTTGAGGCCCATTAGTGATTACCTATGCACTTTGTTTTCGACAGGTACTATTGAAACAGGAAGGAGAATTGAAGAAATCAATGTACAAGAGTTACGGCGAACATAATATTTCCCATCCTCAAAATGTATGCAAAGACCCTACTTTATACATATCTTGCGGTGGAGTGATTGCAAAGGGACAAGCGAGTGGGCTCATGTATTAGGAATCTGGGACAGGTATACTGACTGCCTATGCCTTGGTACACGCCGGTCCTCAGCTCGTTGTGGATACCATCAAGGGGTTATCTGACAGTTGTCAACAAACCCAGGGTTGCATCAGATTTGATTTGATTTGATTTGTTAATTAGCAGATGGCGGAATCTCGGAGTGTCCTCATTCTGTAAGGTGCGGGCGTGAAGGAGGGGAACAGAATCTTGCCTCAGCAATGAACCTACCAAAGTCTATTGGAAGACCTGGCAAAAGTCTTTGGGGCATATTACCAACAACTAGAGATAATTATCTCTATGTTGGTTTCGCAGCGATATTTTTATCGCCGGGCTGCAGCGATTTTTATCGCTTAGGAACCTTGCTATTATCAAGATTTATCTCCTAAGCGATAAAAATCGGCCGAAATGCATGAATATCGCTGAAAAGTCAGCGATATTCATGCATTACCAAGCTAATGCTCTTAGCCGTGTTATCCACCTCCCATTGGATAACATGGCTAAGAACTGCTCAGGGGCAATGTTAGCTTTTGGAGATATTCGCGCTTAGCGCGAATATCTCCAAAAGTTGGTAATAGGAGATAGCGATGATAGCGACTGTTTCCAGTTGCTAACATCTTGGCACGCCCACTTTGCATGTCATTAGTGATAAATATCACTGACATGCAAAGCGGGGCCCAAGATGGTCGCTATCTCCTACTAGCTGTCGCTAACTGGTGTTAGCGACACCTAGGTAATAGGGAGATAATTTTATCTCCGCTTTCTTGGCTTTTAAAGCCAAAAAAGCGGAGATAAACCCCCTTGATAATATGCCCCTCTATTCTTATATTTGGATGAGGCGAAGCTGGCTGCCTTGTGCAACCATATATCGTTTTCAAACATCCCTATTAATAGCCAAGCAAATAATAAAAAAATCCCCTTAACCACATGGCTGCTGTGGGGATTTTTGCGCTGTGCTGGATTTTGCCATTTTGCTGGCACCATGACGAGCTCAGCTCGTCATCAGCACACGACACCCGTGGGTGATGACGAGCTGAGCTCGTCATCAGCATCGAAAGGGTTAAAATATATTTCAGTTCAGTGATGAATGGGAATCGTAGACCCTTCAATCACCAGTGAATATGCAACTGAAATATACCTCTTCATATCTGCACATATAGATTCTCAGGGTCTTCCATACAGCTAAATTATATATGTTGATGTTAATACAGGTAAGTATGTGGTAAAATGATATTTGCTAAAAGAGGCGTTCTCCAATAACATGCTACTTTCATGGCCTCGTGCTGAGAAAAGTGTCACTAACTTGAATCCATTTCTGTTCATCAGTATTTGCTTTGCCCAAATGTGAGCAACCCGTTCACGAATGAAATTAGTGTATGGTCTAATGGTCACAACAGAACCGAGAGCGCTGGCAGCCTGCTCACTGCTTTTGTCTCTATGCACTTAGGAAGTACCTTCATTTACTGGACTGGGTGCAGCGTCAGGGGGTGTTTTAAGTGTCACAACCCCAAATGAATGTATTTTCTGATAAATAGTTGAGTACCAGTGCTTGCAGGCGGGTATGGTGAGTTGTCAGTCGGATTTCACACGGAATTTTTACACACAGACAAATACAGACACTCTCTCTCTCTCTCTCTCTCTGTCTCTCTGTATTCAAATTCCTCAAAAATGTTGGTTATTTCAGAAAATATTGTCTTTTCTCTCTTAGTACTCCTACCAATCTGCATTCCCCCTTTCCACTGCTCCTTAGGACCCCTCATGCAGTCTGCTTATCGTATAATGTATTTTCAGATTATACGCCGGCCTGATTGTTGAAAAATCTGAAGATTACCCTCTCCACCCCCCAATCTTACTGACCAAGCTTCGCCCCTCTTACTGGACCACAATGTGTGCAGAGGCATCACAAAGTGAGTGTGGTGTTATTAATGTATGTTCCCTTGCTCATGCCCACCAGCTCCGGTCATATTGCCAGTCACGTAAACACTTTGAAAAAGGCTGAGGTTAATATTGTACAAAGAAGGCAGCATACCACAAAGGGAAGATGGGGCTGGAGGAAAGCACAATCTATGCTGGTGCTTCCAGCCGTAAGGATATGCTTTATACTCGTAGAGAGGTATTTCTAGTAATGCAAGATTTCAGTTGGAATGTGATGGATTTCTCTCTGTTTCTGGGCAGACCTGCTGTGTCTGGGGAGTTTCATTTATGTGCTCCTGGGAGGGTGCTGGTGTTTCCCCATCAGGTGGCGTTCAGGAGGGCTGGGAGCGCCGCGGTGGCGCGCTGTTGGCGGGCCAGTGAGTGAACAGGGTCTACTGTTTTTCTGAGCCTGTGTGGAATCTTTTTGTGTGTATTCATTGTGTTACTGTGTGTGTGTGTTTTGCATAAATGTTCTGATTTGTTACCTTTGCCTCAAATTTTAAAGCGCTCTGATATCCTTTGGGATCAAGTTTGGGCTAAATAAAACTTTATAAATAAAAAAATAAAATAAATTAATAGTTTGAAAGGTAAAAGAATTGATGCCCTGCCATTGCTTTCTTTATGTTTTAAAGAAATGCAACATATGCCTTGGTGATTAATTCATTAACTTATGCAATGCTGTAGAGAAGAACTATGGACTCGTAACCATAATATCACACAACTGCTGTGTTAGGGCAACACTCGAGTTGCAACTAAGTTATGAATGTTACAACTTATAATATTTCGCGGCATTGGCCCGCTACTAAATAACAGACCTGGTAAGAAGCCATTCACCCTCGCTCCTTTCACTTCCGGCACACCAGAAGGAGCTGCGGAATGCCAATAAAAACATAAGGGCACATCTTCAAACACTGTCATGGTCTCTTTTGGACAGCGATAGCTGTTGTTCTAGTCTTTATATGCACAGGAGCAGTGCTCTGAGAGGGGCCAGGTGAGATACAACAACATCAGCTGTATTTTTCTCATTATGCTGTAAGAGAACACATCGCATAGGAGGGGTGAGGGCATGTCTGCTGAGCAACATCTAAAACGACATCATCGATGACATCCCTTATGATGACATCACCAGTCGTGTTTCAGATACGCAGAGCAAGAACTCCAACACAGCTCTGTGTACTTCTCACATATATCAATCATGGCTCTCAGCCTTCAGTTTTGTGCTACTGTGGTGCATGTGTGCGTTCCTGTACACAGAACATGGTGTGCCACTCACATACAGCAAACATAGGCTCCAACCTTTGGCTGTGGACTGTCTTGAGTACGCATTCGGGTACACTTTTTATTTATCTACACTTTTTTTTAAAGTGCACAACACCATTTTGACCACACCGAAGCATTTTAACGTTTAGGGGGAAATAGGCACAGAAGCTGGCCTGCCCAGGAACGCTGCAGCTCTTCGCTATATGTGCCATTCAAAGTGCAGAATTATCTTCTCACAGTACTACAGCAGGTTCTGCTTGTTTTAGATTCTCTCTTAGTAGGTTTCATGCCTTCCACATACAGAGCTTAATATGTAAAAGAATGAGTGCTGGTGCCCAAAACTCTGCTCAGATGCGCGAGCTGAATACAAAGCTTGTGTAGTCTTGAATCCACCTTAAGCTTCTTTAGTGCACCACAGAACACTCCCTACCGCATTAATTCACTCTTGCAGGTTACTGCTTTCTCTTTTTGTGACGTTTTCTATTCCTTCGTCTTTCCACTTTGTGGGGTAGATTTACAAGCCCATTGCGACATGTTTACAACACCGTTGCATCACTTCTGTGACGCAGCGGCGTCGTAAACAATGCACCACTATGCAACAGATTTACAATGTGATGCATCTAGTGAGATGCGTGACGTAGTGAAGCCCTGCATATTATACCTGCGTCAGGTATGATGTATGCAGGGTGGGTGTTCCGTTGCAAGGAAGCCCCGTAAAAGTGACGCAGTGAAATCTAGAAGATTTCACGGAGTCACTTTTACTTCCCCGCTGCGTCAAAACCTTACGCCTGCAGGTGCAAGGGGTGACACAGCACAGCACAGCAGGTATAGGCTGGCCCTGAGTAATGCTGGAGTTGCGTCACGCTTGCTACACGACTTCAGCACTGTGTTACCTATACGCTGACAGATGCGTCAGGCATCTGTCTCTCCTTGTGCCACAGTGCCCTGCATTGTACATGCGGCGCATACATGGTGGCGCAAGGGGTTCCTAACATCACGCAACATAACTGGCGCATCCCTGCTGAGCTGTAGGGATGCAGCAGTTATTGTAAATCTGCCCCTCTGTGTTTTTCCATCTCTTGAGTAATGTCTAATGTGAAAAAATATGTGCCGATACCCAAAAATGAGTGCCGGTGGACCCCACTGGCAGCCACCGGTTCAAGTTAAGCACTATACATGCATGCACTAAGTCAGCCACTGTGTTTCCTGCAAATGATTTGTCGAACTATGCCGTTAAAAACAAAGTGAACAAAACTTTTGAAAGGCAGATGTTAAGGTAACCTAGCAAGCAGGAAGATCATCATCACATGTAAATGAAGAAAATCTTTAACATTTTATGAATAACATCAGTTAATGGATTGTTAAAAGCTCCCAATAATTTTCAAGTTAATGTAGCATGTTTTTTGTAGTCTATCTTCTTGCTACACTCAGCGTGTGTGTCTACCACTCACAAGCTAAGCACTACCTGCAGGCTGTGAACAATGTTTAATGTTTGCACATGTGCTAGGCGCACTCTTTATTTTGGCAGCTTTATATAGCACAACCTTGACCCAAAGGGATTGGAGCAATTTACATGAACACCAGTGACCAGTTACATTAACAATGACTCTATAATTTTTTAGTAGGAAAAGAGAGATTGTCATTTGTCCAGAATCACAGGATTCAAAGACTCAAACCTGGCTCCCAAGCTCTAAAGTCAGTATTTCTAGACATTCCGCCACCCCCTCTCACCATAGAGAAAGGTGTATAGCCATGCCCTGCTTGTGCCAATAAAATCCACAAAAATGGTCACTAGAGAGCTAAATTAGCTGATTTCTGATTGGCCTATGTAGTACATGTGTTGGACGTTTTCCAGTCCTCCTTTACCTCTTTCCATGACCAGATGTGGAAAGAGCACCTGCCCCATGATTCTTTAACCACCTGCAAATCTTGGCCTTGCGCTTCTTGGTGTTGCTGGTCTGATAGTTTACGATACATGGGCTGGGCTGCAGGAATAGCAAAAACATATGTGACATTTGCACCTGGTGTAAACCAACTTTGGCAAAGCCAATATGACTCACATTCATAATTTTAATGCCGAGCTGTTAGCTTTGCTAATGTTTGTCTGTAAAGTATTCTATAAAAAAGTAAAGGAAAAAAAACAAAATACTAGAGAAAAAGCAAACATATGTTATGGTATCTCAAACTCTACATTCATTTCAATGTTTTCAGTCTTTATAAATGGCATGCTTTATTTTCAAATACTATTCACTGAACAGAATTTAAAATAATAAGAAAGTGTCAAAATGTAATTGGGAATTATTTCTAAGGCTTAGTTTACTTTCTAAAGAATTCAGTCATTTGGACATATGCAGTAGCCCAGAGGGAAGATTTCTGGGGATCCAGGAGAAGTGTTATGCTAGGTACACCTTCTGCCTCAGATATCAGTTAAGTGCAGTAAAGGCCCCTTCGCCGTGCCATAAAATACTTTGTGCGCCAAAGGTCGTGCTTTCATGCAATATGTTGAAACCGAAACAACTCTTAAAATCTGCTCTTCATACATACTCCAGCAAAAATATCCCACTGCTGTGCTTTTACAGACAAAGTGGGAGTGGTGAGCAGGAGTAGAACACAGGCTATTTGATGGGGGAAGTAGCACCAGGGAGAGCGAGATGGAAAATACATGCACGCTCATGGCGTACTGAATGAAAAAAGAAACAGGTTGTTGTCTAAAAGTAAGCAGTGGAAGAATAGAAGCCAACCACCCAATGAGGGTAAAGAGGCCATGCTCCATGGGAGAAACAAACGCAAGCTGGACACGGCGGGACAAGGAAAGCCATTGAATAAGAAAAAAGCAAATTAGAAGGACAATAAAGTCAACGAATGGTAAGAAATGGGTGGGATGCAAGGGTTTGTCTATTTATCTCTGTGTGTCTAAAAGCCAGAGCTAGGAATGAGTGTAGTGTGTTTTTTACTGAGAGTTTTTGTATGTTCTCTATCACCCTTACATGCCCCTGCATTCACTGCTGACCTGATTCACAAAGGGCCTACTCACTCATGGCAGAGACCCCGCACATACTGTGAAACTGAATGATTAAGTCACAGAAGAGGCACACTTGTGTACTTGACACCATCTGTGGGCTGATGGTCTTCTCAATCATGTTTAAACAAGATTAATGACACACCGATACTTCAATTTCCAGGGTAACTCTTCAAAAGCAGTTCACTTTTGGGAGTGATATTTATATCTATGTTCGTAGGTATGGAAACTAAATCCCCTGATGGGTTATCCGGGGGTCCTATATAACTCATATGGTCCCCGAGCTTGGGTTCAGGGGAATAACAAGGTTACAGCACTTCTCTGGTTGACATTACATGACTCAGCAGGCAGAGTGAAGAGGCTGCCTCTGTTCCCCAACACCCACCCCAGCAGGAACTGGGTACTGACATGAACAGTCAACTACAAGCAGTCTTGCCTTATTTCGGTTTCCACATGTTCTTTAACTTTGTGAGGCCTACCTTACTCAAGGACACTTTGAAGACAGAATTTAGATCTATCATATTAGCTCGCCCAGGAGCTCACTCTCGAGGGATGTTATATCTCTATGCACACAAGAATGCAGGATAACTCAATACAGCTATTACTTTCCCTTCCCAGTGTGGCTTGTGCTGGGGAGAAACCCGTAGGGAATAGGTTGTCTCCTAATGCATTCCATAATTTGACCAATGGCTTGGTGACAGTGTGAGGCCTAACCTTCTGGTTCTATCTATGATGTGGTTAGGAGGCTCACAATAGTGTGGATTATAACTCTTGCTCCATCTGGCCTGACTTCGACCAGTTGATCAAAAATAAAGGCCCCTCATCCTGGCAGATGTGTAAAAAAAACAAAAAGCTCTACACACCACTCAATTGCATGCCTATAATGTTGTGTGGTGTAGAGCAGAGGTATTAAAAGGTGCTTCTGGCTTTTCAGAACATTACTGAAGCTGCGTGGGGAAGGAGAAATGCTAGATATAACCAATAGGAATGGGTAGTGGCTTATGGAGGAAGCTGTTGTAATCCCACCCGCCCATCCTAATTTGGCCTGGAGGACGAAGCATGAACTGACCTCACCCACAAACATGATGGAAACTGATGCGACCCATTCGTGGTAGCCTCTGCCCTCCAGGGGAGTGTCAGGACCTGAGCAGAACATACCATTGCCGAGGCAAGTCTGCATGCACCAGTTCAGATTTCCCAGGTAAGGAAAGCATGTGCAACCTGAGGTAATGCCACCAGCAGTTCGCTCCTTCAGTGCGGAAGTAGAAAATGAGGGTGATGGGACGGGTAGATGACTCAACAATGGCAGCTACAGGGGATGGACTGGAAGGGGGACATGCACTTTACCTGGCATAAGGTGACGTTACTTTGTATATTATTCAGGCTTACCCTCAAATGAACATCAAACTTCATTTATTCTTGACCGGTAAAGATGATACTGGCTGCTCCGCCCAAAATCAATAACAACTTCCATCCCCAAGTGGACAGGAGCCCCGAGAACCAGCCCGACAGTGACCAGGACCCATTATCAGTATGCATTTCAGAGGCAATGCGATGCAGCTTTTGAATGGCTAGATGAACGGAGGGGGCGGAGTCTGGAATATATACACAGCAAGAACTGCCGATCACGCGGCAGGCTCCGCCACGATCAGCCAAGATAACGTCTAAAACCATACGGTTTTGGAGTGCAACAAGCCTGGTCGCCTGAAGCTCAACTGTTAAGTTGGCCAGGATGTCAGCAGTTATGTTAATGACATTTTTCACTATCCTGGACAATCTCCTTATTTCTCTACTATTAAATATGGGTCCCCAGAATGGCACTAAACCTTTGCTAAAATCAGTGAACTGCTGTAAAGAGGGGTCGGTCTGATCGACTTCAGACTTGATGAGCTGCCTCCGCTGCCTACTGGGTACCGTGGTGGGTGCTGTTCTTACAGGGTGTAGCTGGTGTGTCCTGTGATAATCAGATGGTGCTATGTATACAGGTGGGTATAGGAAGGACATGTAACAGCGCCCAGCCCAATTACGTGGTAACCAGGTATATGCATTTTCTCCACAGACGAAATACACGTTGGGTGGCGTAATTAAGGGGGGGCTAATGCGTTTCTGTAGACGATAGGTATAATTGCAGATCTCCAACCTGAATACGGCCTATTCCTTGCACACAGAATTCTGAGGAAACATTCAAAATAGGAATAGGTACAATACGGTCTCTTGTAACATTTTGTTCAATAAAAAGCTGGAAATATTGAGAAGCATTGAAATTTCTAAAATCATAAAGTTCTTCCTGCAACCAAGTATCGTTCCTAGTCGCCCAATACCTGTTCATACATGCCTGTGGAGCTATTGTTCCCCGTCCCCCATTTCCCTTTTGGTCAAAACCCCCGTGCGTATCAATATATGCCATAACCATATTGTGTTCATTAATGTCGAAATCTCTACGAGTTTCACCCCAGTGACGGTAGATGGCGGAAAACAGTTTGAACCAGGCTTCACAGCTCCCCAGATAAGAAAATGGTAGTGAAAGAAACAGATCGTGATTATGCACCACGGATGGCAGAAGCCCACAAACCCAGCAATCAGTAGTGTTGGTAACACTGTGTGTCTGATGAAGCATTTCAACAAAGACATTTTTAGCATAAGTCTGGCGATGACGTTCTTTGTGGGGTGCTAAAGTGTACAACAAATGCTCAGAGGGGACAGCAGTGGTCGGTAGAAATTTCTGCGAAGGGTACTTATGCTCCAAATATACAAACAAGCCCATAAACACAGCAATAATGATGGCTATAACCACTACAAATGCTACTTTGACCCTTGTGGTCCATGTGGAAAACATTGGCTCATAAAACGGCACGTGACGTGGTGCAATTGGAAATTCTTCTTCTAAAACAATAGGGCCAAAAGAGTACATTCCTAGCTAAGAGTCCAAAAATAAGCTCGGGCCTAGCAGTCCGTCCTGCCAGAGGGTTCTTCTCCCTGTGTCCGTCAGAGCCTCACAGGTAGACTCCTATCGTTCATCTCAAGCAAACAAAAGAGTGGTGGTCAAACTTTTATTCTGTCGTGCAACCTAGCCCTGTATGCTCGCTGGTCTTCTTTCTGAACAGAGCACAGTGATCAAAGTTCCCGCTCTCAACGTGTTCAGTCCAGTGTCTCGCTCAGTACCTCAGACCGACAAGCTAGCAAACCCTGTCTATTCAATCAAGTCTTTCCTTATCTCCTAGTGGTAGGGTCTGAGGCACCCTTATTTGTTTTCCTTGGCCGCAGGTTGTATCGTACATGACCCGGAACTTTCTGATCAGAGAATAGTACACCAGGTACCTTTCTAACATGAGAACTTTCACTTGCCGGGCTACTGGAAGCAGGATGCAAAACAATTACAGATTCAGCAGAGATCAAGTCATCTGATCTCGTCACACCCTCCTCTAGCCTCGGTTCAATCTCGCAGGCGTCAGAGAAGGGTACGAATGCATCAGCTCTCTCAGTTTCCTGCGTCAGAATTCCCCCTGGGCGTTGCTGATCATATGGAAGTGGAAGCGGCAGCCTCTTCAGATGAGAGACGTGTATCCAGTGTTTCCTCCCATCCACTTTAACCGCCGTCCGGGTGGCAAGCAGAATCTGCCATGGCTCGGACCACCTTGGAGCCAAACTGGTGTCAAGTTCAAACTTCTTGACCAGAACCCACTGGCCGGGCTGTAGGCGATGTCCAGGGCCCTCTGGCAGGGGCTGCAGTATGGAGGCTACCTGCTGATGAATAGAACAAAGATCTTTAGTCAAAGCATATAGGTAATCAATCAACATAGGATATTCAATGTCTGAAAAGGATCGTGGCCTGGTAACCCCCCAGACGTTCGCGGGCCTGCCAAAGATAATTTCATACGGGGAAAGGCCAGATCGGGAGTGTGGGGTAACTCGTAGTGACATAAGGGCTAGAGGCAAGGTGTCAGGCCATTTCAACCCTGTGCTTTCCTGTATTTTGGCCATCTTGAGCTTAAGAATGCCATTGTGCTTTTCCACGAGCCCTGCTGATTGTGGATGCCGGGCAGCATGGAACTTTTGCTTAATCTGTAGACCCTCGCAGATATGCTTGACGAGGGCCCCATGGAAGTGCCCCCCGTTGTCCGACCAGATCAAGCGGGGCAAACCGAAGCTGGGCACAAATTCTTTGAGAAGGGCCTTTGCAGTGGCCATGGCAGTATTTTCTTTAGTAGGGTAGGCCTCAACCCATTTGCTAAAAGCACAAACCACCACTAGGACGTATTTCAAGTTGTTGACACGCTCCATATGAATGTAATCCATCTGGAGCACCTCAAAAGGCAGTGTTGGGGGTGCAAAGTTCCCACTCAGGACACTTTCTCCCTTCCCCGGATTGTGTTGCAAACAGACCATGCAGTATTGGACCAACCGGACAGCCATCCTTTGGATATTAGGGTTGTTCCAAACTGGGTCTAGGAGCCCACAGATACCTTTTGCTCCTATGTGTGCAGGACCGTGCGCCATAGTCACAACAGCCTGTACTAATGCATTGGGCAGTAACCATCTTTGTTTTTCTGTCAGATCAACCCAACAATTATTTTCATCCAGTCTTCCTACCTCTTTTTCCCATCTCTCTAATTCTGCGGGTGTAGCTTCCTTCTGTAATACTCTTACACTTTCCATGGTGTTATCAAACAATTCAGATTCCTCCACCCATCTTGCAGAAGAGTTCACAAACATAGTTGACATTGGGGACTGTGCTGTCTGTTTAGCCACCTGATCTGCGAAAGCATTTCCCTCCCCCACCTCATCCACTATTGCTTTGTGTGCACTGCATTTGATGATGGCTAATTTTTTGGGCAAGGTGAGGGCATCTAGCAGCCGCAAAACCAGGGGACCGTTCTGTATTTTCTGACCATGAGAAGTAAGAAAACCCCGCTCCCTCCACAGCCACCCAAAGCTATGGGCCACGCCGAAGGCGTATTGGCTGTCTGTGTAAATGTTGACTTCAAGTCCCTCACTCAACTCACAGGCTCGCAGTAAGGCCATAAGTTCATCAGCTTGGGCTGACCGGTGAGGTACTCGGAATGTTTCGACTACTGTCTTCAGAGTGGTAATTGCATATGCAGCTGTTGTTGTTCCATCTGTTAGTTTAAAACAAGATGTAAATATCAATAAGGACTAGCTACAGAAAGAAATTAGAAATTAGAAGACTCAGGTAGGTACGTCAATATGTGGGGAAAAGCATTGTTTTCCTTATAAAGCCCTCACCCACCGACCTAGTCGGTGGCATGCTTCATCATCGGGCCCACCACAGTGGCACCGAATGTGCCCCGGGTGTGCTTCAACGCCAGGAGACTGCGGAGCTGGTATGTTGCTGAGTGTGCAGTGAAAAGGGTGAGAAAGTGAAAAGTTAAAAGCTATACAGACGCTCCCAGCAGCCGAGGGTTACTTACTTTTAATAAACTGGGCCTCTGTTAGCGAATAAAAGGCTGGTAGACGTGATTTGGAGTATGAATTACGACCTCCAACGTCTAGTGTGGTCTACATGTTTCAGCCAGTGCCTTTGTTTAAGCTGGCTTTCCTCAGGACCATTTATTAGTGTGAGAAGGTGCAAATTAAATTAAATAATAAACTTAAATTTAAGTGGTTGTGTAGTTCTTTGACTATGTGTGGCGCACGCTAAGGCGCTATAACTGTTAGAGGGGGATTCCCTCAAGCTTGATCTGTTTTATCTTGTAAAAAGCTTCAAGGGTCGCCTGGCAGAGAAAGAGACCGAGTATTTCGATCTGGTTCCTCCTTGGACCTATTCGTCCTTCCGCGGCGAGGAAAGCCAGCTTAAACAAAGGCACTGGCTGAAACATGTAGACCACACTAGACATTGGAGGTCGTAATTCATACTCCAAATCATGTCTACCTGCCTTTTATTCGCTAACAGAGGCCCAGTTTATTAATAGTAAGTAACCCTCGGGCGCTGAGACCGTCTGTATAGCTTTTAACTTTTCACTTTCTCACCCTTTTCACTGCACACTCAGCAACATACCAGCTCCGCAGTCTCCTGGCGTTGAAGCACACCCGGGGCACATTCGGTGCCACTGTGGTGGGCCCGATGATGAAGCATGCCACCGACTAGGTCGGTGGGTGAGGGCTTTATAAGGAAAACAATGCTTTTCCCCACATATTGACGTACCTACCTGAGTCTTCTAATTTCTTTCTGTAGCTAGTCCTTATTGATATATATATATATTTTTTTTGAAAACCTTTATTTATAAATGCACAATACACAGCGTCTGCCTACAACCCCGCAGGGCCGGCCGCTATGACATAAACGGATAGTTGAAAAGGAAATTTGGAGACAGTACGTTGTTGAAGCAATCTCTCGAGTCCGCATTGTTAAATGGAACATAGCATAGTATCAAATAGGATAAAAAGGGTTTAATTTTATGATTTTGTCGAAAAGAACAACAACACACCAACACATGGTAAAATACTGGCAAGGGTCGCAGAAGGGGGGGGGAGGGGGGGAAAGAACGCTGACAAATAAAGGAACGCATATGGCGAGGGGGGGGCGAGCACGAGGGAGAAAGCAAAGGCTATACTGGAAGTTGGAAACGGAACGTCAATCATGGAGAAGAGGGGAGAGGAACCTCATAGTCTAGTGGAGGGGAGCAAATGTCTCCTCGGTACGAATTCCACTGAGCCCAGACCCTGGACCATTTCTTGGGACGCCCCCGTGCCTCGTATACAGTTTTTTCTCGGAACATGCACCAGTCCATGTTCTCTTTCCAGGCACTGAGCAATGGTAATCTAGGGGAGCCCCAGAGCTGCGCTATATCTCTCTTTGCGACCATGTTGCCCAGAGTAACCCAAAGTGTCTGGGCAGCATTGCAATCCGAAGGTTCCCACACATTGAGCAGGCAACGTCGTGCTTCGGGAACGAGGGGGATCCCGGTGACACGTCCCATAACATCATGCAGTCTAGACCAAAAGGCCGCAATCATCGGGCATTCCCACAGAACATGAAGGAAGGTACCATCCATACCACATCCACGCCTGCACCGTCCATCCGAAACCAAACCCATTCGTACCAGACGCATTCCGGTCAGATACACACGGTGGAGGATCTTCAGCCGGACAAAACGAAGCCGAGCCGGGATAGCCATCTCCTTAGGGGAGGATACAGCTGACTGCCAGTCCTTGTCGTCGAGTTCGAGCCCGTCAGCCGTCCAGGAAGCACGAAGTTTCTCAAGTTGGTCAGCCCTGTTATTGACAAGCTTTTTATATATTAAGGAAATAGTGCTATCGGGGACATGACCGTCTAAAACACGATCCTCCAAAGGGGAGGACTGCGGGAAATCGGTACCAGAGGGAAAGACGGAGGACAAGGCATGTCGAACCTGCATGTACCGGAAGTGCTCCCTATCGTCGAGCCGGTATTCCAGTTTCAATACCTCGAAGGATTTCACAGCGCCCGTGCCCACAGATCCTCCACCTTACTGATCCCAATCATGTCCCACTTCTCAAATCCTTTCGTCTTCCACAGATTACCCAACCGATCCGAGTTATACAGTGGCGTCATACGCGTCAGCTTACCACCCCAGCCCGTGGCCACAGTAGCATCTCTCCATGCCCGCACTGCACACTTCGTCGGGCCTGTAAGGAGTCGAAAGGGTGACTTTGAGTACAGAGCCCTATTAAAGTTGCCACCTGGCAGTAATAGTTTATCCAAAGCAAAGGCGGGAGCAGGTTCCGAAGAGTACGTCGCATGGTTGATAGCGCTCAGGTGCGAGGCCCAGTAATAGCGTCTAATATGCGGCAACGCAATACCACCATCGTACCATGAGAGGGTAAGCTTGGACAAGGCAATACGGGCACGACCATCCCAGATCAGTTGTCGCTGTAAACTCTCGACCTCACGGAAGTAGCGAGCAGGGACAGCATCGAAAAAATTCTGCAGGGCGTAGAGAAATCGGGGGAGCGACATCATTTTGAAAAGTGTCGCTCGGCCCAATGGGGATAGGGGCAATTCACGCCACCGTCGCACGTCCTGCTTAAGTCTGCGGAGCGGAGCATACAAGTTCCGCTCATAGCGAACCGAAGAGACAGTAGTGACATAGATGCCCAAATATTTGAAGCCGTCAGTCGCTACCAATATGGAGAACCTGCGAGGCAAAGGTGGCAACGTCCCTGCTATAACGTAGACACAGGACTTGGTCCAGTTGATGACTAATCCTGAGTTCTTACCAAAGGACGTAAGAACATCGAAGAGGACGTTAAGTGACTTTTGAGTGGAAGTAAGATAGAGAAGGATGTCATCAGCGTACAAGGAGACACGATCTTCAAGATCTGGAGACCATCAGATCCCCTTAATAGAGGGTACCCTCCGAAGCCACGCAGCAAGGGGCTCAAGCGCCAATGCGAATAGAAGCGGGGAGAGCGGACAGCCCTGACGAGTGCCACGGCCTAATGGGAAGGGGTCAGAGCATCTACCATTTACCACAACCTGAGCCAATGGCCGTTCGTAAAGGAGCCTGACCCATGCGATGAAGTTAGGGCCAAAGCCAAACTTAGCGAGAGCCGCCCAGAGATAGGGCCATTCGATAGTGTCGAAGGCCATAGTGGCGTCCAAGGAGGCGACCACTGCCGGCTCTGCGAGAATTGGAGCCCTCGCGAGCACACTGTGGAGCCTACGCAGGTTAAGGGCCGTGTTCCTACGCGGGATGAAACCGGACTGATCCGGATGGATCAAGTCGCAAATCACCTTTAGCAACCGATTGGCCAGAACCTTGGCCAGGATTTTGGGTTCCGCGTTCAGCAAAGAGATGGGGCGATAGGAGGTGCAGCGGTCACGAGGCTTGCCATCCTTATAAATGACCACTATGGTAGCTAGGCGCTGTTCGAGGGGGAGGCTTCCAGCCTCAACCGCCTCGAGAAACATGTTGCGCAGATGGGCGACCATTTTGTCCGGACAAAGTTTGTAAAGTTCGATGGGCAACCCGTTGGGGCCCATCGCCTTTCCCGAGCGTAGAGATCGGATAGCAAGGGCAATCTCATCGACGGTAAAAGGGGCCTCCAGGACAAGACCATCTTCCTCCGAAACAGTAGGCAGGGCTATATCCCGCAGTAGCAGCCTGGAATCAGCCTCATCCCGATCACTAACCGGCGTATAGACCTTCCGGAAGTGATCCACAAAGCAATCAACAATTTCACCAGGGTCGGAGACACTCTCACCGGATTCGCGAACAATGACAGGCACAACACGACTCGCTCGTTCAGCCTTATCCAGCCATCCCAGGAGCTTGCTAGCTTTGTCACCCACATCATACAGTCGGCCCAGTTGATTCGCTCGCATCAACTTAGCAGCATCAGTGACACAAGCTTTGTAGTCAGCTTGTTTTAGTTCCAAAGTGTGTAACAATGCAGGCGTGTCATCCCCACCCAGCTCACTTTCAAGCGCAGTGATCTCAGTTTCAAGGGCCAGAACAGCCTCCCTCTTTACCCTACGCTCAGCAGCAATGAGTGATAGAGCGGAACCCCTGATAACCGTCTTGAAGGCCTCCCAAAGAACAGAGGGGGAGATGACCGAGCCCACATTCTCATCAAAATAACAATCAATTGCCTTCACCAAATCTGAGCGGAGCCGGGGGCTTCGAAAATGCCAGGAAGGGACCGGGGGGATCCTGTTACCAAGTAGACCACCCACCGAAATCGCAATCATCAAGGGGGAATGGTCACAGATACCCCGGGGAAGATGTTGTACCTCCCGGACAGCGGACAGAGTGGAAGCTAACATGAAAAAATAATCTATACGAGAGAGGCTGCCATGCGCACCAGAGTGAAAAGTATACTGAAGGAGTGAAGGGTGTAGAGAGCGCCAAACATCCACCAGGCCAAAAGTATCAGCCATCTCATTGAGCCACATCTGGGATGGCAGCAGGACTCTAGGGGGAAGCCGATCACAGTCACCAGACATAACAGAGTTGAAGTCCCCGCCCATGATTAACAATCCATCAGGAAGGCCAAGAAGAGTCCTGCCAAGATCGGCATAGGTGGTAGCCTGCAGTCCCGGGGGAATGTAAACAACAACCAGCACAATTTGTTTGCCCTCCCACCTCCCAGAGACAGCAGCATACCGCCCGCGGGCGTCAAGTATAATTTCGTCAATAGCAAGAGCTAGGGAGGACTTCACCATGATACCCACTCCCCGGGACCCAGAGGTGAAACCAGCATGTGCAACCAGGCGGTAACCCCGGCGGTCGAGGGCCTTACAAGCATTACCAATTAAGTGGGTTTCCTGAAGGAACACAACATCAGGGGCATGGCGCCTCAAAAATTGTAACACAATGCCCGCTTTATCCTGTCACCCAACCCGTTGACGTTCCAAGAAAGGACCCGCATTTCACCCCCCCCCCCCCATCGCGGCAAAGGCAATCCACCCCAACCCCCCTCCACAACCCCAAATTCTGAATAATTGCAATCAGTGAAATACCATGAAAAATGTAACACAACAAACAAAACGAAACACAACCAAGTCCCCAGGAACCAGCCCCCAAACAGAAACCCGTTACAACACCCCCCTCCCTGCACCCCTGCTGACTAAAAAGCCACCCCCAACTGCAGTGTGCCTGTCGCCCCATATGATCTACACAAAGAACCCCCCGAGGAGGAAGGGAGAAATCACCCGATCCCGCACCGCCACGGGCATAAACATAGAACACACAGTCAAGTTACTCTGTACAGTACGTAGTCTCAGTTCGGACCTCCGGGGGCCCATATTACTCCTGGGCCGTTGCACCACCTTCCGCACCGCCAGGGCCACCGCTCTCAGAGTCATCTGTCGGCAACGAGTCCAACCAGTCGGCAACACGCTCCGGCTGATCAAAAAAGTAGGCACGTTCTCTGAACTCAATCCGCAGTCGGGCTGGAAACAACATGGCATACTTCAGTCCCCGGTCCCTCAGGCGACGCTTCACTCCGAGAAACCCAGATCGTTGTCGTTGCACTTGGGGAGTGAAATCAGGATAGATGGAGATAGAGTTATTGTCATATTTCAAAGGGCCGTGTTTACGGGCGGCCTGCAGGATAGCGTCTCTGTCTCGATAGTGAAATAGCCTCGCGATGATAGGCCTCGGCGGGCCTCCTGGTTTCACTTGTCCTCCTGGGAAACGATAGGCGCGCTCTACGGCAAAGAACTTACTGAGTCCAACGGGAGCAAGTTTAGCAACGATAAGTTCTTCGACCAATAAGTCAATCGAGGCAGCACCATCACTTTCCGGCACTCCAACTAGGCGTATATTGTTCCGCCTGGCCCTGTTGTCGTAGTCCTCCATACGTTTAAGCAGCAGATCATGCGAGGAACGCAGATTCCCAATCTCAGATTGCGCCTCCGCCATGTCCGTCACCAGGCTCGACGCCTTCAGATCTAGTGCTTTCACTCTCTCGTTCGTTTTGGCTAGATCGGCTCGAATAAGAGTAACATCCACGGCCACCGTGTCTATCTTGGACACGATGGCTTCATATTGCTGACTCATATCGGCCTTAAGTCCAGAGATGGCAGCCAATAGGTCTTGAAGCGATACTTCAGAGGAAGACGACATGTCTGTTTGAGGTCATTCAGCGCCCACGCTGGTGACACCGGGGGAGCCTCTAGGCTGGGTGTAGCGTTCGATCATATTGGACTGGATCAACCCCCCCCGGGTTACAGTCTTCCTGCGTTTTTCGACCTCGGGTTTCGTCGCCATATTGCAGTCAATGGCGGCCGAGGACCCAAAAGGGGCAGTGGGACGAAGAAAAGTCCAGAACCTCCGATGTGTAGTCTGACGAGGGAATACCGCAGGCCTCCTTGCCAGTCCAAGAATGGAAAGTGTGCACTGTGAGGGCAGCAGGCGAAGACAGAGTAGGAGGAGACAGAGACAATGAGGCCGGAAACCGAAAGTGAAAGTGGTACACCACCGGTGGGCCAGACGCCAGGCAGCCGTTGTTGTTGCATTACAGCTCGGCCATAATAGGCAGCCGAGACCCCGGTTGCGTCCGTGGGCAGGCCAGAAAGTTGAAGACGACAGAAAAATGGTCCCCGAGGTCCGATTTCGACCAAAAAAGGATCGTCAGCATCAGTGAGAGTAGCACTCCAGAAGCCCGTCGAAGTGATCAGGATAGTTGCAGGATAGATAACGAAGGGCGGCGCGGGTCTCGGGAGCTCTCTGCTCACGCGACCATCTTGGATGCCCGCGTAGCTCCTCCCCTTATTGATATTTACATATAATTCAGGGGATACGGTCTAGCCTATCTAGTCCTCTCTCTCCCATTGATCTGAGCACAGTTTAAAACAAGACCCATCCACAAATAACTCCCTCTGAGGGTCATCTAGAGGAGTGTCAGTGAGGTCGATCCTGCCCTTAGTCTCTTCTTCAGTGCGATAAATGCAATCATGTGTGTCATCGGTAAGTTCACTCGGAGGGAGTGGTAACAATGTGGCAGGATTTAGTGTTGCACATCGAGTGATCGTGATATGTGGTGCAAACAACGTTAGTTCATATCCAGTGAGGCGTGCACTTGTAAGATGCTGTGTTTTTGTTTTGTTTAGTAGTGTGTCCACAGCATGCAGCACCATCACTGTCAGATTGGAATTTAGAACGAGTCCTTCTGACTGCCGGACTGCCACTGCAACAGCTGCTGTGGCCCTCAGACAGCCAGGAAGTGCTCTGGCGACATTATCCAGTGAGGCTGACAGATAAGTGCAAGGTCTTTGCTTACCACCAAAGTCCTGCGTTAACACTGAAAGTGAGCAACCGTCGACCTCATGCACGTATAGTACAAAAGGTTTACGGTAGTCAGGAGTGCCCAAGACAGGGGCAGAACATAAAGCAGTTTTTAAAGAGTCAAAAGAGTGCTGATATTCATCCGTCCAGGGGAGGGGTTCATGCACTTCTTTAGTAGTCAGATACAGCAGCGGTTTAGCAAGAAGGGAAAAATTAGGTATCCATTGACGACAGTAAGAGGTAATGCCAAGAAAAGCGCGAACTTCACGTTGCGTGCAAGGAACAGACATTTTAGAAATAGTAGTAATACATTCAGGTGTTAGTCGTCTACCCTCCTTCGATAGTAGATGACCGAGGTAGGTCACCTCCTGTTGACAGTATTGGAATTTGGACAGGGATACCTTGTTACCTTTAGCAGCCAAATGGTGCAACTATTTAACAGTGGCTGTTTTGCAGCCGTCTTCTGTGTCCGAGGCAATGAGCAGGTCATCCACATATTGCAAAAGGACATTGCCTTCTGGCAAGTCCAGGTCGTCTTGTAAGGCCTTAAGGGCTTGGCTATATATGCTCTGGCTTTCAGTATAGCCTTGAGGTGCGCAACAGAAGCGGAAGCTTCGTCCAGATAATGAGAATTCGAAGATCTGTCTGCTATCAGGATGGATAGGAATGCTGAAGAAGGCATTTTTCAGGTCTATGACTGAAAAGTACTGGGCAGTTGGCGGAATCATTGTGAGGATCGTGGTGATGTCTGTTACCACAGGATACTGTGGTACCACAATTTTATTGACAGCTCTAAGGTCGATCACAAAGCGGTACGCAGCGCCCTGACCCTGCTCACCAGAGTCAGAACTTCTTTTAAAATCGGGAGAATTGGGCTATTGCAAATATTAGCAGCCGTTTCTTCCACCACCCCTTTATCGATCAGGTCTTGGATAATCGACAGCAAATCCCGTTCTCCTGCGGGTGCTATTTTGTACTGCGGGATGCGTGGCAATTTTCGCGCCTTGTTTCAGCGTAATGTGAACCGGGGGCATATCCAACTTACCCACATCAGCATCCCCTGTTGCCCAAAGCGTTGCTGGAATGCCATCAAACTCCGGGGGAAGGGGTTCATTTTTAGCAAAACATTGGTTCAGGTGGTCAGCGTATGGTCGTATCGTTAAATAAACCCCGTCAGCAGAACAATGTATCGTCGCGTTTAGTTTTTTCAACATATCCAAACCCTGCAAGTTCTCTCCACAATGTGAGGTCAGCAAAAGGGGAGTGTCAATAGTGGCGGGACCGATCGAGAAGGGAAGGGGTTTGGAGATGGGACTGACGACTGGGACTCCCGAGAACCCCACTGAAACATTATTTTGCCCAGACAGAGCCGCCCCTGGAACCAATGATCGAGCAACAGAACTATTCATTGCTCTTGTGTCAATTAGGAAATTCTCAGAAGTCCCCATCACTTCCCCTTTTACATAGGGTCCCTTTTGATTGACCGGGATTGACACTTGGCCCCTACTCTGTCCCTGGCTGTCCTATGCTTGTACATATGTATTCGTAATCATCGTGATAGTACTGCTTGCCCTGGTGGTTATCAAAGTGGTTTCGCTCAGACTTGCCTGATCCTTCTTCTCTGCGCATATCGCTCCGGTCGGGGCCTCCTCGTCCATACCCTCGCCCTCGGACTGCTCCGTTCTGGGCAAGCAACAACGGACACTGTGCTTTCCAATGCCCCTCCTCTCTACAATAGAAACACTGGTTTAAGCCCACAGTCGGAGCCCCACCTGTTCCTCGGCCTGCACCCTTCCCCTCTGGACATGGGCCCTCTGGCTCCTCTTCCCCCTCCTTGTCCCCGGACTACCTGCTGCAGCAATACTCGTGTTTTAAGGTCCTTGGCCTTCTTTTCCACCTTCTCTTTACTCTTGTTCTCCCTATATTCATAGTATTGGGCCATGCTTAAAATCACAGAAGGGGTAGACGTAGTCCAGGTACTTTCTGCCGCTTGCAAACGTGCAGAAATCTCCGGAGCCAGGTTTGTAACAAATCTGTTCACGAACAACCTAGTCCCACCTTCCGTAGCCAGATCCTGCCCGCTAAAGTCAATGAGGACTCCCTCAAACCTAGGGAAGAAGTCAGACACGCTTTCATCCTTTTTCTGTCGGCAAGCAGTCAGTTTATCCCCGTCTACCTTCCTTGGTGGTATCAAAGTGTGCATAAAGCCTATAATTTTTGCTGGCAAAGACGTTATTTCAGTCTTTGGTTTGTCTCCAGGTTTGCGATCCCGGTCCCCCCCTCTCAACTCATCCCATGTCCCCCCCAGCTCAGCGTGATCGGCGTCATGCACCTGTCACCATATATCAACAGGCACAAGTAACCCAAAGAATAGCTCAACGTCTGCTAAGGTCATTACGGCAGGGGCCGCAGCTTCGGTCAGTTCCTTGTAGTAGGCGGTAGGATTCTTTCGGGGGTCGGGCAATTGGGATTTCAGAGCAAGGACCTCACTTCTTTTCCATGGAGTTTACACCCATTGCTCCTGGAACCGGGCGTCTATCCGCGCCCGGGTGATCTGTTGGTTATCATCGCGTAGTTTTGGAACTTCAGGATGATAAATGGGGTGGACCTCTCGCATGGGATGCTGCGATGTCCACTGAGGGCTCTTTAAGAACAATCTGCCTCGATACTGGACCAGGGTGACTACGTTCTTGTATACTTCCTCTGGGGTCAAATTAAATCTATGGGTCCAGTCTCGAATTTCATATAGTATCTGAGGAGCACTCCCGTTATCGAAGCTGACCTCCCAAGACCAGATGAGGGAATTGGCCATCTGGAATATCACATGTTGCTGCATTACCGGTTCTAAATCTTTCACTGTACTCCATATGTCAGCCACAGTATATGCGTCACTTCTTATCCATTTGACGGCCTGATCTGCTAACACTTCCTTCTCACCATATGCCACGGATGATCTAGTGTATAGTCGTTTACCATCCAACCCTCCGGATGCCCCTCTCGGAGTCTGCTCCGACATACCGGGCGTGGTGCTGGCCGATTGAGACGTCCACACAGGACTCGGAATGCTTAATTGCACGTAGAGTCTGTCTGGAATCAGGGACAAGGGTGGCCAGGTCCCCTGTGGAGGGGGATGGAACGCCAGCATCACGTCGAGGGGTGACAGAGCCTCGTTCCTCTGGTGCGGATGCTTGCGGGGCCACCGCCGTTTGAACGGGGACCGCGGGATATATGCGCTGCGGGGCATATGGCGGGGGAGGTCTTTTGTCTAGCAGATCCTCTATCTCATCTTAAGCTTCATTTCGCGTTACAAAACTCTTATCAACTTGCAGCCTAAATCGTCTTTCTTCTTTCTCAATATTCTTTTCTGTTCTATTCTTGTCGTGCGCAATAGCTTTCTGTGTTATTGTTTGCCCTTGCTGTATCTTGAGTCATTTTTCTGACTGAATACGCCTTCTCTTTGCCTCCTTTTGCCATTTGTTAAGAGTGTCAAACATGGCCTGCCGGCTGCGTTTAACAAAGAGACGCTCTTGTAAATACTGAATCTTTTTCTCATCAAAAGATCCAGTCTTTGGCCACTGTAGTTCCACGTTATCTTTCGTATATTTATGCCATAGGGAATTAAAAAGAAGAGGGCCAATACACTGCTTGCAGTACATATCATGACTGGGCGTGCCTTCCGGAGGGGCCGGCTGACTTTCATCTAACCTCACACTCTCTCGGTGAATGCAGCCGAAGCATATTTTACTAAGGCACGGCATCTCCCTTTCTTAGTTGTATTGGAGCTGAAAAGAAATCAAGAATTATTTGTTCAACAATAAACCAGAACCAAACTTCATCAATCACTACTCTCTCAGATGCATGGCCATGTTGCACTCAAAATCATACTCACGTTTGTAAAATAAACTTTCAATCGGACATAAAACAAGACACAGAGCTTTTACAAATGACAAAACAAGAGAATTACCAATATTCTGCAAACAGAAGGTGGAGCCCGTCGACTCCCACCTATGGAGAACCCTTTATCCAATTATCCAAAGCTGCAAAGATCACCTTCTGACAACAGTCTTGTCCTTAGACTGCCTGGAGATAGCTTACACAGGTTTCTAAACCACAGACCAACCTACAGGCCATCCGACAGTATTCATGGTTCACTTCCCGAACTATACTGGCTAAGCCCGCTTTGCAAGCGCCGCTCCAGGTCTGTCCGAGTGCTACCTAATCTCAACTGCCAGCATTCCCGAGAACAGTCCGGCCGAGTGAGAACCGCAGCTCCCACAAAAGGCGTATAGTCTCTATCTCCAGTGTTACCATACAAACAAACCAGAGGCGTCTGCACGTGCAATTTCAACGTTGCCCCGTCAAACTCCCTTTTCAGAGTTTCTCCGTGACCATAGGTCACCAAATGCCAAGTACCAAAATCAAGAGTTTCAAAAACATAATTCAACACAAAACGAGACGAAACGCTCACCTGGTGCACACAGGTTTGTTTGCACGTTCTCCACTGCCAACTCTCGATAAGGCCAACATGGCTGGTTCTCGGGTCACACCCAACGGACTCCGGCGTGGGGCCACTAGCAGCTGAGGTTTTCGGGATCGAGAGAGCGGAGCAAACCCCGAATTCTCGTTGGTCTATTCTGCAACCCCACCCGATCGAGAGGACCCCTTTTAATGTCCTGGTTGTTATCTGCAATACAGAGGGACGACCCCAACACGGAGTCCCGGCGGAGTCGCCAACAGAAGTACCGAAAATTATTTACCACCTCCCAATTATAGTTATATTCACAACCAATCCCATTCCCATTACCAATAATCAGTCGGTTGGCAGTGTAGAAGGTCCAAGCATTTATTACGACAAACAAATCTCTGCCAGAGGAGCTCCTTGCGACCTAACCCCACGAGGTCCGCCAAGAAGACTGCTGGCACACTGTCAGGACATCATATATATTTAGTTGCATTTGCAGTAACATGGCCCAAGATGGAAAAATACAAGCTGGTACAGTTTGGTACAGAAAGGAAAGGCCATATATGGCACACAAAGCACTCTTGGTTTAGCTCATCCTAGATTAGCAAGGTCGAATGGGTGACTCCCTTCTGCCAGCTACGAGACAGTCCGCCCCGCACCCCTCCTGGAATGTGCTAAACAGGCCTTTTCCTGCTACCTACAACCTTGACGGGCCTCACGAGCTGAAACAGCAGTTCTGAAACAGTTGGGTTATTTCTCAGGAGAACGACTTTGCTGCAGAGAATGAATGGGGTCTGTTCATGTAAAACCTCGAGCGAGGCCACAAAATGGCGTCGGTCTAGTCAATCGAATGCAACATGTAAAAGGCTGTGCAACCTGAATATTCAAAGTACTGCAATGTGAATCTATGCCAATGGTTGCATGCGTATGCTAAATTATTTAAATACATCATGCTAATCACAAGGTATCGACTATAAGCATTGCATAATGAAAAATCGATTCGGTTCCTCAGGACTGGAATCAAGCATCCTAGGACCGGTTTCTGGCTATCAGCCGTCTTCAGCCAGGATAGCTTGACTCCAGTGGTGTTGAGAGTATGGGACTCACGTCTGAGCATACCCATCCCACTCGGGTGACAAATGCAAAACAATGTTCCACCAGGTATCAGTCCCGCCTACTACTGGCACTCCCTTGACTATGGTTTCCTATGAACAAATAGATCTCTCTCTGTGTGTATAGGCATGTCTTTCTGGAACAGAATCCCAACTTCTCTGCTAGAGGCTGATTTGGTTGTTGACGGGCGAGAGGTAGCCTTGGTTTCTGGTGCTTCCTGAAAAGGTGCTTTATTTGCTGCAATTATTGGTCCGGCTGTTTAGGTTCTTGACCTAGAAAGCTCTGTTGGTTGGTTCTGGTGCAGCACTTCAACACCTGGAGTTTGATCTCTATGTAGATTTAATACAAAGAAATGCCTTTGTACATGCTGATGATTACGTTGGGCTTGGAGACCAATAAATCCCCTGTTTAGTGTTTTTCCTTGTTACCAAACCTGTCAGAAGCTCTTGAACAATGACTCTCATTGTCCCTCTCCAGTTCCTGGTTCAGATCTTCACCATAATGTAGATATGTCTCAAGACCACTGGCATCGCCCGCAGTACAAAGTAGATGCCCATGGCTAACATGGCATTTCTTTCAAAGAACAGACAGTAGGGAGCAGAACTAAAAGTCACTTGAGCTTGGAATCATGTATCAATCGCCAAAATGATGGCATCGCTTTTGTTTCAGGTGTGGACATAGTCTGCCCATTTGTCTAACACATTGCACAGTGGGTTCTAGGAGGTAATCCTGGTTTTCTGTATCCTTGAGCACTCAGCCTTTCACTGTTTTCTTTGCTTTAGACTCCCCACTCGACTTATGTAGATGTTACTGTGCAGGTCAGCTGCAATTTCTGTTACATTGTTGAATCTCATGTAAAGCGCTCTGATACTTCCGTGTCTAGCCAGCGCTATATAAAACCCTTTAAATAAATAAAATAAATAAATTCATAAACAAATTCTCTTAGAGTACTTTTGTAACAGTTGATATATTTTGGACTTTAAGGGTGATGGAGCAAGGATTCGCACGAAAAGCGACTTGCTTGTAATCATGATCCTCGAATAACCCTAAGTATGTAATCAACATCGGTCAATGTTCATCTGCTGCATATTAGTTGCTGTTGTGAGATTATTCATTTGGGTGCGGTTCAAAGTTTGTGTTAGACATAAGGTTTGTTCATTACCAAGATATCCTCTAAAACTGTGCAGTGATGCTAACATCATTCCTATGCATTTCCAGGGCAGTACCACCCATTGGTAGGTCTAAAGGGGCCAGCATTGAGTTTCTCTGCTAAATATTCCTGGATGAAAACCAGCATGTCATGAGAACGATTTGAATCTGAGCTCAGACCGGTGAGATTGTCTGAGTTGACACGAACCAAACACTTCAAAGTTCGGCAGTTGGGACAATCTGCCAGGACGTGCCACAATAACTGAGTGTGCTAACAAGCAGGGAGTTTTGCAATAAAATGCATGTAAACAAAAAAGACAATGACGGCACCTAGAAAACACACATTCAAAAGAGAGAGTACAATGCTCGCCATGAAGATAACTCTGGATCATTTAAACTTGGTTGCAAGCTCGACATGATTTGGACATAACAGGACCAAGTAATTGGACATCAATAGAACACTGAAACAAAATAAAGTGAAATCAGCAGTTCTGTCCTGTTCCTACTAAAGAAGTTGTAATGACACATAGTGGTTGATTTAAAGTTTGATAAATATGTCACAACCGCAAAAACATTATGAATGTTGTGTCCTCCCTGTTAAGAGTCCACAGCCATCAATGAGCATTGATTAGAGCAGATTAGACAGGTCTGGAGGTCTGGCATTCTGCAAACTATAATTTGGACCTCTATTCCTTTTTTGATTGCCCCGTTTAAACTCAACTCAGGGCATGGCCTCTTGGTCATGTATCCTCATAAGAGCTGTTCACACCACCATCTTGTCTTGGAAAATCTCTATCAGGATCTTTTATAATAAGTGCTTCTTGGTTTGGCTGAATTTGTGGAAGACCAGACCCTGCGGCAGCCTGACAATTCCCTGCATTTCAGAGAGTTCGAAGTATTTTCCAGTCTTGCCTGGGTACTCAAATTAATTGTACCTTCCTAGGAGGTTATGTGCTTGAGAAATGGGTATTCAGAATGTCAGACAGTGATGTGACACTTAACCTGACTGAGGAATGCCATTAGGGAAGCTTGGAGTGTTTCTGATAGCACACACTCTGCACTGCATCCACTCTCCCGTATCTGGGCTCTTCTGCGTAACTAAACTGCGAGACAACTGCCAACTGTGGAACCTAAATATCAGGAGCAGTTTCCCAACTACATTCAACCAACACAACTATAGTCACCTAGTCAATCCCATCCCAACTACAATCACCACCCCACCCCACTGGTAACCTAGCCCATCCCATCCCAACTGCAGTCAACCACCTTATCCCAACTATAGTCACCTTGCCCATCCTATCCCAACTAAATCACTTACCCCACCCCAACTAGTCACCTACCCCATTCCAACAACAATCACCACCCCCACCTCAACTAGTCACCTAGCCCATCCTATCCCAACTACAGTCACCCACCCTGTCCCAACTATAGTCACCCATCCCATCCCAACTACAGTCACCCACCCATCTATAGTCACCCAGCCCATCTCATCCCAACTACAATCACCACCCCATCCCAACTATAGTCACCTAGCCCATCCCATCCCCACTACAGTCACCCACCCCATCCCAACTATAGTCATCTAGCCCATCCCACCTACAGTCACCCACCCCATCCCAACTATAGTCACTTAGCCCATCCCAACTACAATCACCCACCCCATCCCAACTATAGTCACCTACCCCATCCCATCCCAACTACAATCACCCACCCCATCCCAACTATAGTCACTTAGCCCAAACCAACTACAATCACCCACCCCATCCCAACTATAGTCACCTACCCCAACCCATCCCAACTACAATCACCCACCTCAGCCCAACTATAGTCATCTAGCCCATCCCACCTACAGTCACCAACCCCATCCCAACTATAGTCACTTAGCCCATCCCAACTACAATCACCCACCCATCCCAACTATAGTCACCTACCCCGTCCCATCCCAACTACAATCACCCACTCCAGCCCAACTATAGTCACCTACTCCATCCCTTCCCAACTACAGTCAACCACCCCATCCCCAATATAGTCACCTACGCCATCCCATTCCAACTACAGTCACCCACCCCATCCCAACTATAGTCACATAGCCCATCCCAACTACAGTCACCCACCTATCCCAACTGTAGTCACCTAGCCCATCCCAACTACAATCACCTACCCCACCCCATCCCAACTATAGACACCCACACCATCCCAACTGTAGTCACCTAGCCCATCCCAACTACAATCACCCACCCCATCCCAACTATAGTCAACTAGCCCATCCAAACTACAGTTGCCCATCCCATCCCAACTACAGTGATCCATCCCATACCTTTTAAAGTCTGCAAAATAGAACAACCACCTATATCCCCATGATGCATTCAAGAGTTCACATACCTCAAATTCATCATCAATTTGCACCTGGACTGAGGCTGGCTCACTCATAGGACACTTACTTTTTAAAAGGGCTTGGGTTTATGATATGTAATAATGAAGAATGAACAGCATTATGAACCTTCTAATGTGTTGGCAAAATGAACTCCCATGCAACTGGAATAACTACATTCTAAACAGCACTAAATCAATGAAAAAATATTCAAACTTTTCAGGAACATTTTGCAAAAGGGTTTACTTCGTATGTAACTGTTACAAATGGGGAGGGGGTAACTGACACAGGTCTTCAAAGTTCATCTTTAGAATTCTTCTTATCTTTCTTAGCATTTAGCCCATTAAAATGTTGGGGGCATATTACCAACAACTAGCGATAATTTTTGTCTCTAACTTGTTTAGAGACAAAAATTATCGCCGCACATCGGCGATTTTTATCGCAGATAAACCTTGCTATTAGCAAGGTTTATCGCAAATGCGATAAAAAACGGCCGCAATGCATGAATATCGCTGAAAAGTCAGCGATATTCATGCATTATCGAGCAAATGCTCTTAGCCATGTTATCCACCTCCCATTGGATAACATGGCTAAGAACTGCTCAGGGCAGGTGTTAGCTTTTGGAGATATTCGCGCTAAGTTGGTAATAGGAGATAGCGATGTTAGGGACTGTTTCCAGTCGCTAACATCTTGGCACGCCCACTTTGCATGTCATTAGTGATAAATATCACTGACATGCAAAGCGGGGCCCAAGATGGCCGCTATCTCCTTTTAGCTGTCACTAACTGGTGTTAGCGACAGCTTGGTAATAGGGAGATAATTTTATCTCCGCTTTCTTGGCTTTTAAAGCCAAAAAAGCGGAGATAAACCCCCTTGATAATATGCCCCTTGGTTCGTAGGGTAACAAATGTTTTTAGAGAATGAATAAGCCTTCAGGACCATAGGCATTGTCTGCATTGTAGGTGAGAAGGTCTATGAATGATAGCAGGTGTGGATAATATTTTGATGATCTTTGAAGTTAAGTGGTAAGCATTGTAATGTAGAACTACACCCATTCGTGTTCCTGGGAGAAATAGAAACATTGATGATAATGTTCAATCCATGAACTTTGTAACAGTATTCAGGGGTTGGCAATTAATAACCAAATTGCCATCTACAGCCTGTGCAATCAAAGGCTAAGACAATAGAAACCAGGCTTAGTACATGTTTAATATTCACTTTCAACATATTATGGAAAACTGTAATGTGGATTTCCCCAATCCATCCAGTTTCAGAAGCTAATTCAGGAAAAGTGGGTCATACAAATTAACAGATCCACGGCTGCCTGTCAAATACCCATAGACTATTGGTGTACTGATTGCTTCAAAACATTGTTCAAAGATATGTTTGTGCTGAGCTGAACACTGGTAAGGCTTGGTATGAATAATAGGCATGTTCCAGCTTACTATATTCTTGTAGGTTTATCAACATAAATGCCGTCACTTTTAAATTATCAGATTGATACAACAAGGAAAAACACCAAAATTCCACACTGAATAACAACATTGTCAAAATATATAGGATATCTTTAAACCACATACATAAAGGTAAGGTAATCTTTAATGCTCCAGTTCCTCTAACACCAGTCTCACTGAGCGCCCTCATAATTTGGTTATGCAGTCTTAAGCTATATGACACTACCACTAAAAACGATATCCGATTAACCAAATTTTGTTTTGTGATAATTTTAGACCAGACTGTCCTTGAGATAGACAGCCACCTCACTTTGGAATCTCAAAAGTATTTTACAAAGAGCAAAAAAGGAGATCTGTCTTACCCTTTACTTCAAGAATGGTGAAACCTAGTTCCCCAGTAGCAATACCCGTCTAACCGTGGTCCAGCTGCAGAATATTTTCCAAGAGGTACTCAGAGAGCTTTTTGCTGTTCATCTGGACTAACATGACTTGTTTTGCTGCCAATGTCCTTCCAAAGAGGCTATCAAACATTTGAAATACACTTGCTGTGGAGTCCTCTGGCTTTGACATACGCAGTGCAGTGACGGCCTTCGTTGATGATCCTTTCTGAGATTTGTTGATCCTTGCTCTTGCTCTTGCTCTGGGCGGGTTCACTACATTTCTATCTGAGAACAAGAGGTGTGTGAAATTTGAAAAGCTGGCTTTTGGCAAGCTTGTGAAGGTTTTATCAAAACTTCACAAAACTCTCCAAAGTTTCTTATACAGAAAAAACAATGAAATTATAATATTGTACAATTCAACGGAGAAGGTTTGTCGACCCAGATGCCAAATATGTTTAAGTCTTTTATGGCAGGCTGAAAGATTGAGAACTTCTTGTGGTCACTTTCCTCACTTAGCTACATTGTACATTGTTTGGTTGAGAGTGTTGATGACAAAGCTAGAGTCAGAAAATGTTGAAACCTCCTCATGTGGCACAGTGGCTTCGATAGCACACTTAACCAGATCTTTCCTGTCAATGTTAAACACGAAGTTCCACTTTGTCTAACATGTTGAGTGTCATTTTAGATTACAGATCTGGTTCATTGAGAACACTGGCCACTGACTTGTCAGCCTGACTAGATTCAACATCCCTTCACTGGTACAGATGGCATTCGTCAAGAAAAGGTTGGGGTCAGGACACTGGATGATGTATCACAGATGTCCAAACTCCTCCTCTGAGATCTAGATATAATGAAAGACAACAGTGAATGTCCATTCTGGCTGTAAAAGGTCCAGAGTTGGGAGCGAGAGGATAAGATAAGTGTGCATCCATCGTAGATGCAGCATAGGAATCCTACCCAGCAATGTGACTGAATGTGTGAAAGTGTATTACCTGCAGGGTCATATTATCCTGCGAAGGAGGATGGGGGAATGTATAGAGCTGTAGGTCAGGAGAAGTGTGAGACAATGCTTACCTTTTCTATCTACTATGGCACAAATCACCAAAAAATCAAGAATAACTGTTTTTGCTAAACAAACATTTCCAGCAGAGAACTAAAAAGAGCTATTAGACTTCTGCACCTGTAAATTTAGAAAGAGGTTTGAAAACAATGTGCACATTGCAGTTTTTGATATTCATGCCAAGTTCCATCAACAGATTGCATTATTGCAAGCTCTAACTATGGAGGTCTGGTGGTGTGCTTGGTTGTGGTGTACAGTGCATTTCACATCACCAGCCTTTGGAGACAGTTGTTGTTAAAGTTGTGGTTGAAGATGATGAACCATGGTTTGGAACAGAGAAGATGAAAAATACTGCACATGTTGCACACTGCATTAGGAAGCAGGCCTACCACTAAGTGGAGATGGCAAGTAAAACCAACCACTTAAGTGGTGGTGATTAAGGGTCTGGTTGCAGACTCACTGATGTCAAGTAAAACTGTAAACCTGTACAGCCATTTAGCAAGAGGCAAGAACCAAATGTTATTAGAGGATATACAGGTTGGCTCAGAAAGTAGTTCTACATATGAATGCTGCCTCTATACTTAGGGTTTGCTATATCAGCATTAACAAAGCTAATGATGCAATGGAAGGTCTATGTCCAGGCTAAACTCTTCAAAAATAATCCAACCAAGGAAATAATGCTTTACCTAAACCCCCTGTGAAAAATGTCCGATCCCCCTGTAAAGTTTTTTTCTAACCACTACAAGGTGTGAGTAGAAAAGGACAAAACAAGCTTCCCAGGTGGAATGATAGGTTTCTTTACATCCCACTTGGCCCTAGAACACATAATAAATGGGCTCCAAGCGTTAAGCCCATCATCCCTCCCTTGTGCCGTAGCTAGGACATTCACAAATTATGTTTGAGTTTAACCATGTATTCCTGTTGGCTTTGCTGGGTCAAGCAGGTCAACTAACTAAGAGCCCTGGCCTGGCCAAGATAGCTGGGGCGGTGAAACTTCGGCACCTAGGGTCTCACATCCACCATCCCCAGTGAGTTCTGATGGAGTATAGTTGGTCTTGTGGCATGGCCCAGGGGCCAGAAAGGTCCTCCCCTCAGACTTGCTTAGTGGCTGTGGATAGCGGGTTTCGGCTGCCATGACATGATGGGATTCTAGAGATATGGGCTGCGGATGCTATAATCACATCTGCTCCTCAAACCTCTGGCTGTTGTGGGTAAACATAGGGCTGGAGTGTCTGATGCTATCAGAGCCTGGCTTCTCCATTAGGGTAGAAAAGAAGGGGTGAGCCCTCTAGAAGACCCAGACAGCTGTAACCACAAGCAGGCCAACTGCGTGAAGCGGTGCTGCCCCTGTTGCTGTGCAGTAAAGAGCCCTTCTATGACATTCATGAGTACACCTTACATTTACAAAAGGCTAATATCAGTAAGGCAGAGAGCAGTGGTATATTTTAAGCGGTTTAACTTCGATCTAAAAAATAAATACTAATGTAAAAACTACTCATGGAACATGGGGATTTAGAACGAATGGTCAATCGCCACTATGTTTTGTGTTTTTCTAGCAATGCAAAACTTGAATAAATATATCCCTTACTGCCTGTGCCCATTCAATCCAGCAAATATGCATGGCGAAAGGCAATATGCTTATATAAGTCACGGGCCTAAAATGCCAAAGCTCAGCCTAACATTATGAAGTAGCAGATGCCAATGGATTGATCTCGAATGTAAGGCACCATTTTCAGCATGCCACGCAACTAAACATAAGGGGGGACATACTGCCACAGTATACCTCAGAGATGTTCTGGTTACAGATGGGGCATAAATATTGCAAAATTAAAGCACAGCAGAGTGCAAAAGGGAGAGAAAGAACCTAACACAGTAAATGCACGAAAATTAAAAGATCATGAATAGAGAATTCCAGGATCCAGATCTTGTAAGTTTCACTAGACTGGGCAATAATGTAGTCGTGCTGAGAGGTTTTGCACTGGACTCTACCAATTTTACATCAATCTTGAAGAGATATTTGCACTTTAGTGACGAAACACTGCACTGGTCTTTCGATCCAGCTATCAATTCTCACTGCAAAGTTGCTCAGTAACAGTACACTATTTCTCGGACCCCCTGCAAAACTGCCAGGTGCTGCTGCAAAATATTTACATGATCTGGATTCACATGCCGGGTATGGAATATAAAGAATGGTTGCAAGGGGAATATATTTTTTAACACGGTAGATGAAATTTGTCAATTGCAACTAATCCATAAAATGTGTAATTTTCTTCTTAAAAGCTGTTTGCCTTCTTATTGGGGGCAGAGACATGAGCAGGTGTAAGATTCCTCCTCAATACAATAGCTCCGTTTTCTGCTTTTAAGTCGAGTCTAGCAAAAGACCTGATCTTACCAGATCTTACAGTGGGTTTAAAGCCTGTACTTTGTTAACCATTGGTTAATATAAATGTCACTCTCATGTACTTGCTTCTTATTCATTGGTTTTCCTTGCCCCTCTTGTGTCTTCCCTGCCCTGGAGTATTGCCGTTTAACTTGTGTCTTTTCACTGCAAACTTTTAATGAACCATGTTTTCATTTTGGTTAAGCACTTCGCAAAAGGGCATGTGTTTTCCAGATGTCTTCCTATTGTGCTTCTCCCTCTCCCAGTCACGCTAGGGTTGCTCTCTCTCGCCTGAGTGCTTCTCCCCCCATGTTGCTGAATGAGGGTTGCAAAATACCAAGCATATCTTGTTTTTAGTCCACCTCATACCCCTTTTTTAGCACCTAATTCTTTATTTCCCTTTATCTCATTGTTCTCTATTATTTTCATCCCTGTTTTCCCCTTTATCACTGTTTTCCTATATTTTTCGTCCTACGTTTTTCTCCCTTTTTGCTTTTTCCTCATTTATTCTGAGTCTGACAATGAAAAATTGGACGTAGTCCACAAAAATGGGTGCTAGTCCAACTATAAGCACAAAATAAACACTGAATATGCCCCTCTTCGAACAAGTTAGGATCAAAAGTAAAGAAACTTTAGGTGGCCCTCTTGGCTGTCACTGGCAGGGCCAACTAGATTGCCCATGCAAACAGTCATTAAGGCTATCAAAAGTCATTTTGACTGGGGCCGCAAAAATCTTTACACCGTTCCTTCTTCTAAAAGAAATTCAGACCACGTCTTGCGAAGCTTATTTTATGCCCTCTGAATCCAGGTTCTTCCAAGAACGCCGCACGGTCGTGAAAAGTTGAGAGGAGGAGGTTGTAGCAGAGAAGGCCTTAAAGATTAGAGGCGACACGTACAATAAACTCTTAGGAGTGAACATAGCTGGCGCCCTTCCTCCCTCGTAATGAGCAAAGGCCGCAGTGCAGCTGAGCGCGTATATCCCACCGCGCAGACACTGGGCCCACGTTCACGCATTGAAAGGATCCGCATAAACAGTAATAACATCTCTATTCAGGAGTGCTACATAATATTAGGCAGTGGAAAAATACCACAGCATAATTCTTCCCTTATTTGTTAAAATAATTAAAGTGCGCGTTGGCAGGCCAAGTGTCCTGTTCATGTGCAGTAGCAATGGGCTTTTCATCTAATAAAGTAAGGTAGGCATAGATGACTTTGTGACACCCTGCTGTTTCCTCTTGCTTATTGCTAGGGACACTGGACGTATAAGACTATGTGGCTTTTCTGCATAATTATTGATCTGCCACGTTTGCCACATAATCTACCATCTTCTGAATATTTTTCGGATTCAAACAAAAATCTGTTTTTTAGCTCAAACGGATCAAATGTTTCTTACTAATGACCACATGTGGTTCAGCACAATAGCAGGCCATTAGTAAACGTTAAGTGGTCACCCTTCAGCTGCTGATTGCTGTTCTCGAGTGTTATAGCTAGCACTAAGGGCCTGCAGTCTTTGCCCACGGAGTAATATCTTAAAATTACGAACCAGCGACATATTATTGCCACCGAATGTGCCTCAGTATGCTGCATAATTTGCCCTTTTTGCCGCTTAATTTAATCATATTGCCACATAATTTGGTGTTCCGTTGCTGCGTGCTTCCAGCAGCTCTGCCTATAGCGCTGTTGTGAAATAACTTAGGAAGCCAACCTTTAAAATGATATATGGTTCAGTATTCTCCCACACTGATCATCCATTTCTATTTCCCGGGCTGTGAATGCTTTCACCTCCAGTCTTTGTGTTCTGAGCCACAGGAGCGTGATTGTTCACCCAAGGATCTTTCTTTTTCCATAAACCAAGACTGTGAGTGATCTCTGCTAGTCCTTCTAGTTATACCATACAGGGCTGTTAGTGACTTCCTCTACAAGTCCTCCTACGGTTACAGCCCAGAGCTGGTAATGCCTGCCCTCCACTAGTCATGCCATGGCCATGCCTAATCATTTTGAGTGCTCACCCACTGAGGCCTCTATCTCAGTGATTCAAGGCTAGGCGTGAATGCCACTGATGGCTGGGCTGTAAGTGACTGCCTCAGCGGTTGCTTTTACTTCCGTGACTGAGGGAAGTGGATGCTAGCCTTCGCTAGTCTTTATAATACTATGATCCAGGACAGTAAGTGATTGCCTCTGCTCTCCCTTCTACTTGGTACAGCTCTATAAGTGGTCTCTTCTGCTGGACCTTCAAGGTCTGTGATTAATATCAGGGCCTGAGAACTTCTGTTGGTCCTTCTAGTTCGGTGACCCTGAACTACTGATGCTTGTTCCTGCTGGCCCTTTAATTTTATTCTCAAGTCATTAAGTGCCTGCTTTGACGGTCTTTCCGTATCAGGACTTTAGACTGTTGCTGCTCCATTTTAGTGGCCCGTGGATGCTGGTACTTGCTATTCAAGTTTTTCTATTCTGTAGTCCAGGGTTGTTGATGTTTGCTCATACTGTCCTTTCCATTTTTATTACTTAGGGCTTTATGTTCTCGCTTAATGTGACTCTTGTATTTCTATTCTCAAGCTTTTATGGGCTTCCTATGACAGCCCTTCTACTTCTATCACATTGGACTATTAAAGCTTGCTGTGTAGGTCCTTCTTAATATCTCAAGATTGTGTATACTTCAGCACCTGTCCTATTTCTGTAGGCCAGAGCAACTGGTACTGGGCAGTTCTACTCCACTGCTTGGGTCTTTGGGCTTGTGCGCCATCTTGCCCCTTTTTAGGTTTTGCCTGGCGAAAGCTGCGCTTTCTGCGCAGCTTTTTCGCGCAGGCGAAAACCTGATGAGAACTGTAGTGTAGCTTGGTTCGGCCCTCGTCATTGATTGGCTGGCTCCGTAAACGGAGCCTTGCCATTGGACGAGGGGCCTGTCCGTCAATGCCGGACCAGACACGGGGGCGTTCCCGAGATTCTTTGGCTTTTGCCGACGTCACGCGACGCCGGGAACGCCCCCGTGTCTGGTCCGGCATTGCCGGCACTTCTGCGTCTCTCCTGCCCCGTGACTGGCCGGCCGGCCAATCCTAGCGCGGCCGGCCGGAAGTGCCCGCCCCCCGCAGCCCGGGGAAGAAGGAGAGGAAGACGGCAAGCACTATGGCGGCGCCCGCGGGGAGACCGGAGAAGTGCCTCTCCAACCTGCCGCTCTGTCTGGGCTGCCCAGCCTGTCGCTGCTCGCCTCCCAGACCGATCGTCACGGTGCTCTGCTAGAGGCTAGTTGCTTTAAGCCCCGAGTCGTCGGAAGACGCTCTGCTTCGTGGGATAAAACACACGGCATCCACCCTGCCCCCTCTGCAACATCCAGGCGTCTATCATGTTGGACTTTGGCCTCCATGTCAGCCAGGCTTTTGTCCAATGCGTCAAATCGCCCATCGAGGGCCTTAAAACCAGCCCTCATTTCCTGGAGCATCGATGCAGACAATGAAGGGAGGTCGTCTACTCTGTCCGCAATCTGAGCATTGTCCGCCATGGTGGGGGTCTCTTCGGTCGTTCTGTCTGTAAGTTTCCCAAAGGGCCCATGCCGCGGTGTAGTGGTGCAATGTGGATGCAGAGTGAGGGACAGGCCCTGGTCGCAGTCGGCGGGTCCAGACACCACAAGGAGTCAAGCACGTTGTGCACAGCAGTGGGAGAAGGGGATAGTTGAGACCTTGGCGCAGTTCACAGCCGCCCGACAGGAGAGAGGACGATGGGTAGTGCCTAGTACAGTCTGCGCAGCTAGATACCCATGTCCAGGACTACTTGTTAGTGCGTATCCTCTGCCTTTGCTGTGCTTTTCACCTGGCCGCCAGGAGGACCCAGTTGTAGGGGACAGTTGAGCATCAGGAGCGCGCAGTCTTGGACACACCAGAATTCTGCAGTGAAAGTGCGTAGATCGCAAGGCCACTGACCGCGGTAAGTGTTGAAAGATGAAAGGGGGTGCAGCCAGACATCACATCAGGGATAGAGATATGTCCATCATATGGGGTTCTCAGTTCAAGGACGCAGTGTGGTAGCGGCTCGCTCACAGGCCCGGGAGCAGGCTCAGGCGGGCACCCGACAAGAAGAGAGTCGAAGGGGCCACAGAGCCGCGCGGCCAGTCGCTGCGTGTTTGGGGTAGGCACCAGAAGGGTTTCCCCCAACCGTCTCCTACGCCCCAGCACTCGTTATTCAATGCAGCGAGGCATGCAGTTGGCCCTGTCCCCAACGTCGCCTCCCAGAAATGCCGAGTGTGTTTAGTGCGGAACGGGCGCGGCCGACCAGGCCGACTGCAGAGCCCGTTCATGGCGCATGGGGAGGTGTGAGTCACCTCAGCTGGTCCGCAACTGGCCGCAACTGGCCAGATTGCGACAGCCTACCATCCAGGCAGTTCACCGCCGATCCTCCAGCAGCAGGGCCCAAGTCGCTGTGTCCATCTCTCTGCAGTCCCAGAGTGCCGGTGTCGGAAACACAGATTGAGAATGTCTGTTGGACTCGGGATTGATTCAGGCGCACAGCGCCACAATTTTCTTGGCAATGGTGTTGAGGCATTGGGGGGGGGGGAATGCTGGAGATGTTGTACTAGCCGACGACGGAGCTTCGACAGCAAGCGACCATCTTGGATGGAAGGGTGGGTGTCTGACATAGAACAGTCTGGCACGCGGGGTGAACAGCTGGAGTGAGTGAGTGGGTGTCTGGTGTGGTGTACATCAGGCTGTTTGACTCACAGCTAACCCTGGGGTGGGTGTGTCCCCGGTGTAGAGCCAGCGAGAAGCCGGGTCCACAGCTGGGGTCGTGTGTGTCTAGCTTAGAGCAGTTTGAAAGAGAAGCCGGACGAACAGCTGGGAAGGGTGGGTCTCTAGTGTAGAACAGTTTGAAGGAGAGGTTGGGTGCACTCCTAGGGTGGGTGGGTGTCTGGTGTAGAGCGGGTTGTAAGAAAGGCTGGGTGCACAGTTGGGGTGGATGTCTCGTGTGGAACAGTTTGAAGGAGAGGTTGGGTGCACACCTAGGGTGGGTGGGTGTCTGGTGTAGAGCGGGTTGTAAGAAAGGCTGGGTGCACAGTTGGGGTGGATGTCTGGTGTGGAACAGTTTGAAGGAGAGGTTGGGTGCATGCCTAGGGTGGGTGGGAGTCTGGTGTAGAGCGGGTTGTAAGAAAGGCTGGGTGCACAGTTGGGGTGGATGTCTCGTGTGGAACAGTTTGAAGGAGAGGTTGGGTGCACACCTAGGGTGGGTGGGTACTGGGATAGAGCGGGTTGTAAGAAAGGCTGGGTGCACAGTTGGGGAGGATGTCTGGCGTAGAACAGTTTGGAAGAGAGGTTGGGTGCAAAGATACGGTGGTTCGTGGTTGGGTGACTGGTGTAGAGCAGTCTTGTTTGACAGGTGTCTAGTGTAGGGCAAGATGGGTGCACAGCGGATGGGGGAGGTCTGTTGTAGTTCTGCCTGTATGAGAGGCTGGGTGCTCAGCACCCTTGCCGTGTAATGCCTTGTACTACATCTGTGTTAGCAGTCGCCTCAGGCTGTTGTTTTTTATGCAGGGGACGGGATTTGATCATGCCCATTACGCCGTATTGCTTTTCAAAGGCAACTGTTGCAGAGCCAAGTGGGCTGTTAAAAATTGTGTTTTCTCCACCTGCCCCTGTTGCCTGCTTGTGCCTCCGTTTTCGTGCCTCCGTTTTCGTGCCCCTGTTGCCTGCTTGTGTCCCTGTTGCCCGCTTGTGCCTCCTTGTGCCCCTGTTGTCTGCTTGTGCCTCTGTGTGCCCCTGTTGTCTGCTTGTGCCTCTGTGTGCCCCTGTTGCCTGCTTGTGCCTCTGTGTGCCCCTGTTGCCTGCTTGTGCCTCTGTGTGCCCCTGTTGCCTGCTTGTGCCTCTGTGTGCCCCTGTTGCCTGCTTGTGCCTCTGTGTGCCCCTGCTTGTGCCTCTGTGTGCCCCTGTTGCCTGCTTGTGCCTCTGTGTGCCCCTGTTGCCTGCTTGTGCCCCTGTTGCCTGCTTGTGCCTCTGTGTGCCCCTGTTGCCTGCTTGTGCCTCTGTGTGCCCCTATTGCCTGCTTGTGCTCTGCTTGTGCCTCTGTGTGCCCCTGTTGCCTGCTTGTGCCTCTGTGTGCCCCTGTTGCCTGCTTGTGCCTCTGTGTGCCCCTGTTGCCTGCTTGTGCCTCTGTGTGCCCCTGTTGCCTGCTTGTGCCTCTGTGTGCCCCTGTTGCCTGCGTGTGCCTCCGTCTGCCCCTGTTGCCTGCTTGTGCCTCCGTCTGCCCCTGTTGCCTGCTTGTGCTGTGTTGGTGTGTGTGGAGGGCTCTGTGTGGCTGTGTGTGTAGGAAGCTTTGTGTGGCTGTGTGTGTGGAGGGCTCTGTGTGGCTGTGTGTGTGGGGGGCTCTGTGTGGCTGTGTGTGTGGGGGGCTGTGTGTGCGGGGCTCTGTGTGGGGGTGTGTGTGGGGCGGCTCTGTGTGTGTTTGTGTGTGTCATTTGCGATAGATAAAGCTAGTGGCATTGTAAATGACAATGCCATTTATTTATGTTAAAAAAACATAAATAAAAATAATGTCAAGAGCAATGCCAATAGCTCTAACTTTAACAAAGGCAAAACCATTGCATTGTAAATGCTTGTTGTATGATTTAAGGGAGTAGCTGCCTGCCACAACCAGTCTTTCTGCTTGCCTGGGCTCGGGTTGTGGTTGCTTGCAGTCTACATCTCTAATATATCTTTGTATGAGTGCATCTGCCTTCGAACTCATGCAGCACTAGGCTAGCTAGGAAGCAATGGGGTGTTGTGTAGAGCAGTGGGACAGTGACGTAGCTAACCCTTTGGCCGCCCATGGCGGTCCCCGTTTTTGTGAGATTCTTCCATTTGCCTTGCTGGCAATTGCTGTCCTGACATCGCAGGTAAGAACGAGGGGAGGTCGCTACCTCCAAAACTCATGCCACCCGGGGCGGACCACCCCCCCAGCTATGCCACTGCAGTGGGGCTAAGGAATGATTCAAATCACTATACAAAATAAGGACAGGGTCAAAGCATGGGTGGGGCAGTTTCCTACATAGTTTAGCCCATGGAGCAGAGAGAGAAAAGTTTTATTACTGGAGGCTGATGACGTGGCACTGCCTCTCCTTATAGATCAATTCCCCCCAACATTAGGAAACAAGATAACTTACATATATAATCCACCAACATTCTAGAAGGACTGCCATGAGACCTGAAGATTGAGATGATGTAGAGCCTCCCATGGTGGACCTGAAAAATTGTGCAAGAATACAGCGTAGGAATTTAAGATCCAAGGGACACGCTTGTTGGGCCACAAACCTTCATGAATAAGTGACCTTCCCCCACCAACTGCAGCCCCTCCAACTGTGAACATGCCCTAGGACACACTTTACAATCTCGTCATTAATTCTGCTAATTGGACCCATGGGCCCTATATTCATGACTTTCCAGAATATTGCCTTGATGTGAGATATCTTGCCAGGAGGGAAATGGTGAGCTCCAAATATATATAACAGGAGCAAAATACCATAGAGGTTAAAAAACAGGATTATAACAGGAGCTACAACTTTTTTGAGCTCATGGTGTTCACTGTCTGAATACATTCCCTGCTGATTTCTCTATGCCAAGATTTTTCACAATTTTACTTTTTTATCTTCTATAGGACACGGAAGCTGGTGAATATTGTGGGGGTGAAGTAAAACTGAGCACCTAAAGGCAGGGCGAAGGTTTTCAACCTCTATGGTATTTTGCTCCTATTATATGTTTTTGTAGATCACTGACAAGGTGTCTCACGTCAAGGCAATACACTGTTGTGTTATAATTTTTTATTATTATTTCATGTTAAAAAACAATGCATATAAAATATAAAGCAGTATACTAGTCCATATGTGAAATAAATAATAAATTACATGAACTCATTACAATATACTATGGAAAGGAAAATGTGTAGCATGTGAATTACATTGTCTAATTATATAAACATTGCATTAGATAAAAGACACTATCTGTAGGTGAACACATTAGAAAGTAAAAAGGTGATAAATCGTGACAAATATAGTAAAATCTAAACTATACAATAGAAAATTTAAATAAGATAGAGAGCGATATGTATATATTATAAGAGAGGATAATATCATCAATCTAACCATAAAAAACTAAAACCATTATAATCTGAATATCATATTCACAATGTGATAGAAGAGGAAAACTGTAAACATATCCAATAAAATAATTTCCTTGCAAGATATAAAAGATAGTATAAAAAATAGGAAAGATCTTCGAAATTGATAATAGATTAAGGTGTATAGATATGTTGCATAGAAGTAGAAGCACTCACTGAAGCATCATCTAGTGTGAAGAAGGGGGTCCAAAATCGATTAAACAGATCCAACTGATTATTTACATTATATATAACTCTTTCATGGGAAGCAGTTTGTATCATTGTTGTAAGCCAGGATTCTGGAGATGGTGGAGTCGGAGATTTCCATAATCTGAGTATTCAGATTTTGGCAGTTGCTAATGCAGTATGCAGAAGTCTACTCTGAGGTTTAGAAAGATATTGAACAGATCTAAAATCGTGTAATATAATTGTGGAAGGTGAAAGCGGTAGTTGTAATGAAACAGTGCGACTTAACTGAAATCATATAATATAATTGTGGAAGGTGAAAGCGGTAGTTGTAAGGAAACAGTGCGACTTAAAGGCAATACACTGTTAAGTCGTGAATGTGTGGCGCACAGGTCACTGAGTAGAATTAGAGACAGGTTAAATTGTGTGTTGAAGGGTATGTTCACAAGAGGGGCATGAGTAGAGTGCAGTTGGTCTGGAAAAAATCAAATATTCGTGGACGGATGCGGCCTAATTGTGCCACCTGGTTACAGCAACTTGGACGGCCTTGAATCGGGTCCGCAAGCACCTTTCTTTGCAATGAAATGCAGCCTTTCTGGGTCCCTGGGGAGGATGTGAATGGTAGGATGCATGCTGCTTGGCCATGCCAGTTGGCATTGAAGGGTGCCTGTTATACAGAATAAGTGAGGAGATAATACCAGGACCAAGAGAAAAAAAAAACATTATTGAGAGGTGGCCAGCCACGGCCCGTGGAGGGAGTTGCGGTGGGGCCTCACCGCAACTCCCTCCAGGGGCCCCGACTGGAGGTGGCCTGCCATCGGAGTGACTCCCCCTTATTTGACTGCAGACTGTAACAACGCATAGGGGCACGCTGGCAGTGCCCTGCATGACTTAATAGTCCAGCAGAGCTCTGGCTACTTAGGCAAAATCATGCAGCTTGTAATTACCTGAGTCCTCACCGGATTCGACGTAATTTCTCCTCCTCTTGATTACATTATAACTGTGCAGTAGGTGAGCCCAGTCAGAAGCAGTTAATGAAAGCAAGCCTTCTAATGAACTCGGCGTCATCCATCCTCGCGGGAGGAGGGGCCACGCCACATGCCATTTATTGGGCATCCCTTTCAAGTATTTAACAACGGTTTGTTAAAATAAGAAACATTTTGTAGCATTAAGCAGTCTCATATTCCGCCGTTCAACACGGAGCAATGTTAGATAGTTTTGTTGCCATTTAAAAAAAATGCTACCTAGCACTAAAAGCACAATTCCAACACCGTGTCTTTTTTTGCAGAATTTACAGATAAACAGTAACTAATCGGATTAGGAGCTGATAATACCGTTGACCTTTTTTAATTGCCAGACTGGCCTTCCTTTCCAGTACACTGATGCTTAATTTAATGCCTGCGTTTTTCACCAGTGAAGTGCGACCCCTGTTAACCCTCATTTGAAACTAGGCCGCACTTGTCTCTCCCCCACTCCCCCGCCCGCCCCTGAGCTGTCATACGCGCACCCTCCCGGCCAAAGGATGACGCTTCCGATTGCCGCGTACCAACCAATCAGAGAGCTTGTCAGCTGGCAGCCGGCGGGCTGGGCACCCGGATTTAGGGAGATGGCCGAGTCACAGGGCTGCCTGGTGCGGAGCAGATGTTGATGCTCATTCAATTGAGCTGTTAATTTAACTGGAGTTTATTGAATAGTAATTAGGAGGAGCCAAATTACCATACACGTGAGGCAAAAAGACACAGAGCACAGAAGCGAGAGAAAGAGGAGCCGTCAGGAGGATAACGGCTCTGAAAGGCCTGGCAGAATGTCCCTGGCAGGGAATACTTTAATTGAATTCATTTCGCCGTTGCCCCCGCCCCTCCAACAAGGGTTGCGGAAACCAGTTTCCACGCAAGGAAACAGTTGACAAATATAAATAAGAGTACAATGCTATTGCCAGCGCCATATTGGTAGGGTATTGTTACAGCTTGAAAGGCCTCGCATTCGAAATCTACAAATGAAAACGAAGATAAGCTTACACGTCCCATCTATTGTGTCTTGCCTTGTGGCATCCTTGCCCACTGTGATGTATTCGAAGCAGCATAAGTGAACGAGAAAGCAGCTATGCAATCTTTTGTTTCTAAGAGCTGAGGGGTTGATGCTGCCACCACAGGCAAATAAAATCTAACGAGCAGCAATTAAGCCATCAAACACTGGCTGTGCCAAACGAGCTCTTCGGGAAGCGTTTCTAGGCGCAGGTCGTGGTCAAAGGCCATTGCATGTCCAACGAACACTCTAATCCCCCGGTACAGGTAACAATCTTTACTCTCTGTAAGTCTTTCCCCGAAATAAAGTTGACTATTATTGTATTTGTGCAAGTGAATGTAAGGGGTTTTGCAATAACATCCCTGTGTCAGGTCGAAGCTAGTGTATGGCAAAATTGTACTTAAGATAAAGTTTGAAGTCCTTCAACTTCAAATGAAGGCTTCCAAATTTCGGTGTTACTTGTCCTTAAATCTTGGTAAAAAAAGCAGACACTTTTTTGTATTCAATTCAGATTTTTTTGCTCCTCTGGGTGTTATCCATGTTTTCTTTATGGTAGTTTAGTGCCCAACATATCTTTATTCAGAGATTTTCATCTTTTTTTGCGGCACAAGACGCAGTCCCTATTTTTGTCAAAATCTGCAATCTGAAAAGAAAGTGGGATAAAAGATTGCACATTTTCAACAGTTCTGCTTCCTGTATTTTATAGGGTCTGCAGCCATTTTACGCCTCCAAGTACCTATAAATGCATTTTCAGTACAGCAAAGGAGACACTGAACGGAATGGCATCACATTTGAAGAGGCCATACAAAATAATGTCCCGTTTGTGCAAGTGAAATTTGGTGTCATTCTGCTACATGGTGATTTTACAAAAGTTTTCCAATGCCAAATGCCTTTATAACTTCATCAGTAGGGGAAAAACATTTCTGGATCAAACAAAACAATTTTATGCTTTTTACTTTGAAAAAAAATGTGCATATTTGCTGAAGCACCCAGCATTTATTAACAAAACAAAACATGTTTTTCTTATGTAATGCCCAATTTTAAAATTACTACAAAGGGCTTAGAGCTATAATACATCACACTGCAGATCAGCGCATGGTTATGATTTTGTCCTCAGTGATGCCAGAGCAATTGTCTTTTATTATTTCAGCTATTTTTACTATCTGTCCATCCTTCATTTAGCCATTAGATTAAATTGTACGATTTCTAATTCAGAGCTGGGTTGGCCACGTGGAACAGAGGGAAACCTTTAGTAGACTGAGGATCTGCTGTGACGTTTAGGGATGGATGGAGGCACCATCAGCTATCCTGCCTGGCAAACAACCCTAAGGGAACGTGCCATTTTATGTAGTTAGGTATACAATTTACTCCCCCAATCCTCCTTTAGTTGTGTTACCAGATTATGGTCAGGATGTCTTCTGACATAAATATTTCGTCCTGAAAATCTCCCTAAAAAACAACACCCTATTGGAGTGGGTTTATTTTAGAAATGATGAGGGCACCATAATTATGTAAGACGATTTTTCTGCATACACAATTCTTCCATAAAGTACTCACATACACAGTGAGACTCAGTGGCTAAACCCACCTAGTATTGTAGAGGGCTCGTATGAACATTTTTTTCCAGGGCTGCATTTAGGTCCTAGTCCAACATATTTAGGGCAACAATGAGATCTAATAATTAGCAAAACATCTCTCAAAATGGCTCAAAATTCAATCGGAAATTAGAATCCAGGTTTCCAGCTAAGAGTTAGGAACATACCGTTTAGAACACATCTCCAGAGTCCAATACTATGCAAAAGATAATACTTTGATTGTGATCTGTGCTAGTTCAGGGATCTATATTTCCTGAAATCCACTTTATTGAGTGATGACGTCAATTTAACATCTAAAGTTTCTAACTGGATTATTTGGACCCTGGAGGGAAGCCCACTGTCCCACCGGGTCAGCAAAGGCTAGGGCCTCCGCTATCCTGGCAGATGACCACCCACCATATTTAGAGATCCATGGCAGGTATGTATCTGCCTTCTCTGGAGCTGCCAGTATGACCCTTCTGCTGAGAGAACTGAAGCTTTGCCAAGCTGGTGCCTTGTTTGATGAACCCACTCAACAAAGTTTTTTGATTTTTGAAAGAAAATCTTGCAATCAGAGTGTGTTTCTGAAGAAAAAAAACAATGGCCCAAATGTATAGGGAGCTTTCTCCTAGCACATCGCCCTATAGTGCTTCTTCCGTACCTGGCACTGGCCTGCACTGTTCGGGAGTCCTTCCTAGGGAAAATTATTGATTGCAGCCTTGCACTCAATGGCAGTGAGGCCATTACTTTGTAGGGACTGCCGTTTGAAGGAGGGGCTGTGATGTGAAAGATTTCTGCTCCTGAAACCAGCTGAGTTAATGTTGGTGCGAACATGATGCTTCTCCTGGCTCTGAATACATCGAAGGGACCTTCAGTTTGGTGAGACCGGAGTGCCAACGATTTACATCATTGCTCCCACTGCTCCAAACTCTAACTGAGGCCCTCAGTCTCTACCTTCTTTGGTGCAAAGGCCTCATTGTATGTAGCCAGATAAGAACCTTGGAGGCAACTCGCTATGGAACTAACTCAAAGGCATGTTCAAATATGCAGAAATGTTTTCAAAGTGTACAACTGTGTCAGTGCTTCATTTGAGCCAGTGATTTCAGGTGCTCGGCACCAGCACTTAATTGTCAACACCACTACTTATGACTGCCGTGGTGATGCTGTTTGTATAATGTAGAGGTAACACAACAAGAGAGTACATTAGAAATGACTAATATATGCCACCCAAGTCACTCCTATAGCTTTTGTAGCCTAAAATGGTCTGAATTGTCACACTTGTAGGAGTATGATGGTTAGTAGTTGTGTCAGTACTGTCATTGGCCGTGCTGGCAGGGGCAATGTGTGGTGCAAGCTGCAATGGTCTCCTGACGAGGACTCGGGCACTTATTTTATTTTTTTACAAATGAAATCCTTGCTCTCCCTCCAATTCATCTGAGATGAGGTTCTTGTGGCTCTCCGGCACCCACAATGTCCAACTTGCAATATTCTAGATCTCAGACATGTAGCCTTCCCCAATAATTTGCTCCACGTTGTTGAATAAACCCACAGAATACATGTTCCATTTTTACTGCTGAGCGTACCAGACACACACCTGAAGATTCTTAATGAATTACATGTGAACTGTGATACAAAGCCAAGGCATTCACGATAAAACTAGCTGCCCCAAGATTTTCTAACATGACGTTTACCACACATCAATTTGCGAAAGCTGACCCACTGGTTGAAAGAGGTGGGCGTCATGATATCTAGCACAAATGGAGATGTGATATGAAAATTAATGACTCTCTTCATGAACAATCGATCATGTCACACATTTCTCTGTAAACGGGTCTGAAAAAAGAGAGAGTTTAAGAAAGTGTGAGGATTTTAGATATAGCAGGCTGTTTCACAACCAGCATTAGCTTTTCTTTCAATCTCTGAACATAAATGCTTTCCCGTTTCACACTATAAAGTCTGCTTGCTCTAGCCTTAGGTCTCCTGGGAAATTTATTATTACTGTTATTATTAGTAGCAATGCTCATATAATATTACCCTGGGAACAAAACCAATTTCCACATAGCCTTCCTCCCATTCGCATGCCTAAATCTGGATTTGTATGTTAAAGGTAAAGGCGTTTAAATGTAACCTTTTCAGAATTCTCTTGAACCTCCAGTCTGATAGGATGCATTCGCATAAACTCCAAATGTACTCTCACTTCTATACTCCTGCGTTTCATTCACAGTGTTTAACAATATTCCAGGTCCACGTCTCACCAACACCCGCATCTCTAATATATCAGTTTTAAAGAAAAGATACACATAAGACTTTGTCTTCGGAAAAGGCAGCCACATTTGTTTTCAAATACGAAATATGAATTTTCAATGGACAAAAGTGCTTTGAAGTTCATTACGCGCATTGCAAATCGCAATGCAAGAATCGCAATCCATTGCGAAACACCAGAGAAATGGGGAGAGTAAGTGGTGTCCCTGAGACATCGCGATTCGCAAGGGTATGGACAAATGCATTGTGGCCGTTTTTGCGGTTGCTAGGTATAGAATTCTTAATGGCTGCCAAGTGCTGAGGACAACCTAATGTAAGGTATAACCTGTCAAAATTTCACCTATCACAGACTGCTTGAGCAGGTTGCACACATAAGAAGGTGCTGGCAGTAGCCCACTGGCCACTGCACCTACTCCCCAATATAGAATTCACAATGTGAAGCTATTTGTTAGGAACAAAGGTCGCAGTGCAGCAGCATTGCTAACGTGAGAAAAAGGATGAAGGTCTGTCGTCCCATTGCAAGCCTTCATCTCAACATTCACTACTTTACAAGGAGTGGGAAACTAATTCTTGCCTCATTACTGTTGGTGAGATTATGGTTTGTTAGCTGGCTGGAGAGCACGGTAAAAACTCATTCAAAGTTACCAGTGCCATTTAAGGTAAAATTAGAATCAAACACAAATCCTTTGCTTACCCCTGGTAGCTATGGCGCAGAACAGTAGGCTTTTTCTCAGAGAAATGTGTGTAAAAGATTGATGAAAGTACTTTAGGAACAAGAGGGCAAATGTAATAAACAAATGGCCATAAAATTGTCACAATCAGATTAAGGGGAATGGAGAAATTAGTTTTTAATAGCTTAAATGTCAAAATGCACCCAGAGAACAAAAAGTGTCCAAGTTGGGCAATGGTCACAGGTGATTGCATCTCAGACAAGATTTCCGGTCAACTGCAACGATGAACAAGACAGCACTTTTAACTTAGAAAAAAGTATCTTAGTCCAAATGTTTCATTGGGACAAGGCAGGACGCTATAACCAATGAGTTCGGGTTCAATTAGGTTGGGTATGATGAATCTGGGGTCTGGCTGAAGCTTCCAGTTTTGGTGCCAAAAGCTTGAAGTGGGACAAGCCTGAAAACTATAGCTGCCGCTGGGGTACTTTGCAGCTGTGTCCCAATCTCAAGTTCTGTCTTTGCACCTCTGAAAAAACTATGAAGCTTGAAATCCTCCTACCTGACAAGGCTGATACCAAGAATGAGCCAGGCTCCACAAGGTCCTGCAAAAGCTTCTTTCTTCATCAAAAAAGTCTGATGGAGATAAACCAGGAAATGTTCTCTGACAGGGCTATGGCTTTCTCAAGTTGGCCTCAGACCTTTGTCAAGGATACAGGGCAAAGGGAGCAGTGGGAGTGAAATTCACCACTCTCTTCAGCCTGCATCCAGTCACAGTCCAGTCCACTGGTTAGCTGGACCCTCAACGAGATGCACTTCTTCTCCTTTATGCCCCAAGGACTACAGGAGACCAACTTGTCTAACAAACGAGATCTCTTCCAATTTTTGGGTTTAAAAGAAGAAAAGCCATTTATCCCTCCTATCCACAGTCATCAGGAGGCCCCACTTTCTTCAAGTCCACTTGTGTTCACAGATGCTGATGGACGGTGCCTCTTTAAAGTGGTCACTAACCAGTGATCAATGCTATCCCTATTCTGAGAAATTCCCCCAGTTAAGCCTTTGTCCGTATCTTCAGTACATCCTGTAACTTTACTGTAAATCCATCCCAGAAACCCTTGCTCCTGGTGACTTTCAAGCTGACATGACCCCAGGACCTCCAGGGTGTGTTGCTGTTTGCCCCAGCACTGTGTTTCTTCTACTAAAATAAGGATACGCCTTTGGAAAACCAACACTGTCTGGTTCTGAACTCTGGCCAACCCATTTGGGAATATTAATATAGCAATACGGATAATTTACACAGCACACAAACCAAACGGAATAAGAAGCGTAGATAACTTCCTCTTTTCATGGTATCCATTTTACTGGTCTTCGAGGAATGCAAGATTAAATTAAAAGCTGCAAGGAAGCCATTATATGCCTTACAGGTTGCATCCAACTGGCATCAGTGAGTGCACAGACCACTGAGCTATTCTATCAGGAACGGAACTAGAGACTTACATCTTACACAAGTATTTATGTGACTCCTGCATTCTTAATATAACTCACACATTTGGCCTGAAGGTTAAGCAAAGTGTTTGGAAGCAGCCACGTAATGCTCCAGGTTTATTTCATGTGCATTTAAACTTGAGACCGGATGTTTATACACAGACCTCTGTAGCAAGTACATTAGCTATCTGAGCTATCCAGTCAGCACAATACTCTGAAATTCCCAGGGTAAGCATTGATTGCTCGGCATCCTTTCAGATTGAAATCTTGAATGTGCTTGAAGTATGGAGTAAAAGGTGACACTGAAATTCATCTTCTGTAAAAAAGAAAAATAATAATATATACCCCCACCTTCGACAGTCTCTTAACTCCCTAACTTACACTAAAGTTTTAATTTGACATAATGTATTCATTATAAGCAAAATGAGACATGGATCATAGAGTCACTTAATATTGTATTGTTTAACACTGCATTTATTAATTGTGATAAATTGAAATCTCTGCTGATTACCAGCCTTTGCTGAAGTTTCTGGTATAAATGCCACAGACAATGTTTGATAAACCAAACAAGATGCCAAAACTGAAAATTGTTTGACAATTATTCAATTGTAGGTCCCCTTGCTAATTTGTCAAAGGGAACCATGAAACGTTAATTTCACAAGAATTGTATTGTTTTTCAAAACTTTTGCTTATTTTTCAATCCATATATACAAATGCAAATAGGTAATACATAGCACAAATACAGACAACATTGAATTCTTCAAACATCACAAGACTTCTCATAAAAGACACCACAAACATATCTACTTCTCTCTCAACCATTCAATTAGCAATGGGACCTACAATTGAATAATTGTCAAACAATGTTCAGTATTGGCATCTTGTTCGGTTTATCATATATTAGCTCAGCCTTACTGAGTAGAGTCAAGGCCCTTTTCTTGTTCCTTTAACAGTGCAATGTTCAGCACAACCACAATATTTACCATTTGGTATAATAATTGCGTGAAAATATGCTATTTTGGCCATCCCAATTAAAAGATATTATGGGAGGCAGCCTTGAAATAAAAACGCTTGCCCTAAACTAAAACGTGATTGCCTCGCAGCTGATAAAGTGAGCCTAAACAAGAGCTTTTCTATTACAATCCTCCCTGTAGTCAATTTTTGTTGGAAAAGAGTTTGTTTACTGAATGAGTGAGCACTGGCTGACCAACGGTTGTCTGCCTCTGACTCCACCCATAATGATTCCACCTTTCCACACACCATCACTTCAGTTTTTGCTCCCTGAATGTGTGGCTTCCTTGAAGAATGTTTTCTATTTCTAACATAACCAACCTTCCTATAAAAGTGTTGTTTTCTACTTCTCACCATAGGCCTAGTTTCAAGTGCACAGTTAACACCAAGAGCAAACACTGCCTCAAGAAATACCATTTGTTCACAAGGCAGTTTCTGTTTTAGTGCCTGATTACTACTTTTGTGATCGGTAATGATGTGGTATAACGTGAAAATGATCTATGGAACGTTTTTTTCTGCAAATGTGTGTTTGCCCTGAACACAATGTCTTTTCACGCCGTAAAGTGGTTTCACTGGAATCAGCTTCTGACACACTTTTTGGACAACTACTGAACTACAGAAGGAGGATTCCAGTTACATGATGGAGTTGGATATTAGATTTTAGTGGCATGTGCTGAAGTCCATTGAGATTTGTCTTCAACCAGTAGAATTTACTTTGGTTTTGGACAAAGAAAGCATTATGTATAATTGTGTTATTTATGTTTGCGCAGTTGACAGACAGCACTTGCGAGTACTTGCCTCCAGTAGGAAAAATGTAATTGGTCCATGAGTGGATTCATCATTGCATTCCTAATTTACACCTTTGTCACTGACGTGTACACATACAGTGTACACCTTTGTCAATGTATTCTTTTACAGCGTGTCACTTGGTGCAGGCCATCCGCATGGAAATGTACTAGACCCCATTATTGCTTAAGGTTTGTTGGAGCTGGAGGGGGGGGGGGCGTTGGCACTCATTTTTGGGGATGGGGACATATTTTTCATCATCCGATTTTGACACAGAGTAAGAGAAAGAAAAGCAGAAAGAAGGAAAGAGCGAGAGATAGGAAAACAGCAACAAAGGGAGAAAATTTAATTGAAAAACAATGAAAAATAACTTGCAAATGAGATATAAAGAGACGGGAAGTGTAGGGCGGTGGAAGAAAGGGTAACAACTAGGCATCATTGGTATTCGTCAACCCAGCAATCAGCAGTAATAGCACTGGGTTGTTAGGGAAAACTTTGAGCTCCTGCACTTATTTATTTATTGATTTTCTTACTTTTTTACCACACCTGGGTATCTGGGCCACGTACACCTAATACAATGAACGAGTATAGTCACAAGTTTCCATTACTACACCTCAAAAAGCAGCTGATAAGAGGCACGCTTTCAGAGCAGATGGACACTTTAAAGCCCATCCTCTGGCATTTAGTATTATCACACACGTAGGTGTAGGGTGGGAGGCCTACTGGCGAGAGCAGCCTCCTTCTCTTCCACGATGTAGGTCTTAGGAGCAACAAACAAAGTGTTGCACAGGAAGTTAAAATGAGTGCAGCAGCGTTGCACTCTTGTACCCTGCCTCTGCACACCTGTCTCTTTTGTGTATTGTAGACTTGCTTGTTTTGAAGCCGGAGTCGGAAGCTGAGTTCAGAGAGGGGGTTTTGGGCCATTCTTCCTCAGCCATTAGTTTGTATGGACGATCCCCCACCATTCCCCCCCTCCCCCCCCCCCCCCCCCCACAGACGTTGCTTAGAGACTTTGTCAATCATATCTAGCATTAGCACAGTGGTGTTTAATGTATTCTTCCACATGTAAGGGACTTCTCCCATTGTAGTGCATGAGGAACATTGTTTTCAGCAGCAGCATCAGGTACCAATGACTATTTGGGGGAACACAGGAGCCATCTTGGAAAGAAGGCTTACTGATATAACAGCAACACATCCTCCACAATAAGAAAGTGCATACTTGAAGTATGCTCTAGATAAGATGTAAATGTATATTAATAACTGTCAGATGTGTTTTATATGTAAAAAGCCCTATAAAACATAGCACATGTTTATTTTGTAAACAAAATAGGTATTTAATATTTTAAGAGAGCTAAGCTAGTATTTATTTCATTATTATTATGTGCTTGCCTGAATTTGTGGCAGTACAGAAAGCCATCTTTTCAAAGAGGTCTCCTGCTTCAGCATTAGTGTACATTATTTTGATCTAAGTATTAGAAATTAAACACAAGACTGAACCTCACAGATCAACCAGACAGGACTTCCAGTTATTTCCACTAGACGTTTCCCCTGTGTGTGAGGTCATTGGAGGCTGGAGTTTAAGCCTGGGGCGCTGGTGGTGCCTTTGTGACTTTCTCCAGCTTCCCCAGGTAATTACAGCAAGCCCAGTGAATAGGAGGGGGGCGTCATGTGAGAAAGTGAGAAATGGCAGAGAGCGAGATGAAGAGAGGGATGAGAGAGGGGGGAGGGAGCTGGTCTGGTTTGAACATTTTTACTAAGGCTGATTTTGTTTCCCAGTCTGGGCCCGAAGTTCGGGACCTCATGATGGCACCACTGAAAGATCACGAGATGAAAAACAAAAAGCTGCGATCTCGCAAGACTTCGACGCTGCGCTCTTGAGGTGAGGCAATCGCGATCTTAAAGAAAACCCCAGTCGCAGCCAGCTTGCTACCTCTGATCTCACAGAAAGTTCAGCCCACCAGATGCTTTGGTCCTGACAGACTCTTTTGCCTGAGGTAGCCCTGATTCCTCATCGATGCTCCAGTTTTAGGGCATGAAAGCTGCTTCTACTGTGACACATACGTTTCAGATAATTTACCAGAAGATATCAGGATCAATTAAAAACAAAAAAGTAGACTCAAGACTGAAGAGAATGAGGTTAACAATGACGGGGTCTTTACTGCCAACTTAATTGTAGAAACCATGGTCGTTTTACATATATCTGGAAGACTTGATGCAAACCCTGCACAGTCTTTAAAATATGTAAAACATCTCATCTGTTATCCAACTGTGATAAACAAAGTATGTTGCCTGGCTCCATGCACTCTGGTGCTCTCTCTCAAGACATCAAGTAAAAACCTGTTGTACAATAGGCTTCTACTGCTCAGTTTTGGGATATCTAGTAACAGCTTGTGGCGCTGCAAGCTTATGCTGCTCATTCTCAGAACACCTAGCATTGGCAAAGTCAATAGTGCTGCATTCAATGTGCTATACTATTGCATGCAAAACAGTATTTGTGAATTCCTCTTTTGCATGTGGTATTACATTAAAACAAGCCTATTGGGTTTGCTAAGTCCTGCTTCATAGGATTTTAACCGGCCTAGACATTCTGTGTATTGTTCAGCTTTCAAACGCTATGTGCTTTGGAGACTCCATCAGGTCAGTGCAGTGACTGCTAATCTTCTCTACCCGCTGAGACGAAAGTCTAAAGGGGACATTCTAGGCATTCAGGGGGTCCCACATTAAAATATGGCTCCCAAAGTTCCACGGACAACATGCAATACTTGCGACACGGATTGCCCCGCTGCCCCTGAGTCCATGCAGGCCCAGGAAAATGTGCCTGACATTCCTCCTTGGACATATATTACAAGCAGATGGGAGCACCAGCTAGTCCTAAATTCGCCTTTGCAAGCCTGACACATTTCAGATGCGTTTCATCATACCGGAGGAGGCCGGCCAGGGCATAAAGGGGCAGTGTCCGTCGAGGAGCAAGGCCTTAAACCCTTTAGTTTTATGATGTTTGAGGGGGGGGGGTCATGGAGAGGGGGCAGGCTTTGTGCCAAGTATTGAAACCCAGACAATTCCCCCACCCTTAAATATTATCTTCAGAGGCTGCTGCTAATGTCCTGGGGGGAGGGGAAGAACCCCTCTACCCCCATGGACATGAGCAGTGGTCAGCCTCCAAACATAAGCTGCAAACCCACACTGTAGAGTTATTTCCATCAAGTTATCTTCTGCCATGTGATATCTGTTCCCCAGTAGCAGAGAGTGTGAGAAAAGTGTGTTGGCAAGACTGCCTTTGTTAACCCTTGTGCTACTCCTACTACCCGTGGGATTGGGGTACTGACGGCAGCAACAGGAACAGAAGTCAAACGAGCTCCACAAGCTTGTTTACTTTCTGTACTTTCTATGTACAACCATTTCCCTACACCCTCAGCAGACAACAGACAGCTATTGAGAGGCTAGGGATGGGACACGCGTTCAAACCAAGTTTGTCATCAGGGGTCAACCCACCGGTACATGAGGTCACGTCTGCTCCACCTCGCCGACATCCATGCAATCCCTCTTGTGCACAAGCATAAACAGAAGCACCTCTTTTTGCACGGTGATAGATATGGTATGTTGTAGCAGAGTGGATAACACCACGCAATCCTTCAAAACCTGTTACTCGAATGGCGGCCGCCACTGCCAGCCAGTGACGCAGCCAGGCCGGGACAGGCGACACGCACTGAGCCAAGCAGCTTTCCCCCAGCTTTTCCATTCAATCAGATAGTGCTGATTTGTGCTTTTCTTTCTTCTCCTTTCTGTTCATGCTGACAGCAAGCACCTGGGGTGTGCTGTGCAAAGCTATCAATGCTGCCCGCCCCTCCCCTCCTCCTGCTTCCCCCCAGCCCCGCGCACACTCACACACCCGCGGGTTTAAATAAATGCAAACATATGCTGCCATTATTGTGAAGATCAGTTCTGTAAACACGAGTCTCTTTTTATTCATGACCCACCGCCCCCTCCTCCCTCGGCGCTCCGTCTTTCTCTACCTCCTCCCCCCCTCGCCCCCATCTCCCTCGAGACAGCAGAGGTCAAGTGGATTACATTATCATCCCTTTACCCTGTGGATCTGAAAAGAAAAAAATGAATTAGCCCCATCATTGATAGGGTGAAATAGAACAACAGCTAGTATTGACCTACTGGGAATTGTGAGGCTGCAGGCTGCATTAAGCAAGCCTCAGAGAAAATTACCTTCCCAAGTCAGACGTGGCCTGCTGGCTGGTCCTCCGCAGCCAGGCGCAGGGCCGCATTTTGCTCACAGAGGACGGCCATACGAGGCATTGTTGACTACCGTTTTATTTTGTCATAGGGAAAAATGTCACATTCACGCTGAGCAGGTGTTCGGCTATTAAAAGACGGGGTGCTTTCTTCTCTGCAAGTTTAGAAGAATAAAATAGGGATCCCTACTAACCTTTCTGGATCACGCGTTGCACGAAATCTGAAGTACTAAAGTTATTTTTGCAGACATCAGCAGGTAAACTTCTGATGAATTTCAGTCGAATCCTTTCATCCTCCAGAGCTGAACAAAATGAGTTCCACTGGCTTGGAAAATAGAAACCAATGCTATATACGACGGTCCGCAGTTACAAAACTGAGGTGGCATGCTCTAAGGAAAAGACACATTATTGCTCTATGTGCATATATTTGTTTAGAATTTCGTTTCCAGGGCAACACCCATGGAATAAAGATAGATCTTTTGGAATCTCAACGGTGTAGTTAGGAAAATATGTGGTATTTCTTTTTAATCAAATGTGATCACTTTTGTGTCTGGATTTTTGAAGGGCAGCATGACGAGCTGAGAGCTACATGTCATTGACCCAGACCCTACATCATATGACCGTTCTTCGTTAACCATTTATTGGACACAGGTAAGAGGAAAATCAGCATGTAGGTTAAAACTGAAAACTATTTTACACTACAATAAATGAGACTTTCAACTTTGTCCGCAATATGGTCACATTTTCCATACATTTTGTCCTTCGTCTGAACCTTATAAATGCTCACAACAAAAATAATGGGCGGGATAGAGTTTCATTGGCTCCTTACCCTGGTGCTTGAGCTCTATCAGTTGGACACCAAAGTCTTCCTGGCTGGGCTTCAGGGGCATCATGCACGGCTGGCTGCAAAAGCTATTGTTACCCGTATGACTCTGCTTGCAGTCCACAAGCTTTCTCTTACGATATGTGATTTAACCAGATTTCTGGTATTCCAAAGGTAATTAGACCATGCCCTATTACTACATTGAAGTTCTTATTGTTTGGGACTGATATCAGTGTATTTTTTTAACCTGCCGCAAACTCGAATGAACATTGATAAATCAATTGAATGGTTGTTTGATGTCACTTCCTCTCCTGAGTTCTGGGCAGGGCTGTTTCTCCCACTACTCTGATTTCTGGTGAAATGACAGCACCGGAGGGTCAACTCTGAAATCATACATTAGCTAAAAGTGATACCAAAGGTTTGATTACTTTTAGCATGTCACCTCTTTTGGAAATGTAGTTAATACTAATCACTTAGGTACCTGCCCACAAAGCTCAACTCTCCTCCAAAAATCGGCACTTAGTGTACAATACTTATTACATTTCAAATTCAACCACAAAAAACAAGCAAATTGCCCTTGCATATGTCCAAGTAACTACTTTAAAATTAAAGTATGAAAAACAAACCAGACAATTGCAAGTAACCTTACAATACAAAGTCTGACTTTGCTCATAATCAAGGACTACGATACCTAGACACCATAACAAGAACATTACCCTAAATAACTCAATCCAAGAATATAAACACCATATTTAACCCTCAACAAAATAAAGCTAAAAATTTGTTTGTTTCTAAATATTATTTCAATCTTTTTCTCTAAACAATCTGAAATAACAAACTTTAAACATAGTCTACTCAGGTTAGAAAATAAAATGTGTTATATAAAAACTAATAAATAAATGATAAACCCCAAAATAAGTCTTAGATTCACAGCACACAATTCCAGTAATACAATATATAAAACAGTAATATTAATAACACCATAAATAAAGTATTACAATACAATGACATTTCCCAACCTTTAATAAATAAAATGAAGCATACCTTACTAATTTCTACCTGAAGAGATCAAACTCGAGAACAATCCAAAAGACAATAATCGCCCAAAAACATCCGAAAATCTCCTTAAAGATTCATAAAGAGCAACAATGAAATAACATTTCCAGAAAAAAAAGTAAAAATGTTCTAGGAAAACGGAAAAATCAAGGAAAATAAAAATATTAGTTCAATTATAACCAAATGTATTTTCTTTAAAAAAGCATTAAAAAAAATCAACAAACTCCAGGACCTAAACAAAACACCTGTAAAACAGAATAACCACACACACAACATATAAAACCACATAAACATCACAATACAATATTTTTTTTTACAAAAATAGATAAAGTCACTACATTTCAAACATGCATCATATTACAATAACTGCAATACCAAGAGGCCTACCGGACTCGACTACTACAACTACAAAAATATTCTAACAAAAAAAATAACAAGTACTAACTTATATTAACTAAACTAAACAAATTCCCGAAATACTAAAACCCTAAAAAATAATGAAAAAGTAATCTTACCTGACTCAGAGAAGAGGAACGAAGGACAGCACAGAACTTCAAAGAGCCCAAAATGACAAAGATAGGCTACAAAATAAATAAAGTAGTAAAATAGAAAGGCCACTAAATGAGAATAAAAAAGACTAAGGGCCGAATTACGAATTTGATGATCCATAGGTCCACAGAAACCGCAGTGGCGGTCCAACCACCGCCACACCACACCTGCTTTATTACGACTGCGGCGGTTGGATAGCCACAAGACTGCCAGGATCAAGGCCCGTTGGGCCGGCGGTCTTTCACAGGCAGGAATATACTGAGCATATATGCAGAGTTGCCATTTCACTGCCCTTTTCAAGGCAGTGAACCCACCATGAAACAGGTGGCGGAACTGCAAAAAAGGGTATCCTTACAGGGCCCTCTGCCGGATTTGGTCCTGGAGTTGTGTGCAGGACGGAGGTGCAAATCCAGGGGGTCACTACATGTGATCCCCCAGATTTGCACCAACCCCTTCCTGCCCGGTGTGGCACATGCCACACCGTGCAGGAAGGGGCTGCCGGCACTTTGACTGCGGTGGTCTGCATTGTAGGCTCTTCTATTAGCCTAGCAGACCGCTGCAGCTGAACTCCGCAGGACCACCCGCCAGACTAGGATTTAACTCCTAATGTGGCAGGCGGTCACACCATGGCTTTGGAGAGCCTAGAGCAGACGGTGCACCGCCAAAGTTGTAATCAGGCCTTAAGTCTTTATACAAAAAAACGAAATATTGGAAATGTATTATATGCTGATAGTTGAATTTTTGGGGAAAGTAAAAAATATAATTTAATGCATCTTCTAAAAATGTAAATATAGAAAAATATAAAGAGATACTGAAGAGAACTATGAAAAAATAAAACATTTATAGTATATAAAAAAACTCACTATAAATTCCATGAAGTAATTTGTTTATGTAAAGGTAACATTTAATTTCTTTTTAAATCATTGGATTACAAATGTATTTGAAAAGCGATAGTCTGAAAATGTAAAAAAAAAATACATATACCTAAAACAAAATTACAAAAAATAATGTGCTGTAAAAAAAGGAGAAAAAAATTGAAATAACGTATGAGTATGGAAATTGGTTTCCAAAACATATATTAAAAATAATCAAATGAATATTTGCCTTAAAAGTTCTTCACAAATGTAAAAATGTTTGTTTTACAAATATGACTATATGCAAAAAAAAGTACCATTCAAAAACAATGGGCCCCATTAGGATGTCGGGCTGATGGCGGTGGTGATCCGCCCGACATCCTTCCCCGCCCGCCACCCATTTCCCCTATGGCGGGGGGGACCGCGACGGTCGGAAAGACCGTCCGCCGCTTTTCCGCCCGGTCAAGGAGTTGATCGGGCGGAAAAGGGTTTCATATGGTGGCCGTGTCTGTTAGACACGGCTATCCATATTAGGGTGAAGGCAGGGACATGCCGTTGCCGCCACTGAAAGGCATGCAGGAATGTCTTGTGGGGGCCCGTTGCGGGCCCCCAGGGACTCTGGGGGGTGGGGGGTGCACATGGGGGTACCTATGGTACCCCCCTGCACTTCACTGTACAACGTGACAGGCACAGTATGGTACTTGTCACGTTGTGCATTGAAGTGCACAATGTGCATTTTTAGCATTGCAGCGGGCGGTGCTGAAATGCGGGATGCGCCCGCCAGTGTGGTGGGCACATCCTAATGGCCCCACAGGACCGCCGCCCTTATGGTGGGTGGTTGCGTTTTACGTCGGGATGGCGGGTGGACAAAGTCGCCCGCCATCCTAATGGGCCCCAATGTGTCCTTATTCAAATTTCAATTACATTGCTAGAATATAACGCAAAGCGTATTAACAAAAATTTAACTCTGTATGTATATTTATTACACCTGTGCAACCGTGCACCACAACACAGAAAAAATAAACTATTAATAAACATGAACATAAAATACCCATTGCAAAACAAACCTTTGGGCCTCATTACGATGTTGGTTGGAGAGGCTCCTAATGGCATTCAGATTTTCCTAACCCATGTCAGAACCCATGTTCCCGACCAACTTGGATACATTTCCGACTGACCGATTATGATGGAAGGTAACCATTCAGTCATTCTGAATCGGTTCTGACCGTTATTCGGAGAATCCGAGTCGGTCGGAGGTGACTTGTACAGCTCAAAAGATAGCTTTTTCAACCGACTGATTACGATGTCAGATTCTGACAGCCTTTCTGAGTCAGATTGTTTGACACGAAAAGGCTGTTGGAAACTGACACTGGGTGTCCTGAGCAGGCCCCCCTTCACCATAAGGACTCCGGTTGGGGCCCGAGGGGGTACCCAAGGGACCCCCCCTTTAAAACCATGCACAGTGTGGCAGACACCATGGGGTGCCTGCACCAGGGTGCAAAGTTATCAGCAACCACCCCTTTTTTCCAATTGGAGCCTGTGTTGTCGGACATGGAACACAGACCCCATTGAAGTCAATGGCAGAATTTCCGAACGGTGTTAGGAACCATCGTAATCTGTCGGTCAGACTCTCCGAACACAAGTCGGTCAGAAGTGATTCTGACAAGGAGTCAGTCGTAATGCTTTCCGACCAACATTGTAATGATGCCCTAAATCTCCATTTAGAAAATGTTGGACTTTGAGGGGTGTATGTTTAGGCCCATATTTACTATTGTTTGACACACTGATCCATTGCACTAAAGTTGCTGTGCTGACTTGCGTCAAAGTGAGAGAGAAATAATTCACCATATCTACTAAGATATGGCACATTTTGATTGTCCCCCGGTTCTGACCCACATTTGGCAGCCATGTGCCAATGCACACACCTTTGCATCATAGTGAAAGGCTGTGTGCATTCCCTGTTTTTTTACAAGTATGGGTTGACCTCCTTCCAGTACAAAAACTATGCTTTAACCTTTCCCCACTTTGTGTGTGTACGATACAATGCAGCATAGATGCAAAGTTGAAAAGATGAGGCGCAATGAAGATATTTCTTCTTTTTACACCTCCCTCTGTGAGACATGAGGTTTTCGCTGAAATCCCTGTCTACTGATGGCTGTAGTTGGCAATATGCATCTAATCCTAGGGGTGGCTGCATCAGAACACCCCGTACCAACAATGCAATGCCCCCTTGATGTGAAGTAACACAATGCTGCGCATAGCGCAACTAGGCTTTACTTTGGAATATTACTCACTGTAAATCCTTATTTGAGTCGGATAGTAAATCCTCCCAACATTTTGCATTGGGTTTGCACTACAAAAGTAGGTGCAAAGCATTCACAAATCTGAGCCTTACTATTCCTACTCCAATGAAAAGCATATTGAGGAAAGTGTTGAACTTTAGAGTCTAGATCCACTGTTCCGAGTCCAATATAAACTGTACTGGCAAAAGTGTTGGACTTTGATGGGCTTAAATTACTATTCCCACTCCAATCTAAGCCTCACAGAGGAAAGTTCAAGAATTTGACTGGTGAACATTTCCTATGACTATGCCAATCTAATCCATACTGAGGAAAGTGTTAGACTTTAAAGGGTGTGGATTAGCTTTTCCCATTCAAATTTAAATCACATTGGGGAAAGTGTTGGGGTTTGATGTGTATATATTTACTATTCTAACTCTAATCTAAGCCAAATTGATGAGAGTGTTGGACTTTGAGGGATACAGATTTACTATTCCCACCTCCATCTAAGCCACATTGGGGAAAGTGTTGGACTTTAAAGGACTTACTATTCCCACTTCAATCTAAGCCATATAGCGGAAAGTGTTGAACTTTGGGGTGTTTACAAATGCGATGCAGCACATGCAACAAAATTCGTTTTATTTATTTATGTTTACTTACCTCTAATCAGCCGTAATCCGTAGTTTACTACCCCCCCACCATACCCCTCCCCTGCCCCACATCAGCGCCCAGCAGCACTCCCACCACGGACCGCTACTGCTACACACGGCCCTCAGCCGTGCGCGACAGGGGTTGATCGTAGGGCCTATCATCCAAGGCCTTTTTTTTTATTAAAGGGCTTCCCCTTCCCTCGTGGCCCCCCTCCTCAAGCCTCTTTAAGCCTTGGGGATACCACCCCCAGAGCCATACATATAAGTTAAAAAGGGAGGGGTGCCATGAAGGCCCCCTCCCGAGCCTCTTTAAGCCCTGGGGATCCCATCCCCCAAGGCCCTACATACATGTTAAAAGGGGAGGAGGGTGTACGACCCCCCCTGCCAGAACCTTGTAAGACCATGGGGAGCCATCCCCCAGGGCCATTTTTTTTTTAATTGAAGGGTTGGGAGGGCTGAGCAGTCCATCTCCACATGCCTTGTTAGGCAGGACCCCATCCCCCAGGGCCATATCTCAAAATAAAGGGGAGGGGGTCCACACAGCCCTCTTCTCCCCGAACCATTAGTAGCCTGAGGACCCCATACTTTGGGGCTACTTTTTTAAAAAGGTCAAAACTCTTGTGGGATCATGAACAGTGTTCTGTTAATTTATAAAACGGAATTTTACTTTGAGAAATTTTCAATTTTAAACACATAAGAATTCTCTTGGTCAGCACTTACTCTAAAACGCCACACCTGTTGGGCTAACGCTACCTGTGCCACCTTTCTCCCATTCCTGATTAAAAGGGGGAGGAATAATATTTACTGTCAGAAAAGGAAGCCTGTGCTCGTCCTTCACTCCTGCCCGCCCCGGTCCGACGCGGTAGCCAATACCGTTGCGCGGAGGGCGGGTCAGGGAGAGCCAGGCACTTCCTGTGGGGGCACTTCCTGAGCGGTTAGCGCTCTAGTGTATGCTTTTCACTGGCGTATTTAGCCCTCGCCCCCTCACAAGCGTGCAGCGATCGAGCGCAGCGATCGCGCGCAGCGGCGCCGAAGCGACGCCGAAGACCAGCCAAAGAGCTGCCCGTCTGCGCCCGTCCGTGACAGTACGAGGCATAGGGGCAATGGGCTCTACCCCTTCGGACCCCGCTATCACAGGTATTAGCAAAATTACATACCCCGCTCAATCTCTCCTAGATTTAAAACCATATGGAGAATGCTGCACTAAAATACCCTGGCAAAGTCTTGAGGGCTGTTTTTCATATATGAAATGTCGCTTCGAATCATCTGTAGTTAGGGTGATTACGAAGGAAAACGCTCCTAAAATTGTACCTCCGGAGGGACTGAAGTGCTTTCTTTTAAATGTTCGGTCTCTTCCAAAACACCAACATCAGGTATGGGATCTAGTTCACACCATACAGCCAGATATCTGCTTCCTAACCGAGACTTGGATGAAACCTCACACGGTTACAGCAATAACATTAGGGGTTCCATCAGGTTATAAGATTCTACACTTTGATCGAGCCAATAAAACAGGCGGTGGCCTAGCCATCATTTATAGAGATGTACTTAAAGTCACAATTCTAGAACAAAAGCACAGCCCACAACTTGAAATAATGATTTTTAAAATTGCCTCGGCAGGTCACATCTCTTGGAAAGGCGCTTTAGCTTACCGTCCACCAGGATCCATTCCGGATTTCGCTCTCTCCCTTCTGGAGCTATTAGCCCCCCATTTTAAATCCAAGGAGGACTTCATCCTCCTAGGAGATTTTAATGTGCACATGGACAACCTGGTACACCCCGAAACAATCTCATTAATTGCGGATTTGTCTAGTCTGGGGTTAAAAGCACTGAATAGCGGTGCTACCCATATAGGTGGTCATACTTTAGATTCACTTTTTTCCAATTGCACTAAAGTAAGATGTTCACCTGCTAAAGAAATTCAATGGTCAGATTACTTTCTGATAGAGTTCATTTTAATGGGCCCAACAAAATTATTGCATAAAGCACCACTCCCGCCACTTTGGCGTCGACAGTGGCATAAAGTTACGGTGGAAAAGCTGCGGGAAAGCTGGATACAACCAACCTTTACAGATGAGGATTCAGCAGATACTGCATTAGCCAGATTCAATGACTCACTTAAGCTAGCCATCGATACTTTGGCCCCACTAAAGCTTCACAAGCAATATCCCTCCACCAAGCAAGAAACTTGGTATACACAGGAACTTAGAATAGAGAAGCAGAAATGCAGACGAATGGAAAAAGTATGGAGGAAATCGAGAACTGAGGAGAACAGGAAAATATATCAAGAGGCCCAGTCAACCTACTACAAAAATATAAAGCAAGCTAGAAAAAACAGTCTCACCCAACAACTTGCGGAGGCGGGTAATAATCCAAGGGAGCTGCTTAAAATACTACAGAGCTTTGTTAAACCTATAGCCTGTGAGAGCCCCGATGAATTCTCTCAAATCCTTTGTGATGAGATCTCGGTGTTCTTTGAAGATAAAATCAATCTCATCTACGATAAAATTAGGGCCTCTAGTAGCGTTGGGAACAAGATCTCCCTCCCACATAACTCATTCAAACAAAACAAAAATGTATTCCTGTCCTTCCCGCCAATCTGTGACATAGACCTCCCCCTCTCATTAGCCACATAAAATCTGGATCCCCCAACGACTTCCTTCCTGCCAAAATGGTCGCCCCTCTGATCACCCTCTTAGGACCTTCCATTCAGTCTGTGATGAACACCTCACTGGCAGAAGGACAGGTCCCAATGGAATGGAAGAAAGCGGTGGTGAACCCAATAAGGAAAAAAGCGGCATCCCCATGGACAGACCTTTCGAACCTCCGGCCCATCTCCCTCCTACCGCACATCAGTAAGATGACCGAGAAACACGTGAACACCCATTTATCCAAATATATCGAGGCAACGGAGGGCCTGGACCACTCACAATCTGGGTTCAGGCCCAACCACAGCACCGAATCAGCCCTCCTAGCAGTGACCAATAACATCAGGATGACGCTGGATGGAGGTGGGTCGATGATTCTGGTGCTGTTGGATCTATCCGCCGCCTTCGATACGGTGTCACATGAGGTGCTTCTCGGTCGTCTGAGGGATGTGGGACTAGGGGGTGTGGCTCTGTCCTGGATGGAGAGCTTTCTATCAGGCCGCTCTCAAGAAGTCAGGTTGGGCTCCCATAAGTCCATCTCTAGGGAGCTCACCAAGGGAGTGCCACAGGGCTCATGCCTAAGCCCCACATTATTCAATGTGTATGTGGCCCCCCTGGCTGACTTAGTGAGATCCTTTGGGTTCACCCCGGTGTCGTATGCCGACGACACCCAACTTCTGTTCCCTTTTAAAACCTTCACACCTGCACTAAAAAAATCGTTTGCAGATGGAATGAGGGCAGTGTCAGAGTGGATGGCTAAGAACTGCCTACAGTGTAATGTAGGAAAAACGGAAGTAATGTTATTCGGGGAGGCAACTACACTATGGTCCCCCGAATGGTGGCCCTTGGAGCTGGGACCTGTTCCCAGTCCCAAACAAACCGTTAAAAACTTGGGAGTGCTATTAGACCAAGCACTAACATTGAAAGATCATGTAAACCAAGTTGCCGGCACCTGTTTCCGCGCCATTGGACTGCTGAGAAGGGTTTTTCCATACTTACCTGATAGTCATAGAAAGACACTGGTCCAGGCGTTAGTCATCAGCAGATTGGACTATTGCAATGGTCTTCTCTTATCAGCCAATGAAGAACAGCTTAACAAACTGCAAATAGTCCAAAATACTGCGCCGAGGCTAGTCCTCAACGGTCCACCTAGGACTCCCTCCCGCCTTCTGCTGACTAAACTTCACTGGCTCCCAGTGCGGCTACGCATTAAGTTTAAGATCCTATGCACCATTCACAAATGTCTGTCAGGTACTGGGCCCAAGTACTTGACAAAAGCTTTCTCACCTTATGTTCCTGGACGTTCCTTACGCTCCAGCAATCTCCAGTTACTACAGGTACCCAGAATTAAAAAATCCAGGCAGGGAGGTAACGCCCTTGCTCACACAGGACCTGTCCTCTGGAACTCACTGCCTCAGACACTGAAACAAATCACTAATCACCTAACCTTCCGAAAATCCCTTAAAACCCACCTATTCATAAATATCTAAACCACTTATTCAATCTACAACCACCCTTCTGACCAAGGATCAGCACAAGTTGTATTCCCCCCACTGGCAAAAGCGCGGAGATACCCCTTCGGGGGTCGAGTCAGGCGCTCTATAAGAAAATAAAATAAATAAAAACAGTAGAAAAGAGTAGGTGATCTTTGAATAGACTATTAAGCACACTTGCTACTGTAGGAAGGAGTATCAATGGAGAAGATATTTGTCAGAGTGTACTATTTATGATTACTGGCTTTGTAAGAGTTGTGAGTAGGGTACAGCCTCTTCCCACACCCTACTATGCACACTCATTATCAGAGAGCGGGGTGTTAGCAGGGAGGACAGTCACTACTCACTACTGCTTACATCTGTCATCTGCTAGAGAGAGAGAGGTCTCAGATGAGAGGCCAGTTTCCTTCCACACACCCTACTATGTACATCTGAGAGACATAGGTCAGAAAGGAGAGGTCAGTCCATGCAGCCACCTTACTACACTAACCCATCATCTGAAATAGAGCTCTGACATAAGAGGCCATCCATGTACACACCCTAATACACACACCTGTCGTCAGAAAGAGAGGTCTGATTGGAGAGGCCAGTCCCACCCCCCACACTACTATGCACACCCACTATCTGAGAGAGAAAAGTCTGAAAGGAGAGGCCTGTCATTTTCTTCACACTACTAAACACACCCATCATCGGAGACAGAGATCTGAAAGGAAAAGCCAGTCCATCCACACACCCTGCTGCACACACCTGTCATCTGAGAGAAAGGCCTGACAGGAGAGGCCAGTCCATGTATGCATCATAATATGCACACCTGTCACTCTGAGAGATCGAGAGATCTGACAGGAAAGGGCAGTCCTGTTCCACTCACTACTACGCACACTTCTCATCTTAGAAAGAGCTATCAGTGGAAAGGCCAGTCTTTCTCCACACACCCTAAAATGAACACCCATCATCTGAGATAGAAGTGTGGAAGGAGAGGCTAGTCCATGTATATACAGTACTAGGCACAGCCATCATGTGAGACAGAGGTCTGATAGAAGAGGCCAGTTCATGTACACACCCTACCATGCACGCCCATCATCTAAGAAAGAACGAGAGGTCTCACAGAATATGTCAGTCAATGTACACTCCCTAATATGCACACTTGCCATTTGAGACTGAGGTCTGAAGGGAGAGGCGAGTCCATATACATGCACTACCACGCACAGTCATCATCTGAGACAGAGGTCTAACAGAAGAGGCCAGTCCATGTACACACCCTAATACGTACACCCATCATCTGAGAGAGAGGACTTGGTGAAGATGCAGTCTCTTTCCATACACCTTAATACGCACTTCCACCACCTGAGAGAGAGGTCTAGAAGGAGAGGGTAGTCCCAGTACACATCTTACTACTCGGACCCATCATCTGAGAGAGAGATCTGACAGGGTAGTCCATGTACACACCCTACTACGCACATCCGCCATCTGAGAGGCAGGTCTATCAGGAGAGGCCAGTCCATGTACACATTCTGCTACATACACCTGTCATCTCTGACAGATGTGTCAGCAGAGAGGCCATTTTCTCCTCCCACACTCTACTATGTATTCCCATCATCCAATCAGTGGAGAGGCCAGTCTCTCTCCATTCAGCCTATTACGCACACCCTTCATTTGAGAAAGAGGTCTGGAAGGAGAAGCTAATCGATGTACTACCCTCATTGCACAAGTTGGTCAATTTCTACTCAACTGGTGGAAGAAAGCTAAAATAGTGAAGACCAATTCCAAAACAAATGCCTTACTAGGGACAGATTTTATCTGTATCAAACCTCAGGCACACACTGAAGATACATGAAGAAATAAACTTCATATCAGTAGAGAACTGAGTACTGTAAACAGTGTTTAGTCTATGATCAGAGTTGATTCTATATCACACTGTTTCAAACAGTGACATTCTCATGGGAAATACACCACCCAGTATTCAAAAGAATCTACTAAGAACAGGGTACATTATATGCAACAGTTGTCAAAAAAGATACTACTTGTTAAAACAAAATTAAAAAAGACTGAAGGTGCTAAAGATCATACTACCTGAACCCTTCATAGTGTATACTGTATACTGTATACTTTACAGATAGGCCATCTTCTGAAACAAAACAAGCGAAAATACATAGGTTAGTACCTGGTGCACACACTCTTTTATGTTAAATATAAATTATTATCCTGGCACAATTGTCTCTAATAACTCGAGGGTGATTACAAAAGTTAATATCTACTATGTGGAGTGCTTTTGCTGTTGCAAACTTTTTCTGCAGAACCAAAAGGTTGTATAGACCACAATGAACACAACTCAACTGTTCCTTTCACACAGAGTTAGTTTGTATTTGTATTTGTATTTTAGACTTATAGAGCGCCTTATCACCCCGGGGTCTCTAAGCGCTTAACAGGCGAGTGAATACTGGCAGGAAGAAAGCAGACTAGATATTACCCCATGCCTCTTGGAAAAGCACGGTTTTTAGCTTTTTCCTAAAAGGCAGGAGTCTGGTTTCTTTGCGCAGATATTCGGGCAGTTGGTTCCAGGCTTTGGGCATTGTGTGGGAAAATGTCCGGCCACCGATAGTGGATCGTTTGATCCTAGGACAGATCAATAGGGCGGCGTTGGCTGAGCTTAAGTTTCTGTTGGGGGCATATGGGACAAGGCGTTTTTTTATGTATTTCGGGGCTTGCCCATATAAGGCTTTCTGCGTGATGCATAGGCCTTTGAACTTGGCTCGTTGATTCACTGGCAGCCAGTGTAGCTCCCGGAGGAGGGGGGTGGCCGGTGCCCTTCTTGGTTTATTGTATATAAGTTTGGCCGCGTCATTCATGACGATCTGAAGTCTTTTGGTGAGTTTTTTCGGAATACCGAAATACATGGCGTTGCCATAATCCAGTCGGGCCAGAATTAAAGCTGACACTGCTCTTCTGAGGGTGTCTGCCTTTAGGATGGGAGCTAGTTTGCGCAGTTGTCTCAGGAGGCCTACACAGGTGCCCACCACCGCCGAGACCTGGGCTGACATAGTAAGATTTGTGTCGATGATTATGCCAAGGCTTTTTACTGCTGTTACCGGTACTGGGGGGTTGCCTAGTTCTGAGGGCCAAAGGAGGTCGCACCAGGGGCTGGATGAAGTTGTGATGGCAAGGACCTCCGTCTTGTCCGGGTTCTCAATGTAAAGACGTATAACATGCTCAATACCTCTACACATCTATGGCGCATTACTTGTACTTGAATACGTGGTGCCATATGTGAGGTCATAAGCAGTGCATGGGGGTGCAAGTTCAAGCTAGTGCTTCTAACTATAACTGCTGAATTTCTGTGGTTTCTTTTTAGTTCAAAAGGTTAAAAATTTAACTGAGAAATTCACCTAAGAATAACTTTACTTTAACCTTTGTTTTTTTCAGTAAATTACTAAGGTTTCATAAGAATCTACATAGATTTCTTTAATAAACTTAACTATATTTAACCCTACTTTAACCTTAGTTTTTTAGTGCATATATACACCACAGAGATATCTGAATAAACAAATTGCATAAAAAGGATCCCAGAAGCGTCGATACCTGTTTGTTCTCAGAAACAGGAAGTAAAAGTTAAATATAACTATATTTCTACTTTCCATCTTCATTCAATGAACCAAATGAAAAGGTGCCAATGCGTTAGAGATGCTGTCTAAGTATTAAAACCTACATCCTACTCCTAAAATCTTTTACAAAATGTCAAAATATTTTTCACACATATTACAATTATTATACAAAATAAACAAAAACACCAAAATGTATATAAATTAAAGATTAATAACATAAAAATATACAAAGTTCACAAACAATCAAAAAGACATAATTAAAAAACTAGAATTAGATTACACCCCATCCTTTTCCCACATAAACCACACATCCCACTCTTACAACTTTTTACAAAGTTAAAAGTCAACTACAACATAAAAACACATTCACCAAAAAGAAAATACAATGGTAATAAATACACCAATATCTTCAACATCAATATTACAAATGCATTAAAGAAATAATATTCTTATATACAGCAACGATATTTTTTAAATCACTATATAAATTCTTCAGGGATATCGATGTACCATTATATTTTTCTTTGATATTTTAGTAAAACACCTTTTAGACTACTTGACAGTGAGTGTTTGTTTATATCTCAGTAGGTCACTTTCTGAATAACATGAAGCACTCCTGCTGGAGGGCAAAAGTAGAAGCCTGCAAAGGTTATTTTCTTTCTTTTCGTACATCGTTCTCCAGATTATTTTTTCTTGTCCTAAGAGCTGAGTACCATTTACATTTAATTTAATTTTGAATGTCCAATGTAGCACTTAGATACCTCACCAAGCTATCGACCAGAGGGCCAGCTTGGTATACACAAGGTGTGTGTCTGTTTTTATCAAGAGTTTAATCCAAATTTCATATAAAAATAGGTGTTCTCGAGTACTCACAGCCTGAACCAATTAGAATAGCATCCTTATACAATTTGCCAAATTATTGTTTTTTGCAACAATTTGTTATAGTTCCCTTCTAGGTATAAAAAAAATTGTCAGATAGATACTACCATTGTATGTAATTCCTTTGAAAAATGTTTTAATTTAGACTCGAATTAGGTGTTTTTAATAAATGATTCCTATCTAAAACAATGATATTGTCCAAGTAGGATAAAGATAACAAATGAAATGTGATTTAATCAAAAGGAAGCCTGAAAAGTCAAATGTATTTATTGCCACTGAATTCCACTGAGAAACTATATTGCCAAGGAATTTCACTGAGCAACTATGAAAGAAGGAAAACTTCGAAACCTAAAGTAATGTCTGTATATGTACACAGTAATATGGATTTTTAAATAGATTTTAAATGAAACCACCTAATAATTGTTTTATTATTGGAATCTTAGAAATGTCTAGAAGCTAAGAAAATACCGCAATATTTTCCGCTAATAAGGATAAGCGACGTGGAAAACAACAGCCCCCCTTCCTTCACCCCCTTTACCTATAAATGCAGGTCTTCCTGTGCATAAGCAAGTGGATATGTTTGCTCAGCCCAGCGTGAGTAAGAGCATGAGTGAAGGCGCTGAGGCAACCCCGCAGAATGCTATTCAGAATGACTCAGTCATTCAAGCAGCCTCAGTGTTATCAATGGCAAATGGGGTAAATACCTGTGCCGATGAAATAACCGCCTTAGGATTTTGCGATCAGGCGATGAGTGCACAGAATAGTGATACAATATCCATGGTTAATTTGGAAGGAGCAGGGGTTAGTGTGGCATGCATAACTGGGGACCAGCCGCAACAATACGACGCTGAGTCAGGGGATCACTACTCACTATCCGAGCAGTCTATGTCATCATGCGAAGACCTGGCACGCCAATATGCAACACAAATGAGTGTGAACGAAGGTAGCGATCATAGCAGTCTACTGCTGGAGGAATTGACTGAACAAAGTGAAGGAAAAGCGGACACTGTCCATAAGAGACTGGAACTGACACTGGTGGACGGGGGGGGAGAGTGCAGAAAGGTTAGGCCAGATACAAACACATCAAATCGCTGAAGAAGACATTTCTCTCTCCCTAATTTATCAGTCTATAATGTCTCTTCGCACTGAAACTAGGGAAGAGTGTCAAAGAATGCAAAAAATTTGTAAGAAGCTACAGAACTCAGTGCGGAGAATGTCGCAGTCTCATGCAGACTTTGTTTCCAGATTTAAAGAGGCCGAAACGAGAATTTCTAATTTGGAGGACGATTTACTCCAGCAAAAAACAACGGCTGCCTCCCTGCAAGCAGGAAGGGATGATATAGCTTGGAAGATGGCGGACATTGAAAATCGGGCAAGGCAGAATAATTTGCGTATTCTTCAGATTCCAGAGGGGAAGGAAGAACAGGATCCTCAGCGCTTTATTTTTGAACTATTCAAAAAAGCTTTTCCTGAACTCTCTAAATGGGATTGGGACTGTAAAATTGAAAGAGCTCATCGTTTCCCTTTTACTAGATGTATTTCTTCTAATGCCGACCCCTCAAAATAAAAACCTAGGGCTTTTCTTATATCACTTAATAGTTTTTGGGCACGTGAAGAGTTCTTTCAGCTTGCCCGCCCATATAAGAAAAGATCTGGGGGTGATTTTGAATTTTTTGTGCAACCAGATTTTTGCAGATTTACAGTTGAATTACGGTGGCAGCTACGTGAATTAATTGCTCAATTTCAGGGTAAAGGGGTGGAGTCTTACTTATTGAATCCGGCAAAACTGAAAGTAATTTATAAAGATCGCACACATTTCTTTACTAATGAGGGATCTGCTAAAAATTTCCTGAAAACTCTCTAGTGGACGTATCAGGCTGATTATGTGGCGCAACAGAGTTTCACGCTGTTTTATAAATGGATATGTGTAAATTGTTATATATGAACAATTAGATTACTTTTGATTTTGTTTTTTTGATATTATATGGCAATATACACTGGAAAATGTTTAAAGTCGTGGGGGTTGGCAAGGGGGCACACGCTAGTCTGCACCTGTAGGACCATCAGTCCTAAAGCCTTGTTTCAGGGGGAGTGGAAGGGTGGGTTGTTTCAGGTGGTGAGGGGGGTAAGGGGCGGGTCACAAGGGTGGGGGAAAAAGGGAGAAAATTCCACAGGTAGTCAAGAAGTAAATAAAGAGAATTTTCTGCAAATGCAAGTATACTATATCTGCTTTATTCAGCAATTTGAGATAGCTTGGACAATAGTAGCAATGGATCAATCAATATGGCAGCTAAGGGGGTAAAGATTTGTATTTGGAATGTCTCCGGTCTAAACAGTTGGAGTAAAAGGAGTCGTGTGACAGCTGAATTACAAAACATTCAGACGGATGTGGTTTGTCTCCAAGAGACGCACATACCCTCGGCACAAAGGGCACTTTTAGAAACCTTGGGCTACTCACTAGTAGTGGCTTCACAACAATCATCCATGATCAGAGGAGTAGCGATATTAGCTAAAGATAATAGGGCTACTAAGGGACGGTGCTTAGCTGATAAGTGTGGAAGATGGGTTATTGCAGAATGTGCTTTTGGACGGGCTAAGTTTACAATCTGTGTTGTATATGGATCCAATTTGGATGATGCTTCTGTCTTTGAAGAACGAAATATTGAATTAGCACTATGTGGGGCACCATGATTTTATGTGGGGACATGAACAATCATTTAACGAATTTAGATTTACAGAGCGGACCACGGGGATATCAAGGGCGGACACCACAGGTGTTTAAAGCCCTGTATGATGATGTAAATGATCATGCTTTGTTTGATGTTTGGAGTAACTTAAACCCTACAAGTCCAGGGTTCACCTACTACTCTTACCCTCATAAAAAGTTTGCCCGCCTGGATTACTTTTTTTTGTCTCTCTCTTTAAAAGATGGTGTTACAATCCAAATCTTGCCAAGGATTACCTCAGATCATTCACCGATTTCAATGATATTAAATGTCAACACTCAGCTCCCTCTCATGAGGTCATTCTCATTTGATCGCAAACTTTGTTCAAATGAGAGTTTTAACGAACAAATGTCCCGGTGGATTAGTGAATTCTTTATTAATAATAGAAATTCGGCTCATTGTACTATAGTCTGGGACTCATTTAAAGCATGTTTTAGGGGGAAAGTTTTAAGTTTTGTATATGGGCGAAATCGGAGTAAAAAGGCAGAGATACAGGATTTGTATGTAAGGCTTAAGGACGCTGAGGACAAGTTAATCCAGGGAGTTAGATTAGGGGCAAATAATATTGAGGAATGTGAAGAAGCTATCGAACAGGTGAGGGCTAAAATACAAGGGATTTGGAACACTGAAAATGCTCAAAAATATTTAGTTAATAAAAAACAAATGCATAAATTTGGGGAAGCCGTGGGCCGTTGTTTGGCATGGCGGTTACGAAGGAAAGAAGCGATGGGGCGGATTTAGGCTTTGAAAGATAAGGATGGGGTGCTCTGTCAGGAAACTAAAGGGATTTTATCGATTCTACACAAATCATAGTCATTTTCTTAACCTAATTGAGGGGGTTCTGAGACATCTAGATCCTAGTGATAGGGCACTATTGGATGAGCCTATTTCTATGGAAGAGGTGGAAACTGCTGTTAAAGGATTAGCCATAGGAAAAGCTGCCGGGCCAGATAGATTGCCCGCAGAGATTTATAAGCTCTTTTTTCACCTAATCAAAACTGATATGTTTTGGGCGGCACAAGAGGGATGTGCCCCGAAATCTTGGGCTGAAGCTACAATTGTAGTATTTGGAAAAAAAAATAAAGACCCAGAGTTAGTAGGCTCATATCGGCCAATATCATTATTGAATTTTGACAACAAAATCTGCTCAAAGATATTGGCTACTCGTATCGCTAGAGTGATTACTTCACTGGTCTCGCGGTCCCAACATGGGTTTATAACAGGGCGTAATACAACCTCGCATATTAATAAGGTAGTGACACTATTTGATATTGCACATGTCGAGCAACGTGATCTGGGTCTAATTTTATTAGACGCAGAAAAAGCGTTAGACCATGTGGAGTGGGCATACCTGTGGGAATTATTGCGCCATCTGGGTTTTGGTCAACGTTTTCTCACAGCCCTACAGGCTCTCTACACTTCACCGGTCGCTAATATCTCTACCATAGGATTAACATCTGAGACAGTGAACATCACAAGGGGCACTAGACAAGGGTGCCCCTGTTCACCATTGTTGTTCGCACTTTATATTAATCCGTTTATTGATTTATTGGGTAACAATGAGTTGATTAAACCATTTCTTGTACATAGCATCCCATATTCGGTATTTGCTTATGCTGACGATGTAGCAATAGCTACCTCGGATCCTCATTCGGCATTACAAGAGATAGAACGAGTGGCTATATTCTTCGACCAAGCATCAGGATACAAATTAAATGCCACGAAAACACAAGTATGAATTTCAGAGACTGTTATTACGGATGATGTGCGGGTTGAAAAGGAGGTAACATATTTAGGTATTAAAATTCGATCATCTATGCAGGAAAAATTGGAGGTCAACTGGGGCTCGTTAGTAACTAGCATTCGGAACTCATTAGATAAGTGGTCACGATTACACCTTACACTGATTGGCAGAACGAATGTTATTAAGATGAATGTACTAGCCAAGGTACTATACCTGTTTAGAGCAGTTCCTTTAGAATTTACTGTACTTCAACTTCAACAGCTACAGTCTATTTGTTCCAAATTTGTGTGGGCACCCGGAAAACCGAGAAGGGCTATGTGATTTTTGACCCTACCAATTGAACGCGGGGGGATTAGCTTTTCCTGACTTTTCTCTTTATTTTTATACATGTTTCTTGTTAAGAATGCGGATTCTGTTGACTGGAGAAGATATAGTCAATGCAGCGGAGGCCCCCTCAATTTTCCAAATGCTGTTAGGACCGGAGGCAAGAAAATGCCTATTCAAAGTAATAGATGGAAGCTATTTTAAATGGACTAGGTTTAAGGTGCTAATAGCGGCGTTCAATGTATGGAAAAAAATTCAAAAGCTATGTCAAGTGGGGAAATTATCTTGGTATACCCCTACCAATGCCATAAAACTTTTACTTTCTATTTTTTGGGATGCTGTGGTTGCTGGGTGGCGGGTGGCGGGCTGGAGGTATTGCTCAATTGGGGGACTTTGTAGGCACAGATGGTCTGTTAATATCATATGCAGATTTGTCTCAACTGTTTAATCTGCCGAAGCAACAATTCTTTAAATACCTGCAAATACGCGATTTTATGATACGGCAAAGGACTACATTTACTTCCAATTTAGTTATAAAGGCCACCCAATGACAGGCAAAAATTGGAGAGGTGTACCAGTTACTGCTGGCATATAGAAAAGATGACTTAAAGAAACACTCTGATAAATGGTCTGAAGCCTTGGGGGTCGACAATGTATCTCTGAAGCATGTTATGTTAATAATAATAATAATCCACATTTGTTAAGCGCGAACCATCACCTGTTAGGGTCCTTAGGCGCTGGGGGCCGTTGGGAATATTAAGCAAGCTATTACCCAGAGTCACATGGTGCTGGGCTAATCTGCCGCCGGCCCCGGGGATCGAACCGTGATCCCCAGATTCCAATGTCAAGGGAATCGCTCTTATCTGCCAATTTGCGAATACAATGTTATAAAACGTTTTTTAATTTGTATTACACCCCGGCATGTATGTCTAAGTGGAAATCCGGGCAAGATGGAAAATGCTTCCGATGTGGGGCTGACAATGCTGATATGCTACATATTTTTTTTAGTTGTGGTCATTTGGGAAACTTTATCGCAAATATTGAAAACATTTTAAGTAGAATTATAGGGCAGCCAATTGTCATAACATCTGCAATTATGCTTTTGGGGTCAATGCGATGACCATAGCAAGGCTGTGTATTGCGGCAGACTGGCTCCAATTGGAAGCTCCATCTTTTGTACAATGGAGGAATAGAATGTATAGTTTATTTAATCTTGAGTTTAGTTTATATGCAGTTAAAGGGGTGGAAAAACGTAAGATTGGTATTGGTATATGGGGATCATTTGCCGATCATATGCATGTACATGTTTGAAGTGATATATATGGATATATGTATTTTGGTTGTTAATTTACTGTGGAAAAAAAGGAATCTTAGAAATGTCACTAGATGCATGATAAAAAAAAGGTACATTGATAATGAGATGACCATATTTATTGTAATCAGGGATAAATACAGCAACAATTCATAAGACTCTGATTTTGACAAAAAAGCTCTGCCTAATTTATATTCAGCTGAGTCCTTGTTTACTCAGCCAAATGCCATTGTTCTATGATTGCTGACAGTAGCTTATAAGATAAATGGAGCAAAAGGAGCAGGACTTCCCTCAACTGGCCAAAATGCAAAACTTGTCAGTGCACACTTCTGGGAAAGAATGGAGTATGAAAGGGTCATAGACTGTCCTTCCATTTCAAAGGGACTCCTTTCTTCTTTTATGTGAACTTGGTCTACTAGTAAGGCCATCAGAAAATGTCTAGGGACTGTCTGCAATCTACACCCCCTATCTCTTAGGCTCTCCCCCTCCTTCATTTTGTGAACTACTCTTACTAGGAAGATCCAAGTTAGATTCCGGTGCTCGCGCAGTCACACATGCACACATGCATGCAGTCACATAAGCACACTCACACACCCACAAATTGCTCTTTATGCCACATAATACAGTGTGAACACGTATGCACCCTCCATGGCACTCTTGGAGTGTTAAAAGGTACAGGGATTGGCAGATCCCTTTTTGAAAGGAAAAGCCAGTAGGCCACTCTCCATATGCATTGGCACAGGAAAAGCCCTGCAACCACTACTAAAAGTATCTGCTGTCTCAACTATTATTATTACCCACTCACTCGAATGGACAGTAATCGCTCTAGAGTAAGAAGGATATACTTATCATAATCTCCTAGACCAGAGACCCACTTTGGGTCTTGCAGTATATCAAAATCCTTTAGCATGAACATCTGTTACTAGTGTGCATGGAAGCATAAAAAGGGTACAAATAGTACAGTGATGTGCTAAGGTGAACTCAAGGTCGAGGTGTGCACTCATCTGAGCCATGTTGGGCACATTCTCATCTCAACAACATCTGAACCCAGTGATGGCTCCTGATCAATATTTGTAATCCTCACTTGTAGACACCCTAAGTGAAATGTCATGTCCTCAGAAACTGCCCAGCTCATTTTCCATTTGCAAGAGATGAGGTTATGAGAGAAATCCGCCACCTGGAGTGAAAGAGCAACACACCTCATACGGCTTTCACCGTAGTGCCTGTTAGGTAGTCGAAGGGCTTAGCATCCACAGATCCAAACATGTCTGACCCAGGTCAGCTATAAAGCACTGCCACTAGTGAGATCTCATAAGCAGGTCCACCTGCAACGATATTGGAAACCACAGCACAGTGATTGCTTCAACAAACGTTTGATGGGGTAGAAAACAAGTCAACAGAGGAAAATCAGAGCAATATTTTGGAATTTGGGAGCTGGACAGTTAGAGACACCAATGCTGGTATGAAAGCAACAACAGAAATCATGTTTGATTTAACAACACTATAAGGCGAAAGATGGTGCACAATTTCCAGTCTAGTCACGCTGAAGTTTAATGGAAGTTGAGGGTCTGCTGACTGCTACGTTCTTTAAGACACACGTGCTAAGTGTCTCATGAAAAGGCATTTCCATTACCGGACAAACCCACAAAATCAACTGTTCGCAGGTGCACCAAAGAGAGGTGATTCGTGGTTATTAATGTACAGTTTTTCAAGAAGAGATGATCTGACAGAAAAAAATCACATTGAATGTATTTCTTTGCACTGCACTTGCTAATATGAACAACAGGCTACATCTTTATCTCTGCAAACTTCGTCTGGATATGGCATGTTGGAAAATGTTCTGTATTGCTCACACAAGCCCTCCAAGCTCCTCCGAGAAATGACTGTCCTTCCTCCACTGAACACTCCTAGCCCCATGCCTTGCACAAGCACCTATTTCCTGTTATACTTAGTAGCAAGGGGCACATTTAAGAAAGCCCAACTGCAGGGTCTTTTCAGCAAAAAAAGAAGGCGTGTTCACTCTTCTCCTTTGTCCAGAATGCAGCCTGTATGCAGAAACTAGCTTGTACTATTGCATCCTTCACAAAATTATAAAACACAAAACAAAGAGCAGGACAAGTACAAAGGTAGGCATATGGTCTAACTACAAGCGTATATAACCACATTGATAAAGTTTTTTTTCACACAACATAAGCCTGTGTTAAGGGTGGAAAAAGAGGGGCTACCTCCTAGAATTTCCTGGCTCCTGACCCCCTCTTCTTTCTGGTACTGAGGTTTTGACTTTGAGTATCTGCTCCAGGCTCACAGTCTCGCTCTTGAGCATGGATTTTTGTATTGTCCATGTTCTGCTCACTACTTGCAGGGGATACAGCCTGGCCACCGTGGTCTTTTCCTGTATCCTTGCAGCCACATGGATAAGGACATATTCCTAGCCGCTTTTTTTCACCTCTTATAGCTGTGAATATGGTCCCTTACTGGAAACCACTGGCTATAGACTACCCTAAAATAATATCCCATGTTTCTCGCTTGCATACTGGTTCTAAATTAACAATTGATCACCCAAGTCAATGACAGAATGTCAAGCTATCACCTGCTGCTGATACAATGGAAATCTTCTCTCTCTGGAGTCACCAAAATAGCATGGATGTGGACACGCATATGTTTGAGCAGTGAGAGGTGTTGCGTATGCCTCGAGCGAATCACAAAGGGCCCACTCTGCCCATTTGCTTTTGAACCAACAGCCACTAGGTCTTTTTCAATGTCTGCTAAATTTGTTTCACTTCCCCACTGACTTGTGGTCATAAAACATGTATTCAGTATTCTCCTAGGTCTGAGTTTTGGATACATTCTTGATATTTGGTTCCTTGTAAAAGTATCCACCTAGACCTCCTCCAGGGGACCGTGGGAACCACTTTCTTGAATGAGGTGGCTGCCACCCCTTCCTCCACTATTTACTTTGTGCAAGTGTCAGTCGGTACCAGTAGGAAGTGCCCATTCAGAGTACTGCAAAAGTATGCACTTAGCATTGTCTATGGTTCTCAGTATACCTCTACAGTTACAACGGATGGCGATGGTTCAGTGTGTCTAATACTCAGCAGACTTGAAATCAATTAATTAGATACTTGACATCAGTAAATTACATGTTTGACTCAGGTGTTAAGACATACAAATCACAACTTTTTTTTATAAGTTAGCTTTCATTCTGATAATCTATTACTAGCCATACTGCACACAATGGAGGGTTTTCTCAACAAGGATTGATGGGATCACAGTGTGACGACCCCCTTAAACTGCAAAATGAGCTTTTAAACAGAGTTCATGCCTTAGTCACCACAGGGTTCCTGGCATGGCCTATGCTGTTGAGTCTCAGCGCTGTTGCCCCTCCAGGAAATTATTCCATGCACTGAGCTGCATGGCCTGAAGTGCAATATTGAGGCATTCTTAACTAGCACAGCTTCTTCTATGTCCTCTTTGGCTCTCTGCACCACCTAGCATACATGTCCTTCAATTCTTACTGCTAGCCACTGCCCAACTTTGGTATGTAGCTGCTGGTGCCGAGAGAGGTAGTTAGTAGGGTAGTTGCACCCAGGTCTGTCCTGTAGGTCAGAGACATATACTTAAACATGCATAGCCCCGTTTTCAAATTACCAGAGGGGGTTAGGCGCAGTCCCATAAAGTAGGGACGTTAGTGGTCAGCTATCACAGGCAAGCTGTGTTCACAGAGGAAGCGGTGGAAATCATAACAACCCCATTTAATGGTAATTGTTGTTTTTTGTAGTTGAAAATATTTTAATTCAGTGTCTAATGCCTGACTGACAAATACTTTGGTGCTAATTCTTCAGTGTTCTGTTCTTATAGCAACATGGCTCCCGGTGTAAAGTGTAATGGTAATTTTGCGATGCAGGGCGCGCTACGAAATTCATTTTATTCATTAAAGTGTTTACTTACCTTCAATTGTCCATACTCCAGCTTTGTAGCAACTCCACCCTGCCCCTCCCCCGCCCCGCCTCTCTGCCCCACCGAAACTCCCTCCACGGGCCGTGGCTGCACCCTGAACTCAAGTGAGTCTCAGCAACGCTGTGTGCGTGTACTTTGTGCAGCCTGAAACCTTTGTGAGGATTGCCCTGTGATCGTGCACACCCAAAGCTCAAGGGAGTCTCAGAGACGCTGTGTGTGTGTGCCCTGTTGCAGCCTGAGATCTTCGTTATCGCCACTGCCCGGAATCCACAAAGTCGCATCGGAGGCCCAAGTTGTGAGAAGAGGAGAGCGAGGTCGCACCCCCCAGGTAACGTGTGTCGCTACCTGGAGCGGGTTGCAGGCTCGGAGATAGACGCTCTTGCCCTCTCCCATTTTTGCAATGTGAGCCTCTTCTTTAGCTCGTATTGCGGCCCGTACTGGTCGAGGAGTGGCAGTACCGGGGCCGGAGTACAGAGCTGCACTTTGGTTTACACCATGCCCACGTTGGGGGCATCTGTTGGGGAAGCTGACCTCGAGTCAGTTCAAGTGGCGGAGAGACCGTCTAACGCACCGTGATCGATGCTGGAGTGTATAACACATTGCATTATTTCTGCATTACGAATGACCTGATTGTTGCTTTACGCATTGCATTAATTCTGCATTACGAACTGCCTGATTGTTGCATTATGCATTGCATTATTTCTGCATTATGAACTTCCTGATTGTTGCATTATGCATTGCACCATTTTTGCATAACGAACTGCCCGATTGTTGCGTTACGCATTGCATTATTTTGGCATTACAAACTGCTTGATTGTTGCATAACGAACTGCATTATTTTTACATTGCGAAGTGCCTGATTATTGCATTACAAACTGCATAGCATTGCATTAGGACTGCAGTGGATCATCTAGAATTGCTCAATAATATCGCCAGAACCTACATGGGCTGGCTGGCCTAATAACCGGCCAGGAGGAATATTACAAATACGCATATGTTAGATTTATATTGTGTGGTCTCATCATATATCTTTTTTATATAAATATATACTTGTTTTTATGAAACTTGAGTGGAGTCCATTTGTTGTGTTGTCATTGGATTACTCAGAGCATGGTTGCAAATACTTTACACACTTGCCTTGAAGATAAGCCTGGCTGCTCATGCCAAGGTACTGAGGGGGTGAGCAGGGGCTATCTGAGAAGGTGTCCTTCCTTTCCCAGATGTGGAAGCAAGGGTCCCTATTTGGCCTAAGGTACCTACCTCAGTCAACTAGCGACCCCCAGATCTAACAGTGATGGATTTGCTTTCTTCATCTAGAGGCAGTTGGCGGCATCCTGCATTGGGATCCCTCTTTATGGCTTCATCAGGGAGTCATGTACCTTTGTATGGTACCTGGCTTCTTAGGCTTGCTGATGGCAACCATAGAAGATACCCACAAAGTGGGTCAAAGCACTTTATCACTTCATCATCTTTTACCTTCTTTAATTTGGTTGCTACTTAAGGAGAAATGTGCAACAGAATGCAGCTGAACCTGAAGGCCACTAAATACAGTCAGGTCAACATCTACTTGAAATGAACTGAACTTGAGAAATCCTAAGTTAGTTATGGAGGATGCTATTCAGTTCACACGTATGCTTATTTAATGTAGAGTGTATGAGAGGTAGGGATTACAGGATATTAGGATCAGGTGACAGCATGAATGTCGGAGATAGTGGGAAGGCACATCATGGTAGAACCTACACATTTCCTGCTGGGACTTGTGAAACGCACTAAAGCTACGAAAAGCATGCATACGCTTTTAGATCTTGCTTTAGCATTAGCAAAACAACATATAGTTATGCCCTGGAAGTCTAGATTGCCTCTCCTAGTTGCTAAATTGCTTGAAGACAGAGGGGGATATATACAGAACTTAACACCTTTGCAAAGTGCCAGGGCCCTGCAGGAAGCCCTGTAGGCCCTCTGCACTGGGAGGGGATCTTAAGGGAAGTAGAGGTAAAAACTGAGAGACCACCCTGAACAGGGGAGGAAACCGCCTTCATGCTGCCCTACTGAACATTTTTGGTTTTTCCACAATCAGGTACTTTCACCAAACACGAGCCCAGGATGGAACTTTACTATGACCTGTTCCTCCACACCTAAACTGCAGGTTGTTACTTCCCAACCTCAGGAGGGAGTCATTGACATCAGTGAGGGTGTTCCCAACGCACCATACCCCATTATGTCCTTCGAAGACATATCAACCATGATACACCTACACCGGTTAGCCGAATGTATGCTTTAGTTGTGGATCTATTGTACTTTCTCTCTTTCCGTCTTTCTTTAGCAGTGTCCTTTTTGAACAGTGACAAAAGATGGCAAGTGGCATTATAGCAAAACTGAGATAATTTCACACATGTATGCAGACTCTTATGTAAGGAAGTATGTTGAATATATGATATGTTATTGCAAAAATCAATAAATAATGGGAAACATGTGAATGAGATGTAGAGGTTCTGCTGTGCTGCAGCTTATGAGGGTGTCCGTACCAATATCTGTCTTATGGAACTTGTCTTTACCCTCCAAGTGCAAGAGGCAGGGGATCACTGGTCCCATAAGCATTAGTTTCAGTCTTGTTCATCATGAGATAGGAAGAGGGTTTTGGCTGCAGGAGCTGTTGTTGGTTCATTACCATGTCCCCCATTTCTATAAGGGTGATGCTGTTTAAAGTCTCAACAGCAACAATGCATTTGTGAGGAGACCTCTGGACACTGGCAGATTGATGCTCAATAAGAAATAGTTTACCATGTCTGTCCTCTTTTATTGGGTGGACAGATCGAGGTGTCTGAACACACTCTTGATCTTATGTTGTTGTTTAATATTTTTCACAATGGGGAAAAAACCTGCAGCCAACTTGGCCATACTGTGTGCCAAAATATACCTTATGAAAGTGGTCTGTGTCTCATAAGCAGAACACATTTTCTCTTTTGCAGGTCAAGTCTCATTAGAGAGATCCTCACTTTCAAACTGCCCACACAATCTATGGAGCACTGGCAGCCGGACATGTTATCTGCCTTCTTGTCAATATTCTTCACGTGGACAATCAGTACTTCAGGCAGCTCTGTCTTGCCCATCATTTATGTCAGCTCTGTCTCCATCTTGGTACCACTTATCTCCTCATCTGTGTCGTGCCCTGCTCTAGTTTGTGCAATTGGACTAAAGATGGCTTTAAACTTCGTTCATGGTTTGCATAAAACAGTATATGTTGGATGAAAGACCTGCAGCTCTGAATGATTAGAGCCTTCACCTCCTTCACTTGGCCATTATCTGTGCAAATGCTGACCAATTACGACAAGAGCACAAAAATGAATTTTTCTCATTGCTGCGTCTGGCACCCCGCTGTCAGTTTCTCAGGTCACCTTGAAATCTTTATTCACCCTAGTAATACATACGTCACTAGGGACTGCTGAAGCAAGAAGTGGCAGTTTGCTGAACGGAGGTAGGGGATTGGCTGAGCGTAGCTACGTTTCACTCTTGGGACCCGTCCCCTTAGCTGGTGCATTACCCCCCTGTCTTGAATAAAGGCATTCACTGTTTCAGCAACAACGTGGTGGCAAACTCCTTGTTGCCTGGGTCAAGTTCTGCCTTTGAATCTGGGGCCACCTCCAACAAAACTCCCGAGCAGAACCTCATTACGTATTACATAGCAGCAAAAGACTGATGCCTAGTCCGGAATACCACCCATGCGTGGCAAGCATTGTACACAGCCATGTGCAGCTACATCTGGAAGTCTGAGTGTGCTTTCAGCATTGACACTCAGCGGTAGATTTACTAACATTTTGCGCTGGGTTAGCGTCACAAAAATGACGCTAACCAAAACAAAATATTTTTTATCTAATTTACTTTCCAGTGCTAAACTTGTTTTGTGCTGGAAAGTCTGAAAGCAACACAAAGCAGCGCGTAGCACTGCTCTGCGTTACTTACGTCAAGAGGGCGTTGCATGGGTGGTACTTGGGCGTTCCCATGCTACCACTCATGTCCGCTGACGCAAACCCCCTATCTACAAACAATAGTAGACAGGGCTTAGGATAAAAAATAATGCCATTTATAAGGAGGCGTTAAGAAGATAAATATTTTCTTTCTTTTCCGACTTTGCATGTGTGCTGCACTGTGCAGCATACACGCAAAGTAGGAAAAGCTTTAAAGTATGTCTACATAAAGTGTTTGGTACTTCCAGTAGAAAACCTATGGTAGACTCAGGCACGCACCCTAGCACTATGGCGCTAAGGTGTTTGCCTCGTGCACGGCAGCTGAAATCAGCACCTGCGCTAGGGAGAGGGGAGAACAGAGCCATATATGTATTGATATGGCACTCTCCTACTCCCTCCCCGTCACGCAATGCTGCTGCACTGCATTCCACAACTTTTTTTGTAAAACTGGGCCGCTGCATCTTACATAGTGCTTTAAGTGGGATGGAAAAGGTGGAGGGACTGAAAAGGGGCATGGCCTATGTACCGAAGGGTGTGGCCTAATAGAGGGGTCTACAATACTGCACTGTACTAGTTCAGAAACAAACACTTCTTTCACAAAACAATAAATTGTAAACCGCAAGCAACATTACATCAAGGTTTATACAGAAAGATGTTTTGTAAAACATACTATGTATTTTTAAACAACTGAAGCATTTACGGCCATGTATTGTCTGAACTGCTACAAAACTCCTCGCTCAAGGTGTGAGCAGCAATTACAATGAATATGGCAGCCAGAGAAAGAGAGAAGTGTGAGAGGCTAGGAATGTTAATGCATGTGTGCTAACAAAGTCCTGTTGCTCTGTATTTCACTAAGCAAACACAAGGAGATGATGGACAGAGTGCTGAAACTTTTCAAATCCTGGGCCGGTTTCTGGGTAACACCCTTTATCAGCCAGGTTTCCTTGAATCCAGTGGCAAAGTGAGCAAGGGACCCACGTCTGGGCATACCCTGCCAACTTAGGGTGATCAAAGCAAACACAAGGAGATGATGGACGGAGTGCTGAAACTTTTCAAACACTCACCCCCAGTCACAGATCTGGGTTGAATCCATCATCGTTCTTTAGCTCACTTCGCCACCCCAGTTCCGACACAGCTATATGCAAATCAGTCTTGACCCTGTGCCTCATGGGTACAATCCATCCCGTCTTCCCTGGACCGGAAACAAGCATCCTGGGACCAGTTTCTGGGTAACACCCTTAATCAGCCAGGCTACCTTGTATCCAGTGGCAAAGTAAGCAAGGGGCCCACGCCTGGGCATACCCTGCCAACTTATGGCGAACAAAGCAAACACATGGCGATTAGGGATGGAGTGCTGAAACTTTTTAAACACTTACCCCCAGTCACGGATCAGGGTTGAATCCATCAATGTTCTGTGTTTCACTAAAGCGGTATGTTAAAGCAAAACTTTATCAGAGTGAGTGCAATTAACTAGGACAAAAATCTACTCAACAGATCTTTGCATCAGTGGCAGTGAACACTCTACTCCTGTAACTGCAGAGAAGGAAATGTTTTGAAAGAATGCTTTATTATCAGCCATCAGTAGCTAATCATTGTATACATGTTACATGTAGAGTCTGATTTCTGCCCACCATGCCTTGCGCTCTTGCCCCCCTGCGGATTCTATGCGGTGCCCTTACAGATCACTATCAGGTGATCAGATCTGATCATATCTTCCAATTCGCTGTTGATCGTTCCAGCAGACATAGCAAAGCAGTCTCTTCAAGTTTACCGGGATGGGTGGCACAGCTACTGAGACCAGATTTGGTTCACAATGAGAGTGAAGGCAAAAACAGATGGATCGATACAAACCCTTCTCAGCACCTGGTTTTTAGAAATGCCAGCACTAAGCACCGGCAGGACCTGGCCCACTTAAAGCCCTGGTACATAAGATGCGTATGCTGGCAAATAAATAAAAGCACAACAGCCCACTTTTTTTTGTATTCCAGTACAACTAAACCTGGAGAAATGTTATCACTCTCTCCAAAGGTACTCAGGTGCCTGATAACTTGCGGTATTGCACTTCCGCCTTTGCTTTACAAGGAAGGCAAAACTTGGTATGATGAAATATGCTGTTGATATAAATATGCTTTTGGGGCAGGTGAGATTTAAAAGAAGAATGAAGGACTGCTTCCGGCAGTGCAGCAGCAACTTTATAAACAAACAAAAGAGACACCTTTTTAAAATGCAAAACTTGATCCATTAAGCTTCTTTCTCTGATGAACATACTTAGCATCAAGAGTTTATAAATGTATGGTGGTGTGCTTGAAGACAAGCCACGTGCATTAAAAAATATGTTATCAAAAGTTCATTAATGTTCACTTTAACAACGAATTGTAGTACAGAACTAGAAATGATTCTGGAAACAAAAATAAATGCTGGGGAAATTGTTTCTGTTTCCAGAAAAACATTCTCTGTGGTTGCCTAGTTCTACAATAAACTTTAATGAAGATTGAGCGGATTAGAGTAAAGTATAAGGATCAAGCAAAAACGCCACAATTAGTGAATCGTACATAGGAGGTTCTTCCCCTCCTTGTTCAGTTAAACGTCCGTGCATTCTTTCTGGGATTGCTTTGCATACCCATGCACTCAAGTCCCTCCCTGAAGTCGACTTTTCCCTAAAATAAACATTGGTGTGTATTCTTTTTTGCGGTTCTATTTTGTATGTCTGACTTTTTAAATTCCCACATAAGAATGTATAATATGTGGCTGCCAACATTGCTCTTTCCACTCACACGTTCTATCAGTATAAAATGAAGCTCTGTGCTGCCTTTACAATTTTTGCGCCATTTATTTTCTCTTAAACGCTGAGTCTGGAAAATAAATAAGAGAAAGCAAGAAATCAAATGTCTCTACCGGATAAATGACGTGGAAAATTCTAGTATTTTACCCCTCCCCTTTTGTTTTCAACACATAGTCTTATTTACAAGTTTTGCCATACCAAGGGGGAATCAAAGAAAGGCAGCTGTCTTATCTGGTTGTTTCCCCGTGAAAGGGTGTTATTTTGCAATAAATCAGGATTTATTGATTATCTATTGGGTCCACGTGTTCCTTTCTCAGCCCCTTCTCATCTGGAGCTCTTTCCTTTTCTCAGGGGTTTGTTTCGTGAACAGATACTGCTGGGCTTCACAGGCGGAGGTGAGCTGCGTGAGGTTGTTAATCTTTGACCTGGATATAATTGGAAAAAAAAGAGAAAGGTCAATCTTCCCTTTCTTGGCTAGACCAGTTCACATTTCATTTGTCACAGGAATGGCACATCGCCTCTTGAAACACGTCCGCCTGTATACACATTCCCCTTCGCGCACGCACGCACGCAGGAGCGTCGACACTTTGACCTTTGGCGCTGGCAAAGATACCATTGGACGTTTTCTCATAAAGCATGCTGTAATCAGGAGCAATCCCAGCACGCAGCCCATGTATCCTCGGAAAACAGCCTCAACATCTATAAATGGGGGCGCCATGTGTTCGGCTTATTAAAGGTCACACCCTAACCCAGAGCAATGCCTTCCCCAGTCACAGCTCTGTTATAAGTCAAGGAAAAGCCACCGATGTATGTATCATTTTATCATAATTTACATTCACGGAGCGATGCCTTATGCTATATATTATTTAGCAAATTATACTGTGACGCTATGTTTACCGGCTGGTTGTGTAGGGGAGGTACTCCAATGTTTCTTTTTGACCCCACCGTGTTAATATTTTTATTTTTTTAATAAGTCTGCTAACCAGAAGAGTTATGTGAGCCACTCGGACAAAACACAGAGCAGCTTGGGAGCCCCAAGCACACAAAAGACAAGCACTAGCAAAGCCAGTAGCTCAGCTATTTTGTTTGTCAATTGCTTGCTAACACTAACTGATGGGCAGTTTCTGTTGTGTGTTGGGAATTGTATAGAGTAGTCAATCACTGAATGTCAGGGTTATGCAAATTTGAGTGAAAATGGGTGGATTAATGGGTGAGTTACTGGGAACCTGGGTGGATTTGTGAGTGTGTCTGTGAGTAGCACAGATCATCCATCCATTCATCAACACTTTTACTTTTATATTTGTATTCTCACACAAAGCAGTCCAAACTTAAAAAAGACACAATTGACAACCTATGAAGAAGTGATTTCATATATTGTTTTTAACTTAGTTTTATGGCCTTTTTCGACTGTACTAGTTTTTTCTGCTATCGCAAAGGTGCAGGGGCCGGACTGGGAACTCAAAGCAGCTCTGGCAATTTTCTCGGACCATCCCCTCGGGAAGTACTGCCTGGCCCAGTGATGATGGTGCTTTTGTTACTGGGGGCCGATAGTGCAGCACAGGGGCCGATAGTGCAGCACTGCTGCAAAACCGGTCCCCAGTAACAAAACCATCCCCCACCCTTCCTGCCTCCCGGGGAAGCGCCAAATGCCCAGTAGGGCCATTCAGGCCCTGAAAAGCACCCAGCGTGGCCTCTTCCCATATGTTACATGCACATTTGGTTGCTGCAGGCAGGCAGTCTGGAGCCCGATGTTTTGCTCTCTTGATGTTTCTTTCCTTATAGCTGTAATCCTTTAGAAGGTCTTTTGCCAGTTACCTAGATTGGGAAGAGAACACCAAAGAACCATTTTAGGTTTATGAGTGCCACTGACAAGGAGGAAATACCATTTGGAAAGCCAAGAGAATGGAGTGCCACTAATCTCTTGGGTCCCTTCTGGACCCAACAGCATGCAAGGACGAATAGTACACAAATGAACTGGAGCCCATCTTTCGGAATTGCAACCTGCATCTACAAGAGAGCTCCACACTGAAAAATCTTGTCCTCATCATCATGATATCCTCTCTGGCAGTGCCGGCTCTCATCTCTGGCCAAATCTTGTCCAGTAGTTGAGTTTCAGTGAAGCTTTCCGGCTAGATCTTTTTTGTATACTTGAGTGTGACACCTTAAGTGGAACAGGTATGCCCAGACATGGTCCAGTGCATGCTGGGCCACTGGAACCAACCTTTACCCAACTTGTGATCCCTTATAAGGGCAAAACCAGTAACTAATGATGGACTAAGATGCTGCGCCAAGTAATTTCCAGTGCTTGAGATTAACTCAAGTGCTCCATCACATTCTTGTATACTTTGATGCAATGTCCTAAGTGGGACAGGTATGCCCAGGCGTGGGTCCCATGCACACTGTGCAACTTGGAACCAAGCTATAACCAACTGATGGGCCCTAATAAGGGCAAAACCACATTAGTGTTGCTTGTTTTCCAGTTCAGCGAAGACCTGGCCTGGCCGTTCAAGCTGGACTGTACCTATTGGAGCAGGGTCAAGACTCATTTGAATTTGGCTGTGTCCAAACCAAGTGGCATGGTGCGCAAAATAACAATAGACTGGGATGCAGCCTGAGTAATTACCAGCGGCTTTGATTAATTTAAGTATTCCATCTATCACTTTTTTTGTATACTTCAATTTGATGCCCAGTTTGGACTGAACTGTTTCTATTGAAGCAATGTCAAAACTGATTTGTATATTGCTGAGACCACTGAGGTGACATGGTGTGCAGAATTACAATGGGCTGGGATACAGCCCGAATAATTATCAGTAGCTCAGATTAATCTCAGCCACTCTCAGATATATCCCTTTTTTAGGTCGAGCTACCGTCGCACTGCGAAGCCGAAGATTTTATGACTTCTACAGTGGGGCTTTAACCCGCCTCTATCCTCCATTGGCTAGCTTAGTAAATGGAGGCTAGCCATTGGAAGAGATGTATGTCACTCGGGGCTGGAGCAGATTCGTGGGCGTTCCTTGCTTTTTTTTAAGCCAGCCCCTTTTTTTCGTCATTCCGAGGTGGGCGTTTACTTTTTTATTTTATTTTTGCAGCGATTTGGTTTTGCCATTTCCCCCGACCGCCGCCGGAAGAAGTTGTCCTCAGGTGAGTGCTTGCTGTCCTGCCCCCCTCGTTGTTCGTGCTTGCTGTCCTACCCCCCTTGTTCATGCTTGCTGTCCTGCCCTCCCCCGCCCCCCCTCCCGCTGTCCGTGTCTCCGTTCCCACCCCCCCCTCCATTGCTTTGCATGTGCTTGTTTTTTCACGCTGTCAGTTTGTTGCAGTGACAAGAGGGGGCTCCCACGAGATAAAAGACTTCTGCAGCTTCTCCCCGCTGATCAATTAGCTTGAAATGAAAACATTGACTTTTTTTGTTTAGTTCTTCGGGTTGAACTTTTACTCACCTGAGTGACGCCCTCCTGCACCGCAGAGTTTCACTTTCATGGCTGTGACGTGTTCAGGTTACTCTGTGAGTTTCTCCCTCCTCTCACCAGAGCAGCGCGGAGCTGCGAAGGGATAAGACGAGCCTCAACATATCTCACCCTCGGACCGTGGGGCAGAAAGGAGGCCCCGAGGGACCGGAATACACGCCTGCGACCGTCCAGGAGCCGCAGCCGGGACCCGAGGGGTCCCGGTCTGAAGAACACCTGCTGGAGCCTGGCAATCTGTCCGAGAAACCCCCAGAGCCGGCCCGTCCTGCTGTAAGTACCACGGCCCCCCCCCAAGGATTCTACCCCTCGCTGTGGTGCCTGGTATTTCTCCTATAAGCGCTGCTTTAAAGGGGCAGATGCTGTCCGGTACTGAGTCCCTGCACTTCTTTAATTCTAAAAGGAGAGTCTCTGCACTTCTCAGCTCTTGTATCTCTCTGATGTTTGTGGCTCGGTCATATTGGGAATATTAGTCCCAGATAATAGCGAGATTTTCCGCTTCTAGATATCAGTTGCATTGCTGTGTATAATAAACGTAAGCATTGACTAACCCATGGGTTTCGGGTTTTTGGTATCAAATATGGTCATATTCTTTCAAAATTACACAAAAAACAGGAACAACATGGATAGAACGAGGACAAGCTTCCCTTGCACAAAGACGGGTATATTATGGCAGTAGCAGTGCGCGTTTCCCTTACATACAGCAGGGAAACATAGACAGCAGCAGGGCGTGCACACACGTATATGCACACACACAAATACGTGTGGCATGGCAGAAAGCACACACACAAATGACAACTGTTGTAATAAGTCAGCAATGGTACAGAATTCCCTCTCGCTAATGACGAAGGTCCTTATAGTAACATCCACATTAGTGATTAGTGGCCTCTCATGTCACTCCCTTCCATCCTAGGGTTTACCTTTGTGTTAACTATACTCCCTCCCGCAGTCTGGATCTACTTAGTCAATTGACCCACTTTTCTGTGTCATGTACAGCACTTTGGACACAGGCGCTGTTGAGGTGGATTGTTCCGGGCTGTGCCGTATTCCCTGTGGAGTTTGTGTTTGGGGGAAAACTCAAATTTACTCACCTCGAGCTGGTTGTTTGGAAACATGAAGTTGAGCGCCTTCTTGAACGGTTAGTGCTCTAGATGTGTCACGGGGGATATTGAAGCATGTAGGCTGTGCGGCCGCCTCATATGTTAGTGACCTGTGGTGCATTATGAATGGATGCAGAGCACCGTTTCCTTGAATATTTGCATTACAGACTCAATTGCTGACTTGTTCTTTGCTGCACCTGCACTTTAGTTTTCTAGTAAATAGTGTGATTTTTGTAAAATGTTTAGTTTATTACTATACTATTCAGTGCTATTAGAATTGTTTTAAGTATGTTAACTGTAGGGCGGATTACATGGTCCTTTGAGGGGTTCTCATCAAACCTAGTATATTCTCTTAGGTGGTGGTAAAAGTTGATATTACTCACCCTGTTGTCGGAAACAGGAAGTGGAGCGCCATCTTGAATGGTTCGTTCTATCAATGTGTCGGGGGGATATATAAGCATGCTGACTGTGCGATCACACAGTGGGTATGCCACTGGTATGCCAAAGGCAAGCTCATTTGCACCAGGCCGGGGACAGCCACTATGATGGTTCATATTGTTACTCCACTGCAAAATTCCATGCTTTGACCCAGGTAAATCAATCGGAGCTGAATGCTTTAAAACAAATACACATACCAGGAAACACCAAGGTTCTCTTAAGGTGGTGTATCGCAGCTCCCGATCCATAGTAAAATATAATATAGACATTTTTGATCTCTTCATACCAACCAACTCGACGGCATTCTTCTGCAGTTATTTAATATAAAACACAAACTCGACCTGGAGCACTCTATATCAATACCAGTTAGTTACATTACACATGGTCACGTGCATTGTTTAAGGGAAGGGGAGATTAAGTGATTTGCACAGATTCACAGGATGTTCAGCCCAAACTGGGACTCGGATTTGGTTCCTGAGTTCCAATGTAGCAGCTCTGGCGCCAACACTGCATCCTGTTGGAGTAAAAGAGGCGAAAGCCTCCGCGCTTTATGGGCTCAAGGGTCCAACAAGACCTGAGCTAGGCTTCAGGCTCGAGCCTGGCTTGAGCTTTCAGGGGCTCGCTCACCTCTAGCAGTAGATATGGTAATCATATTCATTGTCCTCCAGTTCCTGCTTATAATATAGCATTATTGTAATAACAGGAGGCATCGTTAATACTAAGGTGATGCAGCATTGCGACTTTAGCAATACGTTACTTTTCCAAGATGGCCATCGCTATTGAATTAGAGCAATGAGGGTTTATTTCGGAGTCCGTCGTTTAGTTTTAAATCTTGAATCACAGCAAGTGGCAAATCGGCGTTTCGGCGAGGCACAGATCGCGTTCAGTATATCGAGCAACCGGTTTACATTTCAGGTATGGACCGTGGAGAAGGAGTAAATTTGGTGAAATATAGCGTAATTTGGTGAAACACAGCTTCTCTCTGACCACTTTCAGGTACGCACAGTGAGGCTGCAGCTGGTGTCGTGGGCATGGGGGAGAGTAAGTGGACAGCTTACCTTCGCCTTATCTATACAGCTAACGGGTGTTTCGCATTCACTACTGCTGAGAAGATGGCAGCGGAGCGCGGTTACAGCTTCTCTCTGACCACTTTCAGGTACGCACAGTGAGGCTGCAGCCGGTGTTGTGGGCATGGGGGAGAGTAAGTGGGCAGCTTACCTGCGCCTTATCTATACAGCAAACGTTGCTGCGCTGAGGCATGTACTAACAGTTTGTGGCCTCCTCCTGGGATACTGCAGAGGCACGACCCATTCCAACCTTCTTTGCAACACCGATCCTCGGAGGATAATAGAAACTTTCCAAGTGCCATGGACGGAGTAGCCGTTGATGAGAGCACTGGGGTCACGTCTTTGCTCACAATTGTTGTTCGGCAAGTGAAGACTGATATCACCTAAGGGCAGTGGCATTGTGTCTTTCAACTGGGGTACCAGGTTTCCTGTCTACCTATTCGTTTACACATTTTGGTGTACTTATGTTTTGCCTGTTTCCCACAGCACATTAATGTATTGAATTTGGCTTCAAGTTTAATCATACTTTATTTAAACAATCCATTTAATCAACGCGAGAACAGTGTAGTGCAACTGTAATTAAAATTAATACAATGACTAAAAAGGCATAAACACCCCATTGGTGGCACAATTCCTAAAAGGATTTACGCCTGGTGGGGGGTGGGGGGGGGACGTATGGTAAATATAAATAGTTATATAACGAAAAATCCAGCTGTACTGACCGCATGCAAAAAGAGACATAGAAGGCTTCATGGCTGAACCAGACAGTATTTAGGATAAGACCTAAGGGCACAATAGCATGTAGCATGACTGTGTATACAAATGTCTGAGAAAGTATCCAGCTGTTATGCAACAATCTGCAAAAGCAGCCACGTTAGATCGTAAATGCAGGTCTTAACGCAAATGTCTGCAGTCTTTTAAAACCAAAAATGCATGGGGATTTGCTATTGTTTTTCTCTGGGTGGCAGAGCGGGGCCAGTTTGTAAAGTGGCTTGTGATGTAAGTGACCTTGGGGAGTATTTGTTAATAGCAGGGGTGAGCGTGATCTTAGTCTGAATGAATGAGGATTTCAAGAGTACACAGCCACCTTAGCAGAGGTGTCCCGGTGCTAGCGGAGAGCGCTCTTGTGGGCCAACTATTCCTGCCTGAAGAGCCAGTTTTTTAAAGCTTTCTGGAATTCTGTTTCTGATTCCAGCATGCGCAGGTGAAGTGGGAGAGAGTTCCATAGTTTAGATGACTGCTCTGCAAAGGATCTACCACCCAGTCATGCTTTATGGTAACGTGAGACTTTCAGGGGTCGCAGATTGTTGGATCTCAAGACTCGCTTTTCATGGTACAGCAGCAGCCTCTTTTGAGGTACCTAGGTCCCAAGCTTCTGGTGGTCCTAAATGCAAGGGTCAGTGACTTGAATTCTATCCTCCTGATTATAGGGAGCCTATGAAGTTGTTTCAGATGCAGAGAGATGTGGTAGCGCAAAGGTGCCTTCCTGATTAGCCTTGCCGCAGAGTTTTGGACAATTTGTAGTCTGCGCAATAAGTATGCAGTGTAGGCTGTTTGCATAGTTTAAGTGAGATGTGACCAATGCATGGACCACTGTTTTCTTGCCTTCTGCCCCCCTGATTGTGCAGTATTTTTTGCCTTCTGCCTCCCTGATTGTGCCGTTTTTCTTGACTTCTGCCCCCCTGATTGTGCTGTTTTTCTTGCCTTCTGCCCCCTAAGTTTGCCGCATTTCATGCCTTGTGTGTGTGGCTCTGTGTGTGGCTCTGTGTGTGGCTCTGAGTGTGTGGCTCTGTGTGTGTGGCTCTGTGTGTGTGGCTCTGTGTGTGTGGCTCTCTGTTTGTGTGGCTCTGTGTGTGTGGCTCTGTGTGTGTGTGGCTCTGTGTGTGTGTGTGTGGCTCTGTGTGTGTGTGTGGCTCTGTGTGTGTGGCTCTGTGTGTGTGTGTGTGTGGCTCTGTGTGTGTGTGGGGGGCTCTGTGTGTGTGTGTGTGGCTCTGTGTGTGTGCGTGTGGCTCTGTGTGTGTGTGTGTGGCTCTGTGTGTGTGTGTGTGTGTGGCTCTGTGTGTGTGGCTCTGTGTGTGTGTGGCTCTGTGTGTGTGTGGCTCTGTGTGTGTGTGTGTGGCTCTGTGTGTGTGGCTCTGTGTGTGTGTGTGGCTCTGTGTGTGTGTGTGTGTGGCTCTGTGTGTGTGTGTGGCTCTGTGTGTGTGGCTCTGTGTGTGTGTGTGTGGCTCTGTGTGTGTGTGTGGCTCTGTGTGTGTGGCTCTGTGTGTGTGTGTGGCTCTGTGTGTGTGGCTCTGTGTGTGTGGCTCTGTGTGTGTGTGGCTCTGTGTGTGTGTGTGTGGCTCTGTCTGTGTGTTGGGCTCTGTCTGTGTGGCTCTGTGCTGGGCTCTGTTTGTCTGGGAGTGTAGCTGTTTTTTGTAGGTGGCTCTATGTGTGGGTGGCTCTGTGTGTGTGTGTGGCTGTGTGTGTGTGTGTGTGGCTCTGTGTGAATGACTCTGTGTGTGTGTGTGTGGCTCTGTGCGTGTGTGTGGCTCTGTGTGTGTGTGTGGCTTTGTGTGTGTGTGTGTGTGGCTCTGTCTGTGTGTTGGGCTCTGTCTGTGTGGCTCTGTGTTGAGCTCTGTTTGTCTGGGGGTGTAGCTTTTTTTGTAGGTGGCTCTATGTGTGGGTGGCTCTGTGTGTGTGTGTGGCTCTGTGTGTGTGTGTGGGTGGCTCTCTGTGTGTGTGGGTGGCTCTGTGTGTGGGTGGGTGGCTTTGTGTGTGTGTGTGGGTGGCTCTGTGTGAATGACTGTTTGGGTGGCTCTGTATGTGTGTGTGGGTGGCTATGTGTGTGTGGCTCTATGTGGGTGCAAATGCAACAGGTCTTGCAATTGCAAGCGATTAAGCTATTGGCATTGTAAATGACAATGCCATTTATTTATATTTTAAAAACAAAAACATAAATAAAAATAATGTCATGAGCACTGCCAATCGCTCTAACTTTAACAATGCCGAGACCATTGCATTGTAAATGCTTGTGTATACTTCAATGTGATGCCCTAAGTGGGATGGGTATGCCTAGATGTGGGCTCCTTGCGCACTGTGCCACTGGAACCAAGCTGTACCTGACTAATGAGCACTAATAAGGAAGAAAATGGTCTTGGGTTGCTTTTTTTCAGTACCGATCTAGCAGGTCAGGCTTTACTGTTCATATTGGAGCAGGGTCCAGATTGATATACATATGGCTGGGTCTCAACTCAGGTGGCATGGTCGGCAAAATAACCATGGACTGGGATGTAGTCTCTTCTATTTCTTTTTTACCTATAAAAGGCAAGAATACAAAAAGAGGATGTAGAGTGTATCAAAACATCAACATATGTTTCCTAAATCTTTTCACTTCTTTCTTATTTTTTTTTTAGTGTTTCGGGTATTAAAAATGACTTTTTCCCTTTACACTGTTTGCTTTCCGTTCACATGAAATGCAGTAAGCACATTCAAGGCTGGTAAGGAAGGTCTCAAATCGAAATGTCAAAGACTAGAAAGGTTGGAAAAAAATGAGTTGTCAAAGTGGTAGGACGGGGTCACACTGAAAAGATATTTGGACAACAAGAAAGTCCAGAGGGGATGTAGAATCCTTACGTTCCCCAACTTTGATGACCTAGACCTGGATTTGCTTACTGAATGGGAGGAGAATCTACAGAACTCCCCTTTTACAATGATTAGAGTACTGGTGCAATATTCTGAAAGAAAATTTGCTAAATTTAGAGAGGAAATTATGGGATTGAAAGATGAGATCAGGGTTCTAGGGCTTAAAGAAGCCACTGAGAAAAATTATGTGACCCCGAAGGAACAGATTCAGAAACATCAGAAAATAGTCAGGAGCGTAATATGACAAAGATTAGGAGAGATGATAGAGATTACGACACTGGACGGATATATATGTTTGCAAGACGTTTTGATGATACAATTTTTCCGAAACCGAGAATGAGTGGAACTCAAGATGCAATCAGTCTCTCGAGTGCAAATAGTAGTTCTGACATATCTTCCCTAGAAGATGAGGGTGAAGTAATGCAACGGAGATCAGGGGACAATTGAACAGCTCAGCAACTTTTTAAAGAGAAGTCCGACGCTACAGAATAGGAAACAGACAGAAAAATAATAATATAAGATGAGAAGAGGGAGGAGGAGAAAGAACAGATGCAAAGGAGGAGTACTGACTCGAAACCAGAAGAGGACACAGAACAGACAGTAGTGACGGAGACTAAGCTAGGAGCAGATGGGACAGAGGTACAAAGTACGATTGATAACCTGGTAATTAACTTATCCAATTATATACTGAATGAGCATGAATTGTCAGCCTTAAACAAAGGTTTAGGGTTTTGTCCTGTAAATCATGGAAATTTCTCTGATGTACATGTAGATTTGTTTACATTTACAAGACAGGCCAAACTAAAATGTAATTTCTATATGAATGATTATAATAAACCACCAACTAAAACATTTCTGCCTCATCCGTTGTATCTGTATCCCATATCAAAGACGTATCCTAGTTACTTTCACTTGATGTTGATAATAAGGGTGGGCGTAAAATCCGTTTCGCTGGCGAATTTGCGGATTTTCCGCGATTTCGCGATCCGCGAATCTCGCAAAATCGCGGTAAAATCCGCGAATCAGTGGGGACGAATTTTCAGCCAAGCAAGGGTTACAGCAGCAGGTCCAAAAGTTGAACCTAATTTCTTTGTAACTTTTTACAAAAGGGTTACAAACAAATTAACTTCAACTTGGACACCTGCTGCTAATTGCTTCCTGGAGCCTCGTTGCCTACTTGCAACTATTCTCTGACCCTGCTCTGACCCTTGAAGCAGGGTCAGAGAATAGTTACAAGTAGGCAACGAGGCACCTGTCCAAGGAATTAAACCTCATCAGGAAGCACTTACAGATATAAAAAACAGGAAGAAGGGAGAGGATGGCAAATACACCCATTTTGAGTTGTCAGGAGGGGTTAAACTAAAAGAGACCTTTACAGCACAATTTTCATATGCATTTTGCTAAAAATAAAAAGCTGTATGTTCTGTAGGGGCAACTCAGGAATCTGGCCCTTCAGAGATCCGGCCTCTCTTTCTTTCTCTCGTTCTCTCTCTCCCTCTCTCTTTCCCTCTCTTTCTATCTATCTATCTATCTATCTATCTATCTATCTATCTATCTATCTATCTATCTATCTATCTATCTCTCCCTCTCCCATAAACGACTGCATGGGTAACTTCGCTATGCAAGCGGCTCGCGAAAACGCAAAAATCCCCGCGAACCCGCAAAAAACTCAGCGAACACGCAAAAAACCCAGCGAACACGCAAAAAAACAAAAATGCGCAAATTCGCACAAATTCGCTAATTTTGCGGATAGCGAATTCGCAAATCCACAAATTCGCGGATTGCGAATTCGCAAAATTCGCCCATGCTTAGTTGATAATAGTCGCACTATGGAGGATGTGATGGATGATTTGTGTATTGAACAAGATTATACGGCCAATAGTGGCTTACACTTGCACAGCAAGTTTATCCCACAAGGTGCTTATCTGAATAGGATTAACGTTTATCACCAACAGGTAGTCACTGCCCTACATGAGTTTGAAAACAAAACACTGGCTACAAAGAAAAGGTCAGTTAAGGACAATCTCAGCAAGAAAGAACAACTCTCCCTGTTTATTTTGAGTAATAAAAATGAGATAATTGTAAGAGAGGCGGAACAAGGGGGCAATATTGTCCTGATGAACAGGAAAGACTATGATTCGGAAGTACAGAGACAATTGGGTAATGAAGCTTGCTACAGAAAAATTAACTTTAATCCATATTCTGCCACGTCACGTGTTATCAATGATAAGCTCGCAGATTGGAAGGAGGTATGGCTTGTTTCAGAAGTGGAACATAGATTCCTACAGATGGATCATCCTAGGTACCCTTGTTTATACCTTTTTCCAACGATCCACAAAAAAGAGAAATTTCCACCTGGCCGGCCTATTATTTCCGGCCTAGGCTCCTTTACAGAACCATTGGCAAAGTTTGTAGACTCCTTCCTTCAACCTATGGCTTGCAATCTCCCTTTCTTCATTAGAGACACCACCGACTTGCTTAACAAGCTGGATGACCTGGCATGGGAGGAATCAATGTGGCTCATTACATTGGATGCTGAATCCCTTTATACTTGTATTAAGGAAGAATTTGGATGTAGAGCAGTTGAGTTGTTTTATCTTCACGCAGGGCCAGTCAATTAACCACAACAGGATGATATTGCAGATGATACATTTAATCTTGAATAACAACTTCTTCCTTTATGATGACACCTGGTTCCAGCAACTTCAGGCGACCGCTATGGGGTCTAAATTTGCCCCTTCCTATGCTAATCTATTCATGGGGTGGGTTGAACATATTTACACGTGGGCCCCATCTGCTACTCTATGGAAAAAGGACATTAATTTTTGGGGGCATTACATAGACAATATTTTTATCATCTGGTCAGGAACAGATGTTGCTTTTAAATCTTATTGTGCATACCATAACGTCAATCCCTTTAACGTTAGATTCACAATGACGATGTCACAAACCACGATCCAATTCCTTGATCTGCTCCTGTATGTACAGAACAATACCTTACACAGCACTATGTTTAGAAAGGAAAAAGATGTTAATTCAAGGCTACAGTTTCAAAGTGAACATATGCCTTGCACCAAAAAGGCGATTCCATATGGGGATCTTGTCCGTATTAGGAGGAATTATAGTGATGAGGTGCAATACATGGATCACACTACACAATTGGTACACCGTCTTAGATGCCGTTGATATAAAGAGCCTGTACTCCAACAGGCGGTGGCCAGAATGAGTAAGGGGAAACGTACTGAAACACTTCTACACAGAAACAAGTCCACCAGAGAACACCTGTCATTTATAACAACTAACACTTAATCAGGAGGTGTTCAAAATTCTGAAAAAACATTGGTATTTGTTGAAGGGGTACCAGGGGTTGGTCACCTACTCCAGCAAAACCCTAGCATCGTCTACAGAAGATGCAGGACCATTAGAGAACTTGTGTGCCCCAGTTACACACGTCCAAATAGAAAGCCATAGGATACTTGGCTGGCTCATCCTCTTGGCTTTTTTCCATGTGGTGGTTCTAAAATTTGCTATTTGGGAAAGAAAACTAAGACTTTTGAGTACAATGTGAAAAGAACTTACACTATCTGACATTACATAAACTGCTTAACCTGCTATGTAATCTACGTGATCATATGTGTGTGTGGTAGAATATATGTGGGCAGTACAGTCCGTCCTCTTAAAACACGCATTCAGGAACACAGGAAAGTGTGCCTAAATTGGGATGTGTCATATGCATTGGTTTCTCATAGCTGCAATTCAACAAGCAATAGATCCAACTTTAAATTCTATGCGATTGATCTACTATCACACACACACAGAGGGGGTAATAGAGAGCTTCTCCTGTGACAGCTGGAAGCCAAATGGATTTGTCGATTGAGATCAGTAAGCGAAGGACACAATCTTGACACTGATCTACATTATTTCTTATGAGCTTTTGCTGTATAAAGCATAGAAATAATATTCTTTGGGGTCGCTGTGTCTGAACCATTGATATTTTTCTATTGGCCACTCAATGGAGTGGTATTACTGAATTCTGCGTGTATGTAGAACTCATAGATATACTCTTTATGAGCTATTTTGCAATTTTGCGTGACTTTGTGAGTGTTACAACACACTGAAATTGAATTGTGTGCGCCTTGTTAAGGATCCATAAGAAATAGGACTTCTATATTTCATCAATGCACATATCCTGTGAGCTGTTCATGTATAAAGTATAATAAAACAATTACGGCGTATTTGTTTCAGATTTAGGCACGTATCTGCAGGCCTTTTAATAAGGTGAGATTATTAAACACTGGGTTGGTTTCATTAACATGGGCATGAGGACTGTTTTGAATGAATATATCTTGCATGAGCGATTCCGTGACTTCACGTAACATTTTGTACATTCCACATTATACAGTAACTGAATTGGTGCACTGTATGAATGATTTGTTGTATAGACGATCTCCATATATTATCACAATACATTTTTGCCCCGTCTTTAATGCTGTACTTTTGTTTTTCAGCAGGAGTGTGACTACTTTCTCTGGTCCAGTAAATGATGTATATTGAAAATTAGTATTTCGGTGCTCTATCATTGAGTATAGATAGATGAAGCACCGGCAGTACTTGTCTACATATAAGTTGCATTTCCTATCGGAGTTATTCTAGGTGTTTACGAGGTACGTAATCCGTCATCGGAGCATGACAGTCTCCACAAGGAATATGGTGGTTTGACAGTACAAAGTATCATATGTACGTCACGTCCACACTCTGAAGCAGTACAGACTTTCTATAGCTGCGTTGATTGAATTCAGGTATTTAAGGTCTCCGCAACGTACATGGCGGTTTGACACAACAAGGCAAAGGCAGAATCTTTGATGGCCGTACATGGGTGAGTAACAAAGCCTGCTCTTTTACATGGCTGAGTGTTGTAGGTAGACACTATAAGTCTAGGTTATTATGAGTACCTCTGTGGAGTTTCTTGTGCTCCGCTGTTTGGTTTAAGGAGGTTTTTTTAGGAGTCCAAATGCGTATTGAACTCAGCATGATTATGTTGTTGATGATATGAAATCGCTATCTCGATTTAAGGCAGACAAGATGGAACGTACCGATGTACATAATAACTGTCTTGTGAAATGAGGTTTGATAAATTACAAATATATGCTTATTTTGTTTTATTTCAGCACTCTTAAGCAAAGCACAACACAGATGCTCTCTTGAATTGGTCCTGAATACTACAGGAATACTATTCACATGATGTATAATATGTGTTAAGGTTTGATGATGTTTTGGTGATGGTACACATTTTTACAGGTGTAGTAAAGTTGTTCATAATGCATTGGGAATCGTCTGTCTTTGTGATGTGCATCTCGCAGACCATTCTGGATACTTTTTGCTTGTTTCGATGTTTCAACTGTCCGATGTAATACTGGTCTAATGGGACATGCTGGTGCACTTTGTTTTCTTGAATCCACACTGTCCGGTGAAACAACGGTTGTACTTGGTACATTAGGTTTTCCAACACATCTTATCTGAAATGGGCTACTTACGTGTGTGGTGTTCGGTACGTCTGTTATTAGGTATGCACTAAGTCTATACAGCACATGAATAAAGGTGCATCCTATACACTATCATGTGTGTAAGAAATTATTACGTGCTGCTAAATATTGTCTCTATGTTATGTTATGTTATGTTATTTGTACACTTCTATAGCGCACGGCCACTCCACTGGAGTATCCCGGCGCTTTGACGAAGACTCCCAACCAAAGATGGGGAAAAAGAAAACATAACACCAAAAGGGCATACAGACATAAAAACAGCCTCAAAGATTACGGGAAGAGCCAAGTCTTAAGGGCCTTGCGGAAAGACAGAAGACTGGAAGTCTGTCTTAAAGAGATTGGAAGATCATTCCAAGCATGAGGGGCTAAATGCCGAAAAGACCGTCCTCCTACTCTTGCCCGTTTGATAGTGGGAACACTCATTTTTGATAGGGACGAGGATCTAAGAGATCTGAGAGGGGTATACCAAGACAGTCGTTTGGAGATATATTTGGGGCCTATGCCATGCAAGGCCTTGAAAGTCGTGGTCAGTGTTTTAAATAAAATCCTTTTTGCTACTGGTAGCCAATGCAATGTGGCGAGAAGATCCGTGGCTCTGGCTTTCCTTGGAAGGCCAAAAATGGCTCGGGCTGCAGAATTCTGGGCGATTTGCAGACGCCTGACCAGATATTTGGGAAGTCCCAAAAACAGAATGTTTGCGTAATCCAGCCTAGAGCAAATCAGTGCCTGGACAATAATTTTTCTGTGCTGGATAGAGACTAGGGGGAGAAATTTGCGAAGCATCCACAGGATGCCGAAACATTTCCCAGTGAGAGATGAAATATGTGGTCCGAAAGATAGCTTGTTGTCAATCACCACTCCCAGATTTTTGGCTTTCTCAGACGAGCTAGTGGGAGGAGACATATCTTTCGGCCACCAGGTTTTCCAATCGGGTTCAGATGTACAGCCAAAGAAGAGCAACTCCGACTTGTCGGCGTTGCACTTCAGCCCATGGCATCCAAACCACTCAAAAATAGCACTCAAACATCCGTTGACCTGGACACCATCAAACTGACCCTCTCTGTTACTTACAAAGAGGAGCTGGGTGTCATCAGCATAGCTGACAATCCGGGCGCCAAAAGACTCTGCCGTCTAATGATGGCATATGTGTCACTTTTAGATCTGGTCCTAACTTTGAAGTGGGGACTTTACAGCCATACCACGATGGACACTAATTACAGTATTACACCATGTAAATTAAAAATATAATTTATGCTAAAAGTATATAAGAAGATAATTAAACACATCCAATATCTTTAAAAAAAGCCCAGAGTCAATATACCAACCAGCCGGCAGGTAGTTCTATCTCTCACATATATTTAGTTCTCGATGACTAGCTACAGGGTTAATTATTACAAAATGGATAATCACAGCAGGTAGAAAGAATGAAACTAGGTGTTACTAAGAATCAGATCAGATTTTAGCAAATACCTTCGTTTGGACCACATAGCAAAGAGGAATTTCGAAATTACTGCAACATAAACTGGGTCAGTGTCAGATTTTAGGATCCTACAATAAAAAACGAAAGTTCCTAATGCCCAGGTTTCTACATAATTGTATAACCCATTTAGACCTAGCCTGTTTGTATGCCGAGCAGAAGAACAGTACATGAATTACTGTTTTTTCCTCCACTAGGCATCCAGGGCATATGCGATGGGTTGCACCCGCCCACTTATTGGTTATAGCGTAAAGCGGGAGTGTCCCATACCTGAATTGCAGAAACGACTTCTTTGCTAATGGCGGTTGTATTGAGTCTAACACCTGCTCAAATTGGTATTGTAATTTAAAATCCAAGAACCCGTATGTTATACTTGTTGGTTTAACTATCTGTAGTATACTAATCAATTTGAACTCTTTCATTGCATTAGCAGGATTCTTCAGGAGTGGTCCATAGGTCCTCCCTACCCATTGCACGGAAAGAATTCCTAACAAAGAACAGCCAGGGTATACTACCCCCAGTGATGACATTACCGCTTTTAATTCCTCCCTATAATAGCTCAGCTCTGGGGTACTCCACAGCCGTTGCCAATAGAGCAACGGAAGTGAGGAGATTAAAAATCCATAATTGGGAGGATATCCAAACCCATCCTTAGAGGTACTGGGGGTGTATTTTTGGAAGGGCCAGAAGATGTCTAATGAAATTGTTTTCAGTTAGGGTGAGGGCATTAGATGGACTGTGCCCCCACAATTCTGCCCCATATAAAGAGGCCGACCGAGCTTGTACTTTGTATATTTCCAACGGTGGGCTTATAACCTTTAGAACACAGCTCTTCTGGACTTTTAAAATTCCCCCGATTGCCTGGGTTAGCTTCAGGTTGGCCTTGTTTATTTGGGGACCCCACCCCATTTTATCATTTAAGGAGAGCCCCAGATAGTCAAAAATATGGCCCCGCTCCAGAGGCCTATCGTCCATCATTGGATGTGGGCAGTTAGTAGAATTGGCATTGAAGACCATGTATTTTGTTTTATTAATGTTTACCACAAGGTTTCTCTTCTTGCAAAACTGGCTAAATTCCTTTAACACTCGCTGCATCCCCATAGGTGATTTCGAGAGGAGCAGGGTGTCATCCGCAAACATTAGTGCAGGGAATTTACGGAATGCTATTTTGGGGGAGTCTATATCCTTGGCGGCAAGCAGATCTTCAATTAACCCATTTAGGAAGAGGAAAAAGAGGGTAGACACAAGCACACAACCCTGCGTCACACCCTTACCAACAGGGAAGGGAGCCGTTAATTGCCCATTCTTGCCATACATTACTCTAGCATATGTACCCTCGTGGAGGCGTTTGAAAAAAAGATATGGTGGGGCTCCCATGTCCAGCAGGATAACCCACAGCTGGTCATGGTCCACCATATCAAAGGCTGATTTTAAATCCACGAAGGTAAGATACAGGCTCCCACCTTCCAGGACTACATGTTTCCAGTAGATCAACTGGAGCCTAAACAGCTGGTCTACAGTTGAAGTTTTAACTCTAAAGCCTGCTTGCAATGGGGTTAAAATGTCACAGTCTTCCATCCAATCCTGTAATCTTCCTAGTAACACCCTTGCAACATTTTTTTCTGTAACGTCAATGAGGCTAATTGGCCTATAGTTAGCAGGTTCAAAGGGGGGACCCTTTTTTATAAATTGGGATAATCTCTGCACCAGCCCACGCAGGCGGGGCTGGGAGACGATGAAGAATTGCATTAAAAAGTAATAGAAGATATGGGGCCCACACTACCTGTTCATTTTTATAGAGGTCCCCAGGGATTCTATCTAATCCTGGTGCTTTGTTCGGTTTAAACTTGGCTAGGGCAGATAGTACCTCAGCCATAGTACATGGGGGTATATCCCATAAGGGTTCAGGGATAGGACAGCACACCATAGTCTCACTCACACTAGATCCAATAGACGGGCTTGAATATAGCTCCTTAAAATATAGATGCCAGGCTTCCTCATCAATGTTTGGCTCGATAGTGGTCCTACCCTCAATTTTTCCAGTGTGGACCAGGTTCCAAAAACCTCTACTATCTTTTGAATCCAAAGCCATCTTAATAGCCTGCCATCTATCTGCTTCCCATTCAGATTTTGCTTTTACATGTGTTTTCTTAAAAACAACCCTAGCTTCCCTAATGCACACACTGTCACCCCCTTGAGGGATGATACCAGGCTTCGCTTTGCTTCCCTACAATTCCTGCTATATCAGGGTTTTTTTTCACAACCAACGTTGGTCCTAGCAGGTCCACTGTTAAAAAAGAAATCCACCAGGATTGAGACCATGTCCTGGTGAATTTTCCCTAGGCCCCTATCGGGTCCTAAATTAGTAGGATTTTCAGATATAAGGCTTGCCTTCTCTAACAGGGGGATAATACTATTGTACGTTTTTGACATTATTTCCAGGGATTGATTTATTATAGCCCAACGAATATGTCTCCCTCCTTCAACAACAACTAAGTTATTTTGGAGGGGATTTTCAGAACCTCGGCCTATTCCTCCCATCTGGAAGTCTAGCAATGCGACCAGAGGATTATGGTCACTTTCAATGCGCGCATCAACGCTACACTCTGCCTCTTTATGCCAGATCTCTACACTAAGCAAAAGGTAATCAATTACTGATGCCTGGCCAGGTCTCTCAAAAGTAGGACGCCCTGGGTTATCACACGGAAACCGTCCATTGCAGGCCCTTAAAGAAAAGGTCAGGGTAAGGGAAGTTAATTGGAGGACAATTGATGTCCACCCTCTGATCGAATATATATTGGGAGCCGGGATTGACCAAATTGCGTCCTCATCACTAGTAATAGGTTTCAAAAGACCATTAAGGGGTTCAAAGTGGCAACTAAAATCCCCACCAATTAAAAAATACACATTCCCCGAAAGTGAGTTGAGAAGGCTTACCAAAGAATCTAACGTCTGGGAAATCCCACCATGCTGAACTGGCCCGGAATAAACGTTAATGATGGCTAGTTTCGGTAGATTTCTATGAGTCATATTTACATTTCGCCTTACCTCTGGACCAGCTGTATTACTCGTGCTAGCTACTTCATTCCTAGATGTTGTAGGGTCCATTGGGTTTGCAACAGAACCGAGGGTCGATGGAGAGTTAGTAACAGAGGATCCATTCTTCGCAAGTTCTGAAGCTTGGCCACAATACGCCATTTTATTTTAAATCATCCCAGAGTGGTCATTGTACGTTCTTCAAATTTTTCCAGCCGGTCTCCTCCGGTCTTCAACGGGCTCAAACGGGCCTGCCCTTGGTCCAGGCTTCGTCCGGCGCGCGCCCGCACGCGTCCTGTGCAGCGGGTGCCGCGAGGAGTTATGTAGGCGGAGGCAGGAGGGGCTAACGAGCCTCAGGTGTCAGGCGCGGGGCTCCTGGAGCCTGGAGTCCTCCCGCGAGTCCAGGTAAGGCAGAATCACCAGCAACACAGTCTCCCTTCAGCGAAGCAGCACCCGCACAGCAGGTGCCGCGAGGATTTATGTAGGCAGAGGCAGGAGGGGCTAACGAGCCTCAGGTGTCAGGCACGGGGCTTCTGGAGCCTGGAATCCTCCCACAAGTCCAGGTAAGGCAGAATCACCAGCAACACAGTCTCCCTTCAGCAAAGCGCCACCCGTGCAGCGGGTGCCGCGAGGAGTTATGTAGGCGGAGGCAGGAGGGGCTAACGAGCCTCAGGGGTCAGGCGCGGGGCTCCTGGAGCCTGGAGTCCTCCCGCGAGTCCAGGTAAGGAAGAATCACTAGCAACACAGTCTCCCTTCAGCGAAGCGGCAATCATATCCAGGCTTTCGTTACCTGAAACCATTGATGTCTAAAAATTATGTTAATATTTGCACTATACATGATAACTTACATGTGAAGTGTGCATGCAAATGTGTTCTATCATTTAACAGAAGCACAGCCCTATAAGAATTGCACGGATAAGTGTGCTTTTATAAACTGTTCATGTTCATACCCGTCATGTCAATTATATGTATAGACATATGTGTTTATCGTGTTAAATTCTTGAAGGAAATGAATCTGTGTCAACATAATAATGACTCAGGATTTGAGACTACGTTACAAATGTTTTTATGTGTTTCCTTTGTGTGTATCATATGTGTATGTGGAATGTATTATGTCAAATGTGTTCACAGTGTTGTTTTGTTACGTCTACAGCCCTGAAGAAGCCCGAAGTGTGGGCGAAATGCGTTGGCTGTATTGCAAAATGTGCAACTGTAGTGCTGAGAAATGAATAAAAGAAACTAAGAATACAAAAAGAACAAATGCCTCTGTCATTGTGATTTCGCTGTTATGCGGACTACCCCAAAGATACTGTTTGAATATCTCCATTTATGTGCCTCTCTTATCTTTGTTCACATGTTGTTATATTAAGGACCATTAATGGTGGCTGGTTCTCAGAGGTGGGCATTATTTGGAGATGTAATATTAATTAGCTATGGTTTCTAGTACATTTAAAAACACAGGTAGTGGTGCTGCGTTCTGGATACCCTGCCAACAGTAGTTATTTAGTTTGCACATGCAAGGCTACTACAGCACACAAAATAAAGGTTACAATAAACACAGATTTTAGTATTTCTTTTGGAAGTTCTACAGATTTTATGAAAGCAGATCCCTTATTTTTGAAGTTCAAAAACCCAAAACGTATGGAACCAAAATACCATGGAATAAGTATTGTCTGACAAAAATATTGTTTCTTAAATATTGTTTTCAAAATGATTGCCCATTGAAGCTAAAAATAGAAAAGCTACAACCATAAATATGATATATTTATGTCAAATGATATTTTGTAAAACATATTCTAACAAACCCCCATACCAAATTTAATATAAGCACCTTCTACGTGTGCCTCACAAGCCACCGCAGTTTGGAGCAACTGGTTGGTTCTCAACATAAGGGACATCAGCCTAATAAGACTGGCATGGGATGGCCATGGAATGTGTGATAGGTAGCTTGCGGATCCACAATACTTATGCTGAACTAGGAATCTTTCAGTTTTCACCTTTGTATTAAAAATCTTCAGGAGGCTTTACATCTTGTATTTTGCTTTACGTGTGAGTTATTATCTTAGGGTGCTGTGTTACCCTCGTCTGTGTATTTTCTGGGGAAGACATTTGGCAGAAACTGGCAACAAACACCACTCAAGGTGAAGCTACCTTTGAAGCAATAAAGACATTTAGTCACAAGTGTCATTTTTTATAGAATCCTTGGTACTAGGCGATGTCAGGGTGTCTGCAATGCAGAGGAAACTGTCGGTAACTGGAAGAATGGTGGAGTCATTGCTATGATATGGAGCCTTGAAATAGAAAACCTTATTTCCATTCCCTACATTACCGATTAAACCTCAGCTGCAGAGGCTTTAAGAACAGCTTTGATCAATATGTACTCGAAAAGCAAAGACATTACTTTTGCCTACATTACTTGACCTATTCACTACATGTTAATATACTTTGATATACTCTTTAAAACAGAACCCTAGCTTACGGGTAACTTTATTTCAGTACAGGCAGAGCTGAGACTTATTGAGTGTTGCATAATAAAAGCGTATCAAACTCTGAAAGAAGAGTAGAAGGGGCTATATTTCATTGGGCCTCATTACATGTTTCCTCCCTTAGCATTAACCCCTTAAGTGCTGCATCCGTGCGTTGGCCGACGGCAGCACTACCTCCCCAGTGCTGCGCACGACCATTGGACGTCCATTCAGCACTGGTTCCAATGGACAGCGCAGCACTGGGGAGGAATGTTTAATAGCATCTATGAGGTTAAGAGCATTAGGCATCTAGAGAAGCGGAGGCTGAACATGAACCAGAGGAAGATGGACACTTTCTCTTGAACTTTGTATTGACTGCTACTATTTGTACCTTTAGAACTGGCAGGACAGTGACATTCCTGGCTGTTTTACCACTACCTATTGGCAGATCCATTTGGGTATCCAGTAGTGTGTCAGTGTGGGAACTACTACATTCTCGGTATGCCCTGACTCCGAGTTCACCGGCATTGATAGTAGTTCCTCTCCTACCCACCATGCAACCAAGTTCCTTACCCTACAAACTCTGAGTCCCAAGGGTTATTTGGCCGTCATCTCGACCTATTCAGTTTGTGAATTAAATACTTTGCTACCTACTGGTTCCTCAGTCCCTACAACAGTCCCATCCAAGCCATCACCAGCCCATCTCGACCTATTCAGTTTGTGAATTAAATACTTTGCTACCTACTGGTTCCTCGGTCCCAACAACAGTCCCATCCAAGCCATCACCAGTCCATATTGGCACTCCCATGAAAGGAGTTATAAGAGACCACACGAAGGAAATAACGAGCCAACTCTGGCCAGAAATCCACACTTGATGTGCTGAATGGCAGTGAGAGTGAAAAGCAGATCTCTTGTTGGTCGTCTGCTGGAGTAGATACTTGTCTACATGACCTCTGAATACTAAGCATGAAGGCCATGTTGAAGTCGGGCATGGCGCACAATGCCTTCATTGAACTTGTAATTTCTTGTCAATCACTTAAACAAATGTGGCGTTACTCCTCTATGTTATGACTGGTAGAGCAAAGAACGTTTTTATGCATTTGGGAAACTTTTGATGTGAGCTCCATACAGCCTGACAACTATGAACCAAAGGGTCTTTCTAAGTGCCACTTCTTGCACCTGGTAACTCAGTTCACCTTCCTGTGCACTGCCCAAGTTCAGAATATTGGCCTGCCAGCCTCTAAAACTGCTTGTTGCCTTATATCTGTTATCATGTAAGTCAAATGACAATTAAGTGCAATGAGACCATAAGTGAAAAGAATGACTAAACTAATCCTTAATTCTTTACCGCCACCCCTGGCTGTCTGCCATACACTTTGGGCATCATTATAATGCAGGACGGTCAGACTACCGCCTGCTATTCCGGTGGTCGGGAGACCGCCCGACGAGCATGTGCCGGTTCGACTGCCGTATTTGGATCTGACCGCCGGGTTGGCAGTCAGAAAGTCAGCGGACCCACCGCAGCAGCATGGCTCAGACATATAGAAGGACTGCAGCAGATGCCGCCACAGTGCAGCCCCTTCTGCTCGTCTGCGCACCGTGTGGGATGAACCTTGTTGTGCATGGCACACAGTGCACGGAGGTGGATGGTAGAAGTTCATGGGCCCCCGGGGCCACTTTTGAGTGGCCCTGATGGAGAGGGGTCCAGTTTGGGGCCCTCCATATCCCTTTCCCACCATGAAAAGGCTGTCAGAAAGGGATATTGTAATCCCAATGGCTGGGTGTAGCCTTGGCACGGCCGCCATGTTAGGACGCTGCTCCGACTGCTGACCTTTCGAGATCTCTGATCCTGGCAGATGCGGCGGTACTGCATCTGACAGCTGTGGGTCCGATCACCTGCGTCATAATGCAGTGGTCGGACCGAAGGGATTTCGGCAGTCGGACCACCACCGATGGCCTGTCGATGATCTAACCACCTGACATCCCAAACCGGCACTCTGTTCACTGACACCCTCTTGGTATGCATATTTTCTTTATACCACTACTTTATGTGCACCTTCATAATATCTGTTTACTAACAGTCCAGCACCATTTACGACTCCACATGAGGCTAGATACTACACTGCTTGTGCATAGTGGTTGCCTGAAAGTTTAACTCCACCCTAAAATACACAACACTGCATGTAGCAAATAGCCTTTTTCAAGCCATGAATCATCTCTGCAACCATAGCATTATTTATCTGCCTCCTGAGAAAACCACAATCTCTGCTTGATTTTGAAGACTGGATGGTCCAGACTACCCCTTTTTTCTCGGGTCTTAGCATATGTCTCTCAGCATAAACTCTGATAACATGTCTACTGTGATGCACTATCATAAAATCCTTTTTGAATGCGTTGGAAGACATCACAGCTGAGGTCTCCAAAGAAGGTAAATCCAGATGTCCTGAAATCATGACCCTCAAAACAGACTTAAATTTGAAGACAAAACGTCTGAGTGCAGTGGAAGATCGGATGAGTCATGAAAATGACTGGGCCCAGTTCCATAAGCACAATGGTCAGCTGGAGGACAGAAGCAGATACCTGGCCAGATCTAGAATTTAGTGGACAAGTACTCCCTCACACATGTGAAGGAGTACCTTGTCTGCCAAACCTTTAGTCCTAGTGCTTAATTAGTGTTGGGTGGACCATCAGCTTTACGGTGGTGGTGGCCATGTTGGGTTGAGCAGACTAAAGCTTCCTCTGATGACCTGGCCATCAGAGTAAGGGCATCAGACTATCTACCTTATTTACGGCCAATGGTCTAATGTCCTTTATTTATATTCATCACCATCAGGAATAACATGGCAGTGATTAACAGAAACATTAAAATAATGACCTCCCCACACCAAGAGAGAAACATCGTTTGGGTCTGGAGAATATTAGTTATTTGTTTTTCAAAAACAAACTTCCAAATATGGAGTTTGTTTTGAAATATAAAAAGTTTGCGGGGCTACTGTCAAAATCGAATGCAGCTTTCACCTGAACTTTCGGTACCTTCAGAGAAGGTGCAGTGACAGTGGTCCTTCTGACGGCACAGAAATTACTCCTGGACTGGTGGTGATCTCTAAATATGCCAGTATTCGGTCCATCTGGGGGGTGGATTTATTATCCTCTGCCACCGTGACAGACTGAGTAAGGTCTGCCATAACTTAAACAAACCAATAATGCTCCCAATATTTCTATCAGACGATTTCCACCAAAAACTAGATAAAATGTGCTCCAGATTTCTGTGGCGTGACAAAAAGGCTACAATAAGCCTGAAAAAACTAAGAAGACCCAAAAACCAGGGGGGTAAATCTTGCAGTCTTCAAAACATTCCAACTGGCATTCCTGGCCAAGCAGGGCACGCACTGGATAGAGCAAATTACAGATTACGTACAAGTCTGGGTACACTTAGAAAGAGCAATACTAAAAAATCTCAACCCACTTGCCCTTCTCACTGCCAGCGCACACCCACACGCGGGCGATCCAATAATGAAAAACACTAAGGTAGCACTGCTGAAGCTAGACAAAAAGTGGGAGGTGAACATTAAGGACTCTAAGGCTGAATCCCTATGGGCGAACAACAATATAAAATACAAGGGCAAACAACTCTATTTCGACAACTGGATAGAAGGGCATCTCACACACATACCAGCTGGAAACAAACTCCACACCACTAACCTTCGCCAACCTAAAAACATCCCTCCAACTTGAAGACTCAGACCTATGCAGGTTCCTAAAGATCAAAACATCCCTGACAAAATCCAAAATATCTAACTCGAAGCCTTCAATACTCCAATATGTTGCAAATATAAACAGACTAAGGCATCAGGTCTCACGCATATATAAAACGCTCACTGCGCAAAAATCCAACATCAACGAAGAGACAGAGAAATATTGGAACACCCACATACACCCACCACTGAACGACCGGGAGTGGAGCACTCTATGGTCATCATCCATGCAAGCCAAGATCACCCCAGCTTTGGCGCAGACCAAACTATGGCTCTTACTCAAAACATTCTGGACCCCAGAACGTTTACACAAGCTAGGACTCAGGGACAACCACACATGCTGGAACTGCAACACCGCTAAGGGTGACCTGGAACACCTGATCTTCCTGTGCCCGACTCTCAAGTGGTTTTGGGGGAGGGTCTTTGACTTTATAGACAAGGTGTTTAAATGTAGAATAACAAGGGACTACCCCTCGATCATCACAGCCTCCATCCGAACCGACCTCCCCTCAGAGGGAGAAAGAGATCTCCTGGACCTTCTCCTAACCACTGCAGTCAAGCTGGTCCTCTCAAACTGGAAAGACACCTCAAAAGTGGCTTACAACGGTTGGCTCACCTGGGTCACCTACCTAAGGCTAGCCGACTCACTCACGATAAGATACTCACCCTGGAAGAACACCTCCAGAGACCTATGGAAATCGTTGGACAAGTGCCTTTATCCTTTGACCCACTCTGACACACTAACATTCTAAATGATAGACTAGCCAGAAGAAATGTACTCCACTGCCACAATGATACCTGTATGTTGCCAGGCCGAAGCCATAATTCCTCTCTCTCTTTACTTATTCACATCTTTCTCTTTCTCTCCTTCTACATTACTCCTACTAGCAACAAAAGGGGGCCTGCCAAGAAAATTTACCATGTACGACTCACCTTGTATCCTCACCGGCGGACTTCCCAAAATGAAGTAAACCCTGTTTCACTGTATGTATATGTATTAAAGACCATAAATAAAAATAAAAAAAATAAAAAATGACTACCATATCTGTTATCCCAAGATTTAAACTACAGAGGGTTGATATGATATGCTTATGAAACAGAGCTAAGAAAAACACACTGCACCCCCCTAATCACTACCAGCTTTGCACATCATCAAGTGATGTCAGGAATTCTGGGCCTCATATCTAAATAGGTCATAATGTTCATATTTCTATTGACTTTTCCCATAACACATACTTATGTAATAAACAATTCTGGTCCTCGGCTTGTTCCTAAACGAATGGGACTTGTAGTACACCTAGGTGGGGCCTGACATGATCATAAATGTATAGGAAAAAAGATTACACTGATCCATGTGAAGTAGAAGAGTTTCTAGAATCCCTCTAACTGCCGAACACTGAAACAACTTAGACCCAAAGCAAAAAAACATAGATGGCCATCCTCCTCACTCAATTGTCAAGGAAGACGTACGGAAACTCAGAGGAGAATGGACAAGGATGATCAGGAAAGTGAAGGTACTGAAAATACATCGTCCCCATTGAAAGGAAAAGGACTTTTTTCCCATGCCCCTCTCTAGAATGCCCCAACATAATTGAGCTTCTCAACAGTTTCTTAAAAATGCTGGGTCTGATTCACAATGGTACTTACAATTAATACATTTCGGCTGCAGTGCGGGGATTCCACCCTGTGTGGAGAATCTGCACTCATAACTTTACGGATCGTAAGTCCCTTTGTAAATCGGGCACACTGTCTATACCAGATCATTTATACAATGTGATATCTTTATGGCTGCATCTTGTCAGATGCCTATACACTATCCTTTTGCAACCGCATCGCCCCACCCCTTCCATAACTAGGTAGTATTTAAGGCTTTAGATCATAATCTTTATTCTCTGAATGCTACCTCTTATTGGCCACTCTCATCACAGTTTGGTTCCTATTTATACAATCTTTTTCCCCTATTATGGGGTTAAATATGGTGGAAGAATGCACAGCCTGCCTACAGTCCAGGAAATGTAAGTGAACACATGCATCCTCTGGCATGTTTCTGAAAGCCAATTAGGTGAATAGAATGGCATAGCCTACATGCAGACTTTCTCGTGTATCTTTTAAAACATTTATCCTTACCTAATCCCTCCACCAAAAATCCTGCAATCTCTTACACATCCCTTCCTCTCCCCTTTACTACCCTTGGTGATAAGCAACTGTGTACCCAGCTGTGTACCATTATATTCAATGACCTTCATTGGTAGACAGAATCAGAATTGGAAACATCTCAACCCAACCAAAACATGTTCTCAAGCTTCCATCAACCTTCTCTGCTCCAGCCCCATGCTGCTACACTGGGGAATTATGGTTGCAACATTTTGAGCTAAAGCACGTAGAACGCTTTAATTGAACTTTAGCAAACACTTTTATTATACAAAAATGAACTCAAATTCATGACATTGCACTTAAACAGGAGGTAAATAGCTCCCCGTTAGAAACTGAGAAACTAAAAAGAGACTGGGTCGAAAATATAGTTAGCAATAGAAGAGGTACCCCGACCTCCCTTCGTGGAAGGGCAACTGCCTCGGGCACTTTGAAAAGTGAGATTTCACTGCGTTTTGACAAATCGCTTCCAATAAGGACACAAAAGATGTAGACAGATACAGAGAGCTGCTTTATCATTACGATAAAAGACAAGCGAGTTTCTAAACTAGACCAGTGCTCGATACATGTCCTAGAAAATCTAAAGTATGCCTTCATAGATGATTTGTTATGATTGTTTATAAGTGTTTGGCAGAACCCGAGTCATTGTGGAAGGTGGTTGGAAAGAAATGAAACTCCAGATCATGTATTGGTCTGTGAAGCCACATATTGCCAATAAAGCAAACATGGCGTACTGAAAGACGTGATAAACCATCATGCTTTGCTGGCAGTCAGGAGATTGACATTCCCATGCAAAAGAGATTATACATTTGTCACGTGTCTCTGTAGCTCTTTTTTCAAGGATAGACTTTTCCCTTTTTGGGGTTTTAAGATCCCAGATTTTCCTTCTCCCCAAGATGGAATATCAGACCACTCCCAAGAACTGCTTTGTCTTAATCTGGGGCATAACGTAAAAGATGGCTAGATACTGACAGAATGTGTGTAAGAATAGGGGTACCGCTGAAACAGGTTCCTAAATCAGGGAAAATATCTAAATTGTAAATATCATCATTTAGGAACGAAATCTATGAAGTGGACCTAGGCATGGATGCTATATGTTGGATACATGTCATCAATTATGTCTGTGTCAACCAATTATGTTTTAATATCTTAATATCTTTTTATTTGGACTTGTATAAATATATATAGAGTCCAATAAATACAGAATAATCAAAAAATAATTAACAGTTTGTTTTCAATAAAATTCATGCATAGTGGAGAAGTGTGGCTCAATGGTTAGAGCGGCAGACCCTAATGCAGAAGTCTGGCCGGGGCCAGGGTTCAATTCCTGCCTCGGCGGGTCTTGGGCTCAATTTCCTCTGACCTGATAATTCTCGCCTCTGTGCCTATTCTAACCATGAGTCCCACTCTGCAACTCTGGGCAATAGCTTGCTTAATCTCCACAATGTCCCCAACAACTCAAGGATGCCTGGCCTCCACCTTGGGGGTGCCCAGGAGTGGACGCCTCACAGCGAAAGGCCAGGAAGGGTTCCTTAGTGGTATTCGTACAAAGCGCCGAGATGCCTCCGGTTAGTCGTTCGCTACACAAATAAGTATTTATCATTATTAATTTATTATTACAATAGAGTTGATAAACACATTGCAATTCAATTTGTTTATATCAAAATGTGCAAAAACACAACCATTCGGTTATTCAAATTTCTTAAGACACATAGTTGTATCATAAGGTACAATTGTAGGCATGGCTAGGAAATACGTTCCTACGCGCGTTTCGGCTGGGTGCCTTCATCAGGAAGCCAAGTTTTCATGAAAAAATGTAACCTATGAAAAAGACAGACTCTGATGCATGTATCACAAATTAGTATATATCTATAACAAGGACGGTCCTACATGATTTGATTAAAAATAGGAAAGCAAGAGGTTATGTGCTTAAATGCTAGAAGGGAATAAAAACATTTGTTGCAAGCCACTAAAATAATTTTATTTGAAATGAGCAGTAGATGCCCTGAATATGGTATGAGACCACCACCAGATGATGACGCAAACACAGGAAAGGGAAAAAGGAAAGAAAATGAGAAACAAAGCCAAACAGGGTGTGATAATAGAGGGGAAACTTACCTATTTTTAATCAAATCATGTAGGAAGGTCCTTGTTATAGTTTTTTTTTTGTTTTAAATTTTCAAAAACCTTTATTGGTCATATCCTTTGTCAAATACAGCCCGTAGCCTACAACCCGGAGGCCGGCAGCGAGAAGACCTCATATCAATAGTGCACTGACATGAAAGTCCACAGCCATTAAGCCGACAACCCGGGGTCCCGGCGGCGTTTTATTCTCGTATTATCATGCAACTATCAGTATATATTACAGACCCCGGGGAACACAGTCACTCCTACTCCTTATGGGCAACTAGACCCATCTCTCACCCCGAAGGTTATTTTTCAAACTTTATTTATTATGTTTGTCAGTATTCATCTCCAGTACATTAGATCCAGCAAGGTACAAAGTTACATTCTAAGCGCACCTGGCACGGAAGAATCCCCTTAACAATTCTAGCAATCGGTCACTTGCATAGCAGGAAGAAGGATATTGCAATCCCCGACTGCCCCTTGCGTATTCGCTGTGTAGGTAAAGGTTACTGAAATCAGATTGAACGCAATGAAACTCTCTCCACACCCTTCCACCACCCCCCACCCATCCCCCAACTCTCCACACCCATACCCCCCCCCCCGCTGCCGAGTCCGCAACCCCCCCTTGTGTGGTCTGGTGATCTACTGTATGGTCAAAAAGAAATTCCGAAACATTAAACCTAGGGTCTCTGCCAAGTGGTCCTCAAAATGGGTCACCATTTGTCTGATCGCCCTGAGGCTGCATCTCTCCCTGTCCCGAGTCTACCAGTTCAGAGTTAGTTGGAGCCAGAGGGGTATCCAGTCCAACCAACTCCCATCCTTGTTATAGTTATACACTAATTTGTGATACATGCATCAGAGTCTGTCTTTTTCATTCCTTAGGTTACATTTTTTCATGAAAACATGGCTTCCTGATGAAGGCACCCAGCCGAAATGCGCGTAGGAACGTATTTCCTAGCCATGCCTAAAATTGTACCTTATGATACGACAACTATGTGTCTTAAGAAATTTGAATAACTGAATCGTTGTGTTTTTGCACATTTTGATGTAAACAAATTGAATTGCATTGTGGCTATCAACTCTTGTCTCACAGCTATGGATGAATTTCATTGAAAACAAACTGTTAATTATTTTTTGATTATTCTGTATTTATTGCACTCTATATATGTTTATAAAAGTCCAAATAAAAAGATATTAAAACATAATTGGTTGACACAGACGTAATTGATGACATGTATCCAACATATAGTGTAGTGTAGTTCCTATTTTCCCTATAGGCCCTGCGCATTGGAATAACATAAACAGCAGTGTAGACGTAGGAGTGCGGTCTTCTAGGTCTCTACTGACTATGTTAGACTTAATTTAGGTTTGCGCCAGCTAGCTCAGAGGTCACTGGAAACTTTCTTGACTGAATAGGAAGTGATCAGCTTCCCTGGCTCAGATGAGAAGGGATTCAGCTTCCGACAACTGCATTAACATGACAACTTTGCTCCTCAGAATGAGAGTCAATCTCTAGAGTCTTGTGAAACAATAGACAGCTATTTCACTCAGTCAGGTGTGCAGATTTACTTTCACCAGGATGCAGAGAATAGAGAGACGGGCGTTTTCAATAAAAGGTATTATTTATTGAGCAGTCTTCCTTCTCATGCAAGAGAAATGAATTGCCACAATTGCAAGACTTGTTATTATGAAAAGTGCGTACAGTAAAAGGAGTATTATGAAATAATACTGTAAAAGCATTGATATGGTTTCTTAGCCATAAGATAGTTAAAATGAATAAAATATATATACATTCATATATACATTGGCTAACGACCTCAACTGGTGCTTCTAACTTCGCCTACCCCAGTGTACCTGACCTAAGCCTAATACAAGGGAGGGAGTAAGTAGTAATTTAAGTTAAGTTGGTTTTGCCAAGAGTTTGCTTCAAGAATTCTCTCTAAGGGTTTAGTCAGCACCGTACCTCTGGAATAGAATACAGGAGGTCTGGTATCTCCTCTCAGGACCCGATATCCCAGTTACCCGCAAGGGTAGGCTGGAAACGCCGGAGCTGGATTTTCTCGGCAGGAGAAAAGACAGCGTCTTTCTCGGCGCGTCAAGGAGGAGGGGCAGCGTCCATGGGCTTCTCGCATCTGCTGGGCTCTGCAAGGGACAGCTGTTCTGCTCCAGTACTCACCACCGTGTGTTTGCTTAAGGCAACGTTGGTATATTTATACCTGAAAGGTGCCGAGTTTGCCATACGTTTTTGGACATAAGACGTCAATAAAGATGTCACTAAGAACTGGTCGTTCTTACAGTGCTCTCAGGAGTTCTATTACTAATCAAAACAAAGCAAGCGGGGCTTTCCCAGGTTGCTGGGGGGTTTGAGATGTCGAAAGAACTCGGTGTGTTATCTAGGAATCTAAGGAAGTGGCTTCTGCTGTGTCATGGACTGTCATGAGCTGCAGAGACGAGTTACTGAAATATGTCTCTGACTGTTATGCCATTATAGGGATATGTATTGATTATAGCCGTATAGGGGCATGAGGTCACAATATTGATCGGGATCCTAGATAAAACACAACACCCACTCCACAAATTTATGTCCATCAAATTACTAAAAACTAAAGCAATAAGAAGCACGTGTATTCATACCCACCCCAAAATGCATTTTGCGTTTAAAATGGTGTACTTGAAATACATGGAAATGAATTGGTACTGTACGTTATCAAGCATAGTAATCATTCAAAAATATTGCATATGTAATTATTTGAATGATTCTGCGAAGATTTACACATGAAAAAGTCTCTAAATACAGAAAAGAAGGGCGAGACTATTTCATCACATATAAATAGAATTTGCTGTAAAATGTGCTAGAGACTAAGGTAAATTGTTGTCTCTAGATCTACTAAAAATAGAAGCTCTGTTCTTTATGAATAGTTCTACTTTAAGCAAAGGATGAGTGCCAGGAAAAAAGTAAATATTTTGGAAAAATTTATTTCATGGTGAGCGGGGAAAAATAGTTCAAAACGCTTTTCAGTAGCTTTTTGTTTATCAAAGCCGAAGGCCGAATTCAAAGTTCATGGGAACGCTGTGTGCCGGAATGTTTTTCCAAAAAGTTATTGTTTCTGTTCTGGGGAGAACATCATTTCAGACAGGCCCACAAAGAATTGGTCTATATATTCAGGTGACAGTTCGACCAAGTTTGATAATGCTGTAACTTGGCAGTTGTGAGAATGATTGCTATCATCGATTTCAGGATCAGCAATGCTCACAGAAGGTCGTACCTGGGTGATGTTGCTTTCACTTTCTGCTTCACTGCCACCACCTAGTCGTAGTGCAGGAGTCTCAACGAATGTCGTCATCAGGATTGGTAACCGCTGGGGACAACACGATGCGTGAGCCGTTACTGGACTTAGCAAAGTATCGACGTCCATTGGTATTGCTGATGGTAGTGCAAGACAGGTGTCTAACACGCATTCCTCTCCGCATAGCATACATCGAAGCACAGGTAAAATGCAGGTCTGCCATATAGGTCTGAATGAAAGAAACCAGGTCATATTCAGATCTCATAGCCGGGCTATCCCAAGGACTTTAGTTATGCGGTCCCGGTAGCGTATTGCTAGGATCGTTTCTTCCATCCGTGCCGGAGTCATGTCTGCGTTTTGGTTTGCCATATCGGAGCAGGAGAGTCAAAAATAAAATACCTGCTACGAGCCCCAAAAGTAGTGGTACGCCGCCAAAAATCGAATGTACAAAATTTGGAAAGATACCCAGGACCGCTTCAAATGGTGTTAACAGTCCCGAAAAAAAATTCTTAAATACATTCGAGATACCACTGGCATTCGACATATTTAGTATTTGGCTGAGTATTTCTTTGAAATGCACCGGGCAATTTGTTGATAAAAGTGCATGTATCTCTGCCGCCGTCCTTGCAACTTGGAGATCATACGTCTCTTTTGATGATGAGATGGGCACTGTTGTCTGCAAAAGTACAGACTTCATTCTGCTTAAAGTATCAATTCGTATAGAAGAGATATTCAAATTAGGCCAAATCGGAACCAATGAGTCTCCAGGGCCGTTTGGATACAATGCTTGCATACAGCAAGTGACCATGGAACTCACGCTTAAGAGATATGATTTCCCTGGCACCAAGCCACAACAGCTGTGATCCGTTATTAGAATGTAAGTCCCGTTAGAAAGTTGCCTTAAGAATGGCTCTATTTGTGCTGCAGGTGTGCCATGTTGGTGGCATGAAAGGTTGTTTGAAGTACCCTGACAGGCCCCATGTAAGTTAATACCTTGGCACAAAAGTATACCGCTTAGTGAATGTTTACACTCATTACCACTAAGAAATACATTTTTGTTGTTGTCACTATAACATGCATGTGTATAAGGTAATTTCCATGATGACTTAATGTATCCTTTACCCAACTTTTCATACTGGCCTGCCGGTATATATTCAAGGCAATTTTTAAATTGGAAAGTTGTTATCGGAATTGTGATAATCCCGTGTATTATCCATTCAATGACAGGTCTTTCTGACATTGTCAATGGTAATCTCTCAAGTTTTTCGATGCTCAGGATAGTATAGTTTGCTCCTTTCTGTGCCAAACTGATTTGTTTATCAGTAAGGTTAAAGATGAAAAACAATGACGTTGTGTTGATTAAACGCCATGGCACATAGCCTGAACGAAGATTTTGCAACGTCCAGCCTAGCTGTACAATAGAACGTAATTGGGACTGGCCATGTTGTAACATTAGCAAGTCCTGGTCTATTATATCAATAGCAGATGATACAATACTGTCCAGTGAATATATTCTGGAGGACAGAGTCATTAACCCATTGTCCACAACAGAAAGTGATTTTTCCAAATTAATACGATCAATTTCTCGTATTTTCTCGGGTGTTTCAATTTGAGTTTCTTTCCAAGCCTCGTTGTATGCCGCATATATGCTGGCCACTATGAAACGTTTTTGAAGCTGTTTGCGTGGTCCCATAATGAAATCGCGCAAGTCAGCACCATCTTTAAGTAAAGATAAGTGTTGCTTAATTTGTGCCAGTGTGGATGTTTGTAGCCATTCAAGGCAGAGTTTCCCTACACTGTATGTTGTTACTATCCCTGGATGTTGACTCTGGGAGTGTCTAGGGTCTGGTCTGGACATTTTTAACCCCTGTATTTTGTTCAGGAATCTATCTTGATAGTTATTCGTGTCTGTAGGCCAGATTAACCACTTTTTCCAATCAGGATGTGTTCTGTTTTCATTTAAAATTTGGGATATGTCTATTTCAATATCCGTGGTTGCATTATGAGGTATTGGCTTTGGAATAGACGGTTTGTTAAGGTCTTTAATCTTAGCTAGGCCAAGACAGGTTGTTTGTTGAATTGTGTCATTCAAGAACATTATTTGCTCTAGGATCATGCAGGATCGAAATAATGCTTCTAGGCCTTGTACCTGCCAATCTTTTGTACCCCAGATGGTTTTTGTTTCAATGTTATTTTTCCAGAAATCAAAACCAAATGTAATCATTTTTTCATAAAATGCTTCTGAATATATTAATTTAGTATTTGTCAGCATGGTTTTCGTCCGTGTTTTTTCCAACAGTTTATAATAAAATGTTTCTGCATTACTCGTGTTAAACCCTGAGAAGTATTGGAATTTCCCATAGAATGTTTTTGAACTGCCTTTAGGTGGAGTAGCACAATGTTCCCATTGGTTATATTTAAAAGCATTTCTAGGTTGAGCAGATTTATGTAAATAGGGGTCTGCGTAATGTGAAAAACAGTACATCTGTTCATAATTAGATGAACCTTGTAAATAATCATGTTCTGTAAATTTTGCTGACAACACCAAATCTGACATCATATCATTTATACTTTTAAAGTCCCAATCAACAGAGATTGTACTTGGTTTTACAAAGTCACCTAATGAAACCTTAAACTGGTGAGGATATTTCAAGATCTCGACCGGGCCATATATTTCATAGTCTGTCTTGTCCCAAACTACCCCGCCGGGTATTGGAATGGCTGTGACATTTACTGATGATAGTTCTCTTTTCTTGACGTGAGATGATCTGTGAGGTTTCAGAACTAAGTTGATGTTCTGACTTGCTGTGTCCATTGAACTGTATTTTCCCTCAATGAATTTTCCCAAACAAAGTACCATGCTGAGCCAAAGCAGGAGGAAAAATACACCTAGCCCAATCCAAAATTCTAACCATGGAGAAATAAGATAGGTTTCTTTGAGTTGATGAATAAAATGAAGTACACAGAGGGATTTCTCAATGTGTCATCAATACAAAGATTCAGTCTGTCTTTTTTTGTTTGTCGACAGCGTTTCAACCCTTTATCCAAAACTAGGGTCTCCTCAGGACTATGATAACCTCATCTTAAGTTCCTGCTATTGTTTGTGGCTGCAAGCTGTCTATGGCCATGATCTGCAGGTGCAGAAGCTGGGAGAGTCATTAATGCTGTCAGTATTAATAACAAGGGGTGTGGTCGCTCCCTTCTCTCTATATTATAACCATGCTGACTATCTCACTCCACAATCTTATATCCAAAAGGATATAATTAATTGTGCTACAATGGGAGCCTCCTCTAAAAGTCGATAGGAGGAATGTATCCAATGGGGTGTGTCTACTGAATATCCTAAGTAATAGTGAGGTCCACCACCTTTAGAGCTGCTCTTGACTGAGGCCTTTTTGAGTAGGGCTGTGTCTGGGATACCCTACTTTAGGTTCCCATCTCTAGATAGACTAGCAGTGTGTCGGGTCTGGCACCCTCTTCCTATTGATTGAGACCCAGCGTTTGCTGCGGATGAACACTCAAATGGGGCTTGGACCCTTTTTACCTCAATCACAAAGTATTTGAAGCCAAAGTATGGGTGTCCTCCCATTAAAAATGAATCAAATTGTATCTATTCATTATTTGACATATGCTTCTCGGTAAGTGATTCCATGTTCTGGTAAGGGTGAAATGTCCAGTTTACTGTACCGTATTATATATGTAGATAGGCAAAACACATTTTACCCCATGGCTGATATGCCTGGGGCTTTCTCAAGGATCTGACAATAACAAATCCACTCATGTCTTCCTAGTGTCTTCCTTGGTCTAAGTATATCTTAGTCTTGGGTCAAATCCCTTTATCATCAGTAAGTATATTGGCATGGTGCTAGTGCACAATTTCTAGATAGGCCACTAGTGAAACAATTTGGCTCGAAGGAAAGGTTGAAGTCCCTACTAAAAGTACAAGGTGGCTACTTGCATACTCCCCCAAAACTATGTCCAGTAATTGTAACATTCTAGATTCCTGTCTGTAGCTGCTACTCCTGTTATAAATATTGATAATCAATAGTGGTCGTAAGTTCATCCTAGAGAAAATCAATCCTATGATATCAGGGGAATCCAGATGAAGTGGTGTGATTGAATAGGCTCGGGTGGCTCTAATCAAAACTAGTAGGCAACCTGAAGGGCGCCATGCACTGGACTTTTTTGCTAGGACATTATAACGTTTATAGCTGCAGGTATGTACTTGCTCTAATGGCCATGTTTCCTGAAAGAGGCATACATTGTGGTTATCAATAAAACTACCCCAATCGTTGTCCCCTAACTTGCTCCAAATTCCAGCAATATTTCAGCTAACAATGAGCGTCTTTGGTGATGAATGAGATGAAATGCGCAGTGGGACCTCAAAACTACCCCCCTGGAAACATTCTTAGATTCCAATGAGTGCAGGTGTGGTATCTAGCTTATGGCTAGTCAAGAGATCCGTGGTTTTTATAGTACCTGGCTGAAATAAAATTACATGCTCATGGGGCTCGCACTGTCTGTCTCACCACTATCACTTACCCTCGCTGGGCTCACCTTCTCAACACTAGTCCCAATGCTAGTAGGGCCCTTCTGGTAGGAATGAGTCAATCCACCTCGATTAAAAGAGAGGGAGATTTAGGTGGCACAGTATTTCCCCATAGGACAGACCATGCTTACTGCAACCCATTTTGGTGGAAGTCAACTGCAGAATACAAAGCAGGCCCACTCCTACCCCTCAGGTGACGATAAAATAAACCCAAGGGGTGGAGCAAAATGTTGGGTCCTATCTGTTTCTGGTCTGGACAGTGGGTAAGTATGTGGCGGAAAAAGGGCAGGTCTCTAAAGGTAATAACAACACAATCACCCCTGAATAACTTGGGTAGTGGCCCCAACCACAAGACTCTCCTGACCATCAATATGTGCCTGGCATCTTGAGAGAACTAGCCAGCATGAATACATAGCCAATATAGCGTTGTATTCCTTAGTTGCACAAATGTTTTCTCTATTTCCTCTGCTAGACATGTCATATTAGATAATATGGCAATGTGGGGGCAGGCGTTAGGAGGCAGGTTCAATGTAACTAGCACACACCTCTGCCCCAGGGCCCTGGATGAGCAAGATACTTTTCTCGACCCTCCGCACCCCTCCTCGACACCCGCCAATTAGACAGATCGGAAATGTTCGGCTCCTCCCTGTACACTGGATGGACGTTTAGGGTTCATGCGAAGTGGGCATGAGCTGTGGGGGAGCTGCTGGCACGTGGTTTCCAGTCCAGGGAAGACATGGCTTGGCAGTTCAGGCTGGACTGTTCCCATGAGGCACAGGGTCAGACTGATTTGCATATGGCCATGTCTGAACTGGGGTGGCAGAGTGGGCTAAAGAACGGTGATGGATTAAACCCAGATCAGTTGACTGGGGGTGAGTGCTTGTATTGTCAAGGCTCCGTCCATCATTTCCTTTGGTTTTTCTTTGTTCGCCATAAGTTGGCAGGGTATGCTCAGACGTGAGTCCTTTGCTCACTTTGCCACTGGATTCAAGCAAGCCGGGCTGAAAACGGCTGAAATGCCAGAAACCGGTCCTTGGTAGCTTGTTTCCGGTCCAGTGAAGGCATGGCTTGGCAGTTCGGGCTGGACTGTTCCCATGAGGCACATGGTCAGACTGATTTGCATATGGCCATGTCTGAATTGGGGTGGCAGAGTGGGCTAAAGAACGGTGATGGATTAAACCCTTTTGATTTTCATTTATTTCTGATTTGAAATCATTGTATTATCTTTCAGCAGTGTAGACATATTTTGAGATATATATTAGGAACATATAAGACGCCTCCTTGTATATCCCAAATGCATTTTTTCTGTACCCTATTTGTATTGTCGATTTAATTTCTCTGTCATAAAGAAAATAACAATCTTTTTTGATACTAATAACCTGGTTATTGTTTTTCTTTCACCTCTTTAATGTGTTAGTGTGGCAACACTTCTGATGTGTGAAATTGCATTCAGCCACTATTTTTTAGTAGTCCCTCTGGCGCTGTAACTAAGAATTCTTAGCAAAATAAATCCCTTGCTCGCCCGCTTTTCTGAAACGTGTTAATTGCCCAAGCCTGCAAGGGTATATTGGGTTGCTCACCCCTTCATAACTTGATTTGCATAAGGCCATGTCTGAACTGGGGTGGCAGTGTGGGCTAAAGAACGGTGATGGATTAAACCCAGATCAGTTGACTGGGGGTGAGTGCTTGTATTGTCAAGGCTCCGTCCATCATTTCCTTTGGTTTGTCTTTGTTCGCCATAAGTTGGCAGGGTATGCTCAGACGGCACAGGGTCAGACTGATTTGCATATGGCCATGTCTGAACTGGGGTGGCAGAGTGGGCTAAAGAACGGTGATGGATTAAACCCAGATCAGTTGACTGGGGGTGAGTGCTTGTATTGTCAAGGCTCCATCCATCATTTCCTTTGGTTTTTCTATATTAGAAAATATGGCAATGTGGGGGCAGGCGTCAGGAGGCAGGTTCAATGTAACTAGCACACACCTCTGCCCCCGGGCCCTGGATGAGCAAGATACTTTTCTCGTCCCTCCGCACCACTCCTGGACACCCGCCAATTAGACAGATTGGAAATGTTCGGCTCCTCCTTGTACACTGGATGGACGTTTAGGGTTCATGTCAAGTGGACATGAGCTGTGGGGCAGTTGCTGGCACGCGGTCCCCCCCTTAGGGGAGGTAACCTTGATGGTAGGTGGCAAATTGGTTGAGTCAGGCATGTCCTGCTTGGGAGTCACTGCATATGTCATACTCTTTATTGCTGGCTCAATCACACCCAGGTGCTGGTAGATGGGCTCTAAACTCTCCCACACCAATGCGATAAGTTTAATATACAGATCCTGAGTTCCTTCAGCCTCCACCTTCCCCTGGTTCACGGGACATAGTCTCTTGGCTTAAGAGATCGCAGCAGCACTTTCCCCTTTGCCCAATGTTTCTTTTGCGTTTCCAAGGCTAGTTAAGAGGAATGGCTCTCCTTCCACTTACTCAGTTGGAGCCACATACACAACGTGAGACTGGCTAGACTCAACTCTTGTGTTGGAACTAGGTGCTTTGGCTTATAATGAGGGCCCTGGCCTTGGACTGGTGGGGTACCTGGTCTTGCGGAGTATCAGCCCAGTGTTGGACGGAGCCAAAGAAAGTCAATGCTCCACCAATGCATTAGTTAACTAATCCCACTGCTTTCTTAATAAACCCATTCAGGGTGGGCCCAAGCTCAGCTACTTTCCACCTCCCCATGTCAGTCGATGACCACTATATTCAGTACACAGGTGCAATAGCAAACAGTTGCAGGAAAGACAGTACCTTTGTGCTGATCAAGTTGGAACAGCGCAGACTGCACTGCCAAGGGAGATGGCCTTGCCCTGACTCTTCCTGGCACTGACGGGTGCAGGATGGGCCTGCCCTTGTCCCGAGCTTTGCTCAGGCATGGCATGCGTGAGTCCCACACAACGGAAACCAGGGCAGCACTTTATAGCACAATGCTGTACTCCTGCCCGCACGAGGGATATCGGTGCTTCATGGCATTAGGGAGCCTGGAGCTTACAGTCCCCACAACCAGCTAGCAAAACAGTATCCATGTCACCACAAGTTATCCCATATCATTATTGGGCGACCTTTAAATATAACGATAATGACTTGGGGAAACAGTAGCACCCCTTTGGGCTAATAGTGTCTCATTGAATGGTATGTTCCACATGAACTCTCACCACCTATGGTTGCCCCTCTCCCTAGAGAAATAGTTATCTCATAAACTTGTGGAAATTTTAAATATATTCAGAGTTAGAACATCACTTGCCTCCGCTATGCTCTATGGAAAATCAAGTAGAACACAAGAAAGTGTTATAAAACTCCATGAAAGGTATTACAAAATTAAAAGGGCAAATTAGAAAGTTGACATTCTTGAAGTTTTGAATATTGTGAAAGAATTGTTTGCAGTCATTGAAGAACTTCAACTCCCCCTTCTACGACTACCTTGGATGATTTGGTGATTATCTGGAAATGTAATTTTAGACAAATCCCTCAAATGCCCCTGCTAGTAAAAATCAAGGGTTGGGCTACAGAAGTATAGCTACCATGGATGCCAATTTATAGAATGGAAGTGAGATAATACACTCTTTGACGACCTCCACACACTCTGATAACATCACAAGCATTGACTGCTTGCCCCACTCTGTGTCCCCAAAATGCCTTTTGTGTTGTCATAAGGGGCAGTGGGAGGTAAATTACTATAACCTACAGATGATAAACAGGTGTATCAAAGCCCTTTTTATTTTAGGTCCGGTCACTGACTTCTTAACCCACTGACCACAGTGGCTACCTCTTAGTGGCATATGTGACTGCTCCCATGACTGGTAATTTTTTGGAGTGTGACTTGGGAAAGGGAGATAAATGTTTCAAACGTGGCATGTCTGAGAATGGACACTGGATGAACAGCAACATGTAACATCCCAGTTCAGCAAAACCGGAAATTTTGATTGTCAATCAAATGACAAAGCTCTGGTCCACTGCATTTTGGTATACATCCATTGGGTGTTCCTCTATTCTGTTTGTCAAGTGTGGAATTTGGGTGTGATCATTTACACGTATTTATCTTTATGCCGACAAGTGGGAAGAGCAAAACACACAATGTGATGGACGGAATGTTGCACAATGGCAAAACATTCACCCCCAGTCACAGATCTGGGTTTAATCCAACGTTATTTTGCTCACCAAGCCACCCCAGTTCAGACATGGCCATATTCAAATCAGTCTTGACCCTGTGCCTCATGGGAACAGTCCAGACCGAACTGCCAAGCCATGTTTTCCCTGGACCGGAATCAAGCATCCTAGGACTGGTTTCTGGCTATCAGCAATCTTTAGCCGGGATAGCTTGACTCCAGTGGCGTAGTGAGCATGGGACCCACGTCTGGGCATACCCTTCCCACAAAGGGTGACCGGCAAAACACACAATATGATCGACGGAATGTTGCACAATGGGAAAACATTCACTTCAGTCAAAGATCTGGGTTTAATCCACCGTTATTTTGCTCACCAAGCCACCCCAGTTCAGACATGGCCATATTCAAATCAGTCTTGACCCTGTGCCTCATGGGAGCAGTCCAGACCGAACTGCCAAGCCATGTTTTCCCTGGACCGGAATCAAGCATCCGAGGACTGGTTTCTGGCTATCATCCGTCTTTAGCCAGGATAGCTTGACTCCAGTGGCGTAGTGAGCATGGGACCCACGTCTGGGCATACCCTTCCCACAAAGGTTGAACAGCAAAACACACAATATGATGGACGGAATGTTGCACAATGGGAAAACATTCACCCCCAGTCAAAGATCTGGGTTTAATCCATCGTTGTTTTGCTCACCAAGCCACCCCAGTTCAGACATGGCCATATTCAAATCAGTCTTGACCCTGTGCCTCATGGGAGCAGTCCAGACCGAACTGCCAAGCCATGTCTTCCCTGGAGCGTAATCAAGCATCCTAGGACCGGTTCCTGGCTATCAGCCGTCTTCTGCCAGGATAGCTTGACTCCAGTAGGAAGAGTCACAAGAAACGCTTCTTTCTACTCAAATTCTGAAACACTTCACGTGTTTATTGTTGTCCGAGAAGAAGACAGCAGTTAATGTATTTACAGCAATTTGTCTCGACTACTTCAGTGTGCTTAACTTGGTCTTCCCAATAGTCAGTTACAAGTTGAGAATTCTGCTCTCATTCTGATGAGATTGGGCATGTATGACCTTCCAAGTCCAAATGTACAATGCAAAAGGTGAAAAATTAGCGAGGAACCATGCTTGTGGTCATCAAGCTCAATAGATATGCACTGGGAATATTTTATGGTCTGAAAAAACTTCTGAAATGGTCATATTACAGATTAATCTAGGTGGGTATTGTCACTGATCCCGTTCTTCCTTTAGTGGCAGAAAAAATTGAATAAACTTGTTCTGTGCATTTGAAGTTCGGAAAAAAATATCCAAATTACATGAGCATTGACGACTTTGTGTTTCTCAATTTAATTTGCATAAATATGTAGTGCAAATTAACAGGTACCCAAAATAAAGAGTACTAACAAAATGACTTTATTCACATTTATATGAGTTACTTAGCAGGGGCAAAATTGGAAGCCTTGGAGCAGAGTGATATTGGGAGAACTTTGAGTTAAAACACTGTGGCAGGTTCCAGTACGATATCTGATGAACAAGTGTATTATAGGTGTGTATTATAGGTGAAAATATAACTTGTAAAGCACTTGGTTTTGGAATGGATGGAACAATACAAAAGGAAGTAAGCAAACGAATTAAACAGATGATTCAGTAAAATGTTGGGGTAAAAAATATAGTTTTATGAAAACGCAGGTTTTCTTTGGTTTTTTTAACCTAGGAAAACTTACACCTCAACAATGGAATAGTACATTGAAATGACACTGAGTCAAGTAAAACTATGCAGATGAAGATGAAATATGGGAATAAGGAATTTAAGAAGCATGTGTTTAGGTATTTTTTAAAAGAATAAGTGGTAATAATCAGAAACTACCTTCGGAATAAGCAAAAAAAAAACATATAAAGGACAAATTATTCTCAAAAGGTATTTGCCATGTGGATTATCAAAATGAATGTCAAACACATTTTTGTAGCACGTTTTTAGCTCCAATAAAGGGTAGATATTTGCTTATAGTTGGTCTTTTTGACAGAATAATTTTGTGACTCACATTTCTGATACAGATAGTTTACATCGATATGGAACATCCTACAGTTTCATCAAAAGAGTCCCCCGAGGGAGAATTTAAGGGAATCAAAACCAGAAGATTTCTGAAGAATGAGATATGATCTGCACAGACACCAAAAGGAGCAACTGTGCTGATGTGCTTTGATGTTCGCAGGCCTAACTAGTTCTTCCTGCAGATCTGTGGTGTATCTGTTGTATGTGTTTTTACCAGACAGGTCCAGGCCCTCCCATCACCACCTTTCATTGGCGGCTCCTCCACTAAGGCGGAGGAAGTTGCCCCACTGATCACTGAGCAGTGGAAAAGAAAATGATAATAAGAAGACGTTATTATCATTTTATTTTCCTTTGTGACTCGGGCGGGCGGGCTGGCTTGCACTCCCTCCCTACATGCGCATGACACTTTGACCGGCCAAACAGTCATGCGTAGTTGCAATGTTCTCCATGGGGCTGTGTTGCACCGCCCCATGGAGAACATGCCCAATCTCCCCAGGCACTGCCTGAGTAGCCAAACAGTCCACTCAGACCAATTATGACGCTGCTCCTGCAGCGTCATGATTGGCTGGCAGAGTCAGGTAGCCTGGGTGCTTCAGGTGCAGGCTGCAGGCAGCAGCAGGCAAGAGGGCAAGAAGACAGAGCAGAGGCATGCGACGGAGGCGGCGGCAAAGCAGGTAAGTTTATTTTTTTCATCTTTTCATCCCTTCCCCCCCGCCTCACCATCCCCGTTCAGAGGCAGCCACCACTGCCGCCTGGACAACTCTCTCCGTCTCCCAGTGGTGCACTAGTTTGCTTAACAATAACTGGGATGTTTTGCTTTGTGATCTTGCTAAAACACTGCAATCTGCCAGCTGCCCATACCGTGAGTTGTGGTTCTTTGTTAGTTTTGCAATCCTTGCTTTTTTTGTCTAGCTGATTAATTTGTCCCAAACCAATGATTTTCTTAACAAATGGATGTTAATACAAATAATACAAATGTGAGGAGTGAAGCATCTTGATGCAACAGTTTCGGGCAGTGGTTCTTGGCCTGTGGTCCAAGGACCCATGGAGGTCCGTGAATGATTTACAAATATAAATAATATTACAATTACTGAATCAAAATGAATGAAGCGTATGCAAATAAAGAAGAAAAAAATGACAATTTGAAAACGTTTTCTATATTTTATTGTAAATTACACAACCTATTTGAATATTTAAGCATGTGTTTGGTGTATGCTTGTCTTTGTACTTTTGTGTATCGTTTTGCTGTCCAAATCATAGAAATCGCTCAGGCCGGGTGTCCCCAGATTCCAGTAATTATTCATTGGGAGTCCACATGAGTGGAAAGGTTAAGAACGTCTGCTCTAGAGGGTTACATTCAGGGCAAAACAAGGTCGTAATCTGCCTTGTCTGCCTGTGGGCTGGTAAAATCCGTCCTGCCCTAGTGACATCAATCCCTGTAGCTGCTCGGCTGCTTGCTCTGCCCGCTGCAGCAGCCCTACTGTCGTTATTTACGCCATTTCTGGATTTTCAGGGGAATGGAAAATAAATAAATAAAAGTGCAAGGCCCATTAAAATCGGAGCCTGTCCAGAACATAAACGCGTCTGACACCAGTCGTTGTTGGCACCGCTCCCACCCAGGGGCCAGCGGGGCAGAGCGAGCATTAAATGTCACTCTTTACTCCGGCCCCCCTACTACGCTTTTCCTAAACTGTTTGGTAGGCACACTTGTCATATAAATCCAGATATAATTCTCTCTTTTTCTGTACAGGTAAAGAAAATAAACGTGTAAAGGCAGTTACTGGGAGGCAGGCTTAGGGACTGCTTTAAATTCACCCCTTATTGAGTCTGGGCTGAAAATCATTCAATTCTGCTGAGGACACACAGGCAGAGTGTATATAAATATCTCGGGCTCTCCAGATAGCCGGCAGATTTATTCCGCTGCCAAGCCTGCAGAAAATTGACTTGTTTCATGGAGGCAGGCTATTGACACATTACCGCGAGGAGGGTTAAGAGAGAAAGAAGCGAGACCGGCTCCCCTCTATTATACGATAATGTAATCAGCAGTGTGGGAAATGGCTGTGGGTAAAATGGCATCACTGACATTTATATTAGAGGATATTGATGGCAGGAGCTGTGCCCGCATCTATCCTGCCTCTCGCTTCCCGGGGATTGACACACAGGCGCTTGTTGGCTGCCTTTCCTCCCCAGCTCCTTGGGTTCCGCGCGCTCCGCGCGCTCCGCCTGTCCTCGCGCCTCCGCCTTCTCTTTCACTTGCCCCCTCTGTCGCGCGCCCCTGTGCCGCCTCTTCCATCCCCGCAGATCTCTTCCACCCTGTCTCACTCCCGCGGACACCTATTCCTCGCAGTTGTCTCACTTCCCTCTGTCATATTTGCCCTTTTTGACCTCCTCTTCGTTTTCTTCCCTTAGCTCGTTGTCCCCTCATACTCGTGTTTTGTCTCATTTTCTCACCTTCCTTTATGTTCACACTCCTTCTTTCACTAAACGGTCCTTCACGTCTCTTCCTCTAAGTCTCTATCACCCTGCCCTCTGTTTCTATTTTCACACCATTGCTTCCAGTAGGGTAACGTTAAATGACGGGGGGCCCTGAAGAGGGGCCCACGAGTCTCCCACCTCACAAGTAATTGGCCTTGGGTGGAATGCGGGCGGATGGATTGGTTGGGGGGGGGGGGCGGGCATGCGCCCCAGGGGCCACAGTGACAGGTATTACCTCCTGGTTACTTCATTATTTCAACCCCACTTCCCAAACTGGCTCTGAAGACTTTCCGCGTTTAATTCCCCATCTTCTTTTTTGGGGGGGCTGTCTTACTTCCTCCATTACCATGCCATATTTTACCCTGTGTCGACACATGCCTTCCTAGCCCTCTTACTCTCTACACCTCTCCCGTCGTCTCTTCCCCTGTCCTTCCCACTCGGCATGCTCTTTAGCGACCGTCCGCCTCTCTCCTGCGGGCCTCCTCTCTCCCTCTCTCTCCCTTCTCTCCCCTCCGCCCCCCCCCCCCCTTCTTAGCTGGCGTGCCTGCCGCTGTCACAGCAGATAGGTAATTGAAAAATGGATCTCACCTTTTCAGCAAACAGGAGTGGTGCAGGCAATTACTGCCGGGGTTACCTACTCAATCTCGGGCCACGTCTCCGAGAGAGATTCAGAGGAAATTGGATTTTACATGGATGTTTTATTCTGGCGAGGCTTTAGTATAAATACCGGCGGGGAGCCTATGCGAGGATGAAGGGGGCATGGGGTGGGGCTGAATGAGGTGCTGGACAGAGCCAAGCGGGCCCATTGCTCTTAATCCTGCCTCAAGCCTTCAGGTATATTTATCTTGGTGTGTTTGTATATTTATTTAATACTGTAATATAGTACCTCACACTGTCTAGCACCTTCTTCAAAGCGCTCAGTCATGCGGCCAGATATAAAAACACAACATGATTTAAGGGCTGGCAAATTAGGGTGGCACGCGTTTGTTTTAATTATAAGGTGCTGACAGAGTTTACGTCGCCAGATATAGTGCCAACCAGAAGCGCGCATTTCTTTGTAGGTCTGTCAGCTTGGTTCTCGGTTTGTGCTCGCCAAGTCGCAGTTCCTATTTTTCACATAAATACATCCCGGAGAACATGATGCCTTCTTGCCTCAAGGTGTTTGACGGGCGCGGAGTTCACGATAACAATGCCTTGATTCAGTAAGTGGGGAATCTGCTTTTGGTAAAACGCTCTTGAGAAAGGTTAAAGACATAACGCGATCGACTTGCTCGAGCTGTTAGGCCTTTGCTGCGACGCAGCATTGCATGGAAGATATTGTATCCGCTGCGCGGAGGAGGCATCCCGCGGGAGCCCGGGACTGCGAGAGATAACTGAGCTAGAGAAATGTCAAAGGCAGGTTCCCTTCCCCATCATCGCCCAGGAGTCTGCTGACGCCGGTGACAGCAAGACTAATGGGCAGGCAGAGGCTGCATGTGCAATGTGCAGCCCGGCTCTGCCGTTCCACCAGGGGTCACTGTACCAGAGAGGGGTGCGCCACCCGCTGAGGAGCTAATAGGAAGTGGCGCGCCCGTTATCATCATAGCAAGGTGAAGGTAGCTCCGACAAAGCCAACAAGTCAGGGCCGGCATTTGGCATGGGAAAGCTGGTCCCAGGCCCAGGGCGCCAGTCTCAGAGGGGCGAAAAGAACTGTTTGCATAAATGTCCTGCAAAACAGCAACACCCCTCTTCCTTGGCTCCAGTGATTTCGTTTAAAGTGCTCCTAATCGTTTCTAAGCACCCTATCAGCCCCTCACCTTGCCTTCCCATCTGCCTCTCACCCCTCCCACCACCACACCGACTCCCCTCTCCAACAAACAGCCTGACTCTGTTAAATTGTGGGTTAGTCAGTATGAGTCAGGTGAGCTGGAGGAGGTGTGAAGATGTGTATTCAGAGCAGCTGTTGAAGTGCATCAAAAAAGTAAGGTAACTGTGATGCTGTGCATAATGGATGTGGGGGGAGTAAGCGTGGAGAAAGGTCAAAGGCGGGGTTAAAAAAAACCAAATATTCTGTAACTTTTCGGCCTTTCATCTACAGGTATACACATACAAAAAACACAGCTGAAATGTAAAATAAATGCAAGTTAAGTTAATCAGTGGGAAATGCACTACCATACTTTATGAAATGTGTAATAGTTAATGCACTGAAGAGGTCTGTGTTTGTAACCAGACAGCCACAGAATTGAATCCTTGCTGGAGACATCATGGCACACAATCAACGTTTTGGAGATTGGATCTGTGAACTAAGCAAGCGACGGGCCTCACAGGTTCAGACACTATATCGCGCCGTAAGAAAATGTCTTCACCTTGGTTCTCACGGCCCTTAAAAGAAAAACAAGGCAAAGTCAGAGTGCTTGAACGAAGATGGCGCCGAAATTACGATAGCAAGGACCTTAGCCTCTATAAAACGGCTAGGAGACAATACCATTGAAGCTACTAAAAACAAACAGAAAGAGATTTTTAGGATCGTAAATGTTTTTAGGAACCCCAAAATATTGCTGCAGGAAATCCCACCCTCTCAGACTCTTTGTAACACCAAAGCCGACTTTTTTGAACATAAGGTACAGGCCCTTACTAAAGATTCCCCCATTCTGTTCCACCTATCTTTGATGGGGGGGCTATGGATGATACAAATACCGCCGGTATGAGGACTTTTTGTCCTATAAGTCTGGAGGAATCCCACCAGGCCATGTTATCTATCAAATCGGGATCCCCGTTTGATCCTTGCCCCCCTATGCTGTTACAAGCCATGGTGGATACGGCCAACTCCATTATTAATAGTATCATCAATTCCTCACTTTCCTCTGCAGAGATTCCGTTGGAATGGAAACTCGCAGCAGTAAAACCGCTTCAGAAGAAACAACTAGCAGGCCAACAACTCTTTCGAATCTACGGCCAATTTCACTTCTCCCGGTACTATGTAAGCTAGCGGAAACATTTGTCAACAGGCAGCTTACCACATTTCTGGAGGACAATAGCATATTACATACCAATCAGTCGGGCTTTATTAGAGCCCAGCACTCAACAGAGTCCGCCCTCCTGTTTATGGTAGAAACCCTACGGGCTGCCATGGATCAGGGCAAGAAGGCTGTCTTGATTTTATTAGATTTATCCACGGCCTTTGACACGATTTCACATGCTATCCTTATAGATCGCCTAGCAACATATGGCATAGCAGGAACCGTATTGGAGTGGTTTAAGAATTTTCTGAAACATAGACGTCAAGTGACTACCCTAGAACAGTTCTGCTCAGAAGAAAAAGCTCTGACGACAGGGGTGCCACAGGGCTCTAGTCTGAGCCCAACGCTTTTTAATCTCTACATGGTCCCCCTGATCAAATTAATTGTGTCCTTTAAGATCAGTACCATCTCTTATGCGGATGATACGCAGCTGATGCTAGTCCTTGACAATGACATGATGAATGCTGAAGAAAATCTTAAAAACTGTCTCTCAGCCACCTTTGAATGGATGAGAAACAATCACCTGAAATGTAACTCGGGTAAAACGGAAATCTTGCCATTTGGACAACAACATCTGTTTGTCCCATAACAATGGTGGCCTGAGGATGCTGAAGCACCCCCAAACACAATTAGTGCTGCCCGTAATTTGGGAATTAAGTTCGATGACACTCTGTCTTTTAAACAACAGGCGTTGGCTGTGGCAGGCACCTGTTTTAACATCATAAAGGGATTGAGAAAATTCTTTGACCTTCTCTCTCTGGCAGCAAGACGAACAGGGGTGGTTGCATTAATAACATCAAGATTGGACTATTGCAACAGCCTATATGCGGGATTGAATAAAGTGGTTTTACACAGGCTGCAGATGGTCCAGCATGCATCCTCCCGTTCAATGCTTAGATGGCCCAGGAAGTCCTCTGCCTCGGCAGCGCTTTATGCTCTCCATTGGCTACCTATTCATAAGCGTACCTTGTTTAAAATACTAGTCATCACCTTTAGGGCCTTTCATTCTCAAGGTCCTAAATATCTCCAGAAAGGTTTCAGTCGTTACTGTCCATCAAGAAACCTCAGATCCTCTAACGCGAATCTGCTTACCATCCCCAAGTTTAGGCTTGCTACCAAGGGAGAGAAATCCTTGGCAATGATTGGGTCCAGGGCCTGGAACAAACTCCCCTCCCAACTACGCCGAATCCCTTCTGAAATACGTTTCAGAAAATTACTTAAGACCTGGATATATAGTCTTACGGACACAGCGTGCAAAGCGTTAGTGTGAGTGTTGGACCCCAAGGACAAGTGCAGTTTTTGATCAGCTTTTTCATCTGTTCTGGTCTTTAGCGCCAAATGCTCCTTGGAGTGATAGGTGCGCTATAGAAATGTTTCTTTACATTACATTACATTACATTACATTACATTACAAGTGCAGAATAGTCAGGGGCTAACACAGGTCTGTACTACCTCTGCGGGGCATGGGTTTCTGTTATGCTACATTTTAAAGCACACACTTCACAGCTCAGCTGGTAACTCCTTTCCAATACCACTCAAAAACAATAAATCTGTGTCATCAGGAAATGTCCAGTGATTCCATTAATCAAAGCCAATACCGTCTTCTGAGCTCCATTTACATTTCTTTCAGGTAATCAGGCCCCTGGCAAGAGGGCTTGTTTATGTCTGCCCGCCTTCTGTTACACAGCACAGAAGACTCCCTACCTTACACTTCAGCTGAAGCTTTTCAGTACACGGAGTTAACCGTCCCAGGACAGTTATCTTTCGACAGAAGTAGGGGAACCTTTTTCCTTAAATTAAAAAAAGTTTGGCCACATGGTACCCCTCCAATCGCGTTCACTTCGTCCTCTCCTTCGGAGGGGCAAGTCCCTCATCTGATGTTGCCCGCTAGAAACTGGCCTGTGAAATGGGGCTATTGTCTCATTTTGTTTACCAGCAGTAGCAAGGGCTACAAATATCTTTCTGCTGCTGGACCAAGGGCCGGCTCTGAGTCTGTTAATCAGTGTGCAAAGTGCTTGCTTGTATTTTGCAAGTTGTGTTTTTGCCTGATGTGTACATTATACAATTCTTACCCTTACATAAATAGAGGATGCAATGGGTGACCGAAATAAACTTATCTTTCCGTAAATTTTCGAAATGTTAACAGAAGCACACTAGTATATAGTGCTGTCCTGTAGGACACGATAGTGCTCAATATCACACACAGCTGTCATTATCTCTCAGGGCCGTACAATGTAGTGGTGCTTCCCAATAATGCCCAGTGCGGTTCCGTAAAACATTGCCCTGCTCAATATCACACAATGGTACCCAGTATAACAAAGGTCACTGAAGCAGCCTATGATGGACTATTTACAATCTGAGGATGGAAATGAGAGAGGACACAGGGTAGTATGTGGTAGTGTTTACTAGGAATGGTGGTATTGTCAAGGCACTCTCCTTCATTTGATAGAATCCTCCCCAACTGTGTATATTTAATACCATTTGTTTTGTATGTACAGTACATAGTGTTGCTTCTACCTATGTGTGTGTATGTGTGTGTGTGTGTGCGTGTTATCATTATCACTCTAGCCATGTGTATGATATCCTTCATCCTATTTGTGCCTTTGTAGTAGTATTCACGGTTCACTGACAAAATATTGAAACCACAAATATCGTGGGAAATAAGTATCGTATCAAAAATATCGAGCACAAAAATATCATTATCCTATACTTATAATGTAAATAACAAAAATATTGAAGAAAAATATTGTTATTCCCCAATGTTGACCACAAAAATATATTTTTTTAATATAAACATAGCTATGCATAGTAAACATTAACTATATTAACATTAAACAGTAATGTAATGTAAATTAAATATATTTAAATAATTTAAAATTATATATCATTTTTATACTTATTATGAAACTCATAAATGTGTGTGTGTATGTTTATTTAAACATATTATATTTAAAACTAGTAATAAAAGAATAACAATAGTTTGTTACAATTTGCACATTTTTTGTAAACTTACACAAATATCAAATTGTAACAAATGAACTCAAATAATTGTAAAACACCTACCAATTTAACTACGCATAAAAAGTGAAAACTAAAATTACATTGTATTAAGAATATATTACAAACATTAATAAATACAAATAATATAAAGTTAAGTACACAGAAACATCATAAGAATATAAATTTAAACAATATGAATAAAATATAAAATTGTAGGAATAATATGTATACTATTTCCATTCCAATCTCTGCAACAGTAGGGAAAGCGTTTGACTCAGGAGGGGTAAAATGTACTATTCCCACTTCAGTCTATGCAACAGTAGTGAAAGTGTTGGATTGCGGAGGGCTAAAATGTACTATTTCTACTCCAGTCGGTGCAACAATAGGTAAAGTGTTAGATTGCGGAGGGGTCAAATGTACTATTCCTACGCCGGTCTGTGCAACAGGAAAGAGAGAGTAATTCACATCAAACAAATAAAATATTTTAACAACTACAATAAACTAACAGTAAATACAAATATTTAAATCTAAAATATATATATACGTTTTCTAAATAAAAAAACACACACTTATTACAATGTTTAATAAACATTTTAAATTAAAACAAATAATAATAATATAATTAAAATACCACACTATTTTCCGAATTATAACAACAAACTAATATAATGTTATTTACAATTTAGAAACATAAAACAATGAACACATACCATAAAGAACAGATTTTTAAAACAATAAATAACTATTTTTACTTTTATTATTACTTAAATAACTTCCTACCCTATACCTTTAAGAACAAACTAATATATTGTTATTTACAATTTAAAAACGTAACACAATGAATACATACTATAAATAACAGACTTTTAAAACAATAAATAGCTATTTTCATGTTTATTATTACTTTAAAAACTTCCTACCCTATACCTTTACAAAGTAAACAACACACACCGAAAAACATCTAAAAAATATGCTAATTACACATTTTACATAATTAATTATCAATTAAACAATGAATATTAACTAACTAATAATAACATAATTATATTTAATTAACTGCCCTCCCTTTATCCCTACAAACACAATAACCCGCACCTCATATATAATTAAAAAAAGTCTTAATTGTACTATTTACATAATTAATTATCAATCAAATAATTATTAATAATTAACCTTACATATGAATTATTATAAGTAATTTCCTTCACACCCTTTACCCCACAAACACTACAACATACAATACACCAAAATACTAATACTTTTTAAAATTAATTACACAATTTACATAATTAATTATCAATTCGAAAATTATTAATAATTAACTATTACATGTAAATAATTTCAATTAAATTACTTCCCATTCTTTACCCCTACAAGCCCCACAACCCACACCTAACATTTGACGTAATAAAAAATAATAATTACACAAGTAACATAGTTAATTATCAATTAAATAATGAATTATGAATTATAATAAATTTACTTCCCACCCTGTATCCATATAAACCCCACAACCCTCTACTGCACTAACATACAAATAAACAATTAAAATAAATTTAAATCCAACTAAAAATTTACAAACTATATGAAAACAATTAACAATTATTATACAAACAATTGATAACATATATAATTAAAATATACACCAAATACATAAAGATAATAACAGTGATATTTTTGTGAACAATGTTAGGAACATAGATATTCTTAACATCGATATTAACAGCATAGATATATTTAGCATCAATATGACTTCCCTTAAAATCGATATTTTTGTCAATAGTTTTGCACACAATATTTGTGCATCACGATATTTAAAATTTGAATTTTCTGCTCCTCCATTTTTTCCCCAATATTTTGTGTGAATGCCAGTATTCACACGTCTGCGCCTGTGTGTGTAGTGGTATCTACTCTGCATGATGTTGTGTGTGATACTGTTCAATCCCCCATCTGCCTTTGCAAGTGTTCCCCTAACTATGTGTTTGCAATCATTTGTGTGTATGACTGTGTGTCCAGATGTTAACTCTACATTACCTCCTCAGTCGTCTTCCTCATCACAGTCCTTACAACGTGGACTCGGCCCTCTGCACCAGAAAGAGATTACAATTGCTACAGTATAACAATGAACAACCAAAAGAGACACCACCAGACAAACTTTCTGTTTTAGCATTTCACTAAGACCAGGAAGTAAATAGGCTTAACCCCATGCCGTTTTCCTGTGGTTACCAAACATTCCCAACTCCTACTAAATCCTAAGACAATCAACAGGAAGAGGAGTGTAGGTAATTAGGAGTGTGACAAAGAAGACCTGGACTCATAGTGATGTTGAAATTACTTACCAGTAAAACCATTACTCTCCAAACTTAGGGTCCATTAGGATGGCGGATGAATCGCCACCGCCATGCAGGCGGTGGCGATCCATCCACCATCCTTGCCCGTCCGCCACCTTTCTTCCCCCCACCATATTACAATGGCGGGGGGGGGGCGGTGGTGGGGGGGAAGACCGTCCACCGCTTTTCCGCCGCGGTCGCCTTGCGACTGCGGCGGAAAAGGTCTGATATGGTGGCGGTGTCTATCAGACATCCAGCCATATTAGGCTGGCCTGGGAGGAATGCCTTCTCGTGGCGGCAATGCCGCCACGAAAAGGCATACGGTTCCTGATTTGGGGGCCCGTTGCAGGCCCCTAGGGTGAAGGGGGTGGGGGGTGCACATGGGGGGTACCTATGGTAACCCACTGCATTTCACAGCACAACATGGCAGGCACCGCGCTGTGCCTGTCATGTTCTCGCACAACAAGCATTTTTCACATTGCGGCGGCCGGTGCTTTAAGCCCAACAGATGTCTTTCAAAGAAGCTCCTTGATATTCCACCCAAGAAAGAGCCATGCTTGTACTATATTGCCCCTAAATATTAGCTGATGGAGAAACACCCGGTTTTTGATAAGCCAAGACAATTACTGACTTCAACCACCTACTCAAAGTATGAAGAGAAAGAAAGTCACTCTTGTTTGCTGCACCATCATTTACTAACAATGCTTTTCATTGTCTGAATCGAGAAAACCTCTTACCAATAATAAAAAATGCCCTTTTGATTTCCATCTTGTCTAATTGTACTTCCTCCAGTTCTTCTGACAGTTGTTTCTCCCATTAGAATTTTTTTTTTGAAGTTCAAAAGTTCAGATCTACTGATTCCAAAGTTTCGAAGGGAGTATTTGTTAACAATTCCAAAACCACTAATAAATCCTTAGAAGGTAACTGAGGGGCTGATTAAGATGGCGGGGGCAACTTATCGGAAACGAGACCGCCCGACAGGCTGTCGGAGGTCCTAGCATAGGTATTATAATGTGTCCGCCACCACGGGGGTCGCAATGCTTATACTTTGCAATTCAAAATAGAGACACCTGACTTATCCCTGCACTACATGGCAGGCACCGTGCGGTGCCTGCCACATGGTGCAGGGATATGTAGGGGGGCACGATAGGTGCTCCCCAGTGCCCATATGAGAGGGCCAGGGGGTAAGAGGGGCCCGCTGCAGGCCCCCAAAGTACCTTTCAGCCTGCCTTTTCATAGCGGGTTAACAGGCTTGAAAAGGCGGGCACAAAGGGACATTGTAATCCCTATGGCGATGCCTGGCAGGCACCACCACCATTGTAAGGACTACAACAACCTCAGTTGCACTGGCGGGGTCAAGGAGCCCGTCGGATGCGTGGTGGTCAGTCTTGCTAACCTCCAACCATTCGCCCGCCATTGAAATATGGCGGGCGGATAAGATGGTTCAGATGGTGGTGGGACCGCCACAACGGGCTGTCAGTGGCAGTACCACCATCATCATCATTGGCCCCTGTGTTCTTGCATCTGCCCTGATGTGAAAAAAAAACCTTAAACAATCTGGATGTAAGAGCCTAACATTCTGTAACATCTGCACAGTTCTTTTTTTGTGGTGTTAAAGGCTGCCCACATGATGTTCAATGTGGAAACTTTGATACTCATACTAAACCCATCCTAGAGAAATTGAAGAAGTTGTGTGCTCTAGATAAGACACTATACAGCATGTCAACATACAGTCAATTGAGTTCTAGAGCAAGCACAGAAATGTTAAAAGATTTACTATATACATTTAAAAGGTGCCGTACAGAAATTATAAATGTAAATGTTATGTTATGTTATGTTATAAAAGCTCTTTTATAGCGCACGGCTACTCCATGGAGTGTCCCGGCGCTTTGGCAAAGAGAGACATAGAAGAAAAATACATAACACAGCACCCTCCACATGGCAGCAGAGAAATTACTGGGCAAAGAGCCACGTCTTCAGTTCCTTTCGAAAAGCAAGCAGGCTAGATGTAGTTCTCAGAGCAAGCGAAAGCTTGTTCCAACAGCACGGAGCCAGATAGCGGAAAGAACGACCTCCAGTACGAGCACGTTTTGTGATGGGAACAGCTGCTTTGGCCTGCAATGCGGACCTTAAGAACCTCCTAGGGGCGTAGAAAGCCATCCGCTTCCGGAGATAATTAGGGCCGGTCGAGTGGAGAGCTTTAAAGGCCAGAGTCAAGATTTTAAAAGTGACTCTTTTGGCAATCGGAAGGCAGTGAAGTCTCTCAAGCAGCTCTGATGCACGGGCCCTTCGCGGCAGTCCAAAGATGGCTCTAGGGGCCGAGTTTTGTACAACCTGCAAACGAGCCAGAAGGTATTTCAGGAGGCCTAGGTAGAGGGCGTTCGCGTAATCAAGACGCGAACCTATCAAGGCCTGAACTATGATTTTTTTATGTTGGAGGGATATTAGAGGAAGGAACTTCCGCAGCATTTTTAAAATACCGAAGCATTTTCCGGTCAGCCCTACAACCTGGGGTTTAAAAGAGAGATCAACATCACATACAACACCCAGATTTTTGGTTTTTTGCGAGGTGTTCTCCGGCGGAGACCTATCACGCGGCCACCAGGACTTCCACTCGGGGTCTGGAGGACTTCCGAAGAAGAGCAGCTCCGACTTAGCCGAGTTTCAAACTATGCCTCTGAAACCAATCAAACTCGGCTTCCAAACATTCCCTGATCTGACCACTGTCGATGTCTTCACCCTTGTTACACGTGAAAAGTAGCTGGGTGTCATCAGCATAGGATATGATCTGGGCACCAAAAGATTCCGCTACCTACGCTAGAGGGGCCATATAGATATTAAAAAGGGTGGGGCTCAAGATGGACCCTTGAGGAACCCCCACCTCCAGCGGAGGCATTTCAGCGGAAAACGGTGGTGCCCAGACCACTTGTCGGCAGTTAGTGAGAAATGACTTGAACCATTTCCACATCGTCCCCCGAAAACCGATCTCCCAGAGTCTTGAAATGCATAAAGTAATTTCCATGAAGACTCTCAGTAAATAGGGCAATACAGAATAAGCTGAACAGCATATTTCGCCTTGAATGCACATTTTTTCTACTACTTACTGCACAGCAGAAAAAAACCTTCAAACCAAACATCTTCCTGATTGCTAACTTTATCAATTGTGTATTGTGGCGATGCCTGGCAGGCACCACCACGATTGTAAGGACTACAACCCCCTCTGTCGCACTGGTGGGGTCAAGGAGCCCGTCGGATGCGTGGTGGTCAGTCTTGCTAACCGCCAACCATTCGCCCGCCATTGAAATATGGCAGGCGGATAAGATGGTTCAGATGGCGGTGGGATCGCCACAACGGGCTGTCAGTGGCAGTACCACCATCATCATCATCATAAACCCATCCTAGAGAAATTGCAGAAGTTATGTGCCCTAGATAAGACACCATACAGCATGTCAAAATACAGTCAATTGAGTTCTAGAGCAAGCACAGAAATTTTAAATGATTTACAATATAGATTTAAAAGGTGCCGTACAGAAATGATAAATGTAGGGGAGGAGCCAAGCTCGACATCGTGATGGCCGCACGGTAGCTCGGCTCCGCCGGCCTCCCTGCCCAAACTCGACTATCCTGGCACACATCCTGCCCAAAAAGGATAACAATTTGTATACGAAGTTCTGCTGACACTTACCATCCATCCTGGTGGATCCGGCACTCAGTGGGCCCGCAGCGGCGTCCTCGCAGGAAGTGCGGCCTCCTTGGGGTGGAGACCGGGGCCTCGCCTTCAGCGAGTTGCCGGCGAGACAGTGTCGGCGGCGGCCTCGGGTGGAGGATTGGGGCCGGTCGGAAGATGCCAATGTGCGAAGAGCCCGGAGGCAACTGAACGCGCCTGGGACTACCGTCCGGTGTTCCAGAGGTGGTGTGCGGCAAGTTGTGTGTGGGGGACGCCGTGTTGGTGACTCCCCCCTTTGCTGCCTTGTCCGGCCATTCCGGACTTCATCGCTCGGTGGCGGAGAGTGATTCCAGCGGAGCGGTGGCACCGGCGGATCCCCCTCTTTTGGTGGTTCTCATTTCTGCACCGCAGATGCGGTTTGTGCGCTTGAGGGGGATCCCGTGGGGGCCCTGCTGGTGAGCCCACCCCTGGAGTTGGTTTCGAAGGGACGGCGCCGTATTCGCAAAATGGCGGCTAATGCCATGTCCTGTGGAACGCCCCGGGATGCCGATTGCTTGCCTTTGTGCTACGCTGGGGCCTGCACTGGTGAGCCCGAACCCACGATTGGCGACGTCCTGCAAGCGCTGAAGATTTGGCAACTGACCTTGGCCCAGGACTCTTGTGTACAAGACAATGTGATGACCGCCATTGCTCCCGGTTCGTCCCTCCGGGACGCGGCTGGGCCCAAGGTGGTCGCTGATTGTTCCCCGCTTTCTGGTGGGGGTAGCGATGTTCCGATACGTAAGCGGATGGAACTGCTGGTGATCATTGACACTGGTATACATGACTGCCGTAAACAGCTTTTGCATTGCCATCGGCGGAGGAGGTCCCATGGGTTGCTTCCATTGACCGTCCAGCGACTTCTCCATGGCCTTTCCTCATCACTTTGTTTTACGCCCACTACATCGACGTACATCGTGGCGTTAGCTAAGAAAGGACTGGGGTGAGCCCGGTTCTAACTCCGGAGGACTACTATTCGGTGCACGGAGTTTTGGACTGCCCCAAATTGTGATAATTTGTCGATTCCTTAATATGTATGGCTACCCGAAAACTTGCCAGTTTCGTTTTGGGCCAAGCTACTGGTTTGTGCGGGCGGGGGGTGGCGGCCGTGCTCCCTGTTACATGGTATCCTCCCCCCAGGCTTTCTTTTTTCTCTTTCTCTTTCTTTTTCCCTATATTGTCTCATTCTATATTTCGGGTTCATAATTAGGGCGACAGGCACGCTGCTGGGGGGGGGGGGGTAGGCCGTAGCCTTCTGCAGGGGTGCAGGGTGGGGTGGGTGGATTAGGGTCTATTAGATAGTTATTTGTTTCTATGGCTCTTTTGTGTCCTTTTCTTGGGTCCCCACGACTGTGCGTGATTCCCGCGGGGTGAGTTACTGGGGGGAGGGTGGTGGATTAGGTATTACATAAAACATGGTACTTTCGGCACTGTTTATCCTGACTTAGCTGCCCCGCCCCAACGCACGTTTGCTATTTGGAATATTGCTCGCCATTACCGCCGTGGGGCGGGTACAGTAACGTGGAGTCCCCCTATTCCCTTTTTCTAGGGTTTTTGTTTTCTTATTTTCCGGGTTGGGTTGTATAATGATTGCAATTTTATCTGTCTCCCTGATGGTTCTTACTGTTATGGGAGTGCTGTCCTGTTTGTCTCTGGGCACATGAGGCTGCGAGTGGACACTACCAATGAAGAACTGCAAGGGCATCTATGGTTTGCATGCTTTGGACCTGTCTGATTACGGATCTGTGGATTTACTATTATGATGTAGTTGGTTTTGTTCCCCGCCATGTACACCAGATTGCTTCTTATACAGCTGATCCTTTATTCTTTCAATGTATAAAAATTAACCTTCTTTGATCCTATGTCGAGTGGTTCCTCTTAGCTAGTATCATGGACTCGCAGCGTTAGGTAGCATCGCTTAACCACTCCGTGCATTTAATTGATGATGGTGCTTTCCAGTTTGTTCCGTGGCCGGCCCCCGGGTTGTAGGCCCGTATTTGTATGCATCCATTTACACAAATAAAGGTTTTCAAAAAATAAAAAAATAAAAAGAAATGATAAATGTAAATGCATAAAGTAATTGCCCTGAAGACTCTCAGTAAATAGGGCAATACAGAATAAGTTGCGCAGTGAGAAAAAAATCCAAGTCCTAAATGAGCAGCAAAATCAATAAGGAATCAGCCAGCATCCATAGTAGCACTCAAGATAATCAGAAAAGTCTTCAGGAAAACTCTGGCGCACCACCAAATACCTAGGGTTTGTATACATTTTTCTTGTATAGGAAAGAATTAACTTCTGCCGAATCATCATGGTGTGAGCAAAAGAATTACACTTTTAGCAAACCCAAGCACATTTCTATTAAACATCATATGGCCTTACCTTCTAAGCAATATCCCACTACATGAATATTGATTCTGCCCACTCTATGCCTATGTCATCTGGAGATCCACAAAGTAGTTTGAAGAACAAACACACGCTTTTGTGAATGAATACTGTACAATCCGCCAACGTAAGGGACTTGAAAAATGGCAACATTACTGTGTCCATGTTGAAATGTTTTTTTCAAGCACACCGAGTACAGAATCAATGGGAATAAACAAACATACCTTGCTTGTGTGTGTCCTGCAGAAATGATGAACAGTGAACATATAGAAAGAAACATCCATTTTGAGCAAGATGGTGTTAAGGCATAACTGAGGCCTACATATCATAAGCCATACAAAACACTTTAATGCATCATATCAAATTAGTTTCAAAACAATAGCACCATGTCAGTGTGTACATGTAAATTAAAGAGTAAATCCACGTTATACCCATTGTTAATAAAAAAATGCTGAAAACTCCAACAAATGCAAACATTTGCACAGCACAAATAATCTATCTATCCTCACTCTATCCCGTAAAAGATGACTGATGGTGAAACTATGTCCTCTGTATAGACATTCTTCTAGAAGCTTGAATTGTCACAATCAACTTTTCTGCACACCCTATCCTCTTCAACCTCATTTGCTCAACCTCCAGGCCATTAACTGAAGACGTAGAAGGGTTAGCTGCAACTAGAGAGCGTAAGTCAGAGATAACAGAAGAATTGGCAGGGTTTACTCCTGGCTCACCTGCATATTCACTACTAGAGGATACTAAGCAGAGCAGGTCCATGCTGAAGCAATCAGGATTAGAATGCTTTCTCTTTCGTCACCCTGAGAAGAAGCCTCGATATGAGAGGGCATGGGGGAAATGGATATAATATTATTCTCTGAGGCCCAGGGCAAGAAAGAACATCCACATGACAAGCATCCTTCTCTCTTACTCTTGAAAAAAAATGATGAAGAACATTCTGATGGTCTGCAAAGAAGTCTATACCAGGTCACCTCAACCCCTACCCCAGGGAAATATCTGTAAAAAATAGAGCTTTTAACTGGCAATTCTAAGGAGAAGTACATTGTTTTGAAAAGCTGGTCACCTTTCTGATTCAGAATTCCTTAAATGCAGGGATGGATGAAAGTGCAATTAAGCGCAATGAAAAATCTGACTTGCACATTATACAAATGCTTTCTCAATTTCGTGCTCTCTGTTTATTCAAATATACTGGTGCCAACATTTTGTCTGTTCTTATGAGAACTGCTTTGTTCTCTATTTAAAGCGCAAAATGAAGAATGGATCAGTAAATAGCATCCATCTCTCTCCACTTGGACAATCTTTCCTTCTACTGAAGAGAGTGCCCATTCCGGATTTAGGGCATCTTACAGCACAGAGACCGCTCTTGTTGAAATGTCAGAGGCAATAAGGGATTGTCTGGACGCGGGCGGCAGAGCGGCCTGGTTTTGCTGGACCTCTCTGCTGCCTTCGACACCATCCCCCACCAACAGCTTCTTGCTCATCTCTCTAGCATTAGTGTGTCTCGTCATGCTTGGGATTGGCTTAAATCCTTTCTAAAGGACCGCACCCAGCAGGTTTGGCTGCAACCGTTTTCATCGACTCCCAGGAGGGTGGCTACGGTGGTTCCGCAGGGATCCACTTTGAGCCCTCTGCTTTTCAATATTTACATCACACCCCTGATCTATCTTGCAGAGGAGCTGGGAGCTAATATCATATCCTACGCGGATGATACCCAGCTCCTCTTCACTTGGAGTGAAAATTATCTGTCCTCGGCTGCAGCTCGAAACTGTCTCTCGGCCGTTTCAAATGGCTCGCATGGGTGCAGTTGAAGTGCAACGAGGGAAAATCGGAGGTACTCCTGTATGGATCTTTCCCTCCAGCTTTTAGGGAGTCCCTGTGGCCTTCTGAGTATCCCCGGCCAAATTCAACTGGCGACCCTGCTAAGAACTTAGGAGTCTGTTTGGGGAAGACCTTAGTTTCTCCACGCAGATAAAGAGACTTGCAGGAGTCTGCTTGGGCACATTACAATCACTCAGAAAGTTTCTTCCCTTGTTACCTAGACCAGCCAAAGAAGTGGTGACTTGCGCCCTCATTTTGACTCGCATTGCTTATGCCAATGGTCTGTATTTTGGTCTGCCAGGGTATCAGCTAAAAAAATTGCAAACAATACTGAACGCGGCAGCTAGGGTTTTGCTGCAAATCCCAGGAAGATCAAGCTTGAACCAGTATCTATGTGATCTACATTGGCTCCCCGTGGCCCACCGAGTTCAATTCAAAGCTCTCACTTTGGCTCATAGTACCTTGCATGTCCTGGGGCCGGTATATCTTCAGAAGCGTTTTGCCTTCTATGCCCCTTGCAGAAGTCTCCATTCTGCTTCGCAACGACTGGCAGTGGTTCCTCGTTTTCGCAGGACTTGCCTGGGGGGCAACTCTCTTTCTGTCAAGGCAGCAGCAGCCTGGAATTCCCTCCCTCTGGACCTGCGGAATATACAGGATCTTAGGCTATTTCAGAAACAATTAAAGACTTATCTTTTCACCTAGCCACTTTATTCCTGACCCTTTCTGTTTTCACGCTCTCCATCAACGCCGGGACACTCATGAGTATCTGTGCGCGCTACAAATACCACAGAACATAACATAACTATTTCACTTGAACAGTCTGAGTGCCCGTCCAGGCTCCCCATCTAACCTCAGCGGCATCCGTTTTCACCAGTTTATATGAGCTAAGTGAATCCGCTATGAAAGATGACCTGGATTCAACCACCATGTCAAGTTCTGTTTATTAGCACTTGTCTGATTCGACTATGCCTCAAAACTGCTGAGAGCTGGAGACTACAACTGAAGAAATTGATTTATAAACAGGTTGAGATGATACCTCAACCAGGGAACCAGGGGTTAGTATGTCCCCTTGAATCTTTAGCTATTCCCTGGCTGTCTCTCTCTTCTTCTCCAGAAGGTATGATAGATTACTGATCATCTTCTCCTGTGTTCTGAATGGCATTGAGACAGACCTGTTTCACAGCTATTTGGAATCTTGCCCCAATATACTCCAGATCTTGTGATGGAGTAAGTTGAGAATTCTCCCAATTATAAGGAACCCATGGAGCTGTAAGACTTCTAAACTATGTCACTACCTTTTATGATCTGATCTTTTGATCTTTAATGGATAAGTCAATCGGCAAAGTAAGGAGGCAAAACCACCCCTTTCTCTATGCAGGATGCCTACTAAGGGTGCCAGAACTTCCGTGAAGACCCTTGCTGCTGATTTGATCCAGGAAGGCAGAAATAGAAATTGGAAATGTTGATTTTAGACTGCAGATGTCAAATGTTTCTGATGATGATGAAAAACCGAGATATAAAGATAGGCGTCTTGTACATCTATAGCTACCATGAGATCTATCAGCAGAACCATTAGGATTATTTTGTGCATGCTGTCCATTTTGAAGAAAGTCATTTCTATCCAACGATTGACTATTTTAAGATCTAGCACAGGTGGGAATGAGCCTGATGACTTTGCACTAGAAAGAGAATAGAATAAAAACCCGGACCTCTTTCTTCAATATTCATTGGAATGATTACCTTCTTTTGTAAAAGTTCTAAAATACCTTCTATCAAAGCTGTAGCTTTTCCTCATTCTTTGGTACAGGAATAAGGCTGTCTCTTGAACTTAGAGGGTTGCGATCGTATTCTATCACATAAGCTAATATTCAGAACCCAATGATCTGTAACATCTGCTTCCCCTGACGGAATTACTGCAGGTGACCTCCAACTGAAAGCATCTCCCTTCGCTGATAATCAGTACCTTTCCTGTTTTTGTCCTGTTTTGAAAGAGGATGGCTCAGATCCTTTCCTCTTTGGTTGTATGAATTTTTCCTTTTGTCGTCGTAGGATCTTGAAACATTACTCTTTCCCTTATAACATAAGGTGCGCTTTCCGTCTTTGAATGCCTTAATGATCATTTGATCCAATTGTTCTCCGAACAGATTTTCTCTTGAATAGGAATGTTTAACCCCTTCGATGCTGATGACGAGCTCAGCTCGTCATCACCCACAGGTAGCGTGTGCTGATGACGAGCTGAGCTCGTCATGTATCGCGGTAATTTTAAAATTGCCGCACAGCGCAAAAATCGCCGCAGCAGCGATGCGGTTAAAAGAGCTGCTTTCTTAGCACAGTCTGCTTTCCAATCCCTCAGCCACATATGTCTCCTGTCCAACACCGAAGCCCGATAAACAGCCATTATTACAAGTTTTTTACTGCGCAATACTATTACAACGCATGCATTGCTATGCATGCATTGTACATCGCAAAGTAAATTACAACACATTTGTTTTAGAAAGCATGGTCATTTACCACGCATGCCTTTACAATGAATTTCGTTGAAAAGGTATGTACAATAAATGACCATGCGTTCTAAAAAAATGTAAACCAGCCACGTCGTTGTAAGGAAACGACGCAGTTTCCTGAGAACGACGTGCACCGCCCCTCAGAGACGACGTGATGCAGGAACTACGAGGAGAGAAGAACCATGAGGAGAAAGAGGTAAGGGGGTTTGGGCATGGGGTGAAGGTTACTGTTTAAGGGTTTATAGGGTCGGGGGGTCGTGCTGGGAGTAGTATTTTAGGGTTTAGGGTAGTGTAGTGGTGTTTGTGTAGTGCAGGGGGTCGTGCTGGGGGTAGTGTTTTAGGGTGTAGTGTTGCGGTGTATGTGTGGTGTAGGGGTCGTGCTTGAGGTAGTGTTTTAGGGTTTACGGTAGTGTAGTGGTGTTTGTGTAGGGGGTCATGCTGGGGGTAGTGTTTATGGGTTTAGGGTAAGGTAGTGCTGTATGTGTAATGTAGGGGGTCGTGCTGGGGGTAGTGTTTTAGGGTTTAATGTAGTGGTGTTAGTGTAGTGTATGGGGTCGTGCTGGGGGTAGTGTTTTAGGGTGTAGGGTAGTGCAGTGGTGTATGTGTAGTGTAGGGGGTCGTGCTGGGGTAATGCTTTAGGGTTTAGGGTAGTGTAGTGGTGTTTGTGTAGTGTAGGGGGTCGTGCTGGGGGTGGTGTTTTAGGGTGTGGGGTTGTGTAGTGGTGTTTGTTTAGTGTAGGGAGTCGTGCTGGGGGTTGTGTTTTAGGGTGTGGGGTCGTGTAGTGGTGTTTGTTTAGTGTAGGGAGTCGTGCTGGGGTAGTTTTTTAGGGTTTAGGGTAATGTAGTGGTGTTTGTGTAGTGTAGGGGGTCGTGCTGGGGGTAGTGTTTTAGGGTTTAGGGTAGTGTAGCGGTGTTTGTATAGTGTAGGGGGGTCATGCTGGGGGTAGTGTTTAAGGGGTTAGGGTAGTGTAGTGGTGTATGTGTAGTGTAGGGGGTCGTTCTGGGTAGTGTAAATGTAGTGAGAGGACTGTCACTTACTTAGAAACTTTTACCACAACTATACCTTTATCATGCATGCTTTTGCATTATAATAGCATGCTTGGTAAAGGCATAGTCGGTGTAAAATTTTGCGTTGTAATGGTATCTTCTTGTAAATGACAACGCGTACTAATACCCACGTTGTATTGATACGCGTTGTAACAAGTGCTATTCCTAAAGCCCAGGTTGCCAAGGCAGCAGATTTGATTGACCTACAGGTTCTTTGCCCTGCTTCATCTGGTTGAGAAGAACCCCCCCTTTTATCTAACCGGTCATTAGATGTCCTTCACATTCCTAAACAATCAAAAAATCCATTAAAAGAATAAACAAGAGACTAAAAATCCCCCTTTAAAATAAAAAAAAAAAAAAAAAATAGGAACTTAATCTCACCCCCTCCCCCATCTTTTTTCCCCTTTAAATATGGCACAGGCAGGTCCCCAAACTTCCTGCAAAACCAGGCCACCACGTTAACCAAACACACTAAGACATGAGCCCGTAGTCTCAGGAAGGAGAGTCTAAGACCTTAACCAAAAGGTCACAGGAGATTATTCCGCAGTGCTGAACTTCATTTTAACCCATGAACGCATAGGTTTCCGTTTAGCGTCAGTGCACAGCGGAAATATGCGCTGCATCGATGCGGTTGGGATAAGCGGCAGCCCCGCGATACATTGTTACAAGATGTGGGAGACCACCATCTTCTTGGAGATGCGTACTACTATCTCCAGCGCTGCCTCCTATGACTGCCCACTCCCTACTGAGCAGTTTCAGAAACCACACTTTAAACCCAAAACATATATAGACTCTGCCACACTTTACTTATTAAAAATAAAAAAGCTGGCATCAATTATAACACCCTTACCTCGTGTGCAGGTGGCCCCTGGCATGGCTACAGGTTCGGCCCCTCCACAGCCTTGTCAACTCCTACCCAAGCCTCGCAGGAGCCATGAGAACCAATGAATAATGCCAGAAACCTAAGACTCGCACTCAGCTGAACTTGCTTTAACAAGCAAGTAGAGAACATATCTGTTCCTATTGGGGGGGAAGAGAATGTTCGATTTTACTTTCAGAAGGAGATTCAGCTTGTTTAAATCTGTTGTGGCATAATGCCTCACAAGTATTTAAAAGAACAAGGAAGGGGGAAAGTGGTAATAAAGATTACCAGTAAGCAACCGGGCTAGGCCTGGGAGCAGCATCACCATTTATGTGTACTGGACTCGGAAGTTTGCTTTTATAGTGGTTGGTGGCAGCAAGCATGAGAGTGATTGTTTAATAGGCACAATATCACCTTAATCAATCAATCAATCAATCAATCAATCAATCAAACAGTTGTAGAGTGCATGACTCACCCGTAAGGGTCTCAAGGCGCTGAGGGGGTAGGGGTGGGCAGCTACTGCTCGAACAGCCAGGTCTTGAGAAGTCTCCTGAAGGTCAGCAGATCCTGGGTCTGATGCAGATGTGTGGGGAGAGTGATCTGCTGCTGGTGGAGGTCCTGTGGATGCGTGGGACGGTGGCGAGGTCGGTGGAGCGAAGCTGGCGGTTGGGGGTGTAAAAAGTGAGATGTTTGTTGAGGTATGCTGGTCCGTCGTTGTGAAGTGCTTTGTGGGTGTAGGTGAGGTGCTTGAGGATGATCCTCTTGTTGATTGGGAGTCAGTGCAGGTCTTTCAGGTGGGTAGAGATGTGGGCGTGGTGGGGTATGTCGAGGATGAGGCGTGCAGAGGCATTCTGTTTGCGTTGGAGTCTCTTTGGGAGTTTGGTAGTGGTTCCTGTGTAGAGGGCGTTGCTGTAGTCTAGTCTGCTGCTGACGAGGACCTGTGCTACCGTCCTTCTGGTTCCGGTGGGGATCCATCTGTAGATCTTGCGGAGCATGCAGAGGTTGTTGAAGCAGGAGGAGGAGACTGCGTTGAGTTGCTGGGTCATTGAGAGCGATGAGTCCAGGATGAATCCCAGGATGCGTGTGTGGTCGATGGGTGTGGGTGCGGCTCCCAGGGTGACAGGCCATCAGGAGTCGTCCCAGGCGCAGGGGGTGGATCCGAGGATGAGGACTTCTGTCTTGTCTAAGTTAAGTTTCAGGTGGCTGGTCTGCATCCAGCTGGCGACGGCCTTCATTCCTTTGTGGAGGATGGTTTTGGCGGTGGCGGGATTTTTGGTGAGTGAGAGGATCAGTTGAGTGTTGTCGGCGTAGGAGACGATGTTGAGGTTGTGCGAGCGGACGATGTTGGCGAGCGGTGCCATGAAGACATTGAAAAGGGTGGTGCTGAGGGATGAACCTTGGGGCACACCGCAGATGATCTTAGTGGCTTCAGAGCGGAATGGGGGGAGGCGGACCCTCTGGGTTCTGTCAGTGAGGAAGGAGGTGGTCCAGTCCAGGGCTTGGTCGCATATTCCTGCGTCGTGAAGGCATGTGCGTAGGATGTGGTGGCAGACGGTGTTGAATGCGGCAGAGAGGTCCAGGAGGATGAGGGCCGTGGTTTCGCTGTTGACCAGTAGGGTCCTGATGTCATCTGTGGCAGCGATGAGGGCTGTTTTGGTCCTGTGATTGCCTCGGAATCCGGATTAGGACGGGTACAGGATGTTGTTCTCGTGAGGAAGTGGGTCAGTTGCCTGTTGACGATCTTTTCAATGACTTTCCCTGGGAACGGGAGCAGGGAGATGGGCCGGAAGTTCTTGAGGTCCTTTGGGTCCGCTGTGGGTTTCTTGAGTAGGGCGTTGATCTCGGCGTGCTTCCAGCTTTCAGGAAAGGTGGCGGTCTCGAAGGAGCTGTTGAAGATCTTCCGGAGTTGAGTTTGCTTTGTTGAAGATGTGGTGAGGGCAGGGGTCAGTTGGTGAGCCGGAGTGGATAGTGTTCATGGTCTTGATAGTGTTGTCGTCATTGACGTAGGTCCAGGAGAGCAGGTGGCTGGTCAGGCTGGGGGATGGTGGGTCTGCAGTATCGGCGGCTGTAGGGAGGGTCTGTGTGTTGAAGCTGTCGTGGATGTCTGTGATCTTGTGGCGAAAAAAGCTGTCTAGGGAGTCGCACGGGTCTTGCGACGGCGGGTGTCATTGGAGCTGGAACTGGGGTTGGAGAGTTCCTTCACGATGTTGAAGAGCTCTTTGCTGTTGTGTGCGCATTTGTCGATGCGTTCCTTGAAGGAGGTCCTTTTGGTGGCTCGGATGAGTTGGTGGTGCTTGCGGCTAGCGTTCTTTAGGGCTGCGTGGTTGTCCGGTGTCTGTTCGTGGCGCCAGTTTTTCTCGAGTCTTCAGCAAGTCTGCTTGGATTCCTGGAGGTCGGTCGGTGAGCTATGAAACCATATTTTGTCACCAAAGAGGGTTCAAAGGACACATCAAAGGATTAATAAAAAATATGAGCAGGAGTATAAAATGACACCATCTGTGTTTTTTTCTTTCAATGTTTCATGTTTTTAGAGAAGTCCAGGTTATTCACTTGAATTAATGTAAACTTGAGCTTCTATTTTGGTGGTAGCTTTTTACCAAACAGCAGGTTCTTAGGCACTAATGTACTAAGGGACAGGGTGCTAACACTGGTAGCATATTATGCACTGGTTTTTAGCATGCCTGTCGATGATTTTGTGATGCAGCCTATGCACTAATAGACCATGTAGCAAAATATCCAGTCGCAAGGGTCACATAATGGCCTGGTAATTAATATTAATTGGGTAGCATGCTATTTGTACCCCCTGTGATTGTCTACAAACATAGTAATGACGGCCTGCAGGGACTAGCAGACCACTGTCACTGCGTTTGCAATCCCAAGAGGATTTCTTTTTTTTGCAAAGCAGCTCATTGCTCAAAGGAACCTGTGCTGCTTTAAAAAATGTTTCCTGTTTGAAAATGCATAGGATGGGGAGCAGGAATTGATCCTCTGGATGTTTTTATATGCTTGGATGAGTTTAAATGTGTGAGGCTCTGCATGTGCAAGACAGTGTATATGATACTTCATGAGTGTGTGGGTTCTTGCTGCCTTGGTTCTGTTTGTATGAGCCTGGGTGCATGTGACAATGCGTGTGTGTGTGTGTGAGACGGCCCATGTCCAGCTTTCTAACTGTTTGAGACTCAGTTTGTGTTAGACTCTGCCAGTTTAAGATGCTGTGAAGTAGATTATGCACTGTGAGAGACTCTGCATATGTCGGCTCTGCTCGGGTGCGCCTCTGTCCCTGTAGAAGGTCCTATTAATGCACAAGGCTCTGTGTGACAGACTGAGAGTGAGACTGTGTGTGTGTGTGTGTGGTAGTGTAAACTTTTACATGTCAGCTTGTGTGTGTGTACCTATGAGAGACATAGAGAGACTGAATTTGCATAAAACTGCACATGCATTGTGTGTATACCTATTAGAGAAATACTGCATGACTGTGTGTGAGGCATATGTGACACTCGCTGACTGCATGACACTCCATGCATGTGTGAGCTTCTCTTTGTGTATGAGAACTGGCACGTGAACCTCAATATATATGGCACTATCTACCAAGGACATCTTCATGTCATTTCCTCCCATCTGTCAGAACATTGATGCCTTGCAATTTAAAACTAGTCCTGGGCAATTTTGCACCAATGAAAAGCTAGTTTGCAGTGGCATTTGCATAAACAACATGTGCAAAAACGTCATATTCACTGACTGACCACTGAAAAATGCCATTTCAGAGCAGCCAATCAGTGCAAATGTTTTTTTGCAGGACTGGTTCCAAAATTGCCATGCGTTTGGTACTATTTTCATGATTTGACCCATTGTGCCAATTTACCTAATTCTCTGTGCATTGCTCCACCAACAAGTACCAGTATTTTATGATTTGTTTATGCGCCATCACCCTTGTTTTGCCTTGCAACCGTGTTCATATATTTCTGCTACCACTGACAAGGAGATAAATCACCCTACGACCGGTAGTATGGTACTCCTGAATCCGTGGTTAGTGGTATGCCCCGTGTTATTGGTTGCTGTTGGTTATTACTGGTTATTATTGGGATTGGAATAAGTCTGGTGGTCTCCAACAAACCATCCATGCATTTACTCCTTTTTCTTTGTGGTAGATTAAATTATTATGAAACAACCAGTATCTCTCTGATTCCATCTTCATCTCGACCCTATGTTGAATAGCAAGCAGTAACGTTCTGTTACGTCACCTACAATGTTATCTGACTTACTCCAATATTTCTAGTGCCCACACAGCCATAAATGTACCACAAATTTGTGTATTATCACCATTAATGTCCTTGAAGTTAGAACATTCTACCTTTCTTGAACTTGCAGTTTAAACAGGGGCGGAGCTATCAGTGGGGCAGCCAGTGCATTGGCAACCTTCCCAGTGGAGGCTGTAGTTATTTAAAAGCCAATTGCCTCACATTTTAGGTCTTGTCAAAGACGACGCATGCACTTTCGTTTGCATGATTTTTTCTTTTCTATACTGTGGACTTGGAGACCACACATTGCTTACCATTGGTTGGCTTCATTATAACTCTCATTTCCTTGCTTCTGATTGGTCACCTGCCGTAGGATTCCTTCCTTTTTGTGTGTTTTTCTCTCGCCTGGGACATGAGAATTACTTCCACTGCTCATTTTTTAGGCACTACTTTTTCGGGTTAAAGCAATTTACCAGAGTATCGGGCAGATTTACAAGCCCCTTACATCACTTTTGCGCCGCAGTTGCTTCACTTTTGTGATGCAGCAGCGGCTTAAATGTTGTGACCCATTTACAACGTGACGCATCTAGGGAGATGTGTCACGTTGTAATGCACTGCGCCACATTATACCTTTGTCAGGCATAATGTTTGCAGGGTGGGCGTTCCCACGCAGGAAAGCCTCGTAGAAGTGACGTAGTGAAATCTACAAGATTTCACTGCACCACTTCTAGGACGTTACTGCGTCGAAACCTTACACCTGCTTGGAGCAGGCGTAAGGAGTGACACAGCACAGTAAGAATATCCCTCCGCATGCATTGCTGGAGTTGTGTCATACTTGAGACACAACTCCAGCAATGCGTGACCTTTGCGCCAACAGATGCGTCAGAATTTCTGACGCATCTGTCAAACTTTACACCATGGTGCTCTGTATTGTAAATACGGCGCATCCATGGTGGCATAAGGGTTTAGCAAGGAGGCGCAGGGAAACTGAGGCATCTATACAGATGCGTCAGTTTCTTGTAATTCTGCCCCTATGTCTTTTTCAGCCAGCTCCTTCATGTGCTTTCCCCCCACCCACTGTAGATTTAGTTGCTTGCTTTACCTGCTCTCTGTGTTGTTGCTTGCTCTCACCCACTCGTTGCTGCTTTCACCCTTCCAATGTCCGTCTTGTTGCTTTCCCCCTCCCATTCACATATTGCTATCCATGTTATAGCTTGCCCACTCCCACTGTCTGTGTTGCTGCTAGCTCCCACACGCTGTCTGTGTTGTTGCTTGCAATCTCCGGCTGCAAGTGTTGTTGCTTGCGCCCTCCCTCTGTCTGTATTGTTGCTTGCCTCCACCCCCTCCTATTGCTGTGTCATCACTGGCCTCCACCCACCCTCCTTCAGTTGTCCATGTTGTCCCTGCCAGCCTCCATTACAAACAATGACACAGCCAGTGCTTTTTAAAAAAACTTTCACCCATTCACCCACCATCCCATTGTCATTGCTCACGCTCACCCAACCCCCCACCATTGCCACTGCTTGCCATCACCCACCAGCTAAAACAAAAACAAACAAGCATTTGCAATGCAATCGGCATTGCCTTTGGGCCTTCTATATATTTAGCTATGCAGCACATTAGCTTGGATGCTGAAACATCTACTTTTCTTTAACATGGAGGAAAAGTAAGCACCAAACTGCGTGACACGCCGGGTATGGGAACACATGGAGAGAAATATTTCCTTTCAGAGGGAAATGGTATAGTCCAAAGCTCTGTTTTTAATATTATTGTTCCGGGAACTCGTGGAAGACAATTTCTATGGAATGGAATCTAGAGAATCTAGAGAATGCTAAAGTGATTCTAGTATTTTACTGACCTCTGCTGGTCGATTTCTATCAAGAAGGTTAAATAGAGGCAGTTTCCAGAAGAATAAAAAAAATAAAGTCCCTCAGCAGAAAGCAATTCTGGTATTTTACTGACCTCTACTGGTCATTTTCTATTAAGACAGTTAATAGAGGCAGTTGAACTGAAAAAAAAGTCCCCTAGGTGAAGCAGGCAAGTCCTAGGGATGATCTCCAGAGCCCACAAAGTACATACACATATAAGTATATACTAATATATAAGTATATACTAAAGTATATACAAGAGGTCTCAAAAGCTCGACCTAAAAAAGGGATATGACCCGGACATCGCTGGCCGAGTCATTGCACTTTCTCTGCCACATCATCTGAGTTGCACGCCATAGCTCTCTATGTGATGCCTCCCAACATGCTCTCCTGCCAGCAGTAAAAAAAAGCGATAGATTGGCTTTAGGGCTCACTGAGCAAATATCCTCAGGGTTGGGACAACCACCCCTATGTGGCTGCCTCTTGGTTGATTATTTTCTGATAAAAAGTATTTTTTGGAGAAAGTGAACAAAAAATACTGGAGAAACCGTGAAAATCAATATTTTCTCCTACAGTACACGGAAGCAGAAGACCAGCTAAGAGTGATATCCAGTGGCGCAAGAAACAAAATCATTGGCAATAATATACTACAGCAAAGAGAGATGGAAAGTGTCTTCACAACATGGACAGAAATGAAAGTGCACCAATTCTTATGCAAGTCCTAAATCCTGTCTCTTTTACAACATGAAAAGAGCACAGGGGCCAATGGTAAGTTGCTGTTTGAGTGTTGCTGGTACCCTGCGCTGTAATGGTCTGTCCCCTTTACCACCACCCCACCCACCCCACACTCCAAGCAGATGCGGTATCAGTAAGTGTTAAGAACGGCCAGTGTTGCGTTCTTACCTTGATAATAAGCATTGGAAGAGCCAATAGGTCTCACACAATGTATTGGCTTTGTCAGTGTTTCTTTCTACTAAGTTTACAAAGCTAAAAAAAGCTTTTTATTAACTTTCAGACATGCTAGATTGCAGTGGCATAGGGAACTCCCTGCTTTAGCAGCTTACGTCGGGGTAGCCACCGCACTGATGCTCTGGTAAACTGGGTCCCACTAAAAACTGATTCGTTTTGCATTTTACCAGGCTTCCCAGCTTTCCCACGCCTGTAGGCAAAGGCTCTTAAAATTGTCCAATGGAAGAGCAGTGTTTGGCTAAGATGTCAGGGTCAAGAGCTGCTAAGTGAACAACATTCAGGGAAGGAGTGAGCGAAAAATAAATGATGAAGATTTTTAAAAAGAACTGAGAGTTAAGCAAATCGAGTGAGTTTGTAGGAAAGATAAGATAGAAAAAATGATATGAGATAAGAAATAATGATGTTGGAAACTGAAAAAGAAAACAGAAAGGGAGGAAGGGTGAAAGGATAAAAGGTCCGATGGAGGGGTATAGAATAAATTGTAAAAGTTTGGAAGGAAATGTGAATGGACGGGTGGATCAAAGGTTGGACGAAACGGTGTAGGGGTAAATGGATGAAAGATGTTACTTGTTGTATCTTTAGGACTGCAGAGATAGTCCTATCTTTTTATGTGCAGAGTTCTCTGCAATCGTAAAGATACTACACATAAAATTACACTCGTAGTTTGTGAATAGCAAAACATAGTAAACGTACACTAAAAGTGTAAGTTTATCTCTGTGAAAAGGCCTACAAGTATAGAGAGAGACAGTCCAACTCTATGTGCCTGATGGTAGACAGGCTGCCATCAGCACAAGCAGAGAGGACTGCTGCCACGTGGGCAATAACATCTTGAGAGAAATAGACCTAGAGGCGTAGGACTGTGTGAGCTGGGTCACATTCATACACTCCAAGCAGCCACAGATTAAAGCCCTACTTATTTCAGCCAGTGCTCTGTAATTTGAGTTGTGAGATAAGCAGACAAGAGACAAAGATCTAATGAGTGCCCTTTCAATGTGGAAAACTCTCATGAGGAATGACAATGTAAATTGGTCTTTGTGACTGGGTGAAGTTAACTCTTTCCCTCATATCACCAGCTGAAACCACCGCACTTTTCAAATTAATGCAACATATTGACCGGTCTATCACAAATAGACAGTATCCATGTCCCTTTATGCCTTTTGTGCTGCATATGACTTATTCACATCTCCTACAATTGCCTCGCACCACAACAACCTCGTTTCTTATCCCTGACTGGGCAGGATAGCCCCTCCTCCACACTGAAGAATTATGGGGAAAATAGTGAAGCTGGAATCCCTGTCAAGAGGTGGTCCAGGGAAGTGGGCACAGGGCTGAGTGTCGATTAACTAGTGTATTTGGGTTTAACATTATCTAATGGGTGAGGGGAGCATCGCTTTGCCTTTAAAACTAAAGTGCTGTTGCTTCTGGAACATGCATATACTAGTACTGTATACATGACCTTGAAATGCATGAATATGTTTTCTACTGCTACTCATACAAATGTCAGCTTGTATGATGTATGTAAGCTTAGGGTTTTATGCTTTAGGTACAAGTGTGACCTTGGGATGTGGTGTTTACAACACCCGTGACCCTGAGATTTGCTGCTTAATGCACAGGCATGAAGGGTAAATGTGCTGCTGAATATCAGATGTGAGACTGTGATGTACGAGGGGAAGGGTCGAGCTGTCAATATTTTGCTTTATGATGGATCCAAACCTGTGAAATGATATATAGACCTAGGGCCATATAACAGAAGTGCCCCAGGCATGCGAAGGACATTTGTGACGCTTTGTGCGCCCCTGGGACAATTTTGAGTTGCAGAAAGAGCTGCAGATACTTGTGTGGGCCCTTGCCCACATGTAGAGCAAGCGCTATGGCAAGAGGGTGATGCCTCATTTACATGGGGGCGTGGCCCCATGCAAATGAGGGAATCTCTTTACCTCTGCACCTTCGCCATATTATAGACGAAGGTGCAAAGACAAAGAAGCTGTCAGGAGGAACACTGCAAGTGCACCACATGAAAGCAGTCCTCTGGAGGGGGAAAAGGCGACTGATGGACTCCCAGACATCCCCTTGCAGGTGGGTGCAGTCACTCAGTTCACCCACCTGCAAGGGGATCTCTATCCTCTCTTAAAAGTACAGGTGAGTTGCCACCTGCACAGTGAAACACAGAGTGGTTTCTTCAAAGTCACTCCCTATTTCCCCTGAATGCTCTGCCTCCCAGGGCAGCACAAGTTCATGACTGCCCTGAGGGCAGCGCATTCAACATAGTAGGGTGCAATTTCCCTGCTTGTGCATGACACACCTGTATTAAGGTGCACCGTGGAACACAGGGAAATTGTGCCCTGTATGCAATAGGGCCCCGGGAGGCCGGGTTTCCATTTTCTAGCTTGCATTAGTTGCCACTGCACCCTTGCTCCAACGCTGGATTCAAGCCAGTTTTATGGAGACCAGAAGAAGTGATTTATGTTTAAAGAGAAACATAAGCAGACGTAGACAATTATTACATTCAGATGGATGCTTGACATCTCAACACACAGTTACGTCATTGTTACCAAAGCTAATACCAGCCTACAATAGTTAGAATTTTATTTGATGCAACAGACATTCAATTGAAAAGCCTAATAAATTAAGTAACCTAGAGATTTGTCACTCAAAAACAAGCAACTAACAAGCTTGAATCAAGAAGTAAGCACATTGTGATTTGTAAAGTGACAAATGGCGCACTCGGTAGGTCTGTGATGCCAAAGAAGGTGAGATGCTTGCGTGATGCGAAGCACAAGGTGCAAAAATGCTTTGCATCTAGTTATGATCGCTAATCCCTTGTGTTACAGGTAGGAGTTCAGGATAAAAGAAGGTTCTGCAATGGAGAGGGAGCACACTCTGAGCGTCTGCTGACAAGGGATTCACTGAATGATACTTACTGAAACCCTATTTTGTTCTTTTCAGTTATCAATCAATCAATCATTTGTAAAGCGCACTACATACCTGCAAGGGTCTCAAGGCGCTGGGGAGGGGGGGAGGGTACTACTGATCGAACAACCAGGTCTTGTGTATCCTCCTGAAGGTCAGCAGGTCTTGGGTCTGTCGTAGGCACAGTGGGAGGGTTTGCAATGTCTTGGCAGCGAGGTGGGAGAAGGATCTCCCGCCGGCGGTGGTTCTTCGGATGCGCGGGATGGTGGCGAGTGAGAGGTCAAAGTAAATCTGCAATTTACTTTGAACAGAACTGTTTCTACCTTTTAAAAGTCATATTTTTATTACTGTATTGTGGATTTTTGTTGTTTTGGTCTTGTTTGGTTTAGATAAAGATTAGTTATTTTTTTTTAAACTGGTGTGGTGTTCATTTGTAGTGTTTTTACTGTATTACTGTATGTGTGCACAAATGCTTTACACACTGCCTCTGAGATAAGCCTGTCTGCTCGAGCCAAGCTACCAAGGGGGTGAGCAGGGATTATTTTAGAAGTGTATCACCCTTACCCTGACTAGGAAGAAGGATCCCTACTTGGACAACGTTGCAAACCATTGCCAACTAGAGACCCCCATTTCTATTGGGCACAAAAGGCACCCTTGCACTCTCCAAGAACATAGGTCTATGTGTGTTTGTATCCCTGTAGTAACGTGTTACAAGTGGGTTCAAAGGGAGGATTCGCCAGCTAGCAACTTCCTGATTACTAATTCAGTCACTATTTCACATGTATTACTAAAACCATTTTGGTGGTGTGATTTAATACGCTCCCATTTGTCAATTACTTAATCCCTCTTTATAAACGGTCTACAATTGTACCTACTGCCCACACCCACCCTCGCCGAATTAGTGTTTTAGTTTCAATTCCTTCATGTTTAACCCCAGTTATCGCCCTGAACTTCACCTGCTTATAGTAGGTAAAGTTTCAGAGTAAAAACCATCGATGCTCCTTTTTCCTCCAAAACATGTAGCTTCCTATTGGATATACCAGCCCACTGTTAATGAGGGACTGTGTGTACAAATATTGTAATTCAAGCAACTGTCTCTGAAAAAGACAACAGGGCTAGAAGTAACTCCATGTTGGAAGCAGGCAAACTCATGATTTCATTTGATACTATAATAATAATAATAATCCACATTTGTAAAGGGCACAATCACCCGTAAGGGTCTCTAGGCGCTGGGGGCTGTCGGGAAGATTAAGCAAGCTATTGCCCAGAGTCACATGGTGCTGGGCTGACCTACCGTCGGTGCCGGGGATCGAACCATGATCCCCAGATTTCGGAGTCAGTCGTCCTAGCCTCGGCGCCACACCTCTTCCACTCATACTACGTTTGAGCCCCAAATGTAGACAAGTGTGAGTGTAGTGAAAAAATATTGCAAATACAAGGAGATGATGGACGGAGTGCTGAAACTTTTCAAACATTCACTCCCGCCCTCTGTGAATATTGGATATCATATATCTAAGAATAACTCATCCTCCTAGACCTCTCCGCCGCCTTCGACACCGTCTGCAACTGCACTCTACGCCCACACCTCCACGCTGCAGAGATCCGGGAGAAGGCTCTGGAATGGACCTCCTCCTTCCTCTGCAGCAGAACCCAGAGCGTCTGCCTGCCCCATTCCGTTCCAAAGCCTCCAAGATCATCTGCGGCGTACCCCAGGAATCCTCCCTCAGTCCGACACTGTTCAACATTTACATGGCCCGCTCGCACATGCCGCCCAACAGCACGACCTCAACATAATCTCCTACGCCAACGACATTCAACTGATCCTCTCCCTCACCAAGGACCCCATCACCGCCAAAGCCAACCTCCACAAGGAATGAAGGCCGTCGCAGACTGGATGAAGATCAGCCGTCTGAAGCTGAACTCAGACGAGACGGAGGTCCTCAACCTCGGCTCCAACCCTTCAGCCTGGGACGACTCCTGGTGGCCGACGGCATTGGGGGCAGCCCCGACACCCACTGACCACGCACGCAACCTGGGAATCATTCTTGACTCAACGCTCTCAATGACCAAGCAAGTCAACGCCGTCTCCTCCTCCTGCTTCAACACCCTCCGCATGCTCCGCAAGATCTACAGATGTATCCCGACAGATACAAGAAAGACAGTCACCCAGGCCCTCGTCAGCAGCAGACTCGACTAAGGAAACGCCCTCTACGCGGGAGCCCCGACCAAGTTCATCAAATGACTACAACGCATCCAAAACACGTGGGCACGACTGATCCTCGACGTACCACGACAGGGCCATATCACCCCCACTTGAGAAAACCTGCACTGGCTCCCCGTCAACAAGAGGATATCTTTTAAGCTTCTCATACACGCACACAAAGCACTACACAAGACCGGCCCAGCCTACCTCATCAGACGACTCTCCTACATCCCCAACCGCCAGCTACGCCAGGGGAGGTGATTCGTCGGTTCCTTACTGCCACGCAGGGGAGGGGATGCGTCGGTTCTTACCTGAAGGGGAGGTGATGTGCCTGGTCTAACAGGGCCCCATCGGCAACCACCGGATCAAATTAAGACCTGTGCACTTCTGGGATTGTGTCTCTTTATTTTTACTGCAACGCCGATGTGCGCCATTTACAGAACATCATCAAGTGTGGTTTGTTTCAAGAGGATAACAGTGTGTGCAGAGGCATTCTTCAAGACCCTGGTGGAAATCAAACAGTAAAGCAGCACCTGCAGATGTAACTCCTTGATGTAATGTCTTGGTGGCTGCAAATAATGTTACCCGGGCTAGCAATTAAAAGCGAAAAGTGTCAGCTCATGCTACACTCAATCACTGTCTTCGCATGCCAAAAATCTGCTCTTATAAAAGCTGTTTTGGAAACTTTCATGCCTGACAATGTTTTCCTGACAACATTGGTAAACAGTCTGTAGGGTTATGTCAGCAGTAAATTAAACTTACCAAACAAGACGTAGCCCGAGTTTTAAAAATGACTGTTAAGGTTTGTGCCACAAACTACTTCGAGGTGAGGTATGCATCAAAAGAGTTCACTCAGCACGGTTGTCAAGTCGGGACTGATCGTGCAGAAAGACTAGGCTTTTGGTCCAAAGTTTGGAACACTGTGCCGCCTATTTCACTGGCCTTATAATGCCAGGAACATGACAAGTGCTAACCTGATTAACGCCTGGATGAAGTCTAACCTTATTAATGCCCGGAAGAAATCTAACCTCATTAAATGTCTGGTTTTATCAGTCTGCCTATTAGAAGGCAGGGTCCGACCCAGCTATGACAGCCCATGTAGATTTGCACGATGAAGGGCACTCGATCAGAGTGTTTGTGATGAGAAGACACAGGGCTTGAAAACATTGCAAGGGGCAGAGTCACAGATACATTTTAACTCTCGAGTTCATATAAAGGCAAAACGAGCACGAACAAGGCCAATAGGTTTAGCTTATGTAAAGGGAATTCAAAGAGGCACATGGAAGCAGTGTAGGGCTTAATGTTGACCCTTGCAGAACACCTTGGTCCTGTATTCCTATACAATGGTGGGAGAAAGACTGCCTGCAATCTCCCCATTAAATAGGACCTACACCAATCTAATGCCTTCCCTCCAATGCCAAGTGCATGCAGCTGGAATAATAGGATGGTGTGTGAGACAGTATCGAATGCTAGTAATAAAAGAGCAGAAGACTCTGCTCGTTCCATCAGCAATTGTAGGTCATGTATCAGTGGTGTGCAGAGATCCCACTGGGAATTTGGTGTTTCTTCAATAAGGCACTGAGATATTTCTTCTGAATTTTGATTCCAAAAGGTCACAAAGATATAGGTAAAAAATTAGAAAGAATGGAGAGATCAGAAATAGACTTTTTAGCAATATGGGGTCTCTACTTGACAGTTGTTTGCACCCTGTTCAAGTAGGGACCCTCACTATAGTCAGGGTAAGGGAGTCACACAGCTAAGATAAACCCTGCTCACTCCCTTGGTAGCTTGACACGAGCAGTCAGGCTTATCTGAGAGGCAATGTGTAAAGCATTTGCACATACACACACAGTAACATACTGGAAACACTACAAAAAGAATCCACATCAGTTCAGAAAAACAGTCAGTAATTATCTGAATAAAACAACACCAAAACGACAAAACTCCAGCATACACAAGTAAAGATATCACTTTCCAAAGGTTAAATAAGTTCAGTCCATAGAACTCTATGGATACGTTTCCTTTAGCACAATGTATCTTGGATGCTTCAAAATACAAATACGAAACAGGCGCAGGGGAGGTAAGGCGACTGAAAACCAAAGCGATGTGTTGGTTACTTACTCCCATGGGAGGTGATGCGTTTGTTCTGTACTCCCAGAGGGGGGAAGAGTCGCTTCATTACTGCTATGCTACAAGGTAATGCGTTGGTTTCCTACTGTCGGAGGAGGTGATGCGTCGGTTCCTTACTTGAATGGAAGGTGATACGCCGATCTACGGAGACGCAGCCTCAGTACCTTACTGCTGGTTAGAGTCGATGAAGAAATCTGCGACCAGGGATGATGCGTTGAAAACCCAGGCGCACAGCTTTGATTCCACAGCGATGGAGCAGGGACTGCGTCAGTGTTGGAGTGATGTGTCACAGATTTTAGTGATGTGGTGCTCGAAACTCAAGCTGCAGTGGTTCTTTTGACTCGCTGCGATGGCAAGCTGGGGCCTGTGGTGAAAGCCAAGGTCGATATGCCAATTGGGAACCACGCTCCGGTGCTGGCAGTGGAGATGCATCAAAGTTTGTAGCAATGCGTCGATAAAAACAGACGGTGGGAGTCGATGCATGGATTTTCTACTTCATTCACCAGACTCTACTGCCCAGGGACTGGATTTGGCACCACTTGGCAAGTCAGGACTCCCAGCAGAAGAGCCCAGGCTCTGGTAGGTGAAGCATTTGATGGTCCTGAAACTTATTAACAGGAGGAAAGCACACACAAGCCCTTGGAGAGCCTTGGAAGCAGGATAGAGTAAGCAAAGTTCAGCCCCTTCACACCCAGGACAGAAGCAGCAAGAAGCAGACCAGCACAACCAAGCAACAGGCAGCGTGGCAGTCCCTTCTACAGCACTCAGCTCTCCTTCCTGGCAGAATGTTTTCAGTCCAGAAGTGTTCTGATTTGAGAATGTCAGATGTCCCATATTAATACCCCTTTCTGCCTTTGAAGTAGGCATAGTTCAGAAGAAGTATTTGTAGGCCACAATACTCTGCTTTTCCCTGACCTGGCTCCAGATACACTGCAGGGGGGTGGGAACATCTTTGTGTGAGGACAGGCACAGCCCCTTTCATGTGTCAGTGACATTCCTACCCCCGCTCTAGCTCAGGAAGGCCCATCAGACTGGTGATGGCCCATCAGGATATGCAAGGCACCCTTTGTGTGACTGTCTAAAGTGAATGCACAGGACCCCACTTGTCATTCTAACCCAGACGTGGATACTACATACAGGCAGAGGCACAGAAGGGTTAGGCAAGAAAATGCTCACTTTCTAAAAGTGGCATTTTCAAATACGCCAATTAAAACCTAACTTCACCAAAATATGTATTTTTAAATTGTGAGTTCAAAGACCCCAATTCTAAATGTCTATCAGCTCACATTGGGAAATTACACTTAAAAGATATTTCAATGCAATCTCCATGTTACCATATGGGAGAGATAGACCTTGCAATACTGAAAAACGAAATTAGCAGCATTTCACTATTAGACATGTAAAACACACCAGGACATGTCCTCCCATTTAAATACACTGCACCGTGCCGATGGGACTGACTTGGGCCTACCTTAGGGGTGACTTACATGTAGTAAAAGGGAAGGTTAGGGCCTGTCAAGTGGGTGCACTTGCCAGGTCGAAATGGCGGTTTACAACTGCACACACAGACAATGCAGTGGCAGGTCTGAGACATGTTTGCAGGGCTACTCATGTAGGTGGTGCAACCAGTGCTGCAGGCCCACCAGTAGCATTTGATTTATAGACCCTGGGCCCACTTGGTACACTTTACTAGGGGCTTACTAGTAAATTAAATATGCTAATAGTGGATAAGCCAATCACCAATACAATTTAGACAGAGAGCATATGCACTTTAGCACTGGTTACCAGTGGTAAAGTGCCCAGAGTCCTTAAGACAACAAAAACAGGTATAACAGGGAACTATTACGAACATCAAGTGGTGGAGGTCCCAGGATCTCAGTTAGCGCTTTACTCTGAACAAGAGGCAAAGGATAAATAGGTGAACCAGACACAATCATATTGGAAATGGAAGTAAACAGTTTAATAGATCGAGGCTCTCAGGGATCTATATAGGCACCCTGTTAGAAATGGGGGTCTCTAGTTTGCAGAGGTAGATACCTTTGTCCAAATAGGGACCCTTGCTTCTAGTCAGGGTAAGGGGGATACACTCCTAAAATAGCCCCTGCTCATCCCTTTGGTAGCTTGGCAGGATCAGACAGGTCTATCTCAGAGGCAGTCTGTAAAGCATTTGTGAACACAAACAGTAATACAGTGAAAACACTGCAAATGGACACCACATCAGTTTAGAAAAATAAATAATCTTTATCTATTCTTAAACAAGACCAACATGACAGAAATCCACAATACAGCTCTCAAATTATCCTTAAAAGGAGGATATTCATTAAATCAAGCTTCTAGCAACAAATAACTCCACTTGGAGTTATAACGGTGTCGAGACTAGTGGAAATCTGAAAGTACAGGGTTGACCGCGAAGTGCACTGGGTGGGGCCCGGAGTCAAACAGACACACACAAAATAGTACCTTGGAATTGATGAAAAAAAGACACTGTTCTTTGGAAGTTCAAAATTAAATATTGCTTACTAAGTTCCCTCTGTTTTTCTATGGGAAGACTAAGGGCCTTATGTATGAAGCAAAAAATCAGTCGCAAATGCTGCGAATCGCTAAAAATAGCGTTTGCGACTCACAAATCGCTAATCCCAATGTATGAAGCCAAAAACGCATGCAAAATTAGGAATCGCTAATTTGCGAGTCCCAAACGTTGCGAAAGTGGAAAATAGCGATTTCAATAGCGATTTCCAAAATTGCGCTGAAACCTGTTAGCGAAAATCGCAAATCTGGAAATCGCTATTTAGAAATCGCAATGGAATGTATCAACCAATTGCAAATAGCGAATCAAGCAAAATCGCAAAATAAGGAATCGCAATTACCATCAAGTGGGAGCAGGTGGTAACCAGGTGCAAAGTATAAATTGAAGCCCAGAATGCAATACACTCTCTACCACAATGTCCGGGCTGTACATGATAGTGAGGAGGCGAAGACTGAGAGCTCTGGCGCAGAGGAGGAGACGGCAGGAGAGGATATTCCGGTTGCGCACCACCATCTTCCAAACGCACTGAGGAGGATATCTACACCCATTACAGACTGGAGGAAGATAGCATACTTGATTTGATTGAGGAACGAAGGCCCCACCTAGAACACCCCACCCGCAGGACACAAGCCATACCCACACACATCCAGGTCCTGTGTTCACTACACCTGCTGGCCTCAGGGAGTTTTCAGGGCGTCATAGCCTCTGCAGGAGGGGTGTCACAAAGTGCCCTGTCGCGCTTTTTCCATGCATTCCTCGATGCCATGACACATAGGATGCAACACCACATACACTTCCCCAGCACCCCGCAGGAACTAGCACAGACCAAGCAGGATTTTTACAACATAGCCCAATTCCCGCACGTGATAGGATGTATAGATGGGACACATGTTGACATTTCACCCCCCTCAAACATAGAGTATGTATTCCGGAACTGGAAATGCTACCACTTACTCAACATACAGATGGTGTGTGATGCCAAAAACATAACCCCCGACATAGTGGCAAAGTACCCAGGAAGCATACATGACGCCTTCATACTCCGTCACAGTGGGCTATACCGTAGACTCTCAAGAGGGGAATTTGGAGAGGGATACCTACTAGGTAATAGCACACAATGTCAGCCCACATTTCTCATGGCCAGCATGTGCATCACAGTGACTGACCTTTAAACATTTCCACCCACAGTGGACAGTGCCTATGCAGTCCGGGATTTCATCCTGACACCCTACCTGAATCCCGCCACTGCTGGGGAGCTGCACTACAACCGGGCACACATTTCAACAAGAGGCACCATCGAGAGAACATTTGGCATTTTGAAGAGCAGATTCAGATGCATTCACAAAAGTGGAGGAGCCCTCCAATACAGCCCTGAGACGTGCTGCAAAATTGTAGTAGCTTGTGCCATGCTGCACAACATTGCAACCAGGAAAGGGACACCAATGGAGTTGAGTGGCTCAGAATCCTCTGACTTGGAGGGACCTGGACCCATACACATGGAAGCTGGCATAGCTGCTGCTGCAGCTGGGCGACAGAGGCGTGATGAGATCATGCAGAACTACTTCTAGGTGAGTGAAAATGATACACTGACTACTTCTGCCTTTGCTAACGTGTTTAATTCCCAATAGCAATAATGTCACACATCCAAAAAAACATGCATGAACTCTCCCAAACCAAAGCACATGTTTCAATCACAGTGCAACAAAGTCAGTCATTAGTACAGCAAGTGCAACACTGTTGCTGGCCCTATTTCTCCCCTGTGTGCAATAGTCATTTTGCTGCAGTCCCTATTGTTGTGTGGCAGGCCTGGTGTGTTGGAGCTCCTCACTGACTGTGAGTCCTTCTCACTGGGGGTTAGCACCCCTGGTCCAGCAGTACGCAGCACACGCAGTTCATCCAGGGTGGCAGTTGACTGCACTACCACAGTGGCAATATCCTGGATTCCATGAGAGAACTCACCCTGAGTCTCTATGGCACGCCTTGCCAGCATATTGGTGGAGGAGGCCAGCCGGTTAATAGCGCGCGTGTAGTGGTCATGCGGGCCATTTCTTTGCGCCTGGCTGCGGGTTCAGCTCGCAACTCTGCAGTCAGCTCCTGCACAGCCGCCCTGATTTCTTCTCGTATTCCTCTGTTCCCTACCCTGATCTCTCTCTGAATGGCCTTCATATGTTTCGCTTGCAGGCGGTGTACCTGAAGCATGTGCATTTCGAGGCCGGCAAAAACCGATTCATCCTGCTACACACTGGAGCTGATGGCCGTGTGGGGTCTACGCCTGCCTCTGGTCTGTCGTATAGACTCCTGCTGCTGGGGTACTGGTGCCCCCCCAGACAGTTCAGAAGACTGCCGGGAGACACCGACGGAGAGAGCGGTGCTCCTTAAACCTGAGCTGCTGCCAGGTGGGGTGAAGCACAACAACCACAACAAATGGTATGTGGTTGAACGTATGACCTGGAATTGCAGGTGATATTCTGATTTTACCTTATTTCACATTTATAAAGCAGTAGTTGAACATACATCTGGTCCTGACGAAGGCATTGGAAGTATTCCATTTTTGCTGAAACATGTTGACCGCTACTAGTCACAGATATTATTTCAAATCTGTGTTTGCACTTTGCTTTTAACCTTGGACAACTAGGGGAGCACAATAAAACTTTATATCCACCTAGTTTCATCCAATTTTACCCTTATCACTTCACTTTCTTTACACTGCTTTTTCAGTAGCCACACTTAACTTTAAAACTTTAAAACCACCCTCTACTGACACATTTTCATCTTATATCTCAGAACGGCCACTACAACACCTAAGGGACTGTTCTGATCCACCTCCTGGGCAAGGAGTACCCAAATGATGTAACAAAGGGCGGTACAGAGTGGCTTCTGATGGGAATTTTTCGCCTATTCTTTTGCGTTTTCACTTGTTTATCACACTTAGTTGCATGGTCTGTTTTTCCACTCTGTTATCCACGTGGTGTTGGGACCTATATTCGCAGTTGAACGGTATTGTTCCATTGACCCCTAGGTACTTCTTGTGTAATGAGTATGAATATTGGGGTATGTACCTAGTTTGGGTCGTAAAACTTGCCCTTGGACCCTCTGATTAATCGGTTTGGTTTATGTACTGGTGCATCAGACAGCACATTTTCATTGTCCTCATCCTCATCATCCATGATTCTGAATGGAATCTCTAAATATTAGCGATTGCGATGATACATACCGATTTGCGATTCTGATTTTGCAATTCGGTAACAATCGCAAATTCCGAATCACAAATCGTTTTCTTGATACATATGGCCCTAAGTAACCTTAAGCTTACTACTTCCTCCAAACCTACTGCACAATCAAACTCTGACTTTGCTCTCAACGAAATGGATGACATTTCTCCTCAGAATTCTTATCATGCGACAGGCACCATTTAAAAATCACACCTCTCAAGTAAACTACCTGCAATTTCCACCAAGCGACCAAAAAAAAGACCCTCCTTCTCAGTGAACTTATTTTCAGCCTCCATGGATATAATCCTTGATGAAATTCGTGCTCTGAAACCCTTCATTGAGAAAACCAATAAAACTTTGCAGCATCGGGATGATAAATGGTCTTCGCTGGATTTGCGAATGCTTGTTGTGGAACAGAGAATGGAGAACGGATTCTCTTCAGGTCTCGTGCGCTTGAATTTACTTTCTGGAGTCTGGGATACCTCTGCTTAAGAAGCAATCGGAGGATTTAGAAAACTGAAATCACAGAAATAACCTTCGAATTTACAGTCTTCCTGAGAATACAGAGGGCTCCAACCCAACCATCTTTTTTCAAACCTTTTTGCCTAAGCTCTTGGATCCATCTACTACTTCTCTCTTAACATTCAAATGGCTCATAGACTTGGTCCCAAGATCTCTGCAAACATCATGGAGTCATCATGTTTTTCTTGCAATATACAGATCTTCTCCAAGTCCTATCTGATGTCAAGTCCCATGTTACAGCTGATCGTCGGAATAAAATCCTTGATCTTCGCCTTCAACTGCGTTCCATAATTGCCAGATTCGGACAAATTCATCCCTGCCTTTTCAAGGTCACCTATAAGGAAAAGACTACCACATTCGACAATCCAGCCGTATTGCAGGAATTCCTTCATCAACATGGAGCCGTCGCTTTGGATACTTCAAAATCTACTTGATTTATTATTTTGCTTCACCTTGTCTGATTGTTTCCTGTATATGTAATTCCTTGATCATTGTGTTGCATGTATTTCTGTTATGCTCACTGTATTAAGATGTTTTACCTACCTATTTTCTCTCTTATCCCTTTCTTCAAATGTTTTATCTCATCTACATGTTTTAACCCTTTCTTATACAGATGAAGTTCTTTTTCCCGTTATCGCTTCCCTTATGGTCTCCCCCTCATGTCGAAGTCTTACCCATGGTCCCTCTGAGGTTTCGGTGGAGTTCTGACTGTGTTATCGCTGTCTTCTTCTGGTGTAGCCATCCCCCATTTTGTCTTGTGTTGTAGGTATGTTTTTCATTCATCATTTGTATGACATGTACTGTCTTTTTGTTCTCCATCTTATCTCTTTTTCTTTGGTATTCCTTTTTAATGTCTCTTTTCTCCACTTTCTTTTGTATTTTATCTTCTTTATTTTTTCCTCCCTTCTGTCTTCTTTGTTAAAACATCTTTTATATTTCTTCTACTTTCCTTCCTCATATCTATCTTAATCTAGATTTGGTTCTACTCTTGTAAGCATATTACATGTTCACTCTTTTATCATTAAGCTACATTTTGGGTTACTACCTGGAACAATAAAGGATTACCATTTTCAATAAAGCTTTATTCAGTTAAAACGTTTTTAAAACCATCAAAGCACAGTTCCACACAAAGGTCATAATAATATTCACTATATACATATAATACAATTAATACCAACATACATGTTTCATAGTTATTAAGAGAAGACCATTGAAGTAACTTGTCCCTTACAAACATAATATTTGATATTCAATAAATAATTTAAAGTATTGTCACCCACTGAATTTACATTTTTAAAACAACATGACAATATAAATTCATGTCATAGATGCTCCTTCGTCATGAAGTCACCACATGTGCAAAAATAGAAGGCTCATATTGTAATAGCTACATCATTAAAGGATTAAGCAACCCTATCAAAAGACAACTGGTGCTATCTCATCTAATGAAATTAAAAACGGACATTGCCCATATTTCTGTGGGTGAAGCTTCCAAGTTGAAAATATGTTGGGTGGGTCATGTGTTTAATTTTCTTGCTTTAGGCAAGTAAAATGGGGTTGGTATTCTATGTCACAAAAAATTACATGTTTCCCTTGTTCAACAGGAATCTGACACTGAAGGATGTTGGGTTATTGTTAATCTTCTCATAGAAATGATCCCTTTAGTCATTTTAAATGTGTATGCACCTAGTTCCATTGATAATTTTTTCTGAACAAATATATCTGACAAACTGCTTCTATACAATAATGATTTTATTATTTTTGGGGGTGATTCATTCTATATTAGATAGATACTCTAGAGCTAAGCTCGTACCCTCTAAAATGCACTCACAATTTACATCCAGAATTCGTCAGAAATGGTTAGTGGATATTTTTGAGACTTTGTCACTCTGTCCTTCGAGAATATCATTTTTACTCAGCAGCACATCATAAACAATCCCGTATTGATTACCTTTTCCTGAGTAAGTCCCTTGCCCAACATGCCATTCATTCTGTAATTGGTTCAATTTTAATCTCAGATTACGCCCCTGTACTTGTTGCTATAGATCTTATCCCTTTTCCCCCTCCCAGGAAGACGGCGTTTTAATAATTCCCTACTTCTTGATCCTAATTTATGTCAACAATTTATTTCTTTTGCCTCTAAATTCTTTATTATTAACACAACTCCGGAATCTCCCTTTGCCATGATATGGGACTCTTTCAAAGCTGCCGCCATGGGCTTTATTATAAATTTCGTATCACAAAAGAAAAAATCTCTAGAAAAATAATCCACTCAATTACTTAATAAAATTAAACAGTTAGAATATACGTATTATCAATTTAATAATGATCTTCTTTAAAAAATCTTATTGATGCAAAACTTACCTTTAACAGATTATCCGCAGATGTTGTCTCCAGTTATTTACTGAAATGCAGCTCTCGCTATTATGGGGGTCAAAACGACATGAGGAAGTTATTAGCTAACTATTTAAAAATTAGAAAGGAAAAAACGAGATAGAATCTCTGCAGAGTTCTTTTGGTACTCCAATTTTTAAAGATAATGATATTTTAAATGAACTTGTTATATTTTATAAAAACATATATATACCTAAATCCCTCCCAGAACAGTCTGATCTTTCTTACTACTTTCAGTCCATTCCTTCTCCTCCTTCTAATCACATTGATTTTGATTTCCTGCGAATTGATTTTTTTTTTGCGGATATCTCCCTTGCTGTCTTTACGTTGTGGAAAAGCACCCAAACCAGACGGGTTTACTACTTAGTTTTATGACCACTTTGCAAAAAATGTTTTGCCTACACTTTTACTCTTGTTTAAATCTTTCTCTGACAATGGGTTGATCCCGTCTTACCGGATCTGATTGGCCCTGACCAATCCGGTTTTGTTAAGGGGAGACTAGCCTCTGACAACTCTTGAGTCTTTTTTAATGTCATAAGCAGGGCCTCATCTTTAAATCACCCCATGGCTGCTATTGCTTTAGATCCAGGAAAGGTCTTTGATAGTATTGGATGGGAGTTTATGTTTCATGCATTACATTGGGCCTGTTTTCCTTCTAAACTGATAGCCTTAATCTCTTTGTTATACTCAGGCCCCAAAGCTTCAATATTTGTCAACTGCAAAACTTCTGATTATTTCCCATTGCGTAGAGGTGTGCAACAAGATTGCCCCTTGTAACCATTGTTGTTTGTCATTGCATTAGAACCTTTTCTAACTAAGATTAGACAGGAGGATTGTATTTCAGGATTTCAATTTAGTCCATATCAGGTTAAAATGTCAGTTTACGCTGACGACATACTTTTATATTGCTCCAATCCTGAATCTTCTCTTCCCCCTTTTCTTCAACAGGTTACTTCTTTCTCCCAGCTCTTAGGATATCGTCTTAATCATGACAAATGTGAAGTCTTACCTGTAAATGTTTTATGTCAGAAACATCTCTTTGATCTTTCTGGATTTTCTTGGCAACCATATAAAATAAAATACTTAGGCTTATAGTTTGCTCCCTTAATTCTTGAACAATAAGGTTACATTTTGATTATCACCAAAAAATTCAATGACGCTATCACAAGTTGGCATACCCTTTTTTTACCTTGGTGGGGTCGTCTAGACTCGATTAAAATGATGCATTCTCCTCTTACTTTATATAATATTTCTATGGTCCCTATACACATTCCTCGATACTATTTTAAGAAAATTGAATCTACCTTGACAAATTTTCTATGGAAAGGTAAGCCCCTTGTATAACTTTATCTTCTTTAAAAAAAAGATAGACTTAATGGAGGTATTAGGTTTCCTGACTTTAAAGCTTATCATTCCGCTTTCTCCTTAAAGCAAGCTTCTCATTGGATCTCTATGAACCTTACTCTATATCCTCCATTATGGATTAAAATAGAGAAATATCTTATTACCCCTTTCGATTTTTCAGAGTTCCTCGTTTTTACCAACAATATCACATCCGTGCATTCCCCTGTCATTTCCCACTCTCGCAAACTTTTGGTCCCTCTTTTAGCTTCATCATATCCCTCATTTGTCCTATCATCAACATCCTATTTGGCATACTAAATCATTACAAATTCATAATCGTTCTATATACTGGAAAACTTGGCATTCTAGGGGTTTACGTTGGATATTTCAACTAATACATAATGATCAACCCCTCTCTTTTTCTGATCTCCAAACTAAATTCTCTTTACCATTGTCCTCTAGATTGCAATACAATCTTTTATGTTCTTCCCTTACTCAATATCTTCTAACTTTACCAACAGATACAAATTTTCCTGTAAATTATAAAACATATCTTCAATACTCAACACTTCCCCTCCCTGCTTCCAATATATATAAATTGCTACAATTCCCCCCTGATAGGCACAAATCAAAGACTGAATTGGCTTGGGAGAAAATGTTCTCACACGTCTGGCCAATCATTTTATGGGACAAAATATGGTTTAAGCTTCACAAAACTTTTCGTGCTGCACACACCGCACAAACTCTTTATGTCATTTATCACCTAGTATTATTTTCTCCACTAACCCTAGCATCTTTTTCATCAGACATGTCCTCTATTTGTTGGTCATGCCCTTGTCCGTCTGCCAATTTAAAGCACATGCTGTTTGAATGTCCCCCTATCCATCAATTTTGGCAGCTGGTTTGGTCCCAAATGAAGATAATTTTCAAAGTTCAGATCCCCTTTTTTTCAAGTTTATTCCTGGGCACACTATCACCCCAATTGCCCCAATCCCCATCGAGTTTTAAACTTTTAGATGTACTGCAAGCCATTGCCTTTCATCTAATAACCTCAAACTGAAAGCAGTTAGACAGAGTAACCTTCAGATCCTGGTGGAACGCTGTTTGTTTCCATCACCGATTAGACACGAATTATGTTTCCCCTATTTCCCTAGCAATTAAAAGAGATTTATTATGGCTCCCATTAACAACGTGTATATCTCTGTCTGCCTCTTCCAGTGTTAAATCTACCAACATCTCAGGCGATGTAAGGAAACCACCTTGAATTCTCCCTGTGCCACTTTACTCCTAGATGATTAATAGTTTTATGTTTATAATACGTTATTCCTATTCAGTCATTGTTATGTTGACATTGTTGCATTATTACTCCTAATTGTTATATAGTAATTGCATATTGTTTCCATCCCCTTGCTCGCTTCCTTTATTATTTATATTGTGTATATTTCTTTGTTTTTTTATACAGCTTGACAAGCCTAACCTTATATACTCTTATTCTACTACATATCTTTAAGCTAATAGTATTTGTGCTATTTATTGTATTGCTGTTCTCTTCTTGTTTTTCTTTGATAAACTCAAATGCTAAAAAAAAAAAGTAGCACCATTATTATTTTGGAGATCGATATGGGTCAAGCAAGTGAATTGGTTTAATCGGGCCATAATTAAGGACTAGACAGGGTGTCCCCGATATAGAATTCAGACTAGGCATGGATTTATGATACTTTGGCAACAGTATTTGATATACAGCAAGAATATATAAAGAGATGATGCTTTATTTCAGAGTGTGACTACAGGACGGGTTTCCCACTTTGTCCCCGAGTTAGGATCATCATTGATGAGACTCTGGTAAGTAGCCTTCACTGATAGTCACTGAGCACGTGTGGAGATATGAGGTCACTGATAATGGGTCGTATGGCTGTCGTTTTTTAATTTAGGACATATATATGTGAATATAAATATATAAAATAAAATATAATACCATATATATTTCGATATTCCTTTTATGCAATGGGAACATACAATTTTAAGCACAGGCATCTGGTGGGTTGAGGGATTGGCCAAAGGTCGGTGAAGATCAAACAATATGGGATTTTAATTTTGGTATTTGCTATTCCTTTATAGGTACACAGATGGTGTGTGTGTACAAAAAGAGCAAGTATAGCCACATATGAGTGCCCTACCATACAGTGACAAAACTAGGCAGGTACGTATCTAGAACGTTTGTAGGGATCCGTATCCTGATGAATGCCATCGACCCTTACGGGCGGCTACTTACGGCAGAAACCTGTTGATACGGCAGATAGATTAATGAGGTTGTTACTCCTTCATATACCCTTCATTTGAACCTTTTTTAATCCTGCCAGGTTGGATCTATAATAAATACAGTGTATAGCCACTTAAACAGTTTTACAATGTTTCTCTGTGTGAGGGATACCTAATCTAAGATTTCTTTCTTTTCTATATTCTTTTTTTTCAGCGCTCCTCTCTAGATGTTGGTCTGCACCAGGGAGTCGCTGCAGCCCTATGATAAAGCTGACACTTATTGAGAGGGTGAGGGAAGTATTTACACCCCTAAGGGATTCCCAAATTAGGTTATAATTTTCTCTTGCCTAATTATTTATTGCCTCTTTCATAAGTCGAGGGAACTTCTGTTTTTCCTCCTTTTTAAAGGTAAAGAATTTTTTTTTTGAACTGGGATGGGACTGGCTGTCTCACAACCTAGAGGGTAATACATATAAACAAACATTTCTTGAGTTATTATCCTTATTTACAAGTCCTTCTCGTGTAGTGAGTAGCATAGTTGGTGGGAGAACGAGGGAAGGCACAATCTCTCTTCCGTTCATTTTTGTGGACCTAATTAAGGACTATGAGAAGTACAAGTAAGTTAAGGACTGCAAGTCTTTAGATAAAGCTCAGAACCTCCCACGGTTATCTTATGTAAAGGAGCATCTGGCCCTGTTGGGGAGGGAAGATTGCTACCTTAATCGACTCTTAATGGCCTGTATCACAAAGGGGCAACTTAAATGTGATCTTTTTGCTACATACCCAACAAAGGCTAGAGCAGGAGTTGAAAAAGAAGCAGGTTTTGGATTGTTTTCCTCTCATTACCACTATGTACATGGAACCATACCTAACATTTCCCCTCTCCCACTCAAAAAGATTTTATTTGACCAGATTCATATTTGGTAGAGCTCACTTTTTGGTCTCGTATCCTAGTTAGTTGTGTATACCATGACAGCACTTGGACCCTTGTCTTTGCGATTCAGTAACGGCCCAATCCTTTTTCTCTTGGTAAATTATACACTGACCCTCATAAACAGTTTTTGATTCCCTTATTAAGGCATCCAAATATTAGAAGTTGTGTATCTTTTTTGTTTATCTACAGCTTCTTCAGTCAGAGTTTATTTGTCTGAAGAAACTAGTGGGGAAGGTAATAACTGAGTCTAGTATTAGTTACATTTTTTATGTACATATATTCTTTTAGACTGGGGTTTACTCTGGTACACAATTTTATGGTGTTTTTAGCAGTAATTGTATGTGCGCTGTCCTCACATAAATTGGTGGAATTAGAAAATGAATATCTGTTTGATGTTTGGGATGTGTCAATAACTATTATTGCTATTTTCAATTCTGCATGGATGTTAATTATTTTACATATTAACATATGTTTCAAGGTATTTTATGGTTATACCCTTGTTGTATACTGAATAAAGATTACCCGAACTGATCAATGTATGACCTTTTGTGTTAGAAGTTCCCTTAACCAGCCTGACCAGATCAACAGTATTCAAGCTGCTTGGTTACGGGATGGGAAAAATGAGGAGTACATTATACCAGATACTCTGACTTTCAGCCTTAAGAGAGTATTATTGAAATCATGTAAGATTATCTATAAGACAACCTACTGCTTCTCCTGACTTCCACATGACTACTTTAAGTGGCATGTTTATCTTCATACTTTAGACCAGCTAACTGTTCTCACTTGCATGTTCCACTCAGAGGTAGACTTTGGGTGAGAGAAAGGTACTTTTCTGTGGTAGCTGCTAGACCGTGGGAAAACGGCCTCTATAATTTAGTTCTTGGTAACGTTTACTTTGCAAAGGTGTAAACATGACTTAGGTTGTGATGATAACAGAGTGCCGTAACCCAACACCTGCAGGAAAGCAGTTCTAAGTGTTGTGAATATGTTACAGCCCGCCAAGTTAATGCTGTAAACGCTGTCATTGCAACTCTCATGACTCTATGACTATTCAAGATCAAATACTTTATTTTCTCTATCCCGAGATCTGGGGAATTGGTGGACGTAATTCATTGGGAGCCGAGAAAAAGACTACATCTCCCAGGATCCTTTGTTGTGACTTCCAGGAGAGCGCTCCCTCACTGCACCATCAGGATTCAAGCAAGCCGGGCCGAAGACGGCTGTAATGCCAGAAACCGGTCCCCGGAAGCTTGTTTCCTTTCCAGTATAAGAATTGGCTTGGTAGTTTGGTCTGCCCTGTTCCCATGATGCACTGGGCCAGGGACAGACTAATTTGCATGTAGCCAGGTTCTGAGCTGGGATGGTGCAGTGAGCTAAAAAACGGTGATGGATCAAGCCCTGATCTGTTGACTGGGTAGGAGTGTTCTGCTTAATTCAGAGACTCTGTCCATCACCACCCCCCCTTTTCTGAATCGTTTTGTCCACCATAAGCGTGGAAGGGTATGCTCAGACATGAGTCCCTTGCTCACTTCACCATCAGGATTCAAGCAAGCCGGGCAGAAGACGGCTGTAATGCCAGAAACCAGTCCCCGGAAGCTTGTTTCCTTTCCAGTATAAGAATTGGCTTGGTAGTTTGGTCTGCCCTGTTCCCATGATGCACAGGGCCAGGGACAGACTAATTTGCATGTAGCCAGGTTCTGAGCTGGGATGGTGCAGTGAGCTGAAAAACGGTGATGGATCAAGCCCTGATCTGTTGACTGGATAGGAGTGTTCTGCTTAATTCAGAGACTCTGTCCATCACCACTCCCCCTTTTCTGAACCCTCATTGACTACAGCTGTGAGCCAGGTAATATCTTTCGGAATCGTGCGTGAAGCCTCGCAGAATATTCCAAAGAGTCAGCATGGAGGCCCGCTTGCACGGACGTCTCTTCAGAGACTGGTGCTGTAAGAGGTGCGAGTTCAGTTGGAGTCACGTTTGGTTACACACGAGGGGGTGTGACGGGCTTCAGGGTCGGCTGATCTTGAAGTCAGTTTGTTGTGGCAAATTATGTAATATTTGCTACATCTAAATACCTGCGTACAGTAGGGTTTATACAAAGAAAGAAGGGTCTAAAGCTGTCATGTTGCAGTGAACAATGCATTCCCTTCTTTGAAATTTGCACTATTAAGGATGTCACTTTTTATTTTAAATACTCTATATTGTTTTTAACGATCTTACATACATGAGCATAATGGGGTCTAGATTGTAACATTTTAATGAATAGCACACTCGCCACACCATGGACTTTGTACTGAGACCAATGATAGAAACTGAGCAAGGGGTTTTTAGAAAATTAGGACTATAGGGGCGCACTGCCTGGGCTGAAACGTTACAAAGTGTGTGAGAAACAAGGGTTTTCGTGGTGTAGTGCGTAAAGAGCAGACGGCAAAACCTCCTTAACCGTCTAAACAAGTCAAAAGACAAGACAATTTAACAATAAAAACGCTCTCGCAACTACATATGTATACATCAAGATCAGGTTCAATGACCAACAGTGAAAAAGAAAACGCAGAAGCAGATTCTTTGGTGTGACACTTCTTGTTACAGCAAGTTGTTTACTTTTCTCCAGACTTTCGAGAAAGAAATCGCCGACACGTGTTTCGTCGTGTGTGGGTGAGTCAAACACGACTCTTCAGGGCTGGTAATACAAAACAATGTGGGCAAATTTTAATCTAAACATGTAACATCTAATACTGCATATGGTGACCTGAGTGCACTCCAACATGCAGTCTGACGTGCGTTTCGTGTAGCACATGATAGGTGAAAAATGGTGACAATACTTGCATTCTCAGGCAAGTGTTCGGTCTGAAGTGCTAATGTGCACGCAGTGAGTGAAATTAAAAAAGACCTAAGTGTGGTCATGAATCACTCGTACACAGTGGTCCTGAAATTAAGAGGGTGTCCGTTGTGATGGTGGATGGACATGTGAGATGTACTACATCTTTGCTTCTAATGCATAAGTCAGGAGGTGTTATTTGTGACCTCACAGCGTGATAGTGAAACATGCCTATAATGGGTAAAGAACCAGAGGGTACAAAAACATGCAACTTCTGATGATCTAAACGTAATGGTTATTACCTTAAACTCCCAGTACCACTGTGTGGTTGGAGTAAGTCTGGGTCTTTACAAGCTCTGTTTAAAGCTGAGTAATGTTAGGGAAGCAAAAGAAAAAAAGGGAATCATGAGGAGGCTTCTAAAGGAAGAAATGATTAAAAGACCTCAATGAAGTCTTGGGCAGCACAATAAGCTATTTCTTACCAAAAAGGGGTATTCTGTGTATACAGACACAGACGATGTTGGTAGAAAGAAAGATCAATTGTAGTCTATGAACGAGGTTATCATCTCTCTTTTGGTAATCCCGTAGAGGTAGTGTAGCGCTATATGTAAAAAAGGGGGGAAGATAGGGAATTCATATGTAAATGACATATAGCGCTGGTGGGTAATTTATAAAACAAAATAAGCTGGCTAAAGGAAAATTACGTGGTGACTGCCCAGGTAATCTCTAAAGATCGTGCATATTAATGAAAAGAAAAGAAAAGGGGGAGGGGGGGTGGGTTTAAATACCTGTATCCCGCTATGCCTTCAGGCGGGAAGCCGGGAGGGGATTCCTATTCCGTGCCAAGTTTGAAGAAACGGGTGAGTTTCTTCTGAGGCGGTGTGCTGTAGATTAAAGTTTTAACCATGGTCAGTAGAATGTCCGTGGGGACTTCCGTTCAGGAGCAAGCACACTCGAAAAGTAATCGACCAAAACACAGGCTAACTGTGTGTAGCCTCGCGGTATTGGTGTAGCACTTACCCGCTTCTGGCAATCCCTCCTCTGTCTGTTCCCGGCGGTCGTCTCTCGTGTACGAACACGTGACCCCGGGAGAGGAGGGATTATAAAGAAGTGAAAGGACATAGAAGACGTCCTCACGGCAATGTGTTTACCAGCGCCATTGTTAAAGGGTAAATTGTGCAGGAATAATAGGGTGTCTGAGAGTTAAAACAAGGGTCCATAACGGAGTAGTAATGGCAATTCCCTAACGTGTTTAGCGATTTTATAAAAAGGGTAACGCAAATTACATTTATTCTTTTTCAGGAATAAGAATGTCAAAAGGATACTGGCAGAATGTGTCAGTTCCATCAGTCTGTCGTCATCAGATCATAGTTAGAGAAAACCTCAGAAAGAAAAAAGTTATAGCGTCCAGCATGCATAATCAACCCAAAAGTGGTCGGATAATCCTTGGTAGGGTGCATATTCAGTAGAAAGTGGGTTGATATGTGAGAAATGTGACAAACACAGGGGGAAACATTATACCCCCGCATACCCAAAAGTTTATGGACATGTACATACCTAATTTTTGAATACAGTTGCGTGAAATTATCCAAAAATTCCAATATATGGTTAGCCAGTTGCAGATATAAGTATGTACGGATGGACTTCATGACAAAAAACATTTGGCTCTATGACAAAAAGCATTTGGCTCTATGGCATAAATACAACAAACAAGGTTGTCCCAATATATTATGACACATTAGTGAAAAAACATAAAACTCCTAAAAAGAGAAAACACTTTCTTATCTTTTTATATCATTGGCATCATGGAGTTAAGTGTTGTTCTCTGGGGAAATTAAGATTTCCCAAATCAGTAAATGACGTGCACCTAGGATTCCCCTAGTGAGAGTCTAATCCCCCAGGAAATACTGTAGCTCAGAATCGTAGTTAAGCCCATGTTCTACGCTGCGTAAGCGCATGATCCATGTCGCCTCCCTACGTCTGAGCATCAGTTCACGGTTACCCCCTCTGATGTTGAGGGGAATTAGATCTATACCAAAAACACGTACTTTGATGTCGTCCTCATTTGGTTGGCACTCTGCCACATGAAGGGCTACCGGGTATCTAGCATCCCTTCTTTGTATAGCTCTCATATGTTCGGCTATCCTTTCCTTAAGGGTCCTGATGGTGCTCCCTACATATATTCTACCACACTTGCATTCAATAATGTACACAACAAACTTGCTGAGGCAAGTGATGTTGTGTTTGATCTGGTAGACCATACCATCATGACTTACAAAGTTTTTTGTACCGTGTTTTCCCCATATACACATCGTACAAAATCCACATCTGTGGAAACCTAGGCCCCGTGTGGAGAGCCAGTTCTGTGTCGTGGTGTTAGCGGGAACGGTAGGACTCAGTTTATTTCTCAAGGTAAAACCTTTCCTGTAGGTGATGGAGGGTCTCTCTGATATGAATTCTTTCAGTGTGGGGTCCCCTACTAGAAGTTTCCAATGTCTATTCAGACTCTTTCTAGTGTGCTGGTTTAATGCGTTAAATTCAGTTATGAATCTAACGTGTTGGTCAGAGGATTTCATTTCAGTACGTGTTTTTAGACAGTCAGGTCTTGTGATGACTTGTGTTTTCGTTTCAGCTTTCTTGAGGATGGTTTTCGTATAACCTCTATTTACAAATCTGTTTCTCATGTTTGTGATGCAATTGTCTAGTTCACAGGCTTCACTACAGTTTCGTTTGGCCCTGAGAAATTCCCCATAGGGGATTGATCTTTTCTGATGTTCAGGATGAAAGCTAGAAGCATGTAGTATAGAGTTGCATGCTGTAGGTTTTCTGAAAAGTTTCGAGTGTAGATGATTGTCTTTAACATAGAATTCCAAATCTAGAAACTCTATACTGGTTAGGCTGTGATGCATGGTGAAACTGATTTCCCAATCGTTGGTGTTGAGGTGTTCAAAAAAGGATTTGAGAAGTTCCTCAGTTCCGGACCAAAGGAGAAAACAGTCATCTATGTATCGGCCCCAGAAGACTATGGAGTCAGTGTAACGTCTCCCTTTGGTGCCCCAGATAAGGTCAGCCTCCAATGCCCCCATGAAAAGATTTGCAAAAGAGGGTGAAAATCTGGAGCCCATAGCTACTCCTTTCTTCTGCCTGTACCATTTCCGATCAGACATGAAGAAGTTGTTCTCCAAGATGATCCTCATCATTTGAGTCAACATGTTGGTATGTGCCCATAGTGAAGCCGGTCTGTTGGACAGAACCTTGGTTATAGCTGCAATTCCTAGGTCTAAGTTAATGCTGGTGTATAACGACACTACGTCCAAGGTGACAAGTATAGTGTCTTTCTGCCAATCAATATCCGCCATGATGTTAAGGATATGTTTAGAATCCTGTATAAAGGATGGAAGATTTTTAACTAACGGTCCCAAGAAGAGATCTACATATTCAGAGATTCTCTCGGTGGGACCCCCGATCCCTGACACAATAGGTCTGCCAGGTGGGAATGGTTTGTCCTTGTGTATTTTGGGTAAAGTATAGAGCCATGGATGTGTGGGTTTAAGAACCTTGAGATAGAGATATTCATTGTCATCTAAAAGACCTGTCTGTTTCCATTGTAGCAGTTGTTCATTTATTAGTTTAGTGAGTGGACCTGTAGGGTTGTAGTTGAGTGATTCATAGCAAAGACTATCACTCAACTGGTCAAGGATCTCATTGTTGTAATCAACTAGATCCATGACCACTACATTACCCCCTTTGTCAGCCTCTCTAATGATGATATTGGGGTTTGTTTTGAGAGTAGAAAGTGCCGAGCGTTCACCCTTAGTTAGATTGTCCTTGTACTTGAATTTGGTGTTGAGGTTTCTGGTGTTAATTCTGTCCAGATCATCCAAAACACGTTTATGAAAGTTATCAATATTGTTTCCCCCTGCTATGGTAGGTATCCACCTGGATTTGCTTTTCAGACCACTCGTTATGCTATAGTCTGTCTCCACATCAAGTTCTTCAAGTAACTGTTCCATTTCCAATGGGCTATCCTCTCTGTCAGTTAACGAAAGAAGCAGGTGTGTTGCTTGTACATCTTTAATAGTTAGTGGTACATCGTCAAATACATTAGGAACAAGGGTAGGTTGTCTTTGTAACTGTTGCGATCCCGCAAAATGTTTCTTGAGTTTCAGGTTACGTGTAAATTTGAAAAGATCAATTTTAGTTTGACACAAGTCCCCTGTGGCATATGGATTAAAATTGAGGCCTTTGCTTAGTAGGGAAATCATATCTGGTGTCAATGATATCGAGGAGAGATTGATGACTTGGACACTGTCAGCAAGTGTAGCTAGTTTCTCTGTGTCCCCGATCTGAGTTTTCTGCGATATTCCTCGCTTGTTGCCGCGTTTACCCCTATGGGGTTTGGGTCTGCTGCGGCTTTTGGAGGTTGGGTTCTGTTGCCCTTCCTCACTCGCTCCACTTCTAAAAAAAAGTTTGAATTGATCGGTTGTGCATTTGCAAGAATCGCGTTCTCAATATCACTGAGTCCAGTAGAGCTCAGAGAGGTGGTGCTAGAGTGGGCAGAGTTGGAAGTGTCAGGTCTATTGGGTTGCGAACTATTCTTAGGCCTGGGGATCAATGAGTCGTATTTGCGGTCAAAGGTGTAAACCCTCCCATTTTTATAGTCAGCCTCGTCCCTCTTGATTTGGCGTGCCTTTCTATTTTTTATTTCTGTCTGGTGTTTGAGCAGAATTTCATCCAACAGGGTGTAATTTTTTACGGTGGCCTCAGGTTTATTTAGGTCTTTAATTTCTTGTTCTATGTTAGAAATTTCTATTTGTAGCTTAGCGGTTTTCCGGTCAGCACTTTCTATAAGGATGTCCATGAGTGTGGTAGAGTTTTGATTTAGTGAATCCTCCCACTTGACCATGAGATCTTGGTCGAGATCGTCGTAAGTGGGGAAAATGTGGGACCGTAAACCCCTCGGAACTATCTTCAATCTTAAATAGTGCTTCAGAGTGGCCCCATCCCACCATCTAGAATTTTCTTGTTTTTTTAATTTTTCTAGTTTCACAAATTTATCTCTAAGACCCTCAACTCGTGCAGGTCCAGCTGCGGCCGATGCCTGGTGTGTGGGCATGCCTTTGGCCAGGTTTTCAAAGAGATCTGCCGCTGCTTTATCTCTGTCCATTTTGTATTGGACGAAAGAATACCAAGTGTGAGTTATTGACGTAAAAAAGGTAACGTGGAGGCACCCAATCCTAAAGCCAATCTGAGAAACTGAGCAAGGGGTTTTTAGAAAATTAGGACTATAGGGGCGCACTGCCTGGGCTGAAACGTTACAAAGTGTGTGAGAAACAAGGGTTTTCGTGGTGTAGTGCGTAAAGAGCAGACGGCAAAACCTCCTTAACCGTCTAAACAAGTCAAAAGACAAGACAATTTAACAATAAAAACGCTCTCGCAACTACATATGTATACATCAAGATCAGGTTCAATGACCAACAGTGAAAAAGAAAACGCAGAAGCAGATTCTTTGGTGTGACACTTCTTGTTACAGCAAGTTGTTTACTTTTCTCCAGACTTTCGAGAAAGAAATCGCCGACACGTGTTTCGTCGTGTGTGGGTGAGTCAAACACGACTCTTCAGGGCTGGTAATACAAAACAATGTGGGCAAATTTTAATCTAAACATGTAACATCTAATACTGCATATGGTGACCTGAGTGCACTCCAACATGCAGTCTGACGTGCGTTTCGTGTAGCACATGATAGGTGAAAAATGGTGACAATACTTGCATTCTCAGGCAAGTGTTCGGTCTGAAGTGCTAATGTGCACGCAGTGAGTGAAATTAAAAAAGACCTAAGTGTGGTCATGAATCACTCGTACACAGTGGTCCTGAAATTAAGAGGGTGTCCGTTGTGATGGTGGATGGACATGTGAGATGTACTACATCTTTGCTTCTAATGCATAAGTCTATTATTCCTGCACAATTTACCCTTTAACAATGGCGCTGGTAAACACATTGCCGTGAGGACGTCTTCTATGTCCTTTCACTTCTTTATAATCCCTCCTCTCCCGGGGTCACGTGTTCGTACACGAGAGACGAAGGCCGGGAACAGACAGAGGAGGGATTGCCAGAAGCGGGTAAGTGCTACACCAATACCGCGAGGCTACACACAGTTAGCCTGTGTTTTGGTCGATTACTTTTCGAGTGTGCTTGCTCCTGAACGGAAGTCCCCACGGACATTCTACTGACCATGGTTAAAACTTTAATCTACAGCACACCGCCTCAGAAGAAACTCACCCGTTTCTTCAAACTTGGCACGGAATAGGAATCCCCTCCCGGCTTCCCGCCTGAAGGCATAGCGGGATACAGGTATTTAAACCCACCCCCCCCCCCCCTTTTCTTTTCTTTTCATTAATATGCACGATCTTTAGAGATTACCTGGGCAGTCACCACGTAATTTTCCTTTAGCCAGCTTATTTTGTTTTATAAATTACCCACCAGCGCTATATGTCATTTACATATGAATTCCCTATCTTCCCCCCTTTTTTACATATAGCGCTACACTACCTCTACGGGATTACCAAAAGAGAGATGATAACCTCGTTCATAGACTACAATTGATCTTTCTTTCTACCAACATCGTCTGTGTCTGTATACACAGAATACCCCTTTTTGGTAAGAAATAGCTTATTGTGCTGCCCAAGACTTCATTGAGGTCTTTTAATCATTTCTTCCTTTAGAAGCCTCCTCATGATTCCCTTTTTTTCTTTTGCTTCCCTAACATTACTCAGCTTTAAACAGAGCTTGTAAAGACCCAGACTTACTCCAACCACACAGTGGTACTGGGAGTTTAAGGTAATAACCATTACGTTTAGATCATCAGAAGTTGCATGTTTTTGTACCCTCTGGTTCTTTACCCATTATAGGCATGTTTCACTATCACGCTGTGAGGTCACAAATAACACCTCCTGACTTATGCATTAGAAGCAAAGATGTAGTACATCTCACATGTCCATCCACCATCACAACGGACACCCTCTTAATTTCAGGACCACTGTGTACGAGTGATTCATGACCACACTTAGGTCTTTTTTAATTTCACTCACTGCGTGCACATTAGCACTTCAGACCGAACACTTGCCTGAGAATGCAAGTATTGTCACCATTTTTCACCTATCATGTGCTACACGAAACGCACGTCAGACTGCATGTTGGAGTGCACTCAGGTCACCATATGCAGTATTAGATGTTACATGTTTAGATTAAAATTTGCCCACATTGTTTTGTATTACCAGCCCTGAAGAGTCGTGTTTGACTCACCCACACACGACGAAACACGTGTCGGCGATTTCTTTCTCGAAAGTCTGGAGAAAAGTAAACAACTTGCTGTAACAAGAAGTGTCACACCAAAGAATCTGCTTCTGCGTTTTCTTTTTCACTGTTGGTCATTGAACCTGATCTTGATGTATACATATGTAGTTGCGAGAGCGTTTTTATTGTTAAACTGAGACCAATGATAGTTTTATTGTGATTCTGTATATATGGTTCAACTGATCTTAGATACTATTGATTTTAAATTGTCCACTTTTATGGCTTTCTAAGGACTTACTGATAAATTCAAGGATTGGCATTTCTTTTGCTGGTTCTGCACTTAAGGCTGACACCTAAATAGTATTTCCACGCATGTTTATAATATCGTTGATTGTGGACTATTTGAAAATCTTGTTTTATTCTGAAACTTTTATGGCCTAGGGCCGAAATAAAGTATTTAAATAAAGATCTTTGTTGCTTGGATTTCATTATCCTGATAACTACAGGGACATCTAGCCTACACAGGATGAAAGACTTAAGAAGCTGGAAGTGTTCTATATGTGATTACAATTCGTGCAAAAGGGAAATATAGTTATACAAAGAAATTCCCACATATCGCAGCACAAGTGTTGACTGTTTCTTTTCTTCTCTTCATTGCCATTAATATGGGAACCCGTGTTTTGGGAAAAAGAGAATGTAGGAAGAATTTACTCATTTTTTCAACCCCCTGTGATGCATTGGCTTGTGTATGGCTTGGTGGGTATTTAATGTCAAAGGTGTTTCTGTTGGAAGAGTTAAAATCTTGTACGTCTCTAGATAATTACAGTGAGGGCTAATGCATGGGTCTGCCTCATTTCTTGTTACTACAGTGCCAGGATTAACCAGTTGAACAGAGGCTATGCTTTTCCTTCCCAGGAATTTCTAAAAGATAGAACCTACCTTATTTTTGTTACAGGTATAGTGGTCTAAACAGATTCTTGATAATCACACTTTGGTAAATTGCTTTAGATGCTTGTTTAAGATGTTTATGGTCTTCGGTCTTGTTTCTTAGGTCCCCTTCCCTGCTGTTCCATTCCTTTCCTTTCCTTCCATTGCTTGATATAATCAACATTCTATGCTATACTGGCAGTTCAGAATTAAGACGATAAAGAAGTAGACTTGTTTAGCATTGCTTCAATCCTGTGGTACCTCAAGTCTGTTACAGAATATTAGAAGCAGGTAGCATTCCTCTAGTGCACATGTCCTTGTTGCCTGAGGCATAGCAGGCCATCACTAGTGGGCAGTGGCCTCCAATGAAACTGGTCATATCCCAGAAAATGTATAAGGCAATCCAGGGCTGGCAAATGTTGGTGGTATTGGGGTACCTCAGAACAAAACCTGGTTCTCACTGTTCAATAAATTGGTTCACTTGCTAATGCTATTTTCCACCGCTATGAGGATCCACATTCTGATGATACCGCTGTGTACAAAGCTCAATCTTTGTGAGTGAATGGAAGGATTAATAGAGAATACCACAGTTACTTCAAAGGAAATCTGCCCCTCTGTTCAAATCAACAAGAAGGTGGTGGTGGCATTCAAGCATTCGTAATGGGATACAGAACATTTCTATCCCCACAAAGTCTTTTGTAGTCTGTGCCGCAAGTCACTACTCAAGGTTTTCAGCAGTAACCCAACAGTGTGCAGGCAGTGGATGATTGGTGTAATCTACTGTAAATTATGGAACAAAAAGAAGTCTGTTTTCTATTGAATCTAGTTTGATTCACTGTGTGTCCCTGCTCTAGGTTCATGAGCAACAGTTGCAGCGGAAAAACAATTGAAACAGTCCTGCATGCTTGACAATAGACTGAAGAGTATTATTCTACATCTTTCTTTACTGAGCCTAGGGTTGCTATGTCGTTATCTAGATGTAACTAGCAGAGCAATCAGTAAAGGTGAAAAAGATGGTGGGGCTTTGCACATCCACTGGTTTACAGTTCTCATTCATTTTTCAAATGCAAGAGTGTGTTACCTTCTTCAAGAACTCAAACCAGAGCTTTGGCTGCAGGTATTGGTATGCAAAACTAAGCTACCAACCTTTTTAATTCATCAGAACACACCTAATTTAAAAATAAAAATGGTGTCACAGGTGTGCCTGGTGATTTTAATCACCTGTTTTGTCACTCTGAGGAGTGACCATTTGTGCTCCTTGCTTGCACTCGATTAATCTATTGTTCACATGCTAAGTTGCTTTATTTGACACTTTTTTCTTCTTTTCTGAATCAGAATGACTACCAATGATGAGAAAGGGGTTTTAAGTTGGTAACATCTGCCGTTTGCCCCGAGGGTTTGCACCCGTGAGATGTCATTCTGTGTCATCACACTTTTTTTCACCGGCAGTAAGTGTGGTTGGGTGTACTGTCTCAGTGGAGCAGACACCGGTGTTTCTCTGTGTGACTGTCAGGTTGAAACCTGTTGGGAATTTTCTTTATCTATGGAAAGATTTGTTGTCGGATGAGACGCATTTAGCATACCCAACTAGAAAAGAGGGGCTGCCTAACTGGAAGTTGACATTTGTGCCTTCTCCAGGTGATTAATAATAAGCGCCAAGCAACACAGCGGTATCCGATGTCCGGGGTACAGGGTTTTTGTTATTGGCATTGATTGAGTGGAGGGCTTCCCTGTTCTCACCCCTTTTTCCCTCTTGGCTCCTTGTTGAAATATACTTTTCAGGATGCAACCAAGGGCATCAATTTTTTTCACTGAAAAATCACAGTCCTCTGCTACTCAGGGCCAGCCACTTCCAAATAACCATGATGCTCCCTGGTCAGGGACCCAGTCCATGTGAGGTAGACTGCAAGCATTTTCCATCACTTGGGTGCCCATGGTTAGACCACTGGGTATTTTAAATCATGGAGTAAGTGTACTTTATCACCAGTTCTCTTGAACCCTGCTTCTGTTCGACATCATTTCTTACATATGTCACAAAAGGGAATCCAGACATTTACTGAAAAGAACAGTAGCATTTGTCACATAGGAGTAACAGGTAGAGCAAATGTATGTTACCCTCTTTTTTGATGTAGAAGCTTTTTGTCAATAATCCTCCTGTACTTACCCATATGCTATCAACAAGTCTCACTTAAATCTAATCAAGAATCACCTTAATCTATTTCAAAGATGTCCTAATATCTCTCGGCCTTCATGACATTAACATGCATTACACTCCACCCAAAGCACCAGAGTCTTTGCTTTAACATGGGAGTAGGACACTTCCAATTTGCTGCCCTAACATTTGGCATCTCTTTTTTCCACTTAGCCTGTTTGCAAACTATTGGCACAGGTGGGGGGAGTATTCATGTCAAAGGATTGCAATCCTACTCATTCCTCAAAGGTTGACTATTCTTTGTTTCCCAATGGCAACTTTGGCCATCCACCTGATCATCTGGGCACTTCAAGTGTGTTATGGCTTAGAGAATAAGAATCTCATCTTGATTAAATCCAGAATTTGTCCTTCCTTGGTGTAAGTGTATTGATAAACTTAGTGGGGGGATGGGTTCTGCAAAAGACAAATACGGAGAAACGTCATGCTTGTCTGACTGCTCTTCTGGAGAAGCCTCAGACTCTGACCAGGGAAGACATGCATCTTCAAAGGGAAATAGCAGCCTAAATTTCAGTTATAATCCCTGGAATGCTTCATTTAAAACTAGTGGCCCATCATCTACTTTCATGGTGGATTACTGAGTCTCAAGAATTCAAACATATAGCAACAGCACTGCAATAGGTCCAGGTGGCTCTTGCCTAGTTGAAGAATATGTTGTCCATCCCTGAAACATTACTATAGATGTTCCTCAACCCATGGTCATGACCAGAAATATAAGTACCAGGATTGGCCCAGTACACAAGGGATTAATTCTGCTCAGAGCTTGTTGTTTGAAATCTTCCAAATCATTGGATCTTACAGCACTGTTTTGAGGCATAGAGTGACATTTGCTCGTCAGCTTTAGGATTGAGCAGCTCCGGTGAGGATCAACAACCAGGACTTCCCAAACATGGCCCACAATATTGGTTTGTTAGTAGAGCCACCTTTACTCTTTGTTTAAAGCATATCATTTGGAGAGGAAAAATTAGAGTGAAAATCGCCTTTGTAGGGCCCTCTTGTCTATTAACTATTGTCTTTGTCTATATGTCAGATGCTGCTCAAGTTCATTTAGTTGAAAGATTTCAGAGATTAACAGAAATTGCCATAACTCCTGCAACTCAGACTCTTAAAGATATACTTAGAAGAAAAATGCATCCTGTGACAAGGATACAACTCAAGAGTCTGTTTATGTCTGTTGTCCTGAGTATAAAGCAGTCTTCCTGTAGCACCCTAACTTCAACTTCCAACCCATTAGGTGATAAAAAAAGAGGTCTATCCTGTTCCTTCTCCATCGTTAGATTATTTTGTATGGAGGATAATTCTCAAGTTCTCATTCTTTTTTCAGAAATAACATCACCTAAAATGTGTGGGGTAGGCACGCTTTCCTTTCCCTGGATTTCAGGGGTGTCATAACAATCTGTGAGATTGATTTAGTTTCTATTGCTCTAAGGAAAATTCTTTTTTTATCCTACCTCTAACTTGAACCCAGGATACACTCCATTCTGTAGAGTTATCTTCATCTTCACCTGATAATTAGAAAATTCAGGGTATTGTATATTGCATAGAAGTTGCTTTCTGCATTTGGACTTCATACGTTCCCAAATTATGGAGATTATGCTCATTACTGGTCATATTTTGTCATCATGATACATATTAAGGTCTGCATACCGGGGGCTGCAAACAAGCTTTGTCCTTCCACCATTTTGCGGAGTGAGCTTTTAAAGAAACTGTTGTTAATGCCTTTGCATGATGAGAGAGTAGCAATTTGAGTTTTGTATGAGCCATTGGCTGGAAAGGAGGTTTCTCCTTTGGTGTCATTCACTGCCTGCATATTGACCGCTTTGAACACAGCATGCAAGTGATCTATTCTCTTACTTTCTTTTGTGGTGCTTTCTAGTGCTTCGGTGGCTTCTGGGTGTCCCATTAAAGATCTTTTGGAAGCACTTTGAAATCTCTTGTCATAAAGCCTGCTTTACGTAGCAATAACGCTTGTCTCTGGAGTAGAATAATTGAGCACTCTCATGATTCTGGGCTACGTACTCAATTTTCCAGATAAGGGGGCCTTATGCTGTCAGATCCCATTCAGGGGTAGTGGGCCGCAATCATGGGAGGTTGAATCCTTTCACGCTTATGTCCCAATGCCTAACTTACTATGGCCTCTAATGTTTGAGTATCAAGTACACCTATTTAGCATTTAAGGTGAGCAGTGCACAACTTCCCTAGTAAGGTGGTGTTAGCGGCTGAGGGTAGTGACTCAGAACTCAACATTCAACACAGCTCTTAATAACAAATGTACCACCCAGTAGTTTTACTTATGAAAAGAAGGACTTCATCATACTAATTACTAGGCCTGGGCGGTAAAGTCCGTTCCGCTCGTGGAAGTTGCGGAATTTGGGTAATTTCGTACTCCGCGGAGAACGCAGGATTGCCAAAAATTCTGCGATCCATGGCTTCATGGAATTTTTTACTTGTTCGCGCTTTCAAATGGCGTGTTCATGAGATATTTCCCACCGAGCATGCAGAGTTCGCGAACAGTACAAAAGTAGGCCTGGGTGGTAAATTCCATTCTGCTCACGAAATTTGCGGAATTTGGGTAATTTTGCATTCCACGGAGAACGCGGAATTTTCAAAAATTCAGCGATCCATGGCTTGGTGAAATTTTTTGCTTCTTTGTCCTTTCAAAATGCGTGTTCGCAAGATATTTCCCCCCTAGCACGCAAACAGCATTCGCAAACAGGAAAAAAGCATACCGAACTGGCGGAACCAGCAATTCCGCATGTTCACGGAACTCTGCGTGCTCGCAGAGATTTTTTACAGTTTCGCGGAGCTTTGCGTAGTGGAACTACGCAAATTCCACCCACCCCAGAAAAAAGCATTGTGAATGGGTGGAACAAGTAATTCCGCATGTTCGCGGAACTCTGCGTGCTCACAGAGATTTTTTTACCATTTCGCGGAGTTTTGCGTAGCGCGAATAAGCAAATTCCGCTCACCCCTAGCAATTACACAATTTGACCCAAAAAAGAATAGGTGCAAGAAGCACAAGGTATAATCATGGTGCTCCACGAAAGCCCTATACAATGAACTACAAAGAAAAAAGCACATGGACATACTCCCAGTGCTGGAAGCCAGCAGACTACTGAATATCTGACAAGAAGGTCCGCCCCATGTGCATGTAACCCATTAGGTAATAGTTTTAGAATGAGAAAATCATTTCTGGGCTATCCTTGCACTCTCGAGCAATGTAAGTCTCTGCAGAGTAACCTGCGGGCTGCAGTAGAATTTTAGTTTCTGTTATCCTGCACATCTGGCCCCACGCCTTCCAGATGCCACGGTCATTCAGGAATCAGTCACAATTTTTATTGTGGTTCAGGTCCAAACAAAAACCAGCCGACCAAATGAAAGATCAGTTGGCAAATTCTCAGGAGTACGTGATGGGATGATGGCTAGTCTCAGGATCTCGTGCTTCAGGGTCCTTGTGACACAATGTGGGGATCAGGTGTTGCAGAGGGTATTTTCCAGCACTAGCACAGGTTCTGTTGTTCATCAGTCACAGCTCTGATTACTCCTATGTCAGTAAAATAAAAGGGGCATGAACACTTGAGACCCATGAGAGTACCTAAAGGCATGCACTACGGAGGCATGGAACTCTTTACTACGCTTTGCTGACAACATAGGTGCTGGGTAAGCTGGTTTTTAAAACGTTTGATTCACTGCCTCTGGGCAGGGCCTCCACCATGCAGTTATAGTTGGGTTGCTCCTCTGAGTACACTTCCTCTCGCAGGGATCAGAATTGCAAGGCAATACCTGCCAGACAGACTGTTGTCCAAGACAGACTCACAGCTGTTATTCAGAAATTCGTTGCAGACTTTTTCCGGAGATACCCTCTTACTTTTGGAATATTGGTTATCAGTGATGTCCGTATCCAAGCTATTTCCATGATGCTGTTCACCTACATTGGTCAGTGAGCAATTCTGGGATCATTTTGTATGGTTCAATCCTTCTCTAATACTCCTTTTCCAGACATGGGTTGGTGTTTCCTCATGGTCTGTACTGGAACTTGTTTGAGGCAGTTCTCCCACTTTGTGTATCCCTCCTCCCTAGAGCAGACACAGTCTTTGTCTTCAGGTGATGACTTAGCATCAGAGAGCTAACAAGGGGAATCTCCAATGACAGCAACCATAATATGAGCTCAAAGAGGAGAGAAGCCCTCACACTTCACAGCTATCAACTTTTTGAAAGCAGCGTCTCTGGGTATAACAAAAGGTAGGCCCTGACCTGAAAGGTTCATCCTGTAATAGAAAAAGACCACTGTCTCTACCTTTTGACACCCTCTGTCTAGACTAGTGGTAGTGCATTAGGAAGGGACAAATGCAGGACCTCATCAGAGTCTCTTCTGCACTTCCATAGGGACCTCTGTCTCCATGATTCAAAAAACAATTACAGCCACTGTCACTTTTATGTCAGCCAGCATGAGGGCTGTTGTCCCATGCTCAAATAAGGCAAGCTCGGAGTCCCCTGTGACCACAGAGATCTATTCTGGATCTTCAGTATCATTCACAAGCCATGGCCATGCACACACACACAAAAGTTGTGCACCTAGGCCACCAAATGTCAACATATCATAGAGAGTTGAGTAACGCAGGGTTGTGCACTCATAAATCCATGCAATGGACAATCCAATCCTAAAATATGCATACAATCTTCTTTACATCCTTCTCTTCTTCCATGCCAATTTCACAAAGAACAGGACATCCTCGTCCAGTGCATTTTATGGTCTGGCTTGACTGCACAGCTGTTGCAAGATGAGCATGTGAGCATCAGTAGAGAGGGGCTTTGGCTCTGCCCACCTGTTGGGAACGAGGCATACATGTTTTGCAGAAGTTGTGCGCTTCCACAAAAAAGAACCTACCCTCCATGCAGTTGTGATCATTTTATTTATCCAGCTACCTGAGCTTGAACTTTTAGGGCAACACATATTACATTGTAATGCTATTAAACTGTCTTAGTTAACTAGATTATTTATGGAGTTTTTCTCTGGCAGCAGCACAGACTGCAGAAGGGCAGTCATTTACCTCCATTGATTTTAAAGTCTGGCTTGACAGTGCAAGTGTCACTGACCTTTTAACCCACAGCAATATTGCTCTACAGTTCTTTGCTTCCACACAGATACATATGTATTCCCATGCTATTTACTTGGAATGCTTGACATTACCATACAACATTCTATTAAATCCAGACGTATTGAGAGTGCCAATGCTTGCTTACTCTTCAAAAGACACCCAGAGAGGGAGCCCTTCTTTCTTTGGATGTACATTATGCGTTTTTGATGCATTTTGTATGAACAGCTAAATTTAGAGCATCTAAATACATCTTTGTTCACTGTAGCCATACTAAAAAGTGAAAAGAACACACCACCACATCTTAGAGACATTAGCTATGCTTCATGTGCAGCAAATCATAAAATGTTTAAACTACGGTAGGGGGTACAGGGTCAATTGACACGACTCATAGTTGCCTCTTGGGCAGACTATCAAGGGATGCCCAAGAGATGTATACTCTGACGCCACATGGAGTTCTGTCTACACATTTGTCACAAATCATTCAATGGTGGTGGGTACACAGGCAAGTGGTTTTGATGCATGCATTCCGAATACATCCACACTGCATTGTAGATACTCTTGCTAAGTTTTTAACCATCAAAGTTAGAGATAAGGGATTCAAACCCCACCATGACACGCGACAAAAAAAAGAATGACATTCTGGGCAAATCATTTATTTCCATGTGCTCTGAATTGTAAATATAATTAATCCAGATTTAAGCATAAAACTGCTGTCCAAAGTAGTGTCCCAATCACTAGTCCACCGACCACCCCCATCATCTCTTGGTGCCTGTAATCCTACCTCTGCCTTTTATTATACTGCATGCTCCATAAGCAATTCCTTCAGCTAAAGCTGTCTTCTCTGTACCAGTTCCCCGGTTTCCTCTATGGATTCCCTCTTGCCTTGCCTCCTGTACAGCTTTGGAAATGGCAAAACATACAAAAATATACATAGGGCTTGTATGAAATATCTGAAATAGTTACAAAATAAATACAGCGTGGGCATTTCATTAAACACTGATGCCTCAGCAATTCGTGTGATTTTTGTTTCCTTCTTTGTGTGGCTTTCGTGTAGGTAGGCTTGTTCCATCCTCGGAGTGTAAGGATTATATTCCCTGCTTTGGCCAATATAGTTTACTCTGTTCTTAAAATGCACCTTTTAACACATTTTTGAAAGAAAATAACTTCTGGGTAAGAAGTTCCTGCAGTCCTCTCTCTAACGGAAAGCATAATATTCTTGTTACAGTCAGACTCTTAAAGTCTGACCCAATAAGACATAGATGGGTGTAGAAAATCCTTCCATTTCTGGATGAGTAGATAAATCCGGAGGGGTCTCTGCAGGTGGAATTTCCTTCAGCATTAGGATTCTCCGCCATACTTAGCTTGTCCTGTGGCAGTTGGAGGATTTCCTATTACAAACAAGTTCTGAGGGCCTGAATTAGAATTGTGTGGTAACAGAGAGACCTAAAATCCTCCAGTTTTGGGAGATCGGCGAATGCAAAACTGATTCTACTTTTACAGTTTCCTATGCCGTTTCATATCGAATGTGCTGGCCATATGATATTGAATGTGCTGGAACTTGCACCTGTTGATTCTATTTAGGGTTACCGTTTGCTTGTGGGCTGTAGTTTGACATAGACTTTTTTCCAGAAAAGCAATCTTTCTTAACTGGATACCTTGGGACCACGGAAGACCAGCTTCCCCACAGTATTTTTTTTAGGTCGAGCCAGGGCAGCACTGCTCTGCGAGGCATGCTGTGATTGAGTATGGACTTGAAGCTCCGCCCACTCTCCGCCTATATTTTTCATTGGCTTATGCCATTGTCCTTCGTACATGCTGGCTTCCGATTCATTAAGAGGCTTGTTAGTCCCTCCTTAGTACCGCCTTGTCTTCATTTGTAACCTCCCATGAGGACTTGCCCTTTTACTTCTGTTGTTAAATGTATGTCCTGTTTAGTCCGTAAGCCCTATTTTCTTTAATGAGTTTCTACTACTGCAGACACGACATGCTTTCCTTCAGCATTCAGCATGTCATGCGTGCTTTCACTTTCCAAGCAGTCTGAGACAATGGAGGCTGCTTTTTAAAGTCAAATAGGTCTTGCATTTAAAAGAGTTTGAGCTATTGGCCTTACAAATGACAATGCCTTTTAGTTATGTGTTAATTATCAAAACAGAAAAATAAAAGGCATTGTCATTTACAATGCCAATAGCTTAAACTCTTGCAAATGCGAAACCCATTGCATTGCAAATGCTTGTTTTTTTGTTGCTATTTGGTTTCAGAAGCTAGTCATAAAGCTGCTCCAGACCTGGTGTACGAGTGGCCGTTTCGATACTAACTCTCATCTCTGTACAGAAGCTCCCATCAAAATCGTTGGTTTGAATAAGTGTAACATTTGAATGTTATTATGAAAATGTATATCTTCAAATATATTTTATATTCTTTTTACTATCTACGCTGCCTATTTCGTCTGCGAATCGTTGACCAGTCAAACTGTTCTTTCTCTCTGTTCCATTTCAGTCCCGCCAATACAGAACGAAAGAAAAATCTGTCGGCTGCCTTCGAGTGTGCAATGGTGGCGTCAGCGTTTCTCCACCAATGCGTACCTTGTAATTGCCCCTTTCATCCTCTCTTTACTTCACATTAATTCGTGGTTTCTTCGGGAGAGACGGATTTTTCATATCGTGGTCCCCCTTTGATTAATGTCCTGTCTTATCAATTTCGGCTCATGTACGTCACATTAGAATGTGCAGTCTGGGTCACCGAATGTTCTGAATGCATCCCAGTGAGCTGAAAGGTAAATTCATAATGTCAGTCAGCATCGGTGACGAGAGCTGCTTCTGCTTGAGAGGCCATCCATCAGCGGTGTTTTCGTTGTCACCATGAACCCTGCTTCTGCACTCCGGCGCGGACTCTCGCTCCCACAGTGCGATGCCACCGCCTTGAGTGGAAGGACTGACACCAGATTTGCATTGAGCTGCGTCCTGACTAGAGATAAAGGTTTGAGTGCACATATACTTTCGAATGATTGAAGTATCTTGAAGGAAGATCATGGCGCGCTTCACCTGTGTAATTTTTCATCTGGATCTCCTCAGCAGAGGGTGACTGAATGCTGTCACTCCGGCACGCGGTGCTTGAGGCTACAGAGCTGAGATTGTTTGGGGCCTGTGGTTGCAGTAAACAGTAAATAGTGTGTTTTGACATTTTGACACTAGAGTGTCCTGTCCTTCACTGACTTGAGGTTCCATATGAATTTAAATGGTGGCAGGATGGCAGCGCTTGGGTTTGTTTGATGATCGAACTATGCAGAGGGGTTTGGCATCATGTGCGCAAATCAGTCTTTGCAATTTAGGGCCAGATTTTCGACCATATTTTGCGCTCGCAAATGGGAAATCGGCCCGTTTGCGACCGTAAAATAGGTCTGCCCTATTTACAAACCCTATTTTGCGAGTCGGTAACCTATTACCAACTCGCAAAATAGGGTTTGCGACTCATTATTTGGAAGGGGTGTGCCAAGGGTATCCCTTCCTAATAGCGACTCGCACTTAAATGTAAGATTGTTTTGTGGCCACAAAACACTCGCAGTTTACCACCCATTTCAAATGGCTTTATAAATAAAAAATAAATAAATAAATGGCTAAGATAGGTCTCCGTTTTAAATACATCGGTAGAGGACAACAAGGTATGGGTTAAACTCTTAAGAGGTGTGTTCTATTTGCAGTGATTTACATGAGGCTGATAGCATTGTGAATGACCAAATGCAGACTGTTTCAAGGGATGAAGGCAGAAAAAGCAGGGGGGGGGGGGTTGTCTCAGGAGAAGCACCTGAATACACTCTACTTCTTTACTTCATTCTGAGTAATATCTGCATAGTGACACTGGCTGAGTGCACAAGGTGGGTGCTGCAATCATGATTGCGTTTGTCCTCAAGAAAGAGCAGAGTCATCAATGCATTGGTATTTAAGGCAATGATATCACAAAATGGCAGAGAGATGAATATTAATGAGGCGCCAGCTACATCCTTCCTAAGACAACTGCATCACACAAAACAAACAAGCATTTACAATGCAATGGGTCTCGCATTTACGCGAGTTTGAGCTTTTGGCATTGTAAATGACAATGCCTTTTATTCATGTTTTAGTTTTTAAAACATACATAAAAGGCATTGTCATTTACAATACCAACAGCTTAAACTCCCATAATTGCGAGACCTAGGGTGCATTCAGCACTCAGAGGCTTCTCCGGGAGGAGTCAGCTTAGTTGTTCTGAACTACAGCATTAATCTGAACACAGCAAGGGCATCATTTGAGATACGATTACCAATAAGTGCCATACACTACGTTCTGAAATCTCAGAAAAAGTTTTTTAAAAAATATAAAATCCATTCCGGTCAGGGAAGTGGGAGAGCACTGCTCCTTTAGCGAGCGCAGGAACTGAAGTGCTCGTAAGTGAAATTAAACACTGTTTCATTAAAAAAAGTCTGGGGTCAAAACAGCGGAAGTGAACCATCCATATTCTCGCACATGCCACAGTTTTAAGCATTTAACACAGCCTCGAACACTCAGGAATTAGCAACCATTCTAATAACAAAAAAAAGCGTTAGGAGAGAGTGTGTCCGCAAAGCTACGTGAGAAAATAGTGCTCGGAGGCTGTAATTAAAGCCTACCGAGCAACAATACATGTAACAGGGGGTGTTGTCATGGGAGGGTACAAAATGCGACAAGGCGGTACTAAGGAGGGGCTACTGTAAAAAAGGGGTTCAAAGACAACCAGTAACCAAAGACCCTTTTATGTTGCCCGGCGGTGTCGCCTCTATGACCCACCAATATTAATCAATGAAGAAGCAGGCGCTGGAGACTGGAAGGCAGGAAACGAGGATTTTATTCTCTCCGGAGGAGAACACATCAATTCAGACAGCAAGTATCGTCACGAGGTGCTCTAACCACATTTCTGAGGCCTGGCCTCTTATACTAGGGTTTATGACCTTTATTGCACGTAACACATTCTCGCAACACTTTGATATTTGAAAGAACATCCTCGGAATCTCCCCTACAGGCCCGTTCCCACATACATTTACAGTTGAATTCCCCACCCCGGTCACAACAGGTGATGATTGTCGCGCAGCAGGGCATTCCGCCGATTCACGGAATGCATGGGGTTGATCGGATCTCATAGGGTGGGGGCTTTGATCGGCTCGAGGGTCTTTTGATGGGGAGGGGAAGCTTCCTACTGTACGGGGTAATAAACAGTATCCGCAGGGCCAGGTGGCGGCCTGGGAATAAGGAAGACAAACGGGGACACAGGAAAAGGGGGTTTGCATCAAAAGGATCTGAGACCATGAAAGGAATGAAGGGAGGTGTCGCGCTGGGGACAGGATGGGATTCTGTGGCGGAGCTGCGCTGAAGAGGGGTTTATGACCCAAGGCATGAGAGAGCGGGGGTTGTCAACGTGCGGGGGATGTTTGCGAGGTTTAGGAGAGAGAGAGAGAGAGACGCGCTGGCTATCAGCGAGGGGCCGGGAGACCATGATGCTCAAAATGGCTGCTGCCTATGCGCAAGGCATGTGAGAGTGGGAATGACCGGTGTGGGGGGGTCTTACGTGAGGGTGATTCTGATCGTGACGGCTAAAATATGGCAGATGTGCATGACGGAAAGTGTGGCATCGGAGAAAGGCAAGATGGCGTAGATAATGTTCACCAAAACTGTATTAATTTTCCACAGTCCTCCCTTTAACATTTCCAAGACATCTTGCTGGCCTATTTCCTATCTATACCTATTGCAGCGGTCATAAATAAGGGAGAGGGGACTTAGGCAAATGAACTGTACATAAACATCACATTATAACCATCACATCGTCTAGTAGGTGGGTTCATCGTTAAGTTGGTTGCAGAAAAAGTCATCGTAATGCAATATCAGACTAGAATTATGTAGCGAGGGCGTTGGGTACAGATCATAGATACTTATAGTCATTTGGAATAGGAACTGGTAAGTTATCATATAAGTAAGTCCTTTTTGTACTCGGCGAGAGCATAGTCAGTCCAATGGTGGTTGGGAGAGAAATGAGATATAATAAAAATAGAAATCAGAGTTCACAGTGTCTTTGTCGTCTTCTGTTGGCACTGTTAAGCACCCGGATTACAATTCGTTCTGTCAACAGGAATGTTCATGTGGATTGAGCCGTTGGAGGTCTGCGGGCAGGGGTACATTTTGTTTTGTTTCGCCAGACCTCATAGGAGAAATGCGTTACGGTTTTGGAGCAGGTGCATTTTCTTCCGTGACCCAGAGCATAGTTATTAGGAGGCAGAGGAAGGATTGTGATGAAAAGTGCAATTGTCTTTGAGTTGTGGGGTCTGTTTGTTTCTTGAGTCTCTGTGGTGGGTATTTCCTGTTGCTTCCATCATCATCGAGGCGTTCAGCAGCGGGTAGAACCACATACTTCGTTCATCTTCTCTTTAGGGGCGACCCTTGGTGGAGTTCTAGGTCACCGTTCTGAGATTAACATAGTTCGTGGTCTACTTAGTCGGAGCTCCCTCCCTTTTGACGCAGGGAATACCCTTCTCTGGATAGCTCAGTAGGATTTGGAGGAACTTGGAAGTTCAGGTGGAGAGGTGTGTGTGTGAACAGTCCTTATGGTAGGTCGGAGGAGGAGGGGATGGAGCAGGGCCAAGTCGGGAACAGATCAGGGGGACGGAGAATTTGAGACAGGCGGGTCCATAACCAGGTTCAGAGAGCGGGGACTTTTTGGCACACGTCGATCATAGAGCAGGGGCTTCAGGTCAGCCCTTTCCTTAGCTTTGTCTGAAACAGTGCCTCATCCTGCGACTCTTTACTGCTGTGTTCTCGCCTTGGCCTCCGTCGCTGAGGTTCCACGATCCGCAGTCAGGCCGCGTGCTCCCACATCCGGTCTCTTTCTCCTCCGACAGTGGTTCCCTTAAATGAGTTTGAAAAGACAGTCTTTAGAGATTTTGCAGAAGAAGGTAATTACATAAATCTATTTCTCTCCCAACACCAAGCAACTGGGGTAAACACCCGCTACATTTGAGATTTGCAGCCAACGTATAAACAATTGATGATTGGTTTGCTGGATTTTCCTACAACTTCCCTTTGTGGCTAATTCTTTGGCGTTTTGTTGGTTATCACATTCATTTGTCGTGGTATGAGGTCTGGTACCCATTCATTGCATTCGTCTATTACAGTAGATGTCAGTTCTTCTGGTAGAGACCCATTTCCCTAGTACGAGTCTTGCAAGGCTAGGCCGGTCTTCAGGGCTTTGTATCTTACGAAAAAGTGCAACGTGCTATTCACCATAGTCTGATAGGCATCCTTCTGAGGGATGAACATAGGCTAAACGACTCTCCATTACATCAAAACATCCTATTTTCAACAAGGTTTACTGCAACAAGTTCTTTCGGTTTTCGATCTAATTTTAACTTTGCACACATCTTTCTAACTTTCTATATAAATTCTCGCAACCTGGTTACTACAAAAACTCGGGGGGGCTTGCGATCATTATTAAACTTATCCTTGGGGCGGGTGGGATCTTATGGAAAACGATAGGAACACAGCGAATTGGAGCAAGGGGCGTTTTTCAGATTCTCGTTCAGGGCAGCTGATACCAAACTGGGGGCATTTTGGGAAGACGGGGGTGTCTCGATCATTTCTTACTGCTTGGGGTATGGAGACAATTTGGAATGGGGAAGGTCGCATTACCACAGACACATTTTTATCATAGAAGCCACTGACAAATAGCTCCCTGACTGTGGGTCAAATTTAGGGAACCTTAGTCGTCTTACCTGTCCCTTTCCTTTTGGCCAATTTAAATTTCATCCATATTTAGCAGAAAAGGAGAGGTAGTAACGTGGTATCGATACAGTTTTATTTAGGACGAATTTGTGCAAATACTTGTGGTATTTGGGGCCAATCAGGAGGTGCACCAGGTTCGCCAATTAGGTGCCAGTCGCTAGGAAGAGGGAAAGTGTGGAGGGGTGAAAGAGAGAGAGAGAGAGAGAGAGAGAGAGAAAGAGAGAGAGAGAGAGAGAGAGAGAGAGTGAGAGAGAGAGTAACAATAGGCCAAACAGTACACGTGTGACATGGAGAATGACCGTGTATTGTTTGGGCTATTCAGTGCGTTACCCAACGTTAGTCGTTTCGGGTCTGTGTTAGGATGTAGAAAGCATGCAGTTTTGGGACGGAAGAGCATTAGGTCAGGTACAAAAAAGGTCGCGCATTGGGTAGGGCGTCTTTTTGTGTCGTCTTGCAGCGTTAGTCCGTTTTCATGCATCGGACGTGACGCGGCTCCAGATCCCTTACGATACCCTAATCGGGACTCCAATGTAACCTGCAGAGGGAAAAAAGGAGGAAAAGGGAGGGGGACAACATTCGAGCACATCAAATGTACGGGCACGAAAGTCCTTTACTTACCGCATACTCGTACTTATCTCCTCGGGATATAATCCCTAGGGTCTTGGTTTCTGAAGTCGAGGGGGCGGACAGTGTGATAGGTGGTTCATGGGGGGTTCGAGGATGGCATTATGGATCGTGTGTAGGGAAACGCTAAAAAGAGGAATCAGAGGTGCCTAGCGCGAGGTACCCGGTTTTGTAGATGTATCTGGCCATCGGGATCCTTAAATCATTCCCAAAGCTGTGATGTTCTAAGGCATATCAGTTCTTCGGTCAACCCTGTCCCTTAGTATTTTCGACCACCATACCTTTATAACATTTTAACAATCACACCGCATTACTTTACCCATTCTCAGAAGTCGAGGTCCTTCTTCATACGTTAGTTCACACATCTTAGTTGTATATTTTGGAGGTAGCGTATCATACCTTTTGATTCGATCATCAATTCAGGGTCGAACAACCATTTCTCAGCTAAAAAAAAAGAGCAGAACGGTTGTGCACAGAAAAAGCCCTCCCACCAATCCCCACATTTACAAAAGCATGTGATGCCTATTCATAGTTTGGAAAACCTTTATTTGCATAATCGTTCAGTACGTAAAATGTGAGAGCGCAATCATATTCTGGTCGGACATGTCGACGATGGAAGCACATACAGTAGGGGGTTATTTTGCGGCACAAGAACATGTTAAAAAGGCCTAATTAATCATTTGCAAGTAACTAAAAACGTTTCATTGCGTGATGAGGGATCAGGGGCATTTCAGTCCATAAATGGAAACACAGTCAAGCTCATTGTAATCACATTTCCTAGATGTATACCATGGGTGTGCATCATAAGCGACATTATGTACCAGTTAAAATAAATATCAAAATAAATCGTTCATTGAAATCAACATTTTTACGGGACCCCTTTCAAATGTTCGTCAAGTGAACCCTCCTCCCTTTTTCATCAAGTGCGCAAAGGTTCGTATATAAATCTTAGTACATCAAGTTTCAGTGGCTAAGGAAAACCACGAGGCATCTGTTAGTTCCTATTGATACCGGCGCCATTTTTGGGCGAAGCCGGTTTAGTCCGGAAGTAGCATCAGGGGCAAAAATGTCTCCGACGATTTGGCGGTTGGACCAGGGTCCCTTTCGGCAGTTCAAACAAACCTGTGCTAACAGAGGGGCTGGTGGTGTGGACCGTCAATAAAGAGAGGGAGGGGGGTAGAGTCTTTCTTACCGGGTCATGTTGATGTTCAGCCGGAACTTACTCGAGTTCGTTAGCCCATAATGTTCCTGGGTGGTTCAGACGGAAGCTGATGCAGACACGAGAGCACCGCCATCTTGTTGCTTTGCCGTGGTTATTTTATTTGTGATCAATGCAGCTGTTCCCCACCGGAAGTCTGAAGGGGCTGAGGGCTCTTGGGACTTTGGTAGAATCTTCAAAGTCGAGGGGATGTTTGTCGATGGTGGGGGCTTGCGCCCAGGTGGGCAAATACCCGAGTTGCAATTTCGGACAAAGTTACTCCAGAGGCCTAGACCCGCCTTCCGAGGGCCCAGACGCCATTTTGAGACCCTGCGGCAGCCGCCCTCCGTCGTATCTTTCAGGAGTGGAAGAAACTTCTTGTGGCGAAAATGACAGAACATCATGCTGTTGGAGCAGGACATTTTGGTTCGGGGCGCCAGGGTGCAGCAGTGGAGCCTTCATCTGGGGAGGTGAGGGAGGCTCGTCCGTGCCGCCTCCCTCTCCCGGCGCATCCTACGCCGTCCCTTCGAATCAGGGGTGCACATGATGACCACCCTACACCCCTGATTCCGACTCTTGGGGGACCATTGTACGTCCGGTGCTATTCAGGTATGCCCGTCGGACATTGTATGTCCTGTGCTGCCCAAATATACCAGTCGGGCATTGTATGTCCTGTGCTGCGAAAATATACCAGTCGGACATTGTAAGTTCTGTGCAGCGCAGGTATATGGCCGTCGCCCGGCTGGAGGACATCGGCGCCGGACCAGGGCAGGGAGGCCTCCTACCTGCGGAGGCGGGAGAGGGCTCGTCCGTGTCGCCTCTCCCTCCCCGCCCACCCTGCATCCGTTCGATGGAGGAATTCGTGATGGCCGGACCAGGAGATACGAGGGAGGGGGTCATTTGCATCCGCCCCCTCCCTACTCGCGGCCCGGGGGACGCCATCCCTGGAAGGGTAGTATGGGAAGACCATTTCATTGCCTGCTTTGTGGAGCCTCCGGTACCTTCTCGCCGGTGATCTCTTTTGGTCCATGGCTGCTGGCAGGCCCCGCCCCACACGTGCTATGTGTTTCAGGTGGGCGGGACCATCGAACTGTTACATTTCGAGGACTTCCGGAGTGAGCATAATATGTTTTGTATTTCTCCTATTAGTACAGTTTGTTTTAGAGAGAGTTCTACTAGTTATTCTATTTACCGTTGGTTGTGTGTTTTCTTTACCGTAATTAAATCCTAAGTTATATAATAGACGTTTGGCTTCCTTGAGTCCTTTCTCTAACGGGGGTTGTTTACACTGGTCTGTAATTGTGTTTGTTTTTCAGAGCGGGGGGGAGCAACAGAGAGCAATCAGTCCCAGAACTCTAACATGTCGTTAAAATTGGTCTGACGAAATCTATGCCATCGAGCATAATCAAACGGGGTGGTTCTATCTGTTCCGTCTGCACTAGTCTGATTGGTTTTTATCTCGCGCCTTTTCCCTTTCTGTCGGCCTGTTCTTTCTGTCGACCCTTCGTTCTTACCTATGCTCTGCAGAGTCGGGCATTGGGCTTTCCAGTGCCCGAGACGTCTACAGAAAGCACATTGGTTTTGTTTTAAATCTGTTCGTCCTGTGCATAGTGTCGGGGGATTACTTTCGGGTCGTCGCGTCCCGGGGTTGTCCTGTCGACACATCCCTTCATACCGTTCCCTTTTCATGTCTACTCCTCGGAGCTGTGCCATCGCTGGCCCTTCCCTTTGCCTACTAGACGTTTGGAGGGTTGTCCGCCGTGTCCCTTCACCTTTTCTGAATTCGTCGCTTTCCCTTCGTCGTGTGGCTTCTTTGCGCCACATACCGAGACTATCGAGCATAATAGGTGTTGTTTCATTCCTACGAAGGGCTATTTCTACCGTTTCTATTTTGTCAAGATCGAAGGATCCTCTCAGTGGCCACTGACTTTCTCGATCCCTTTTCGTATAATTATGCCACAGCTCACTATAGGCTATAGCGATCAATCCATGCTTCATGAACATGTCCTTATTAGGGGTGCCTTCCAGCGGAGCCGGATGGTTCATCTCTAATAAGCGGTCCGGGCTAAACAGGCTACTAACCAGTGGGGAGAAGACAGGCATGACGGATCACAATGGGATAATAGTCAGCACTACCTATCTTATCACTGCTTGCAAAGACTAGACAGAATATTTCTATTCTACGTTGTTTGCAGGTAGTGAATACCTCATGAACCAATCTTGAGCAATCAATGTTAGGTCAAAAATAAAAAATCAATATGGTCAATGGGGAGAATAAGTAGGCTCGCAAAGGTCCGCGTCACCTACCCTTTCACTATCTGCAAAGAGGGGACCTAATCTTCCCTGTTTGCAGACAGAGAATCTCCAGAAAACAATCTATAACAGTTAATCAATGAGGGAGGGGCAATTGTTCAGTGGGGGAGAAAGATAGGTCCGACGGATGCGTACCTATCCTTCGCTGTTTATAAAGGGAGAGCCTGTTGTTTCTCCATTTGCAGACAGCGAATCTCCAAATAAATTAACAAAAAGTAATACTAGTATTTTCTCATCAATTATCAATCACTTTCAATTATCAATCACTTTCGCAATTCGTCGTGTTTACACGACCTTACCCGGACCGCATGGACAGTTTCTTGTCTTCCGAATCCAGCGCCCGATCGTCCTCTTCTCTTCGTAATCCACGTGGCACTCCTGATGGTTCCCAGTCAGGACCGCAGATCACTCGAGAGAGGTCTGTTCGGAACCAGTGAAGTTCGGATGATCGGCTGTCAGACGAGGGTCTATCGGACAGGGTACCTTCCGATCGTTGCAGTCGTTCACTCTGTCATCAGGACCTCTCCCACTGGATCCACGAGTCGCTGATGGGCCCCACGTTTGGGACGCCAATTGTCAAAAGGGGGTTCAAAGACAACCAGTAACCAAAGACCCTTTTATGTTGCCCGGCGGTGTCGCCTCTATGACCCACCAATATTAATCAATGAAGAAGCAGGCGCTGGAGACTGGAAGGCAGGAAACGAGGATTTTATTCTCTCCGGAGGAGAACACATCAATTCAGACAGCAAGTATCGTCACGAGGTTCTCTAACCACATTTCTGAGGCCTGGCCTCTTATACTAGGGTTTATGACCTTTATTGCACGTAACACATTCTCGCAACACTTTGATATTTGAAAGAACATCCTCGGAATCTCCCCTACAGGCCCGTTCCCACATACATTTACAGTTGAATTCCCCACCCCGGTCACAACAGGTGATGATTGTCGCGCAGCAGGGCATTCCGCCGATTCACGGAATGCATGGGGTTGATCGGATCTCATAGGGTGGGGGCTTTGATCGGCTCGAGGGTCTTTTGATGGGGAGGGGAAGCTTCCTACTGTACGGGGTAATAAACAGTATCCGCAGGGCCAGGTGGCGGCCTGGGAATAAGGAAGACAAACGGGGACACAGGAAAAGGGGGTTTGCATCAAAAGGATCTGAGACCATGAAAGGAATGAAGGGAGGTGTCGCGCTGGGGACAGGATGGGATTCTGTGGCGGAGCTGCGCTGAAGAGGGGTTTATGACCCAAGGCATGAGAGAGCGGGGGTTGTCAACGTGCGGGGGATGTTTGCGAGGTTTAGGAGAGAGAGAGAGAGAGACGCGCTGGCTATCAGCGAGGGGCCGGGAGACCATGATGCTCAAAATGGCTGCTGCCTATGCGCAAGGCATGTGAGAGTGGGAATGACCGGTGTGGGGGGGTCTTACGTGAGGGTGATTCTGATCGTGACGGCTAAAATATGGCAGATGTGCATGACGGAAAGTGTGGCATCGGAGAAAGGCAAGATGGCGTAGATAATGTTCACCAAAACTGTATTAATTTTCCACACTACTAAGCCTTTCAACCAATAAACATCCACAGTTTGCAGTGGACAAAGACACAAGCCAATGAAAAATATGGGCGGAGCTTCAAGTCCCTAACTTTTCCTAACTCAATACAGCATGCTTCACAATCAATCAATAAATCAGGGAATTATAAGCGACCTACTCACCCCTGAGGGTCTCAAGGCGCTGAGGGGGCGGGGGGGGGAAGGCAACTCCGTTCAGCCAAAGAGCCAGGTCTTGAGAGTCTTCCTGAGGGTGTTGAGTGAGGGAGCGCATCTGATGTCTGCCGTTAGCTCGTTCCAGGTCTTGGCTGCGATGGAGAGCACGATCTTCCGCCTGCTCTGGCTGTGTGGCTGCGCGGGGTTTCTGCCAGTACGAGGTTCGACGATCGCAGGTTTCTTTTGGGTACGTGGAAGTTTATTCTGTCATTGAGGTATTTGGGTTCATTGTTGTGTAGGAATATGTAGGTGTGGGTGAGAATTTTGTAGGTGACTCTTCTCCACAGGGAGCCAGTGGAGTCTCCACAGGTGTTGGCTGATGTGTTTGTGCCAGGGGTTGCCGAGGACGAGTCTGGCCGGGTTGTTCTGTATAGTTTGCGCGCTGCCTCCAGGCTCGACCTAAAAAGTAGCTGACTCTCTTTAAAGTTGTGGTTTGTAGACAATACTTTATTAGAAAATACAGCATACAATGTACAGCAGGACCTCATTACATGCTACTACCACCACCTCTCAGTCCAACTGTCATCACTAAGATTCTATGTTTCCCTTTCTTACCTAAATATTCCTTAACTATGGTAACATGACATTCCACTCCATAGTTAAGCTTAAGTCTCCACACCCAACTACATGTTCTGCAGGGTGATTTTGTTGGAATAATCTTTCCATACAATGAGTAGGTAAACACTCAGGCCATGCTTAGATATGTGCCTGGTAGAGGTATGGCATTTACCACATCCAGTAAATACCATTAGCTCATGTTGAGGAATTTTCCAGGTGTGAAAAATAACCCCATTACAGTTTCTTTTACTTGGGAATGAGACCTAACTTGCAAAATCAAAAATTAAACCATCTAATTCTGCATGTCTTGCCTTTTTCAGGCCTTTTCTCATCCATAAACTTTAAATGCTTTGGTCTGATGAAATCGGTCAGGGGAATACAGTGGAGTGTGACAGTTATCACACAACTCTTGTTTGCATTTGGATCCAAATTTAACCTCTAGCTTATGAACAGAGTCTAGGAGTACCAACTTTAAGGCCAGTTCCAAAAGGCCTGTGCTCTCTAAACACCCCCAACGTAGATGGAAAGAAAAAAAGAAATTGAAATTGAAAAGGTAAATAAATGTATAGAAACCTTTTAACAGGAATATCAAAATGAAGATGGAAATCCAATTGAAAAAGTAAAATCAGCAGAGTACCGTCTAAAAGACAATCTTGGCTCAACACATTGGCTAGGCAGCCCAAATTCCCCTGAGATGAAGAAAGTCAAATTATTACAAGATAATATGAACCCTGTAGTGAGAAACTGGGCCAAGGAACCGAAAATTGAATGAATACATGATTAAAGCAGTTCACCTTACATGTCGATTTCAAGCAAATGGGATCATATTAGCCCTAAATCCATGAAAGAAAACTGGCCAATTAAAACTACCATCTGCTCAAGAACCAGGGTCCCACCCTTTCACAAAAATTCTCACCTTCTTCCAACCAAAATAGGAACAAGTAAGCATAATAGATTCAATCCTAACGTAACAACACATTCCTGGAGAGGAAAATCCAGCTAGCTGAAGTTGACATCCATGAGTCAAACAAGATATGGAATAAAATCTACCTCTGATTCAATCAGAAAGGAAAGGACTGGGAAAAACAATCTTGCAAAACCTGACTGACTAGAAATGAGCCAACTTAAACCAGGTGACCAATTTAGTGGAAGGAGCTAGAACATTACACTTATTTCCTTGAACTTGGCTGGTCTTCCAGAAAAAGCAGGTAAATCGGACTTAAAGAATTACCTAACTAACTATGATATCAGAGTTCTTCAAGAAACCAGGGTCTCCTCTCCATAAATGTTTCCCAGGTATATTAACCATTCAAAATGTGCTACACAATTGGACTAAATGAAATCAGTGGAGGTTTACAAATATCATGCAGGAGTGAAAAATTCAATTCAACTAAGGTCTGGGACAACAGCTACAGAAACCTGGTAATTTGTGATATCAGACTAATCGAGAATACAAAAGTAAGAATGATTAACATTTGCACCCGATCAATCAACCACCATTTCCATCCCAATTTGGATGGAATCCTCATTTTGTCCCACCACCCAACATTTCCAGCAAAATATGTATCCTCAGCCTTTTTTAGGTTTTGGCCGGAGGGGCAGGGGCAAGAGGAGAGGGGGGAATCAAGTTCACTGGGGTCCAGCAGAATCCATGGGCGACAACACACGGAGCAAAACTCAAGATCAGAGAGCGGGACCCAGCAACACAAAACCTTAATAACCAACTTATCTAAAATTACCCTGAACTCGGATGAGACCGCTGTCCTAGAAAAGGGACTCGGTTTTATACCCACACCGCGCCTTGACCATTTCAAATTACAATGCGAACTTGGAGAGGTCTTCAGAAAACTCAGGTTAAAAACCTTCTTTGAACAACATGAATCAACAGGAACCCAGGGAGCAGTCAGTGACACTAACTTCAAGAAAAAGTCTTCCTTTATACCACCTGCACATTTAATGCCCGCTGATATAATAGCCTTTGAGCGGGCAGTGTTTTGCGAAGTAGAGCCACTGGCAGAACCAACCCCTTTTAAGAATTTAACAGCTGGGGAATATAAAGCTATACAATCCCTCCAGAAGAATGTAGAGATTGTTATCAAGAGTGCAGACAAGGGGGGTAGCATTGTCATCCAGGATGCCTCCGCTTACAATCACGAGTGCAAACGACTCCTGAGTGACACCAACAGTTATACCATCCTCCAACAAGATCCTTCTCCTTTCCTAAAAGACGAAATAATGGAACTGGTCACGACAGCAGAAAGGGATGGCTACATAAGTAAACAGGAAGCTGATTTCCTAACCAACTCTGAGGGCAAAATCCCCTATTTTTACACACTTCCAAAAACCCATAAAAATCGGCTTCCACCACCCGGAAGACCGATTGTGTCGGGGATTGGTTCTCAGTTGGAGCCACTCTCGAAATACTGCGATTTCTTTTTTAAACCAATGGTACAGTCCACCAGTACATACATCAAGGATACCAAAAGTCTTCTTTCAATGTTACTTACTGTTCAGTTACCTGAGGAGCCATGTTTTTTGGTCTCTTTAGACATTGAAAGTTTATATACTTGCATTCCGCAAGATGCTACATTGAAAGTACTGGCAGACGTCCTAGAGCATACCACCTGGTCTTATACCACCTCTACAGCCTTTGTTATTGATTGCGCCACATTGGCTTTGAAACGGAACTTCTTTCAATACAAAGATACCATCTATTTGCAAAAGACAGGTACTTCGATGGGCAGTACCTTTGCCCCGAGCATTGCAGGATTGTATGTGTACAACTTTGAGAAGACCCACATTTTGGCTGCCACCAATCCTTACGCTCTCAATGTTATCCTGTGGCAGAGGTACATTGATGATGTGCTTCTAATTTGGAAAGGCCCAGAGGAAAGCCTTCTGGCCTTTTTTGATTGGGTGAATACCTGTGATCCCCATCTCAAATTCACTCATCAATATGACCCAAATTCCATTGTCTTTCTGGACGTCACACTAACTAGGGAAGGTGACCATCTAACCAGTAAAACCTACTACAAACCTACAAGTAAAAATAACCTTCTCCATTTCTCAAGTTTCCATCTACGCCCGTTACGGGAAAACTTGCCATTTGGTCAATATCTACGAATACGTAGAAATAGCAGTAACCTCAGTGATTTTAACACTCAAGCAGAAGATCTTACGAACAAGTTACTTGCTAGGGGTTACCCTAAAAGAATATTGCACAAAAGCCGCAAGAGAGCAAGAAACAACAACAGGGAGGCCTTGCTCGAAGATCACAACAAGGAGAATGAAGCTGAGATCCCACTGACTTGTGTAATGACTTACAGCAATATATCTAATGCTATGAGCTGCTGCATCAGCAGACACTGGCGCATCCTTACAAGCAGTGGGCGTAAATGGCAAAAAACGCTGTTTTCGTATAAACGAGAGAGAAGTCTGCAAGACTCCCTTGTACATACTCGCCCCAGAACTGATCAGACCATGCAAGATCGTACAGTTCTGAATGCTTGGGGTTTACCCCCTGTAACAGGTCACTTCCCTTTTGGGGGATGCAGTGTTTATCATCTCACTACAACAACTAAATTTCTCAACCTAGAGGAGGGCAAAGTATGGCATCTCAGGGGACATACTAACTGTAATTCAAGTAATGTCATCTACCTGATAACTTGTCCCTGCCACCTAAGGTATGTGGGAATGACCACAAGGAAGATAAAAACACGCATTGGGGAACATCACAGCAATGTGAGATGCGGCAGGAGTACCACAAAGCTAACTACCCACTTCCTCGAACGCGGCCATTGTCCCAATGACCTGAAATGGACAATAATAGAGCAACTGAACCAAATCAACGAGGGCAACATATTCGAAAAGGAACAAAGATGGATATACCGTCTTTCCACGCACACACATGGGCTCAACGATGATATACCATGAGGGTCAGTGATGCGGAGGTAACTCTGTTCCCGCTAAAGCTATCTGTTTTTGTCCCAGTGCAATGCAAGTGAACATGTAAATAAATAACGAGGTTCCTTTAAGGACTGAATGCTAAGAATCAATCACGTGATCGCGAGTTACGTCGATTACGTTCACTACTTAAGATCTACGTCCGGCACAGCCAGTTTGTTGTTTTGGGCTGTGGATGTGGACGCTTTAGGTTTTAAGGCGGGCAGTCGCCGGGAAGCAAGTAGGTTTACTGAAGTAACTCTCCGGTTCCCGGCTTAGAGCCGTTGTTCTCTTTTTTTCATGACACTTTTACGAAAAAACTTCTAAAATTTGACTATCCCAAGTAAATATCTTTCACCTATTTTTCCTCAGATACTCTGGGCGTGAAGATTTCCCCCTGCCACAAGCCTAAGGGGTACTTCCACCACTAACTGATTGTGAGTGTCTGTTCCAATCATATTTGATTTATTGATTCTTCTGTTACTTCGAAGGTGTTTTTATTGTATTTATTTTCAAACGAGCACTTTTCAAAATGTTAACAAATGGCTTGCCTCATGACAAGTATATAATTAATCAATTGTCATGTTGAGGCATAGACCAGATTGGCTAAAATTTAATGCCAGTCACACTGCTAAATTACAGCAGCGTTTCGACTTTGTTGCAAAAATAATTCCTTGCAATCACAACAAGTGAGATTGTCTACTCTAGTGTGAGTCAGCGTGTCTTGAAATTAATATAACCCTTTCAATCTGTTGCTTGATTTTTTGAGTTACAGATTTTCCCATCTCTCACATCTTGGAGAGGCCAAAGAAGACAACACCTGTGTAAACTATTTACAGATAAGGTTATAATAGTTCCTTTTGTCCCGCGCCTTAGCGTGCGCCAACTGCGGTGTGAGGATTGTTTTCCGGTCCTGATGAATGCGGAGCTGACTATGGCTCACTAGCAGAAACATGTCGACCTTCTTTTTCTTTTTTCTTTAGGTTTATAGGACTTTTTGGTTCAAATTAACATAACCATTCATTAGTCCGCTGTTTTCACTGATTTTAATGGAGTTAGAACTACCCTCTTATTAAAAGAATGTTTCGGTTTGGGGAGTAGTCCACACTCCTTTTAATTCACATCCTTTCAACACATTTTTGTAACTATTCCTTTCCATAAGGACCCAATGAAGACAACTGGCTACTGACTTTTAGTTGGGGCCTGAGGGTCCTTTTCTTCTCACTGAGCATGCTTATCTCACTTTTGTACTTACTAGTAACTTGTCTTTGGTGGTAGCAACTATACTACTTCTACTTTCTTTGTTCCCTTATTAGTTATGATGTCACTCTTTTGTTGATCGTTAACATTTGCACCCAACAACAATGGAGTAAGAGTTTTTACACCTCCTTGGTTCCATCAAGGAAGCAGTGGGTACAACTAGAAAATTAAAACTCTATATCCTTATCTGTAGCATTTTTTATTGTGAGGTTGGGGAGTGGGGGGATCACTGTCAAACAAATAACCAACCTGAAATCCAGCTTAGGGATCCCAATCCAACATTCCAATCCAACATTCATTCACGGGTCAATCTCTTGCCCGCCTTTGCACAAGTGAGGGCCTCATTTCAGCATGCAACTCCTATAATAATGATACCAATGTACCAACTTACAACGCATGTGGAGCTCAGTCTGTGATTGATTATATTCTGTTCAGGACAGTTGATTGCCTCAGATTGAAAAGCCTGGGGGTCCACTGGAACCTGCAGAGTGATCATATTTCTGAATGAGGCCCGAATCATGCATGTAAAACAGAATATATCAACAGTGTCAAGAGAAGTACAGAATCTGAATAATACTCTGGAATTGGCAGACAGGTGAGGGTGAGATGGAAATCCCATCTGTGAGTCAAACATGGGGGAACTAGCAAATAGATGCTGCCACCTATTACCTCCAGACAACTTTTTGAAAGAAGCAGACAAAGCAAATCTTCATCTGACACACTATTAAAATATTTTTTTCCAATAGTGTCAAAACAACGCACCTTCAACAAACCAATAATGTCAAAAGATACTCTAAAAGATGGTGTTTTTATAAGGAGTGTAAACTCATAAAGCTGGAATTGCAGACTCTAGTTTGCTATGATGCAACATGCAATAAAATCAGTAAAGGCAAGACAGAGATACAAATTCCTAACAAATCAAAAAAGAACAATGCCCTCAATTCAAATTAGCTTGAAGCACAGAAAGTTGCACTGGAAAAATAACTCTCAGGTTTTTTGTCATAAAATGCGAGAAGGGTTGGGAGCAAGAAGACATTTTCTGGAAACCTACATCTCTTGGCATATAGGCTAGCCCCTTGACACCTCCCAGTAACTGTGTGCTCTAAAAATGTTATTATCATTTCATTTCAATGCAAGACACCTCCTTTCTGGGAAACTGTCAAATTTGGGCATTCACTCAGCCCTATTGCCCTTAATCAAACTTCTTTATACTGATACAACATCTCAAGTGAGAATTAATAAAAAGGGCCATAAGTGCAAAAAAATCTCTAACACTAGTGGCGTATAACAGGGTTGCCTTGTGGTTTCACCTTGGTTTTCTGCTTACATCAATGATCTCTACCATGAAGTTCATAAAGTAACTGAAGATATTCTAGCAACCATTGGCTTCAACACCTCAGCACTTGTATATGCTGACGATTCAGTCTTGATTGACATAACCCCCAGGGGAAAATAGGCACAATTTCAGGCTATGGAAAAGGTACTACAAGGAAAACAACCTGAGGATTAATACTTAAAAAACTAAAATAGTGAGTTTCAAGATTAGCGTCAAAGGAAAAAATTATTCTAAACTAATGATGTAAGGCTGGAAGAAGTCAATTTCTTCAGGGGTGAAAATGAACAGCAATCTCAAGTAGGACTTCCAAATCCAGACTGCTTTAGAAAAAGCTGAGGTAAAAGCCAACGCCATCCTGATAATGGCATGTACACACTGTCACTGTTTCTCAATCTACATAGATTGGGTTTTCCAAGTGAAAGTGAAAAACCAAATTCTGTAGGGCTCTTAGTTATGGGGCCTCGATAAATTATCAAGTCGCATAGGTTGCACACAAGGAAATTTTGAAAACGTTATTAATACTGCCCTCAAGCTTTCCCACAATTGCCTTGGTACCAGATGTAGACTGCCTTTTTACTGAAGCCAGTGCCCAGATGGTGCCTACAAAATAGGAATTGAAGAGACTGAGAGCACCCGGTAATAATTTGGTGGATTGAGCAGGAAAGAACATTTTGCCATAAATATTAAATTAACATGCAGTGCTATAGGGAAAAAGAAACTGCAATGCTTAGCTTAACACCGCCAATGGCACCTTCAAACCTCAAAAAATAAACTCAGTTGTAAACAAATAATTTTCTACCATGTAGATGGGACAGAAATTTAAAACTCTTGAAAAATTATCTCCTAGGAGCCACACCGTCATGTACAACCCCTCGTGGAGTGCACACCCGTATTTTGTTCTTCTGTCACACTACAGAGAAAGGAGACTCTTTGGTCTAACGAAAGGTGTCTATCTGCTGTTGAATGGCTTAAAGAACAAAAAAAACCCTGAGGCCTTGAAAAACTGCCTGTGCGGAGCAAGAGAGGACATGAAACATTTCATCTTGAACTGCAACTTGTCGAATCCCATCTGGGTGAGTACAATCAATAGCAGCTTCAGCCAGCTGATGATCAAATCTTCTTTCTCTTCAGCGGCCTCTCAGGTTTTGCCACAAAGCTAACCGGATTGTAAGTGAGAAGAAGTTGGGATTTTTACTTGAGACTTTCAAAAGTTAAAGTTCCAACTGCATGCCTTGCAAATTAGACCCTCATATGAGGGACATTTCTTTAAAGAAGAGATACAGAGAGAGAGAGAGAGAGAGAGAGAGAGAAAGAGAGATAGAAGGAGAGAGAGAGAGAAAGAGAGAGAGAGTCTCTTGAAAGGTCTGGATGAATGCCCTAATTACCAATTCTTTGCAGACTATTTTTAATTATTGCTTGTTAATATGTTTTCTGACGGTATTTTTGTTATTATTGGTTGCATTGCATGTGTTTTTTTCTTGTAAGATACTTATGCGAAAGACAATTCTGTTTTGTATTGTTTGCCAAAAGCACCTTTCATAAATATTGAAATTTTGCCATGGGAGGGATGCATACTTGAGGCATTAATTGTCTAATTTACCACAAATTGTGGTTGTTATCTGGTGGAATTTCTTGATGAGTTTTCTTTTGTAGAACAAGTATTTGATCAATATTCCTAGCTCTGCGATTTTGCTGACTTCTGCACTTTAAATAACCTCCTATTTTCTGACTTTTGTGTTAATGGGAAAGTGCATCAATTTAAATTTCTTAACCTATAACTATCCAAAATGAGTCTTGTTAGTTCACCAAATAGTGTCTGCATCTCACATGCATCCTCCAATATTACAATCCATAGTTATCTCCCTTTGACGTCTTGGTCTATTTCAAGAAGGACTGCACAACAGGAAGCCTTGCGTTTATGATTTGCTGCAATGAGCATGGCTCCAGGACACAGTTTCATCTTAAAGTGCAAGGACTCTCAATTAGATCATTTTTTTGTCACCATGTAAATGATTTATAAAAATTGAGCCTTGTATTAGTGTGCACTACCTCGCTATTAACCCCCACACCACTCACATCCTACTGTTACTGTAACAACACAAGTTCTTATATATTGTCACCTAATGTACGAGTGTACGCAGAGATGTTTGATAATACAATGAATACAAACACAAATAGTATTGTTTAACTCATATGTTCCTTCTTCCACTATTTTCCCCTTAACACAACTAATAAATAAAAATTAGCTTCTGCCATTGGAAATAACATGCACATTGATAATTGCAGCGGCAGTACATGCACCTTACCATTTTTCTGAAAAGATGAGCATTATTATAAAATGATGAAAATTCCATCTTCACAAAGGAGTGAAGATTATCACCACTGCATATCTTCGCTGCACATTAAAATCACTACAAAAGAATGTTTTGCAGAGGAATTTATAAGCAAAGGTGAGAGATAAAAGGTGATGTTTTTGTTTTTTCCAGGAAAACCTACTTTTGTACGTTTTTTCCTACCAATCTGTTTTTTAGGTCTTGCCTAGGATGCGCATGCAAGCTCTCTCTTCGAGACATGCCGTATCTACAATATGACCTTCAGGCAGCGCCCATCTTTTTCATTGGTTCCTCTTACTGTCCTATGTAAATGTCGGCTTTTGTTTGGTAAATACGCTTAGTAGTCTGTCCTTTTGGACTTTTGTATCCTCCCATGAGGACTGCCCCTGTTACATGTGCTTTTACTCTTCTGGTTATTTAGGATACTTTGAGAGCACTCTCTTTTTTGTTGGCCTGACTGCTCGTGTTAAGTGTTCTGCTTACTTCATGCACCGGCTTGTTGTATTTTGTTTCAGCTCATGTGTTTAAAATGTCTATGCATTTCACCCCTCCCGATTACTTTGTGTTTTGAATGTTTGTCTATTCTTCCTGTACACATTCAGTACTAATAAACTTTCTGCCATTGTTTTATTTACACTTCAGATCAGCAGGTCTCTGCATTTTTGTAGGTATGGGGAGAGGCAATTCTGAGACTCGAACCCCGTTTCCCAGTTCCAAAGTCAGCAGTTCATGATGTTATGCCACATCCTCTCACTAAAACAATCAGCACCTTTTGGTGTTTTGGTCTCCTTTTATTTCCATGAGCACACCCACCGTGTACTCAATATCCTGGGGAGTGTGCTTAAGTATGGTTACAAACAGCACTAGTTTACAATGATTCCTGTCTCTGTCAGTTTTGTAATTCTTGGCAAATGTTTTGAAATTGGAGCCTTTTTTTTTCTCCCTAGAAAGACCTTTGCCTATGGAAAGGTGACAACCAAACTCCAAATTACGCCAAAACATGTTAATCATTTCCGTGGTATTGTTGTACAGTTTATTAAAAGAAAATGTGAGTGCTTCTCTGAGTTCCATAACATTTTTATTTTCAATTCTTTGATAAATGTATTGTTTTCCGCATGCGCCTTAATTGAAGTAAATATGTTTAATTCGTACAAAAAAGCACCTTTGCCCAAGTTTTTTTCTGGAATGAATCCTTTTTCCATCATGTAAATACTTTCTGATTACTGCAAAATCACCACTGCATTTATTTGGAAATAGGGACTAGTGCTTTTTTATTTCTCTATTTCTGGGGTGACATTTAAGTTTAGCACTCGAAACCTTTAGTTTCCCATTGGTTGTTTCAAATTCCAGGAGCTGGTTGCATGGACGGAAATTGGCTGCAGTGGCAGGAGGTCCTCTGGCCTGTGGTTTACTGGATGCAATCGCTGCGGTTGCTTATTTATATTTGTATTGAGCATGAAGAGAAAAAAGTGGAGCGTGTGCCGTATCTTCACCTGTTCTCTTTCCCTCTAGTTGCACCTCTGTCCGTTACAAGGATGCTACTGGTGAGTGAGATCTATTCAACTTCTTTTGTCAGCCAGAGACACTAAATTAAGTGTCTCCTAGTCTGGCCTGGTCAGACGATGACCCCCAGACCAGCCCTCCCACCTGCTCTAACTACTTCAGCAGAGAGCTGATATAAAATACAGGACACCAGGATAGGTGCTGCTTACCAGTAATTTATTGCAATAATTGAACAAATAATTAGGAAGCATTTTACAGATTAATTGCAAGCAGTCCAATTTTGGAATTCCCGGGCAGTGTGTGATTGATTTAATGAGTTGGTTGCCTTTCATTTGCAAAATGCATGCAGTTTTTTGCCTCATGCCTGTCACTGATTGCCAGTTATAGATGCACCATAACTATCACATAAATGTTTACTGCGATAAGTGTGTACTATCGCTTCTATGAACAATTTGGCTTTTCATAATCTTGAACGTGTTATTTATTATATGGTAAAGTTTGATGGTCATTTCATATGCTGTTAACACAACAAAGTCTGTGTATGTGCAGCTTGTTTAGTTGGCCACTCTTCATCAAAACATCCAAATGTTGCTGGAATAAGACATGCCTTTGTTGTTAAATCGAGGATAGTCAAGGCAGAAGCTCTGTAACAGGCTGTTAGTGGCAGCTGATTAGTCATGGTGAGTGGTAGCAGCGAAGGAAATAAACATTTTCTGAACCGCTGTTGCCAACACTTTAAAGAGTAAATGGGAGAACAAGCAAAGCCTCTAGAGGTAAACGCATTCCAGAAATTGCTTTGCATTTGAAGAACCTACTTGCTTATATGACAGTTGTGAGTGCTAACCTTTCAAACATTTCTTTTTACATTTCAAACCCTGCTTGTATATCAGCCAACGCTTTGCACGCCTGTGACAGTCAGCCCTCTAATACCATGACCGGTATGTTTGCACCATAACGCACAAAAGAGCAGCAGGTGCAGTGGCACCAGGCTCACACATTTCGGGGCTCCGATACACAATACTCTGGGGTTATTTTTTACTCAAAACTAGGCCATAGGGTCAAATTTTCATTGCTCACTTTAGAACTCAATGCATACTTGCTATATCACTGGCATCACAAGCAGTGCAGCACAAAATGTGCTCCACCACAGCCAGAACTGGTGTGTAACAGCACAAACCAGAGTCAGTGCTCCCATAGCACCGGTCAAACCATGGTCAGTGCTCCTGCAACCACTGATCGCACAAGAGCCAGCGTCCTCGCCCCATAACCATTGTTTGTTCACCATAACCTTACAGGTGGGCGACCCAATGAAAGCTCAAGCCAGGATTAAGCCTGAAGTCTGGCTCTGCTCGAGGTCCTGTTGGAACCTCAAGCCAAGCTTTCATTTGTTTTCTGCCTGCCTTTCTCTACCCAGGATGTGGCATTACAGTCAGAGCTGCTTTCTGGGGAACCGAGTTTGAGTGTTGGTGTCGGCTCAACATCCTGTGATTCGGGGCAAATCACTTAAACTACCCAACCCTATAACTAATTGTGTGTGACCTTGTATAATGGAACGTAAAGTGCTAAAATAACCTTCCGGTCGAGTTTGCACTATATTTTGAAAAGTGCACTAAGATAAAAATAAACCTTAGTGTAAGGAAAGACACATTGATACCCATTTATTGGCTTATTTGTACAAAGTGAAACCAGAAAACCTGTACATATTGTGCTTTCCTCACTTAAATTGAGTTATCAGGCAAATTATTTATTTCACAAAAACTAATAGTTGTCCAAAAATAACACTTTAAGTACTTCTCGATGCAGTGCTCTAATGTGCCTATTACTGTCAAACCTTATATGTTAAAGAATATTATAGAATATGCTGCATGGCTAAATACTTATAAGGTCCCAAATGCGAGACCTATTGGCTCTGCCAATGATCATTACACCTTCAAATCTTCATGAACCTCACAATACTTGTGAAGTTTTGGAAAGAGTTTCGTAAGGTTTTCATAGGAAGCCTTGCACAAATTCCTACGCAGTAAAATATGCAAAAGTCGCAAGGCGAATGAAGTTTACCTGTTGAACATAAAGAAGAGTTAGGAGTCATTGATTTAATGGCAGTTCACCGTTGTGGAGAAACAAATCTGATACCGCAATTAAAAAGTAAAACTGAAATAAATTGTGACTCTGTGACACTCTCACATAATATTAAACAACTTTAGCAATCAACATTTTTTCATGTTGTTTAATACAATTATAAAATGAATTGAAATTAAATGGGCTACTTGACCAGTCTTCCAGCACCCCCTGCAGCTTGATGACACAAAAGAAATTAGTACCCAGTGGCTTCTGTCGATTACAGTAAGAGCTCCTTGATAAAGGCATTTGGGATTTGGGGTTCATTATCATGGTGCGCTGAGTATTTAAAAACGGGATATGATTACTCTCGGCTGGAGATTTGTATTTAAACTGAAGTACAACACAATCCCAGAGGGTGGTGTATCCTCTGACAACAGGGACAATATTGGTGATGGATGGAAACATGGGATTGAATGCTCAGAGGGCACCAAACGCTTTCCTTACCTACTTTATGGCCTAGGCAAGTGATGTTCAAAGTACGGCCCTGGGTGCCACATGCGGCCCTCCTGCCCTGTACATGAGGTCCCAAGGTAAACATCAGCACTTGGCTGCTGTTTACTACACTGGGCACTAACATTTTTAAACTTTTTTTAAAACGGACAAGTATTTATGTAAAGGTTAATTGAAGTTAAACAAAGGAAGTAACTAGGGTGTCCTTCACCTCTTAACTTTAGAAACAGCTTAATTTTTAAAGACATCTTCCAGCAAAAATGTAAAAGTATCATCAAGTCTGTTCAGAATTCAGAAAGTGTTTTTCATTAACATGTAGAACCAGTTAATCTTAGTAGATCAGATTATTTCAGTGCAATGAGAAGTATTTTTTTTAAAAGTGATAGTTTCCAAACATGAATTTAGAAACATGTATTCTTCCCCCACACCCTGGCAAAACTGCCAATAGTGAACTAAAAGGCAAGTCAGTTGTTATGAGAACTCTTTGGGTGGCATGGGTTTCTATTATACACGAACAACATTATAGTTTATTAAATCAAACTCAGAAGGTTTAGTACAGCACACATTCTGAAGTAATGTATTTTGAGGTCCTCCTTTGTGATCATGAAAAAAGGAGGTACAGTCAAATACAAAGGTTGCCTAGGATTACACAATTTGGTTAAATGGAGAAGACTTATCCCAAGTTTTTAGTTTCAAATTATGCAATTAAGGCACTATATATATATATGCTTGGCCTCCCCTACACCCACCTTACCACCAAACCCTACCCCCAACACATCCGCCCCCACCAGCACCCTGCTGGTACCAATGCAGTGCTAGGTCACATCACAGACCAAACTTTGTGGCCCTTCTAAAAATGTTTGTGAGTACCTATAGCCTAGGCCATTCATTGTTTTTGGCGGTCCATTTTGCATTTTCATTTCTATTACTTGTCTCTATTTTTGTGGTAAATGAACTCATGTCCACTTCTTAAAGGCATGCAGTAAAATGGACTGGTCATCTGGGTGCATGCAGGCCATTTCTCAATTGGGGTTTCTTACCTTGAACAGCAGGTTTCAAGGGTCTGTATGTGTGTATGTAGGTTACGTAAACAGAGTCTTGGAGATGTTTCATTTCCTACAACATGTGAAATGTTATGTTGTACCATGGCTACAGCCTTTGGCCTTTACATGCACTGTTGAACCAGCAGGATGACTTAGCCAGATTAACATTTTGTGTTTGTATCAGTTGCGATCTGAAAGTTACAAATTTCCAGCAACACCAACAAAGCCTTACACGAGGTCAGTAAAATCAGTACCATTCACTGTATAATAGAAGCACTTACTATTTACAGCACTTAAGCCCTAATTTCTGGTGGCAGTAAGGGGAGTTACTGACAGTGGCGGCTAGCAGGGGACAGTGGTGAAGTAGTGGGAGGGGGACAAAAAAAACTTACCTCCTCAAAGACGCCGGCCTCCAACTCTTCTCCATTGTTTCTTTGACCCAGAAGGAGGAAGCACAGAGGCTCCCCTAGGCCAATCACAACACTGCTAAGCAGTGTTGTCATTGGTCTGAGATCTGTAGTTCGGTGCTCAGATGTGGACAGGGAGCCTGTGCATTTTTTCCACCCAGTCTGTGTAATACAGCCCAGTGGAGAACATGCAAAGTGCGCATGACTGTTTCGCTGGCCCAAATCGCAGGCCACTTATTGTGCACAAACCACTCCTCCTCCCTGTGCAACCAGCCCCACCCCACCCAAACCCAGCCCTGTAGCTATGAAAAATAAAATGATAATAGCAATGCTATTATCATTTTACTTTTACTTTTTCCAGCTCTGAGAGCAGTGGGGCGACACTCCTCCGCCTTAGCAGAGGAGCCGCCCCTGGCTACTGACCCTATTGGGATTAAATGATCTGCGGTAACTCAGTGGATCTGGAGTTTTTAACTCCGACTCATCGGCCGCTAAATACAGGTGAAATTAATATGTGAAATACCAGGCAAAACAAGCGGAAATCCATGCTCAAACACTGATTCATTCTTACATGTACTTTCCCAAAATCTCCTAATAGGGAGTAATTACCACCCTCTAGAGTTACTGATGACTATGGCAACAGTAAATCCAAGGAGGGAATTACTAATCAGTGCTCCGGCCAACTCATAATGGTTTCCGTATCAATGGCAAGTGTAATATGAAGCTTAATAGAAACACTGTATTATTATTATTATTACTATTACTATTATTATTATTATTATTATTATTATTATTATTATTATTATTATTATTATTATTATTATTATTATTATTATTATTATTATTATTATCATGTTGAAAGAGTTAGGAAGAACTGGATACTGTAATAAACAAGCATATTAAATGCATTCAGATAACAGCCACTGATAGCCACTGAGTGCAACTTTTAAGCAACAAGTGGCACGGCCAACTAGGAAGATTATTCCTGACTGACAGTGGCCATCTCTCACGGGCGAGCAAGCTTGGGTAGTCTCTATATGGGAGATCCTAGTATTGGTGTTGAGTTAATTGATATCTAAATGATGCTAGGCAAATTTCCATTGAAAAGCATTGAACTAGATAAATGGTTTAACCCTTTCGCTGCCGCGGCTATTCCGCCGCAGCGCTAACAGGGCGGGGCGGCCGCGCGGCGGCCGCATGCTGGTGACAGAACCGCTCCGTCACCAGCCGCGGTTGCGCTGTGCTTGTGACGGAGCGGTTCCGTCATGGCCCCGCCCGCCTAATAGAACGCGCCGCGCGGGTGCAAAATCAGCGCCGCGCAGGCGCGGCGGCCGGGCCATGACAGAACCGTTCCGTCATCAGCACAGCCCAACCGTAGCTGATGACGGAGTGGTTCCGTCATCAGCAGGGGAGGGGTTAAAGGGCGAAAAGGCACGGGTCACTTCCTTAATTTCAAACATTACGTTGACAGTTAATTGAGAGGTATGAACCCTAACCCTGATGTCACAGACCTAAATTTAAAGGGGCGCTAGTTGTACAAGTAGAGGTGCCCGGGTACAATCCACAAAACGTTCATACCTTGCTAAAAGCAGTTTGTTAAAGAGAAAAAAAACTTGCAGCTTTGCCTTCAAAAATTCCAATGCACATTGTCTTCAAAGCCCATGCATGAGCAAATGCATCAGCCAACTACGGTCAGATTTCCTATTGGTTGCACCAGCGAGATGCTTAGTGACACGAATGATAATTTCAATCAACTTACGCCTGCGAAATGCTTTTTGTGCCGAAAGTTGATGTGAGCACAGTGATTTGCACACATTCATCTACATTCAATGCAAAGTCCAATCAGTTAAACTCCAGCAATGCAATACGACCAACCTGTGCATGGAATACTATGGATACATGAAATTAGTGCAAATGGACAAAAAGCAATCATGTGATATTTCAACATACAATTATTGTCCGCTTCACAAAAATTACACCCATCGTGCGCTGTACCCTTGGTCGTCATCTGCATGGACGGAAGTTGACTTATGGATGTGCCATGAATCTCAAACTAGCACAAGGCACCACTTGCTCTGCCTCTGTACTATGGCACACTGCTAAATCATGTTCAGCATCATACATACATGGCATTATTTGCGTTTGCGTTTCTTATTGTATTATTCACCCATGATGCCAATACAAAGCAGTACATTGCCTGTTGACGATATGCATATTTCTTTTATAGCGTGGCATTTGGAAATTGTAGTACATCTGCCCCTAGGAGACAGTGACCAAATTTAAAATTACTCCAGGGTGGAGAAAGCATTTGTGCCTACTTTATGTACCCTGGAACACTTCTGTTTGCTTCTGCCATTCTTTAATTGTGTATGTGCCACATTTTGTGCTCATGCAATGACAAGGGAAAGTACATGCATTTACCGAGGTGTTGGGCCCAAGCAAATAAAGGAACACTTTTACCTAATAATAATGATAATAATACGGACACTTATAAAGCGCGACAGCTACCTCATACAGAGGTGTCCCGGTTCTGAAGAGGACACTAGTGCATAAAGGAACACTTTTACCTAATAATAATAATAATACGGACACTTATAAAGCGTGACAGCTACCTCAAACAGAGGACCCCGGTTCTGAAGAGGACACTAGTGCAGCAGAAGACAGCCAAAACAAAGTCTCCGGACCCTAATCTGCCCCAAAGAGCAAGGGTTTAACCATTTTCCTGAAAAGGGTCTCAGTTTCTATGGTGTGGAAGTTACTGGGCAGAGAATTCCACAGTTTTGCTGCACCGAGCGTAAAATATCTTCCCCCATACGCGACTTCTTGGAACTGGGAATGCACAGTAAAAACTGTGAATTGCACCTCAAGGATCTTGACTGCTTATATCCACGTAATCTGTGTTTTAGATAGTTAGGGCATTTGCCATGCATGGCTCGGAATGCCAGAGTCAAGGCCTTAAATTCCCCCGCACTGCAATCTAGGCAGCAGCAGACGGACCGGACACCGTTCCCGCCCGATGGATATTTTCCCACGGAGGCATAGTACTCCATAGAGACACCCGCGGAGGTTTAGGAAGCCCCCGGAGGCCGACCGAATTGGAATAAACCAGAAAAGTCGAGGTGTCACAGCTAGGATACTTACCAGGATGCCTAGCAACCGGCCGCCCAGGTATCACCAAACCGCGACCCCCACCCCCTCTCCCAACCAATCGCCGAGTAATCCAAACAGCCTTGATCACGGAAAACCCTATAGCAGGGCTTGTGTAATATTTCAGGCAGGCAAATGTTGTCTAAACTTAAGTCCTGATGATGGTCCCATAACATTGAGCAAACGGGACCGAAACGTCGACTCCAAATAGTGCTTTCATGACTGTACCATTGTGTCTTATTTTGTTATGTCTGGCACTTTTCTGTCATTTCTTCCATTCAAACACTGAGTTACAAGTGGCCAGTTTTTCTACTCTATTTGCCTGTAAAAATGTGTCGTTATTTGTTGTTTGTCCTTCTTGAGTAAGGTACAGGATTGTGCCTAATAACTACTCATTCTTTGATTCCCTCCAAATAAATGCCCTGTCCTGCTGGACAAAGAACAAAATATAGTTTCCTATCATGGCCTATATTTCATTGTTACTATTAATCCTGATAAGCTAAGGACCCTTGTCCCGTATAGCTTAAATTCACCCGGGCCACATTACTGATACGAGCACAGTGGCAAAGACATACTATCGGCATGCCACATTTGGATCGATACACAGTTATTGCACCTCCCAGTTGTGCCTTTCGGTAACAGCTGCAGAGACACAGCCTTTACTGGGTCTGTGCAGTCTTACAATGACCACAAACCACACCCTTCCCCGGAAGGGTGGTAGGGGTCCTGCTCCCCTCCGAAGGCAGGCTGGGTTTGCATTCTCACTTCACTCCTGGCCTCTATCCTGCAGAGGAGCAAACACTATTTTAATGCAGGTCCTGGAAAGAGCTCATTTTGGGGGATTATTTGGTTCATGGTCCAGGTCTAAGGCAGAAGCACCAAATTAGGGTGTGTAATCGGCATGTGAAACTACCACTGCCATGTAAAAATATAATCTACACAATATTGTTACTAGTAATCATAACCTATAATGCGCAAAACGCTGGTCTTACCCACTTGTATGTTCGAGCCAGCCCACTCCATGCACAACATTGTCAAGTCAAGTCAGGAACATTTGTATCGCGCACATATCACTTCCGAAGAGTCTCATGGCGCTTGCAGACCGCTCTGACAAGTGGACCGATGATGGTTTCATTTCCAAAAAGCCATCTCTTTGGCTTCTTACGAAAGCAACTGTGTTCGGGAATGGTGCGCAGATATAGGGGCATTTTGTTCCATGGTGAGGGAGCAAGAAAGGAAAAATCTCGACCGCCATTTCTGGTAGTGTGGATTCTGAGAGGAATAAGCAGTGCCTCTTTGCTGGATCTAAGTATTCTGCACGGCTGGCACCAGCTCATTCGAAGTCCATGGCTATGCCTTCAAGCCACTTTCAGCCACTACTTAAAGACATAACCAGCTACATCATCTCAGTGCATGTCCTTCTCAAACACAGCTACACTTAAGGAACATGGAAAATGCATGGACGATTAAATATGTGTGATGTATAATGAATACATACATGCAATACAACTCATTTATCAATGCAAGGTCTGATTTTTGTTTCAGAGAAAAGCAAGCTATCTATTAGCAACATTCATTTTCTACAGCTATTTAGGCCACTATGTTTTTTCTTTAGAGGTTTTTATTTATTAAGTGTTTTTGTAGAGTGTGGGTGCTTGTGTATGGGTGTTGGCCAACATTCATGCGTGTCACTGTGCGTGTGTTTGTGCATGAGTGTACTGTGTGCATGTGTGTTAGTGTGTGTATTTGTGTCTATTGTGACTGGAATTAATTTGTATGTTTGCGATGTGTGAGGATGTCTGTGTGTTGTTTGGGTGTAACGTGTCTATGTTGGATGCTGTACGTGTGAGATTATCTGTGTGAGAGGCTCGCTGTGCTTGCGTCAGTGTGCATGTCTATGTATGTTTGGTGTGTGTGCCAAGGCTGTTTTTGGTGTGTGGATATTAGCGTGTTTATTTGTACTTGTGAGTTTCTAAAAATGTATGTGGTGCGTGAGTATGTGTAGGGCAGGTGGATGTTTGAAAGTGTGTTTTGTAAGTATTTGTGTGTGTGAATGTGTGCGTGAGGTATGTATGTGTGTGCCTGCCTGAGGGTTATCCCGTGATTAGAGAATACGGAGACGTTGTCCTTCTCTTTTCCTTGCTGATTGGTTAGTCGCTCCTAAAGTGGAGACATTCAGTAAAATCAAATCCTTTCAGCATTACTTCCGTCACAATGCGCCCTGCCTGGGCCTCTGTGCGCTCAATCTTTCATGCATTCAAACATTTGACGTAAATCATCATCATCAGACCAGATGGCAAGCAGAAGGGATAGGGTTAAATGTGAGGGAAAAACAAAACAAACAAACGCTCACTGCAATGCTTCTGTTTATGTTAATGTGCAACTCCACCCCATGAGCAGTTATACTATCGAAAGTGTGCGGACTTTCGTTGGGAGAATTATTGTTTATTGGTTTGAACGTTAGCATCTAAATCCTGACATGTTTTGCCTGGACCAGTGATGTAAATTTTACATTTCAGACACGGCAGATTACCACACAGGCCACCCTTCTTCTTTCTCACACAACACACAAATAAAGGCTCAATTCGTTCTGCTATAGCTGTGCCTATTTCCATCACAATTCAGTTATCGGGTCCCGCCTGACTTGTTCATTAGTACAACAAGTCACGTGATTCTCTTCCCTCCACACCTGGATCAGCATCGATGTAGTATATATATCATTATTACTTGCAATTGTAACTTGTATTGCTTTAAGGAATTTACTGGTTTAAACATTCTTAGAGTTTCTAATGTGTTCCAGTATTCAGATTCTTAATTTCATTTTCTATGCTGGGATACTTGAAGGATGTTGTGGGCTATATTACTCTTGGAATAAATTCCCGATTTCATCTACTACAAGATTAGATCTTATTTTATTTCCATATGATCTTACTACAATCTATCATCATGTTTCAAGTTGAAAATAAAAATATCCTTTTTTTAAGAAATGCTACAACCATCAATCTGTCTGCATATGTTTATTGTTTGTCGCTGTCTCACCCTCCCTCCCTCCCTGCCTGTCTATCTGACTGGAGGGAATTTACATTTGAGCCCTCTTGAGGTGGGCTGGGTATCCCACAGCAATCACTCGGGTCTCCCCACACCTTCACTCCCTTCTAAGGTGTTTTTCTAACGAAGCATCCAAGATCAAACAAGCAGCGGATATGTATTGGTGACGTCAAAACCAACAATGCTAAAACAGTAATACTTACCTGGTACTAGGCCTCCTTCGACATGCTTGTAGCCAGAGGCCTTTGCCTAATTCTTTCTTGGGTCCTCCTACACACATTGCAAATAAGGCAATACACTTAGGGCTCCATTAGGACGTCGGGCGGATCGCCACCGCCATGGTGGGGGTGGCGATCCGCCCGACAGAAATGCCCACCCGCCACCCTTTTCCCGCGCCACCCTTTTCCCCCCGCCACATTACAATGGCGGGGGGACCGCAACGGAGGGAAACACCGCCCGCCACTTTTCCGCCCGGTCGCATTGCGGCCAGGGCGGAAAATGATTAATATGGTGGCGGTGTCTATGAGACACCGCCAGTTATATTACAATGGCAAGAGTGCAATGCCTTTACGTGGCGGCAATGCCGCCACGGAAACGCAGGCGGTGTTCACTCTGGGGCCCCCTGTGGTCCCCCGGAGTGAAGGCCAAAGGGGGGTTGGCACATGGGGGAGTACCTGTGGTACCCCCCTGCATTTGCATAATCAAAGCGGCAGGCACCGCGTGGTGCCTGCCGCTTTGATTACGTAAATGATGCAAAGCATTTTTAGTATTGTGGCGGGGGGAGCACAGAGCTCCGCCCGCCACAATACTATAAATACAGGATGTGCCCGCCACTGTGGCGGGCACATCCTAATGGTGCGTGCGGGACCCCCGCCCTTAGGGCGGGCGGTCCCGATTTCCGATAGGATGGCGGGCGGGCAAAGCCCGCCCGCCATCCTAATAGGGCCCTTAGTGTTTTTTTCATATTATACATTTTTGTATACTGCATTGCATATTCTTTCATGTGTACACTGTGAATAATACCGCCGTACACCCCTTTTAAATTTCATAAATTTCCTATGACCGCTCTTAATACCAAATGGAAAATAAAAACGGATATGCATGACGCAATTAAATAAGAGTTCAAAATGGCAGTGGGAGGTTTGCATCTTGAGTGAGAAGACATGGGGGCTGATTAGGATGGCGGACGGATGCATGATCACTGGACTGGACGCGGCGGAAAATGCACCTCATCGTCCACCAGCAGTGGGCCTTCCGTCCGCCACATCAGGAAGGGGAACTGGGCACATTTACCGTCCGCCGCATAAAAACGTGAACCGCCGTGGGAAGACACCACAGCGGATGGAGCCAATCCAGGCTCCCCGCCATGCAGAAGGACGTCCCAACCGTCTGCCATATTACGATGTCGCAAACAAACCAGAACACCGCAGCGGAAACACCTCCATCTCATAGACGGCAGAAGCACCACAACGGAGAGGGAAAGCATTGCCACAAGACCCACCGCATGGACCCGACCGCCATGGACCCAACCCTAGTGGGTGTGGACCCTTGCCTGTCAGGTTTTCCACCATGGGAGTGTGTTTTTGATGTGGGTTATTGGGGGAGGGGTATGTTCATGGTAGGTATGGGTCCTGATTTGCCGAATTGCATGGTACTTTGCGGCCGCCATTTATTTTTAGGTCTGACTGCCGCGGTGGATTCGCTTTGGCCCTTCCGCTGATACTTTCATTTGTCGATAATATTTTCCGCTACGGTCAAGGAGGGTGATTCTTTACGTTGCCCTGGCGGTGTTATCCTAATCTTGTGGCGGTCACTCCGCTGCACTGTCGGCGGTTGGGCCTGTTACCGCGGCCACCCCGTCCGTGGTGGTCAGTTTTTCTATGGTTCCGTCTGCGCTCGGCGGTCTTTGGAGACATCCGTCTTCTGCGGCCTGGTTTTGCTGGAGTGGAATCCTAATAGCACCGCCGGTTTCCCCACAGTGCAGTCGGACGGTCATTTCCCGCAAGACTGGCGGTCCGGACGCTTTCCGTCTGCCATCCTAATCGGCCCCTTAATTCGGTATACGCAGTCTGTTTTCTAGCACTCGCTAACTTTCGAGGTTCAAATGATATTCAAAATGCTCTGTTCAATACTTAAGGGTATGCTGAGCTCTAAATGTTGGCCTCTTCGCCTTGCAGGAGTAGTCAGACTCTGGACCTGTTAAAAATCATTCAGTTTCTGCTCAGGCTGCCAAACCTAATTGTTCAACACTTCATTCCTCACTCCTCATATGTATTTGCACATCAGTAGGCAGTGTCCCTGCTTTTGAAAAGAAACATGGCTACTGTTCATGTCACCAACTTCCCCTTCCGCCCATTATGCATAATTTTACTTATTTGGCAGCATATCTGCCTCATGCATGTTGCCAAATGGATTGGTGGGCCTTCTCTGATTTGAATAACCGCTTTATTTCTGAATTACATGCGCACAGCACCCCACTACTCCCTCCCCTAGGTTTGTGCACCGTAACTGCCTTTGTGTTTCATTCCGCTTGCACCTCCCACCCTCCAACTGGATCACCTATAAGTCAGACCACCCAGGTAGATTCCTGCCTCCTTCCCCTGCTGCCTCTAGCCTAATAGAAGCCATGAAATATTGACAAGGGACTTGCATAGAAAAATAAAAATCACCAGCTAATTCCAATTATATTCTCTAGGCCTCTCCCTCACCTCCTACTGCATCACATTGCTAGGCTTGGCACCCTAAGACAATATAAGAACACCTCTCTGGGCATTCATTCACAACACTAAAATGCCCGCACAATGGGTATGAAGTAGAGGTGCGAAATTCATATAATTTACGCAAACATAATTACACGAAATTCGCCCAAAATTACGCAAAATTGTGCATAATTACATGAAATGCATCTAGCAGATAAAATGATGTTAAGATGCATTTTGCTTTAACAAAATAGTGTTAAATAGCATGAAGTGCAATTCACATGCATAGCCAATTTGAATAGGATGTGGCACTCCTCAGTCAGTTTGCTCCAGTCAAAATGTTTTCCTGTATTCCATTGGCCTTCCCATGCCATGCATTCCTGTCCACTACTCCCATTTTCCCACCTTTATAATAACTTTTTGTGTATTTTTCCTGACCCTGTGTCTGTCAGATTTGCTTTTTCTTACCAACAGTTATGGCAGAAGCAGGCAGTGGACCAAAGGAATCTCCATGCCATAGACACAAGGCCGTTGCTCCATGCACCATTTTTTTAGGAGGTTTCAGCACTTTTTTTTGTGTAGTCCCACCCTTATCTCATGTTGGCATCAGACTAGGAAAGGTCCACAGTCTGGGTGAGGGGACCCTGTGCTGGGGGAGAATGGAACACAGTATGGCTGCAACACCAAGGACCAGTGTCAGGTCATGCAACACTTAGCTGAATCTTGACCTGCTCGTCACAGAGGTTGCGGAAACAGGTAAATGATGTTCAAAGTTTTAGAATTTTATATTTATTACTCTGTAGGAGGAGAAATTGCAACATATTATATATATATATATATGTATATATATATCTCCACAATGTGATCCGGCTTGGTCTTTGAGCGCTCAACAACGGCTGCTTAGCGACAGGCACGGGCTGTGCCGGGCGTTCTACTGGGGCGGTGACGTCAGGCAGGGGAGGGTCAGGGTGGGGGGATGTAAAATACGGGATAAGGACCATTAGAGGTAAATATAGTAAAAAAAAACGAGTTTCGTTGCCCACTCTGCATCCCCAAATGTGATGCAGCATGGGCAACGAAATTCGTTTTTTTTTTTTTCGATACTTACCTCTAATGGTCCTTATTTTATAAAAAGAAGAAGGAAATAGAAATTATTGTAGAGAAGGCTTTGAATTAAAAAGGAAATTATTAATTTTAGTTTTAAACAGAATTTGATCACTAGATAAACCAATCCATTTTATGAAAGCCAAAAGAAAGAGGAAAGGAGTAATTAGCAGAACACATTTTTGTGATTTTTTGGGGGGTGAATAGAATCACAGTTCAAGTTCAGAGCCTTTATTTAATGAAGAGAGTTATTTTCAGACCAATAATTTATTGCATGCAGTTGATTCCAGTGGTCGAGCTTATGAAGTTAGAAATGGTTTTCCAATTGACAAAGAGAAGATGGTACCCAGAAATGCAGAAGTGATAGCTGATGAAGTTCTAGGGAAACATCCTAAAGCCCCAGTGTACACTTAGGATTGCAGTAGTATTTCTAGTATACAACAGGAATCTATTGATATTTTACACAATTTCTTACGAAAATATAGTAAAAGAAAGTGTTAAACAAAAGATTAAGGTCTAGATCCTTGCAGCGTGAGAAAAAATACTGGTTTGCAAGGTCATTCTCTGGCTTGTCTTTCTAGAGGGGTATGTCAAAGTGTTTTCCATCATTTCAGGTTGTTAGCAGTACATCATTCTCAAATGCGGAAGTTAGTCAGAAGATTGTATTACGCAAAAAGTCCAGCATTAATGTTAAATGAGTTGGACAGTGCTCTTTTGTGTGGATCAGTATCAGATGTGAAGAAGGTTCTTGATGAAATTGAGTTTTGTTACTTTGCTCTTGGACAAGAGAGTGCAGAAACTGACACTTTAATAGAGGAAAAAGTTGAGGAGAATGTGCAACATACTACTACAAAAAATTTGAAGAACAAATTACAAAGTTTAAGGTGATTTCAGGTTAAAGGCCACATTATTCTTGTATTTGTTGCAGGCAAACCCACTATAAAATCAGACTAGGACTGTTGATCTGTATTTAAAAAGTGAAAGAGAAAATAATGATAAGTGGAAGGAATTTGCAACTTATTTGTTGGTAGAGAATTGTTTTGATTTGGGTTCAGACTAGCATATTTGCAAATATTGTTATAGCAAATTAGATGAGAATAAAATGCCTGCTAGAGCTGTACATAATAATCTAGAGTTGGTAACTATTCCTCTAGAACTGATAGATTTAAATACATATGAGTCTATTCTGATTCAATGTGTGCACCCATTTCAAGCTATTGTTCGTATGGAGCCTAAAACAGGTAAATTGCCTCCTTCAGATTTACAGAGAGGATTAAAAGGAAGAGTTGTATATTTACCCCTAGATTTAAAGAAAAATATTGAAACTATTGGTGTAGAGAATGTAGAAATTGAACCACTAGTTATTCTAGTTAATGGTGTTCCAACTAAGAGTAAGAACATCTGGCAAGAATTAGTGGATGTTAGGAAAGTGCAAAAGGCAACATTATATCTCATAAAAAACAGTGAGTACTATGAAAAAGTGTATGTGGCAGAAAAAGAAATATTTTTAGGAGATGAAACTGAAACGTCAAGTGGTCAAATTGAAAAAGTGGACATTTCCAAAAGTGAAGAAATCTATGAACATTATAGTGTACATCCACTTTATTCAAAAGAAGTGATGGGGAACACTATTGAATTATTCCAAATGAAAAAAGCGAAGGGAAGCCCCATGAGGGTATGGGACAAAAAGTTTGGAAGCTTGTTGTTTTCCTCAGCTGTTCCCAACAGGAAAAGGTGGACTATAAGATCAACGACCTGTGCAGATTCCGGCATCTGAATATCGGACAACAAGATTGTATGCAGAAGATCCAAGATTTCGACAATGTATTCCATATATATTTCATATTTTGTTTGAGAGTGACTTGTCTGAACTTTCATATGCAGTCAACCACATTTTGAAAACAGGAGTACATCTTCAAAATGTTTCTGCAAAGGAATTCATGGATAAAGTACATCAGAGAGTCGATAATTTAGAATCTCCGCTGATCAATTAGATGGCATGTCAGCGTGGTACTATTGAGTATTGGTACCGTCGTCAAAGAGAACTTAAATGTATAGAAAGGAACTTAGGAACTCATACGTGGTTTTTACCCTAAGCTGTGCTGAATATGCTTGGGATGATTCACTTGAATTTCTTCGAGAGGCAAATTCTAATATAAAAATATTGGATACAAAACACCTGGAGAATTGTGCTCTTTGGATCCTGTTAATGTATGTAGATATTTCAATCATAGGCTTGAAGCTATGATGTCTTTTATCGGCAATAAAAAGAATCTTCCTCTTGGAGAAGTTGTGGATTTCTTTTGGAGAAAGAAGTATCAAGCTAAAGGTGCTCCTCATATACGTATGCTGATATGGATCAAGGATGCACCCAATTTTGGAACTGATTTGGATGATACTGTTTTGTCTTTTATTGAAGAATATGCTACATGTGCTATACCAAAAAGAACAGAAGAAAACAACTTAAGGTAACAAGTTTTATGATTCCAAAGTCATCGATGTGGAAATACTGTCGACAAAATTACAAGTCTAAGGTAAAGTTTCATACCAAATGTTGTTTTGGACTTCCAAGTGCTGTAATATCCAAAGAAACAGAAAACAGTTTTATGTCAGCTATGAGACATACCATCACTAGAAAATCTCCCAAAAATACATACATTTTGAGAAGAAGTGAAGAATTAAAATACATAAATGATTATAATCCAGTTATTCTCTCAATGATGAATGCTAATTTGGATATTCAGTATGTTGCAGATAGTTCCATTGCTGTTGCCCGGTATGTGACATCCTACATTACAAAATCAGAAAAGACAGAATTGAAAGAAATGTGAAAAAAATTCTCACGAGAAGAGTTTTAGTAAGAAATTATACAGTTTCTGTTTGAAGATGTTATCCCATCGAGAAATTAGAGCGTATGAATGCTCAGATCGATTATCATCTGTAAGTTTATACTTAAAATCTAGAAGAATCGTTTGGGTGAGTCTAGGTCTTGCTGCAACATGAAATTGAGTACTTAAATCTGTAAAAGAAATTGAATATTTAGCAGAAAAAGATCCGGAAAGTACAGATATTGTCAAAACAAACATGTTGGATACATATACTCCAAATAGAAGTCATCATCTTGAGAACACATGTCTCCATGAAGTGCTGCAATATTACACTTTTAAATGGAATACTACAGAAAACATAATTGATGGAAAATATGCAGTGATTGGTTCCGAAGGATGCTTGGTGAAACAAAGGAAAGGAAATTTGATTAATCACAGAAAACTGAGTTGTGATACTCCTGATAAAAGGGAATTTTACTATTTGGCACTTTTGCAACTGTTCAAACCATGGCGTACAGAATTGGAATTACTTGGAGATTTTCAAAGCTATGAAGATTCCTTCAATGCTTGTAAATATACCATAGAATGTACTGTTTCTGCAAATTATCTCATAATGTTGAACGATGAAATTGATCAAGAAGCTACTATTGCAGCTGAGATTGCTAGAGACAGTTCTCAAAACAGTCAAAGTTCTGCTCAAGTGGGTCAAGATCCACTAGGACAACCAATTCTTGAAAATGAAGCAGCAATTGCCATGAATGAAGAGGAAACAGCAATGCATCAAGCTCAAGAAGATATTATAGACTTAGAAAATTTGGAAAACAACTAAATGTTGAACAGAAAGAAATATATCACCAAGTGAGACAACATATTGACCATGGATTTCTTCATGAAAAGAAAAAATGCACATGCACATCATTTCAATGTATCCGAATGTATGTCAGTGGTCAAGCTGGAACAGAAAAAAATTTCTTAATTAAAGTTTTGACCAGTTATCTACAGAAAACAACTGATTCACATTTGTCTTGTGTTGTAACTGCTCCAACTGGGTTGGCAGCACACAGCATTAAAGGAATCATGTTACATCATTTACTAATGCTACCTGTAGAGCATGAAAACAAATTGGAATATCACAAGCTATCTGTAGAAGCTTGTTATGAAGTTTCAAGAGTGCTAAAGAAGATGAAACTTCTGATTATTGATGAAGTAAGCATGGTCTCAAACTTAATGCTTGCTTTTGTGCATTTAAGAATGCATCAAGTTCTTAAAACAGAGTATGATGTCTTATTTGGAGGAAAACATGTCAGAGTTTTTGGAGCTCTACTGCAACTTACTCCCGTAAAAAGACAACCAGTATTTAAAACACGTGTGCATGAAGACTCCAGAAAGTCTTGTCAAGTGTTGGAAACGCTAATATTTGGTCATATTTTTAATACAAAGAACTCATTACAAATATACGACAAGAAAATGATGTTGATTATGGAACTATTCTTCAAGATATAAGAATTGGAGTACTGACAGAACATGGCAAACAAACTTTGCAAAGTCGACTACTTATGAATTTGTTTCCAATGAAAATATAGTTCCTGAAAAAATATATACGAAAATTGAAGAAAGTAAATCTATAGTCTGCTTAATGCCAACACTGCACGAGTGTTCTACATTCAATGAAGAACTTTTAAAGCTGAAAAATTAAGAAATAATAAAAATGGAAGCCATTGATAAAATAGAGCATGAAGGAATCACTATAATTTTGACAGAAAAATTGAAAACAAAATTGGATTCTTTAGAAAAATCGATATCTAAAACTGCTGGTTTAGAAAAGAATCTATACATATGTATAAACTGTTGGGTAATTTTAAGGCGTAATTTGGATGTAGAAAAAGGTTTAGTAAATGGAGCAATGGGTAAAGTTGTTAATTTTGTTAATTATCAAAATAGTGATGGAATTGAATTTTTAAAAATCAAATTTGATCAAATTGAAGAATTAAAACTAATTGGTTGTTGCTCTGTTAGTTTTTTGCTTGTTAAATATTTATATGTCCATAGAAAACAGTTTCCACTTTCGCTGGCATATGCAGTGACTATTCATAAATCTCAAGGATTAAGTGTAGACAGTGCTTTGGTGAACATTGGAAGTACCGTATTTAAAGAGGGTATGGCATATGTTGCTTTGTCCCGAGTCAGAACTTTATCTGGATTGTTTTTGATTGATTTTGATGAGAGAAAGAATATTGCAGATGCAAACTGTGTAAAAGAGTATAATAGGTTAAAAATAGTGCATGCTCCCAATTTAGGTGAATATCCTGTGTTTGAAAAGTGTGCCGTAGGTCAAAAAAGAAGTTATGAGAATATCTGTAGTGAGGTTATAGGAAAGGAAAAAAATCAAGATAATGTGGAGATTGCAAGCAAAAAGAAAAAGTACACTTTTGAAGAATTTGTTGGTTATCAGTTAGAAAATAGTTAAGGTATCAACTACTATGCTAATGTAGTGGTTAATGTTTTTTTTTTCTTGAAAGTTTACAACAGCAAATTATGGAGAATCGTGAAAAAAAAAGATTTTGTTCCTTGTTGCATTGTATTTATGAAAAATTGAGAACTGATAAAAGTAAAATGCAAAGCGTTTCTGATATTTCGCAAACTTTCAGATATATGTTCTGGGTCTACACAATTTACGCAGAATATCCAACAAGATGCTCAGGAATTTCGAATGCATATGCTTGCCGTATTGGAAATGGAAGGAGTAGAAATCGAAAATCTTTTTGGTCTTTGTTATAAATGGGAACATCAATGTGAAAATGGTATGTTTACATGTAGCACTAACATCGATACGGAAATATTTATATATTTGACTTTACCAGACTGTAAAACAGTGCCTTTCAACAAACTAGTTAAAACAGCAAATCAAAACATGGAGTGTAGCCAATGCAAATCAAAAATGTTATCAACATAATTTGTACGAAGATATGCACAATATATAATTTGAATGATACAACGTTGTACAGCTGATGGAAGAAAATTGGAAACTTTAATTAAACATTTTGTAGCAAATCAGTATCAATATCAGGAAGAACTTTTGTAGCAGTAGCAATTATTTTCAATGATGGTCCTTCAACAACATCTGGACATTACACTGTCTATTTAAATTGCAGTATAGGATGGACATATTGTAATGATGCTCAATTGGTTTTTAAACAATGTTTGCCTAGAGAATTACCAAATTCATATCTAATATTTTTAAAGCCAAAGTGTTAAAAAGATAATACCATTTGGCCTAGAGGAAAGGTATACATTTAAATTAAGGACTTTTTCTTGGATATTCTTACAGCATATATTATTAAAGAACATCATTTAAAGTATATGGAAATGATAAAGAATTGTTCATTTAATTATTAATTCAGTTCTTTGAAATTGAAGAGAGAAAATTTTCTTAGAAGAAAGCATTTAATATATATGAGATTTGTATTATAAAGGTTGTTATTGAGGATGTTGTTTTTATGGAATGTTGAGAAATAGTTGAATATATTGTAAATAATATTTACATACATTTGTTTTTTTTTAAACAATCTTATTGATTGTTTTTTGCACGCTGTTATGTTAGGAGTAGCATTGAAATCACTGTTTGTAGTGAAATTCAATATATTCTGACAACCGCAAAAAAGGCAAATAAAATATTTTATATAATGTTCAAATTATGTTGTGTTGTAAAAAATATAATATTATATATTATAACTGATTTTTTCTTTTCTTTCACAGATCCTAATTCTTAAATATGAAATTTTCAAAAATTTAAATTATAAAAAATATCTGAAAAAAAGTATAGCATTTTTTGAAATCGACTACTCTCCAGGTAAGATTAACTAAGTATGAAAACACACAATGGGCTGTTTTTGCACACTGGTGAAGAAAGTGGGGAAGGACTGAGTTGATATGTGTGCTAACATGCTTTGTGGGCATTTTAAGTTAGGGGATAACGCCCCATGCATTCTTGGGGGCCAACTATCCCACCAGATATGTGCAAGAAGTACCAGAAAGTTATATTGCAAAGAGGTGTAAAGTGGGGCATGGCCTTAAACCACCTCACTGCAACGCAGCTCTATGATGTTTAATAGAGGGACATAGTGGGCTAGTAGGATCCAGGGAGTTTCAGGATTAGAGGAGACTTAATTCCTCAAGTTAAAACATGCCACAGGGTGTTTTTGCAAGAGTCACATCAGGTCCTATCCCCTCCCTTCACCACTGTGTAAACACGCCATATAACCTTTTTATGTTTGGAGATTATTCAACTTGAATCCTAAGGGTTCTAAAAGTTCAACTAGCTCACTACATTTGTCCAGTGAACACTACAGAACTGCGTTGCACAGAGATACAAAAAGGTGCACAACCTAGACCATCTCTCTGCAATACAGCGCAGTGGTACTTTCTGGAAGCATGTATTCTATTTACAATTCTATGCAGTGTGTATGCAAACTTCTAATCACCTTCATAGAATTGATACACTCTTTTAAATAGTTAGTTACTAACTTAGCAGTCTAGAAAACTTTCTGTCTGTCTCAACCACTTGTCCATTCACATCCATCCAGCACTATGTATGTATCCTATTGCTTTGCCAAAACCTAAGTACTTATACATTTATGTTGGACTCTCTTTTCAATACTGAAATTACTCTAGTTAAAAGACATATACTTAAGGATTGGCCTAGCCACTAACCCTAGTACAAGTTAATTTCTTTATATACTATGCATGCGCGTCTGCAAGAAGCTACAAAGTATTAATACACTCTTCCAAATACCCAGTTAATATGTAGTGTTGAAATCCCTCTGTCATAGGATCCCATGTGACCTGAAAAAAAAATATTTGATTGGTTCATAAAATTTTACATTGTACCTATTGAAGGAATGCACACATTTCGATCGTTGTTCTTTAAGCATCTTTGGAGAGATATCTCTGTGCTTACCTCCTATTACTCTCATGCAATTTTTCAAGCAATCAACTAGCAATATGTTCTTATTGTAACAGTCTGCCAATACCTAAGCACTTATGGGGCAGATTTAGAAACATCAAGTACCAACAATATGTCACTTTTTGTAACATAGTGATGGCGCCAGATGCTCTTTCATATTTACAAGGAGAGGAAAAGGCATTCTGTGTAGCTTTTCTTCTCCATATAAATACAACCTCATCATACACACCACTTTGCGTTGAAGGGGCATTCCATAGGTGTTGCTGTGGGTGTTTGCACACAACACTCTTAGAACAAGACACATCTCCAGATTTATCATAAATCATAAATCTGGAGATGTGTGTGAATGCTGCACCATTTTCCAGTTGGTGTAGCAAGGCACAACAAGGAAAATTGTTTTAACTTCTCCTCATTTTTCTCTTTCAATATAATTAATCAAAAGGGTGTCAAGTCCTGCACCTATGAAATGATGTGGCCAGATATCTAGAAAGATGAACCAGTAGTTGACCGGTGGAGCACGAGTATGTGCCCGTCATAGTGCTAAAGTAGCAAAAGAAAAACAGCACAGCTTCAAAAAACGCTGTGCTGTTTTTGTTTTGCTACTTTAGCACTGTGACGGGCACATACTCATGCTCCACTGGTCAACCACTGGTTCATCTTTCTAGATATCTGGCCACCCCACTTTATTGGTGCAGGACTTGACACCCTTTTGATTAATTTGGATTCATGGATACTGGCGTCCTCATACTTTAAATGAATTTAGAATACACACTTTTATTCGATCACTACCTATCCTTGATCAAGCTACCCTTTGACTCTGAATTCGGTTACCCTTCCGGGTTGGAATTATCACTGGAAAAGAAGCCTCTAGCTCTATACCTTTTGATCATCTCCTCTTGTGCTTCCATGGACTCCTCTTAGGTGGTGCAGTTTCAGTTGAATCTAACTAGTTCCCCTATGGGATATTCCACTTCATATGACCTGGGTGACTGCTTAATGGGTGTATCAAGAAAATCAATGTCATTGTGGCTTGCTGTCATGATACATTTTAAATTCATAGTATTCTCATTCAGACATCTGCAAAAATATTTTGCCTCTTCTTCCATCCCACCCCACATCATAAAAAATTGTTTATGTAATGTAGCCATAACACCACCTTATTCAGATGTTCCTCTGTCCCATGGACGATCAACACGTCTTCCTCTCACCAGTCCACAACCAAATTGTCGTAGTTTGGGGCAAAACAGGTGTACATGACTGTTCCCTGTGTCTGCCTGTACAATTATTGTTAAACAAGATGTTATCATTTAGGCAACGTTTGATAATTTCATTGATCATTATCATGTGTTCAAATGCAGTCAGAGGTCTGGCACTAAGTAAATGTTCCATTGAAGCTAACCCTTCTTCATGCCTTATATTTGTTTACAAAGATTGTACATCTAACATTGCCAAGATTTACATTGATTCCCATGGAATATGGTTGATATTTTTCAGGAAATCTGTACTGTCACAGGTATAAGATGTTAATGTTTCAACAAAGAGAAAGAGAAAGTGATAAATATACACTGAAGTTCTTTCCATGAGACTTTTCTTGGACAATATAATCAGTATTCACAGTGGTTTATTCATAATCTTATGCACTTTGGGCAATAAGTAGAGCGTCGGTATGGCAGGCACTTCTTTTCTAAGGAACTGAAATTCTACCAGTTCTAAGATTCCTTCATTCTTCCAGAAAGTCAACTTTTCATTGAATCTGATGATGGGTGCTTGTGGTAACCTCTGTTTATTATCTTGTAACAGTTCTCATCATTGTGCTGTTGACGGTCTTCTTCTATGTACATATTCTTATCCCACAACAATATGTTACCACCTTTATCAGATGCTTTTATTATACAATCGATTCTTGTGCTCAGATTGTAAAAAGGTCTCATTTGGGAGCAAGTTAGATTCCATTCTATCTTTTGTTTCTTGTACATTTGTCTCCTTAGGTGTATCAATTGTTTACCCATAACCTCATGGAACATGTCGATGGCATCATTTGGTAATACTGTAACCGTTCTTAATCTAGGTTTGTAATCAGTGTCGCTGCTTAAATTTGTTTTCAGACCCATTTCATTCAGGATTTTAATCATATTTGGGTATCTCTTACACTTGTTTCATCCTGTGTTGAATCATTATCCAGATCAAATGCATCACAGAGCCCCTTAGCATCTTCCACAGTCCAGGGAACATTATTTCCTGTTGAAACCCTTTTCTGTGTCTCTACCGTCTTGGGGTTTGCAATTGCATGGCTTTAACCAATTTCAGCTTTCAAATGAAACTGAAAAATCCTTTCTGGTTTGGACATAATGGAATTGGCTCATTGGGCAGAAAGAGAGCCAAGGCTGAGTGTTTCTCTCTCTTCTTGTGTCAGTTCTTTGTCAGATTGAAAATTGTATAGTCAATTATTCTGCTTGGAGTTTGCCCCTGCGCCTTCATCTGTTGGACTTGCAGCCTCTTCAGTTTCCTCTTCCTCTTTGTTCATTTTCTCCATCTCTTTGTCTTGTTTGTCTGGGTGCTGCAATTGAATCTGGCTGCAGGACCATGTATTTGTTTAAATAGGCCCTTTCCATATTTAGATTATTTTTAGTGTTTAAAGACCCCTGTTCTATATCTGAGCTCATGATTGAGCTATGCTCTGATGTTGGGGTGAGCGGAGCAACAGAGTTTTACTCTGCGGAACTCTGCAAGATTCCGTGGAGTTTCACTCACCCCTAGTAATATGTAAATTCAGCTGAAATGTTAATCTTTTGCAGATGGCCTTTCATTGATGTGGATTTATTTATCTTTAGTAATCAAGGTTCAACAGAGCGCTTAACCCCCATGAACTCCATTTTTATCACGTTTGATTCATCTGCCCTTATGAGGGACCCCATCACAGGCTTCTGCAAACCATACTGGGTTCAAGAACCGTGATTAGGAAGGGCCAGTTTGGCAGTAGGAACTGTGTTAAGGTTGCATACAAATTACACTTACTTAAGACATGGGCAAGACATAGAAGCTCGTTTATGGGCACTCTGTCTATCATCATGTCGAAAAGTGTAGCTTTGCTGTTCTGTAATTTTATCTAAATCTCCCAAGCCATCAGTAACAGGGCAAGCACAAATGGTACTCCCACTGGCGTAACGAAAAGTGAGGGGGCCTCCCTGCACGGTACTAAGAGGGGCCCCCTCTGGGCTCAATCAGGAGCTCTCCGGCCACAGTGCAGTGCCGAGGGGGCCCCTTGGAGCTAGAGGCCCCCCACACCGCGGGGGCTGCATGGGCCTCTGTTTCGCCCCTGGTTACTCCCATTTAAAATGGGCATGTGCCCAGGTATCCACTAATGGATAATCTATTGTCAACAAAAGCTTTGCCCGTTCTCATACTGTTTTTGGAACAGGATTCGGCTTTAAGCCACAACCTTCCTTGAAGCATAGCCCTACTACCCTATTCAGGTTTGATCAGCTTTTTCCTTGTTTAACATGGAGTAATTCTTGCACTCTAAATGTTAGTGTTTTAGCCACTGTGCACCATATAACTTTCACCATGCACAACCACGCATGTCTCCAAGACTCATGCTATTTCAATCAATCAATCAATCAATCAGGATTGGTAAAGCACAACTACTCACCTGAGAGGGTCTGAAGGTGCCAGGGGTAGGGGGTCATCTCCGTTGAGTGCTGGGGTCATCCGAAGAGCCAGGTCTTTAGGTCCTTCCTGCACGGGGGCAGTGTGGGGCTTGCCGGAGATGGAGGGAGAGGCCGTTCCAGGCCTTGGCTGTGAGGTAGAAGGTATGACTATGGTGGTATCATCAGCGATGTAATTTGAGATGTCATTAAGGATGTCATTTAACATGCCTTGAGTGATGCAATATGTGAGATAATGAGCAGTATATGGTAAAGCATTATATATATGCATAAATACAACATTAAATAGAAATTATTTTACAAAGCTAAACCACTCTGAATGTTTAAATATTGTATATAATTATGGAAAGTCTTTTTTTATATGTTCGTAAATTGGTGTATACTGTATGATATATCGCATTATTGTTTCTTTAGACTTTGTAGGTGTGCTTGGTCCAGACTGAGACTAGTGTGGCATGCCAGGATCACAAGGAGGGAAGGAGACATTAAGTCATACTGCCAGATTTTGGGATTTAAATGAATCTGTTCCTAGTTGAGTGGAGGTCCCTTAGGATGTCAGCATTGTAAGCAGTGTGGGAGCCAGTTATGCGTAGGCTTAGGTTGATGGGCAGGATGTGGGAAGGGCAGAGTAAAGAACATAAGAGTGGTGAGCTCATCAATGGCTCTCCGTTCACTACACTGTCTCCTTCTCCACCAGGTGCAGTGCTATATTATTGTTTTAAATTGCTTTAGTGTGACAATAGCAAAAATGTATGAAGGGAATGGAGGAGCAATATCATTTCTAGTTGTATATCTAATTTGTAAAACAGGGACCTATTTTTAGGGCAGGCGTTAAAGTTGGGGAATAGGGTTGGTTACTCGAGCAGTACATTTGTTTGCCTGTAAATTATCATACGTGCTTTAATATTATTGTACAGAGTGCTATTAGCCAGTGTAGTCTTTTTCTTTCCTCTTTCAAGAACACCACAAATGAGGAGGCCGAAGGAAGATGTTCCATCTGGTGCCAGTGTTAAGTCTTATAAGATTGTTTATTTGTACTTTAATTTAACAATCTCACCTATAGTAATGTGCAGCATAGCCTTCAATCAAACAGTATTTTCATTTTTTTTTAATTTTTCCTAACTTTTACCTAACTTGCCCTTTATCTACTTCAGTTAGTGTCCATATACCTTGCCCACCTCGTTGTGTTTCCCTTTACAGACCCTTCTGTTTCTGCAGACTACTTCCTCCAGTATTTTGTTGTCTTTCTCCTCTTTACTCCTTTTTTCTTACTGTGCCATCAATGTCTCCCTTGCCCCTCTTACATGTCTCCTCTTAAATTACTTCCTTTAAACATTGTTTCACAGATCATTTGAAAGCCATTTCCTGCATTAGTAAAACTTTTATAGTGCTACATTTCTGACTATTGAATTTTAAAAATGTAGATGTACACCCCCGAAACTGATATTCGGCTGGCAATAAATCCAGATTTCTTAGGTATCCATTTTTCTAGTGCAAATACTGTGGTGTGTAGTGATAAATTACTCATTAAGTGCCTGTTGTTGGATTCTAGGGCCTGAAAAAGCTGAAAATGAGGAAGAGGGCCACGCCCAGCATCCCGTGCATGAGACAAGAGAGACAGGATTTGGCTGCGGGACGAGTAGTAAGCCAAATTCCTTTTCTCATTTGCAAATGCTGCATTTGTTGAGCTATTCCTGCATTACTCCTAAGCCCAATCCTTTCTATGTTTCTGTCTCCACCTCTCTGTCATTTAAATGAATTGCCCATTTAAATTAATTTTTAATAGGTAGACGAAGAGTGTTGCCCAGTGCCTGTAGTGTCCTAGCAGACACAGTCTAGTTGTTCTGCATGTAATGATACACCTAACACCCACCCACCACTGATGTCACGAGACCACGTGACACAGCTAATAAAGAGAGCCGAGCGCACGTGCTCGAGGCTCACTAACCCACTGTACATCTGGTGTCCATTTCGCAATTATTACGAGTATGTGGGCCTAGCGCCCCATGACTCGACAATGGTGACGAGTGAGTGGATCTAACTCCACGCGACGCAGCCACTGCTGAAAGGGGGGAGAATGCTGCCCGTGTGAAGGGCACCCCCTGACGAGGTGGCGCTAGCCGCCGAGAGGCCCGTGGGGTGTGTGCCTTGCCCCAGGCCTAGCTGTCGAGGAGGAGGTGATCGGGAGCTGACCCCGCACCTCTCCAGCCCACCGACAGCTGCCGTGCTGAGGGAGGCGTGTAAAGCAAGCGGACAGTGCGGAGCCCACCCGCAACGGCCGTGACCGACCCCCACCGGAGCGGAGTGCTGGCCGGGCGGAGCCCACTCGCCACGGCCGCAGGTGAAGAAGTGGCCCGTAGGCCTGAGGTGAGCCCGGGTGATGTGAATGGCCCGGAGGGGTCGCGCATGCCAGAAGCGAACCCCCCCTCATCGATTGCACAGAAGCGGAGCCCACCCGCATGACATGGCACCTTGCCAAAATAAACTTTAAATAAAGCAGCACCAGCGGAGCCCACTCGCGGCCTGCCTGAGGTGACTTACCCCCCTACGAACAATGATTGCAGCAAGGCCAGCGGAGCCCACCCGCGGCCTGCCTGCAGCGTCTCTCCCGCCGCTCTGCGTGTGTGAAGTGCTGCGGGCGGGGAGAAGAAAGTGAAAGCAAGCGGGCAGGACTGCAATGACGCCGGTCGCCACTGCCTACCCCCGAGAGAAAGAGTGAGGAGCGCTGTGAACTACGGCGGAGCCCACCCGCACACCAAGAGAGGACCGGCTCCAGCAGCAGTACTGGATCTCCCCCGGCCAGCGCAGCGTAGACACTAAGAGGCTGCTGCGGGCGGAGAGGACAACAAAATAAAGAGCCAGCAAGTGCCGACCCCGCACAATTAAATATGGCATATAGCCCCCCTGCCCGTGCGAGGACTGAGAGGCTGCCGGGCAGGGAGGGTGAAGAAAATCTGGAAAATAGCCGCTCCGACGAAAAGCAAATGTGCTCCACCTCCTGGGTCCCGGCAGGAATGAACAGTCTGCAAGCAGCCAGCGCTGCTTAAAACTAAAGGAGAAGAACTAAGTGCATGCCAGCAGACAGCCCAAGGCTAAAGAAAATGACTTACCTGAAGGTGACGTCCTGCTCCAGTCTGGGGGTCAGCAGTGGCTCCAGCCCCTCCTGCACACTCCATAGCAAAAGCAAGTTCTGTAAGCCCAAACAACATGGGAAGGAAAGTCACCAAGAAGAGGCAAGCTACTGCTGAAGGGAACCCAGCCCACACTGCCATCTAGTGGACACTGGATGGTACTGCACCACAAGAAGCACAGCATCAGCAAACAAGCACAGGACAAGCCAAGGGAAAGCCTACAGAGGTGAAGTAAGCCTGCAGTGACGCGGACGAAGACTGAGACCCATCATTCCTGCTGAAGTGACCCCTGTGGCCACAGGTGCTCACTGCAATCACAGAAGACAACCTCACGCTGGACAGAGAGGAAGAGTCAAGACGTCTACTGTAAGTAAGCATGGGCGAATTTTGCGGATCTCGCGTTCGCGAATTTTGCGGATTTGCGGATTCGCAATCCGCAAAATCCACGAATTCCCGCGAATTTGCGGATTTTTATTTTTTGTGTGTTCGCCCGTGTTTCTGCCAGTTCGCGAGGGTTTTTACAATTTCGCAATTTGCGAACTTACCTGTCGGGTCGCAAGTTTTGCGAACTTGTTGTTTCTACGTGTCCAGCCTGTTTGGGACACTCTTCTTCATCACTGCCACTCTCTGTCACCACTGCCACTCTCTGACTACTCATGCCACCCTCTGGCCCACCCATGCCACCCTCTGTTTCATCACCACACCCTCTGGTTGTCCAGTGTACATTATTTTCGGCAAAGCAAAGCACACCTTCCCTGCCTCAAGTGACCTGAATTAATTTGGGGCTGATTAATGTGTCACAGAATATTTTTTTAGCTGGCACCTGCTTCCTTAGTGCGCCCTGATTAGTGATCTTTTGCACTTGCTAAGTGCTTTCATTGTTGCAAAATTAGTTACAACACCTGCCCTGCCCCAACTGACAATAATGAACTAGGGGCTGATTAATGGATTTTAACTTCCAGCCTGGCTCCTGCTTGTCTCCCTTAGCTGTAATTCAGGACCTTTGTGGCATATGTGTAACTATTCTGAGGTTCAGAGGAGGGTCACATAATAGTTTCAACTGGCAACTGAACTCTGGAGGGGCCCCTCAGGAAGCACTACAGGAAATGGCTACTAATGATGAGCCTGAACTTTTGAACCTGGTAAGTAGTTACTTTCAGTTTTGCTAAGATCGTATTTCTGCAATTTTGCACTTATTCGCGGGGCGCGAACTCACGCGAACAGTGCGAGCAGTGCGAGCAAAATCCGCTGCTCGCGGATTTGCGGATTTTGCGGGAGATTCGCGAATCTCGCGGATTGCGAATTTCCCGAAAATCCGCAAAATCCGCGAGCGGAACGGATTTTCCGCCCATACTTAACTGTAAGCAGCAAAATACAAAGGCAACCGATGGAAGAGCGCAAGTGTACCCCTGACGCGGACAGTACAGGACAGCGCCTAACAGAGAGGAAGCCACACCCAAAGCACCAGAAGACGTGCGAGGCAAGTACCCAAGTGTGAAGAAGAAAAGTGCGACACGCAAGTGGAAGAGCGACGATGCCAAAGAATCTAATGAACCGCAAGGAACAAAGCTACACTGAATATGTATCACGACGGTACCAAGTGAAGTCAGAACTTGCCACTGCAATGCACACTGACGTGCAACGGAAGAGTAACGCAAAGTTACCCCGCAGCCAAAAGGAGGCGAAGCAACCAAGCAAGGTCAACGCCCCAAGAAGCTAAAGAGCCTCACCGGAAGCGCGCATGAGAAGTGCACCCACCGGAGAACGTTCATGGAGCGGTGAAGGTAACCCTCCGGAAACAGCAGAGCACACGAGGAGCGCAGGCGAAACTGCTCCAACGTAAAAGCACTGCAGCAGAACAAATAGCGATCCCAACGATCGTAGATAGCGAGAAGATTCACCAAGAGTAAGCTGTCCACCCCATCTGGTAGCAAAGAAGATCGCCCAAGAAGAAAAGGATGATCCGACAAGCCAGAGGGGCGCCCAAACAAAAGCCGATCACCAAGATGATCGCCCGTGAAGGTAAAAGAAGATAACCGACCTGCCAACAGGTCGCCGGAATAGTGACCCGCCACAAAGGCTCAGCAAAGGTATTCTGTCAAGAAGTCAGGATGAAGATGTCCTGCCGTAAGACGTCCGTCAACTGAGAGATCAGGAGAATGTCCGAAAGAATACCCGGAGAGACGGACGCAACACTTACAAGAAAAGAAGTAAAAGGAGGCAAGAGAGAAGATCGTAATGACCGGTCCAGTTACCGAAGAGTGGAGAGAAGACCGTGTCCTAATGACAGAACAAGACCAGAGGGAAACAGGCGGAGTGCACGCTGTTTGAAGAAGTCTGGTCAGCAAGACAAAGGAAGAAAGGTGACCGCACCGTGTCGCGAAAAGGAGAAGGGAGAATGAGTGGCACAACGCCATGGAGAAAAGAATGAAGGAAGAAGTCATGGGGCACGACGCCAAGAACAACATCTGGAAAAAGGTGAGGAGAGGTGTGATAAGTCTACACACTTAAAAGAAGAAGAGGTGACACACCATGACATCGTGTACAGTGACCCACAAGTCGAGGAGAACACTGAGAGCACTAAGAACAGAACAGCTACCCATTCACAAGACCCCGACGACCCGTCGACGGTAGGAGAGTACAGGCCGGACCATTGGCAACACCCACCTTTGGATTGAACGGAAGTCTGGAAGCGGAGGGAGCTCAGATGGCCTGAACAAGGAGAACTGACCAATCCCCACCAGCCCGTGGAGATCCAAGGGGCAAAGGCCTTAGGGACACCGGTGGCAGAGGGTCCCGACACGAGAGATGGATCCATCGCCGTCTCACCTGCACGTCCCGGGAAGAAGAGGGACTTGTGCGCAAAGGCAGGAGTCAAAAACTACCCTTCAGGTGGAGCTACGGACTTTGTGAGGTAGTACCCTCATCGTCTCCTCCATTCACACGCAGACTGTGGAGTTGGAGCAACGCTGTGGAATAATACCCGGCCTAGTGGAAACCTGATGCAAAGGGCCTCCGGTACGTCTCGTGGCAGGAGAATACCCACGAGAGGGGCATTGTAGTGAGAAGAATGTCCTTCAAACACTCTATCCTTGCAATGTGAAGCCAAGCTGCTGACAGTGAAGAAACCGATGGACCAGCAGAAGACAACATCATCCTAGTCTAACATCTGGTTATCCTGTTTGGCGTCACCCTCAAAAGCAAGATCTCAGTGGACTGACCAACACAATTCCGCGGTGTAAGTCCAGAAGCGCACGCCCACCGAGAACCAAGACGTCAAGCCAAGAAGAACTAAAGTTTCAGCAGCAATTTCCATCACCGTCATCAAGCAAGCAGCTGAAGAGACTCAGTGTAAATTTATAAGTACTGTATACGTATGTACTCTCCCCCACAGGTTCGGACTTTTGTCTTTTCCTTAATTTTCATTAAAGTTTGGGAGGAATGTAGTGTCCTAGCAGACACAGTCTAGTTGTTCTGCATGTAATGATACACCTAACACCCACCCACCACTGATGTCACGAGACCATGTGACACAGCTAATAAAGAGAGCCGAGCGCACGTGCTCGAGGCTCACTAATCCACTGTACATCTGGTGTCCGTGTCGCAATTATTACGAGTATGTGGGCCTAGCGCCCCACGACTCGACAGTGCCCACTTCCCACCTGTAACTATCGCCTCCTGAGTCCTATCCTGTTGAACGTAATCCTGGCATTTACCACATTTCTCCCTCATCTTCTTTATAAGTTTCTTCCTCTATGCGATCTTTTACACTGGTCTACCTTCCATTAAACACTCAAACTGACTGTCGACAAACCTAAACCCAACTAAACCCCGGCCTAAAAAGTCAACCTTACCTATCACTCATTTGCTCTCTAAACCAGGAATAATATTTGTTGTTCTGGTAATGATCTGAAGTAGGGGTGAGGGTGGGCTGTGGGAGAGTTGGAGTCTGGTAGGAACTCAGGAGTAGGGAAAGAGTAGGGTTACAGAATTTTTTGGTATTATGTGCCAATTTATAGTCCAAAAATCATGCAGTCCACCAGGTTATAGTAAATAAATGTGCCAACGTTTTTGATGGCATTATATAGAACTTTGCAGTCTAGTCATTATTTTTAAACACACGTCTAGCCGAGTGTCTAGTAAAAGTTTCACCCCATATTATATTTTATTTAAACTTTTCATTTTTTTTCCATTTGATCAAACTTAGTTTTTTAATTATGAAGGAATTGTGGAATAATGAATGCACAGTACTGCAAATAATAATTATAAGAATAATGTGTAAAAAAGTCACAGAGTCACGGAATCACATAAAAAAAATTCCAGTGCTCCTAGAGAAGCGCGACTCCCACGTATCCACGAGTCTCCTGAGGCGGAAGCCGGGAGTGTGCTGACACTATTTTAAATATTGATTGTGATACTGTGTAAAACCTTTTTAAAAAAACTTACTCTTTCTCTCTTGAACAGCGTGTTGTAACGCTGCAACGTTCCCCTGACATCGCCACTACCGAGGGCGAGGCGCGTCATCGGACACGCCCACCTCAGCTGGCCACGCCCCCTCTTTGACGATAAAAGAGCGCGCAGCTCAAAGCGCGACTCCCACGTATCCACGAGTCTCCTGAGGCGGAAGCCGGGAGTGTGCTGACACTATTTTAAATATTGATTGTGATACTGTGTAAAACCTTTTTAAAAAAACTTACTCTTTCTCTCTTGAACAGCGTGTTGTAACGCTGCAACGTTCCCCTGACATCGCCACTACCGAGGGCGAGGCGCGTCATCGGACACGCCCACCTCAGCTGGCCACGCCCCCTCTTTGACGATAAAAGAGCGCGCAGCTCAAAGCGCGACTCCCACGAATCCACGAGTCTCCTGAGGCGGAAGCCGGGAGTGTGCTGACACTATTTTAATCATTGATTGTGATACTGTGTAAAACCTTTTTTAAAAAAACTCACTCTTTCTCTCTTGAACAGCGTGTTGTAACGCTGCAACGTTCCCCTGACATCGCCACTACCGAGGGCGAGGCGCGTCATCGGACACGCCCACCTCAGCTGGCCACGCCCCCGTGACGCCCTCCCCCACAGTCATAAATTATGTGTCTCGCTAGGAAGCGCAGCGGACGAGCGCAGCGGGAGCGCCGTTTGCGCGCCGAAGGCGCGCCTAAGGCAAGCCCGTCTGCGCCCGTCCGCGACCAGACTGCGGCCGGGGCCAGACATGCTGCCAAAAACGGTACATCCGGAGGACAGATAGTATGGTCAGGTGAGGACTTAAAGGCATTCAACTTACCATCCAATTGTTGCCCCCACTCTATAGACCCAACAACTTCTGACCCCGTCCAAACTTGTAGCTACTGTGGGATAACATTTGACAGCGCCGCCCCCGCAATACACCCCAACCCTAAAACCCCTCCTCAAACCAACATCAAAGCGGGCCTACTCAATTGTAGATCCCTTGTCAAACACACTGATGAGATCTGGATCTTATTAGAAGAGCAGAATTGGGATATCCTGTTCCTAACTGAAACATGGATCAAAGAGGACAACCTGTCCTCTACCGCTTTGGCTATCCCTCCGGGATTTAAAATATGCCTCGCCAACCGGTCTGGGACAAAAAGAGGCGGTGGCGTAGCGATTATTTTTAAAGAGCACCTAGTACTGACATCCTCGGCTGCCACGACGATTCAAGGAATTGAAGGTCTTCATTTCTGCTTCCAAGTAAGCCCTCAGCTCTCACTAGCAGGGCTAGTGATATATCGCCCCCCAGCCAGCGCGGATCCCATCCTCACTACCCTATTAGATACGATAGTACAGAGCTCACTCCTTCATCCCCTTTTTCTAGTGGTGGGTGATTTTAATATCCACATGGATAAAGCAAACTGTGCCTTGGCAGAGACACTCCGAACAACGTTAGATGCGGCCGGCCTCAGACTGATCAATGAGGGCTCCACACATACTGGGGGCCATACGATTGATCTCATCTTTACTAATATTAAGGATGTGCGGCCTGAAAAACCTCTCCCTCTGATATGGTCAGATCATTCACTTATTCCATTCACTCTGAATATCCGAAGCGATATCAAGGTGTCTAGTAAATGCTACTTTATGAAAAGACAATGGAAAAAACTGACCCCCGAGGCTATGTTCCCGGCTCTGGCGCGAACCACGCCCCCCTTGACAAATAATCCCAATATGGACGCTGTGCTACTCAATGAATGGATAGGAGGGATGGTTTCCTCTATTGCCCCTGCCTCTCGTGCTCTATCAAAAAGAGAATCCCCCTCAGCTCCCTGGTTCACGCAGGAACTTAGAGAGGAGAAAGCGGCCTGTAAAAAACTGGAAAGACTCTGGAGAGAAAACTACGGTCTAGAAGAAAAAACTAGATATAAGGATGCATCAAAAAAATTCCTGAAAGCAATTAGGAATAATAAAAAGCGCTTCTATGCGGACGCAATTAGGCAGGCAGAACAATCCAGCAAACAAGTGTTCAAAGTAGTACAGTCCTTCCTCAAACCTCAATGTATTGAAAGAGAGGTTACCCCCACACCATTACTTTGCGAACAAATTTCAGAATACTTTGATCATAAAATCAAGAAAGTATATGATTCCTTTGGTCCAGTAATAAATACTGAGAAACGGGACACAGCGTACAATAGCGAGACAGAAGAAACCCTCACCCAGTTCGCGCATATCCCCCTGAACGAGGTGAGGCAAGAGCTCATCCGCTGTAAATCCGGTTCCCCTGATGACCCCTGTCCGGCTAAACTCTGGAGCACCATAGCGGACTCTGTAGCGCCCACACTCCAAAGTATCTGGAACTCTTCCATTACGTCAGGAATCTTCCCTGACGTCTGGAAGCATGCTACGCTCCTTCCCCTAAAGAAAAAACCAAATGGAGACCCAGATGACTTGACGAACCTCCGCCCAATATCCCTTCTAGCCGCACCGGGAAAAATGCTGGAAAAAGTGATACAACGCCAATTGAGTAAATTTGTGGAAACCAGCAACATTCTCCATGAAACTCAATCTGGCTTTCGGCCCGGTTTCAGTACTGAAACAGCGCTCCTAGAGGTAGCCGAGTCAGTGAGGTGGTCGATGGATGCAGGAAGTTCAGCTATGCTGGTACTCCTGGATCTATCGGCCGCCTTCGACACGGTGGACCACGCCAGATTACTCAGCCGGCTGGCAGAGATAGGCATTCAAGACCACGCGCTGAGGTGGATTAACTCCTATCTATCTCAGAGAACGCAGAAGGTGGCACTCGGGACGATCTCTTCCACACCTAAAACCCTCAACTGTGGAGTCCCGCAGGGCTCGGCCCTCAGCCCTCTCTTATTCAATATCTATCTGGCCCCCCTCTTTACACTAATTGCCAACTGGGGTGTTAAGGCAATTTCATATGCCGACGACACCCAGTTGGTATTTCCTTACTCTGAAATGACACAGGAATCCTTCGCAAATTTTAAAGTCTGTCTCCAGGACATTGCACACTGGATGAATACCAACAAACTAAAACTAAACGCCAATAAAACCGAAGTCATCTTCTTCGGTAAAGGCCCTGTCCCCGCCCCAGAGCTATGGTGGCCGGTGGAAATGGGCTCCTCACCCTTGCCCAGTCATTCGGCAAAAAACCTTGGAGTGAGATGGGATGATAAGATGTCTTTCTCTTCCCATATCCAACAAGTGGCCGGCTGCTGCCTAAGTAAATTAAGAAACCTCCGAAAATTTCTTAAACTTCTACCCGAGAGCTGCAGGAAAATGGTAGTCCATGCGACTGTCACTTCACGGCTGGACTACGCCAATGGTCTATACCTGGGCCTCCCAAAATTCTTAACTCATAAACTGCAGGTAGTTCAAAATGCGGCTGCGAGGCTGCTACTGCAAATTCCTTTCAAACAGTCAGTCTCTCCACACCTTCGAACCCTGCATTGGCTCCCTGTGGCCAACCGGATAAAATTCAAAGCCCTGACGCTTGCGTTTAGATCTTTGCATGGCTCCTGCCCACCCTACCTAAAAAAACGCCTTCCAAGGTATTCCCAAAACCGTGCATTACGGTCTAACGACCGTATCCTGCTGGTTGTTCCACGAGCAAAAAAGGCACGCCTTGGTGGTCGTACCTTTTCAGCAAACGTGTCTGCTCTGTGGAACTCTCTACCTCAAGCAATCCAGCAGGCTCCATCTGAACCTTGCTTTAAGAAGTTGCTAAAGACTTGGCTCTTCTCCCAGCCTCGCTAGGTCTCCCACTTCTGCCCCTGGATCTCTGTGGTACGTTTTTTAGCACCGGGACACCTCTTCGTGAGGTAGCTGTTCGCGCTCTATAAAACACAGTATTATTATTATTATTATTATAAGTAGCACGCAGTGTGCCTGACTTTCTGACTATACAAACATGTTTGCAATAATTTGTGCAATTAATGTTCTTTTCTTCTTTGCTCACAAGATCCTGTTGTCCCCTTCGGAGGCCGAGCCCGGCAGTCCAGCTCCAGTACAACCAAGCAGGATGGGTACTGGCGGGAGATATCCACTCAGCTTCACTTCCAGATGATGGAGGCCACAGCGATGGCCTTCTGTCGGCTGATGATACTGCAGGAGGAGGCAGCAGCGGTTGTTTCTTCAGCAAGTGCCCATCTGACAGAGCCAAGGCCAAGGCACCATCACCCCAGCCACTGCAAGTGGACCATCCCACACAGCAGCTACAACCAATTCCCACTCAACCACAGAGGTCATTTTCCCCGAGATCTTTAAGAGCATAGACGACATAACGGAGGTCAAAAGGGACATTGTACATAGACTGGAAATTTTGGAGGGGCATTTTGAGTAGGAAGAAAAGTGGCACTGTTGCACCTGATATTGTTAGGAACAGTTGGGGACGGGTTAGGTTTGTTAGTTGTATGTCATTTTGAGGATTTAGATAAAGAAGTGGGCCTGCTGTGGGTGTGTACAGTTGGGGAAGGGATAGGTTTGTTAGTTGTGTATATTTGTGAGGGTTTAAGGGGCGGGTGGGCATGTTGCGGGTGGGATGGGCTTTAACAATTAGGGAAGGGGTAGGTTTGATGTATCTTTTTGAAGGTTTCGGGAGGGATGGATCAGTAGTGGGAGACTTGGGGTCATTTTTTGTTTAAAATAAATATATTTTTATGACATATAGTTTTTTTTAAATATGATTACAGTATTAGTAGTTCCGTTCATTACACGTTTTACTCTGCCATCCCAATAAGTTAACCAAGGATGCTCCACCTATCTACCCTCAGAGCAGATGCTGATCTCTGAAGCTGACCAATCAAAAAGAATTTGCCTAATTGTTTAGCCTTGTCATCCTCCCTCTAGTCTACTCTCTACTTGACTGGAGCTCCCTTACAAGGCTAAACCCAATGTAGGCCTCCTCCACTCCACCCTCATGCAATAAGTGTTAGAAAACTAATGATGAATTACCTTTGCCTCCCCCTTTCATGACCTGATGTCACCTGAGCGCATCCAATCCTCCCGCCAGCCAGTATTGGAACTACTTGTGTACTGCTCTACCCTCTGCACCTAATTACAACTCACTACTAATAATTAATACTACTCACAACAACCCATGGAATACAGGAGGTGTGTTTATATTATGCATATTGCAAACCCTCTCCAACCCTGAACCCAACCTCTCCCTCCTTCTAGTTCTAACCTGAGTAGAAAGCTAAGGCTTGCTGTTGAAAAGGTTGATGATGTAGTCGTGTCTCCAAAGGGACTAACTGTAGGAGGCCCTAAGAGGCCCAAGCAGGGAAGACAACACAGGAGAACAAGATTCTTCTTATTCAGAATGGAGCAGGTGACCCAGAAAAGAAGGATGTTGAGGTCTGCAATATGAATCCCAAAAAAAAAAACTGAGCGATTGTAAAATCCATGACAAAGACCGACATAAATCAACACAGTTTAAAAATACTAATCAAGTAATACTCCCACATTCATCCTGAATCAAATTATCACCTATGGTTGAAATACCACATTTAGCTAGGCTAAGCCCTCACTTCCATCATGTGAATCATCACTTGACATTCAATGATGCATGTTACCTGTTGCAAGATCTGTGTCTATCCTCCTAAGTTTCTATGTTGCCACACAAGCAACATGCACACTCTGTGTATACCTTTGAATCTTCACTAACAGCTGAGCATGTGACTGCAAGGGTAGGCATGGAAGGCAGACATCTTGTTTTTTTCCCGGAACTGGTCTGGAGGCATCCATTGCAGACTTAGATACAATTTATGCCATTGATTGCTCACTGCAAAGTCTATGGTTGACTCTATGGTTGACACAAAGGTTGCTTTAATTTTCTTTTATTGTTACCTCTCACCACTCCATCATCATGCTCACATGGTTATATCTGTGCCATGCAACAGTTTCATTTAAGCTTAGTTACTTTAGCCGCACACTCTCAAATTGAGGCAGGTCGTCTGCAGTATGATTACTTGCCTAACTTGAAATGTGCAAGGAATTCCCCTCATCCATGATTGCATCTTGTATAGTCCTATAATTTTTGGCTTAGAAATGTTTATTCATTCTAATCATTGTATGTGCCTCCACATTTTGAGGAGAGAGACTGGTTCTTCTTACTGTGACTAAACACCCACTTTGAGGATACAATGGTTACAGGACATGCAATATACTTCATTTGCAGTCAACTGAGTTGTGGGCAGTGTTCTTTGTTCCCATTCCAATAGGTAATTGGCTCTTAATCCAAGTGGACTTCTGTTTGGTAATCCAAGTAGCCTTGTACTATCTACTCCATTGTTGTGGACATTTTCTGTTTCGGAGTTGCTTGAACCTATAAACTTGATTTATGTCCTGGAATATCCATACACTAACCCTTTGCAGATGTTGAAAGTGAAAATGATGCTGTTGTTGCTGTAGTTTTTGTAGAAGGCAATTGTGCTACCTGTGGTGGGTACTGATGTTGCTACATGCTTTAGACTCACAGCCTCCTCAAGCTCTTCAGAAGTTGAAGGCAGAACTTCAGGTCTGCTGTGCCCTCCAAGTTGCAATTGTTCATCTTCTAGGCCATTCACTTTCTTGAAATCTAATTCTTATAAACGGAGACATGCACTTATTAAAAGGGAAGGAAAGTGGGGAGCCTTTTTTTGTACCCTGGGTCCAGTTTCATAGCACTGATATATTATTTGGAGCACATTATCTCTTTTTTAATTTGTGTTCATATGAAGGATTAGGCTGTTGGCCAATGCACCTGCTTCTTCATTGACATACCAGACACTTGGCTTAATGTGCGTTCGTTCGACATTTTACAAATTGCACTGTAGCATGTGCAACAATGGAATGGCTTGGCTCAATATACACTCCTATTTGCTGAATTCCTGTGCCAAAATCTCAAAAGACAATAGCATTTGGATCATGTACTCTACTAGCTACCATTTTTCAACCTCTATTGTCATGGCATTGGCAGTTGCATCCCCTCCCCTTTATAGCATGGAATCGTTAATAGACCAATACTTCTCAAACAGGTGTTGCAACGTGCAGACTGTGGAGTTTCAACATGTTGGGATCTCCTGTATGTAGCCTTTCACAGACTCTAGTATTGCATACCTCCAAGATGTTGGCAGCTGTATGTTAATTCTCGTGGAGAACATTGTAACTGTTGCCTGCTGCTGAATGCCTTGAAAAGCGAAACTAGCTTGACAACTAGTCCACATGTTTGTCATCAGAAGGATTGAATGAACAGTGCTCTCCTTCATTGCATCCCTAACCAATTGCAGCACTTGGTGGTACAACACTGACACAGCAACAGTTGAAAAATAGACCTGGATTAGAACCTTTCACAAATTCAAGAAACATCTCTCCTTTCTCCAAAGAAATCCCAGTATGCCAAGCACTGACACACAAACATAATTCCTTGCTACACATAGACTGATAGTGGGTTGTTGCGCAAGTTGTTTTTTTGTGAGTATACTACCTCAGGTGACCTACATGGAGAAGTAAGCTATTTCCATCCTTTGGGGTGATGATATTTTTCTTTCCTTGTGCCATGCCGAGGTTGCTGTGGGTGAGGACTTCACACTTAGGGCCTCATTATGATGGAGGATTTTCCGCCTTCTCCGGGACGGGGGAAGCCACCTCCGGCCCGGAGGAGGCGGAAAATCCTCTGCGGACTCGCTGCCGCCTTGGTCGCTCCCCTTTGGTTTTCGCCAGTTGTTTTGCCCTAAATTTGTGCTTGTTTCTTTTTGTGCCGTGTGATCGTTTCTTTAGCTGTTTTTACCATTGTTTTGCCCGCCATTTGTGCCTGTATTTTTTTGTGCCGTGACATCGTTTTCCTTCCTGTTTTGACTTTCATTTTGCCCTCCATTTGTGCCTGTTTAATTGATTGTAACCTCTGTGCCGTGTTTCAGTCTCCTTCCTGTTTGCCCGCCTACCTCGCCGCCCTCCGCTCTCCCTCCCCGCTTCCCGCTTCCCGCCACCGCCATTTGCCCCGCCCCTTTTCTCTTCTGTTCCCTCCCCGCTCCCGCCTCCCAGCTGCTCCGCCCACCCGCGCACTTGGCCTTAAATGGCGACCGTGCGACGCAGGTGAGTGTGACCCACTTGTGGGACACCCCCGCGCCGCACGGCCACCAGCTGCGGCGTGTGCCCCATTGCCTGCCTTCTGCCTCACCGCCGGCCTCGCTGCCGCCTTGGTCGCTCCCCTTTGGTTTTCGCCAGTTGTTTTGCCCTAAATTTGTGCTTGTTTCTTTTTGTGCCGTGTGATCGTTTCTTTAGCTGTTTTTACCATTGTTTTGCCCGCCATTTGTGCCTGTATTTTTTTGTGCCGTGACATCGTTTTCCTTCCTGTTTTGACTTTCATTTTGCCCTCCATTTGTGCCTGTTTAATTGATTGTAACCTCTGTGCCGTGTTTCAGTCTCCTTCCTGTTTGCCCGCCTACCTCGCCGCCCTCCGCTCTCCCTCCCCGCTTCCCGCCACCGCCATTTGCCCCGCCCCTTTTCTCTTCTGTTCCCTCCCCGCTCCCGCCTCCCAGCTGCTCCGCCCACCCGCGCACTTGGCCTTAAATGGCGACCGTGCGACGCAGGTGAGTGTGACCCACTTGTGGGACACCCCCGCGCCGCACGGCCACCAGCTGCTGCGTGTGCCCCATTGCCTGCCTTCTGCCTCACCGCCGGCCTCGCTGCCGCCTTGGTCGCTCCCCTTTGGTTTTCGCCAGTTGTTTTGCCCTAAATTTGTGCTTGTTTCTTTTTGTGCCGTGTGATCGTTTCTTTAGCTGTTTTTACCATTGTTTTGCCCGCCATTTGTGCCTGTATTTTTTTGTGCCGTGACATCGTTTTCCTTCCTGTTTTGACTTTCATTTTGCCCTCCATTTGTGCCTGTTTAATTGATTGTAACCTCTGTGCCGTGTTTCAGTCTCCTTCCTGTTTGTCCGCCTACCTCGCCGCCCTCCGCTCTCCCTCCCCGCTTCCCGCCACCGCCGTTTGCCCCGCCCCTTTTCTCTTCTGTTCCCTCCCCGCTCCCGCCTCCCAGCTGCTCCGCCCACCCGCGCACTTCGCCTTAAATGGCGACCGTGCGAACGTGCAGCGGTCACGCGCAGTGTGCGCGCCGATTGTGCGCCGAAGGCGCGCCAAAGGTAAGCCCGTCTGCGCCCGTCCGTGACTGGATCGCGACCAGCGCCAGGACCCCTGGCCCCCGAAGACCCCGACCGACCCGCCTGACGTACTCCGCCGCCACCCTCATCGCACTCAACACCGGCCGACTCCCAGAATGCCATCAAGCCACTCCACGACGTACCCACGGACCTTTCAGCTGCCACGCCTGCAAATTCACCTGCATCCGGACCTGCCTCGCACCAGCACCCGCCAAGTCGAACACCAGCAGCACCCACCTCAAGTGCATCCTGCTCAACACCCGCTCCGTCCACAGACACGCCATCGAACTCTGGAACCTTCTAGACGCCACAGCCCCTGACGTTGCCTTCCTCACGGAGACCTGGATGAACGCCTCTTCAGCTCCCGACATCGCCATCGCTATCCCAGAGGGCTACAAGATCGTCTGGAGGGACCGCAACGCCAACCAGATGGGAGGAGGCATCGCCATCATCCACAGGAACACCATCCGTCTCACGACCAGCACCGACAACACCCTGACCACCGCCGAACACCTGCATTTCCAGATCCACACCAACCCGAACACCACCCTCAGAGGCACCCTGATCTACCGACCCCCTGGACCATGCACACAATTCAGCGAGGACATCGCCGACTTCGTCAGCCCGCTTGCCCTCCCCTCCGCTGACTACATCCTCCTGGGGGACCTCAACTTCCACCTGGAGAACAACAACGACCGCAACACCACCACCCTGCTGGACAACCTCGCCAACCTGGGACTCAAGCAACTGGTGTCCACCCCCACCCACCTCGCCGGACACACACTCGACGCAGTCTTCTCTTCCAGCACAGACATCGACTTCAGCCACGCCACAGAGCTTCAATGGACGGACCACAGCTGCGTCCACTTCACCTTCAAGAGAACGACGACCCACCACCACCAGCAACAGGCCGCCCGCAGAAGCTGGAACAAGATCACAGCAGACCAGCTCGCCACCTCCCTGAGCCAGCACCCTCCTGCCAGCTCAGCGAACCCCAGCCAGGCCGCCGACAACCTCACGAAGTGGATCAGCATCTGCGCGGACGAGCTCGCCCTGCTGAGGACCCCGCCCAGCAGACCCGGCAGCAAGAAAGCCCCGTGGTTCACCGACGAACTCAAGAGCTCCAAGAAGAACTACCGAGCCCTCGAGAAAGTCTGGAGAAGGGAACCTACACCGGACAACAGGACCTCCTTCAAGCTTGCCACCCGGAAGCACCACCAGCTGATCCGCGCCGCCAAGAAAACAGCATTCAAGGACCGGTTGGACAACAACGCACACAACTGCAAGGAACTCTTCAACATCGTGAAAGAGCTTTCCAACCCCAGCGCAGGAAACAACGACATCACCCCATCGCAAGACCTCTGCAACTCCCTCGCTTCATACTTCCACAACAAGATCGCGGACATACACAACAGCTTCAACAACCAACCAACGCACACCATGACCGAACAACCACCCCCCACCACCACCCTCCACGCCTGGACCCCGATCAGCACCGAAGACACCATCCGCACGATGAACTCCATCCACTCCGGATCACCGACCGACCCCTGCCCTCACCACGTCTTCAACAAGGCCGACGCTGTCATCGCACCCCACCTGCGAGACATCATCAACACATCCTTCGACACCGCCACCTTCCCTGAGAGCTGGAAACACGCCGAACTTAGCGCTCTACTCAAGAAACCAACAGCGGACCCCACCGAACTCAAGAACTACCGCCCCATCTCGCTCCTCCCGTTTCCAGCCAAAGTCATCGAGAAGACCGTCAACAAGCAGATGGCCGCCTTCCTCGAGACGAACGGATCCCTCGACCCCTCACAGTCCGGCTTCCGAGCCAATCACAGCACCGAGACCGCCCTCATCGCCGCCACCGATGACATCCGAGCCCTGATGGACAATGGAGAAACAGCGGCCCTCATCCTCCTAGACCTCTCCGCGGCATTCGACACGGTCTGCCACCGCACCCTAGTACAGCGCCTCAGCAACATCGGAATCCAGGACAAGGCGCTGGAATGGATCATCTCCTTCCTCGACGGAAGAACACAGAGAGTCCGCCTACCACCGTACAAGTCAGAGGCCTCCGAAGTCATCTGCGGCGTCCCTCAAGGATCATCTCTGAGCCCCACCCTCTTCAACGTCTACATGAGCCCCCTTGCGGCCATCGTACACAAACACAACCTCAGCACAATCTCCTACGCCGACGACACCCAGCTGATCCTCTCCCTGACCAACGACCCCGCCTCCGCCAGAGCCAACCTGCACGAAGGGATGAAAGAGGTAGCCGAGTGGATGACGACCAGCCGCCTGAAACTGAACTCTGACAAGACGGAGGTCCTCATCCTGGGCTCTTCACCCTCCGCCTGGGACGACTCCTGGTGGCCTCCCGCCCTGGGCACCGCACCCAAACCGACAGACCATGCACGCAACCTGGGCTTCATCCTGGACTCCTCCCTCTCCATGACCAGGCAAGTCAACAACGTCTCCTCGGCGTGCTTCAACATCCTACGCATGCTACGGAAGATCTTCCGGTGGATCCCCACCGAGACCAGGAAGACCGTCACCCAGTCCCTCGTCACCAGCCGACTGGACTACGGCAACGCCCTCTATGCCGGTACCACCGCCAAGCTCCAGAAGAGACTCCAGCGGATCCAGAACGCCTCAGCCAGACTCATCCTCGACATCCCACGAACCAGCCACATCACCGGACATCTGAGAGACCTTCACTGGCTCCCCGTCAACAAAAGAATCACCTTCCGCCTCCTCACTCACGCACACAAAGCCCTACACGACCAAGGCCCGAGCTACCTCAACAGCCGGATCAACTTCTACGCTCCCAAACGCCACCTCCGATCAGCCAACCACGCCCTCGCCGCCGTCCCCCGCATCCGAAGAGCGACTACAGGAGGAAGTTCCTTCTCCTACCTGGCCGCCAAGACCTGGAACTCCCTCCCGACCGACCTGCGCCTGACCCAAGACCACCTCTCCTTCAGGAAGAAGCTGAAGACCTGGCTGTTCGAGCAGTAGCGGCACCCCCCCCCCCCCAGCGCCTTGAGACCCTACGGGTATGTAGCGCGCTATATAAGTGTCACTGATTGATTGACTGAAAGACCCACCGCCGCATTACGATGGCTGGTGGGTCTTGGTTACTGTCCGCTACTTTTTCGCCGCGGTCGGATTACAACCGCGGCTGAAAAGCTCTCATTTGGCTGGCAGTGTCTATCAGAAACCACCAGCCAAATTAGGAAGCATTTGTAAACATGCTTTTCCGCGGCGGTTTTTCCGCCGTGGAAAAGCATGTGTACTTTTGATTTTGGGGGCCCGTTGTGGGCCCCAGGGTGTTGGCGGTTGGGGGGTGCACATGGGGGGTACCTATGGTACCCCCCAGCATTTACTTGCACAAAGCGGCAGGCACCGCGCGGTGCCTGCCGCTTTGTGCATGTAAATGTTAAACATGCACTTTTAACATTGCGGCGGGTGCTGCTTGAAGCAGCACCCGCCGCAATGTTAAATATCCAGGATGTGACCGCCAGGGTGGCGGTCACATCCTAATCGCACATGAGGGAACGCCGCAGCCCATGCGGACGTTCCCTTATCCTCTGGGGTCGCGGACGGACGCAAGTCCGTCCGCGATCCTAATGAGGCCCTAAGAGTGTCAGGGCTTCTTCGCATGTTATTGACATCTACTTTTACTTCCTCACCATCACCTTCTTCTATCTGTTCGACAACTTCTCTTTCAACAGCAGCTATCCTTTTGAGGAGCTCTTCCCATATGATTGTATGCGGGTTTTTCAGATGGGTCAATTGTGATCCTCTTGTGACCCAAGTGTAAAGAGGTCCGAAAATGCAGAGGAGAGCTTCCTTATAGAGCTAAAACCAGAAAAACCTGTTGTTGAGGAGCTGGTCAGCTGGTTTGCCTTTTCCTATAGTGGGCTGTGGTAAGGATGGTAGTTGCTGCAGGTTTCCAAAAAGATGAAAACAGGTGGAGTTACTGGTAACACGTTAATCAGAGCGGGTTGAATATAAGTGATTGGCACTTCCTGTGTGCCACTCTCAAAATAAACAGTGACTGGTTAATCTTCCTTGCATCCAAGGCTTTCAACAATCTTCTTTTTCCCTTATCTCTCATGTCATGGCAGAGGTTGGGTGTCCAGTCCATGCCAGTCCTTCAAAAAATTAGCCAAAAAAATCAGCGTGTATCTCAGCGATTGAAGACAAGAAGGACTTAGCAAACAGAACGCATGGATGAACAACCCTGGGTGACTATGGTAAAATACAGCCACAAGCATACCTCAATACCAGGATGAAAATAAAAGTCAAAGAAAAGTTTCTAAAAGTATGCCTTGGTGTAATCCTGATACTGCCACACCTGCCCCCCTGGGAGAGAATGCACTCTTCGCAACAGTGTCGCCTGTGTAAGTCCGGTAGGGAGGACATTGTTCATGTGATTTAGATATGCCCTAGACTAAGGGATTTGAGGTATAACCTTTTGCTACCATTCTTTAAATCACATGCTGTTCGGACCTTCAGGCAGGCAGTCAAACTATGCTTTACCACCAGTAACATCAAACTGAATTGCCAGGTTGTGAAGTTCTTTGACTTAATAAGACAAAGACTTAACAGCGTTTGAAGAACTTTATTAGGCCCTGAGGATAACCTTGAACTGATCCCAGTAAATCTCGTATCTTTTAAGTTTAATTACAAATTGTTTTTAATGTTCCTATTGGTGTTTTAAATTTTTGTAAAGATTTTAATTAATCATGTACAAAATAAACATTGCTTACTTACTTACAGTCCATGCCAAGATCATCTGAAGGGAGCTTGGAGAAGATGGGAGAGTGCTCTTTCTTGTCCTTGGAGCAGATACTGAATGTGATGTGTCCAAGGGAAGAGCAGTCACAACATCCTGCTCTGTAGCAAGCTCAAAGTCCTGCTCTGCTCCTACCTCTATAAGATCAGGTGTAGCATATTTTATTGGTTTTACAATTCTTAAACATTAGCATAATGTACATAATATATTATATACGTGAAAATTATATCTGGTGTCTCTATATATCTATCTATATTGTCAGGACAAGGAACAACAAACTCTACAGAACCTGCAGGCTCCATTTAAACATTTGTAACAAAGGGCCTAGTGTTCAAAGCCTCCTCCCCTGGTGAGCAACAGCAATCACACATCCTTGCATCAAATGCTTCCATTCAGGTCCAGCTATGGTTACTAAGCTGATATCACACACCTCCAGTGTCCCTCCTAAAATAATATAGCTTTCTTCCTTGTCTTCTGTTTCCTTTCCTATTTGGAAGGGCATGCCAGGCCTAAACCATATGAGCACTCCATGGGCAAAAGCTGAATACTCTTTTATGTGAGGGTGCCCTCTCCTCCTTTTCTGAAGTGCTTTCACCTCAGCTAGGGTGATGTGTGGCAGAGCAATTGTACCTATTTTCTCTTTAGGTATGCCTGAACCCCGTACCTTTAGTTTATATTATTAAGACCCCAAACAGTCTAGCTAAGCAACTTAATCTTCAGGGATTCCTGATTTCATATTAGACTACTCTTACCTGTCACCTTAGAGATGCACTTGGTGCTCCGGCATTTTAAATAAAATCACCATTCACATTTATCACTAGTTTAACGAAATGACAGTATTGCATTTTCCATTACCCACCACTCTAACTTAACATAAAACCATAACAGACTCAACTTCCCCATTGCTGAAGAAGAAGGTGATGGCCACCCATCCAAACTAAGATGAGCAGTAAAACATTAACTACATGCTCTGCTCATCTCCCACTCCTTTGGGCCAGCTGAGCATGTAACACTCTGGCCAACCTCTCAGCCATCCAATAGCTGCACAACAATTTGAATCCAGCAATGATGGGGCAGCTTCTGCCCCTGTCTCTCCATGTAAGGAAAGATGTCTGATTCTGCAGCTGTTCGACGCGCATCTTCCAATTCCGTTGTGATAGGTCTGTAACCATTCTGGGGGGATTAGCTTGTTACTGCTTTAGGCATAGTCCCTTTAAGACTGACCACCACGGCAACTGCATTGTCTTCATTGACCTGAACCTGATGTTGAGATGCGTGCCTGATATAAGACTTTTTCCCGCTCCATTTTCATCGTTGCGGACTCTGGAATCCTGTTGCTCTGTCACTGGGTGCCTCTTCATTGTGTTGTCTCTATGTGCAGTTCCAAACTTCCAGGGGGTCCTTGAAAAATCTAGAAATAGCAGCTGTCAGGAGCTTCAACTTGGGTGGGAACAGGACGGCATATTTCACTCTCTGTTCCCTGAGTCTATGTTTCATTTTATTGAAGGAGGCTATCAACTGCTACATGGAGGCTGCAAAGTCTAGAAATGTCATTACTTTGTGATTATCCACACCTATTGGGCCACTGGATTGCTGTTATATGCAGTCCCAACGTCTAAAATGGAGCAGCCTGGTAACCACTATTCGGGGAACTACCCCATGTGCTGTCCTCTTCCAAGAATGCACCCTCTCCAAGGCAAAGAAGGCTGACATGATTCCCGGGTCACCACCTGTTTCAACCATGCCTCCAGAAATGTGACCATGCATTTTCCTTCAGTACCTACATATGGCTTTGCATTAACTGATATTATTACAGTTTATTCGTTCCCCTGAGTCTTCAGCCCTGTATTCCAAGTATCGGGCTCTTTTAGTCAAATATTTAATCTTTGTTTGAGGTGCTAGGTAGCTGATTTTAGTTTTGCCTGCCACAGCATGCTGTGATGCACTCTGACATCTTCGTATGGTCATCTTGAAGGAGCCCTATATCAACCACCATTCTGTCTATTTTTGTTCCTTTGCATTCTTTATTCCTGAGAAAAATTCTAGAATGGTGTCCATTTTATCCGTTTTTTTTCATGTTGTTTGGATGGTCATAGGCGGGTGCCCATCAATCTGTAGAGCTCTTCCCATCATCATACTGTGGCTTTTATTTTCAGCCTGGACTGCCTGCACGTGACAACTGAAAACACTATACGTGTGTCCTTCCTGTTATCATGGGGTAGTATCCCTCAGGACTTGTTATTTTACTGCAAGGCAGATTCTGGCTTCTTCCTCTGTAATCTATGAGGTTCTCTTCAGTGGCGGCTTGGTAGTAGTTTATTTCCCATCTGTAGGATGTGGAACAGTCACTCAATTTTTCTCAGTGGGTTCAGACCCATGTGCCATCTATCATGTTAGGGTAGGTCTGCCCTTGTAATAAATTCCTCAACTCGTGACTAATTTAGCATTCCGCTCTTAGGCTAGGCAGACTTGGATTTCTCTGCTGCACCTCCTTTATGGCACGGAAGTGAGTAGGCTTCATAGCATGTTCCATGGGGCTATGTCCTCCAGGTGCAACACTGTTTATCAGACTTCCCTGTCCCACCGGGAAGGAGTGGCAGCAAAGGAAGGGGTGGGGGGAGGGGTTTGATCCTCTATTGTCTTTTCCACGCAGCTGCTGCAGGCAGAGTTTACAGTTTGGGTATCCCTCTCTTCATCCTCCACTCCCCATGTTCATTGCTATTTCCTTTGCAGAGGTGGGCTACCAAGTCCTGCTGGCACTATGCTGCATCCAGAGACCTGCGCGCAGGCCCATGGAGACCATGCTGGTATCGGGGGTACCTTTAGTTGTCAACTTTCCTAGACTGGCATTCCCTCTCCAGCTCTCCCAAGTTCCTCCACACAGGCAAAAGGATCTCTGCTGGGTCACTTCTTCCTTGTCTAACACCTCTGCACATTGAAGCCTGCCCGCTTCAATCTGGTCTGTCACAGCCAGCATCTTGATTGATCGCATGGCGTGACTCCTTCTTCATGGATTTGGACACGTCTTGGCTGAATCATTTTTCATCTGTTTTCTGCAGGTCCCTGGCTGACCAGCACCTGCTCTGTTCACTTTTCTAGCCAAATTGAGATCCTAGAAATGCTGTAGGATTATCAAAATGGTAAGCGCTGGCTGGGAGCAGAGCTCAGTGTGTGCTACTCCTCCAGTATTAGACCACTCCACAGCCCCTCCCCCAGTTTAGCACACTCTAATTACTACTGAGTTTCCTGTGAATATTTAATGTACTGCTGGGACAATTCAATTTCAGGTTGGTTCACTGATCTTAGCCATGATTACAGTCACTGCAGCACTGAGGGACACCTGCTTCGATTTTGGCATTAGGTATGTCACCTTGCCAGAAAAATGATGAGGGCTTGATGCCAGTGGTGGCAACATACTTCTCCTCATTGGTCGCTTTCTTGGCAAGAGCCTGCTTCTTTGGGACCATTCTCTTTAATTCTTCTACTGTTGGTTAGCAGCATGAGCAGAATCACTTAGCAGAGTGAGGTCTCTGGACTCTGGTGTGACATAATACACCGACCAATTTCTGTCTCTGTATCATGTGCCATAATTCACTGACCACTCTCTGTCTATGCATCTTCTCATCACCATGCATCTGCAGGTGATACAAAATAAGACGGAATAGCGTGAGACTTGATATTTCTTGTCAATGCTGTACAAGTCATCATCACCATCTTCAGAATCACAACATTTTTAAAATCAATTAAATGAATTAATTTTAAAAATACCTGATGTCCCACTAGGTACAATGGTGCATTTGGAGGACCCAGGGGAAGGAATGCCAAAATTAGGGACATTAATAAAATAATAACTGGTGCAGTGTGGCCTAAGGCCTGCTTTGCATGCATGTTATGTTAGCATGGCTTATTAGAAGTTTGAACACCATTTTACCTTTTGCCGCTTTTGCACACAACACTGCATATAGCTGTTTTGCAAGTTAGGCTTCGTGAAGGTTTACACATGAGGAAAGGTTTGTTTTCGACATCTCTAGAATTACATTGTGCCCCTAGTCTACACAGTGAGTGCTGAAACCGTCAAGGTTATCATAACATGGTAGCTGTTGTTCGACATGATCGAGTAATGCTTTTTAGACACAACAATTTGGCAGCTGTGAGCCAACTGCGATTCTTGCGTCCTTATTATTGCACAGTTGCCATGATTTCGAACACTTGGAAGATTTTCCGTTTCCAGGGATGCCGAGAGTTTCAGCTGATTCTGATATGATTTACTCTTACTGAGCGGAAAGGTAATGGGATCCCCAAACAAGCCTAAGAGACCTTCTTTAGTTTTTAAACATAGTATAGGGAGGGTATTAAAACTAGGCGCTATAAGACCTATTTTCACCATCATTATAATATGATTTCTCCTTTTGTATTTTATAGAATTGTAACAATGCTGACCATATTATTTCTGATCATATGTCTGCTTATGTTGGCTAAGATACTGCACCTGAGATCATGTCGTTAAAATAAATATTTTAACCTTACCTGTGTCTCTAATTTACTCCTGTTGTGAACTGGTATGAGAGTATAACAAAAGAGTGTTCTCACTTCCCAACATTACTGAGTTTGTACTAAGTCGCATGTTCTAAGTTGTCTAATCATTGGTTACTTTGCTATAGGACGAAGAGCTAATGTGACACTGATGCTAGCTGGTTGGGGTTTTTCTAGGTACTGAGGTAAGTTTCTGGTACACCACAATTCACTTATGTCCTGGGTCTCTGTGCACAGTTCGGTGTATGAGCAGGATCCTTGCAACACTGGTGTCCCTTCAGAGTCCATGGGGACCCTATGGAATCCAGGCAAAAATATATTAAGTAATTTAATAAATGGCTTTTGTCACTCTAGTGCAGATAGGACCCAGCATGAAAGGCACGGAAAGGGAGTCAAAAATAGATTACATTAATTGAAACCAATAACTGTGTACTAGAGACTACTACAATTACCCACGACAATCAATAAATATAACAGGAAAATATATATGAAAAAACAAAAAAGAACCTGAGAGAAAAGAAAATCGAAGAAATCTGTTTTTCACCAAATGTGCGTTAAAAATGTATTTGAAGAAATATAACTACAGGTAAACAAATAAAATCCTCTCTAAGTACTCTGAATGTTGATCATCCCTAACATGGACAAAAATAAGTAGAATACAAATCAAATACAATAATTCTTTCGCCAACATACTACATGATAATAGGGGACCCTTCTTCCATTCAGTCATATACCGTAATATTAATCTGCCAAAACATATAAGCTGGGTTAAGTAATGAGGTTATATGATAATTAATTGAAGACTGGCCACTCTTTCTTGTACATGGGCGGTCACAATTCTGAGTTCTGATGCCCCTGGTCTTCAGGGTTTGAGGAAAATGCCCCAATGTTAAACCCATTCCTAATATCCAACTGCAACTTCAGATTGAACATTTGCATCTTTGCTGATCCCTCACTTCTGTCAAAAGATTCAACAAACTATAATCAGTGCTTTAAATGGGAAGACATAAGTGCAGGTACTCATTAATATGAGCTAGAGGTGTGGCAAGTGGGCGGGGCTGGGGGCAGGGCTAAGAGAAAAATTTGATGATACATAGCCAGTGAGTCTACCTTTCATGAGTATTGGTACTCTCCTCTGCAGTAGAGAAGTGCCCGTACTAACAGGGATAAATATAATAAGAAGTGCTGGTGCACAGCACCTGTGAGTACCAGCTCATTTAAAACAATTCCACTGCCCTTTTTCCTACGACCAGGCTCTTCCTGGTTCCATACCTTTACATAGGCATGTCCTCTCCATTCGCCTCTCATCTTTACCCAGCCTCTAAGCTTATCTCTCTAGTTCTGCTCCTCTTCCTCCCACCTTTATGCTTACTCTCGCCTCAAGTCTTCAATTTCCTCGCTGTTTTTTCCCTACTTGTCTCCTGTTCTCACCTCCATGCTGTACTCATCTCATAAGTTTGCCATCTGGCCAGTATTTTGTTCTGCAGTGTCTGTGTGTCTGTGTGTGTGTGTGTGTGTGTGTGTGTGTGTGTGTGTGTCTGTCTGTCTGTCTGTGTCTGGGTGTGTGTGTGGCTGGGTGTGCGTCTGTCTGGGTGTGCGTGTGTCGTGTGTCTGGGTGTGCGTGTGTCTGGGTGTGCGTGTGTGTGTCTATGTGTCTGTCTGTCTGTCCTTGTGTGTGTCTGTCCTTCTGTGTGTCTGTCTAGGTGTATGGGTGTGTGTCTGTATGTGTGTCAGTGTGTGTTTGTCTAGGTGTGTGTGTCTAGGTGAGTGTGTCTGTATGTGTGTGTGTCAGTGTGTGTGTGTGTGTGTCAGTGTGTGTGTGTCAGTGTGTGTGTGTGTGTGTGTCAGTGTGTGTCTAGGTGTGTGTGTGTCTAAGTGTGTGTGTGTCTAGGTATGTATGTGTCTAGGTGTGTGTGTGTGTCTAGGTGTGTGCGTGTCTAGGTGTGTGCGTGTCTAGGTGTGTGCGTGTCTGGGTGAGCGCGTGTCTAGGTGAGCGTGTGTCTAGGTGAGCGTGTGTCTGGGTGTGTTTGTGTCTGGGTGTGCGTGTGTCTGGGTGTGCGTGTTTCTGGGTGTGTGTGTCTATGTCCGTCCGTCTTTGTGTCTGTCTGTGTGTATGGGTGTGTGTCTGTGTGTGTGTGTGTCTGTATGTGTGCCAGTGTGTGCGTGTGTGTGTGTGTGTGACAAGAAAAAGATGGGTTGAGGAAAGAAAAGAATGGAGGAAGGAGGAGATGAAGATTGGGTAGAAGTGAGAGAAGGACAGAAGGAAGGGGGACATTTAGGAAGGAGCTGACAGGCACAAACCAGATGGAAAGGAAGGGTGGTGGAATTAAGATAGAAAGGGAGAAACGAAGGACAGCTGGATGGAAGAAAGAGGAGAGAAAAGAAAGGAGGATGACAGGACGAAGGGTTGCAATAGAAGGAATGAAAGAGGGGGAAAAGGACGAGAAGAAGCAAAGACAGATGACAGGAAAGCCAGAAAGAAGTATAGAATGACGCAAAGGGCAAGAAAAAAGGAAGGATGAAGAAAGGAATAGTGACATGAAGAGAGGTTTGACAGAGTACTGGTGTGTGTAAGTAATGGCAGAAGAAAGTAAGGGTGAATGCTAGGAATGAGGAAAGAAGGAAGGCTGGAAAGCAGCAAGGAAGGAAAGATGAAAGAAAGGGTAAAATGAAGTAAAATAAAAAAGAGTGCAGAAAAAAGTCCAGAAAGCAGGAACGAAAGGGGGAAGGGAGAAATGAGGGAAGAAAAGGCGGACGAAGCCGGTGAAGGGCACAGCTCAGTACTGTCTTACTCCTTGATGATTAATGGGATCCGAGACTTCAAACAGAAATGCTGCTCATACTGATGACCATAAAAAATTCAGGACTTCCATACATGTCAACATTTGAAAGCCTCCAGGAGGGAGATCTGAAGGAAGAAAAATTAGAGAATGGTATTTCCCCAGTCACCCACATTAGAGTGGAGGAAGTTTCTAGTAGGAGCAAGCTACAGTATTAATAACTATAGCTCACAACATCGGAGTTTCCCGCCTGAATTTTGCGTTGGCATACATGCATCCGTTTTCTTAAAAAAACACACAAGGGCCTATATTTTGGAAGCCTGAATTGGCATCTGCACAGCCACCGAGCTCCGTCAATAGCCCTATACTTACACCCTCGAGGTCTCCCGAGGCTCCAAAGGACAGGGTGCCAGTCAGCCTAAACCTAGCGCTCAGATCTATCGCCGCTTGATGGAGGTGTGACCTATGAACTTAAGAGCGGTAACTCAATCCCCACCCGGCCGGTGTTGCAATAACCCCCCGAAGCAGCGGCCAGTGTCCCCCTGAAGTACAAACACAGCGCTAACAGGCGTGAACGCGCCGCGCTCATATCCCGCGGATGACTGTCTGCGCGGCGCGGCCCCGGATTTATGGGGGGCACCCGGGCACCTCACCGTCAGCACTCTCAAAATCATTCTCATGGCGGCCACTCACATCTGACATTCTACATTTTAATGATTTAAATAAAAAATAAATAAATGCAAAGGGCCAGGTTGCTGGGAGTGTAATCCAATAAAGCAGGGACCCATCTGGGCTGTGCCCTGTGTTTTACAACCACTGGAGGAAGATTAGTCCGAGGCATAAATCTCAGTTTTCAACTGCCTCTGCGAAGGAATTGGAAAAATACTTTATGGTTGGAAATACAATCGCTGTTTATTACCTGTTGCCTATTGATCCTTGCTTCAGTTTGCTCTTTGAATCTTTGCTCTTGCACGTTGCTGTCGGTGTAGGATATTTTGAGCAGAGTGTATTTGTTCTTAAAGGAGCCGAGCTATAATGATCATATTACAAAAGTGTAAGAAGGACAATGGAAAGTAAAATATACACAGTGTCCCGCTTTTTGACATTTATACGGAGGGTGAAGGTGTTTTTTTCACTGAGTTACTACAAGGGGTTTATTCTTTCAGTTGTGACTCCATACCACATTTTGAGGATAGTCACTTTGTGCACATTGCACTGAGTAGATCTAAGTGGAAATCGTGCTTAATTAGGCATTACACTGGTACTGATGTGTCGATTAATGATACTCACTCATGGAACATGAATAAGTGGAGCTAATTCTCCAGAAGCTATGGGGCATATTATCAAGAAAGGCGATACAAATATCCCCACTTTAGCGACAGGAAACTGCCGCTAAAGCGGCGATAATGGCCTTGATAATATGCCCTTGTGAATTCCCATAGCAGCCCAGGTTAACACCAGAACATGGGCTGTTATGGGAATTCACAAGGGCATATTATCAAGCCCATTATCGCCGCTTTAGCTGCATTTTCTTGCCGCTAAAGCGGCGATAATTTTATTGCCTTTCTTGATAATATGCCCCTATGTCTCTGAAAAAACACTGGAATGGTCAAAGTCGTGACATGAAAATCCATTGACATGACACTGGTGTTTTTGAAAATATATATTCTAACTGTCGGCCTCCCTCGAACCACACAGACACACACACACACAAGTACCCCTTTATTAGTGCTTTCAAAACAAATTTATAGCACTTGGCTAAACTGCAGGTTAATAGGCCACTTGTCACTGCACCCCTCGATCAGGGACATTGAAGATGCTCCCTTGCAGGATCCAGTGCTGGTTGTGTAGCCTCTCCAAGCTGTGGCACAAAAGTATAAACACAAGTCCATGGAGGGTATCCATCTTTTCAATCCAGGGGAATCACTCGTTCTAAACTTATTTGAAATGCAGCTAGCCCAAGTGCGCTCCTGATCTGCCCAACTGGTGTTTTGTCACAATACCATGATTTTTAATTGGCAAAAAGATGATTTGTTTACTGCTCCTATTGTAGAGTTGACTCTAAGATCAGAATCGCACAGTGCCTAAATTCCTAACATTCATTTTGATTTGCATGGTTTCACCGGAGAAGAGGGCGTCAATTTTCTTTGGGAGGAGCGGGGATCCCTTGGACATGATTTCAGTCTTGGAGCCATTAAGCTTTAGGCCTTATCTTATCTTTATGTTTTGAAGTCCGTGGGAGACATCACTGAATTGGCTTTCTTCTTCTGTAAGTCTCAGATACATTTGAGCATCATCTGTAGGATAGGAAGTTGTGGGAGTGTATGAGTCCATGGTACATGAGGGGTTTTATGTGCATGTGAAAAAGAAGGGGGTACAGGGTTTCTTTGGGGAACCCCACAAAACAATGGACAGAGTGAGAAGATGAGCTCTCCAAGTCTAATTACTTGTTATTCAGTCATAGAGGAACAATTTGAACTAAGTTAGGGATTGGTCTGTGATATAGGCCAATGTTTGAAGACCGTGCAAAAGGATATTGTGGTACATAACGGCAACGGCAACAGCAGATTGTAGAGGATCAGCATGCAGAATGATATCTAATCTTCATTTGAAGGATGTATTTTCAGACATTCAAGAGGGTAATTTCTATCCTCTGTTTTGAACAGAGGCCAGAGAGGATGGAATTTAGAATGCAGTTGGAATTGAGGTGTGAATAAGCTGGCAAATTTTTCTAGCATTTTATATTGCCAGGTAAGACCAGCATTAGGGTGGTAGATGTTTGGATTATCATCATTTGATTACATTTTCAGAGGGTGGGTGGATCCCCAATGAGTGATTTAGCATTGGAGAGACTTCCCCAGATTAGAGGCAATTGTAAACAAAAGCGGTTAAGGTGGGGGTGAAGGAGGCAGCATGTTGAGCCACAATGCCAGCTAGGCAGGGATCTCTGGGGTTCTTGCTTATTCTTGCCAATCTAAGTAAGGAGGTGATGTGGTCAGTTGGAATTTTGGAGAAGCAGAGAGGCTGCAGTGTCCTAACTTCAGATCTTGTATTAGGAGTGTCGGTTGGAATGGAAAAGCTATTGGCTATTTTGGTTCTGAAGGCTTTCCTTGATAGTCCATGACAGCAGTGGTGGTCAGATTGGGAAAGCAGCGATAAGTATTGGAGTCGGGGGTGAACCTCGTGGAACCTAGAGGAAGAGGCCACACGACCCGCGAGCAGAGGCTGCTGGAGATGACAAGAAGATGGAACCCTGATTTGACCCTGTAGAGAACAGGATACCCCTACCTCATGACCAAAGCACCTTCCATTCATTCTAAGCTTCAAGTTTGCGAAAACCTTTTCAGTACATGAAGAACGCTTAATTGGGCAACTCTCCCTGCCTGCATTGACTTTTTGTGACCCTGTGCCTGCGCTCCTGCAGCAGAAAGGCCCTTCTTGGGGTTGAACTCTGTCCCCCAGCACTTACCCTTTTGGAAGGAGGGGCCTCATCACCTGCATGCTGCTGACGCTATAAAAGTGCCCGTGGACTACAGCACCGCGGAACGCTTAATCGGGTGATTCATCTTGTCTGCACTGACTTTTTGTGACTCTGTGTCCACATTCCTGCAGCAGAAAGGCCCTTGCTGTGGTGGGACTTGGTCCCCCAGCACTCACTCTGTCGGAAGACGGGGCCTCTTCACCTGCGTGCTGCTGAATCTACCAAAGAGCCCATAGAATTCCACAGTGCTGGATGTGCCCGGGCATGCACCCATGCAAAGACCAGGCCAAGAGCGGGCCCATCTGCGCCCCCCTGTGGCTGGAAGAGGCTGGGCTGAGGCTGGGCTGGGCCACCCCACTGAAGTGGAGGATATACAATGAAGATACAGGTGAGGTAATGAGCCCTGCCATATTGAGCAAATGCAAGGAAGTTCGGAGCTCTGTATCCTCACCTAAATCCACACTCAAACTTACAAGTATTGACTGTATGCTGGAGCGAGCGATAGGGGTTATATCAAATTAAATCGCCCCAACAGAATGCTGACTATCAATAGGGCATGGTAGTAGTCTTGCTGGCTCAGTAATTGACAATGACATTATTGCAACTCCAACTGCTAGCTCAACGGAGGAGGCCTTAGTCAGGGATACAGGGGAGTCAATTCCCCTCCATGGTTCTATGACCATGGATGGAGCCACAACTGACCTAGCAAATGACATAGCAAATGTTGACACATGCTGAGCTTCACCGAAACCCAACAGTCCTAACTCCCCCTCAGAACCAGAAATTAAACGTAAATGGAGAAGTGCCCACTCTCTACGGGCGAAATCTCATTCTGATCAGACCATAGCTGCAAGGGGTTTTATGCCTAACAACCATATGTAGCGTCATCATTGAGGAGATCTATAATAGATTTTCAATTATCCTTGAAGCACAGTTAAGATCCATAAAAGAGTGCCTTGCTCCAATAGAGCCCAGATAGTAATTGTGCCCAGATCTCACACTACATCTTACACTTGGACCAATGGTATTACAGACACAGCTGAACCTTCTCTTTGTAACAGGCTCCTGGTGCATATGATTGGAATTTTCGCCCAGGAGCAGGGAATTCTCCAGACTGTGGGTACCATTTTGCAGTCACTCAGAATGTTACGTCTAACAGCTCCCCGGGTCATTCCATTATGAGACTCAATTTAGGGGTTGCTGGTAACAGTCTCGTTCCAACAACTGGCAACTGGAACCAAGCGGGTATGCCAAGCATGGATAGTAGGCATATGGATAATAACCCTAGCTCCACAATTTAAAATCTACTTCCAGAGGGTTGCCCATACCGCTTGATAATGGCCTTTGAAACAAAATCAGGTGGGGACATGGGATGAGTTACTGTATAAGGGTATCCATTGGTGTTGTGTGTACAGGAAGTTGAACTTTGCAGAAAGCCCCGAAATCCTAATGATACAGAGGGTAGGCCGGATTGGTCCCTCTGGTAAAAACATAGCTGGGGACTGTATTGTGGTGAATTTTAGGAGCTCACGCAAAGTGAGGAAACTCTTGGGCACGAGCGCATTGGGAAAGGCAGTTGAAACCAATATTGTTGTTTTACCCTTGGGTTATTGTTATGAGCCACCCAAAAGAATACAATGCCAATCTTCGTGTGACCAATGGTATCAGTCATACCAGGGCTTCGCCTGCAACAGGTAAACAGCTGTGGCAGAGTATACTGAGGTCAATTGACAGGTAGCCCCTGGGTGGCTGGCGAAGAGTGCATTCAGTGTACTGGGATGCAGTATTGCAGTTCAAAGGGCACCGAATCTGGCTCATGCTGCCTTAGCTGCGCCCACAACCCAAGCTAAGCCTGAATGTTTATGTTCAACCCCATAGTTTCACTGCCTAAAAGAATGCCTTGCCAACTGTTTTATTATCAACGCTTGAATGCCGTGCTAAAAACTCTTTGATATGAGGAAGAGGTGTGGCGCTGTGGCTATGGCGACTGACTCTGAAATCTGGGTATCACAGTTCGATCCCTGGCACCGGCGGCAGATTAGCCCAGCACCTTGTGACTCTGGGCAATAGTTTGCTTAATCTTCCTGATGGCCCCCAATGCCTAGAGACCCTTACGGTTGATTGTGTGCTTTACAAATGTGGATTATATATATATAAATGCTTCGCTGGAATGTCGCTGGTCTCTGCTCTAAGGTATCGTTCCCTGACTGGCAACTGCTCATCAAGTCATATAACATTATGTTAATGCAAGAAACTTGGGAACCAACCCTATGGCTTTTGAAGGTATTATGTGTTTCAGCCATACGGCAGCTCTGTCCCATGCAGGTCGTGCCTCTGGCAGTTTATCTATATGGATTAACTTACTACTCGGAGGCCACGCAGAGGAGCTGAAAACTCCGGGAAGTGACCAGGGGGCCTTAACTTTGCATCTTATAAACTATTATAATCATGATATGTTTAGTGTGCCTAATCAACAATTCCCAGGCTTGTTTGATTATATATCAGCTATTGTGGAAGGTAAATCCTATCAGGGTCAACAAATGCACCTTTCTTTGGTGGGTGATTTTAATGCCAGATATCCTAGTTATAGACCCAGGAAGGAACCAGAAACACTTACGCGGACAGACCTGTGCGGCAATGAATTGGAGGATTTGCTCACTTCCTCTGATTTCTATTATGTGGTATAGGAGATTGGGCCTGGTATGCTGGGGTTATCCACTTTCATGGGAAGGAATAGTTTCTCTGTAATTGATTATATATTATTTTCCTGAAACTTGGCAAATTGCCGGTTATATGGCATTATTATTAGCACCAACTTCGATGATCATAACCCAATTCAGAGAGCTCTGGAGGTACCCACTAGGGAGCCACCCCCCCCCCCCACCCCCAAGCTATACCTACACGCGGTAATATACTGGCAACTACAGACAATCTTAGATTGCATTGGAAATTGTCAGAGCACTCGAAATTCCTGGGGAAAGTTGTAGCTTAGAACAAGGAGCTAGTGATGGGATCCTTAATGGAGGATGATAAAAACTGGGTAGCAGTAGCTAGTTGTGTATCTTTTTCGCTTTAGGATTAGATAAGCCCTCTAACTGATCACACCAGCAGGGCCCTTAACACTCATCCTCGTGACCAAGCACTTGCGGCCACCCTGCGAAAGGATTATAAATCAGTCACAAGTAAGCGAAGAAAAGTAATTATTACCCGCCGATGGACTACATTAACAGACACTGCCCAAACTAAAGACAGTAAGACCTTTGGAGAGCTGTATCAAATATGAGATTCCTAGATCAGGTAGCCACATCCATCAGCTGCCATATAAAAGTGAGGAATGGGTGGCACATTTCGAAAAGAGATATGCAACTAGCAACTCTACATTAGACAGCTAGTTCATGGACATCCACCCGCCCCCCCACCTCTCCCCCCCACGCCCCTTTATCAGTCTCACTGCAGGAAGTCATGGTTGCTATCCAGCAGAGTATAGGGGGTAAAGCACCAGGACCGGATGGTGTTCCCATTGATTTGATTAAGTGGACGTGGACCACGTCAGGATACAATGTCAAGACTTATAGTTGTAGACAGATGGTTCCTTTTTCTGCACTCTTAGGATGTTTTGTAGTGCACAGTATTGGGCGTTGCAGTAATACAGGTGGGAGTTGAACATCTACAAGACAGAGTTTCTTCCTATGAGAAGAGGGAGGAAATATTTAGATCTGTTGAGCTTGCCATCGCTGAACACCAAAGTTCCCCGAACATGTAACGTGGAGTAGGCATTCAGCACCTTCCCAGATTTTTAACCTTTGTTGACGTCTTCAAGAGTTTAAGTGTTCAATAGAAGTTACTTCTAATGTCCCTTTGGTCCCAAAAAAGATGTGTCAATATGGAGATGGCTTTGTGGAAAATCTAATAAAGGATACCGGCAGTGCTTAATTTATAAAATAATAAGTGCCAGGGCCCAAAGTTTTGATCAGAAGGCTCCGGCTGGCATAACTGAAAGTCTGCTTGTAGAATACAGAGACTGCGGAGTCTTGATTCCACCTCATGCCTCTTTAATCAACAACCATACTATCCCTGCCACTGTATCTCACTCCTGCAGATTCCTGATTTCTATCTTTGACAGAGTTTTCCAGTCTTTCTATTCCTCCTATCCTCCTTGAGTGGTTTCAGTGTCTCGCTCTGGGTAAAAATAAGTGCTGGTCCCCAAAAATGAGTCATGGTGGGCACGCCTGCAACTACTGCCCAAATTGAGCACTGCCTATCTGCCATCTGCATATGATTGAGCTGATACTTGCATCAAATGGAAGAGGAGAGTAAGATGTTGAAAAAGGCAGGATCCCTCTGTGCACCACAGCTGAGCACGGCAATTCAAGACGTAAAGTGGACTGAGCTTAACTTGCAACAACCTGTTTCCTAAAATGGATTGAACCACTCCACTGTTTCCTCATAGGCACTTGACAACGTAGATAGGTGTGTTGATCACCATGTGCACTGGTAGGCAAATCAAAAAGGGAAAATAAGGCGGCACGCTCCCTCATCATTGAAATCAATGGTTTGATTCTAAAAGCTCAGCAGTGCTTGCGTAGACCTGTGATGAGGTTCCAAACACGACTTTGAGATTGAATTGTACATCTAAACTTTTTTAAGTGTGTGCAACCAATATAGACTTTTTTTGGTCCGAGGATGCTATACAAGATGAGGCATAAAATTCAACTTCAACAATAATGTGGTTATTCCAACAATATAAATATTGAAATGTCCATCTTTTTGCTCGATATATTGTAATCACCCTTGGTGTCTTCCACTCCTTGGCAGGGGCATAGGAGAGTTTTGGTCTGTCACCTAACTGGCGTCTTGTGATGCTGATGGCCGGGGGATAGTTAAAGTTCCCTTCTATGGCCACAGGAATACCCCAGGGAGATATCTGATAAGATGAATCCCGGGCAGGCTAAGGTTTCCAGCACTTGCTTGCTTTGGGATCAGGCTAAGTGCTGGTTATGATGATAATGTGTCCTGATCCCCTGGTTTTAGATTGCTGAACATGGCTTTCTTCTGAAATTCCTCTGTTGGATCTCTGCAGTCAATGTTCAGGTACAGCCGGGGGTGGAAGAATCATCCACTACCAAAGGCAAGAAGAAATGTATGCGAATCCATAGTGACTAATGACTTTTCGTTTTTAGGAAAGTAAACATAAAGTTAATGTATTTGCGTTATTTTATGACACAAGGCAATGTCTAGATTGTGGATGTAGCTCCAAGGCATGTAGGCGTTGTCGGACAGAGCTGCTGCTGCTCCTACCTGCTATAGAGAGCTCATCCTCTTCCCTGAGCTTGTCACTTTACAAAGCCAATAACCCATCTCACCAAAAATATTTACTTCTTTCAGAATAATCCTGGTTGAAAGCCAAAAGTCCAGAGATATTCCAACCATCCCTTCCAAACCAGAGCAAGATGAATCCTGGGACACCCCTCGCAGGCAGTGAGGGGGACTGCTAGAGTTTGCTGGCAGGACTTGGCCTCCCAATGCAGAGTCCACGCCACGTCAATCACCGCCGCAGACGTGGCACATGACACTGGGAACAGCCAGTGACTAAACCTTGGTCTTGGCCTGAGCACCCCCTGCCTGGACTACCGTGACAGCGTGATTACTTTGTGTAAAACAACACCACTTTTGAAAAGCTGACCCAGGCAATGGAGCCTTCATAATAAAAAAACACAAATACATGTTTTTTTCTGTAGGCTTGACTATTCCCCTCTCCCCCCACCCACCCCATCTTTTGAGTAAATACATTACTCTGTTTTGACTTATGGAGAAACCATCTTGAAGGAAAATCAAATCCACGGAAATGTTAATAGGGGCTCGGGGTGTTTCAAAGGGTAGATGTATTAACGCCACAGTTTGAAATAAATAAGTGTGGGTTAATTGGTAGTGTTTCATTGTGGCTAGTCATATGGCGAATTAAAAACAAGTAGTTGGTTTAAATTTGAAGGCATGGAGTTATTCTTTTGGACTGTCTCGAGTTGCTATTGAACCCACCATGCCTGGGATCGGAGGTTAAAAGGAATTACAGCTAGACGTGCCAAAAGGTAAGGCCGCCCTCCATGTTGCACGGCATTCTTGGTGTTCACCCGTGTGGAACGCTATAAGGCACAACTCTTCTATTTACATAAATGGAAGATACAAGTTGAAAGCGCAGCATTATGTGTAGAGCAAGAAATAAGCCTCGTCCATAGGAAATTGATCATTGCATAAGGAAGAGCATGAAGTCAGACGTGGTGACTTCTGTCATGCAAAGCCAATGGTTCTCGTTCATGGGCGAACTATTGGCTTTGGCAATCGGGTGGGTGGTTACAGGGAGGGAGGAAAGGTAAGAAACAAGGACGGGGAATAAAAACACAGGGACAGGTGGGCGGGGGAGTGAGTAGGAAACCAGGACGGGAGGGTGGGAGGGAATAAGAAACAGGGAGGAATAACAAACAGCAGGAGGCCTGTAAACAGGAACACCATTGAGCAAGCGGTCTGCGTTAGTTCTGTCGCCCCATTCACTGCACTGCACTGCTGTTATATCAGGCAGTCTCAACCTACAAACGAACCAACTAGTTACCAGCAAATTTGATAAAGGAGCACGTATGCTCCGATGCACATCGACGAAACACGTACACCTAACACTTTAGTAACTCTTAAGTTCGTCAAAGAACAAGACAATTAAGCTACACTAAATTAGATAAAAGAACATATTGCTCTCTATCGGAGAAGGAGACTTGTCACCCACTTCACAAATTTGGGGTTAAACCAACAGATGAACTGCATGCACCTCCCAAAAATGAAGCCAGAAAGAATTTTCGATCGCTTGGGCCCGTATTCCAATCCATCGTTTTTTGCACACCATGCCACCTCAATTTGGACTCAGTCATATGCAAATAAGTCTTGACCCTGCTCTTCATGGGAACAGTCCAGCACTAACTGCCAGGCCAGGTCGTCATTGAACTGGAATAAAAGCAACCCAGGTTCGGGTTCGTCCTTATCAGCCAGGTATAGCTTGATTCCAGAGCAGGCCCGGCTCCAGGAATTTTTATTTGGGTGGGCCATGGGTCCATTTGGGTGGGCCACTGCGGGCTCGATTTGTCGCATATATGTCTAGGCAGGCCTGCTTCAGGGCCTTCCTTTATCTATTCTTAGTCTTACAAGGCCCAGTAAAACGCACTCTTTTCCAAATCTCTTTCTAAATATTATCACTCTCAAAAAGTGTTTTTTCCATGTAATGCTCCTTTTGATGGGAAGAGGAGGTTTCTGAGGTGGGAGTATCAGGCTAGGGACACTCCACGGGCTCCCTCTGTGGGAGCCTTCAGGGAGAATCCCTCTTCATTACTACCTCCACCTGACCACGGACTCTGCAACGCACTCCCATACAGGCTAAATTATCCACTACTCCTCTCCAGTGCACCTCATCTCCCAGATGACCTTGGGCCCCAACCCCATATCAGGCACCATCGGGCTCCAATTTCATTTTTCCCAGTAAAAACGTTAGTAAAATCACCTTCAAACTTAAAACATTAAATATAGTAGTAAATATAATTAGCATGCACTTTAAAGTATGTTCCTCAGTAGCCCTTATAACCCAACAGCTAATTAGATAAACAAAAACAGAAAGGCCGGCTTCAGCGCTGATGCGAAAGTCTTTTTTGGCGCCGCACCAATAACCTCTTTCTCCGTAAATACCTTTACTCCCACCTTCCAACAGTGCCCCTCAATTCTCAATGCCCCCTCTATTGACCTCCGCCTCGGGTTCCCTCACAACCACACGCCACAAGTGCCCCTCATCTCCCCATAGCCCCTCCCCCTAGTGACCTCCTCCTCGGATTTCCTCACTGCCACCCTCCACCAGTGCCCCTCATCTCTCCCTAACTACCCCCTCACCCATGACCTCTTCCTCGGATTCCCTCACTACCACCCTCCACCAGTGCCCCTCATCTCTCCGGAGCCCCTCCCACTACCTCCTCCTCAGATTCCCTCACTGCCACCCTCCATCAGTGCCCCTTATCTTTATGTAGCCCCTCTCTCATATGCATTTCATTTGTTGTATAGCGCTACTCATATCAGTGTAGTGTGTGTCAGTACTTTACACAACGCATACATTATACAGAGACAATGAATCATACAAGTATGTAAATCAGTCCATAGGGAATGTCATATAAGCCAATGAGGATTACAAGGTATATGAATCACATGTCATCCATACTGGTGGGCAGGATATTTTAAGAGGGTTTGGTCTGGGGAAACACAACCATAGGATTTAAAGAGTATTCCATGGGGGTCAGCTTTACTGATAAAAATGTATATCTGCCCAAACATACTCATTTTGGCAACATTAGAATAATGAAAGACTGGGGAAGGTCTAACTATATCACAAAACAAAAAAAGCGAAGTTCTAACTATACCATTAATGTTTGTATGCAACTCTTTGATGACAGTTCATTGGTTACTGTCCTATGTAAGGATTGCAACTTCTGAACTGCAAGTAACAAGGATCTATGTGACAAATGCAGTAACCCACTGAGCTATCCAGGGCTTTAAGTGGGCCGGGTCTCACTGGGTCTGAGCACAGGCAGTTTTTTTAAAGGGGCCTCGAAACGGATCTCTATCGGGCTCGGTTTTGTGCGCTGATCAGAGGTAGTCCGTTTTTTTCCGAACTGCAGTGACAGCAGTCAGCAGTTTGCTGTCACCGCAGTCCGGAAAAAAGTGCCAGGGCACAAAACAGAGCCCGATAGAGACCCGTTTCGAGACAACAGGCACATCGGTGTATGCTGCTCACACTACTCACAAGTGGAAAGTTAAGGCATAACGTCATGCCAGGTGAGCGTTGTAGGGAGAAGGGAAAGGGAAATCCTTTAAAGAGAGTCATTTTCTCTCTGGAGAAGAAAAAAAATGTAGCAACGCATTCTCTTACCTACTCCATGAGTCAAACTTTGTCTCACAGCCTTATGTGATAGCCACGGCAGGGGTCAGGAAAGGTGAATAGAAATAAACAAATTTTACAGAGACCTTTCAATACTGGGCTGATAATCTGTAGCTAACATCTGCTTCAAAACATGGACCCTAAAGACTGCGGTTGTGCCACCGGTGGCTCTTGTTCATGTACTGGGTCGTGCAAGTGTGAACTGCAAATGTACATCCTCGAAAAAAAGCTGCTGTTCCTGTTGCCCTCCCGAAGCAAGCGATAAATGTGGCCAGGGGTGTGTGTGCAAAGGAGGATCGACGGAGAAATGCAGCTGTTGCGCATAATTTGCAGATTGGCTTATTCGGTGCCCATGGAGTTGCTTAACACACAATGAATTGCACTTTTTGACTTATTTTTCTTGTGCAAATGAGCAATCTTAAATTTACATATTATATATTTGTATATAAAGGTTTTGCTAATAAAGTGACCTAAAATACGGAAATAAATAAATAAACTTCATTTCTCCTGCGCTACATAGAAAAAGAAATATCAATGCAGCATGACAGTAGGCAAAAGTTACCAAAGGTTACCCTTGTCAAAGAAAGGATTTGTCGCCTTTCGCCATGCAGAGATAAAGGGGTGAAAAAATAAGCAACGCCTCGTTAACATGTAAATGGTCTTGTAAAGACCTGTGAAGTACTCGGGGGCGGCAGCGATAATCTGTAAAACTGTCTGTGTGTGCGTGTGTGCGCTCGGAGAAGCTGTCTCGGCCCGGGCTGACACACAAGAAGGGGGAGGGTTGAAGCTCTTTTGATCCTAAAGGCATTGCCCGCCTGTCTTCAAGCCCTCACTGTGAGGGCCAAGGATCCTGTTTGGGTGGGCCAGGTTCATGTTTGGGTGGGCCTGGCCCACCCGGCCCACCCGCTAGAACCGGGCCTGTTCCAGAGGCACAGTGAGCACGGGACCCACGTCTAGGCATACCCTTCACAATTCGGACATCAAAAAACAAAGTGATGGATGAAATGCTTAAATGAATCTCAGCCCCAGATAGCTTGGGCCCACATCCCAATCCATTGCTTTTCCCCCACCATGCCACCGGAGTGATTACCAGTGGCTGAGATTTTGCTTACTTATTGAAAATATATATTCACATACAGACAAACACACACACACACACATATTTATATATATATATATATATATATATATATATATATTACCTACTGGCGGTCGCCAGTAGGTATATATAGTTAGGATTTTTTCCCTATGGGATTTCTGAAAATTCTATGCCTAATAACTTTTGCGTTTGTGGACGGAATTGGCTGAAATTTTCAGGAAAATGGCACATTTTGTTTCTGAGCAGCCCTTGAAAATTTGGGGGGGTTTTGTGGAGGGGGGGCCGAGAAAAAAGGGGGGTCCCAAAACGCCTTTTTCCCATGTTAATTTCCATAGGGCGGTTGGACTCACTTTTAGCCCGAACGGCTGAATGGATTTTCACGAAACTTGGCAAAATTGTAGGGACTGTTAGCCCGATGTGCCTTTGCTAGGTCTCAATATATGTGCTCCAGTGGATTTTGAGAAATTAACGTTTGAATCAAGATATATATCTGTAACAGCGCTCCGGGCAGCGATCCGGTTAGCGAACCTTTCGCGTATCGGAACTTTGCGATGCGAAGCTGATTGGCCCTCCGGTGTCTGTCAACATTCTAAACAGTCCGGAGCGGCCGCCATCTTGTCTCTCGGTAGGATCGAGAGACAAGAGGAGGCCAAAACAAAGGGGGAAATTGCCATAAGGGGGCATAGTAGATCCTCGTTGACCCCCTAGGTTTTATGTGGAGGTTTTAAAAGGGCCTAGGAGGGTCCAAAAAAAAAAAATTAAAATTTTTTTTTTTGCGTGGTAAGCGCCAAGTTCGCGAACCGGAAAGCGTTCTGGGCAGCGAACTTTATGGATAAAAGAATGAAAGACTTTTCTAATACTGTATGTTAATTATTTGTTGGTTTTGTTGATTTTTTTTTAATATTTTTATTTTTTCAGCAATTTTTTATTGTTGTGATTGTGTTTCAAAATTTAATAACATTTCTTACATTTAACTACTTTATGAATTACATATAAAAATGATTAAAGACTCAAACAATTTTTTAATATTACATATAATTTTATTTTTCGGATTGTTTTTCGAAATTTACTAGAACGTCTAGCATTTCACTGTCTGATATGTGTTCTTGTTCAGTGAACATAAGTTCAAACATTTGACCGTCATCATAATGAAGTAAATGATCCACTGATTCCACACATTGAACTAATTCATGGTCCCGTGATTGATCCATGAAATCAGAGTCATCATTGTCCTCAATTTCTTTTTCTGTGTTGGTCTCCAGAACAATTTCGAAGGAAACATTCTGCTCACCTTCCATTTTATTGCTGTAATTTGCATAAAAAATAAATATATCAGTAGAGATAGGGCACTGTTGGGTTTAAGTTCAGACAGGCATTTGTGAGTTTATACCAGAGAAGTAATCTATGGGCACTGTATGGTTTCAGGCGTGAAGTAGTACTATTAAAAAGTGCCTGTGAAGAAGCCTAAGTAAATTTATAATTATACCACAGAAACCTAAATCAGTCCATAATTATAATAAAGAAGCCTTTCTCAATGTCTAACTCTTACAGAGGGATAGTATATAACTATCTGAAAAAGTTTACCATATTTACTTATAGTGCACAATATACTTCAGTTTTAAAAATAACAACTTACCTTTAGAAACAAGTTGATGTTATTATTGATATTCTAAATGATATATACAACAACAAGTAGTAGTCAAAATGGCTGTGTTTCCTTCTCTCCCTTTATATATATACAGGTATATAACCAATCAAATGTCAGGTAATAAAAGTAGAAAATGAAAGTAACATTTTCATTGGTTGTCAATTCCAACACTTCAGATGTGTTTTGTGAAGTAATTTACCTCACGGTATTTGGAGAGGTCTACAGGCTAAATGGCTAAATGAAATTTCAATGAAATTTGTGAGAATGGAAGGGATTGTTATGTAGTATGAGCTAATGTATATTTGGTGAGAGTGTCTCTAGTCGTTTTTCTGTAAATTACTTTCCCACCTTTTTTTTGGACCGCTTTCCGGGAAGCGGCCCGGTTAGCGAACCTTAAGCGTCACGGGAATCCACCATTTTGTGTTTCGGTCGCATTAAGATACAAGATGGAGGGCAAATAATGTTTAGAATGGGTAGAAGGGGTCATGGTAGACTTATCTTGACCCCCTAGGTTTTCTGAGCATGGCTGAGGAGGCTTATATGTGCGGAAAAAAAAACTTTTTTTAAAAAAATTCCGCGAGGTTAGCTTTCGGTTAGCGAACCGGGTAGCGCTCCGGGGAGCGAATTTTGTGGAAAATTAGTGAAAAAAGTTAGAGAAAAATAATAATTGTGAGTGATCAGATGTAGGGTAGCTCTGAGAAGAGCTTTTGGGTTTATGGTACATTTAGGTACTTATAAGTAGGTACCAATGCACAGTCTTAAATTCAGAATGAAAATTCTGTTGCCCTCATCTGAGAAGTGAACTCCATCTCCTCTGTAGATATCTTGCATGTAGTAACGCAAGTTATTGTTGTAAAGAGAGCCCATTCCATGGTCTCTCATGTAAGCTGAAACAGATTTGTTTACATGCTTCCTCGCTTTCTCAATTTGTGGACAAAATTGGTTGGACCACCTCCATTTCTGTCTTTGGCATATATTGGAATATACCAAGGCAGTTTGAGGAAAAAGTGCCATTAATTGCTCAAAGGTGTCCTTTAAAAGCATTTCCAGACCTACCCCTGTCAAAGTGCCCAAATCATTACCTCCACAGTGCACTATTAACAGGTCAGGTTTTGGCAAATGCATAAAGGTTTTCACCAATGGTATCAATTGGTGACATTTTAATCCTCTTTGGCCCAACCACTTAATTTCCACATCTTGTAAATTGAGGTTAGGTAAATTTCTGCTCTCAGCATACCTTTGAGCCCAGTGGATGTAACTATGTCCAACAATCCAGACCTTAAACATGGTGGGTGAAGGTTGGGCTGCAGTCAGATGAAGTGTGGTAATGAAAGGGCAGTTGAAACAGTAGGAGTTTCTAAAGAAAAAAAACTGTGGATTTCCAATGCTAATGATTCATTAGCAGTGATTGGTGCATTTCCATTTCTGAAAACAGAAAGTTAGGGTGCATGGATGTGTTCCTTGAAAGATGTAATTTGAATGGTCAAGGAAGAAACATTTAATGAAAGATTGCACTGGATACGCAGGTGCACTGAGAGTTCAGAGTTCAATTGAAACATTGTTGTGTGAATTTGCAAACATGAGAGGTCTTCCAGGAGGTGGTTGCTATGGAAACAAGGCAGACAGGGCAGAGGGGGGAAGGGTTTTGATTTGAAAAAAGTGAGGGAAGAGGAATGATTGGCTAATATGAGAGATATGTGCAATGAATATCTGTATTTCTGTGCTTTCAATAGCTGCAGCCTTTGGAGTGCATCCTTATTCTTCTGCTGAAGACAATTTGGTGTATTTCTGAGACTGTTTTCAAAACTCAAAAAATATTTGCTAAGGTGAGAAAAGATTTATTTAATTTAGATAGAGAATAGTATGATTTAAGGAGAAAATGATGAAAAAAGCTGTGTTTACAAAATGTGGTTTTGTCTCTAGTGATATACTAATAGAATTAGTTTCATAGAGGAATTGTAATTGCATATTTGGTGTAACATTCTGGCATGCAGTAACACAAGATATTGTGATACATGGAGCCCATTTCATGGTCTGTTATGTAAGCTGAAACAGATATGTTGCATTTAAAAACGATTTAAGAAATCAATTACATTTCTGGATATGTACTGCTAGAGCTTCATAGGTTGTTTTGGGCCATATTTATAAGGTATTTGAGTGTCTAAGATGTTATGTTCGCCTTTTAAAATGTAAAGTGTTCCTCATGGGGCAAGTGTCTTGTAAATACGCTCCCACTTGTGCTTGGCAAATTTAGATTTTGATTATGGGAGTTACCTAGCCATATTAATAGTGTCCCAAAAATGGTGCTAGGGAATTGCAGAAAACACTTTCATGTGTCTCAAGGACATTTTTAGTCATTTCTTCATGAATGCAGGTATACAATTGATTTATATGCTGTGTTTAAAAACGAATTTTGAAATGAATTAAATTTCAGGATATGTACTGTTAGAGCTTCATAGGTTGTTTGGGGTCATATTTAGAAGGCATTTTAGTGTCTTTGATGTTATTTTTCCCTTCTTAAATGGAAAGCGTTCCTCATGGGGCCCTGAGCAGTTCTTATCCATGTTATTTAATAGGAAGTGGATAACATGGCTAAGAGCATTTGCTGGAAAATGCATGAATATCGCTGACTTTTCTGCGAAGTTATGTTTACCTTTCAAAATGTAAAGTGTTCCTCATGGGGCAAGTGTCTTGTAAATACGCTCCCACTTGTGCTTGGCAAATTTAGATTTTCATTATGGGAGTTACCTAGCCATGTTAATAGTGTCCCAAAAATGGTGCTAGGGCATTCCAGAAAACACTTTCATGTGTCTCAAGGACATTTTTAGTCATTTCTTCATGAATGCAGGTATACAATTGATTTATATGTTGTGTTTAAAAACGAATTTTGAAATCAATTAAATTTCAGGATATGTACTGTTAGAGCTTCATAGGTTGTTTGGGGTCATATTTAGAAGGCATTTTAGTGTCTTTGATGTTATTTTTCCCTTTTTAAATGGAAAGCGTTCCTCATGGGGCCCTGAGCAGTTCTTAGCCATGTTATTTAATAGGAAGTGGATAACATGGCTAAGAGCATTTGCTGGAAAATGCATGAATATCGCTGATTTTTCTGCTATATTCATGCATTGTGGCCGTTTTTATAAGGTATTTGAGTGTCTAAGATGTTATGTTCGCCTTTTAAAATGTAAAGTGTTCCTCATGGGGCAAGTGTCTTGTAAATACGCTCCCACTTGTGCTTGGCAAATTTAGATTTTGATTATGGGAGTTACCTAGCCATATTAATAGTGTCCCAAAAATGGTGCTAGGGAATTGCAGAAAACACTTTCATGTGTCTCAAGGACATTTTTAGTCATTTCTTCATGAATGCAGGTATACAATTGATTTATATGCTGTGTTTAAAAACGAATTTTGAAATGAATTAAATTTCAGGATATGTACTGTTAGAGCTTCATAGGTTGTCAAACCAATGAAAAGTGTTATTTTTAGGTCACATGACCTAGTCATACATCATTTGGAAACCAAAAGTGAAATGAACCAATGAAAAGTTTGATAAACAAGTCACATGACCTGTTCGGCTTACGTTACGCGGCGCGCGCCGCGTCCCAGATCGCTTCCGGTTCGCGGTCCCGACCACTTCCGGGAGCGCTAACGCGGCGCGTCATTAGACGCATTACGCGATAACGTGATACGTCGCGCTTCCGCGACGCGTCACAGTTCCGCTAACGTAACGTTGACCGGTTCGCGGACTAGATCGCGGCATCGAGATGAGCTAACGGAAAGCTTCCCGGTTCGCGAACTAGAAGCGAAGAAAAAAAAAATTTTAAAAAAAATTATCAATAAACATCTAAATATATTTTGGGATTTAAAGAAGAATACATTTTACAGCTACAGATGTTAGCTTTTAAAAAACCAATGAAATTCACAGAAAAAACCATAGGTTATAGACCATATATAGTTAGAAATTTGCATTTAAAAAACCATTGAAATTCAATGAAAAAACCATAGGTTATAGACCATATATAGTTAGGGATTAGCATTTAAAAAACCTTATTTTATTTGCACAAAACCATTGAAATTCCATATATAGTTAGTTGCACTAACTATATATCGCGGACCCGCAATCCACTGCTAATGATGTCACATATTACATCATTCATGACATGGTCAGTGACATCACTGATGACATCACTGATGACATCTCAAATGACATCACTGATGACATCACTGATGACATCTCAAATGACATCACTGACTTCTCATTTGACATTACTGATTACATCACTGATGATATCATTTATGTGATAATACATCTTCAGACTCTAATATAACCTTAGATACACTCAGTGTAAACAGGCACTCACAGACTGTCACACATCCATGGAGTTACTCACACACCTAGTCAGTCATGCAAAGAATCAATCACACCTCCATTTCCTCAAATATACAGTTATACACACCTTACGTATTCAAACATATACTAACAAATATTTACTCTCTTATACAATCCTTGATACAAGTTCACAATGATTCATACAGCCACTCTCACATTCACTGGCTCTTATGTTCAGTTATTTATATATGTCAACTCTCACATGGACTGTGTTTTACATATGTACTTACTTTGACATGTAGAACTGAGATATCCATTCACTCACCAATATACTCATGCACACAGTCAACTGTCCATACAGCTGTTTCTACATGCACTTTTGAACCCATACACCTAGGGAATCAACTGCTGACACATCTATGCACAGTTATATACCTCCCAGCCACCCACACACATACTCAGTCTCCCATACAAATACTTAGGCAACCATTCAATAACCCATATAGTTACTGATATAGCTACTGATTTAAACATGCAGCAGTTTACAGAAGAACATAAATAATGATTGCCAAATTAAGACACTTTAATCACTAACCCATGCACTCAGTGAGACACATTTAATCATTCTCTCATACAGTCAGTCATGCACCTACTAAATCCTTCATCCAGACACTTATACATCCACTCATTCTTCAATATGTAAGACATATTTTAACTTTACAGAAACATACAGTCACTGGGTGTTGTCATCAGTGATGTCATCAGTGATGTCATCAGTGATGTCATTTGAGATGTCATCAGTGATGTCATCAGTGATGTCACTGACCATGTCATGAATGATGTAATATGTGACATCATTAGCAGTGGATTGCGGGTCCGCGATATATAGTTAGTGCAACTAACTATATATGGAATTTCAATGGTTTTGTGCAAATAAAATAAGGTTTTTTAAATGCTAATCCCTAACTATATATGGTCTATAACCTATGGTTTTTTCATTGAATATATATATATATATATCCAACAATCCTGTCAAATCAGCCGCCACGTATTCACTCACGCGCTGCCGCCAGCAAACAGGACACGGACCCAATATCGGTGCTTCAATTATTTATTCCCCAAAAGGTCAAAGACGCGTTTCGCGGCTTGACGCCGCTTGTTCACTCGACAAATGTTGTGCATTTGGGAAACATTTTTAAAGTAGCAGTGCATAATTAAAGTGTGTCACGTGAGTAACATTCTCAATCGCAATGGAAAAAACACACTCGCGTAGTTCCTTCACAATATTGTGTGCAAAACTTTACATAGTTTCTGTGCAAAATCGCAATAAATAAATAAATATATATATATATTCTCTTTACAGTGTAAAATCGTATTCTACTTCAGTACTGACCACATGTGATAAATCAGGGTTCTTAAAATCATATGCATTTACATATGAGTAAAGGTTGTCCATTTTTGACCTAGATGTGTATATATATGAAGTACAATGTATGATATAGAAATGGATTATTTTTAAACTATGTATATATATGAAATTTATTTATTTATACGCAAATTTTAGAGATAATTTATGCTTTATGTATGTATTTATATGCATCAGAACCCGTAGGGCACTATGCCCTTTATTTTTTGTTGGTCCAACGAAGTATGTTTTCACTGTTTACTAAAAAGGTGTGAACTGCACAGCTGCACTTAATTAGGCACTAGCACTTTAAATTTCCTCGTTTGTGTCCATGGCACGCTATGTGATCAAGCCTCTTTCGAGGTGAAACGCGTCATGGTGGATTGCAGGCTGTAACTCTTGGCACAGAATAAAATGCACTGAAGAAACTGCACTTACTTTGTGGTCTCGCTCCTTTCGTTGTTCTGCGGGGAAAGCAGATGCTGAGAACGACGACCTTTTGGAGATTGTGGTAACTGGAAGCTTCCTGGTTGCGAGCGAGATCCCTCTTCATTTTGGGCGGTGACACGGCAGGAAGCAGTGGTTCCGTGAACCGGAACCGTTTTTCGTACTCCGGTAGGAGGAAGCCGTGTATGCCCCTGCGAGACAGCACACGCTTGCCGGGGAAGAAGGGAGCCATCTACACCGAAGAAGGACCGAGGTGTTCGGCAACCCATTCCGGGTAAGGCAGCGTTCGACAATCGCAGGGAAGAGTGTGCCGGGCGGGGCGCGCAGTATTTCTTAACAGCGCTCCTCGTCAAGTTTGTTTCTTCAGATAAGAGCCTAATAATAATCAGCCACACAACGCAATGTCCGCCGCCGTGTTACGACACAGAGAGCAGGCTGCGGAGTCAGTTTTCGAGACCCCGGCGGGGGGAGACTCAGCTACGCCCATACAGCAACCGAACGGGGGAAACACGAACCCGACGGTTAAAGACACTTTCCGCAAACTTGAGAAGCTCTCTAAGAAGGAGCAGGCTAAGTGGTGGGAGAACAAATCCCTCACAAGATACCTGGAGGTGGGGCGGGTCCCTAGGGTTCTCCGTATCACACTGGCCCCTAGTTACGACAACCCGGACCCACATATGCTGGAAGAATGGGCAGCGGCCAACTTAGAGTCCTCTGCAAGATTGATGAGGATTCTTGTAAAGTACGCGGAAAGTGATAGATTGAAACTTCAAACTGAAATTGAGCAGCTGGAGGTGGAGCTGTCAAAAGTTGAGATTAATGACGAAATTAAAAAAATGAGGGAAGACATGGAGAGTCGCCTGGCTAAGGAGGAGGACATCATCAAAAAGCGTAAAGCTTTTAAGTTTGAGAGAGACAGACTTGATTATTTGAATGGGCATATCTTTACATTTGCTCGTAGGTTTGATGGAATTAAAGCCCGGATTGGTAACACTGGACGAAAAGCACGAGAAACTACGTCCGTATCTATTTCCTCCACAGACCTTAGTTCAGCTGCAGAAAGCGAGGCAGAGGAAGGCCCTTCCACAAAACAGGGGTTGGGGTTTACAAAACTTACTCCGGCACAGGAGGTGAGCTGCCTGTGCGAGAACCGAAGAGACACTCTGCGCTCAAGCTCACAATCGAAGGCCCCACCAGGAAACAAAGGGCAAACAGGAAACGGGCTGAACGCAGGAAATGCAGCAAAAACAGGAGGAGAAAGGAAAACAAACAGGGGCAGATGGAACAAGAAACGAGGACAGACCTCTGCGCCCCCTCAGTGATCAACCTTACTGATACCGCCCTAACAACAAAAGAAACTGCCATCCTATCTCTGGGACTCTCATACTGCCCCCCTAGGGACTTTAACTACGCTGACACACGGATGGATGTTTTTAGATATGTTAGGAAGCTGAAGCTGAACAAATTCCATCGCCTACACCCATATAAAAAATCTAAAGTCATAGCGCCAACAAGCCCCTCACTACTGACTGCGGGTGAGGGAGCAGCAATGCAAGAAATATGGGAGTTGCAATGTGAAAGCACAGACATGCCTTTGGGTACTGACGAAGCCACTGGAAGGGGAGTCAGTACTACCCCATTCAAACCGAAGTCCACCTTCCTCCCTATATCGACTCATGACAACTTGGATGTATATCACGAACTCATCATTGGAGATTTGAAAAAACTATACATTGCTTCAAATAAAAAAGAAAAAGTCATCGATAGACAAAATCAATGCTATTATAACCTGGTCAAAAAATTGAAAGCTGATGATAAAATCATTGTTAAGCCGGCCGACAAAGGAGGCAATATTGTCCTTTGGAAACGTGAGGAATACATCAAAGAGGCTGAGCAACAACTGGGCGATACAGACTGTTACAAAAAGAGTAATTTGCCCACCATCAGAGCAGCTTGGAGTGACCAGAATTCAAAACTAATGGCATGGCGAAGCAGTGGACTAATCTCATTTGATGAGTACAAATACTTGAAAAAGGATCATCCAGTCATCCCCAGCTTCTATCTCTTGCCCAAGGTGCACAAGGATGCCCGGGTGCCCCCTGGAAGGCCAATAATATCGGCCATAGATAGCTCCACGGAAAATATTTCCCGCTATATTGACTACTTCCTACAAGAATGGGTAAAGAGTTTGGGTTCCTATGTCAGAGACACCACTGACTTTTTATGCAAGTTGGCCTCAATTACCTGGGATGACGAACTGCTGCTTATTACCATGGATGTTACCTCACTGTATACATCAATTCAACACTGCGATGGTATGAAAGCAGTTGAACATTACCTCAACAAACGCCCCATTGAATGCTTACAGCATAACAAAATGATTGTTGGTATGTTGAAAATATGTTTGGAACAGAATTTCTTCACTTTCAATAATCAAATATACCAGCAACTAAGAGGGGTGGCTATGGGGGCCTGCTTCTCCCCCAGTTTCGCTTGTCTACATATGGGGCTGTGGGAGGAGCGGGTCCTTATGGAAGAACACAAGGAAACAATGTTGAATAAGGTTATGCTTTACCTAAGGTATATTGATGATCTATTTATGATCTGGAGGGGGCGCCTGAAGAGGCAACAGAATTTGTAAAAGAACTTAACATGAACAATCTAAACCTCCAATTTACATCCCACATTGATAAAGAAAAAGTCACCTTCTTAGATGTGGAGGTTTATATCAGGGACAACACTCTGCAGACCAAATCGCACAGGAAACTTACTGCTGGCAACACAGTTCTACACGCTAGTAGCCAGCATCCCCAGCACCTTATCCGCAGCATCCCCTACGGGGAGATGCTAAGATTGCAGAGAATCTGTAGCTCCGACTTGGAATGTGACCTAGCACAACAAGCCAGTAAAGCCAGGTTTTTACAAAGGGGTTATAGTAGTACTCTAATAGATGGAGCAATTAGACGTACTAAAAAAACAACAAGGGAGGAAGCCCTAGTCCCCAGGGTCAGATCCAATGCAGAGAGCTGTAACAATGAGCTAATTCAATCGAGAGCCATAGTTACTTATAGTAACCAACATTCCCAGATCAGAAAAATTCTTAACAAAAACTGGAATCTGGTCAAGGGTGACCCAGTAATAGGCAACCTGGTACCAGACAGACCCAGTCTCACTTTCCGTAAATCCCCCAGTTTAGCCAGTGCATTAGTCAGCAACACACTAGAACCCACTAAATCCTGGATGGATCACATTACTGGTTTCAAGAAGTGCCTAACGTGTAAAGCCTGTCGCCACGGGATTAACAAAACTCAGGTCCCACGCCCCTTTTCAGATAAACCCTTTGTGATTAACAAAAGACTCACCTGCAAGACAGAATACGTTGTCTATGTCTTGCAATGCCCTTGTGGATTACAATCTGTGGGGAGTACACGCCCACCTGCCCACAAGCGCATTTTACAACACCTCAGGGCAATTTCGGGAAAGGATCAAGCATACCCGGTGGCCAGACACTTCGAAACAGTACACAATAGTGACCCCAGTGGCCTCCAGTACTTTCTTGTTGACTCAGTTTTGCCTCTGAAAAGAGGGGGTAACCGGGACGCAAAACTGCGCCTCTTGGAAACCAGACTTATTCTTGAGTTCAACACGAAGAACCCGGGAGGTTTAAATATTAGCGAGGATCTTTACACCTGTCTTTAATTACTGTTTTCCTGCTGACAAGTATTTTCAATGTATTTCAATCATGTATCTGAATTATTTGTGGGTCTCTGAATAACTCCCCCTTAACGGTTCGCGATCTGTTCTTATCTGACTCTGCTACCTACTGTTAACTGTAGCATGTTTTTAAATACTAGTATGAGCACTTTTCACTTTACAACAGATTTTGATCTGCAGTAACCCTAAGAGGATAATTTAATAGTGCATTACTATATTGGATTTATGAGATTGTGTAGTTCGTGGTAATGCCCACTTGGGCGTGATTCTCTTTACAGTGTAAAATCGTATTCTACTTCAGTACTGACCACATGTGATAAATCAGGGTTCTTAAAATCATATGCATTTACATATGAGTAAAGGTTGTCCATTTTTGACCTAGATGTGTATATATATGAAGTACAATGTATGATATAGAAATGGATTATTTTTAAACTATGTATATATATGAAATTTATTTATTTATACGCACATTTTAGAGATAATTTATGCTTCATGTATGTATTTATATGCATCAGAACCCGTAGGGCACTATGCCCTTTATTTTTTGTTGGTCCAACGAAGTATGTTTTCACTGTTTACTAAAAAGGTGTGAACTGCACAGCTGGACTTAATTAGGCACTAGCACTTTAAATTTCCTCGTTTGTGTCCATGGCACGCTATGTGATCAAGCCTCTTTCGAGGTGAAACGCGTCATGGTGGATTGCAGGCTGTAACTCTTGGCACAGAATAAAATGCACTGAAGAAACTGCACTTACTTTGTGGTCTCGCTCCTTTCGTTGTTCTGCGGGGAAAGCAGATGCTGAGAACGACGACCTTTTGGAGATTGTGGTAACTGGAAGCTTCCTGGTTGCGAGCGAGATCCCTCTTCATTTTGGGCGGTGACACAGCAGGAAGCAGTGGTTCCGTGAACCGGAACCGTTTTTCGTACTCCGGTAGGAGGAAGCCGTGTATGCCCCTGCGAGACAGCACACGCTTGCCGGGGAAGAAGGGAGCCATCTACACCGAAGAAGGACCGAGGTGTTCGGCAACCCATTCCGGGTAAGGCAGCGTTCGACAATCGCAGGGAAGAGTGTGCCGGGCGGGGCGCGCAGTATTTCTTAACAGCGCTCCTCGTCAAGTTTGTTTCTTCAGATAAGAGCCTAATAATAATCAGCCACACAACGCAATGTCCGCCGCCGTGTTACGACACAGAGAGCAGGCTGCGGAGTCAGTTTTCGAGACCCCGGCGGGGGGAGACTCAGCTACGCCCATACAGCAACCGAACGGGGGAAACACGAACCCGACGGTTAAAGACACTTTCCGCAAACTTGAGAAGATCTCTAAGAAGGAGCAGGCTAAGTGGTGGGAGAACAAATCCCTCACAAGATACCTGGAGGTGGGGCGGGTCCCTAGGGGTCTCCGTATCACACTGGCCCCTAGTTACGATAACCCGGACCCACATATGCTGGAAGAATGGGCAGCGGCCAACTTAAAGTCCTCGGCAGGATTGATGAGGATTCTTGTAAAGTACGCGGAAAGTGATAGATTGAAACTTCAAACTGAAATTGAGCAGCTGGAGGTGGAGCTGTCGAAAGTTGAGATTAATGACGAAATTAAAAAACATGAGGGAAGACATGGAGAGTCGCCTGGCTAAGGAGGAGGACATCATCAAAAAGCGTAAAGCTTTTAAGTTTGAGAGAGACAGACTTGATTATTTGAATGGGCATATCTTTACATTTGCTCGTAGGTTTGATGCAATTAAAGCCCGGATTGGTAACACTGGACGAAAAGCACGAGAAACTACGTCCGTATCTATTTCCTCCACAGACCTTAGTTCAGCTGCAGAAAGCGAGGCAGAGGAAGGCCCTTCCACAAAACAGGGGTTGGGGTTTACAAAACTTACTCCGGCACAGGAGGTGAGCTGCCTGTGCGAGAACCGAAGAGACACTCTGCGCTCAAGCTCACAGTCGAAGGCCCCACCAGGAAACAAAGGGCAAACAGGAAACGGGCTGAACGCAGGAAATGCAGCAAAAACAGGAGGAGAAAGGAAAACAAACAGGGGCAGATGGAACAAGAAACGAGGACAGACCTCTGCGCCCCCTCAGTGATCAACCTTACTGATACAGCCCTAACAACAAAAGAAACTGCCATCCTATCTCTGGGACTCTCATACTGCCCCCCTAGGGACTTTAACTACGCTGACACATGGATGGATGTTTTTAGATATGTTAGGAAGCTGAAGCTGAACAAATTCCATCGCCTACACCCATATAAAAAATCTAAAGTCATAGCGCCAACAAGCCCCTCACTACTGACTGCGGGTGAGGGAGCAGCAATGCAAGAAATATGGGAGTTGCAATGTGAAAGCACAGACATGCCTTTGGGTACTGACGAAGCCACTGGAAGGGGAGTCAGTACTACCCCATTCAAACCGAAGTCCACCTTCCTCCCTATATCGACTCATGACAACTTGGATGTATATCACGAACTCATCATTGGAGATTTGAAAAAACTATACATTGCTTCAAATAAAAAAGAAAAAGTCATCGATAGACAAAATCAATGCTATTATAACCTGGTCAAAAAATTGAAAGCTGATGATAAAATCATTGTTAAGCCAGCCGACAAAGGAGGCAATATTGTCCTTTGGAAACGTGAGGAATACATCAAAGAGGCTGAGCAACAACTGGGCGATACGGACTGTTACAAAAAGAGTAATTTGCCCACCATCAGAGCAGCTTGGAGTGACCAGAATTCAAAACTAATGGCATGGCGAAGCAGTGGACTAATCTCATTTGATGAGTACAAATACTTGAAAAAGGATCATCCAGTCATCCCCAGCTTCTATCTCTTGCCCAAGGTGCACAAGGATGACCGTGTGCCCCCTGGAAGGCCAATAATATCGGCCATAGATAGCTCCACGGAAAATATTTCCCGCTATATTGACTACTTCCTACAAGAATGGGTAAAGAGTTTGGGTTCTTATGTCAGAGACACCACTGACTTTTTATGCAAGTTGGCCTCAATTACCTGGGATGACGAACTGCTGCTTATTACCATGGATGTTACCTCACTGTATACATCAATTCGACACTGCGATGGTATGAAAGCAGTTGAACATTACCTCAACAAACGCCCCATTGAATGCTTACAGCATAACAAAATGATTGTTGGTATGTTGAAAATATATTTGGAACAGAATTTCTTCACTTTCAATAATCAAATATACCAGCAACTAAGAGGGGTGGCTATGGGGGCCTGCTTCTCCCCCAGTTTCGCTTGTCTACATATGGGGCTGTGGGAGGAGCGGGTCCTTATGGAAGAACACAAGGAAACAATGTTGAATAAGGTTATGCTTTACCTAAGGTATATTGATGATCTATTTATGATCTGGAGGGGGTCGCCTGAAGAGGCAACAGAATTTGTAAAAGAACTTAACATGAACAATCTAAACCTCCAATTTACATCCCACATTGATAAAGAAAAAGTCACCTTCTTAGATGTGGAGGTTTATATCAGGGACAACACTCTGCAGACCAAATCGCACAGGAAACTTACTGTTGGCAACACAGTTCTACACGCTAGTAGCCAGCATCCCCAGCACCTTATCCGCAGCATCCCCTACGGGGAGATGCTAAGATTGCAGAGAATCTGTAGCTCCGACTTGGAATGTGACCTAGCACAACAAGCCAGTAAAGCCAGGTTTTTACAAAGGGGTTATAGTAGTACTCTAATAGATGGAGCAATTAGACGTACTAAAAAAACAACAAGGGAGGAAGCCCTAGTGCCCAGGGTCAGATCCAATGCAGAGAGCTGTAACAATGAGCTAATTCAATCGAGAGCCATAGTTACTTATAGTAACCAACATTCCCAGATCAGAAAAATTCTTAACAAAAACTGGAATCTGGTCAAGGGTGACCCAGTAATAGGCAACCTGGTACCAGACAGACCCAGTCTCACTTTCCGTAAATCCCCCAGTTTAGCCAGTGCATTAGTCAGCAACACACTAGAACCCACTAAATCCTGGATGGATCACATTACTGGTTTCAAGAAGTGCCTAACGTGTAAAGCCTGTCGCCACGGGATTAACAAAACTCAGGTCCCACGCCCCTTTTCAGATAAACCCTTTGTGATTAACAAAAGACTCACCTGCAAGACAGAATACGTTGTCTATGTCTTGCAATGCCCTTGTGGATTACAATCTGTGGGGAGTACACGCCCACCTGCCCACAAGCGCATTTTACAACACCTCAGGGCAATTTCGGGAAAGGATCAAGCATACCCGGTGGCCAGACACTTCGAAACAGTACACAATAGTGACCCCAGTGGCCTCCAGTACTTTCTTGTTGACTCAGTTTTGCCTCTGAAAAGAGGGGGTAACCGGGACGCAAAACTGCGCCTCTTGGAAACCAGACTTATTCTTGAGTTCAACACGAAGAACCCGGGAGGTTTAAATATTAGCGAGGATCTTTACACCTGTCTTTAATTACTGTTTTCCTGCTGACAAGTATTTTCAATGTATTTCAATCATGTATCTGAATTATTTGTGGGTCTCTGAATAACTCCCCCTTAACGGTTCGCGATCTGTTCTTATCTGACTCTGCTACCTACTGTTAACTGTAGCATGTTTTTAAATACTAGTATGAGCACTTTTCACTTTACAACAGATTTTGATCTGCAGTAACCCTAAGAGGATAATTTAATAGTGCATTACTATATTGGATTTATGAGATTGTGTAGTTCGTGGTAATGCCCACTTGGGCGTGATTCTCTTTACAGTGTAAAATCGTATTCTACTTCAGTACTGACCACATGTGATAAATCAGGGTTCTTAAAATCATATGCATTTACATATGAGTAAAGGTTGTCCATTTTTGACCTAGATGTGTATATATATGAAGTACAATGTATGATATAGAAATTGATTATTTTTAAACTATGTATATATATGAAATTTATTTATTTATACGCACATTTTAGAGATAATTTATGCTTCATGTATGTATTTATATGCATCAGAACCCGTAGGGCACTATGCCCTTTATTTTTTGTTGGTCCAACGAAGTATGTTTTCACTGTTTACTAAAAAGGTGTGAACTGCACAGCTGGACTTAATTAGGCACTAGCACTTTAAATTTCCTCGTTTGTGTCCATGGCACGCTATGTGATCAAGCCTCTTTCGAGGTGAAACGCGTCATGGTGGATTGCAGGCTGTAACTCTTGGCACAGAATAAAATGCACTGAAGAAACTGCACTTACTTTGTGGTCTCGCTCCTTTCGTTGTTCTGCGGGGAAAGCAGATGCTGAGAACGACGACCTTTTGGAGATTGTGGTAACTGGAAGCTTCCTGGTTGCGAGCGAGATCCCTCTTCATTTTGGGCGGTGACACGGCAGGAAGCAGTGGTTCCGTGAACCGGAACCGTTTTTCGTACTCCGGTAGGAGGAAGCCGTGTATGCCCCTGCGAGACAGCACACGCTTGCCGGGGAAGAAGGGAGCCATCTACACCGAAGAAGGACCGAGGTGTTCGGCAACCCATTCCGGGTAAGGCAGCGTTCGACAATCGCAGGGAAGAGTGTGCCGGGCGGGGCGCGCAGTATTTCTTAACAGCGCTCCTCGTCAAGTTTGTTTCTTCAGATAAGAGCCTAATAATAATCAGCCACACAACGCAATGTCCGCCGCCGTGTTACGACACAGAGAGCAGGCTGCGGAGTCAGTTTTCGAGACCCCGGCGGGGGGAGACTCAGCTACGCCCATACAGCAACCGAACGGGGGAAACACGAACCCGACGGTTAAAGACACTTTCCGCAAACTTGAGAAGCTCTCTAAGAAGGAGCAGGCTAAGTGGTGGGAGAACAAATCCCTCACAAGATACCTGGAGGTGGGGCGGGTCCCTAGGGGTCTCCGTATCACACTGGCCCCTAGTTACGATAACCCGGACCCACATATGCTGGAAGAATGGGCAGCGGCCAACTTAGAGTCCTCGGCAAGATTGATGAGGATTCTTGTAAAGTACGCGGAAAGTGACAGATTGAAACTTCAAACTGAAATTGAGCAGCTGGAGGTGGAGCTGTCAAAAGTTGAGATTAATGACGAAATTAAAAAAATGAGGGAAGACATGGAGAGTCGCCTGGCTAAGGAGGAGGACATCATCAAAAAGCGTAAAGCTTTTAAGTTTGAGAGAGACAGACTTGATTATTTGAATGGGCATATCTTTACATTTGCTCGTAGGTTTGATGGAATTAAAGCCCGGATTGGTAACACTGGACGAAAAGCACGAGAAACTACGTCCGTATCTATTTCCTCCACAGACCTTAGTTCAGCTGCAGAAAGCGAGGCAGAGGAAGGCCCTTCCACAAAACAGGGGTTGGGGTTTACAAAACTTACTCCGGCACAGGAGGTGAGCTGCCTGTGCGAGAACCGAAGAGACACTCTGCGCTCAAGCTCACAATCGAAGGCCCCACCAGGAAACAAAGGGCAAACAGGAAACGGGCTGAACGCAGGAAATGCAGCAAAAACAGGAGGAGAAAGGAAAACAAACAGGGGCAGATGGAACAAGAAACGAGGACAGACCTCTGCGCCCCCTCAGTGATCAACCTTACTGATACAGCCCTAACAACAAAAGAAACTGCCATCCTATCTCTGGGACTCTCATACTGCCCCCCTAGGGACTTTAACTACGCTGACACACGGATGGATGTTTTTAGATATGTTAGGAAGCTGAAGCTGAACAAATTCCATCGCCTACACCCATATAAAAAATCTAAAGTCATAGCGCCAACAAGCCCCTCACTACTGACTGCGGGTGAGGGAGCAGCAATGCAAGAAATATGGGAGTTGCAATGTGAAAGCACAGACATGCCTTTGGGTACTGACGAAGCCACTGGAAGGGGAGTCAGTACTACCCCATTCAAACCGAAGTCCACCTTCCTCCCTATATCGACTCATGACAACTTGGATGTATATCACAAACTCATCATTGGAGATTTGAAAAAACTATACATTGCTTCAAATAAAAAAGAAAAAGTCATCGATAGACAAAATCAATGCTATTATAACCTGGTCAAATAATTGAAAGCTGATGATAAAATCATTGTTAAGCCGGCCGACAAAGGAGGCAATATTGTCCTTTGGAAACGTGAGGAATACATCAAAGAGGCTGAGCAACAACTGGGCGATACGGACTGTTACAAAAAGAGTAATTTGCCCACCATCAGAGCAGCTTGGAGTGACCAGAATTCAAAACTAATGGCATGGCGAAGCAGTGGACTAATCTCATTTGATGAGTACAAATACTTGAAAAAGGATCATCCAGTCATCCCCAGCTTCTATCTCTTGCCCAAGGTGCACAAGGATGACCGTGTGCCCCCTGGAAGGCCAATAATATCGGCCATAGATAGCTCCACGGAAAATATTTCCCGCTATATTGACTACTTCCTACAAGAATGGGTAAAGAGTTTGGGTTCTTATGTCAGAGACACCACTGACTTTTTATGCAAGTTGGCCTCAATTACCTGGGATGACGAACTGCTGCTTATTACCATGGATGTTACCTCACTGTATACATCAATTCGACACTGCGATGGTATGAAAGCAGTTGAACATTACCTCAACAAACGCCCCATTGAATGCTTACAGCATAACAAAATGATTGTTGGTATGTTGAAAATATGTTTGGAACAGAATTTCTTCACTTTCAATAATCAAATATACCAGCAACTAAGAGGGGTGGCTATGGGGGCCTGCTTCTCCCCCAGTTTCGCTTGTCTACATATGGGGCTGTGGGAGGAGCGGGTCCTTATGGAAGAACACAAGGAAACAATGTTGAATAAGGTAATGCTTTACCTAAGGTATATTGATGATCTATTTATGATCTGGAGGGGGTCGCCTGAAGAGGCAACAGAATTTGTAAAAGAACTTAACATGAACAATCTAAACCTCCAATTTACATCCCACATTGATAAAGAAAAAGTCACCTTCTTAGATGTGGAGGTTTATATCAGGGACAACACTCTGCAGACCAAATCGCACAGGAAACTTACTGCTGGCAACACAGTTCTACACGCTAGTAGCCAGCATCCCCAGCACCTTATCCGCAGCATCCCCTACGGGGAGATGCTAAGATTGCAGAGAATCTGTAGCTCCGACTTGGAATGTGACCTAGCACAACAAGCCAGTAAAGCCAGGTTTTTACAAAGGGGTTATAGTAGTACTCTAATAGATGGAGCAATTAGACGTACTAAAAAAACAACAAGGGAGGAAGCCCTAGTGCCCAGGGTCAGATCCAATGCAGAGTGCTGTAACAATGAGCTAATTCAATCGAGAGCCATAGTTACTTATAGTAACCAACATTCCCAGATCAGAAAAATTCTTAACAAAAACTGGAATCTGGTCAAGGGTGACCCAGTAATAGGCAACCTGGTACCAGACAGACCCAGTCTCACTTTCCGTAAATCCCCCAGTTTAGCCAGTGCATTAGTCAGCAACACACTAGAACCCACTAAATCCTGGATGGATCACATTACTGGTTTCAAGAAGTGCCTAACGTGTAAAGCCTGTCGCCACGGGATTAACAAAACTCAGGTCCCACGCCCCTTTTCAGATAAACCCTTTGTGATTAACAAAAGACTCACCTGCAAGACAGAATACGTTGTCTATGTCTTGCAATGCCCTTGTGGATTACAATATGTGGGGAGTACACGCCCACCTGCCCACAAGCGCATTTTACAACACCTCAGGGCAATTTCGGGAAAGGATCAAGCATACCCGGTGGCCAGACACTTCGAAACAGTACACAATAGTGACCCCAGTGGCCTCCAGTACTTTCTTGTTGACTCAGTTTTGCCTCTGAAAAGAGGGGGTAACCGGGACGCAAAACTGCGCCTCTTGGAAACCAGACTTATTCTTGAGTTCAACACGAAGAACCCGGGAGGTTTAAATATTAGCGAGGATCTTTACACCTGTCTTTAATTACTGTTTTCCTGCTGACAAGTATTTTCAATGTATTTCAATCATGTATCTGAATTATTTGTGGGTCTCTGAATAACTCCCCCTTAACGGTTCGCGATCTGTTCTTATCTGACTCTGCTACCTACTGTTAACTGTAGCATGTTTTTAAATACTAGTATGAGCACTTTTCACTTTACAACAGATTTTGATCTGCAGTAACCCTAAGAGGATAATTTAATAGTGCATTACTATATTGGATTTATGAGATTGTGTAGTTCGTGGTAATGCCCACTTGGGCGTGATTCTCTTTACAGTGTAAAATCGTATTCTACTTCAGTACTGACCACATGTGATAAATCAGGGTTCTTAAAATCATATGCATTTACATATGAGTAAAGGTTGTCCATTTTTGACCTAGATGTGTATATATATATGAAGTACAATGTATGATATAGAAATGGATTATTTTTAAACTATGTATATATATGAAATTTATTTATTTATACGCAAATTTTAGAGATAATGTATGCTTCATGTATGTATTTATATGCATCAGAACCCGTAGGGCACTATGCCCTTTATTTTTTGTTGGTCCAACGAAGTATGTTTTCACTGTTTACTAAAAAAGTGTGAACTGCACAGCTGCACTTAAATAGGCACTAGCACTTTAAATTTCCTCGTTTGTGTCCATGGCACGCTATGTGATCAAGCCTCTTTCGAGGTGAAACGCGTCATGGTGGATTGCAGGCTGTAACTCTTGGCACAGAATAAAATGCACTGAAGAAACTGCACTTACTTTGTGGTCTCGCTCCTTTCGTTGTTCTGCGGAGAAAGCAGATGCTGAGAACGACGACCTTTTGGAGATATATATATATATATATATAAGTAAAATGCTGTTTAGCATTTGACCACAAATATGTTATGCCTTTTGCCTAGAATGAATCCGTTTTGGAATTACTCTACTTCCAAACCAAAGTCAATATTTCATTCAGTGAAACACTAAGTTCTAGCATATCATGAATGCCTAATATTTTCAAAACACTCTATTTTGTGCATTTACCAAAATGTAATCTGACATGTCCTTTGAATCTCTATACATGCATGATCCTCCAAGTTTGGCTCTGCCTATATTTATACTTAAATAGTAAAACGCGGATTTAAATAATGGCATATTAGGTTGGGTCATAGTCATTTTGCACATATGGATAAGTTAGTAAAATACATAAACACCTTTTTTTATTGTGAGTTTAAAACTCATTGCTTTGAGATGGTCTATAAAAGTGCCTAAACTGCTGGTGATAAATTAAAAATTAATAGTTAAAACCACTATATTTCATTTGTAAATTCTTACGAACCTATTGTGCAATCAAGCTTTCTGTATATTGTTGCCTGTTTTGATTTGTTCAATTTTTCATGCATCACATTCACATCATGTGATTTTGTATGAATCCATAGTTTGATTCACATTGCATATTCTTTAAAGTTGCTTCTCAAGTGACCACTCAGAGTCAATTTCACAATCCAATTAAATTAATCAGAGAATAGTCCAGTGATGACAGGATTTCATGATAATCTATTGTCTTAGCTTCTTAATTTACCTTCAAATTTTGTTTACTATATACATTATTGACATTGATATTTTATTTCTCATTCAAGTATATCCATGTCTCAAATAAATACTGTACACAAAATAGAAATAGTAAAAAGAATCCTTAATATCTTGATATTAAATTTCATTCTATTTACAAGGTACCTATTTTATATAAATAAAGCTGATGTTTTAGACAAAATTTCTTGTTTTTCTCCATTCATCTCTCTGGGACATACAAGTATGATTGTGTTAGTGACTGTTGGCTCATACTTATTCTAAGCAAGTGTACATATCCTCAGTTATATTCAACCCTGTGGGTGTTTAGAATACAGTAATAAAATATATCTGGTCTTCAACTTGCGTAATTTACTTTCTCTATCTCCTCCGCGTCTATTTGGAGAAATTGCATCGATCAAATAATAGTACAACCCTTTCTTATTAGATCCATGGCGTTCCTTTAAATGTCTTGCCACCGGATAGGTGTTGTCCATATTGGTAATTGCGCGGAGGTGTTGGAGTATTCTAACATTTGCTTGTAACTTTGTACTGCCCACATATATGAGCCCACACGGGCAGGTTAAAACGTACACTGTGTACTCAGTCTTACATGTTAACATTTTCGTTATTTTGTAAGGTTTAGGGCTAAAGGGGCTAAAATAGGTCGTGGTGTTGGTCCCGTGGGTACAGGCCTTACAGGTTTTGCATTTTCTGAACCCTTTCAAGTTCTGGTACCACACAGGATTAGATATAATTTCTGGAGTGGGGGCTGACGCTGGTGTCGTATGCCGACGACACCCAGTTGGTCATCACCCTCACGGAAAGCCCCTCCATCGCGGCCTCCAGGTTCAGAAATGGCCTGGCAGCAGTGGCACAATGGATGACGGATAACTACCTACAACTGAACACGGGAAAAACGGAAGTGCTACTCCTTGGCAAAAACACCAGCCTTTGGAATGAGCACTGGTGGCCGTCATCCCTTGGCTCCATCCCACTCCCTAAGTCCCTTGTAAAAAATCTAGGAGTTTGGATGGACGCCTCACTCAGCTTCCAGACTCACACCAAGAAGGTGGCCGCCGCCTGTATAGGTCTATTGAGAAGTCTCAGCTCTATACTTGGCTTTTTCGACCCGAAGGTCCGCCAGCTGATCGTCCAAGCGACTATCCTTTCTCGTTTGGACTACGCAAATGTCCTCCTCCTAGGCGCAAACAAAGCAGAAATTGCTAGACTCCAACGCGTGCAAAATGCGGCGGCAAGAGTTTTGGTCGGCCTTCCCCGCAGGTGCTCAGCCAGAGCTACAAAACACACAACAGAGCAGACAAGGTCTGGAGAAAGTGTGTAGCTGTAATGGTGAATATGCACCTGTGGATGCGTGTGCGAACATGTGCCGTTGAAACCATTGGCTAGAAAACGTCCCATCAGACCACCCATATGGTGGAATTTGCGTCAGGTGGGATGTTCACTGATCACTCCATGTCACAACCGACCATATAGTGCCGATGCAAAACTGGATTTCAGAAATCTAGCCATGATATCCATTATGAAGTGGTATTTGCTAAAGTGCAGTGCTCAAGTGACAGTGATGAAAAATGAAATTAAAATTGACTACGCAGGCGCTGTATTACATTCAAAGCGCAATCTGTGTGTCAAAGGATAAAACCACGCCCAGTAGTAAGACTACCTCTTTGTGCTGTGCAGGTCGGTCGACATGTTTCAGCCTATGGGACATTGCCCGGGCTTTCTTCAGGACCATGAATAGAAAAGCTACTGCAACTATGAGTGATGTGTGAAGTGAAAACATAACAAAGGATATACTCAAAAAAAGTTACATATCTACCAGGAAACATCACAATAGTATGCCCACTGGAAGGAGAGAAGGAAATCTTCTTCCTGAAAAACAAAATGTATTACAAAAACACTATGTTATACACACTCATCCACATGAATACACAGAGACCATACAAACAAAACACACTCGCATGAATGATTTGTATTCGGCGTTTCTATGAAAATAAATATAAACATAATAGTTTCAACACCATAAGGCATTTCCTCATGGTGTTACTCACCCAGATTTGTGTGGGTGAAGACCTCACCTCACCCGGCGACCGCTCAGGAGTATGAGGCCCCGCTCTACAGTGTAGAAAAAAGGGTACAATGAGCACCTAAATTCGCTGTGTCCATGCAAATTGCTCTACACAATAACCCAACAGACGTCTGATAGTATCCCGACTATCCTACCAAATCACTAACCCACCAACAGACACTTGAAAGAACACACAAGCTGTTGTTTTATGTCATAAGACATACAAATACTTAGGTATGCCTCTAGTAGCTGTTTAGTAACTCAAAAGGAACCTGCCTTTAATTGTAGTATCTGATTGTAGTTAAAAAGTACCAATCTCTCCCCCTTGGATGGTGACTGGGGCTACCTTAAGATAAAAGGCCACTCGAATGCCCAGATATATAAACCTGAAGCCATGTTCCAAAAAATGTCCTAATCTATGCCTCACAAATTAACCCTGGTAAAGGGCTACTTAGATGCCCAACAGCATAAATCTAGCATCAATAAGTCCTGAAGAAACCCCAGAGTTGAGTAGATATAGGGGGTCAGGAAACCAACGAAGGGCTCACCTGTCCGTCGGTGCCTCCCAGGATTGAAGCGAGCGGAAGTGGAGGTGGTCGCCAGAAGCGCTCATAGCCCTATTAGTAGCCGCCGAACACACAAACAACTGTGGAAGAAAGCGCGAGAGAAAGAGACATTGCTCTTTCGCGCATGCGCAGAACACCAAATCTGGCGAGAAATAACGTGTGAACCGTTTAATATTAATCATTTTGCAAAAATGCGGGAAAAAGGGTTGGAGCTATAAAAAGAGAGACCCAAGTCCGGTAGAGGTTAGGCTAAGTTAAAGGCACATCTGAAGAATATTATGCCTGTGTCAATCGCGCATCAACACTAAATCCAAGCGCATGCCCATAGAAGGGACGCTGTACTATTGTCATGCGCCCGATGGAAATAGCTAGATGAAGCTGAAAATGGGCTTGGTAAATACCACGCTCCTAACTACCGGTTCGGGAAAACACAAGTGTATTTTATGCTATGAAAATAGCTAGCAATTGTCCCATAACGTAAATAATACAAACCCTGTATCCGAAAGCAATTAATCATGATGGATCTCTAGCGCAAGTGTCGCCACTGAAATGCTTGTTCTATAAGGACTCTACCATAAAATTAGAATAGTCAGTCCACAGAGAATCCTTGTAAGGCAGGGAGTGTCCTGCACTTCAACTGCTTCTGTTGTAAGGTGAAACGTAATGATACCCTTGTGATGGATCATTATATGCATAATACGATCTAGTATCAGGGAGGGTAGGTGTTGAACTGGGTGGGCAAAAGGGAAACTGCATAATCAAGGTTTTTACGGTAGCAGCTCAAAGTACGTTAATTAACCCTTACGAAGGATCATTATTTTTATAATTAAAGGAGGTCGTTGTTTTTAAACAGTGTTGGAGCAGTGGGTATTGGACTAGGTGGACAGAAGGAAAACACCCACAATTCTGTTGGGTGAGCTTAAAGGATGCAACCAAAGAGTGCGATGCATCTATTTCAAATTGACCCGCAACTGACCAGTTGCTCTAGATACTAAAAAGCAAAACATGTATTTGGAGGGTCCAGGGGAATATTTACTGACCTCTCTGCTCGCTCCCCTACTCTGGAATACAAAACACACAACAGAGCAGACAAGGTCTGGAGAAAGTGTGTAGCTGTAATGGTGAATATGCACCTGTGGATGCGTGTGCGAACATGTGCCGTTGAAACCATTGGCTAGAAAACGTCCCATCAGACCACCCTTATGGTGGAATTTGCGTCATGTGGGATGTTCACTGATCACTCCATGTCACAACCGACCATATAGTGCCGATGCAAAACTGGATTTCAGAAATCTAGCCATGATATCCATTATGAAGTGGTATTTGCTAAAGTGCAGTGCTCAAGTGACAGTGATGAAAAATGAAATTAAAATTGACTACGCAGGCTCTGTATTACATTCAAAGCGCAATCTGTGTGTCAAAGGATAAAACCACGCCCAGTAGTAAGACTACCTCTTTGCGCTGTGCAGGTCGGTCGACATGTTTCAGCCTATGGGACATTGCCCGGGCTTTCTTCAGGACCATGAATAGAAAAGCTACTGCAACTATGAGTGATGTGTGAAGTGAAAACATAACAAAGGATATACTCAAAAAAAGTTACATATCTACCAGGAAACATCACAATAGTATGCCCACTGGAAGGAGAGAAGGAAATCTTCTTCCTGAAAAACAAAATGTATTACAAAAGCACTATGTTATACACACTCATCCACATGAATACACAGAGACCATACAAACAAAACACACTCGCACGAATGATTTGTATTCGGCGTTTCTATAAAAAATAAATATAAACATAATAGTTTCAACACCATAAGGCATTTCCTCATGGTGTTACTCACCCAGCTTTGTGTGGGTGACGACCTCACCGCATCCCGGCGACCGCTCGGGAGTATGAGGCCCCGCTCTACAGTGTAGAAAAAAGGGTACAATGAGCACCTAAATTCGCTGTGTCCATGCAAATTGCTCTACACAATAACCCAACAGACGTCTGATAGTATCCCGACTATCCTACCAAATCACTAACCCACCAACAGACACTTGAAAGAACACACAAGCTGTTGTTTTATGTCATAAGACATAAAAATACTTAGGTATGCCTCTAGTAGCTGTTTAGTAACTCAAAAGGAACCTGCCTTTAATTGTAGTATCTGATTGTAGTTAAAAAGTACCAATCTCTCCCCCTTGGATGGTGACTGGGGCTACCTTAAGATAAAAGGCCACTCGAATGCCCAGATATATAAACCTGAAGCCATGTTCCAAAAAATGTCCTAATCTATGCCTCACAAATTAACCCTGGTAAAGGGCTACTTAGATGCCCAACAGCATAAATCTAGCATCAATAAGTCCTGAAGAAACCCCAGAGTTGAGTAGATATAGGGGGTCAGGAAACCAACGAAGGGCTCACCTGTCCGTCGGTGCCTCCCAGGATTGAAGCGAGCGGAAGTGGAGGTGGTCGCCAGAAGCGCTCATAGCCCTAATAGTAGCCGCCGAACACACAAACAACTGTGGAAGAAAGCGCGAGAGAAAGAGACATTGCTCTTTCGCGCATGCGCAGAACACCAAATCTGGCGAGAAATAACGTGTGAACCGTTTAATATTAATCATTTTGCAAAAATGCGGGAAAAAGGGTTGGAGCTATAAAAAGAGAGACCCAAGTCCGGTAGAGGTTAGGCTAAGTTAAAGGCACATCTGAAGAATATTATGCCTGTGTCGATCGCGGATCAACACTAAATCAAAGCGCATGCCCATTGAAGGGACGCTGTACTATTGTCGTGCGCCCAATGGAAAAAGCTAGATGAAGCTGAAAATGGGCTTGGTAAATACCACGCTCCTAACTACCGGTTCGGGAAAACACAAGTGTATTTTATGCTATGAAATTAGCTAGCAATTGTCCCATAACGTAAATAATACAAACCCTGTATCCGAAAGCAATTAATCATGATGGATCTCTAGCGCAAGTGTCGCCACTGAAATGCTTGTTCTATAAGGACTCTACCATAAAATTAGAATAGTCAGTCCACAGAGAATCCTTGTAAGGCAGGGAGTGTCCTGCACTTCAACTGCTTCTGTTGTAAGGTGAAACGTAATGATACCCTTGTGATGGATCATTATATGCATAATACGATCTAGTATCAGGGAGGGTAGGTGTTGAACTGGGTGGGCAAAAGGGAAACTGCATAATCAAGGTATTTACGGTAGCAGCTCAAAGTACGTTAGTTAACCCTTACGAAGGATCATTATTTTTATAATTAAAGGAGGTCGTTGTTTTTAAACAGTGTTGGAGCAGTGGGTATTGGACTAGGTGGACAGAAGGAAAACACCCACAATTCTGTTGGGTGAGCTTAAAGGATGCAACCAAAGAGTGCGATGCATCTATTTCAAATTGACCCGCAACTGACCAGTTGCTCTAGATACTAAAAAACAAAACATGTATTTGGAGGGTCCAGGGGAATATTTACTGACCTCTCTGCTCGCTCCCCTACTCTGGAATACAAAACACACAACAGAGCAGACAAGGTCTGGAGAAAGTGTGTAGCTGTAATGGTGAATATGCACCTGTGGATGCGTGTGCGAACATGTGCTGTTGAAACCATTGGCTAGAAAACGTCCCATCAGACCACCCTTATGGTGGAATTTGCGTCATGTGGGATGTTCACTGATCACTCCATGTCACAACCGACCATATAGTGCCGATGCAAAACTGGATTTCAGAAATCTAGCCATGATATCCATTATGAAGTGGTATTTGCAAAAGTGCAGTGCTCAAGTGACAGTGATGAAAAATGAAATTAAAATTGACTACGCAGGCGCTGTATTACATTCAAAGCGCAATCTGTGTGTCAAAGGATAAAACCACGCCCAGTAGTAAGACTACCTCTTTGCGCTGTGCAGGTCGGTCGACATGTTTCAGCCTATGGGACATTGCCCGGGCTTTCTTCAGGACCATGAATAGAAAAGCTACTGCAACTATGAGTGATGTGTGAAGTGAAAACATAACAAAGGATATACTCAAAAAAAGTTACATATCTACCAGGAAACATCACAATAGTATGCCCACTGGAAGGAGAGAAGGAAATCTTCTTCCTGAAAAACAAAATGTATTACAAAAACACTATGTTATACACACTCATCCACATGAATACACAGAGACCATACAAACAAAACACACTCGCACGAATGATTTGTATTCGGCGTTTCTATAAAAATAAATATAAACATAATAGTTTCAACACCATAAGGCATTTCCTCATGGTGTTACTCACCCAGCTTTGTGTGGGTGAAGACCTCACCTCACCCGGCGACCGCTCGGGAGTATGAGGCCCCGCTCTACAGTGTAGAAAAAAGGGTACAATGAGCACCTAAATTCGCTGTGTCCATGCAAATTGCTCTACACAATAACCCAACAGACGTCTGATAGTATCACGACTATCCTACCAAATCACTAAACCACCAACAGACACTTGAAAGAACACACAAGCTGTTGTTTTATGTCATAAGACATACAAATACTTAGGTATGCCTCTAGTAGCTGTTTAGTAACTCAAAAGGAACCTGCCTTTAATTGTAGTATCTGATTGTAGTTAAAAAATACCAATCTCTCCCCCTTGGATGGTGACTGGGGCTACCTTAAGATAAAAGGCCACTCGAATGCCCAGATATATAAACCTGAAGCCATGTTCCAAAAAATTTCCTAATCTATGCCTCACAAATTAACCCTGGTAAAGGGCTACTTAGATGCCCAACAGCATAAATCTAGCATCAATAAGTCCTGAAGAAACCCCAGAGTTGAGTAGATATAGGGGGTCAGGAAATCAACGAAGGGCTCACCTGTCCGTCGGTGCCTCCCAGGATTGAAGCGAGCGGAAGTGGAGGTGGTCGCCAGAAGCGCTCATAGCCCTCTTAGTAGCTGCCGAACACACAAACAACTGTGGAAGAAAGCGCGAGAGAAAGAGACATTGCTCTTTCGCGCATGCGCAGAACACCAAATCTGGCGAGAAATAACGTGTGAACCGTTTAATATTAATCATTTTGCAAAAATGCGGGAAAAAGCCAGAGCTACCATCCGCAAACTTCACTGGTTGCCCGTTGACTCCAGAATTCAATTCAAAGCCCTCATCACGATTTTCAACATTTTCAAACGGGGAAGTCCCACTCGTCTACAAAATCTCATCAGTCCCTATGTTCCTGGTCGTGATCTGCGCTCCTCTAACCAGTTTCTCTTGAGCGTTCCCCGCGCAAAGCTTTGTAGCACTGGAGGTCGCTCCTTCAGGGTCTTGGGACCTAAGCTTTGGAATGCTCTGCCCCTTAACATCTGTTCCCTAGACAGCCTTCCTACTTTCCGAAAAGCCATCAAGACCCTCCTGTTTCCCTCTGGTTAGCTCTTCACTCTCCCTCCTCCCCCTACCTGGTAGGTTCTGTGACTCCTCTCAGCGCCGGGACGCCCCTTTGCTGGGGCAGCTGTCACGCTTTACCAAACCTAGAATAGAATAGAATAGAATAGATCAGATACCACCAAACAATCTCTCATTGAGGGAGCCCTGCTGTAAGTAATGGACGCCCTCTGCGGTAGCAGGGGTCCTAATATTGGGTCGTTGAGGAGTATAGGCCAGCTCCCTTGGATAATTTTTTGAAGTTCCTTATGCTGTTTACTATAACCTATTATAAGGCGAAAACTCTGATCCTCCTCAGTCTTTGCTCCCTCACTAGGATTAATGGCCTGATCCTTTTTGTTGCTTTTGGCCAGTAAGTCATTTCTTACTAAAGTCTCTGTTTTGACAATAGCCTGATCTACTATTCGTTGAGAATAGCCTCTTTCTAAGAATCTCTCTTTACTTTGTTGTTGAGCCATTTTTTATTCCTCTGGTGTGCTACACACCCTCTTTATTCTGAGCATTTCGCCATATGGTATGCTATTTACCAGATGGCGTGGGTGGGCACTAGATGCATGAAGCATCGAATTTCCTGCTGTTTTCTTTCGGTACAAAGTGGTTTCCAGTTTATTATTGCATATATACACTTTTGTATCTAGGAAATTCACACTTGTCTCACATATTTCTGCAGTGAACTTGAAGTTTAAATCATTTATGTTAATTTGTACCACAAACATTTCAGCTTCTTCCCTAGTTCCTTGCCATACTATAACTCGGTCGTCGATAAACCTAAGCCAAAGCTTCACCTTGGCCGACATTGTCTCTCCATATTCCTCCATGAGGACTAGCTTCTCCCATTTGGCCATATGGAGGCAAGCATAACTTGGGGAGAAGCTAGCCCCCATAGCCACACCCTGAATTTGGCAATACAGCAAATGATTAAACATAAAGATATTATTGTGGAGGCAAAATACTATCATAGCCAAAAGCATTTAATTGTGTTATTTGTAAATTGTTTCCCTTGTCATTAAGTAATGCTTCACCGCCTGGATACCAACAACATGAGATATGCTTGTATATAAGGATGACACATCCAACGCCAACAATAAAAATTCAGATTTCCATGCAAAGACCTTGACCTTATTTATAAAGTCACTCGTGTCCCTTACATATGAGGGCAAAGATTTAACATAGTCTTGCAGGAAATATTCCACATATACAGATGTCTTTTCAAAAATGCTATTTCTGGCACTGATTATAGGACGTCCGGGAGGTGTTTTGTTGTCCTTGTGGATTTTTGGAATGAAATAGATCGTGGGTACAACTGGATTGTCATTTTTTGAATAGTTATCTTCATCCTCATTGATCAATTTCTTATTGCGCCAACCTGATAACCTGGTTTTTTATAGTATGTTAAATACATTTCTTTCATTGTCTTTACATCCGTACATTTATAGCATTGTCTGTCATTTAATTGGCTCATGGCCTCCTTCATGTAATCCTCATGTGCCCATAGGACTATGTTTCCGCCCTTGTCACTGTTTCTTATTATAAAATCTTTGTTGTTTTTTAATTTTTTCATTAATTAAAAATACTTGTGATCCTGATTGCGGTGTGGTCATACCATTTTTTTAATTTAGTTTTTTAATTTTGTTAGTGATTATTTCGTGAAAAGTGTCTATGGAATCGTGCAAAGTGATGGGATAAAATTTCGATTTCTGCTTGAACTTGGGCAGTCCCGCTCCCCTAGTTTCCATATTTCCATTCAGCGGGTTGGTATTTCCAACGGAATCATGCTCTGACTGCATTGCGCCTCTGTTTGCGTTTGATGTTTGCCCACTTGCGTTTGTCTGAGATCGAGTTCTTGGTCTCAAAGTTGCCTGTCTTTGAGCCGCTAAAAATATATATATTGTTTAACCAAATGCCTGTGAGGCTGAGGCGGGAACTGCATCCAAGCCATTTCAGCACATGGAGCCAAAATTGAAGATTGTCTTGCCGTGATACTTTCCGCTACCTACAAAGGTTTATAAATAGCGATAATGTGAACAAGACAACGCTGGGAACCCCCTTAGGGAAAACAATGACTGCTCCAACGGACTACATGTCCCAACAGGCCTTCAAATACAAGCATGTATGCTGCGAGTCCCATGGGGGGCCGCCAACCAATGAAATCACGCCTGACAATTTAAAGACTAAATGGAGCATATCCGCAGCGCCGATTGTCTGCTTCAATGCCTCTGAAGAAACGGCGTGAGCCGTGGAAACGCGTCAGACACTAAGAAATTACTGCAGGAAGATTTCGGCAAGCTGATGTTTAACATGGTGAACTGTTGTGTGCTGCCCTGAGCTCACGGGCATTTGGTTAAACATATATATATATATTTGATGTGATCAAGGTTACCTGGTAACCGAAACGCGCCATGCCGGAAGAAAACCGTGAGAAGAGTTAATAAATCATCCTGAAATACTTATTTGCTGCCTTGTGGTTCATCATTCTGTGGTCCGAGAATGCAGTTTTTCAGAATGTGCTAGGATATATATATATATATATATATATATATATATATATATATATATATATATATATATATATATATATATATATATATATTCACTGAAAAAACCATAGGTTATAGACCATATATAGTTAGGAATTAGCATTTACAAAACCTTGAAAATTCACTGAAAAAACCATGGGTTATAGACCATATATAGTTAGGAATTAGCATTTACAAAACCTTATTTTACTCACACAAAATTACTCATTCTTCAATATGTAAGACATATTTTAACTTTACAGAAACATACAGTCACTGGATGATGTCATCAGTGATGTTGTCAGTGATGTCATTTGAGTTGTCATCAGTGATGTCATCAGTGATGTCACTGACCATGTCATGAATGATGTAATATGTGACATCATCAGCAGTGGATTGCGGGTGCGCGATATATAGTTAGTGCAACTAACTATATATGAAATTTCAATGGTTTTGTGTGAGTAAAATAAGGTTTTGTAAATGCTAATTCCTAACTATATATGGTCTATAACCCATGGTTTTTTTAGTGAATTTTCAAGGTTTTGTAAATGCTAATTCCTAACTATATATGGTTTATAACCTATGGTTTTTTCAGTGAATTTCAATGGTTTTTTAATAGCAAATATCAAAAGCTGTAAAATGTCAAGTACGTGGTAGGTAAAAACATTTTCGTGTTTATGCACGCTGATGTGCTTTGAACGCTGCCCCCCCCCTCTTTTCTTTTAGGAGTATTCTCTCTTTGCAGATAGTGAAGGGTAGGTAACACAGGCCTTTGCCCCCGTTGTAATCCGTCGTGCCTGCTTCCCTCTCCATTTGATTGATTGTTATCCTAGCATTTATTGTTTTGGAATTGGTTCTCTTTGGTTCATTCTCTATTTACAAACAAGCACTACGTCGCAATACTCTGTTTAGTCTTTGCAGATAGTGAAAAATCGTTAAAAAAACAAAAGGAATCAAGCAAAATCAATAGGCCACTAATGGGATCTCTTTTTGACCTCGCTAAAATAGAAACATTATGAACAACCCCTCATGAGAAATACGAAACTAGTGAGAGGAACTGAGCTCGACACCATGATGGCTGCAAGACAGCTCGGCTCCGCCGCCCACCCCACCCAAAATAACGACAAACCCTATGCAAATATTATAAATATATACAACACACCAGCAAAGTAACAGAGTAAAACGTTTTATTAAATAACTATTTACATGGCAGCCTGCTGCAACATCGATCCAAACAAGCCTTTGTATTTGGGACTCAAAATCAACAAGTAACAGGGTAAAACGTTTTATTAAATATCTATTTACATGGCAGCCTGCTGCAACATCGATCCAAACAAGCCTTTGTATTTGGAGCTCAAAATCAACCATCAATAGTAAGATTTTCATAGGTGAGTGTAGGTTCATTGTTTTCCATCCACAGACTAAAAGCCTGGAGTTGGAGTGAAAGAACAATAACTAGGTAAGAAGGAAGGCAGAGGTTGTGGTAAGGACTCTGGATATAGTATGTTGCTTGGTCCCTGAGATGCTTCGATGTCACTGCCTTGCACAAATGGCATAAGTCCTGGATGTTGGGTGCCATAGTTAGGGTTCCGAGCAGCGCTTGTAACACTGTCTGAAGCTTATTTGCACCTGCTGCAGCTTCACTATTCTCAAAGTAAGTGGGGGCTGTTTGTGGACCTGACTGCATTGGAAAAGAATGTGATGCGGTGCCTCCCTGAACTGCTTGATGGAGGCCCCCGAGATAATTGCGCCTGCTCCACACCTTGTCCCACAATCCGTTTGACCTGAAGACACGTCCTGCGGTGCCCTGGTCCGACCATCACATATACCTGCGCCAGGAGACGGCGTGGGGTGCACTAGAAGGGAGAGGCGGCGCGAATGAGCCTCCCCCACCTCCCCAGGTGGAGGTTTCTCAGCTACACCCCAGCGCTTCACTCGACCAGCTGACTTGCGCCCGCTCTTGCGACACAGTGCCTCGCTCGGCCAGCTGAATTGCGCCTGCTCTTGCTATTACAACGTCTCACCCGCCATCCAACGGAATTGCACCCAATCTTGCGGTACAGCAACAGGCGGCTGCTACGCAGCTCACGAAATGGCGGTCGGCTCCACAGACTTGGGCCTGGCCTGCAAAGATGGATCTGGGCAACCGTGGAACTCGGACGCTTGACTGCTAGGGCATGGGCCCCATTCCCAAAAGAGTCCCCTCAGCCTTGAAGATTTTACAACAGTCACCGGGACCCCCGACTCCCGTAGACTTCCGGTGGGGAGAGACTGCCATGATTGCTCGCGGAATGGCCACGACGTAGCCACGAGATGGTGGTGCTCTCATGCTGACGCCAGCGTCAGTCTGAAACATCCAGAAACACTGTAGACTACCAATTCGATCACTTCCGGTGGAGCCCCAACGTGACCCGGTAGAGAAGAAATTGTCCTCCCCTCTTTGACTGATGGTTCTTGTTGCCTGTCCCTTCTGTTGTCATTTAACAGAACTTTTTTGACTACTGAAAGGGGTTGTGTTCCAACCGCTGGTTGGTGGAGACATTTTGACTATATTCTGGACCTGCGTTGTCGCGTAATGCGTCATATGACGCGCCGCGTTAGCGCACCCGGACGTGCTCCGGTGCGCGAGGCGCAGCTTCCCGGAAGCGATCCAGAGCGCGGCGCGCAGCGCGTAACGTAAGCATAACAGGTCATGTGACTTGTTAATAAAACTTTTCATTGGTTCATTTTACTTTTGTTATTCTAATGATGGAAGGCTTGGTCATATGACCTAAAAATAACACTTTTCATTGCTTTCGAACATTTTTTTTTCCCAAATGATGAAAGCCCCACCTTTTTTTTTCTCACTCTGACTTGTAAAGCAAAGGACCCAGATGCATTTACAGTTTATCACTAACAATGTTCCAGGCTAATGTATTTTCCCGGGAAATTTACAACTGTCCTGCAAGTAAAATATTCCTATTTCGAGAAAAAGGGCGTTTCTTCGTCCCATGAGGGAGCCGTTGAACAAAAGAGGCTCGGCCTGCTGTCTTAGTCGCTGATAGGCATGAATATCGGATTCTTATTTATCGATCACTTTATGTTGCAGGAGTAGAAAACACAACAGCCCTTGACCATTTATCTTTACTGCGTTCCTGCATATTATACCTTTTAACCGTCATGTAATCGGGCTGCTTTATTTCACTTGCCTTTTACTGATTCGAAAACAGTGGCTATTATTCAAAACTTTACCAATCTAGATACTACTACCATGTTTTGTTTTAAAAACCTTTATTGTGAAAATGTCAGTATACAAATACGGGCCTATAACCACGTGGGCCGGCAACGGAGCAAACTGGAATCGTATATGATGAGGGAACATTTACACTGTAGAAGAACGTAATGGGCGGGCCATTAGGTTGCAAGAACTAAGGTGTCTAACAGTTGCGGAATCGGTGGACGTACATTTTATAATTAAAGTACGACAGGGCCAGTTACAATACAATTATCTAGATATACATTTGCGGGCAAGTACCATGGGTGACGTTAATTCGAACTTTCAATAGTACAGTAATCAATAACACATCAGAACTTAATATCAATAGGGATGTCCAAATGTTCAATCAGAACTCGTCCCCGCCCGCCATGTGCTTCAAAACTGCATACGTATCTCGTGATATCAAGGTTGGGCAACCAGTACACAACAAGGAGTTACGAGTCCCATTTATACCGGCGCCATTTTGGGCGAGGCCGGGCAGGTCCAGGATATAGTCAAAATGTCTCCACCAACCAGCGGTCGGACCAGAACCCCTTTTGGCAGTCCAAAAAGGTTCCGTTAAATGACAACAGAAGAGATAGGCAACAAGAACAATCAGTCAAAAGAGGGGACGCTTTCGTTAATGGGGCCCATGCCCTAGCAGGCAAGCGTCCGAGTTCCAGGGTGTCCCAGGGCCATTTTAGTGGACCAGGCCCAAATCCAAAGAGCCGGCTGCCATTTTGAGAGTCCTGTTGCAGCCGCCTATCGCTGCACCGCAAGAGTGGCCGCAATTCAGCTGGATGGTGAGCGAGACGCTGTAGCCGCAAGAGCGGGCGCAACTCAGCTGGATGGCGGGTGAGGCACTGTGCCGCAAGAGCGGGCGGAACTCAGCTGGAAGGCGAGTGAAACGCTAAGAGGCGCCCCACTGCAGATGAGGTGCCTCCACCTGGGGAGGAGGGAGAGGCCCGTTTGCGCCGCCTCCCCCACCCTCCCCCTCCAGGCACCCCACACCGTCTTTCGGCGCAGCATTGTAGGATGGCCACACCAGTGAAACTTGCTGGACACCACCTCGGTGCCATCCAGATCTCGGCGCGTTGTGCTGCCTTCGGCGTACTGTAGCAGCAAGTGCGGGCGCAACTCAGCTGGACGGCGAGTGAAACGCTAAGGGGCGCCCTACTGCAGATGAGGTGCCTCCACCTGGGGAGGCGGGAGAGGCCCGTTTGCGCCGCCTCCCCCCCCCCCCCCGGGCACCGCACGCCGTCTTTCGGTGCAGCATTGTAGGATGGCCACACCAGTGCAACTTGCTGGACACCACCTCGGTGCCATCCGGATCTCGGCGCGTTGTGCTGCCTTCGGCCTATTCGCACATTGGTCCGCTACTGACGCCGCCTCACAGGCCAACGGATTTTGTAGGCTTTTTATAGCCCAAAGCCGCATAACAGGTCATATGACTTGTTTATAAAACTTTTCATTGGTTCATTTTACTTTTGATTTCCTAATGATGAAATGCTTGATCATATGACCTAAAAATAACACTTTTCATTGGATTGAAACATTTTTTTTTCCCAAATGATGAAAGCCCCACCTTTTTTTTTCTCACTCAGCAATCCAAAAAGGTTCTGTTAGATGACAACAGAGGGGACAGGCAACAAGAACCATCAGTCAAAAGAGTGGAGGGCAAGTTCTTCCCTACCGGGTCACGTTGGGGCTCCACCGGAAGTCATCGAATTGATAGTCTACAGTGTTTCTGGATGTTTCAGACTGAAGCTGGCATTAGCATGAGAGCACCACCATCTCGTAGCTCCGTCGTGGCCATTCCGCAAGCAATCATGGCAGCCGCTCCCCACCGGAAGCCTGCGGGAGTCGGGGGCCCCGATGACTTTTGTAGAATCTTCAAGGCTGAGGGGACGCTTTCGAGAATGGGGCCCAAGCCCTAGCAGGCAAATGTCCGAGTTCAAATGTGTCCCATGGCCATTTTAGTGGACCAGGCCAAAATCCGAAGAGCCGGACGCCATTTTAAGAGTCCTGTGGCAGCCGCCTATCGCTGCACCGCAAGAGTGGGTGCAATTCAACTGGATGGTGGGCAAGATGCTGTAGCCGCAAGAACGGGCACAATTCAACTGGATGGTGGGCGAGACGCTGTAGCCGCAAGAGCGGGCACAACTCAGCTGAATGGCGGATGAGGCACAGTGCAGCAAAAGCGGGCGGTAAACAGCTGAATGGCGACTGAAACGCTAAAGGGGCGCCCCACTGCAGCAGAGGAGCCTCCACCTGGGGAGGCGGGGGAGGCCCGTTCACGCCCCCGCCCCCCCCCCCCCGGGGCGCTCCACACCATTTTTCGGCGCAGCATTGTAGGATGCCAAGACCAGTGCGGCAACTTACTGGACATCAACTGGGTGCCGTGCGGATCTAGGCGTGTTGTGCTGCCTTCGGCCTATTCGCACAACGGACCGCTACTGATGCCACCTCACAGGCAGACGGATTTTGCCGACTAAAATACAGACCAATGCAGCCCATTGTTGCTTTGTTTAAAAAAAAAATTTTAACGTGTTTACTTTGTTGGAGCGTTGTATATATTTATAAGTTATTAAAGTGTTATAATCCTACTACTTTGTTGGAGTGCTATATATTTTTAATGTGACACATAATTGTGAAGACTTTAATGTACAAAAAGGCATCCCTCGAATCTTCCGCTTCAGGCTCGGTCCCACACACCCTCAAAGTGAGAATCCCCTCCCCAATCACAATACAGGATAGTTATCAGATAGTAGGAACGCGTGTGGTGTGACGGATCTCATGGGGTGGGGGCCTTGATCTACTTTAACTCCTTTGAAGTGGCTCCAAGGCAGACCACTCACTGAAGGTGGACAGGACATCACACTACAGGTACCATGAAGCCCTGCGACCGGCAACGCCCACTAGGGCGGGTACTTGTGCCGTGGTTTTGCCTAAAGAATGCCTGCCTTGCAGCTCGAGTCAGTGCCTCTGAAGAAGTAGCAATACGAAACGCGTCAGGCTGACTTTTCATTGAATTTGCTGTATTTGCATCCATTTCGCAAGCTGCATCCTGACAAAGAATTAAAAGCTGAAATCTTTAGCTTGCTCGTGGGCCCCTCTTTCTTCCAGGCAAACTTGGTTTTGGATATATATATATATATATATATATATATATATATATATACACGTAACACATACATCTATATATATTCCATGGAAACATCAAAGGTTAGGAATAATTTATAGTTACTTTATTTATTCTTTCCTTACAAACCATTCTTAAACTAAACATACATTAGAAATTATAAAGTTATAACTTAAATTTAGAATTTACACACCACCTTCAAATTGCCTAAATTTGCTCACCTATGCACACAATGTTACTTGTAACTTACATTTGAACTTAATACACCACCTTCAAATTACTATAGGTTGCGCACCTCCGTGCACAGTGTCCTCATCTTATTCGCCATACTACATTAACTATAACTCCTGCCTTCTTAATGCACAGAACAGTGGCGAGTACTGTGGTGAGTTGAAGCTAATGTAGCGTGACGATTGGTAGGAAGACTGTGTTTCCGAGGTGCATGAGTCATATAAATTTTAAGGTGGATGCATCAGTAATAAATTTGAGTTATATACATGACATAGTTTGAAAGTGTTGCATAAATGACTAATTAAAAATATAATTGTAGAATGTTTAATTGTTTGTGTAGTTTAAGTTGGGTTTGTATAGCAAACATAAGTAATGTTTTCCTAACTATAACTTATGTTTGACCCTTGGTTTTTTGGGTGAATATATATATATATATTCTTCACCAAAAGCCCGAAAGCATTGAGACTTATTCCGCTTCAGCACCCTGGACCCTACCAAGGGAGCAAAAAAGGTCTTAATATATGCGGATGTTTCCATGGAACCTACTAAATGTTTGATTTCTTGCTCTTTCAGGACTACAAGTCCCAACATGCGGTGAAGGACTAACAAGCACGAAGGAAGACCCACTGGGGGGTCAGCATGCCGGAAATGGATAAAAAGAGCCCTCCATGATTCATCTGTAACTGACGCAGCCTATTAGTAAGAAGCGTGGACCTCGAAACGCTTCAGGCGAATAAAGAAAGTAACTTCTGGAGTGCTGTAGTGGGTTGTTGCAAGAATAAACCGGATGGTGGTCTACTGTCGAGTGCGTCCTCAATGCTTTTCGGGCATTTTGTGAAGAATATATATATATATATATATATATAAATATATATATATATATATATACATATATATATATATATATATATATATATATATACACATATATATATATACACACATATATATATATATATATATATATATATATATATATATATATATATATATATATATATATATATATATATATATATATATATATATATATATATATATATATATATATGATGAATACAACTTCCACTGTTCTGCCGAACACTCTTGATGGGTGCTTCCTTCGTGCAAGTGGCATGCACGTGAAATAGGTAAAACAAGTTTGGAGCACACAAGGGTATTGTAGTCCTTTTGATCCACCCAGCATGACGCGTTTCGTCTAACTGACTTCCTCAGATGCTGTTCGGTGTGTAAGGAAACCAAGATTTCATGGTTCATTTTAAAAGCAGATTTTGGGCTCCGCCTGTGTGATCTTCAGCGAAGAGGGACTAACAATGCACAGTAGTCCCTTAGTGTTTCTTGCCGCCATCTTGGAGTGCATGCCTCTGTGTTACTCACTGCCATAGTTGTGGTTTGTGGCGATTTTAGTTCTTGTGAGTGCACTTTCATGCTTTGTTGGGAAAAGGCATCTCACTCCAGCCGCGTAGTCGCTGAGAGGTTGATTATGGAGCCATGCTTTTAGTACCCATACATCTGCCGCTTGGTAATATGCCGAATCTGGAAGTGCTGATATAAGTAAACAACACTCCGCCATGTCGTCATGTCCAACTCTCCGTTAGCAGATACTTCATATGTTTGGCAGCGGCGGTTCAGGCAGAATTTTTCTTAACGATGAATACAACTTCCACTGTTCTGCCGAACACTCTTGATGGGTGCTTCCTTCGTGCAAGTGGCATGCACGTGAAATAGGTAAAACAAGTTTGGAGCACACAAGGGTATTGTAGTCCTTTTGATCCACCCAGCATGACGCGTTTCGTCTAACTGACTTCCTCAGATGCTGTTCGGTGTGTAAGGAAACCAAGATTTCATGGTTCATTTTAAAAGCAGATTTTGGGCTCCGCCTGTGTGATCTTCAGCGAAGAGGGACTAACAATGCACAGTAGTCCCTTAGTGTTTCTTGCCGCCATCTTGGAGTGCATGCCTCTGTGTTGGGAAAAGGCATCTCACTCCAGCCGCGTAGTCGCTGAGAGGTTGATTATGGAGCCATGCTTTTAGTACCCATACAAACTTGTTTTACCTATTTCACGTGCATGCCACTTGCACGAAGGAAGCACCCATCAAGAGTGTTCGGCAGAACAGTGGAAGTTGTTTACTTATATCAGCACTTCCAGATTCGGCATATTACCAAGCGGCAGATGTATAGGTACTAAAAGCATGGCTCCATAATCAACCTCTCAGCGACTACGCGGCTGGAGTGAGATGCCTTTTCCCAACAAAGCATGAAAGTGCACTCACAAGAACTAAAATCGCCACAAACCACAACTATGGCAGTGAGTAACACAGAGGCATGCACTCCAAGATGGCGGCAAGAAACACTAAGGGACTACTGTGCATTGTTAGTCCCTCTTCGCTGAAGATCACACAGGCGGAGCCCAAAATCTGCTTTTAAAATGAACCATGAAATCTTGGTTTCCTTACACACCGAACAGCATCTGAGGAAGTCAGTTAGACGAAACGCGTCATGCTGGGTGGATCAAAAGGACTACAATACCCTTGTGTGCTCCAAACTTGTTTTACCTATTTCACGTGCATGCCACTTGCACGAAGGAAGCACCCATCAAGAGTGTTCGGCAGAACAGTGGAAGTTGTATTCATCGTTAAGAAAAATTCTGCCTGAACCGCCGCTGCCAAACATATGAAGTATCTGCTAACGGAGAGTTGGACATGACGACATGGCGGAGTGTTGTTTACTTATATCAGCACTTCCAGATTCGGCATATTACCAAGCGGCAGATGTATGGGTACTAAAAGCATGGCTCCATAATCAACCTCTCAGCGACTACGCGGCTGGAGTGAGATGCCTTTTCCCAACAAAGCATGAAAGTGCACTCACAAGAACTAAAATCGCCACAAACCACAACTATGGCAGTGAGTAACACAGAGGCATGCACTCCAAGATGGCGGCAAGAAACACTAAGGGACTACTGTGCATTGTTAGTCCCTCTTCGCTGAAGATCACACAGGCGGAGCCCAAAATCTGCTTTTAAAATGAACCATGAAATCTTGGTTTCCTTACACACCGAACAGCATCTGAGGAAGTCAGTTAGACGAAACGCGTCATGCTGGGTGGATCAAAAGGACTACAATACCCTTGTGTGCTCCAAACTTGTTTTACCTATTTCACGTGCATGCCACTTGCACGAAGGAAGCACCCATCAAGAGTGTTCGGCAGAACAGTGGAAGTTGTATTCATCGTTAAGAAAAATTCTGCCTGAACCGCCGCTGCCAAACATATGAAGTATCTGCTAACGGAGAGTTGGACATGACGACATGGCGGAGTGTTGTTTACTTATATCAGCACTTCCAGATTCGGCATATTACCAAGCGGCAGATGTATGGGTACTAAAAGCATGGCTCCATAATCAACCTCTCAGCGACTACGCGGCTGGAGTGAGATGCCTTTTCCCAACAAAGCATGAAAGTGCACTCACAAGAACTAAAATCGCCACAAACCACAACTATGGCAGTGAGTAACACAGAGGCATGCACTCCAAGATGGCGGCAAGAAACACTAAGGGACTACTGTGCATTGTTAGTCCCTCTTCGCTGAAGATCACACAGGCGGAGCCCAAAATCTGCTTTTAAAATGAACCATGAAATCTTGGTTTCCTTACACACCGAACAGCATCTGAGGAAGTCAGTTAGACGAAACGCGTCATGCTGGGTGGATCAAAAGGACTACAATACCCTTGTGTGCTCCAAACTTGTTTTACATATATATATATATATATATATATATATATATATATATATATGTGTGTATAGTTATACTTAGTACAACTAACTATAATGGAGGAATTTCAACGGTTTTGTGCTAGTGAAATGTCCATCTAACTATAACACCCCTAAAACCTATGGTTTTTTCAGTGAATATATATATATATATATATTCACTGAAAAAACCATAGGTTTTAGGGGTGTTATAGTTAGATGGACATTTTCAGTGAATATATATATATATATATATATATATATATATATATATATATATATATATATATATATATATATATATATATATATATATATATATATATATATATATATATATATTCACTGAAAAAACCATAGGTTTTAGGGGTGTTATAGTTGGATGGACATTTCACTCGTACAAAACCGTTGAAATTCCTCCATTATAGTTAGTTGTACTAAGTATAACTCGCGCGCCTGCAATCCACTGCTGATGATGTCACATATTACATAATTCATGACATGGTCAGTGACATCACTGATGACATCTCAAATGACAGTGGGTACCCAGGGACACTGCAGGAGCCAGCCTTGGGGGGTGGCGGTCCCCAGGGCCCTCGAGGGCTCCAAGAGGGGGCCCGCGTGGCCCCCCTCCCACCTTTTTAAAGCCCCAATTTACATATTTAAAGCCCCAGGGAGGTGGCGATCCACGGGGCATATGGGGGGCCTTAGAAGCCCCCCATAATTAAACTTTTAAGCCCCCGGGTGGCAGTTCCCGGGGCTGCGGGGGGCCGTGTGCCCCCTGCAATATCAATCAAGTGGAGCCCAGAGGGGTGGCAGTCCTCGGGGCTTCGGGAGGCCTTAGAGGCCCCCAAAAATTATACTTTTAAGCCCCATGGGTGGGGGTCCCCGGGGCTGCGGGGGGGCTGTGTGGCCATCCGCAATTACACATGCTTTTTCCCCAGGGGATGGCGGTCCCGGGGGCAATGTGGGGGGATTGCCCCCCCACACTTTATTTTTATAAACATGCCACCAGGACTTGACCTCCTCTGGGGCTAATTATCGTTTTTTTTTTTATCGGCAGGATTCGCGGATCCTGCTCAGATTTTGCTGATTTTTTAAAGAAAGTTTTTTTTTTGGGGGGGGGGGGCTTGGGGGCCTTCTTGGACCCGGAACAGGCCTATGGGGTCAGGGTGTTTCTACCCTTCCCCCTTTTCGCGTTTTGCGCGTTTGTTTTATAGGTTTCTTGTGCCTCGGTTCTACCGAGGCACAAGAGGGCTGCCAAGACTTGCTGATTTGGAGTGCTGACAGCCAATTAGAATACAGCTCGTGCACGGCAGGGTGCGCGGTTCCTCCGAGGCCATAGATATATATGTACTTTTAATTGTAATTTTCTCAGGAACTACTGAACGGATTTACACCATTTAGGCAAAAGGCATGAGTCTGGAATGAGGACTACCTCTTTGCCAAATTTGGTGTAATTCCGTTCAGCTGTTCGGGCTGTAGCCGCTATGAACGGTTCCTATGGAAAATTGCATGGGGAAAGCAAGTTTTGGGACCCCCTTTTTTTCTCGCCCCCGCTTCACAAATCACCCCGAGACTTTCAGGATAGAAGGGGACCGGAGCGCCACACCAGTTTTGAAAATTTCGCGAACATTCGTCAACCAGCGCCAAAGTCATTCCAAATAGAATGTTGCGGATTTCCTATGGAAAATAGATCCTAACTATAACTACCTACTGGCGACCGCCAGAATGTAATATATATATATATATACATAGCGGCATAGCATGGAAAAATAAAAATAAATTGTGCAAAACAAGAGGAGTACATTCCCTTTCTGGTTCTGGGTACAGGGAACCGGCGGAGAAAAGGTGTACTGACCATATATGTAATTAAGCACACTGTATTGGCAACTTTCAAGGCCATCATATTTGATAACACTACTTGATTCTGTGACCTGGTGTCTTACACATATTCCCCACCATACGGTGAAGAATGGTCATGTTTAACAGAGTTATTATAGGTGTAACACACTTGACCCGTCCAGTGGGACATGTCACCTTGAAGTACTGTCCAGCTCGATCCACCACTACTTGGACGGATCAGTTCAGATCCTAGTGGAACTGTCAATTAAAAATAATATATTGTATACAGCAAGAGGCCAAATAAAGCAGTTCAGCTACATGCAGCAACACGCACCAAATAGATGATACAGGGCATCGATTGTAAGACACTGTCACCCACCTGAATGTGATATGCTTGATTTGCACAGTTGCACTTTTTCAACAAACAACAATTTTCTTTTAAGATATGTTTTATATACATGTTTTATTAATTGTTTTATCATGACTAAGTATTAAACTGCTAATATTCCATCTATCTATTTATTTATTTATTTGCGGGAAGTTGCACATGATTACAGACCAGGCCATATGAGTCAAGTAATTTTGCCTTCAGGCGGTTTACAATTCTATGTATTCAAATAGGCGGTTGTAACCACGCAATAAGTACTTGAACTGTTTACATTTTGTCTATGTCTATGGTGAGATCTGTCACGTGATGCACTTTGAAATTTGCACGGTCACTTTAAAAACTGTAGAAACCAAGAACCACATTGTCATTTGATCAAGGCACGGAGGAGCCGAAACGTTATGGCGTCAATTCACAACAAATAAAGAAACTTGCACCTACTTCTGGTCCGTGTCTGCGTTGCTGCAGTGGGGACAGGATTGCCTTCGCCGAAGCTGTGGATTGTGTGAGATATATATATATATATATATATATATATATATATATATATATATATATATATATATATATATATATATATATATATATATATATATATATATATGCATGTATATATATATGTATCGTGATCAAGGGAGCTTGACTCCTGAAACGCGTAGATGATATTGCTTAAATAAAGAAGCTTTTGAAAAAACTCTGCTCGTGAGTGCCTGGATGTTTACAGTGAAGGATTGGTGAAACTGGAAACCCATCTTTAATATATATATATATATATATATATATATATATCCCAACAACTTGGCTCGATTTGGTCGACCCCTGGCGATTCTCGCATCGGTGCCGGATTCCTTGGCAGAGCCCCGCCAAAATCAATTATCAATCACCTCCTCGAAAGGAATGAAACCGCACTCGAAGAGATCCTTCGAGTGCGGTTTCTTTCCTTTCGAGGAGGTGATATATATATATATATATATATATATATATATATATATATATATATCTCACACAATCCACAGCTTCGGTGAAGGCAATCCTGTCCCCACCGCAGCAACGCAGACACATATATATATATATATCCAAAAATAAAGATTACCCTTGTAGAATAGCCGCCAGGTAGGTCTGTAGTTGCACTTCTTTTAATGAGTAACTGCAGAGACATTCAAACAGAAAACAGGCTTTAAAATCATAGTCACGCTCTGCCAAACGCGTTTCGGGCTTCCCCTAATCATTGGCAACTGGTGCTGCGATATTCCAAGGCAAAATGTGCTGTTCTTTACGTCACTTGAACCTCCCCCAGTGGGCGTGGCAGCTCCCGCCGCCTTCTGGTTCATGTAGTTGCATTCAGTATTACTCATGTGAGTTTTGCAACAAGTTCGCGTACCAAAAGTTATAACAGCCCATGTGGGTAAAAGCAACAGTTCTGCTGAAATGCACTGCCTTTCTCATGCATCTCTTTAGGCTCTACCTCCCGCATCACGATGACCTCACCACAGAAGTCACCTCGGGTCCGCAGCAGGAGAGTTGCTTCTTCTGCGACTAGGGAATCCGCTGACATAAGTATAACATGCAAGACTGTTATTTCAGATGCTGTCAGTGATGCAATATGTGCAGTCATAAGAAGTACATCATAGCAGTGCAAATGATACTGATTTCAGTTACGTACAAGTGGTTAGTTTCAGTGTATTTATGATTTTTAAATGGACAGGTGATTGAATGGATGGATTGATGGGTGAGTAAATAAGTGGACTGGTGCCTTCATGTGTGACTAGGTGAGTGTGTGCTTGGATGGACGAAAGAGTGATAAATGAGTCAGGGCATGGATGGATGAATGAGTACGAGGGCAAGATGATAAATAAGTGCATAAACAGGCGAGTCCAGAATTCTGCTGTAGAAAGGTGCTTTCACCCACTGCCTTTGGTGCCCACTAATACATTCATCTATCTAGCCATGTTCCCAGCAGTAACAAATGCATTTGGCCATCCATGCACTCATCCATCCATTTCTCTAACTTCTGCCATATTCACCAATTCACAGTACAAATAAGCCATACCTGTTGACTTTGACAATGTTTGTTCGTTTTGTGCCATGCAAGAGCTGCATGCAAAAGTACTGCCAGTGAAAAACGGTTTACTTTTATAAAGGCTCAAAAGACCGAAAGAGTAAAGAACGGGGCAACGGCGGAGAAGAAAGCAAACAGGGCAGGAAAGGAAGGAGCGAGCACAAGATGGCGGCGTGACCTCAGAGGAGGAGAGGAGAACACGGGAGGCAACAGGCAGAACCAACAACGCCAGCCGCAGCCGGGAAGCGACATCCAAGTAAGAGCGCCCCAGGTGAAAAGCAACCCCAAAGCTCAGCGTGAGCCACAGAGCGAGCAGCCAAACCCGCAAACTCTCCTACTACAAAGATAGCCATTTTCGGTAAAGGCAAAGAAGTAAGCGGCGGCCATCTTGGCAAAGGTGAAGAAGTAAGGGGCGGCCATCTTACCAAAGCACAAATAACAGCAGCAGTAGCGGCGACAGTAAAGCGAGCGCAGCGGCCACTTTGGACAAGGCTGAGAAGCGCGGGCAGCCCTCTATCACGAAGCTGGTGAACGAAGCGGCGGCTTTCACCCAAGGCGCTAAGCAGGATCTGCCCAACGCCCAGCACGAGACGAAAGAAGTAAGCGGCGGCCATCTTCGCAAAGGGGAAGAAGTAAGGGGCGGCCATCTTACCAAAGTACAAGTTAAGGCGACAGTTGCGGCGGCAAAAAGGCGAACGTAGCGGCTACTTGGACAAAGGCAGAGAAGCGTGGGGGCCTTTTTCTCTATGCAGCAAGGGAACGAAGCGGTGATGCCCACAAAAGATGCTAAGCAAGATCCACCCCAAGCGGGGAAATAGGCCGAGCAGAAAGTCGATACCACGGCGGCCATCTTGGAGACGGGAGAAAGGCGGCCATCTTTAACAACAAAGGGAACAGCAAACAAACACAGCGGCATACCCGAGGGGGAGGAACTCGAAAGCCAGCAAGCAAGCATGAAACGCAGGTCCACACCGAGCCTAGACAATCGCTAAAACGAGCGAGAGTGCCGCAGGGAAGCTCAGGCGACAGGAGACATAGCAAGGGCACGCAAGCACAAGAGGCTGACGGGGGCGAAGACCAGGACCCGCCCCATTAAGTGGCCGTGTAGGTTCAGAGAAAACACCCTGCCCCCACTCAGCAACCAAATCACCAAAGAAGCAAAAGGCCCAAAGGCAGAACCAATCAAACAACAACAAAAAGAAGGAAGGCTTCTGACACATCAGGTCAGAAGAGGCTTTGACACCATGATGGGGAAAGACGACAAGAAGGTTACAAACGACCCCAAAAAAAGCAAGAATGACATCCCTGACTCACCAGCAAAGAAACAAGACGGCCAAGGCAACGAAACGATAACGCTAGACACACTAATGAGGAAAATCACAGAAGGCAACGATCTAACAAAGGCCACAAAAAAGACAGTGGACAACATCCAAATGGAACTGATAGCAATAAGAGCCGAGCAAAGCAAAGCTAACGGAAGGATAGACGAAGTGGAGAAAAGGGTGAGCCATTTGGAGGATCACGCAGCTTTGGTGCACAAAGACCTGGGTTTAGTGATAAGGAGGACCTTAACACTGCAAAGAACAATGGCGGAACAGGAATATAGATGCCGCAAAGGGAACGTCAGACTGCTGGGAGTCCCTGAAGAGGAAGAAGACACCCCAGGTGCATGCGTTTTGATGTTGGAGACCATAATTCCAAAGCTGACTGGCCTAAGCTTTGACAGGCCCTTCGAGATGGTAAAAGCCTACCGCATCCCGGCAAAGAAACCAGCAAACAGCAACATCCCGAGACCAATAATTTGCAAGCCCCTATGAGCGAATCACACGGACGCAATATTCGCTGTGGCTAGGAAAGGCCATCCAATGTTGATCAATGGAAAGAAGGTGACAATCACCCAAGATTTCTCTAAAATCACGGTTGAAGTGAGAAAAGGGTTCCTAGCCCTGCGAGATCAACTGCGCAAAAATAACATCACCTTCACTTTTGCGGGCCCATCCAGAATGATAATAACGGACAGACACGGAAGTAGACTCTTTGAGTAACCCAGCGACCTACGCAGATACTTAAACGGCCCGGCACCGGAGGAAATGGAGCTACAGAGCCCAGGAGCAAAGCGAAGAGCATCGTCGGACGGAGCTGAGGGAGAGGAAGAATGAAGCAAGGACAAAGAGCGCTACAACACCATCAAGGCCTGCGGAAACTCGAGTGTGACTACACCCCCAACTAACACTATCCACTGACAATCGAGAGGACATAAAGATAGCAGATCTCGCAAACAACGCAAGGCACGACATGAACCAAAACTACCCCAGACAAACGCACAGTGGTGCACGCACACGGACACAACCGCATCTACCTCTGGGGGGGGGAAGGGAACAGCTGCTAGCTGCCGAGGAGAAGACAACCTGCTACAACCAGCTATATCCTTTTTCATACCCTGTAACCCATGCTGATCCATAACAACAACTAACAGTCACTAACTGAACTAAGTGTACCACCACTATGCAAAGACACAAGGGCAAGAGCGCTACGCCTTCCCAGCAGACATAGACTTGGGGGGGAGAGAGCGGGAGGACCCTTGCTGTCGCACACCCACAATTCCACAGGCGGAGGGTGGGGGGGAGGGAGGTAGGGGGGAGGACGAGGGAGACGGGAGGGACATGTGGACCGGAAGGCGAATGGTACAGTACGTAAATGTGTAGCTAGACTATCTTTTTCTTCTTATATCTTTTTCCCACCTATCACCCCACACCTCACACTCCACTGCCCGGGGGAGGCTCTTAGGGAGATCCAAGGAGGACAGACGGAACAACCAGCCATGCGGAAGGTGAGGAACAAAGAACACAGCGATAACACAAAACCACCATGAGTAATGCACCAAGAACCAAACTAACCACAAACCTCAAGGTGGTGTCCATGAATGTTAAAGGCCTCAACCACCCAATCAAACGAAGGAAAGTACTAGACCACCTAGCCAAACTAAAAGGCGACATCTACACACTGCAAAAAACTAAACATAATAAAAAGTGCAGTGTGCGATGGTTATACCTCAGTATTAAGAGTGATTCTCAATCTGACAGCAGCTTTGAGAAAACAGCTCACCCTAAAAGTGACTTCATCTGATCCCAATATTAGGAAAGACCGCAATGCTGATTTGAAATTAGTCAAACCATTTTTTCTGCAATAAGGCATTAGATAATGTCCAGTGAGCTTTTTGTAGAAACCACAAAAGAACAAGAAATGCATAAGATTTTGCTTCATGTCAGGGTTACATGGGCAATTTAAAGTTTCAAGGTGTTTATTGTATCCCAGCGGGAAGTTCAGTAAGTTAACTATACTCCCATCTCGGAAACGAAACAGTAAACCCCTAACCCATCTGCCTGTGGAATGCAGACGTAAATATCTGTATGGTGGGCCAGGTTTTTTAGTATGTGGTTCAGAATAAGCCAAATATTTTACAACAGTGCATTTAGTCAAGTTCTTTCTATCACGCTCTTCGCTGTACAAATCATACAATGCCCTTAGAGTGATGGTCTTGTGGGAGCGATTTATTAAGTTTGGTGATGTAAAGAGAGAGCCCAACCCCACACTTACAAGGCACTCTTTTACCGCTTTCAACCATGGTATATGGTGTCCCCTATCACATTTTAGGCAATCCAAAATAATTTCACGGGGCAGGGTAGCAGCCGTGTTGTTCCATATCTTTATCCAGAATAGTGCTGGTCGGGATCTCACGAAATCCTCTATGTATGGAATATTTAATTCGTTGTGACATACATAGTTGGGGGAACAAATAACCCCCCCCCCAGCACCTTCCGGCAAAATCTATTTTCTTCTCTTTGGATATGGGAGCAGTTGGTATAGCCCCAGACTTCGGCGCCGTAAGTGCCGGTTGGCATACATTGGGTTTGATAGATCTTAACCAGGGGGGTTATTACATCAGCGTGGTTGGGTTGTCTCAGGGAGGTTACACAGTTAATGGCCTTACCCAACTTATTCCTGGCATAAGATACATGTGCATGCCACGTGCCGCTGTTTGAAAATAGCAGCCCTAGGTAGGGGAAAGTGCTGGTGCTTTTTAAAACATTTGACCCTGAATTGATCTGGGGAATTTTGTGATTTTTAGGACCGCAACTCATGATCAGCGATTTTTTAAAATTAGTTGTCAGGCCTAAATCGGCCATAAAAAGGACAAAACCTGAAATTAAAATACGGAGTGCCTTTGGAGTGCGGCCCATCAGGACCGCATCGTCTGCATAAAGTAGGGTGGGTATAGGGACTCCATTTACATAAGGCACATCACTTGTTAGAGTGCTCAGAGAGCCACTTAGCTTGTTGATGTACAAAATAAACAGGAGGGGGGCCAGCACACACCCTTGTCTGACCCCCCTGCCAATGCTAATATCGTCAGAGACTTCACCCATTTGATTCACACGCACACATGCTTTAAGGTCGCGGTGTAAAAAAGCTAAAAAGTGTACCAGATGGTCGTCTAAGCCATATTCAAGAAGGGTAGACCAAAGGCGGGAGCGATTAACGAAATCAAAAGCCGAGCTCAAGTCCATGAAACCAAAATATAAAGGGGATTTCTTAGCAATGTTATATTTTGCCATGATCAGGTTCAAGTTCAAGCATTGTTCCACCGTTCCGACACTGCTACGGAACCCAAGCTGGCTAGGGTGTAGGATATTATTCTCATCAGTCCAAGTTCTAATCCTTTTAAATATGATCCGTCCCAAAACTTTCAAGGTGTTATCAATTAAAGAAATTGGGCGGTAGCACCCAGGATCCAGCCTATCGCCCTTCTTAAAAATGGGAACAATAATGCTACGTGACCATGTTTCTGGAATTTGCCCGTCTGTTAAATTGTTAAAAACATTGCAAAGCAATGGGGCCCAAAAATCGGGCTCACATTTTAGCTGGTCAATAGAGAGCCCATCAGAACCGGGCGCTTTATTCCCGGCGCTTTCTAATATAGCATCAGCTACCTCGGATACAGAAATATACAATGGGTGTAGGGAGGGTAGCGACAGAGGAGGATTATCTGGTGTTGCATAGATTTTTCCAAAATGTGCAACCCAGGTAGGACCAGTGACATTACAATTAATTTCGGTCAAGTTGGAACCAATAGATCTTATCACCTTTACCTCCTTCCAGAACCCAGTGGTATCTTTCAGGTCAGCAGATCGTGCCAGGGAATCCCAGTGGGTTTTAAGTAATTCATTTGATCTGGTGCGTAGGGCACGCTTGTACTCTGCTCTGAGCAACCTTACTCGTGGTATATCCCTCGGTTCAGCTTTTAGGGCAGCTCTAAGCATCCTATTCGCTTTTGAACATGGGGCATCAAACCATCTAGGCGTTTCCTCAGCCTTACTAGAGGCTGGTCTGGAAATCTCACCTTTAATTACAGAACAGAGTTCAGAGAATGATTTAATCACGTTAGCCCCATGGTCCTCGGTAGTAAGACAATTTTCGATCAAGGTTGGGTATTTTTTACAAATTCCTGCTAGGATTCCCTTATTGTCTGCTCCCTTCCAGATTACCCTCAATTTATCTGTCGAGACTTCCAAATCCCTTGCACCTATTTCATGTCTTGGACACTTACCCCTCGGCAATGATAAGTAGATGGCAATCGGATAATGATCACTGTAAATTTTACACACTACTTCGGCCCTTATTAAAGCCTTGGCAACAGCGGGTGAGACGAAGACATAATCAATTGTGGTGCCTCCCCCATGTCCAATAAAGGTGGGAAATGGGGAGGCGCTGTTCTCCATACCTACATATTCCATGCAGTTAACAAGTTCACTAGTAGCACGAAAACTTAACAGTTCTATGCCTCTTTTGCATGGGGGATTTCTTGGATGTACATGTGCATTAAAATCCCCTCCTAAACAAATGCCATCAAATTTCCCATGTACCTGTCCATCCATAATTTCATTGATAAAATCAAATAAAAGAATAACATTTGGGTTAGGTTGGGACAAAAAATCATTGTTATAGAAGTTGATTAGACATAGTTTTATCCTCTGAGTATATGAGAGTGCCATGAAGCTAGGACAATTGGTTAGTAGTTTGTCAACTTTTACTTCTGCAGAGATTTTTATCCAAATGGACAATCCACCGCTAGGACGGCCAGACAGGGGGGCTAAAACAGTCCTGTTGTGGCAGCTGTACCCCTCAAGCAACAAGTCCTCAACACACCAAGTTTCTTGAAACATTAATATATCGTAACAATTGACACAGTCCCTCCAGGAAGGAATTCCCATCTTGGTCTTCAGACCCGCGATGTTCCAACTGAGAATTTTTAAGTTATTATCATTCCTCAAACAAGGACCCTGGTTAATTCCTGAGACGGATTTAGTTGTAACATGCCCCTGTTGATCACATATTGTACTAGATGGAGAGATCTCCAATGTTAACGGGGCTGCCTCTGGAGGTGTTTCCACTAGCTGGACTGCCTCAAAGCACACAGAAGGCAGTTCGGTGCTTTCGGAGGGCAGTCAGTCCAATGTGTCCAGGTCCTGAAATATTCCAAACCTGTTATATAACGGAAAAACTGGTGGGGGTTGCATCATCTTGTGGGGAGGACGATAGAAATAATTTAGCGGTAGGGGGGTCACCACAGTAGATGGACCGTGTCGAACAGAGTTGTTGTTCAGCAAGAATTTTGCAGTGCCCGGGTTTCTGAAGTTAATTACAATACAGTCCCCGTTGATGTTTTTGAAAAGAGGACCAACCCAGGTTACTCGCCGTGTGGTTATGATCTCTTTAGAAATATCATAACCCACCCCCTTATGTTTTGTTAACCAATCTATACACTTATTGTGCAATTGAACCCATGATTCACCTTGACCTTCCCTAAGCGGTGGAATACCAGCCAGAACTAAAACATATGGACAAGCCTCAGGTGGAAGGTGTAAGGCAGGGCCTTGATGTTTTATAGGCCTAGTGTCCTCATGCGGGGTCTTCTTATCGCGCTGGCTGGGATTGGCAGAGGCCTTCTGTGCTATGGTGGTCTGCATCGCTGTATTACTCTTTTTGTTGATATTGGTTGATGGTCCGTTTGCAGCGTTAGCAGAAACAGATGGTTTGGACGAGGTGACAGCTCCACGTGTAGCATTGCGTGGAGGTAAGGGGGTGTCAGTTAGAGGGTCAGGTGGGTTACTGCCTGTTGTACCTTTACTTTTAATCACCGTGGTTGTAACAGACGGCGTTGGATTAGTAATAGCTTGTTGTTCCACAACCCTGTTAATGCCATGGTCACTGCTAGTAAGGACACGGGTGGTGGATTCAAGGTCTTTTAGCAGACGTTCTACTCTCATTTTGTCCAGGTTCGCTGTACCTTTTCTCTTGGCATCCTCGTTTTTAATTAGGTTTTCCAATTTGTCAAGTCTTTTAAAAATATTATTAAATTGTTTGATCATTTGACCTTCCAAGTTTTTAAAAATAGTATCTGCAATAGTCTCAATAAGGTTCCCCTCAGATTTGGAGTAGTGACTGGATTTGTCAATTTCATTGGGAGATTCAGTCTGGGTGGAAATAGATATTAAATTTAACCCGTCGTTATTTATAACGACGACGTCACCCAGATGCGGTTGTTGTTCCTGTGTAGGTACTATATGTTGAACCAACTTCTGTCTCTCCCCCTTATTCCACATGCTTTGTGGAGTTGGTTGGTTTATAGTCCTTGGTGGCTGCTTCCTTTTGTTGTGGGTTAATTTAGCAGGGCCCCTCTTTCTCTTGGCTACAACTTTATCAGATACCTTATTGCTAGCCTCTGTAGATGTTGTTACCGGGGCAGGGCCAAGAGCTACATCTGGTGCTATGTACATAACAGTGTCATCATCGTCTAAGACAATTGGTACATCAACAGCAGGATGTGAGGGTTTTACCACAATTACTTCAGGGTTTATATGGGTGCTCATGGCATGTGGCTGGCTGATGCTCATAGGACCCATAGAGAATCTCCTTTCAGTCTCAACAATCTCATTGAATGCGGTATCTATCAGTGCCTCAAACGACGTTAGCAATGATACAGGGGACTCTGCATCCTGGGTGAGGATATCAACATTATTACTTGTAACAGTGCACTCAGCCATTGTATAAACCTGTTAGGGGACTGACCTTGTAGAGAGATGTTGGAGGGGTGGCCCGCCCGACCACTGTTGACCTCTGAGGGCCTCAGAGGGCCCGCCCTTTGCCCGGGCTTCGCATCAAAAACAGACTATCGCAAGACAATACACGCCTACTGTGCCATCTCATCAACCACACAACACACAGCAGCGAGCAGGCGGTGATGATAGCACTAGATGCGGGAAAGGCGTTAAACAGAGTCTCCTGGCCATTCCTTAACAACTGTATGAGCAGGTTTGGGCTAGGGGCCAAATATAGATCCATGGTGATAGCCCTGTACAACGAACCAAAAGCGAAAGTGGTGGTAAATGGAAGCACATCGGAAACGCTCACACTGGGTAGAGGCACCAGGCAAGGCTGCCCCCTCTCACCAGGCGTCTTCCTTCTAGCGCTAGAACCACTACTAGCCAGAATAAGGGACAATAACGAAATAACAGGCGTCAAAATCAAAGAAAAAACCGTCAAACTGGCAGTATACGCGGACAACATCCTCATCACGACCACCAGTCCGTCAACGTCAATAACGGCACTCATGGACACAATAGGAGAATATGCGGAAGCCTCGGGATACAAGCTCAATAAAGACAAATCAGAGTGTAAGCCAATGAACATCCACACCACCAGAGAGGTGCTTGGCGACTCAGGACTGACATGGCAGACGAAACCACTCAAATACCTAGGTCTGCTTTTTGGGAGAGACCTAACATCCACACTACAACACAACGAGGACTCAACCCTGAAGAAGATAAAGGAAAGACTAGACCTATGGTCACCCAAATACATAAGCTGGTGGGGCAGGATAGAAACAATAAAGATGATGGTAACGCTAGCTATCAACTACACGCTCAGCATGCTACCGCTCCCGATGACAGACGCATTCCACAAAAAACTAGAAAAGCTCATAAATAGCTTCATATGGAGAAACAAAAAACCGAGAATCAACATACAGAAACTGAGATTAACGAAAGACCTTGGAGGACTCAACTTAGCGAACTTCAAAACCTTTGAAACAGCCTGCCTAGCGAGGCAAGGAATCTCCTGGCTAGACAACACCCAAAGCTACAAACCTGTTTGGTTAGATGTGGAAAAGAACATTCTGGGGGGCTAAACCCCGTAGCGCTTCTAACAGAAAACAGACACCCCCAAAGAACGAACCCGATACTGAGATACACCAAGGACTCACTGATGAAAATAGACAGGCGTATGGCACGGAAACTGAAGGGCACTACATGGGAGTCGATCTGGTTCAACACAAAGATAACCTATCAAGGAGCAACAATGCACAACGATACATGGATAGAGAAAGGAATAAGCCTTCCAAACCAGCTAGAAACCAGACAGCTACCACTAACATTCCAAAACCTGCAACAACTAAACGAACTCCCTAACCGAGAACTCTACAACTTCCTAAAAATAAAAAAACAGCCATAACCAAAGCAAACCTATGCAAGGAAGAACCCACCATCATCAAATACATGCAAACCCTAAACTCAGCAGGCCACCAAACGGCAAAGATATACAGGCTCCTCAGCCCATCCACGCCGTCACTGAACAAGAAAACAACTAACACATGGGAACAACTCCTAGGCAGGCAGTTAAATGACAGCGAACGATGCAAACTGTGGCGCTCAGAGTCAACAAACAAAATAACCCCACAACTAGCCCAGACAAAATTCTGGCTCCTCCACAGGGCCTACTGGACACCATCAAGACTCCACAAAATCGGCATCACAGAATCTGGCAACTGCTGGAACTGCCGGATAGAGAAAGGAACTCTAGAACACCTCATTTTCAACTGCACGAAGGTCAGGAAGTTCTGTATGCAGGTGAACAGCTTTCTGAACGAGACTTTCAACAAAGACCTAACAATCAGCTTTGTAAGCCTGGCCACAGACCATATGACAGCGGACCTAAACAGCAAAGAAGAAAGAGACCTACTAGACCTACTACTCACAGCTGCCCTAAAAATAATCCTGACGAACTGGAAAAACACGACCAAAGCAAACTTTAAAACGTGGATGAACTGGGTCACCTTTCTCAGAGGGGCAGATAACATTACGGGGAATCTCTCAAAGGAACACAACTCGAAAAGGGAGATGTGGGAGCTACTGGATGCACAGCTGACGAGAACCCAGCAAAAGACGCATAACTAAGGCCCCCTCTCTTTATTCTCTCTCTTTTCTCTTTCTCCCCTCCTCTTTGGGGAAGATGAAGGCGAAGCGTACCACATTCTGTAGTGTATATAAGAATTGCCAAATGTATACTCCACTTCTTTTTATATTTTAATAAAAAAAACTTTTAAATCAAAAAAGAAAATAGTGTAAACGCTGGTAATCACTCTCGTTAGAACTCCACCCCTCATGGGAACAGTCCATCCTGAACTGCTAGGTGAGGCGCTCTCCAGAAGAGAATGCACACAACCCCAGACCAGTTTTGGCCTTGTTAGGCCTCATCAGTGAGATATATATTTGGTCATGTGTCACAGCAAGCAAGGGACCACGTTTTGCCATACACTGTGGCCACTTAGGATGTTACATCAAAATCACAAACGGTGATGGTATGAATGCTTGCAAATAGTCTAAACCACTGGCAATTTCTCTGGATTGCATTCAAAGCCATCATTTTTGACCCCTCCTAGATAGAGTGGCACTCTAGACAGATGCCTGTCTTATACAAGTCAATACTGGCCCTGCACCTCTTGAGAACAGTCAATCATAAACTGCCAGATGTGATCCAATCCAGAAGGGAACACAAGCAACCCCAGACTCATTTTGGCCATTTTAGGCCTCAGCAGTAGTGGAAAACCATGGGTTGCAATGCAACTCACAGCAATTGCCAGTGGTTTAGACTACTTGGAAGCAAAACTTCCTTCACCTTTTGAGTGTTTCATGTTATAAGGGAATCCTGTTTGAATGGGAAATAACCATACAGGACCATTTTTCCAGGAGAAATGCCACAGAGCATTTTCATTTCATAGGGCATTAACACTCTGAATTACTCACTGGTTTAAAGAGGTGGTAAATGGAGAGGCGGGTGGGGGTGGTATGGTGTCTTAGTAGGCTTTCAGATGTTGGGCGAGGAAGTGGCTGTGCAGGTGGGCAGTGTTGCATTCTACAATTTCTGCTGAAAATATTCCAGGGCTGTTTAAATTCAAAATCCATGTTTGTTTGAAATATATGCTGTTGGAACAGAAAAGCCCTCTGCATGGTTGAAGATGTGTAGCCGTGTCCTGAGTGCCTAACTATTCTGTTGTCCAAATCCCAAATGCTATTTTTTTTGTCATAGGTGAACACGGATCATGCGTGTGCCCCATGACATAGTCCTATCTCATGGACTGCAGCCTTCTTGGACTGGGAGGAATGCCTAAAGAGCTACCCTCATAGTGGTGGAAGGCCTTCAAAAGGAGTGCACGGCACAAGCGCAGTGGTGGCAGCACCCATGTAGTAATCATTTGTAATGGACAGGACCTACACTGGAATGAGGCCTACACGCTCACCCACCTTTTTAAAGGTTCCGCTGCTGTGTGCTTAACTCACCCTCGGTATACATCAGGTAGGTGTGGAGTGCTGCGTAGTGCAGGAGTAGTGGCTCTGCGCTGGATGTATGTGTGCCTGGGAAGGGCACAGTACAGGGATAGAGCAGTACTGTGATGTGCATGTGTGGTTAGTTCATGTACTGTGTGTATGTGAGGAAAACAGCACAAGAGATGTAGTGCTGTACAGTGTGTGTGTAATGAGAGCATGTGCTGGGTCTATGTGTGCTTGCATAAAGTACAGTAATTGAAGAGTGAAGTGTTGTGCCGCATGCACATGGGAATAAGCATGGGCGGAAAATCCGTTCCGCTCGCGGATTTTGCGGATTTTCGGGAAATTCGCAATCCGCGAGATTCGCGAATATCCCGCAAAATCCGCAAATCCGCGAGCAGCGGATTTTGCTCGCACTGCTCGCACTGTTCGCGTGAGTTCGCGCCCCGCGAATAAGTGCAAAATTGCAGAAATACGCTCTTAGCAAAACTGAAAGTAACTACTTACCAGGTTCAAAAGTTCAGGCTCATCATTAGTAGCCATTTCCTGTAGTGCTTCCTGAGGGGCCCCTCCAGAGTTCAGTTGCCAGTTGAAACTATTATGTGACCCTGCTCTGAACCTCAGAATAGTTACACATATGCCACAAAGGTCCTGAATTACAGCTAAGGGAGACAAGCAGGAGCCAGGCTGGAAGTTAAAATCCATTAATCAGCCCCTAATTCATTATTGTCAGTTGGGGCAGGGCAGGTGTTGTAACTAATTTTGCAACAATGAAAGCACTTAGCAAGTGCAAAAGATCACTAATCAGGGCGCACTAAGGAAGCAGGTGCCAGCTAAAAAAATATTCTGTGACACATTAATCAGCCCCAAATTAATTCAGGTCACTTGAGGCAGGGAAGGTGTGCTTTGCTTTGCTGAAAATACACTGGACAACCAGAGGGTGTGGTGATGAAACAGAGGGTGGCATGGGTGGGCCAGAGGGTGGCATGAGTAGTCAGAGAGTGGCAGTGGTGACAGAGAGTGGCAGTGATGAAGAAGAGTGTCCCAAACAGGCTGGACACGTAGAAACAACAAGTTCGCAAAACTTGCGACCCGACAGGTAAGTTCGCAAATTGCGAAATTGTAAAAACCCTCGCGAACTGGCAGAAACACGGGCGAACACAAAAAAAAAAAAATCCGCTAATTCGCGGGAATTCGCGGATTTTGCGGATTGCGAATCCGCAAATCCGCAAAATTCGCGAACGCGAGATCCGCAAAATTCGCCCATGCTTACATGGGAAGTATGTCCTGGCAGTGTTTGTATTTGTAAATAGCACACCCCGGGTAAATGTAGAAAAGCTTCACTGTTTGAACAGACTGAGTGTGTGTGATGAATGCATGTGTGTATGCGAGGGTGCAATGCATGGTGGTATTGGTGCTACATACTAATTGTGCTGTGAATGTAAACAGAGTAAGTGTGCCTGCATTGGTACATTACATGGAGGCAGGTGGCAGGCAACTTCGCTCCTCCATGGCGTGTGCGTAGCCTGCCTACTACGTCTACTTTGCGGATCGCGAAGTAGGCAACACTACGCACACTCCGTGGACGGAGCAGAGTACTGCGCTCGCGGTTAATGAGGAGTAGAAGAATCCCCTAATGTAGATTTGTGTATTGCTGCGTTATTGTGAGCTGGATGGGACACCCACACTAGAGAGAAAAAGAAAGAGACTCCCTTCACAGATCAAAATATTGCTCTTTAATTCAGTGATAGATTGTAAGGAAGACACATGGGCAGATCTCAGGAAGGGAGATGGGGCTGATAAGGAAATCATAAAGATTAGGGCTATGGGTCTGTGATTAACCTTTTGATGCACATATCATTGTGGCTGACATCCAGATGTGAACTCTGGTCATTCCACAAATTGTGTTGTGGGACAATCTACTTCAGAGTCGTGCCTACTGGAACAGACCATCTTTCATGAGCAAAGAAGAAAAAGAGAAGTGCCCACTTCAAAAGAAGCAGAATCCCAACATAAAACTTCAAAGACTTAGACCCTAAATTACATTTTGGTGCCCGAAAATGGACTATAAGAAGGGAGTTTGAGACCCCAAATGTTGTCATCTGCCAAGCAGCCGGACAGGCTGTGTGAAAAGGTGAAGATCTGCAAGACATCTGCCTTTGCCCTGGCCTCTGGGCAAAGGCCTGCTAGTCTCCCTACTGGCCGAGGGGAAATCACCCAGAACACCAAGAACACCTGCCCTGGAGCCCAAAGCACCAGAGTCTACTTGCTTGGCAAGACCATTGTACCCTGTGAATAAGAGGAGAACGCTGGAGGGAAAGAGGTCCAGTGGGAAGCACTGGAAGAGAATTCCATGAGCAAGGTGTGAGGCTGTGCACCGATTGTGTCATTGCCTGTTTGCCATGTCGGCTCTGTGGTCCCCCAAATGCCAGGAGGGGGCTACTGGAGACTGAACTGAGAGTGAAGCACCATGCAAGTCTGGGCCAATTTGTACCACAGCGCTGAATCCATACCACTGCGCTACGGTGACCCCGTATTCCAGAGGTGGCCTCTGGTACAGTTATCACTGCTGAATCGCTGGGACCCATGACTGTCTAGGCAGGGGCGCTTGCACCAAGGAAGTTGGTACCCATGTTTATCTAATTACCGCTACAACCCTGTATGCCAGGGGCGGCTATCAAAATATTGGGTCAGTACCTGAAGGCAATACTGATGTTACCTTCCACCGGTTGGGCCTGCACTGTGAGGGAACTGTATCTGAATGATTGTCGGGCTGATGAAAATGCAGTAGACAACGCTGAACCCTCATGAGCCTTCTCTGACCCCCTTCCTCTAGGTGAAGCACACTTACAGCGTCTTCAGGAGCTAGGAGCTGCTCTGACAAGATAGAAAAACTCCGGCTGTGCCACTCAGGTGAGAGAACATGCCCCACGTGAGCCATCGGCATCTTCACTTCTTTGGACTGAGTAGAACTTGCGGGTGCTCATTCCGAGGGCACCCAGTGGTCCGCCGAACTCCTCCGTGCTGCTAGAGTGGGTAAGATGAGCACTGTGGGGGAACCGCTGCTAATGCTGCTGTGGCACCATAGACTCTTTTGGCTAAAATTCTGAAGACTCAAAGAGGAACTCTTGAGTACTGCCTAATAGTGTACATTCCCTGGATATAGCCACCAGTGAATGGGGAATAACCCCAAGCACATTACTCAAAGGGCAGGGATTGGCCTGATAACTTTTAAAGCCCGGACCTCAATGGGGATTATGTTGTTGCTTTTGAATATCGTATACCTCCGTATGTGTTGAGTTAGAAATAAAATAATTATTTTGTTTTCATGAAAGCAAGTATTTGACTGGAAATTGATTTTTGTTTGTACTGTGCACCCTTTGAGTTATGAGTTGTGTTCACCAACCAGTATCTACATTTCCACCGAGGAAGACTTGACTACTCGACCACAGCTACCACTGAGAGTCAAGTACTGAAGGGGTATGTGGCCCAGTTGCTCAGGACTCGTAGAAGGTCAGGCCTGGGGACACCAGGATTAAAAAGCCTCAACCACCACAGTTGGGCCCAGTAACCCCTGTCTGCCCTGTGGCCCTCTGAAAGCAGTTCTGATATACGCCTACGATAAGGAGAATGAAACAGAAATATTGAAAGATCCTCTGCAGCCACCACATGGTTTTGGCTGTGGTCCTGTCAGTATCTGGACTACCAATACAATTGGCTAAACTATTCAAAAGTTGATTTGAGTCACTCTTGTATGACATTTTATCACTGAAATTCATCACTGTGACTAACGAGAAGACAGGTGGCAGCTAATTTTTACAATTTCATCATTAGTATTTGCATTAAGCCATACCGTTGTGGGGTGTATGGTGCAGTCTTCAGTGTTCGCGTGTTGCTGTTATTTGGAGGCCTTGAAGAAACCCTTTCAATAGCTAAATTACCTGACAGAGCATACTTTGTAGAACATGTGTGATATTTTACATGACAGGAGTGAATGAGCACATCTGAGAATTCAATTACTGCATATTATGAAAAACAGCTCATAAGCTCTGTGCTGTTGTCTTCATTGCCACTGGTTGAGAATGAATTACCTCACGTGTTGCTTGGTGTCTCCAATTTACTGATGGTAATACCTCGACTGACCGCGGCACTGTATGGAGTCTGGTGGTTTAGGCGAAACTCATGCACCAAAGAGCAATCACAAACCAAAGCATTGATAATGGCCCTAAGAAATTACACTTTTGTTCAAGAATGCAAAGATTAGTCCCTTTTAAGAATAAATAACTACATCCTCTGTTATATTCTGCTGCAGAGGGTATCAATGTGGCAGCTTACAGAAAGGGTGAGCATCTAAAAGACCCACCTCCTTCCGCTCACATAGCGCTGTTGATTATTTGCTATTCCATGGGCAAACTACATGGACATCGATTCACCGAAATCCACAGGTAGAGGAAGTGACATCATTGTCGTCACACTCCTGATCAAGACTCTACCCTTTGCCCCGCTGTCAGCACATCAGCGGTCTTCTATATGCTGCATCTGAAGGGATAAGGAAGTGAGAATTACACAGAGAGCAAAGAATAGACAACGTGTCTTCTGCCACTGGATTGTATGCATATAGTATTAATAAAGCATGGACCTAGACAAAGGCCAATGGATCAATGTCTAAGGTGAAATGGTAAGCATGCAATTAATAAAAGACTGATTTTGGATTGTGTTCCTTGAAACCAGGAGCAGCAGGGGCAGTGGCAGGGGTACCAAAGATAGAGGTGAGTTCCCTTGGCTATCCCTTGCTGACCCAAGTTTAAATTCATGGCTGATTGCTAATTCCTGACCTTTGTTTTCAAAGCTATTCATGGAAAAATTAAGATACCCTCTCCCTTTACCTATGCACTCTGGCCAGCCAACACCAACACTGCCTAGAAATTTCTAAGCCCCACTGTAAAGTCTGTTGTGGCTATGCTTTTTCACCTATTCCACTCCCCTTCTTTGATAAAACAATTTCCTATGAACTACATTCTATATTTTAACTCCCCCTTACAGCACACCTAATTCCCTTCAAAGAACATCTCACTTGAACATTCCTAGCGCACCGAAATCCCATTTATACTCACAGAAATTATATATGTGTTTGGTTGGGATCCAATAAATAAATAAATACATGCCATGCATCTGTCACCACCCTCTGTAGCTTGTAGGTGATTCCAGTGTCTCTGCCTTCAGCTGCTTTTTAAAGGGTTTTATGTTTCAAAAACCCTCCGATTCTCAAATGAATGCAATTTCTAAACAACAAACTGAAATGTTAGCTCAATTACCTGAAGTATCATGTTACCTGACTGTTCGTTTTCTGTGCTGTTGCTACTTTTCACATCTTACAGTTGTGGTTTCCAACTCTATGTAGCACCCCTTGCCCTAACCTGAGATTGTGTTAGTAAATCTGTTGCATGCTATTTACCCCAGGATTCAGTGTATGATTTTAAATTACCTATGGCATTGGTATGCACGCCTTTTTAACAGAAGGTAGGAGTCTGTAGCACAGACAGAAATTGAGTGGTAATGCCATACGAAATAGAAATTGAGGATTAGAGTTAAATTTAGAACCGTTGCAAATTATTTTTCTTTGTTTCATCTTCTTCCTTTTCTAGATTGCCTCACTAACCTACTTCGGTTTATGCACGATCCCATTAGTGAAAAAAAGAGACAACTCTTTTAGGAGTAAGGGCATAGTTGCTTGATGCTGAACATAATCACAATTTAGGTCTCACTCATGATCTCTTTCAGCCATATTCACCAATATCTACACTCAGCTACTGCCAATTTCCATACTATTTCCTTGGGGACCAAATATTAGAGGTGTAGTGTCGCTGCATCAGTACAAATGACATAGACACTGTTCTTGGTAATGGGAACTTTATTACCATGCACCCACTACGCTCCTGTTCCTGCTCTGCGCATTCCTCGCTCCTCCTCTTCCGTCACCCAGCTCCCCTATCTACCTCTCAACCTCATGTGCTGATCCTAGTGCCCAGCACATATCACATTACATCTTCCCCCTTCTTAAACAACTTCAACTATCTTAGATGTGTCCGTGCATGCCAGATTAAACAATAATAGAAAACAACACAGTTACAGTTCTTCAATCAAGCAAATTGTGCTTCGATGAGTTTGTTGCGGCCAGAGAGGTGCCTCTTGAGCCGCCCATTCCCCTTTGTCAGGAGACGTGGAGGGTTGATGATCACTTACTGCCTCAGGTGCATCTCCTTTTACCACACTGTGGGGTGCAGTCAACGCTTCTATGACATTGGGCTTGCATTTCTGAAAATGCGTCACATTCCTTTTGATCCTCTTGTCCTGCGGCGCAGCTGTAATCATGGTCCCTTTTTGTTTTGTCAGCAGCAGTGGGCATGCATGATATAAATAGTCTGCTTTTCTCTGTTGCTCTTGTCGCACCAATACCCAGTCTCCCTCCTGGATGGATGGCTGTGCAGCTTTTTTCCGTCGGTCTGCATATTCCTTCATCTTCTCCTTTTTCAGTTTGTCTCTGGCTGCTAATTCTTCGTGCTCAGAGTCTTGTGACAGACCACTAGCTGCATCTTACCAAGCTGGTATTCTAGTGCGCAGTGCGACCCAACATTAGTGTTGCCGGACATCTGCCTGTGGTCGTATGCGGTGTGGTTCGATATGTGCTTAAAACTTCATTTAGAGCCACTTGCACATCACACGTTGAAAGTTCTGCCTGCCGGATGGTCTTCTTTAGAGTGGCCATAAATCTTTCCACCATTCTATTGGCCTGTGGCCACAAAGGAGTAATCTTCCGGTGTCTGAAATTGAGGTGCTTGACAAAAGCAGCAAATTCTTGCCCATTGAATGTCGTGCCATTATCTGTTTTCACTACCTTCTGTATGGCCCATGCTGCGAAAACCTCATCAAGTACAGGTATAGTGGTGGCAGCTTTGGTTGACGTTATGAGGCGCGCAATTGGGAAACTTGAGTATTCGTCCAATATGACCAGTATATACTTGCCAGATTGTAGTGATCCAAAGAAGTCCACTGCAACATGATGCCAAACGCCATCCAGCAGTTCAGACATTTGGAGAGGTGCAGGTGGATCCTCTCCACTTACTAGCTGACACTGAACGACTAAACTCTACTCCGCTCTACTCAACTTATGACACTGTACTCCCCCTATTACACTCTACAACTACTACTCTAAAAAATCCAGTCAATTACACTCTATTCCTATAATTTCACTCAAGGACACTCCATGCCACTAACTTTTAACCATGCTGAAGAACAGCCACACTGGTGTACAACACGGCAACTCAACATTGCCAAAGCCAATATTTGTTCTAGGCAAGACCGATTGGCTTTGCCAATGCTTGTTAATGGTGATGTTATTCTGAGCCTTTGCCTAAAATATTTAGCATGAAAAGAGGCACACAACACATTGGATATTAACCTAGTGGTGAAACGCACAATACCTATGTGGTGGTGTGGCAAAGGTATTTTTAGCTGTCCTTTGAATTATCACGTACATATAAAGGTGTTTCAATCCACTTTTTCTAAGGATTTACTATTATATTATTTAATGACGCTCAGATAATGGATCCTGGAAGAACGATTGTGTCTTGCATAGATTCAAACTACTGATCTACAGTTATACAGCCAGGGTGCAACTCACAACAATTTTTATGCTATCAACTGTGAACAAACTGAGGTCTTTGCTTGCCTCCTCTCCAGGCTTTGTTTGTCAACAGATTTACTATCCAATCCTAGGCCCCAATTATTAGCGACAACACACAATGATAAAGGTCAGGCAAGTATTTAGCCTTGTTTGTTGAACGTACTGAGTACACATCCACTTTACGGAGAGATCAGAAAGAAGATAGACATTGTGCAAGGGGTTCCTATTGTCCTCGCATGTAAAGGTGCAGCCATAGTATGGGAATGAAGCTCACTAACTCATTTCTTAATCCCCATCTTCAGAGTTTGGTTTTGGTACATTAGCAAGATGGCAGCCATTTGGAGCTTTCCTTTTCAAAGGTTTATCCTTGAGAAACGTAATTTGTAGAGTTGCGAAAAGCATACATTACTGTTACCAAGTTTAAGGATACGTTAATCGTAGGCTGGACAGCCTGTTAAGTGAGTAATTAAATAGGTACACTTCTGAAATTCTACAAGAAAGATGAGAGGTCTGAACTTCCATGCCAACCTTATGTCAGCTAGCCTGCTCCAGGTTGCACACTGATTACAAAAGACATTACGTTACCCCACCAAGCAGCCTTTTAGATTAACATTCAATGCTGTGTAATCCACAGCAGCAGTTTGGAAGCATTTCTAATTCATTTGAATGGGATTTTAGCTTTTCAAGTGTCTTGTCCAATTAACATATTGTTTGGTATTGTAGCATTTGTTTAGTGCTTACTATCCATGTGTGAGGCGCTGAAGCACTTACCAACATAGATACCAAGCTACAACATGTGTGTGGTTGGAAGGGTGTTGTGTTGTTTTGAGCTTATGTGTAATGTTTTTTATGTCCTGCTTGGCCAATGAGGTACAGCATACTTTATTGGGCGCAGCACCAGAGGGTGAGATGGGTGAGTGTATGTGAGAGGGAGACTCACAAACTGTAATTATAATAAGGAATTCCCAGCTTAGCCACAGTGATAGGGAATGATGTGTGCCTGTTCCCCAAAAAGGGTGATAATCATAGAAGGCCCAGTAATCCACATGGCGACATGTGCCTGGAAGTAAAGGCTTTCAATGAGTAAAAAGATGCCCAAATTGCTAGAAAATATTAATTGGTGACATAAGCTGTAGTTATGCACTATTTTATATATTTATTTATTTAGAGGCAGAGATACGGCCTAATGCTAAAAAAGTACACCTAATTAAGGAGGAAGGAAGTCAAAGAGAAATCAAGGCTGACAACCTCAGCAGAAACAACACAAACTTTAAAACATCCAAATTCCACCGACTTCTAAGGGCCGAAGGAAGCCAACATTTTTAGCAGGACTTCACACAAGCCTCTCTCAAGCTGCAGAAGGCTGTCAAATGCAGATAATCACCAGTTGGACGGGTCTAATTTGGATTGTGGTTCAGACCCCAGACACACTGGTACCCTGCGGGGATATGCTGCAATAGGATCAAGTGCCCTCACACACCTGTATGCGTGTCATGCTTCATCATCGGGCAAGCTTAATTTCAGGTCAGCACTGCAATGCCCAATGGGCACCCACAAGGGGGCGCTTTACCGGAGATCTTTTCATAGAACTTTTGGATCATGATATATAGTAAGGAGCATGTATGCTGGACCTAACCACACCTAACACCTTGTGATGTCACAAGCAAATTAGAGGGGCCTCACATCTTCCCTTTCGCCCAGGGCCCCACAAGTCCTAGGACCAGCCCTGGTTGTCAGTGATGCAATATGTGCAGTCATAAGCAGTACATCATAGCAGTGCAAATGATACTGATTTCAGTTACGTATAAGTGGTGAGTTTCAGTGTTTTTATGATTTTTAAATGGACAGGTGATTGAATGGATGGATTGATGGGTGAGTAAATAAGTGGACTGGTGCCTTCATGTGTGACTAGGTGAGTGTGTGCTTGGATGGACGAAAGAGTAATAAATGAGTCAGGGCATGGATGGATGAATGAGTGCGAGGGCAAGATGATAAATAAGTGCATAAACAGGCGAGTCCAGAATTTTGCTGTAGAAAGGTGCTTTCACCTACTGCCTTTGGTGCCCATTAATACATTCATCTATCTTGCCATGTGCCCAGCAGTAACAAATGCATTTGGCCATCCATGCACTCATCCATCCATTTCTCTAACTTCTGCCATATTCACCAATTCACAGTACAAAGAAGCCATACCTGTTGACTTTGACAATGTTTGTTCGTTTTGTGCCATGCAAGAGCTGCATGCAAAAGTACTGCCAGTGAAAAACGGTTTGCTTTTATAAAGAGCTGTAAAAAGGACACGCATTGACCCTTGGGTACTGTCTCAGTGCGTGAGACATAGGAACAGCGTGTTATACCACTCACTGCCAGTTCACAGAGAGTGTTTGGGCTGATGTCAACCAGCTTCCCTCACATTTTCTGACTGATTGGAAATAGTGTAAACGCTGGTAATCACTCTCGTTAGAACTCCACCCCTCATGGGAACAGTCCATCCTGAACTGCTAGGTGAGGCGCTCTCCAGAAGGGAATGCACACAGCCCCAGACCAGTTTTGGCCTTGTTAGGCCTCATCAGTGAGATATATCTTTGGTCATATGTCACAGCAAGCAAGGGACCACGGTTTGCCATTCACTGTGGCCACTTAGGATGTTACTTCAAAATCACAAAAGCTTTATCGCCGACTTCTTCCTGACATATGCGCGAGCACCCACGCATGCGCATTTGTCAGGAAGAAGTCGCAAAAAAAGCAGGAAGAGGGAGCCCCGGGATGCCGCATCTCTTGTAAGTCTTTTTAATTACTTTTATTATTCTTTAGAGATTATAAGGCCATTTAAAAGAGGGCGGACGGGAGGCAGGTGGCAGGCAACTTCGCTCCTCCACGGCGTGTGCGTAGCCTGCCTACTACGCCCACTTTGCGGATCGCGAAGTAGGCAACACTACGCACACTCCGTGGATGGAGCAGAGTACTGTGCTCACGGTTAATGAGGAGTAGAAGAATACCCTAATGTAGATTTGTGTATTGCTGCGTTATTGTGAGCTGGATGGGACACCCACACTGGAGAGAAAAAGAAAGAGACTCCCTTCACAGATCAAAATATTGCTCTTTAATTCAGTGATAGATTGTAAGGACGACACCTGGGCAGATCTCAGGAAGGGAGATGGGGCTGATGAGGAAATCATAAAGATTAGTGCTATGGGTCTGTGATTAACCTTTTGATGCACATATCATTGTGGCTGACATCCTGATGTGAACTCTGGTCATTCCACAAATTGTGTTGTGGGACAATCTACTTCAGAGTCGTGCCTACTGGAACAGGCCATCTTTCATGAGGAAAGAAGAAAAAGAGAAGTGCCCACTTCAAAAGAAGCAGAATCCCAACATAAAACCTCAAAGGCTTAGACCCTAAAGAACATTTTTGGTGCCCGAAAATGGACTATAAGAAGGGAGTTTGAGACCCTAAATGTTGTCATCTGCCAAGCAGCCAGACAGGCTGTGTGAAAAAGTGAAGATCTGCAAGACATCTGCCTTTGCCCTGGCCGCGGGGCAAAGGCCTGCTAGTCTTCCTACTGGCCGAGGGGACATCACCCAGAACACCAAGAACACCTGCCCTGGAGCCCAAAGCACCAGAGTCTACTTGCTTGGCAAGACCATTGTACCCTGTGAATAAGAGGAGAACGCTGGAGGGAAAGAGGTCCAGTGGGAAGCACTGGAAGAGAATTCCATGAGCAAGGTGTGAGGCTGTGCACCGATTATGTCATTGCCTGTTTGCCATGTCGGCTCTGTGGTCCCCCAAATGCCCGGAGAGGGCTACTGGAGACTGAACTGAGAGTGAAGCACCATGCAAGTCTGGGCGAATTTGTACCACATACTGAATCCATACCACTGCTCTACGGTGACCCCGTATTCCAGAGGGGGCCTCTGGTACAGTTATCACTGCTGAATCGCTGGGACCCATGATGACTGTCTAGGCAGGGGCGCTTGCACCAAGGAAGTTGGTACCCATGTTAAATTACCTCTACAACCCTGTATGCCAGGGGCGGCTATCAAATTATTGGGTCATTACCTGAAGGCAATACTGATGTTACCTTCCACCGGTTGGGCCTGCACTGTGAGGGAACTGTATCTGAATGATTGTCAGGCTGTTGAAAATGCAGTAGACAACGCTGAACCCTCATGAGCCTTCTCTGACCCCCTTCCTCTATGTGAAGCAAACTTACAGTGTCTTCAGGAGCTAGGAGCTGCTCTGACAAGATAGAAAAACTCCAGCTGTGCCACTCAGGTGAGAGAACATGCCCCACGTGAGCCATCGGCATCTTCACTTCTTTGGACTGAGTAGAACTTGCGGGTGCTCATTCCGAGGGCACCCAGTGGTCCGCCGAACTCCTCCGTGCTGCTAGAGTGGGTAAGATGAGAACTGTGGGGGAACCGCTGCTAATGCTGCTGTGGCACCATAGACTCTTTTGGCTAAAATTCTGAAGACTCAAAGAGGAACTCTTGAGTACTGCCTAATAGTGTACATTCCCTGGATATAGCCACCAGTGAATGGGGAATAACCCCAAGCACATTACTCAAAGGGCAGGGATTGGCCTGATAACTTTTAAAGCCCGGACCTCAATGGGGTTTATGTTGTTGCTTTTGAATATCGTATACCTCCGTATGTGTTGAGTTAGAAATAAAATAATTATTTTGTTTTCATGAAAGCAAGTATTTGACTGGAAATTGATTTTTGTTTGTACTGTGCACCCTTTGAGTTATGAGTTGTGTTCACCGACCAGTATCTACATTTCCACCGAGGAAGACTTGACTACTCGACCACAGCTACCACTGAGAGTCAAGTACTGAAGGGGTATGTGGCCCAGTTGCTCAGGACTCGTAGAAGGTCAGGCCTGGGGACACCAGGATTAAAAAGCCTCAACCACCACAGTTGGGCCCAGTAACCCCTGTCTGCCCTGTGGCCCTCTGAAAGCAGTTCTGATATACGCCTACGATAAGGAGAATGAAACAGAAATATTGAAAGATCCTCTGCAGCCACCACATGGTTTTGGCTGTGGTCCTGTCAGTATCTGGACTACAAATACAATTGGCTAAACTATTTAAAAGTTGACTTGAGTCACTCTTGTATGACATTTTATCAGTGAAATTCATCACTGTGACTAACGAGAAGACAGGTGACAGCTAATTTTACAATTTCATCATTAGTATTTGCATTAAGCCATACCGTTGTGGGGTGTATGGTGCAGTCTTCAGTGTTCGCGTGTTGCTGTTATTTGGAGGCCTTGAAGAAACCCTTTCAATAGCTAAATTACCAGATCGAGCATACTTTGTAGAACATGTGTGATATTTTACATGACAGGAGTGAATGAGCACATCTGAGAATTCAATTACTGCATATTACGAAAAACAGCTCATAAGCTCTGTGCTGTTGTCTTCATTGCCACTGGTTGAGAATGAATTACCTCACGTGTTGCTTGGTGTCCCCAATTTACTGATGGTAATACCTCGACTGAGCGCGGCACTGTATGGAGTCTGGTGGTTTAGGCGAAACTCATGCACCAAAGAGCAATCACAAACCAAAGCATTGATAATGGCCCTAAGAAATTACACTTTTGTTCAAGAATGCAAAGATTAGTCCTTTTTAAGAATAAATAACTACATCCTCTGTTATATTCTGCTGCAGGGGGTATGAATGTGGCAGCTTACAGAAAGGGTGAGCATCTAAAAGACCCACCTCCTTCCGCTCACATAGCGCTGTTGATTATTTGCTATTCCATGGGCAAACTACATGGATATCGATTCACCGAAATCCACAGGTACAGGAAGTGACATCATTGTCCTCGCACCCCTGATCAAGACTCTACCCTTTGCCCCGCTGTGAGCACCTCAGCGGTCTTCTGTATGCTGCATCTGAAGGGATAAGGAAGTTAGAATTGCACAGAGAGCAAAGAATACACAACGTGTTATCTGCCACTGGATTGTATGTATATAGTATTAATAAAGCATGGACCTAGACAAAGGCCAATGGATCAATGTCTAAGGTGAAATGGTAAGCATGCAATTAATAAAAGACTGATTTTGGATTGTGTTACTTGAAACCAGGAGCAGCAGGGGCAGTGGCCGGGGGCCAAAGATAGAGGTGAGTTGCCTTGGCTATCCCTTGCTGACCCAAGTTTAAATTCATGGCTGATAGCTAATTCCTGACCTTTGTTTTCAAAGCTATTCATGGAAAAATGAAGATACCCTCTCCCTTTACCTATGCACTCTGGCCAGCCAACACCAACACTGCCTAGAAATTTTTTAAGCCCCACTGTAAAGTCTGTTGTGGCTGTGTTTTTTCACCTATTCCACTTTCCCTCTTCTTTGATAAAACAATTTCCTATGAACTACATTCTATATTTTAACTCCCCCTTACAGCACAACTAATTCCCTTCAAAGAACATCTCACTTGAACATTCCTGCCGCACCGAAATCCCATTTATACTCACAGAAATTATATATGTGTTTGGTTGGGATCCAATAAATAAATAAATACATGCCATGCATCTGTCACCACCCTCTGTAGCTTGTAGGTGATTCCAGTGTCTCTGCCTTCAGCTGCTTTTTAAAGGGTTTTATGTTTCATAAACCCTCCGATTCTCAAATGAATGCAATTTCTAAACAACAAACTGAAATGTTAGCTCAATTACCTGAAGTATCATGTTACCTGACTGTTCGTTTTCTGTGCTGTTGCTACTTTTCACATCCTACAGAGTGTGGTTTCAAACTCTATGTAGCACTCCGTGCCCTAACCTGAGATTGTGTTAGTAAATCTGTTGCATGCTATTTACCCCAGGATTCAGTGTATGAGTTTAAATTACCTATGGCATTGGAATGCACGCCTTTTTAACAGACGGTAGGAGTCTGTAGCACAGACAGCAATTGAGTGGTAATTGCCATACGAAATAGAAATTGAGGATTGGATTTAAATTTAGAACCTTTGCAAATTATTTTTCTTTGTTTCATCTTCTTCCTTTTCTAGATTGCTTCACTAACCTACTTCGGTTTATGCACGAACCCATTTCTGAAAAGAAGAGACAACTCTTTTAGGAGTAAGGGCATAGTTGCTTGATGCTGAACATAATCACAATTTAGGTCTCACTCATGATCTCTTTCAGCCAAATTCACCAATATCTACACTCAGCTAGTGCCAATTTCCATACCCGGTTTTACCACTCTGGCCCTGGTTCTCTTCTAAATTATACTATTTCCTTGGGGACCAAATATTAGAGGTGTAGTGTCGCTGCGTCAGTACAAATGACACAGACACTGTTTTTGGTAATGGGAACTTTATTACCATGCACCCACTATGCTCCTGTTCCTGCTCTGCGCATTCCTCACTCCTCCTCTTCCGTCACCCAGCTAATTCCTACCTCTCAACCTAATGTGCTGATCCTAGTGCCCAGCACATATCACATTACATCTTCCCCTTTCTTAAACAACTTCAACTATCTTAGATGTGTCAGTGCATGCCAGATTAAACAATAATAGAAAACAACATAGTTACAGTTCTTCAATCAAGCAAACTGGGCTTCGATGAGTTTGTTGTGGCCGGAGAGGTGCCTCTTGAGCCGCCCATTCCCCTTTGTCAAGAGACGTGGAGGGTCGATGATCACTTACTGCCTCAGGTGCATCTCCTTTTAGCCCACTGTGGGGTGCAGTCAACGCTTCTCTGACATTGGGCGTGCATTTCTGAAAATGTGTCACATTCCTTGTGATCCTCTTGTCCTCCAGCGCAGCTGTAATCATGGTCTCTTTTTGTTTTGTCACCAGCAGTGGGCATGCATGATATCAATAGTCTGATTTTCTCTGTTGCTCTTGTCGCACCAATACCCAGTCTCCCTCATGGATGGATGGCTGTGCAGCTTTTCTCCGTCGGTCTGCATATTCCTTCTTCTTCTCCTTTTTCAGTTCGTCTCTGGCTGCTAATTCTTCGGGCTCAGAGTCTTGTGACATACCACTAGCTGCATCTTCCCAAGCTGGTATTCTGGTGCGCACAGTGCGACCCAACATTGGTGTTGCCGGACATCTGCTTGTGGTCGTATGCGATGTGGTTCGATATGCGCTTAAAACTTCATTTAGAGCTACTTGCACATCACACTTTGAAAGTTCTGCCTGCTGGATGGTCTTCTTTAGAGTGGCCATAAATCTTTCCACCATTCCATTGGCCTGTGGCCACAAAGGAATAATCTTCCGGTGTCTGAAATTGAGGTGCTTGGCAAATGCATCAAATTCTTGCCCATTGAATGGCGCGCCATTATCTGTTTTCACTACCTTCTGTATGGCCCATGCTGAGAAAACCTCATCAAGTATATGTATAGTGGTGGCAGCTTTGGTTGACGTTATGAGGTGCGCAATTGGGAAACTTGAGTATTCGTCCAATATGACCAGTACATACTTGCCAGATTGTAGTGGTCCAAAGAAGTCCACTGCGACATGATGCCAAACGCCATCCAGCAGTTCAGACATTTGGAGAGGCGCAGGTGGATCCTCCCGACTTACTGGCTGACACTGTGGGCAGTCTTTCAGTGTAAGTTCCACCATCTGATCAAGCATGGGGAACCAGACTCGCTCCTGCAGCACTCTCTTCGTGGCTACAATTCCTCTGTGCCCTTCATGCACCAGGTTGATAACTCCTTGTCTCAACTGTTTCGGAATGACCATCCTTTTGTCCTTTAGTACAAGACTATCTGAGGTGATGGACAGTTCATCCTTCACATGTCTGATAGAAGACAGTTCCTGACTGTTAATCTGTTCACTCTGTCCGGATTCCTCCAAATACCTCCAACTGTTTGTCTGAATGCAATGTTTTAGATTTTGTAGTGTGGCATCTTCATTGGTAGTGTCAAAAATGGCCACTAGAGGGACTGCGGTTGGTTTGGCTTGAGCCACTACAAAATGGATGTATTCCTCAGCTACTGATGGATTGGATTTGGACGTTGCCTTGGGATGTCGGGACATATAGTCAGCTGGATTTGCAGCTTTTACCAGCTTGTGGATGATACTATAAGTATACTCTTGAAGGCGGATGCCCCAGCGCTCTATTCTGGGTTGCATTTTGGCTCGGAATTTCCGAAGATGGTTATCAGGGCCTGGTGATCCGTGATAATTGAGAAATGTTTTCCATAGATAAAGATGTGAAAATGTTTGCAGGCCCAGACCACTGCCAGGCTTTTCTTTTCAGGCCGGGAATATGCTCTCTCTGTGTCCGTGATACTCCGACTGGCATATACTACAGTATACTGCTGATCACTCTCTCTGTCATATTGAGCTAATATCGCTCCAAGTCCTATGGGACTCGTATCCACAGTGATTTCAGTTTTCTTCTAGGATTGAAATATGCAAGATTGTTAGCAGAATCAACCGCAGCTTTGATTGCATGAAAAGCTTGATCACATCTCGTGGTCCATTAAAATGTGTGTCCTTGTTTGGTCAGCTTTCTCATAGGGTAACTGATAGTGGCATAGTCCTTGATATAGCGTGCACAATAGCTTGCCATGCCTAAAAGGAACATACAACCCCCGCGTCTCGTGGCCTGGGAGTATACTTCAGAGCAGCAATATTTTCTGGATCAGGTTTCATTCCAGCGCCAGATAAGATGTGTCCGAAGAATTTTGATGTGGATTTGTGGAATTCGCATTTGTCGCTCCATAGACGAGGATGTCGTCACTGTAGTTTAGAGTGTTGGGAATGTGATGAATTACCTTTCTGATGGCCTCCTGAAAAATCTCAGCGGCAGAAGATACCCCAAAGCTGAGTCTTTTTTATCTGAACAGGCTTGATGAGTCGAGAATGTGGTGATATATCTTGATTTTTTGTGAAGTTTCAGTTGGTGATAACCCTTGTTAAGGTCTAGTTTAGAGAATATTTGTGCAGCATTGAGTGATGCAATCATGTCGCTAACATGAGGTCCCGGGTGTCTTTCTCTTTCAATGGCGGTGTTGGGTGGCCTCATATCTACACAGAGACTAACTTTGCCAGGTGAGCCTTTTTTATGCACAACGACCACTGGAGAGACCCAGGGTGTGGGTCCTGATGTTCTCTCAATAATGTCAGCCAGGAGAAGATACTGCAGTTCCTCCTCTACAGAATGTTGAAGGTGAAATGGATTTTTTTGTGATGTTGTGCTATGGAAGTCACACGTTCATTGATAGGCAATCGAACTTGGCAATGAGCCATCTTTCCAAGCATGGTGAATAACTTCGGAAACTTGTGAACTATATCAGGTTCATCATCAACTTTATGCAAAATTTCTACTAGTCGAAGTCGTTCCGCCGTGGGCAAGCTAAGTAGACAATCTGCTTCAGGACCATCAATGACATGAATGCGGGCCGGAATGGTTCTGTCCTTGTATGTGAGATTAGTCGGAAATTGTCCTAAAAAAGGAGAGGTTCCTTTGACATCCAAGTGTACACCTTCACGGCGGCTTTATGCAAGTCTGGTGGTGTACTCATTTCCGTGTATTCTGCAACTGAAATATAGTTGAGAGATGCTCCACTATCCAGAATAAATTTGGCCAAGTGCGTGTCCATTTTAAGATCTAGTCGCAGGTATTTCTTCAACCGGTCCTGATCCGCGACCATGCAGACATACTCATCACTGTCTTGCGATATTGGTGACAGTGACCTCGACTCACGAGATTGTGATCGACGGGTTCCATATGTCCCATGAGACTGGCGGCTGGACTGTGAAGAGCCAGTAGAAGAATCTCTGCAGTCCCACACTGCTTTGGCATGATGGCGAGTGTTATACTGTCTGGATAGTCTGTAATTGTCTCTGTGGGTGTCTTTGCGAGGAGCTCCGCACACGTTCTCAAAGTGGTTGCCCCGGGCACACTTGCATTTTTGGCCTAATGCAGGGCAGGTCTCTGTCTGAGGGAAGTCATATCCACAGCTATAGCATTTAAATTGCCGCTCCTATCGTTTATCAGTCCGGCTAGTACTGCGACGCCGACGACTTGTATAATGGGACTGAACTTTGGATCTGGATGATCGTTGCTGTGCAGGGGAAGACCTATTAGTGTTACGGGATTGGAGCCGAAATGCTTGTTCACGTTTTTCGCCTGTTCCAGCTTCCACTCTGAGCTGGGATGGGGCAGTGAGATAAATAACGGTGATGGATCAAGCCCTGATCTTTGGACTGGGTAAGAGTGGTCTGCTCAATTCAGACACTCTGTTCATCACCACCCCCTTTTGTAAATCGATTTTGGCCACTATAGGTGTGGCAGGGTATACTCAGACATGAGTCCCTTTCTCACTGCTCCATCAGGATTCAAGCAAGCCGGGCCGAAGACGGCTGAAATGCCAGAAACCGGTCCCCGGTAGCTTGTCTCCTTTCTGGTAAAGAATTGGCTTGGTAGTTTAGTCTGCCCTGTTCCCATGATGCACTGGGCCAGGGACAGACTGATTTGCATATAGCCAGGTTCTGAGCTGGGATGGGGCAGTGAGATAAATAACGGTGATGGATCAAGCCCTGATCTTTGGACTGGGTAAGAGTGGTCTGCTCAATTCAGACACTCTGTTCATCACCACCCCCTTTTGTAAATCCATTCTCTTGGCATGTTCTTCTGCCTGATCATGTACTCACGTAATTTCTCATCCAGAGAGTAACTTTTCTTTAATAGACGTCTGCGTAACGACTCAGACTGGCATCCTTCTATGATTCGCAGGCGAAGGGCGTCTTTCGTTGAGAAAGAGTCAAATTCACAGTAGCGGGCCAAGCGTCGAAGTCGTGTAATGTAAGTGCTCATGGGCTCGTCTTTTTCCTGAGAAGCCAGATTGAATGTATATCTTTCATAATCAATGTTCCATTTATGAAGAAATTTTCTGTTTACTGCGTCACGCACATTGGCATAGGATGGAGCAGCGTCAGCCGTTAGCTCCTTTATAATCTGACCAACATCTTTCCCGATTTAATTGCATAATGCAATCAGTTGCTGCTCCTCCTCGGTCATAAGAGACCCTTTCATGAAGTCTTCAAAGTCCTCTAGCCATTCCTGCCAATGAAGGACCAAACCTTCCCCCGATATGAGGACCAGGGGTTCCGGCGGGCGTAGAAAAGGAACTCCAAGCAAGCCAAGTCTGTGTCCACCCATTTGCGCCGTGGACGTAGGTGACTCCGGCTTGGTGCTGGCGCTGGCAGAGGCTTGACTCTGTCTTGACGTGGGCGATCCAGACATCGCAGATGAATATGGTGGAACACATGCTTTGTGGTGAATAGCCGAACCACAGGAACCCTCACAGCGCATGCTACTCAGTTCAAAGCGCCACTGTTAGCGCCATACTTCACTTATGATATAGTGTAGGGTTAAATAGCAGGGCGCCTATGAAAGAGCAGTCCAACAGCTACTTGACATGTAGGTACTGCTACTCTCATCAACGAATATCAAGGGCAGGCGATAGGACAAGCTTGCAGTCTAATAAGTCCATTCATATGACCCTTTAATGTATGCTGAGGCACCAGACAGCTCCTCTGGTAGTCATTTACCAATGCTTGTTGCAATTTCCAGCAGATGCCTGACCTCAAAATAGCCCCCGGGCACTCCTTGCAGGGGATTGGTTGAGGCACCTGACTTAAAGATTGCCACCGGTGAAATCTCGCTCCTTACATGATTATCAGGCCTGAATCACTCAGTGGGAGCAGCAGCGCAGGAACATACAGACTCTGGTACCTTGGAGGTGATGACTTCAGTCCCCGGGCACAGCATAGGACCCAGCACTCCTCCACAGGCAGCACTTGCATACGGGCACTCGCAGCCCAGGGCACAAGACCGGGGAGGGCTCCTGGGTCGCGATCAGCAGACTGCGCCACCTCCTTCACACAAGCGACCGGGTGGGCTCCCAGGTCACGGAAACGCAGACTCCCCTCCGAAGGCACATGTGACTGGGGTGGACTCCCAGGGCACAGTGGTGGACCTCACAGCTCCGAGGCAGCGTAGCGGACAGCAGACACAGCAGGACACAACGGGGCCTGGGTGGGCTTCCGGTCCTCGACTCAGCACAGCTTTGAGAGCGGAGAGCATGCCAGGATAGAGGTAGGCAGGCAAAGTTTGCCACCACCGTCGTCGCCAGTTGTAGTGTTGCTGCACCAGTACAAATGACACAGACACTGTTCTTGGTAATGGGAACTTTATTACCATGCACCCACTACGCTCCTGTTTCTGCTCTGCTCTGCCATTTCTCGCTCCTCCTCTTCTGACACCCAGCTGTCCTCCCACCTCTCAACCTCATGTGCTGGTCCTACCGCCGAGCACATATCACAACATTACAAGATGGTGACCCTTGATGGGTTTGCTGTGCATCAGACCAGAATTGGATAGTTATTCTCCTGAGCATAGTGCAAGATTACATCTAATGGCCTGAAGCACAAGGTTCTGATTGCCCTTTTGTCAATTAAACTATTATGACTGGAACCAAAGACAAGCCTCTATATTGTAAATAAAACTGATTTATTGCCTTAATCAACTTGGCCACTTGATATTTCTCTTGTCCAGTAGGAATTTTAATCTCAACTTAGTGTTCTCTGGTGTACCCCAAAAACAAATAACTTCCTACAACTACACATGATTCCAGATTCAGAAGTCCCTCTTATTAAATCTAATTACTATGATTTTCATCTTGCTCCAATTAATATCTAACTTATACTTTGCACTAATACAGAGTCAACTTTCTTAATGATCTTTGTGGAGCCACCATAGTTTGATCTCATACCACAGTAGATCGAAGACCATCTGAAGAGTGTAGAGCTGGGATATGTTTTCTACCAAGCTTGGAAGGTAAATGTCAGTATTACTCACATTCACCTCTATGCCCAATTTTGCAGTGATAGGCCAATTCCCATGTTTCACTGTGTGGTGATCCTCATCAAAGGTAATAGAGTATGAGGAAAGCCCATGCATCAAACTTAGCCCACCGTCACACATGCTCATGATCAAATTGAATGCTGTGGTTAAGTCCATAAAGGCACAGGGCAGGGGTTTCCCAAACATTGTGGCCAGAATCACTATGTTGTGCAGTGTGCACACACCCCTGCCTAAAGCCTGCTTGTGCTCTAGGGTTCTTCTTTCTGGTGTCCAGCTGATCAAAACATTGCCAACGGAGTTCACAGCTGCTATTAGCCCCAAATTAATTGCATTTGACCTCTGTATTTTTATAAAGAGCAAATACTATAAAAACTATTGACTTTTTCTAATTCAAAAATACAACCTAATTTCATAAATAAATTCAAAATAATGGTTAGCAAAGTTTCATAACATATCAGGTTCTGTTGTTTATGATGGACTCTAGTAATCAAAATAAGCACAATATCTTTATTTCCCCATTGAAAGAATCCCCTAGTGGAGATGTTTTTATAAGCTCTCCTTCATCGCGCTACTCCTGAAGAGAGATTCCATTTTGCATACACCCAGAGGCACAAAGTATACAGGGGTATAAGCACAGAAAACCAATCAGTTACAGATTTCCGTGCATACACAGACTACACACATTCTTGCTGTCTTGCTCACAGACGTGAAATGTACAGGCACCCATGGTCATGGACAATGCACACAAGTGCCCAAGTGCACAGAGTGGAGGCACACACCGATACACACAACTCAGATACAAACAGATATATACACATTTAATCCATGTGTATAATGGTAAAAACAAAGGTAAAGATCCCAGAATGCAAAGTATTGTTTGCTGTAAGGCCAGAGCAAACTCAAGTGGCCACATTATGCATTTTCATTGTTTGCGCCGGGCACACCAATTAAAAAGAGAGTGCTGTGCAAAAATTGAAGTGTGCCCTATTAAGGTGAATGAGCTGCCCCCAGGGCAGCCATTCATGTGAAAACGCGGAGCGGCTGCTCCGTTTTCACAGTGCAGGTGTCAATCGTCTGCACTTTTACTGGGGATTAGAGATCCCCTTGCAGGCAGGTGCAGTCTGCGAATGCACCCGCATGCAAGGGGATGCCTGGGGGGTCCATAGTACCCCCTTCTCCACTTCAGATGGCTGCTCCCAGGAGGCACATTCACAGTGCACCACCTAGAAGGTGGCATGCTGTGTGCCCCTTGAGTGCTTTTTTGCCTCTGCGCTGCAGCTGTAATATGGCGTGGGTGCAGAGACAAAAGAATTTCCTCATTTGCATAGGGCCCACCCCTATGCAAATAAGGGTATGCTCCTTGAAGGTATCGCTGGCGCTTTAAGTGCTCCAGCGCTATTGGTATTACTAAATGGGACACACAAGCATCTGCACCCCCTTCTGTAACAACAAAGTGCCCCAGGGGCATGCAAAGCGGGCACAAACGCCCGTTGCACCCTGGGGCACTTACTGCAATACGGCCCAAGGTGTTACAAATGACAGGAACTCTTTGCATCAGTACCCATACACAAATGCACAGATTAAATATTGAAAGTTCATTAAAATGTTCATTATGTCTATGTGGTGTTAGAAAAGCATCTAGTAGTTGTTGGGTAGAGTTGAAAGAATTTCACATGCTTCTTATACCAACATTTCGTTACAGTTTGTTCTTCAAATACAGTTAAATCATTTTTCCATTTTTTACGTATTTTATTTTCCGAACAAATTTATCTTTAGAACTAAAGCTAGTTTTCAATGAGAGCTTTAAAACATACACTTAATCATCTAATGTAACAACACACACTGCTTAATTCCTTCATAACAAATGTATTACTATAAAAGAAATCAGACCCCTGATGGGTAAACAATTGATTCATTTTGGGAAAAGAAGAAATAAGTACCATTAAGGTAGATAATCGTAACACCTGTTGTTTTCAGCGCTTAGTAACATTAAAAGTGTGTTATGAGGACTCTGTATTAAAGAAGTTTCTATAATAATTATATCACTATGCACTTCTTTAGGCTATACAGTCATGTACTGCAAAGAAGGTAGATTACCTCAGTGACTAGAATGTGCATCATTTTAGAAAATACTGAACACCATGTTGCAGTAAGTAAACTCCATCCCTAAAGTAAGAAGCCTACACAACTCTCTTCCTTGACCATTACCACTTGCTGTCCCCATAGTATATTCTTATTTTCCAAAAGACCTTGCATGATCAGATAATGCAAGTGGCTTTGATTAAGCCGAATATAACAAGATGGATGAGCATCAACATTCATATCAGCAGTAAAGTGATCTGTAATGAGGGGGCAATATTTAGTTTTAAATGCCCTGAAGCTATCAGAACAAGGGCTACCACACAGTTCAATTTGCAGAGTTCCTCTTGTTCAGCCCTAGGCTTTCATTTACCACAAAAGCGCATTCTGGAATTCATGGTATTGGTTTAGATCCATTCACCCTACTGGACTATCACACCTGAAACCAAAGATTTGTAAAATAGTAGTTGAAGTCTGGAAAAGAGTTGTCCTTGTAGCAGGAAGTCACACAGTTGCGCTAATCAGAATAGTAGACTATACATCTCATCTAGCATCAAAGAAAATCCAAACATGGCAAAATTGCTTCAGTACACAGAAGAAAAGGGTTCAAATAAACGTCTTCGCAGGCAGCTCAACATGACAGCTCAACTCCTAGCATCAGAATCTTTCCAGCCCACTGCTTCAAGGAAAAGGTAAATTGAAGAACTCCCTTCTTCCAATTGTATCCCTATGAAATCTTTCTGCAATATCCTTGCAATAACCAGCTAGATTTTTGTTGGTCAGATATGGGGATCATTCGCTAGTAGATCCTTATTCTTTATGCATGACAATGAGGCAGACATATACACTATATTGACGTCATCCCCTTCTTGATCTTCTTCCACCCCGTGTACTGCTCTAAAGGAATTATGATATCTTCCCACGCAAATATGAATTCTCTCTGACATGGCTCCTGAACCAATAGGACATATCAAGGGCCCATTCCCAGATAGGTGAGTGTTATTACGAGCTCCAGGTTTAGTAGAGTACACCCTGCCTCTTGGGATGATCTATAGAATATAGGCCCTGAAATACATACACTAGGCCTGTCCGATCCATTGAACAACTTCAAGTAAAGATGTCAATTCCCCGAAATATAGGAAGATCTAACTTGTTTAAGATGTCTATTCTCCCAAAATGTAATTTCATCTTTGATGCAATCCCCCTAGAATTTAAACCGGTATAGTTTAAGAAGTTGCAGGGGGATTAAAGCAGTTTCATATGGAGGGCTGAAGGGGTGAGAATTGCATGGAGAAAACTCCGTAGGAATAAAAAAGACGGTGGCATTGCAAGCCCCGACCTTTATCAACACTATTGTGTTTTTCACCTCAAAAATATAAGGTTGCTATTCATGGATAAGCCTACGTTTACCCTGCTATTTAGAGCCTTCACAAGAGATATCCCAATGAGCAGGAACTTTTTTCTCTTCAAATTTGGCCACCCAGAATACTTCAAGAAAGTGAGACTTAAGATACTGGTTGCTGCCTGTTAGCTGTGTTACCAAATTAGGTGGACATTGGGAATACCACATTATAGCAGTTCGGGCACTGATATGGAACTCTCCTGTTACACCGCATGTCTTCAAGACGAGCTTGCAACCCCCCTGATTGAATGGGGAATACATAAGTGTGGTCAAATTATAGAAGACAATCAACTAGTTCAGTAGGAGTCTCTGTTAGAAATCAAGAAGGGTAACTTGTGGATATTTAAGTATTACCAAGTTGCGAGCTGGGCAAAGGGGTTAGGCAAGACAGAAAAGGCAATCACTGTTGGAAGGATAAGATACAAAAAAGACCACTCTAGCAAAAGGAAATCTCTGAGTGGTATTGGATGTTAGTCCAAGCTGAAGAGGAAGAGTTCACCCTGAGATGAGAAAGAGGGACCTGCCAAATCTGGATGTAGAAACCCTGTGACAAGTGTAGGAGAGTAGGATCTGCTTACTCTGGTTACCCCCACTTTTTGCTGGTTGTTAGAAATGGGATCTCTGTTTGGTTGAGGCTTGCGCCAAAGCCAGGCAGAGACCACCACTCTAGTTAGGGCAAGGGAGTTACACTCCAAAGATAACCCCAGCTCACCCCCTTGGTAGCATGGCACGTGCGGTAAGGTTATCCCGGAGGCAATGTGTAAAGCATTTGCACACGCACCCACAAGCAATAACATCCCAGGCACACTACAAAATGAACTCCACACAAGGTTATATCAAAAATAGCCTTTGTATTCTCAAAACACATTAGAATAGCAAACATGTTATGTATACTGTGCCAAATGGCACAGGGCAATATTTACAAGGGATTATGGCCACATGGACCACTGTCAGAATCATCGCAGACTGAACTTGGTAAAAGTGAACTAGATCATAAAAATAAAAGTAAAATAGGTCATAGAACGTACAACCAGTAAACACTGGTAATCACTGTACTTTGCATCCGTCTGTGATATAAACTACCTTATGCACAGTATCCCACAAGTCTAAATACATTAGCCCTTAACCACCTAAGTAAAAATTACACTAGAGGCGTAAATCACACAGGGAAGTATAATCTCCCTAACACAAACCAAGATAGGTAAAATAACCTCATAGTCATAAACCATATTTAGAGGTGTCAAACAGGGTGCATAAAACATACTATACACAATACATTACCTAGCACCAAAACCATTAGCACATAAATCACATTAGGGCCTGGTGCCCTATAAAATGGAACCAATCCCCCCTGGCCAACTGGCCAGCTCAGAAAGGGGGCAAAAACGCCCTATGTCCATAAAGTCAGGGCTGCTGTCTAAGCAGCGAAGGTCAAGGTTGCGCCACTGCGCAAAACCTAAACGTTGCAGCTGCCCACTACTTGTTGGGCAGCTGAGAACAACAAAGTGGGGCCTAACCGATGCAGCTGGCACTAAGTGCTGCACAGCTGTGAAGGCCAAGGTAGGGCGATGGAGTGAATCTCACTCCTAGATTCACAAAGAACATGTCCCCTGAAAGGAAAGTCCTAATTGGTGCAGCTGCCCACTACTTGCTGGGCAGCTGTAAGAGTTACAAATGCATCATTGGCTCTCACTGGCCCTTTAGAACACTTTGCATCAAACTTTTAAGCCATCTAGGCTCTGGAAATAACCATGTCCCTTGGAGCACTCTGGCTCCTAACCCCATTATGAACCCAAAGCAGAAGAAGACTTTGCCCGGGGGCAATAAAGCATGGGCCCCTCAGGGCCCGGGTACACCAGTAACCAATTGTGGGAGCCACTTGGGCTCTGGAAATAACTGTGGGGCCTGAAACTGCCCCGGGCCGCTCTGGCCCCCCAAGTACCAAAAGATGCCCAATCTTTGGAGCGGCACGCTGAAGACGGGGCCCCTCTGACGCGGTGCCTTGCACTGGCACGCCAACAGGATCTGCTCTCCAGTGCCACAGTTGGCACGAACGAAAAACACCTATGGAGTCCCCAGCCCTCCTCAACTTACCGGGCTGTTCGCAGGGGACTCCTCATTCTGGATGCAGCTGTCTCTTTTCTTCACCCTGCGTGGGGGGCATGCACCACCGGCAATGTGCCTCGCGTCCCCCTCCGCCTTTGAGCTGCACTCTCTGGTGTCTGCGGGGCTCTCCCCCAGCATGGGAGCCCCGCACAGGCAGGTGCCATCATCCTACGGGCAGCTTCTTCCTCTCTTGCGGCTAGGGTGCCTGACTTCCTGTTTGCCTGTGGCGATGAATTTCTCGATGTAGGCATAATGAGGGGTGGGCACACTCGAGATTGAAAACAGGAATGTGGGCAAAGTCGCGGGGTGGGCACCCACGCAGATAAACAATTAGATCGGTGGGGTGGCACCCGCAATAATTATGAAATAAATGAAGAAGTAGGGTGGGCACCTGCGCCCGAAAAGAATTAAATAAGCATGGTGGGCACCCGCAAGGAGTGCAGCACTGGCGGGGGTGTCCCCTTGTCAGGAATCCCTCATAGAGGATTGCAGCCCAGCGCTGCAGGGCCAAAACAAAGCGCTCCCTCAGGGAAATGCAGCACAGGAGGAACTAGGTACCCCAAAAACGAAGCCATCACTCACAAGGTGCTAGGGCAGCCCCCAAAAGTCCCTCTGGGGTCCTGAAGATAATGAAGCAAAGTAGGAGGGTCCCAATAGGTCCTCCAAGCATCCAGGGGCAGGGCAGGGCCCAAGGAGGCAAGCCTTCCCCTGGGCCCCAGCAGCAGCACGCCCCTGGTAGTTTCAAGTTGTAAAAACAAGAACATTTTCGTGGGGTCACAGCCCCTTCTTTTATACACCAAATCCTTTGTCTCAAAGGTGCAGGCAAGGGGAGAACCAGATGCAACTGGTTCTGGAGCACTTTATTTTGCTCAGCTTCTCTCCCTATTCACAGGACAGGCCAGGGACATCAGATGCACCACAGGGGTGGAGCCAGCATTGTGGAGGGAAGGCACAGCCCTATTCAGGTCCCAGGGCAACGATTCCCTCCCATCTACATGCAGATCCCCCCATTCACCACCGGGCAGACCCATCCTGGCTTCTGGAGCCAAGCACAGCAGCCAACTCCTGTCAATCACAAGCCAGACCGTCAGTTCACATTCACTGCACACTGAAATGCCAACTTCTAAAAGTGGCACTTCTACACTAGGCACATTAAATATGCGCACACCATTGCGCAGCATTTAATCTCACCAGTTCACACATACCAAACTCGCCCCTGCACTCCTCTCACATCAGGAACTACCATGGACATTCATATCTCCCATGCATTCCTATGGGAGGGCAGGCCAATCTCACCACACACACTCAGAGAGCGCACGCACTTTATACTGGGCCACAGTGCTAAAGTGCGCAGAGACCAGAAATCAACTAACATCATGTCATATTAAAAGGCAAAAAATTTAGGGGTGAACCTGCCAAAAGGACCAAGTCCAACACTGGTGTTTCACTGTTTTTCGACTTTAGTCTAGCTGTGGCCCTGCTAACCAGGACCCCAGCTTAGCTGCTTTCCTCTCTAAATTGATTGCATGTACATTAGGTACATTCCAGATTGGTTACTGGGTTGCCATTGTGAGTCCCTAGTAAATGGTACCTTAGGTACTAAGGGCAAAGGTACCACAGAGCCTGAAGCAGGTATTACCCCAACCCTGGGAACCTTCCAAAATGGCACCACAGGTCTGCTACTGCAGCCTGGGTAAGGTGGTGCATGCACCCCATACTGAGATATAGGTTACCTATGTCTACCTTATATCACTGACACATATCAATTAATCAATCAATCAGTTATCTGTAAAGCGCGCTACTTACCCGTGAGGGACTCAAGGTGCTGGGGGGAGGGGCTGCTGCTACTGCTCGAAGAGCCAAGTCTTGAGGAGTCTTCTGAAGGCGAGTAGGTCTTGGGTCTGCTGTAGGTGGGTGGGGAGGGTGTTCCAGGTTTTGGCGGCGAGGTAGGAGAAGGATCTGCCGCCAGAGGTCTTTCATTGGATGCGGGGGGACAGCGGCGAGGGCGTGGCTGGCGGAGCAGAGCTGGCGGGTGGGGGTGTAGGAGCTGAGTCTGCTGTTCAGGTAGGCTGGTCCGGCGTTGTGGAGTGCTTTATGTGCGTGGGTGAGGAGCTTGAAGGTGATCCTCTTGTCTACGGGGAGCCACTGTAGGTCTCTCAGGTGGGGGTGATGTGGCTGCAGCAGGGGATCTTCAGAATCAGTCAGGCGGAGGCGTTTTGGATGCATTGTAGTCAACGCAGGTGCTTGGCTGAGATTCCTGCATAGAGTGCGTTGCCGTAGTCCAGTCTGCTGGTGACGAGGGCCTGTGTCACCGTTTTTCTTGTTTCAGTCGGGATCCACTTGTAGATCCTGCGGAGCATGCGGAGGGTGTTGTAGCAGGAGGAGGAGACGGCGCTGACCTGTTTTGACATGGAGAGGGAGGAGTCAAGGTCGAATCCGAGGTGCATGTGTGGTCGGTGGGTGTCGGTGCTGCTCCCAGCATGGTCGGCCACCAGGAGTCATCCCAGGCTGAGGGATGGGGTCCGAGGATGAGGACCTCCGTCTTTTCCGAGTTCAGCTTCAGGCGGCTGCTCTTCATCCAGTCGGCGACGGCCTTCATTCCCTCGTGGAGGTTGGTTTTGGTGGTGTGCGGGTCCTTGGTGAGGGAGAGGATGAGCTGGGTGTCATCTGCGTAGATGATGCTGATGTTGTGCCGGCGGGCCACTTGTGCGAGGGGGGCCATGTAGACGTTGTACAGGGTCGGGCTTAGGGATGAGCCCTGGGGGATGCCACAGATGATGTCGGTGGCTTGGGAGTGGAAGGGCAGGAGGCGGACGCTCTGGGTTCTGCCGGAGAGGAAGGACGTGGTCCAGGCGAGAGCCTTCTCTTGTATTCCAGCTTCTTGGAGGCGTGTTTTTAGGGTACGGTGGCAGACCGTGTCGAAGGCTGCTGACAGGTCCAGGAGGATGAGTGCTGATGTTTCGCCATTGTCTAGTTGGCACCTGTTGTCGTCTGTGGCAGCGATGAGGGCTGTCTCAGTGCTGTGGTTTCATCTGAAACTGGACTGGGAATATTCTAGGATGTTGTTGTCTTCGAGGTGGTGGGCCAGCTGCGCGTTGACAATTTTCTTGATGACCTTTGCCGGGAACGGGAGGAGGGAGATCGGCCGAAAATTCTTGAGGTCCTTGGGGTCCGCCTTGGACTTCCTGAGGAGGGCGTTGATCCGGCGTGCTTCCAGCTGTAGCTGTCTCAAAGGAGATGTTGATGACCTTCCGTAGTTGGGGTGCGATGGTTGTGTCTGCTTTGTTGAATACGTGGTGTGGGCACGGGTCTGATGGTGATCCTGAGTGGATGGAGTTCATGACCTTGCGAGTCTCGTCGTCGTTGACGTTTGGCCAGGAGGTCAGACGGGTAGCGTGGGTGGGATTCGCAGGGGGGTGGAGTCAGGCGTAGTCGGGGCGATCGTGATGCTGAAGCTGCTGTGGATGTCGGTGATCTTGCGGTGGAAGAAGATGGCCAGTGAGTCACACAGTTCTTGTGAGGGCGGGATGTCGTTGGCGTTTGTCGCTGGGGTTGGAGAGTTCCTTCACGATGCTAAAAAGCTCTTTGCTGTCGCGTGCGTTGTTAACCAGGTGGTCTTTGAAGTAAGATCTTTTGGCCAATCTGATGAGTTCGTGATGTCTGCGGGTGGCGTTCTTGTGGGTTGCGTAGTTGTCTGGTGCGCGTTTGTGAAGCCAATTCTTCTCCAATTTTCGGCATGTGCGTTTGGAGGCCTGGAGCTCATCAGTGAACCTAGTGGATTTCTTGCTTCTGTAGCTGTTAGAGGGTTTCTTGAGCTGGCGAGGGTGTTGGTGCAGTCGTCTATCCACTGTCTGAGGTTGCGGGCGGCGGCATCTGGGTCGGTGGTGTCAGTGGGTATGTTCTGGGCGAGGGTGGTGGACAACTGGTCTTCGCTGACTTTGCTTCAGCAGCGGTGGGGCAGCTGTTGGGTGCGGTGGTGCATGGTTTGTTTCGTGAAGGTGAGATGGAAAACCTATAAGTCACTCCTATGGCAGGCCTTGACAATCCTGTAGGCAGAGTGCTTGGTTTTGTGTGGGAGTGTTCCCATGCATGAGCAGGACCCCTCTGCAGCTTTTGTAATCACTTCTCTGTAGCTGTTCTGTGATGCAGCCAGACCATATACTCTTAAGTGCATTATAACCTCGCTGTTAATGCTAATTTTGGAATGGTTGCATGGAAACATGTCTTGTTTGGTGTCAAACACTTTGGAATCCTACTCCCCCCGCCAGTACTGGCATCGGGGGTAGAATTCCACCCTTTTAGAGGGAGAGACATGTACACACTTGTCTAACCGGTAATAGTGTTAAAGAGCCCTGGCATCACAAAATGGATGCCACAGCCACAGACAAGGGTCTGACCTCCTGCTGCTGGATGAAACTCCGGCAGGGGAGGCCTGGACAATAGGTTTCCTGTCACAGGGAGGTGTAACCCCCTCCCCGACAGGCTTTTGTGTATTGGGGCTAGGTGGGTGCATTCAGAGAGTGCTTTTCAGACAGTGCTGGGGGCACACATGGTATCCCTGTGCATATCCCAGTTCAAACCGGTTGCTGGTGCACTCAGCCTCTGCTCTGGCGTGAAACTGGACAAAGGGAAAGGGGTGTAACCACCCCCTCCCCAGGTGCTCCCATAGGTGGGTCCCTAGAGTTAGTCCAACCCCTAAACTTAGTATAAGTATAGGAACCAAGTCCTTAGGACTTTAGATTACCCTGGATGAAACTCTGCAACATATATCCTGGAAATTCAATGTTCTATTTCGACTAGAAGATGGAAGAATCTCCCTTGGGGTCAAGGAGTGACCCCCTGTTCAAACAGGCACCAAAGTAGCATCTTGCGGGTCTGCATTTCCGAGGCTCCCGCCATATCCCGAAGGATTTGCGACACAGGACCCAGACTTCCAGATATCTCTGAGGCTGACATGAGATCACAGCAAAGCTGAGACCCGCAGCCATCACAAGAGACGTGAAAGTGGAACTCCTGGACACCATGCACATTTGCTAGTGCATCAACTTCCTGAGCTTTCCTGAAATTGTGCATTAAGTTACTTGTAGTCCAAGCCCGAGCACCATTTGCACCAAAGATTGTAGGCCTATACACCATGAGTGTTCTGTGGGCCTGCTTCTAGCATTTCTGCTTGAGGCTCCTTTGCGATCCCTGGTCCGTCGACCGGTGGGTCCCCACAAATGTAATTCTTCTGTTTCTTGGGCATTCCTGGTTGCTCCAGACATGCCCTGACTCACCTCCAAAGGGTGAGTTCCTCAGACCTTGCTGGTCTGCATGAAGCCAGTCTTTGCTTTCTGCGTGGATTGCTGTTGTCAAGGCTTGTTGGGTCCAATCTGGAAACCGACACTGCAGCACTCGACATCCTTTGTTGGACAGCTCGAATCCAGCTCCTCGTCTTCCTTGACGACTCCTGGACCTCGTGGCTGAAGAGTCAAGCTTCACCTTCTTCACCTGGAATCCCCCAACGTGGTTGACATTGTCTCCTTGCCTTCCTGGTCACTGGCTAGTGACCCAGAATCTGTCCCCTCTGCTTTCAGGTTCTTCTCAACTCTGATCCAGGCTTGGATCTATACAGACTCTTTCGACTTGGTCACCTGCAGCACTTTTCAGAAGCTCGCCATTAGAAACGACGACAAACCCCGACAACAAAAGACACCTAGGCACCCGGCTTCCCTGGGTGAGGTAACTCGAATACTCCGGTGCTCCCATGGGTATTGACTCTAGAACTGCCCAGTTCTAAAGGGGTTTGCTCCAAGTCCTCTTCTAAGTGTCCTTAACTTGTACTTTTCCAACCGCAACTTTCCCCATAGACGTTAATGGTGATTTGCTGCTGTGTTTAGACACTGCACGCGTCCCCATGGGTCTCCTGTGTCACTACCTTGGGTGGTTCCTGGTGACCCCAGCAGTTCTACAGGCTCTAGGCCCTGTATCTATGTCAGTCGTGGTTCTTATACCACTTTCTTAGTATATAGTTTGTGAGGCCCCTAGGGCAAAACATATGCTGTGCTAATTTACTGTGTGCTAAAGAAGTTTACTTGATGTACTTTTGCCTCTAGACTCATAAAGAGACTAGAGGAGTGTGTTTAGAATAAATTCATATATTTTATATATATACCTGGTGTGGTTCTCCTTTCATTTGGTCATTCATGAGATTATAGACTGGTAAAACAAACTGATTTACATTCTTTCAAGACTTAGTCTGAAGGCTGCTCTCCACAGCTACCATTAGGATAGCTTTCTATATAGGTTGTCTTTAAACCTACCATCAATAAGGGATGTTTGGACTGGTACAAGATGCCCACTAGAGTAGTGGACAGCATACGCCTGGCCAACTTCTCACAACAAGTATTGATGTCTTTTGTTTGGTCATTTATTAAATCCGAGTCTCTCAGGATCGCAGGAAAAATCATTTGTTCACTGTGCATAAGGCTTACTGGACACCAAGGAAGCTGCCGAAGTTGGGAAGCCGGGAGGTAAGGAAGTGTCCCATGTGAGGTGACGAAAAGGCTGACGATGTCCATATGTTCTGGCAATGTCCCCTGATCGAGATATCCTGGCAAGAAGTGGGTAAGGTGCTCTCTGGCATAATGGGTCAATGATCAAGGTAAGGCTGGTATGGGTCATTTTTAGGGTTGTCAATGGGGGGAGAATCCCTTGAGTCTTTTCAAGACACAAAAATCTCTCATCTTTATATTGACATTGCTTGCACAAAGGGAGATATGTCTAAAGTGGATTTTCCCCAGTCCCCCTTTGGTGTTGGAAAGGCTAATATCAGTTCAAAGGGTACATAGGTTAGATTGTAGTGGGCACCCCTACAAAAGAAAAACATTATGGGATATGAGGGAAGATTGGCATAAATCACGCTTTTCTAGTAGGAGACCCTAAACACCTTTCTCTTTGTAATGCCGTTGTCCAATGATTAAACATCAATGCAGCAAAAGTTCAAATAAGTTGGCTCAGTAGTCTTGTTTAGAGCTACCAGTTTTCAAACTGACCTGCGTGTCTCATGGGGAGCACACGACCCCTGGACTCTTTCAACTCTTCCATAGGAAGTGAGAGACTTTCAATATAGCCTTGGAGTTTCCTGGCCTCTCTGATGAAAAATTACGGCAATCGTTTTTTTTTTTTTAGAAAACAACTTCAAGGATATTGCTGTGTGATATTGATTTGTGTGTCCATATCTACTCCACTCTTATGCCTGTATCCCAAGTACCTCCCTTTTTGGCTCCTTTTCCTATCTCCTCCTCCTATTTTTACAGATAGTACTGTATTCCCTGTTTTATGACTCGTCTTACATGTACTAGTGTTATTCCTTTCTGATTTAAATAGTGGAAACCGTTATTATTTGACCTGTTCTTACCCCCCTTCCTCTGTGCAATGTACCACCTTGGTTAAATGCTATGGTATTTTTTTAAGCTCATATATTGAAATTTCAATAAAGAATTGTTGCACCAAAAGGGAATACCTTGACGATATGTTAGTAGTCGGTATGTAGGATATTCTTACATACCTCCCATCTGTGGTTTAGAGAAAAAAGCAAGCTAGGCAAACACCACATAAATGCACGCTGGAAAATCTACTGGGGATTATCAGCCCTAATATTCTTTGTTTGTGCACCTGTCCATGAGAGCTTCCTGGTGCCTGTAGATATGCTTGCTTATGTACAACCCCCTTACATCAAAGGTCAAAGGCCCCCTTTCTCCACGGCAGGCTGGCCTTACTGAGCCACAGTGTAACTGGTCATAGCAGACACCCCACAGACTAACACAAACACACCCGCCAGCCCCACTCTGATCTCCTGTAACATTTCCTCGGTGAACACAAGCTGCCAGCTGTCAATAGATGACTGACAGGAGATGGGGATTAAATGGGATAATGTCCTCATGTCAGAACACTTAGTGAACGACTGTCAGTAAAATGTGGTGGGAGGGAGTGACGTCGAATGTGCTGTCTGAACTGTACCAGCCTTTTGCACGGGCTCGCTCATTCATTTACAGTAATTGTTTTAATGATTGATCATCCTGCCTAACATGAAAGAAGCCTCAGCAGGATTCGAGTGCTCCGGAAGTAGAGGCCAGCTGGCCTCCCCAAAAACTGGTAGAGGACAATAAACGTCACGGTTTTGTCATAAACTAGTGACTGCGTGGCAGCCATTTTTAAAGTGTGATCACTATTTCTGCAATCGGCATATGTTTTTAAAGCGGAAACCGTACGGAGTCTCGCGTAGTCTGTATATCAAGACCACTATCTCCGGCCTTCCATAACTTATGTTACCACCACCCCACCGTAATTAACTGTTCCAGCTCTCTGCTGATGAATGTTTTAACGTTGTAAAATTTCACGAGAAACCGGGTAGGCTAGGCATTTTTTCTGTGTCTGCGGCCTGCGTTCTGGAACAGTCAATCATACCACGTGCCAACAGAGCCAGCTGACAATATTAACAAAACACAGTTCGAACCAAAAGTGTGTTTCCAGGCGGTTTCCACTGCAAACGCTTCTGTATAGTACCATGAAAATAAAAACAGCATATTCTCGCAATAAAAAAATTGACAAGGTCTATTTCTGTTTGGAGTCTACTTTCATGAAATTACAAATTTTCCCTTCCAGTTCATTCTGCTCAAAGGCTTGGCTACCGCAAATGGTGATTAACAAATAGAGAGAACGAAATCCAACATGCATAATTCCCCCCTGAAATGCTGAGTAAAGCTACACAAAACCCCTGTTAGAAATGAGGTTTCTGGTTGTCAGTCAGTTTGCATGCACCCTGAACAAGCAGGAACCCCGACACTAGTCAGAATGAGTAAATAGCACACCTTAGTTTGCCTGTGCACACCCTCTGTTATCTTGGTACAGAGCAGCCAGGCTAAACTACAGAAGCAATGTGGAAAGCATTTGTGTACACATGCAGTAACTCAATGACAACACCACAAAATGACACCACACGAGTCTTGAAAAGTAGCCAATGTTTATTTAATCAAAACAAGCGAAAAACGTACAAACACCCATTGCATATAAACCAAGATACCACTGTAAGAAGGTTTAAAACAGGTCAGTCCATAAAATGACTACGGACAAGTCACTTTTTAGCACAAAGTACCTGGGATGCGCCAAAAAGTAAAGCGGAAAACAAGCATAGGGGAGGCTGGACGCCAGTTCCTTACTCTCAGGGAAGTTGATGCGTCAGTTCCTTACTCACAAGGGAGATGATGTGTCGGTTCTTTGCTCCCAGGGGAGGTGATGTGTTGGTTCCTTACTGCTGTGCAGGCAAGGTGATGTGTTGGTTCCTTACACTTAGAGGAGGTGATGTGTTGGTTTCCTACTACGAGGAGAGGTGATGTGTTGGTTTCTTACTGAGAGGGGAGGTGATGCATCGGTTCTTCAGACACGCGGCCTTAGTACCTTACTAAAAGCCCAGCAGCGATGCAGACTTGGTGCATAGGCATGATGCCTGGCAAATCCGGGCGCACTGGTGTTGATACTGCGGCGACGAAACAGACCCTGCTTTGATTCTCTCAGCCACAAGCAGGTGATGCAATGAATTCCTCAGCTGCACAGCAGGGCCTGGGTCAGAACAGATTTCTTGGACATCAGACATCAGACTTCGACTCAAGGTTGCGGCGATCTTGGAGCCACACAACATGCGCTGCGTCGATTTTTCTGCTGCACCATGGCAAGGCGTTGGTTTTTTAACCACATGACACTCTTGCGGCTGGAAAATCAGGTGCTGAAAAACTGTATGTGGATTTTCTTCGATTCTTGCAGCTGATGCCACCTCTAAGGGCCCAGAATTGGAATTGGCACAACTTGGCAGGTCAGAACTCCCAGCAGAGGAGTTCAGGGGCTGCAGGTCAAGTTTTTGATGACCCTGAGACTTCCAACAGGAGGCAAGCACACACAAGCCCTTGAGAACCTTGATAAGAAGGATACAGAAAGTCACAGTCCAGTCCTTTCCCTGCCCGAGCAGAAGGCCAACACAGCACAGCACACATAAAAGTGGTAGTTGCTCCTGACAGCTTCTCTAGCTCTTCTTCTTGGCAGAATCTCCTCTTAATCCAGAAGTGTTCTAAAAATATGGGTTTAGAGGTCCAATGCTTATTCCTCTATTGGCCTTTGAAGTAGGCATACTTCAAAGGAAAGTCTTTGCTGTCCGCAAGATCCTGTCTTGTGTGGCCTATGTTCCAGATACACTACAGGGGTGTTGAGACAGCATTGTGAGAGAACAGGCACAGCCCTATTCGGGGGTCAACGACAACTCGTCCCACCATTCTAGCTTGGAAAGGCCCATCAACCTGGTGATGGGCCATCAGGATATGCAGTGCACACCTCATCTACCTTTGTGTGACTGTTTAGAGTGAATGCACAAAACAGGCCCAGTGAGTTTAAACCAAACGTTGAGTCCATGGGCAGGCAGAGGAACAGAATGGTAAAGCAAGAAAATACCCACTTTCTAAAAGTGGTATTTTCAACACACAGTCTAAAAAAACTACTTTACTAAAAAATGTATTTTTAAATTCTGAGTGCAAGCCCAAACTCCAAATCTCTATCTATTCCCACTTGAAAGCTACAATAGGAAGATGCTACAAGGCAGCTCCAATGATAACCTTTGATAGAGAGAGCCCTTGCAATAGCGAAAATGACATTTACTAACAGGACATGGAAAACACACCAGGACATGTCCCACCTTTCACAAACGCTGCACCCTGCCCATGGGGCTACCTTAGGGGTGCCTTACATCAGGGGTGCAACGTCCATTGGACTCAAAGGGCTTCATCCCCCCGTCGTGTGTGTCAGCCCAGCTGAGACAGCTTCCCGGGCACACATACAGCAGCACCGAGTACTTCACAGGTCTTTAAAAGACCATTCACTTGTTAATGAGGCTTTGTTGTTTTTGTTGATTTTCACCACTTCTTAGAGCTCTGCAGCTCCTCTCTGCCTATGACTGGAAGAATTAGCCCCCCGACATTTTTATCAGCCCCCCCAAAATTTGGCTCTAATTGCGCCGCTGTCTTACATGTAATAAAAAGGGAAGGTTTAGGCCTGGCAAGTGGGTGCACTAGCCAGGGTGACATGGCAGTTTAAGCTGCCCTTGTAGGCACTGCAGTGGCAGCCTGAGATATGTTTCTAATGCTGCTCATGTGGGTAGCACAATCAGTGTTGCAGGCCCACTAGTAGCATTTCTTTTACAGGCCATGGGAACACACAGTGTACAATACTAGGGACTTACCATTAAATCAAATATGCCAATAATGCTTAAACCAGGCATAATGACAATTTGCACAGGGAGCACTTGCTATCTAGCACTGATCAGCAGTGGTAAAGTGCCCAGAGCACAAAAAACCAGCAGAAATTATGTCCAGCATACAGTCAAAAATAGAGGAGGAAAGCACACCAAGGATGGCAGGTCTAACAACCCCTTATATACATAAATAACTAAATAAATACCAATTCTCCATTGCTCAACAATGTGCCATTATAGCTCATGCCTGCCCCTGCTCAGCTCTTTGTTTCACTGAAGTAAACATCTACCTCTTCCCTTTGTTGGTTAGCTCATCAAGTTAGCTGCTTTACTTTGAAAAACTGTTGTGCCCATTTGCTTTCTTTTTAATTTGTTTGCTATTTTCAGGGATGTGTATATTATTTTTATATGTTGATCACATCAGTAAACTATTGTATCTGACTTTAATTACCAACTTTGGATGCATTAAGCGATTACATGTATTCAGTATTTATGTTATTTCATTATTCATATCAAAAGCATGGTTCACAAAACATTTACTTTATCGTCAAAATAAACAATCATAATGATGTAATTATGCATTGACAGCCTGATTAACAAATACATTGAATTATTCAACAAACTTTATTGATATGGCAGTCATTATTTGAATACAGTATATTTTGAGTGCAAGTGGAGGACACCCCTCTAATTTGAGGATCGCACTATTGTCTTGGAACTTTGATCCTCCTCACACTCAGGAGGATTTACTTTCTTGCACCACCCACCTTGCTTCACCATCACGCTGCAGAGAATACCTAAATACAAGTGCAATAGTCCATTTTTACTGAATCATTTCTGTACAGGGAACACAGCCACCGTAGACCCCTGACACTTGAGCCTCCTCAAACCTCTTGCCATCTGGAGGGCCACATCCCGTACCTTGTATAACAATCTGGCAATTATGAATTGTGAAGGGGTACTCAACAGTGGATGCTGTACTAGTGACGTGTGGGCTCGTTCGGCTATAAAGAGGACTGAAAAATAGTTTCTGCCAAATAGTTCTGTTTGAATTCAACAGGCAGTTCTACATTCCCCATGGCTATAAACTCCAGAATACCTATTACTCCGATATTATTCTGGCCAGACTTTACCTTTCAATCCTCCTTTTTTGTTCTAATAAAGGAGAGGCCTTTCTCCATTCATACAAGGGTTTCATTTGAGGTTGTTGTACTGTTCCACAGGTCAGATATTTCAAGTTTCACCTCACTCAGCCGAGTGACCTGTTTATTACCGTGCACCTTTGTTTTCCTCTAAGCAAAGCATCAGCGCATTTTATTGTAAATGGAGTGGAGACCATATTTTATTACAAGATTATAGACTTATTATCACCTTCAGCAGTAGTAAGCTCGTTGGCTGGATTTTCTTCTCCTTGGTTGATTTAGTCAAACGTTGGTGTGCTTTTTGCCTTCAAAGTTGTGTCATCTTTCCTTCTGGTCCTCTTTCCCCATGTCTTAGTGCAAATGATTCCCTACAGACTTCAACAACTCTTGTTACTACAGCCAAGTCACATGCACTTCACTCAAGTCAAATCAGTCAGTAAAGGCGGATACAGATGTATTTTCACACATCTAGAAAGTCCAGCCTAAATGGTACATGGCATTTATAAACTTCAAGTAACTACAATCATTGAGCAGGGTAAGTGTCTTGTCACATCATGCACAATATTCAAGTGCCAGGCGTCAAGGCTTTGAGTTGACAGCTACTTCGGGCCGGTTGGGACACCTAGGCATTTCCAAATCTCCTGGTTTTAGCTTCAGCACAATCATTCAGAACAGGCACGGTATGCTCACACTAAACTTTTAGTGCTGGTTCTCATCCGCTGCACATTCAACCCAAGGCGATCACCAAGCGGGCAGTTCTCAATATTGGCATCTTGCCATCTTCGGCTGCATCACAGTCCACTTTGAGATATTCCACTTCTGTCTATGCACGTTCCATTCATTCAATATTGCCTGCACATCGCTGCCACTGCCTTAACGCATCTATTCAAAATGTCTATAGGATTCAGCGGGTGCTAATCATATATTAGATTCCATCTAGACAGCAAGCATCGGCAACCACAGGTTTAAGGTCCCAGTATGCCATACACTATGTTCAGGACAGGGTGGCTGTCTGCTCCATGCCCAGCCACAGAACAAAATTGCAGGCACTCGCTCCAGCCACCACTGTCAGTACTCCTTTTGGTGCTGCTCACATCCTTGCAGCACCCAGGGACTGCCAGCAGCTCCCCACACTCTGACAACCCCCACTACTTTTGGGTTTTTCCTCAGACCAGCCTTCCACTCAACAGGCCAGGTCTGCCTCTGATGAGCCACAGCAGTCTTTGGTCTCTACATGGCCCCTCAGACCCTCCTCTGCACAACGGCACTCTGAAATCATGGGAGGAGCTCTTCAGCATATCATGTCCTCCCCCCACCCCTGCGACCATACTTCCACCTCCTAGTTTTCACACCAGCTGTCACCGATTCAGGATTTATTATGCGCCCGGCTTTTGAGTGCAGGAATGGAGTTGCTAGTTTATGCGTCAGGCCAAATCCTCCAAGTTCTCATATTGTTTTAAGGTGTGTGGAAGGTTGCTCTACCTGCAACCACTTATTACTTATTCTGTGATTGGCTCCTTTTCGGCATTGTGAATGCTTCTAAAAATGTCTCTGCTACATTCCTGCTTTTTGTACTTCGTCCTTGCTAATTCTCCTGCAACGCTAATTAGTTTACCAACATGCTCACTTTAGCCTGCACTTACATCTATGTTTGGTGTAGAAATCAAAGCTTCTGATTTCAAAGGACTTCAGGTTACTTCATTTCTAGTTTAACCACGGAATGATGTTGATGGAGCTGTACTCACCTGCAAGCTTCAAGAACTGTTGATATGTGCAATGTTGGTGGGCTTTGAGTACCAATCTTATGCCATTATTGCTTGGTGTATTATTTTCATTTAAGGTGACCTGCCATTTCTACTTCTTGTGGACTATATACAAGTGGTCACCATGCACGGCTAAATGTCATTTGTTGCCTACAGAATTAACCATTTACCACTGACACCTACTGAAGGCAGTGGATAGGAGTTTTTGTGTATTTTATAAACTTGGGCATTATTAACATCGTGCAACAAATTAATGTACTCTTGAATTTTTATGTGTATACTGATATGGTGCTATTACATTTGAAACAAAAATGCTATACCTTTTTAAAGTTCATTTTCCTGGGTTCTTACGGCTAAGCCTCAGTTGTGCCTCAACGCCATCTTGTTCAAAATGGATGTCACTTCCTGCATGCTCACAGTTTATTCTTACTGCAGCACACAGTCAAGAAGAATCATGCTTGTTCATTTCCATTGGTGTTGTTCTTTCTGTTCTCAAAGAAAAACTTCCAGCACCGACACAGTAATATTGCAGTTACCCAAAGTCCTTCCAATAAGTCACTGCACAAGATTAATTCATGATAACTCACTATAGTTTTTGTAACTAGTTTGTCCTTCTATCTCCTGATGACATTAGTATAGACTGGGCAGAATCAATATTCATGTAGCTGGACAGTGCTTAGGTTATAATGCAATATGAAGTTTAATAGAAATATGCTTTCATTTGCTAAAATTGTAATTTTTTTGCTCACACTTTGATGATTTTGCAGAAAATAATGCTTTTCTATGCTAGAAAACTGTGCGCAAACACTCAAATTTGTGAGTGAACTTTCCTGATGACTTTCCGATGCTTATAGAGATTAAGCATGGGCGGAAAATCCGTTTCGCTCGCGGATTTTGCGGATTTTCGGTAAATTCGCAATCCGCGAGATTCGCGAATCTCCCGCAAAATCCGCAAATCCGCGAGCAGCGGATTTTATGGCTTGCTCGCACTGTTCGCGTGAGTTCGCGGCTTCCCAGTACAACTTCGCGCCCCGCGAATAAGTGCTAAATTGCAGAAATACGATCTTAGCAAAACTGAAACTACTTACCAGGTTCAAAAGTTCAGGCTCATCATTAGTAACAAAAGTAACAAAAGGAGGAGGAGCCTCAGCAGGCAGACGTGTCCTGCTGAGGCTCCGCGATCGGGCTCTCATGCTGACCGCTTCCCAGCGTCGCCCCGACCTGTACTGACATCGGCCGGGTGTCGGAGCGCATGCAGTGCTGGGAGATGCCGCGAAGTCATGCCTGGGTGCGCTCCCAGCAACAGACCGGGGAGAGTTGGAATGCATGCTCCCCGGTGGCAAGATGGCGCCCACCGGGGCTCTGGGAGTCCGGACCGGTGCCTCGAGCTATGCGCCAGGAGCAGCACGGGGGCACTTGTTTGCGGCCGCAGCGGAGGAATGGCGGCACTCCGACAGTGCCTTTCCTGGATGCGAGTTCTGGAGGGCACACGAGGAGGCAGGTAGCGGCGATCGGTGACGGCCCGCCATTTTGGCTGTCCTGGTCTCTGCCTCGCCGCTCCACAGACCTGCGATCTCGCCGAGCATGGTCGCGACGCCACCCATCCATCGGCGGTGATCTGGGAGCTGGAGAGTCGATTACTGCCCCCAACACCGCACTGAAGCACGAAATAGCCCCCGATCGGCAACAATCGCCTGACTCCAAAATGGCGTCCAATGTTGAAAACGGCCGACGGAGCCGATACTGAATATCTGTGGGTGTACTGCACCATCGGGACAGAGGTGAGCAGCGGACCACGCGCTTCCAGGGACAAACCTAAAGGGATTTTCTCTCTCTGCAGCAAGAACTTAATTAACACACGAGGGTAAACACCCAACCGCTGCTGTGGACTGCCTTTCTCCCCCCGGACTTGCAGCACTCTTCCTGGACTTTCAGACCTGGACCCCTGTGTTCCCCACCATTTTCTTTTTATGACTCACTTCTTCTTCTACCTTTCTCCTCCGCCTTCTTAGCGATCTCTCACCTCCCCCTCTCTGTCCTAGTGACCTCTCTATGTCTCTCCTGATGCCTACTTGTTGCTATCTGCTTCCCTCGCTGGTTGGTCTCACTTTCCTGCCCTTCTCTGTCCCCCCCCTTGGTGATGTGACTTTAAAACCAGTCTTATCCCCTCCCTATGTATATAGAGATAACTCTAATCACTAGTATATGCAGTAGATGTGACTTTTAGAGTATATCCATGTGTATCCCCTCCCTATGTATATAGAGATAACACTAATCACTAGTATTTGCAATAGATGTGACTTTTAGAGTATATCCATGTGTATCCCCTCCCTATGTATATAGAGATAACTCTAATCACTAGTATATGCAGTAGACCGTTGTGCTCTCTTCCATTGCTATGTGACTCTTAGAGTATATCCAGGTGTATCCCCTCCCTATGTATATAGAGATAACTCTAATCACTAGTATAGGCAGTAGACCGTGCGCTGTGACTGCATCCACTCTTATGAATAACTCTAATTAATGGTATTCGCTTTAGACCTCTAAGTGATTCTTAGATTGTATCCATGTGTATCCCCTCCCTGTGTTTAGATTTATAGCTGTAAACGACTAGTCGCCTATGTGACTGTTGGAATATAGCCAGGTGTATACCTTCCCCCGTGTGAAGAGATACCCTACTCACTAGAACAAAAAGAAACGTGCTGAAATGTGTAACGTAACTGATTCTATGCAAAGTGCTTTGATAACATGTAACGGAACGGGTGCTATGTAAAGCGCCTTGATAACCTAATCGGTTCAAGTTCCTGAAATGTGTAACGTAACTGATTCTATGTAAACTGCTGTGATAACATGTAACGGAACTGGTGCTATGTAAAGCGCTCTGATAACCTAATCGGTTCAAGTTCGCGCTATAGAAAACTCTAAAAATAAAATAAATAAATAAAATAGTAGCCATTTCCTGTAGTGCTTCCTGAGGGGCCCCTCCAGAGTTCAGTTGCCAGTTGCAACTATTATGTGACCCTGCTCTGAACCTTAGAATAGTTACACATATGCCACAAAGGTCCTGAATTACAGCTAAGGGAGACAAGCAGGAGCCAGGCTGGAAGTTCAAATCCATTAATCAGCCCCTAATTCATTATTGTCAGTTGGGGCAGGGCAGGTGTTGTAACTAATTTTGCAACAATGAAAGCACTTAGCAAGTGCAAAAGATCACTAATCAGGAAGCACTAAGGAAGCAGGTGCCAGCTAAAAAAATATTCTGTGACACATTAATCAGCCCCAAATTAATTCAGGTCACTTGAGGCAGGGAAGGTGTGCTTTGCTTTGCCACAATAATGTAAAACTGGACAACCAGAGGGTGCTGTGATGAAACAGAGGGTGGCATGGGTGGGCCAGAGGGTGGCATGAGTAGTCAGAGAGTGGCAGTGGTGACAGAGAGTGGCAAACACAAAAAAAATAAAAATTCACGAGAATTCGCGAATTTTGCGGATTGCGAGTTCGCAAATCCGCAAAATTCGCGAACGCGAGATTCGCAAAATTCGCCCATGCTTAATAGAGATGCTGTCGGATTTCTAACAGATTTTGCTACTCATTTGGGACTTAGAATATTGTTTAACTTTGTCTGTATTTCCCCTGTTGCTGAGCGCCTTCATGGCAATGAATGTGTGGATCTTCTTTTTAAATTTGTTGTATCATATTTTTTAATCTTATAATAGATCTGCCTTCATTTTCTAATTTTGCCATGAAATGTAATTATTGTGTTCATTCTTACTTAATTAGCTGTATTTTTTATATTCTGTACAGAGCCTTATCTTGTGGACACTTTTCCTCATGAAAGTGAGGTTTTTACACTTTCTCCCAATCATCCACCCGTGGGTGTGTTGTTAATGTGTCATTTTTGGGGTGTACAATTAGTGGTTTAGGTGTACTCATAACAACATACACCAGAGAGTTATGAAAGAGATCATCGCCATGCAAATGTCACATATTTATATGCAACTTTCGCCAGCTCCCTTTGGGATGGCCCTGTGTATGACTCATCAACACAGTGGCAATTTTGCTGAGCCACTGTGTTTCCCTGGAAAAGGTGCTTCTTGAGGCAGAGTGAAGATGTGATATTCCTCTTCAGGACACATTTGGTTTCTCTTTCAAGTTCGGTTTACCTTGTGCTACACAACCTTCTTCTCGGAGGCAATGGTCCTGGATACACAGTGCGTCCATCTAAGTACACAGGTTGTCTTCCTGAAATGCTGCATTTTGTAGTAATGACGGATATTCCAGATCTGTCTTAGGCTTGGATGTCCAGCGAGTGATGGTGGGTGCAGGAGTAGGTGCCCCCCGTTTTGTCATGGTGCTTCAACAGACCACGGAGGAAAACAGGCAAAATTGTAATTATTAAAAGTTAAATTATGTTTTTAAAAATGGATCCACATCTTGTCAGACTGCTACTATTTCGTTGTTCACAAATAGGTAGTGAAATATCGAATTTTCAATTCACTCTCTAAAACACATATTCCTTTTTAACTGTGATAGACACTGCGGGAAGTAAGAAGAGAACTGAAAAGAAACCAGGAACACCAATAAGCGTTACATATTCTGAAACACCGGCCACCCCTTTGTCTCTCTATGTTTTTTCCCTATTTATTTTGTACTTTATAGGGGGCACTTCACCTGGTTAGCCCGTTTTGTTGATACCCAAAGGGAATTTTATAATAAGGCTTCAGAGTACTCACTGGCATGCTCTGGTCGTGTTAGGTATCGTTTATCAAGCCTGTTTTTTCTGTAGGTTAATTATACCCCTTAGTTTTCAACCCTTTAAACAACTCCCTTTGGAGATTTACGGACAATCCAGCAGGTCAAGTCGTACATTTGTACCAAGCCCGCCAAAAACTTGAGGTCCATCGCCGTCAGTCGATAACTTTTTGGGGCAGATTCATCACTGTTTCATGCAACAACATGCAGCAAGGCAACATGCTGTGGTGCGTGAAAGGGAGGGACCAGAAATGCTCCATATGATCAAAGATATGGTGCATTTCTGCTCTGTTCTTGTGCATACTGTGCTGCTTAGCTCCAAAGCAGGCCCCCTTGCACTACAGTGCAAGGGTGCCTACGATACGGGCATTATTGTTTTTGTGCAGTAAGGTACACCTTCCCACACAACAATAATCCAACTAGGCATTTTACTCTTTCCATGTGTGCTTCACAATGAAGCACGCATGGAAAGAGAATTAAGGAGTAGAAATATAAATATTTCTCCTGGTTATGCCTCTGTCGGGAAGGTGCAACATTTTGCCGCAATCCCAGGTTTACAAGTCTTTGTAACTCAAGGTCTAGGTTTGGGTCAAAAAACATGAGTGGATGTATGAGAATGGCCATGTTCCACCCATGTAACAACAACCCAATACAAATTAACTCAAGGCAGCATTATGTGTTGCCTTGAGTCACTTTGTATTTACTAAACTAGGCAAAGCCACACAGATTGGCTTTGCATGGCATAGAAAGTCCCGGTTATGGACTAGCGCTGCCTTGAAAAACGCAAGGACGATGCAAGTCCTTAGTAAATCTGGCCCCCTATTTATTTAGTGTCACCAAGCCCCAAGTCAATGTTTGGGTGCTAAACTATAAACACTGAGTGCAGACGTCTTAACCAAGTGAAACAGCATAAACTGGGAGGACTTAGAGTATAAATATCATAAATGAATGAAGTGGGTTGCCCTTTTTTCGTGGAACAGGGTATAGTGGGTATCTGCACTCTGACTAAGCCGTTCACAGCAATATTAATGTACTGTGGCTGTGTTATAGGGCGAAGATGATATGAGTAACAAACAATTTACATTAAGTATCCTCTAAAAACAAAATTAGTGCCAAAGTTAGAAAGAAGATACAAATAAGATCTAATATTCAAGAATGAAAAGAGAGACATTATTAACAGAAGGTATTGTTACTGACAGTGGTGGCCGAGACAATAAAGTGGTGGGGCGGGTGGAGAGGGTGCGGGAAAGCGCGGGAGGGGAAGGGCAGGGGGGAGTTTATCATTTTTAAAAACATTTACCTGAAGCTGCTGGCAACATCGCTCCTCGTGTCTCAGTGTTCCGCTGCTCTCTGGTCCCAGCAGGCAATGGGGCAGCAGCAGAGATTCCCTGCGCAATCCCGGTGCTGCTCTGTGCAGGAATTGGCCTGAGCGGGCTGATTTGACGCTCCACTCAGGACAGGGAGTCTGTGATGTTTCTCCAAACCGGCTGTTCAATACAGCTCGGTTGGAGAAACTTAAGTAAGAATGTGTGTTTGGCTGGCCTACGACGACCAGCCAAACACACATGCGCACTTAGAAGTCCACAAACTAATCCTTCTCCCAACTCCCATGGCCCCAGCCCTACCCCTTCCTACGCATGCTGGCTCAGCCAGCAGGTGAAAAATAAAACGATGATAGAGAATCGTTTTATTTCTCACCTTATGGCTCTCAGCCCATGGGGCAAAATCCCTCTGCCATTGCAGAAGATCCGCCCATGGTTACTGTTATTGTTAGTTTCCATTCATATAGCGTTTAATCTTCCCTTCGTTTGGCATAGCAGTGCTTTCAAGGTTCCCATCACAGACTGGAGTCTGATTTGTTTGTGGTGTTGACCTGATAGAATTGAGTGCCTATAAAGGTACCTCTCTTAGGTGGAGCATGCCAGCTTTACTGAGTTGTGAGGTTAATGGTGAGACTAATGGGCTGTACCAGGTCTCCTATGCGTCTTCTCAACACATTATCACTGCCCAGTTGCTGGATGCGTGTGATAGGCAGCAGGTGAAATCATGAGTTATTGTATGCCCTAGAAGTCCGTTAACTTCATATTTGGGCCAGGTTGGATATATTTCAGAGTTATATCCCCATTGATGCGCTGAAGGATAGTTTGTGGTGTATCTTGGGGAACAGTGACATCTAATCATGCTGATACTCACATATCTGTGCTGTTTTGGATGAATATGTGTGCTGTTCTGTCGAACAGATAGGAAACTGTAGGTTGCAAACCTTGTATTGCTTATTGAGACAGCTGAACATTTTGTGATGTTGCCAGCTCTTTCACAGGCCCAAAGGGCAGCTGGGTGAAATCGTATAGGGTGTTCGCTCAGCATCCACGGCTGCAGAGATATTGAGTCGTGGATCGGGTAACCATTCTGCAATTAGCATCCTGGGGTGATTTTGGGGTACTCAAATCCTCAAAGGTCCTCTCAAGCATCAATATGTTAGAGGAAGTGATGTGGCAGTGTTCCAGGAGTAGCAGTTTGGGTCAGTGATTTGTGAGTGGTCATGTTTGTGCTTGTGCAAGACTATGCCATTCCCAAGAGTTTGCTTTCTCCTTCTGAACCAGATCTACGCAGTGAACTGCTCTTCTTCAATCATCCATCCCCACCCCAAACTTCCACGCATATCTCTACCTGAGACTCATTTGGTCCCTTATCCAGCTTAGTCTACCATCCAGACTATCAAAACCTACTGAAGTCTATCCATGGCAGTTGCCAGCATAGCTGTAGTGTGCTGCTTAAAAGCACCCTAAGATGTCTCCCAGTGGGAGACGTGCTGTTCAGATACCAGTAACATACCATTGTGGCAGGGCACATTAAAAGGGGTGATACGTAACCATCAGAGAGTCAGGATGTATTATAATACCCTTAACAGGCCAGAGCTACCAGCAACCCTCGGTCTCCCCATCTTCTACTTCTCTAAAGAAGAACTGTGCCCCTTCTTGACAACCCGCTCTTCCCTTAGGAGGATTGAGCGGCTAGGATATACATTATATTAACAGGAGGGAACAGAAGTCGAAACAACATAGATGCCTTGAGAGGACCTTATTCAACTTTCAAGTTTTTCTGCTGAAGAGCGTTCTAGTAATGACCGATTTCACTGAAACAAAACTAAACAAGGGCCTGTATTGAGTTCTCTTTGAGTTACATTTTCGTACTTGACTAAATACACCAAACACTGGACATTCCTTATGTATAAAATACAATACGTAAGCAAAATATTTTCAGTTCTTTGGCACCAGTTGAAATACATTTCTCAATAGATCTCCCTTCTTGATTACCTTGTGGTTCAGTTTAATGTTTTTAATTTCTCAGGAATAATTGGATGTCAACACCACCCTGACAAAGATTGAACTGCTTTTGTTCATCAAAAGCTCTTAAGAACCACAACTTCATGCTAACTGGCAGGGACCTTTTATTGTTTTGAGTACCTGACAAACAATGTGAAATCAATCAGATTCATCACTCAATGTTAATGTGAATGATATTTATACAGCGCAGAGATTTCCAGTGGGTGTCCTGGCGCTAGTTACATCTCTTTTAGGTGAAAAACTGAAGGAAAATTATTGGGCAAAGAGCCAGGTTTTTAAGCTTTTCCTGAAAGCTAAGAGGTCCGTGGCATTTTGTTGGACTTGGCCCATTTTCCCAGAATTTTTCGCCTTTCACCCCCCTATTTTAGGATGTCTCCCCCATGGTAGAAAGTTGTATAGGCCATGTGTGGTGTGAGACACCATGTTTAATGTGACGCATTGGTGTGTGCACTTGTTAACCCCCATTGTAGAAATGTACCCTGGTAACATGCTGCATTTAAAATGGATGCCATGGCTGTGTGTGATGCCACCTGACTATAGTATGTTTGCCGTTTAGATGTTCGGTACCCAGCCATCCCTGCTGTTCAATGAAGCACTAACAAACATTCTTATGGGCACTTGGTCCAGGGCAACGACAGGGGCTCCTGTGGATTGGAATGTGGCCACAGCCCACCTGAGTTCCATTGGTAACCATTTGCCCAGAGAGTTAAGGGAGGATGTACCCCTAGTGACTCCAAAGTGGAGAAGTGTGGCTCAATGGTTAGAGCGGCAGACCCTGATGCAGAGGTCTGGCCCAGGACCAGGGTTCAATTCCCGCCTCGGCTGGTCTCGGCGGATCTTGGGCTCATAATTCCTTGGACCTGATTTCTCGCCTCGGTGCCTATTCTAATCATGGGTCCCACGCTGCAACTCTGGGCAATAGCTTGCTTAGTCTCCACAATGGCCCCCAACAGCGCTAGGGATGCCTGGTTGCAGCCTGGGGATGCCCAGGAGTGGACATTTCACGGGGAAAAACCAGGAAGGGTTCCCTAGCGGTATGAGTACAGCGCCAGGACACTCTGGAGTATCAGTGCGCTTTACATGTACGACTACATTTACATTTACTTACTGGCTTAATGTATTCCTCTGAGGTTGTACACCTGTAGTCTACGGAATGTGGGCGTAGACAATGTTAAGGATGACGGGCTCATGCTAAGCACAATCCTGTTGTGGTATTTGGGCCTCTGTTGAGTTATTGCAAAGTTTCCCCGGTACAAGGAATGTTTTACATTGAACGTGATCTATGAAATGTCTTATGTTATGTTATGTTATGTTAGGGAGTATTTATATAGCGCCTATCACCGCCGGCCTCTAAGCGCTTACCAGAACAAAAAACATAACACACTAATGCTCCTAGAACCTCAGTTGTTCCACCTCCTATAATGTCATGAAAGCCCTTCTGAAAAGATAGGTTTTTAATTTCTTTCTGAAGGGTAGAAGCTGCGATTCCTCTTTCAAGGTGGGCGGGAGCTCATTCCACAACTGTGGGAGAAGCACAGACAGGGCCCTGCCCCCTTTGGTCTTTAATTTGAACCTAGGTTGAATCAGGTTGGAGGTTGTTTCTGAGCGCAAAGGTCTCCCAGGAATGTACCTCTTCAGACGTTGTTTAATGTACTCTGGGGCTTTCCCAAAAAGTGCCTTATGGGCCACACAGAGACATTTGAACTGGACTCGGAATTTCACTGGAAGCCAGTGCAGCTTCTGAAGGAGGGGGGATGCGTGCGAGTTTCTAGGCACAGAATAGATGAGCCTAGCTGCGTCATTCTGTATTATCTGCAGCTTCCTCAACAGCTTGTGTGGTAAGCCCAGGTATAAGGCATTGCCATAATCGAGTCTCGAGATGACTGTGGCGGATACGATCGATTGCAGGGTGGAGGCAGATAAGATGGGAACTAGCTTGCGCAATTGCCTCAACACACCAATGCAGGAACCGACGACAGCAGAGACTTGAGGGGCCATTGAGAGGTCTGCATCAATCCTTAGTCCCAAGCTTTTTACTACGGTGCCAGGAGACGGGGTGGTTCCCAGCTCAGGGGGCCAATAAAGGTCACTCCAGGGATCCTCTTTGTTGCTGATTACCAGCACCTCTGTTTTATCAGCATTCACTTTCAACAGATTGTTAGTCATCCAGTTGAATGTGAATGAGAGCAAGTTCCTCACTGATTCCTGGGCCTCAATGGTGTTGTCTAGCCGGACTAAGAGCTGTGTATCATCTGCGTAATTAAAAATCTCGCAGTTCATACTCATAAGCTCCTCCACTAGAGGTTGTAGATAGATATTGAAAAGCAGGGGGGATAGGGCCGACCCCTGAGGCACCCCCCAGGTCACTTCGCAGGTCTCAGACAGTTGGTGTCCTAGCTGCACTCTCTGGGTACGGCCTGACAGGAAGGATTCTAGCCACTTTAGCACCTGGCCTGTGATCCCCAACTTCGCGACACGGTCCAGCAGAATAGTATGGCAGACCGTGTCGAAGGCCGCCGATAAGTCTAATAGAATCAGGGCGCACGGCTGCTTGTTATCTGCCCTGACTCGCAGCTCATCGGCGACCGAGGCCATGACCAGTTCTGTGCTGTGTTGGGGCCGAAACCCAGCCTGCCTGGTGTGGAGAAGATGATATTCTTCCAGATGGCCGGCTAGAGTGCTGAGAACGTGCTTTTCTAAGATCTTACTGAGAAAAGGCAACTGCGAAATGGGCCTATAATTTTTTAAGGCCATCGTGTCCGTTCCTGCTTTCTTTAAGAGTGGGGAGACCCTGGCTTCTTTCATCTGGGTAGGCAAATAACCTGATTTAAGTGAGTTATTCAATAAATTCAATACCTGAGGCTGAATGGCTGGCAGGGCCATTTTAAAAATGTTAGGGGGGCATGGGTCTATGTTGGAACCTGATTTAATTTGACCGACCAGCTCCAATAGACACTTATCATCGATAGGAGGGAAGCTGTTTAGAGATATGGATGGCACCTGAGCAGTTTGACTGGGCGGCAAAGTTATAGTTGGCCGTGCTTTGATGTCTGAAATGATGTCCTGTACCTTCTGAAGGAAGAAAGTTTGAAAGGAGTCACAATCAGGTTGATCTTCCGCCGAGATTGTCCCTTCTCGTTGTGTGAGTTCCCTAAGAATCGTAAAGGTTTCTCGCTGAATATTGGTTGCCTCTCTTATTCTTCCCTCGTAGAAGGCAGCCTTTTTTTCTAGGATGTCTGCCTTGTATTTTGAAAGCAGAGTTTTGTAAGTTTCGGCCTCTGATTGACTGTAATGGAGTCTCCACCTTCTCTCTGCCTTACGGAGTCCTATGAAAGGCTCACTTCAATGAACCTGCAGGGGAATTGTTACTGCGCCATGTTGAGGCTTTATGGGATCTCCTGAAATGTGCCCCTGAGTGATGGTAGTGTTGCATTTTCTTGATCCACCCCACTTGATGCCCTTAGTATTTGGATATGGTGTTGCCTAACTTGCTCATGCAGGACAGTGAGGTATTCACAGTCCTATTGCCTAATGTTTGAGAAATTCTCCCTACTCGCAGTAATGCCTAGGGTGTATGTCCTGCTCAGAGGCTTTATGGCAGGTGTTCCTGCCTGATGTTAATGCTGACGCCTAATGAGTTTCTATGCCAAATGTTAGTGCTTATGTTTTATTACATCCTTGGAACTAATGAACTTACTTACCTTTTCCTTCCTTTTCCTTTGCCCTGTACATAATCCCCCTTGTATATATTGCCCTGGCGCCTGTTGGCGCAGCAATGTGACTACTTTGTTTACTATTGCATATTTGGTACAATACAAAAGTTATTCTTTTTCACCAAAACTGATGTTGTGTCTCTTTTTGTGGTGTGCCTGGTGTGTCATCTGTGTGTACTGCGTGGATGCTTCACACATGTCCTCAGGAGTTTGGCCTGCCCGCTCTGCACCACGCTAGCCCATTTCTAACACATTTCTTAATTAAAACGGCAAGTCATTCCAGGCTTTGGTCGCACTGTAGGTAAAGCTACTGCCTCCCCACCAAACTTTTTTTATGCGTGGAACTGAGACCAACCTGGCACCTAGTGAGCGAAGTGGTCTTTTTGGTATGTACCATTGGAACTGCTGTTTTAAATATTCTGGTCATGTACCATGAAGTGCTTTAAAAAACAGATAAAGGGCTTTAAAGAGAACTCGGTTCCTCACCGTAAGCCAGTGCAGTTTTTTTATTTCCTTGGATATAGGAGCAAAACGAGATGTGCCCGTGAGAAGTCTGGCAGCTGCATTCTGCAGCATTTGAAGCATTTTCAGGAACCTTTGCTGAACATTTAGATACAGACCGTTGCAGTAGTCCAACCTCGCCATTACGAGAGTCGCAACTTCTGTTTGCCGGCTACTCGGGGGCAGGAACGGCAATATATTCCTCAGTGTTTTAATCACATAAAATGTTTTTGATGCCACTGAATTTACCTGATGACTGAAGGTTAGTCTGTCGTTGACAATCACTCCTAGGTTTTTAACCTTTTTTGCGGGCAACGGGAGAGAGCCCATCAAATCTGCCCACCAGTTCGGTGTCCAGAAGTTAATATTGTTGCCAAACAGTATGACCTCAGTTTTACCAGTGTTGGGTTTTAGGCAGTTCTCTGCCATCCAACTCCCCACTGATAACATACAGTCTTGAAAACGTTTATCTGTTCCTGCCTCCTTGCCGGGTAACAGAGACACCACAATTTGGTTTTCGTCCAAATGCACTGATAATAGGGGCCAAAGAAGAAACGTACACATTGAAAAGCGTGGGACTCAATTCAATTCAATTCAATTAATTAATTTATATAGCGCGCTACATACCCAGAGGGTATCAAGGCGCTAGGAGAAGGGTGGGGGATTACTTGTCGAATATCCAGGTTTTAAGTTGCTTTCTGAATGCTAGGTGGTTCTGAGTGAGGCGAAGGTGAATGGGAAGTGAGTTCCAGGTTTTAGCCGCCAGGTAGGAGAAGGATCTTCCTCCCATGGTGGTTTTGTTGATATGAGGTACAGCAGCGAGGGCATGGTTGGAGGAGCGTAGCTGGCGGGAGGGGGTGTAGAAGGAAAGTCGTGTGTTGAGGCATTCGGGTCCAAGTTCGTAAAGTGCTTTGTGTGCATGGGTTAGGAGGCGGAATGTTATCCTCTTATTGACGGGGAGCCAGTGGAGGTTTTTCAGGTGATCAGAAATGTGGTTGTTACGCGGGATGTCTAGTATGAGTCTGGCTGATGCGTTCTAGATGCGTTGGAGTTTTTTCTGAAGTTTTGCGGTGGTACCGGCGTAAAGGGTGTTTCCGTAGTCCAGGCGGCTTGTGACCAGTGCGTGGGTGACCGTTTTTCTAGTTTCGGTGGGGATCCAGCGAAATGTTTTTTTGAGCATGCGAAGGATGTTGAAGCAAGATGAGGAAATGGCGTTGACTTGTCTGGTCATCGAGAGTGAGGAGTCCAGAATGACGCCCAAGTTCCGTGCGTGGTCTGTCGGGATGGGTGCATTTCAAAGGGACTCTGGCCACCAAGAGTCGTCCCAGGCAGAGGGGGAGGTACCTAAGATAAGGACTTCTGTTTTGTCAGAATTCAGTTTCAGACGGCTGTGCTTCATCCACTCGGCTACTTCTTTCATTCCTTCATGTAGGTTGTTTTTGGCGGTGTTAGGGTCTTTGGTGAGTGAGAGGATAAGTTGAGTGTCATCAGCGTAGGAGATGATGTTGAGGTTGTGTTGGTGTGCGAGGGCAGCGAGGGGGCTCATGTATACGTTGAAGAGGGTGGGACTGAGCGAGGATCCTTGTGACACGCCGCAAATGACTTCAGTGGCCTCTGACTTGAATGGTGGGAGGCGGACTCTCTGGGTTCTTCCGGTGAGGAACGAGGTGATCCAATCCAGTGCTTTTCCCTGGATTCCGATGTTTTTGAGGCGTTGTATCAGGGTGCTATGACAGACTGTGTCGAAGGCTGCGGAGAGGTCGAGGAGGATGAGGGCGACTGTGTCTCCATTGTCTAGTAGAGTACGACTGTCGTCTGTTGCTGCGATGAGTGTGGTCTCAGTGCTGTGTTTTGCTCGGAAGCCGGATTGTGAGGAGTCGAGGGATTTGTTGGTTTCGAGGAAGGTGGCGAGTTGTTTGTTGACAGCTTTCTCAATGACTTTGGGCGTGAATGGAAGGAGCGAGATGGGGCGGTAGTTTTTGAGTTCGGTGGGGTCAGCTGTGGGTTTTTTCAGAAGGGCGCTGAGTTCGGCGTGTTTCCAGCTTTCCGGGAAGGTGGCGGATTTGACAGGAACCCTGTGGAACCCCACTGGGCAGTGCAAAAGGTTTAGACTGATGATCTCCCAGTGCAACAATTTGTCCTCTGTCAGACAAAAAAGATCTTAAAAGGTCCCAGGCTTGCCCACGGATCCCGCATGCCTTTAGACGGTCCATCAAAATTTCATGATGGACCATATCAAAGGCGGCGGATAGATCCAATAAGACCAGAGCTGCCCTGCCACCCCGATCAACCGTTTCCCTAATCTCATCTGTGGCCTTGATGAGAGTGGACTCGGTACTATGACCTTCTCTAAAGCCATATTAGGAGGAATCCAAGGCTTGTGTCTTTGTTAGGAAGATACTTAGTTGTGCATTTATGATTTTTTCTATCAATTTTGCTGGGAGCGGGAGTCTAGAAATAGGGCGAAAAGTATTTGGATCCTTGGGGTCCAGACTGTTTTTTTTTATTAAAAGGGGCAAAATGGAGGTTAGTTTCCAGCGTATAGGAAACTGCCCTGTTACAAACATGCCATTAAAAATTAGTGATAGCAATGATGCAATCGGAACCGGGGCCAATTTGGCCACTGCGACCGGACATGGGTCATAAGAATACCCTGAATTTGCCGCCATGAGGAGCTCTCAAATGTCTTCCACGGACACTGGTGAGAAATTATCAAAGATGGCAATGGGAACCCTTGTCGGCTTGGGTTCCTCCTTGGCCGCATTCATTCTGCCTGTGCTTGGCCCACTAAAAGCCAGAAAGATGGACTCTACTTTGGTCAAGAAGAACTTAGCGATATCTTCGCGGAGTTCCTGACTTGGTTGAACTCTAGCTGGACTTGGGGAAACCAAGCTGGAGACAGTTCTAAACAACTCTTTAGCAGAATTCTTCGCTGGATCAATGCGGGCTGCAAAATACTTTTGTTTAGCAGAGAGAATGAGTTGTTTGTAACTCTGCAGGCTGAGCGTATATAACTCAAGACAACATAATTCAAGCTCTAACCCCTGAAAAAGTGGAACCTTTCCTTTAAGAGACTTAATTCAGAAATTTAGTAAAAACCTTGTTCTTCTCCCACCTGGATGAATTGAGGCAACACTCTGCCTCCCCAGCAACAATGAAAGGCATTTTACAAACTTCAGAAGGTTTCGTTAAGGGCATGAAGACGCTCTAACACATGACACACAATACTGATAGAACGACATTGGCTCCCCTTCTAGGCCCGCCTCATCTTCAAGACTAGCTACTTGCATCACCCTCAGAAATGACAGCCCTAGATACTTGGGAAACAATAACCACCACAGGAGAACAACACCACACCTAGATCCAAGACAACACCAAACTGGGGGTAAACAAGAAGGAAATCAAAAGAAATCAGCCCTTCTCTTGAACCCAGGAGTTGGAACAACATCCACATAGACATTAGAACTCTTTCTACCCTTCTGTAATTCAGAACGAACTGAAGACACAGATCTTCACAATTACTTGCACATGCCTTTTTGTAAACAATCTTGATTCACACCTGTAGGTTCTTGCGCACTGGTCACCTCTCAGTTGCTTCCATACAAGGTCTGTGCTGTATAAGTACCATTATATGTACACGTTCACACTGCTGCAGGCCACAGAAAACTATTTCACTTCTCTGTTAAATGGCACAGTTCAACTCTATTCTCCTTTTGATTTGGGCCCTTGTCCAGCTGCATCGTCATGTCATGTTTCTCTTTTGAAATCCACATCTAAGTGAGAATAAATTAATGCACAGAGTCATACTGTGGGGTTTATTATGGATTGCTAAGTGATGTTGAAGGAAGTCGAGAATCATGGTCCCATATCTCTATACCTAGAAACGTAACTTAGACAAATATGTGCTTCTCTCCTTTTCTGCAAGGGCATTGCCCAACCACAAGAAGTGGTGAACGTCGGAGGAGTTATTGATAATATTAATCATCATCATGCTGCATTTCTGGCACTTTGGAGCAATGTGAACAGCAGGATACCTACTACATTATTTAATGTACTGAACAAACTTTGAAGTAATTTTTGGAATTGTACATTGCTTCTTTTCTTCTTTTGAGCATGCTAAAGCAAGTAAAAAATACGGTAGGCAGTATTGCTTCCCTTAAAACGTTTTGGCGCGACTCGCCTATTCGATACACACACAGATTGAAAGTGTGGCATGCTAAAAAGATGTTCATCCTTTGTTGGTGTGGGAATTCCGGAATCCAATAGTCAGAAATCCAATAGGAAGCATTAAATGAAAGCAAAGTCAGAAGGGCACGCAGGACAGCTGCCTTTTACTGAACATTTGCTCACAACGTGAAGACTACATTCAGCTGTTGAGGGCTGTGTTACAGTGCTATGGAAAATACCAGCTGACCTGTCCCAGGAAGGAAACCCCTCTGAGGTAGGAGACTTGAACATTCGAAACCGTGCACGTGGTGGCTATTCCAATCCCAGAATGCTCCACTTCACTCACGCTCCCAACTGTCCCCATGGATCAATCATGACGACAAAAGACAGGTCAACTGCCACCGCCATCTTTGTAAACTCCAGGAATTTGAGTCCCCTCCAACTGCCAGGGAAATGAGTGCTCTTGGGATTAATCTTTGGAGCTAAAGTCGTTTGATTAAGTTAACTAAACAGGGAACTGTGCTCTGTGCGTGTGAACAAATGAGGCACCCTCAAGGATGCAGTGTGGGATCTCAGATTTGCCTAATTTATAATCTGAGGATGAAACTCATTTTACCTGCAGAGTTACCCCGAATAAGTGGCACAAATCACAAATCTGCCGATGAGTGTGCAACCAGGAAAACATTGGGGCATATTATCAAGGACCGGTGTTAAAATTATCGCCGTTTTATTGGCAGGAAACTGCAGATAAAACGGCGATAATGAGCTTGATAATTCGCCCTTGTTAATTCCCATAGATGCCCATGTTCTGATGTTAACATGGGCTTCTATGGGAATTAACAAGGGCGTATTATCAAGCCCATTATCGCCGTTTGATCGGTAGTTTCCTGCTGATAAAAAGGCGATAATTTTAATACCGGTCCTTGATAATATGCCCCATTGTTCTCCTGTGGTTAATTAAATAATTATAAAAATAACTGCACCCACCGTGAGATAATTAGCTGGACGGCGGCCACTGCTCAGCTTCACATCCATGGACCTCGACTTTATGCCATATTTTAATCAAATGCAAAAACAGTTGATGGACAGAATGCAGAACAATGTCATACATTCAGCCCAGTACAGAGTTCTGGGCCTAAATCCCTAGTTTTTTTTGCTCACCATGCCATTCCAGTTTGAACCTAGCCATATGCAAATCAGTCTTGACCATGTGCTCCATGGGAACAGTCCCGCCTGAACTGCCAAGCAAAATAACGATGGATTAAACCCAGATCTGTGACTGAATGTTTGACAATGTTCAACATTCCGTCCATCAACTTTTTGTGTTGCATTTTCACCCTAAGTGGGAAGGGTATGCCCAGACGTGGGTCCTGTGCTCACTACCGCACTGGAGTCAAGCTATCCTGGCTGATGAGGGCTGAAAGCCCGACACCGGTCCTAGGATGCTTGATTCCTGTCCAGGGAAGACATGGCCTGGCAGTTCAGTCTGGACTGTTCCCATGAGGCACAAGGTCAAGACTGATTTGCATATGGCTATGTCTGAACTGGGGTGGCGTGGTGAGCAAAATAAGGATGGATTAAACCCAGATCTGTGACTGGGGGTGAATGTTTGACGATGTTCAACATTTCATCCATCAATTGTTTGTGTTGCATTTTCACCCTAAGTGGGAAGGGTATGCCCAGACGTGGGTCCCGTGCTCACTACACCACTGGAGTGAAGCTATCCTGGCTGATGAGGGCTGAAAGCCCGAAACCGGTCCTAGGATGATTGATTCCTGTCCAGGGAAGACATAGACTGGCAGTTCGTCTGGACTGTTCCCATGAGGCACAGGGTCAAGACTGATTTGCATATGGCTATGTCTGAGCTGGGGTGGCGTGGTGAGCAAAATAACGATGGATTAAACCCAGATCTGTGACTGGGGGTGAATGTTTGGCAATGTTCAACATTCTGTCCATCAACTTTTTGTGTTGCATATTTTAATCAATGCACATGTATTTGGGGATAATTTGTGTGAATTCTCCCTGAGGACTTTGTTTGTCACTAGGTCAAGCATTTGCTTATAAATAAAACAAGGATTGGCAAAGACGATAGCTTTCTTTTTTGCAACCTACTGGCTTTACCAATGATTTCTGATAAAGGTGTATGGAATCCATAAAAAGCATTTTGTTTACTGCTATGCAGCATGTCCAAATTTTAAAAAGTGCAATGAGCCAACAGCCATCATGTTATTTGATGCATACGTGATGACCTATGAGTTTGAACATTAAATTGCAGTAGTGTGTAAGTCATTTCTTTAATGTAGGGGGTTTCCAGTAATTTGCTGCCAGGCTCACCAAAACATTACATTCTTTAAAACAGGACAGCAGAGTGTGGGGGCTATGGAAGAGCAAACATGAAGCCAAGTGGGGGAAGAGAGTAAAAGCAGCATGAGAAAGAGAGTGAGAGCAAAACAGAGGATGGGGGTAGAAGCACATGAGGAAAAGAGCAACAACAAGGAGAGGAGAGAAGTACACGAGGGAGAGACCAATATGAAAGTGCAGGGCGGGGGAGAAGCACACTAGAAAGAAAGCCAGCAACACACGCGAAAGAAAGCAGCACAGAGTGCACGGAAGGGTGAGAAGCACAAAGCTGGAGAACACATGCTTTCTCATAAAATGTTTATGTAAATCACATATTTTGCATTGCAATTTATACTATGTCTTATATCATATGCTTTACCATCTGCTTCCAGAAAGTGTTTCTGTTTGTCTGCAGGCCATCTACACGACCCACAGTTACCACATTTATGAAACCCAATTGTGAGTCTACTCAGCCAGTTGTCAATCTTTTTTGGTCTAGGGTAGCTTGGGCTCAGTTGTAACCTTAATGATTTGCCCCTTCTGTATGTGATGCTGGGTTTTTCTGTAGTACATCCTTCCAAAACCTTATCTGAGCGTAATTTGTGCCAATGCTTGTGCTCTTGCTGAGTACCGTGGATAAACCATTGTAGTTGGTAATAGCATTTAAAAAACCAAAAAAAACAATGTAGGTTTCAAGGACATTGTAGTTAGAAATTAGCATTTATAAAACCTTTGAAATTCACTGAAAAAAACATAAGTTTTAAGACGTTATAGTTAGAAATTAGCATTTAAAAAACCCTTTGAAATTCACTGAAAAAAACATAGGTTTTACAGAAGTTATAGTTAGAAATTACCATTTAAAAAACTTTGGAAATTCACTGAAAAAAAACATAGGTTTCAGGGACGTTATAGTTAGCTGGACATTTCACTCTTACAAAACCATAGAAATTCCACTGTTATAGTTTGTTCAGGTAACTATAACTCGCACCCCACAATGCACTGCTCATGACGTCACATATTACATAATTCATGGCATGGTCAGTGACATCACTGAATACATCACTGTAACTAAATGTCTCGTTAAAATTTTTTTTAAAACATTTCAATGTATTTCAAAATGATTTATTATAATCTTAAAATGCGGGGAACTTCATCCATGTTTTTGTTTTTACTATAATTTACTTCAATAATGAATAATATTTTTCATTTAAGTATAGGTATTTTGTCTGAATGAGAAAACAAGTTAATGTGAAGTTGTTTTCTAAAAATTTCAAAATAATAAATATTTCTAAAGTTTAAGTTGAGAAAATATATTGACACATTTTTAATCTAAGGGTATTATGGCTTGGCCATAGAGCCACGAGGAATGACACCAATAAGAAATCCCAAGACTTTGGCTGATAAGATATTCTGTGCGCCAAGAACACTAGAGGTATTGTCACATGCCGTTTTGAAATCTGTAAATCAGGATTCCATTGTATGATCAATCTGGTGGCACTCCTGAAATGGTGTGTAAAATATTTGTTGTATCAGTTGTACTACACAACATAGAAGTCCATGCATCTATATAATTGCTTAAGGATTTGGACAGTTTGACCAAGGATGATAATTTACAAACGCAGACAAAGAGGAGTGTTGAAGCGGAAGATATTAAAACTATTACAATTTTTATTAACATTTGACAAATGTTGATTTGATCTCTGAAATATCTTTATGTATATGTGTAATAATGACATTTTTAACAATACAAATATACTTCTTTCTTATGTAATATGCTTTTTGATTCATGTAAGGGCATGTTTTATGAAAAAAACTGAACTGCAAAATGATGACAACATTTATAATACATTGATGTTTTTAATTTAAATCATATGCAAGGTAAAATATTTCTGGAATAGAATAATTGGTGACAAATACTTCCAATATATTCCCATACCTTTAAATCTATGTAACAATAACTTTTATAACTGTAATTTTAACTAAGCCTGGGTGGAGTTTGCGAAGTGGCAAAAAAACTCCACCGGGCTGCACGGAGCTTCGCAAGCGGCGGAGTTCCATAGAAAAATGCCATTCACGGTGATTGCACAGTGCGGATGCTTGTCCGCACTGTGCAATCATCGCAAACAGCACCTTGCACAGCGCAAGCGGGCCCTTCTTTCCCTTTTCTGCTGCTCGAGTAGATTTTTACTTGAGTAGCAGCTTTCTCAACGCGAACAAGCAGTTTTTAATTGCGAGCAGTCGCGAGCATACGCGACCACTCGCAATGAGAAACCTGACCACCCATTGTTGAGAAACCTCAGAGCAATTTTTATTTTCCACGCTCGCGCTTCCCAACATGATGTTGACGATCGCGAACGAGGAAAATCTCGTCGGGAGGTTGATTTTCCTCGCTCGCGGTCACCAATTTGACATCGACGATTGCGAGCGGGGAAAAATACTCTGCTCCGCAAAGCAGAGTTTTGCAGAACTCCGCTAGCTCCGAGTGACGCGGAGTGCGGGAAACTCTGCATACTCCGCAAGCGGAGCGTAGTGCATCGTCCAGGGTTAATTTTAACAATAAGCAATATATTTATTGTTCAAAATGTTTCCTGCATGGCTTCCGATGGGCCCGGAGAGCCTGCCCACCATCCAGAAACCCTTCAGTACTCCCCCGGCCAGCTCTTTCCGGCCGAGGGAGCACGTTGGCAGTTTCCCACTGCCTTTCTGCGCCGGCCTTTCCGACACAAAAAGGCAGTGTGAAACTGTCTTTGAGGGCCCCCAGCAGGGCCCCCATGGGTGCAAGTCCACCTACTGGTGGCCGAGGGGGGACCTATTGTGCCCCCCTGTTGATCCCTGACCTGGCGGCAGTCACCTGCCTGCCACGGGTGCAGGCCGGGATGAACTGCACCTCTGCACTTAATAATGCGAGCATGCATTCTGTTCTGAATGCATGCTCCCATTGTTAAGTATAGGATTGCAACCGAACAGGGTTCAGTCTCATCCTACTTGCAAGCCTGGAACGGACGACAAGAGGTGGTTCGGTTCCAGTTCCTGTCCGATTTCGACAAACTCCAGTTCGTCCAACATCGGAATCAGTCCCAATGTTTTTTTGTGGGGCGTTTTGTCTTATTACAAAGGGCACTCTGAACTTTTAACCCTGTCTCAAACACAATCTGGAACTCTTCACATCTATTTGTCATCATTCTTCTAAAGTAATAGTGATAGACATACAGTAAGTTGGTATATCAGGGGAACACAGTACATTCATTGCTAACCTACAAATCATGAATCTAAAGAGCTGTAGGCTCATTATTTACCTATCTAATTAAGTTAAATTACCCTGAGATGCGGTGGTGTCCTCAATGTTTGCTGTGTCGCTCTATCAATTTTGCCAACTATCTCAGGGCCCGTGGCTGCTACTACCGGCTTCTTCATGGGTGTTAACTTCTGCTGGATGTCTGAACTCCCATCATTTGCCATTGCAGCCCTCAGATTCCGCATTAGCTACTCCTTAGTCAAGCACTTGGTGTCATGCCATATTTTCTTACACTCCTCAACAGTTGGGTGCGTTGCTGCCACAGCATTGATCTTTGCCATCTATTCCTCTCCACAAACAGACTTTTAAGCTAAAGAGAGTTTTGAGGTGTCAAATAGATCCCCTTAGTAATCAAAATCTTAAGCATCCTTTTTATTTTTCTCTCGTGAGTACTCACTGCTTGTTGCTCACATCCTGGCTTATTCCCTCATCCTAGCTTTCCATTGTTCTTTTTGTTAGCAATCTAGAAATTGTGGGGCATTTTTACAAAAAAATGTCAGAGCCCGGTGCTATGCTAAAAAATGGCAACTCTGCGCTCCAACATTTTTTAAACGCAGGGATGTGCGGTATTTACAATTATATGGCGCACCCCTGTGTTTCCCCTAGTGCTGGTGCAAAGAAATTTGCCTTGCGCCAGTGCAGGCCCCCTGCTGCCATGTTGCAATGGTGTCTGCGATGCAGGGGCAATTGTTTACGTGCAGAAAGGGACACCTTCCTGCCCACAAAGAATCATTCATGATGATTTGCTCTTTCTATGTGTGCTGCAGAATGCAGCACACATAAATAGAGCAAAAAACAAGGAGAAATTAATAACTCCTCCTCGACTCGCCATGCTAAGACCAGGTATTCTCAGGCAATATTTTTTGTGTTGCCTAAGCCACCTGAGGATGCATCAAAAAGCAATGGGTGTTGTGGTGGAACACCCACTGCAACACCCATTGCACGCCCCTTTGCCGCAGAGGAGTGTGGGGGATAGTGGCATATTCACAAGATGACGTTAAGTCCTGTTAAGTGGCTTAGTGCCACCGTGTAAATATGGGAAATGGCGCTAGGCCACCGGAGCGTCAAAAAGCGATAGGAGCTTGTACATGTGCCCCTTTGTGTCAGGTCTGTGGCATGTTTTAAAATGTGGCGAATTGTGCGGAGGTTGATTAACTTCCACTAACCGTGCGCTGCAGTTCAGCTTGAAACTTTAACTTGTTTCTTCTCCTGTTTTAATTCATTATTTACAAAAGTTCATGACTCCATTTTTTTCTTTAACTTAGAATTTTATTGATCAGATACTTTTCTTGATTCATTCACGAATATTTAACATTTCATATCCTTGAGTAATCATAATATCCTTTATAACTCTGCCCAATGCATTTCGGGTCAGGTCATGTGACCCTTCGTCAGGGGCCTGTGAATAAAGACGAATACAGGACCATCACCTTCAGTATCATATGAACATAAAACACTTCTTAAATGTACCAACAATAAAAATAAAAACAATTAATATGCTAATTTAAATCATGAATATGTCGAAGTAACCGATAGATCAGACAGGTCCTATTAAAGTGAGCTAGTGATATGGTGGTCCGAGGCTTAAATAAATAGCGGGTGATGGATAACCTAGATAACTGGTCAGGGATTGTCAAGATCCGAATACGGAGTACTGCAATAGTGCGCATAAGGGGGAAAAGCACTTACACAAGTATGCGGGTCGATTTAAAGTTAAAGCAGGGATAACGTAAAAAGGTGCGCGTGACCCCAAAATCGTGCACAAAGGGTAAAGTGGCACTTACGCGAGTCGGTAGAATATCAGCAATTCCACGAGTAGCGGGCGGGTACATCAAGAAAGCTCCCTTGGATACCGGGCTGGTAGAAGGAGAACACTCGCGGTAGTGTTTTTAAAGAGCGAGCTGGGTTCCGATCACGTGAGCGGGTATTGGTAAAGGAAGTCGAGGAAAGACTTCTGATGGTGTTATATGCAGGATATCGAACATCAGGGGGAGATGTCCAAATTGAAAATAATTCATATTGAAAGGTGGATAATGTGTGTGCTCGAGGAAAACAAATAAAAAACATGAATTACGTAAAGAAGTCCCGTCGTCAGGGTTTACTGAAGGACGTGTGGAAACTGAAAACGGACTAAGAGGGTGAAAAGACGAAAAGTGAAGTGTAGGGTGTGAGGTTAGACGTGAATAAGTACAGGAAATTGCTATTAGTATTCAAAATGGCTATACATTCCATTATACTATAATGATAATAGTATAACTGTGAATCAACATTGATATATACATGGTCACAATTGGAAATACCGGTGGGGCATTTTCTTAGAACATTAAGTTTCAAGAGTTCCCAAGCGGGGGTTAGAAAGGTCCTTAATGATGCCTTTTATAGGAAACATGAAAATTCTATCCGGTCATTCATCCCGGATGGTTGTAGGCATACTTGTGTAAGTGCTTTTCCCCCTTATGCGCACTATTGCAGTACTCCGTATTCGGATCTTGACAATCCCTGACCAGTTATCTAGGTTATCCATCACCCGCTATTTATTTAAGCCTCGGACCACCATATCACTAGCTCACTTTAATAGGACCTGTCTGATCTATCGGTTACTTCGACATATTCATGATTTAAATTAGCATATTAATTGTTTTTATTTTTATTGTTGGTACATTTAAGAAGTGTTTTATGTTCATATGATACTGAAGGTGATGGTCCTGTATTCGTCTTTATTCACAGGCCCCTGACGAAGGGTCACATGACCTGACCCGAAATGCATTGGGCAGAGTTATAAAGGATATTATGATTACTCAAGGATATGAAATGTTAAATATTCGTGAATGAATCAAGAAAAGTATCTGATCAATAAAATTCTAAGTTAAAGAAAAAAATGGAGTCATGAACTTTTGTAAATAATGAATTAAAACAGGAGAAGAAACAAGTTAAAGTTTCAAGCTGAACTGCAGCGCACGGTTAGTGGAAGTTAATCAACCTCCGCACAATTCGCCTCAATTAAAGACACGAATAGGCATCGTGTGACAACGCGTAGCGCTAAACCAAGCATCACTAAGTATCGGAAAAAATTCTAAAAATAAGTGTGCACAGAGACCAAAAAACTTTATGTTTTAAAATGTCTCACAACACAATGATGCTCTGTGTCACACAATAAAGATTTGCGTTATGAGGCATTGTGCCATGTTGCACAGTTCTGCGCCCTTGCGCAACACACAGTAGAAATGGTGCTGGCAATGAGAAGAAAAATTTGCACAATGTAACCCAGCTTATTTTTGATGCAATGAAACATTGTGTGACTTTTCATAAATCTGCCTGAGGTTTCTACTGACAACTTTTACAATGTGAAATTCCTTGTTAGTTGCTGCAGCAGGAGGGCATGGATGAACATGTGAGACCCTGTTAAATGTGAACACATCCCTTCAGTGAACAGGAAAATTTTGATCATGTTGTCAGAACTATTGCGGTGCAAGTTCAGCATGCAGGAGCATGTGCTTCAAGTTGACAAGGAATAGTGAATTTGTGAAAGATTGCAGGCCTCATTTATGAAAAGAGTTGCATCTTTGTGGTAAAACAGTGATGCAACAATTTTCAGTGCGCCCTCCATGTGACACTATGGTTGAGCTGTATATACTGTATGGTGCTCCATGTCGCAAAGATTGACAGATATGTCAGGAATCCTGACATATCTGTTGGTGTAAAAATTGCGCATTGCGGGAGCGTGTCTTTAAACAGACGCAACTCCAGCAATGTGTCCTTTCGCAAGGGGCAAGCCCTTACGCCTGTGTAAGGATTTAACTCAGTGAGGCCATTGAAGTGTTGCAGTGAAATCTCACTGATTTCACTGCAACACTTCTACAAGCTTTTTCTGGCATGGCTCACTATTTAGACCCGGCTAACTATTTAGCACTGGCTCACTATTTAGCACCGGCTCACTATTTGGCACCGGCTCACTATTTGGCATCGGCTCATTATTTAGCTTCCGGCTCACTATTGGGCACCGACTCGCTATTTAGCACCGGCTCACTATTTGACACCGGCTCACTATTTAGCACCGGCTCAATATTTAGCATCGGCTCACTATTTAGCAGCGGCTCACTATTGAGTACTGGCTCACTATTATCACCAGCTCACTATTTAGCACCGGCTCACTATTTGGTACCAGCTCACTATTTAGCATCGGCTCACTATTTAGCACCGGCTCACTATTTGGCACCGGCTCACTTATTGGCAGCTGCTCACTTATTGGCAGCGGCTCACTATTTAGCACCGGCTCACTATTTAGCACTGGCTCACTATTTGGCACTGGCTCACTATTTAGTAGCGGCTCACTATTTAGCAGCGGCTCAATATTCAGCACCGGCTCATTATTTAGCACCAGCTCACTATTTGGCACCGGATCACTATTTAGCACCGGCTCACTATTTGGCACTGGATAACTATTTGGCACCGGCTCACTATTGGGCACCGGCACACTATTTAGCACCAGCTCACTATTTAGCACTGGCTCACTATTTGGCAAGGGCTCACTTATTGGTAGAGGCTCACTATTTAGCACCGGCTCACTATTTAGCACCGGCTCACTATTTGGCACCGGCTCACTATTTAGCACCGGCTCACTATTTAGCACCGGCTCACTATTTGGCACGGCTCACTATTTGGCATGGCTCACTATTTAGAAGCGTCTCACTATTTAGCACTGGCTCACTATTTAGCACCGGCTCACTATTTAGCAGCGGCTCACTATTGAGCACCGGCTCACTATTTAGCACCGGCTCACTATTTGGCACCAGCTCACTATTTAGCACCGGATCACTATTTACCACTGGCTCACTATTTGGCACCGGCTCACTATTTAGCAGCGGCTCACTATTTAGCAGCGGCTCACTATTTAGCACTGGCTGACTATTTGGCACCGGCTCACTATTTAGCAACGGCTCACTATTTGGCACTGGCTCACTATTTGGCACTGACTCACTATTTGTCACCGGCTCACTATTAAGCACCGGCTCACTATTTGGCACCGGCTCACTATTTGGAACCAGCTCACTATTTAGCAGCGGCTCACTATTTAGCACCGGCTCACTATTTAGCATCGGCTCATTATTTAGCACCGACTCACTATTTAGCACCGGCTCACTATTTGGCACCTGCTCACTTATTGGCAGCGGCTCACTTATTGGCAGCGGCTCACTATTTAGCGCCGGCTCACTATTTGGCACGGCTCACTATTTGGCATGGCTCACTATTTAGAACCGGCTCAATATTTAGCACTGCCTCACTATTTGGCATGGGCTCACTATTTAGCACCGGCTCACTATTTAGCACTGGCTCACTATTTAGCACCGGCTCACTATTTGGCACTGGCTCACTATTTAGTAGCGGCTCACTATTTAGCACCGGCTCACTATTCAGCACCGGCTCATTATTTAGCACCGGCTCACTATTTGGCACCGGCTCACTATATAGCACCGGCTCACTATTGGGCACCGGCACACTATTTAGCACCGGCTCACTATTTAGCACCGGCTCACTATTTGGCAAGGGCTCAATTATTGGTAGAGGCTCACTATTTGGCACCGGCTCACTATTTTCCACCGGCTCACTATTTAGCAGCGGCTCACTATTTGGCACCGGCTCACTATTTAGCACCGGATAACTATTTGGCATGGCTCACTATTTGGCATGGCTCACTATTTAGAACCGACTCACTATTTAGCACTGGCTCACTATTTAGCACAGGCTCACTATTTAGCAGCGGCTCACTATTTAGCACCGGCTCACTATTTAGCACCGGCTCACTATTTGGCACCAGCTCACTATTTAGCACAGGATCACTATTTACCATTGGCTCACTATTTGGCACCGGCTCACTATTTAGCACCGGCTCACTATTTAGCACCGGCTCACTATTTGGCAAGGGCTCAATTATTGGTAGAGGCTCACTATTTAGTACCGGCTCACTATTTGGCACCGGCTCACTATTTGGCACCGGCTCACTATTTAGCAGCGGCTCACTATTTAGCACTGGCTCACTATTTAGCACCGGCTCACTATTTAGCACTGACTCACTATTTGGCACTGGCCTACTATTTAGTAGCGGCTCACTATTTAGCAGCGGCTTACTATTCAGCACCGGCTCATTATTTAGCACTGGCTCACTATTTGGCACCGGCTCACTGTATACCACCGACTCAATATTCGGCACCGGATCACTATTTGGCACCGGCTCACTATTGGGCACCGGCACACTATTTAGCACCGGCTCACTATTTAGCACCGGCTCACTATTTGGCAAGGGCTCAATTATTGATAGAGGCTCACTATTTAGCACCAGCTCACTATTTGGCACTGGCTCACTATTTGGCACCGGCTCACTATTTAGCAGCAGCTCACTATTTAGCACAGGATCACTATTTAGCAACGGCTAACTATTTAGCACCGGCTCACTATTTGGCACCGGCTCACTATTAAGCACCGGCTCACTATTTGGCACCGGCTCACTATTTGGCACGATCTCACTATTTAGCAGCGGCTCACTATTTAGCACCGGCTCACTATTTAGCATTGGCTCACTATTTAACACGGACTCACTATTTAGCACCGGCTCACTATTTGGCACCTGCTCACTTATTGGCAGCGGCTCACTTATTGGCAGCGGCTCACTATTTAGTGCCGGCTCACTATTTAGCACTGGCTCACTATTTGGCACTGGCTCACTATTTAGTAGCGGCTCACTATTTGGCACGGCTCACTATTTGGCATGGCTCACTATTTAGAACTGGCTCATTATTTAGCACTGGCTCACTATTTTGCACCGGCTCACTATTTAGCACGGGCTCACTATTTAGCACCGGCTCACTATTTAGCACCAGCTCACTATTTAGCTCTGGCTCACTATTTGGCAAGGGCTCACTTATTGGTAGAGGCTCACTATTTAGCACCGGCTCACTATTTGGCACCGGCTCACTATTTGGCACTGGCTCACTATTTAGCACCGGCTCACTATTTAGCACCGGCTCACTATTTGGCACGGCTCACTATTTGGCATGGCTCACTATTTAGAAGCGTCTCACTATTTAGCAATGGCTCACTATTTACCCCCGGCTCACTATTTAGCACCGGCTCACTATTTAGCAGCGGCTCACTATTTAGCACCGGCTCACTATTTAGCACCGGCTCACTATTTGGCACCAGCTCACTATTTAGCACCGGATCACTATTTACCACTGGCTCACTATTTGGCACCGGCTCACTATTTAGCAGTGGCTCACTATTTAGCAGCGGCTCACTATTTGGCAGCGGCTCACTATTTAGCAATGGCTCACTATTTGGCACTGGCTCACTATTTGGCACTGACTCACTATTTGGCACGGCTCACTAATTGGCATGGCTCACTATTTAGCACCGGATCACTATTTAGCACCGGCTCACTTATTGGCAGCGGCTCACTATTTAGCGCCGGCTCACTATTTGGCACCGGCTAACTATTTGGCACTGGCTTACTATTTAGCACCGGCTCACTATTTAGCACCGGCTCACTATTTGGCACGGCTCACTATTTGGCATGGCTCACTATTTAGAAGCGTCTCACTATTTAGCACTGGCTCACTATTTAGCACCGGCTCACTATTTAGCACCGGCTCACTATTTAGCAGCGGCTCACTATTTAGCACCGGCTCACTATTTAGCACCGGCTCACTATTTGGCACCAGCTCACTATTTAGCACCGGATCACTATTTACCACTGGCTCACTATTTGGCACCGGCTCACTATTTAGCAGTGGCTCACTATTTAGCAGCGGCTCAATATTTACCACTGGCTCACTATTTGGCACTGACTCACTATTTGGCACGGCTCACTAATTGGCATGGCTCACTATTTAGCACCGGCTCACTTATTGGCAGCGGCTCACTATTTAGCGCCGGCTCACTATTTGGCATGGCTCACTATTTGGCACGGCTCACTAATTGGCATGGCTCACTATTTGGCACCGGATCACTATTTAGCACCGGCTCACTATTTAGCACCGGCTCACTATTTGGCACCGGCTCACTATTTAGCACCGGCTAACTATTTGGCACGGCTCACTATTTGGCATGGCTCACTATTTGACATGGCTCACTATTTAGAACCTTCTAACTATTTAGCACTGGCTCACTATTTAGCATAGGCTCACTATTTAGCAGCGGCTCACTATTGAGCACCGGCTCACTATTTAGCACTGGCTCACAATTTAGCACCGGCTCACTATTTGGCACTAGCTCACTATTTAGCACAGGATCACTATTTACCACTGGCTCACTATTTGGCACCGGCTCACTATTTAGCACCGGCTCACTATTTAGCACCGGCTCACTATTTGGCACTGGCTCACTATTTAGCACTGGCTCACTATTTGGCAATGGCTCACTATTTGGCACCAGCTCACTATTAAGCACCGGCTCACTATTTGGCACTGGCTCACTATTTGGCAACAGCTCACTATTTGGCAGCTGCTCACTATTTAGCACTGGCTCACTATTTAGCATCGGCTCACTATTTAGCACTGACTCACTATTTAGCACCGGCACACTATTTGGCACCTGCTCACTTATTGGCAGCGGCTCACTTATTGCCAGCGGCTCACTATTTAGCGCTGGCTCACTATTTAGCGCTGGCTCACTATTTGGCACTGGCTCACTATTTAGTAGCGGCTCACTATTTAGTAGCGGCTCACTATTTGGCATGGCTCACTATTTAGAACCGGCTCATTATTTAGCACTGGCTCACTATTTTGCGGAGGCTCACTATTTAGCACCGGCTCACTATTTAGCACCGGCTCACTATATAGCAGCGGCTCACTATTGGGCACCAGCTCACTATTTAGCACAGGATCACTATTTACCACTGGCTCACTATTTGGCACCGGCTCACTATTTAGCAGCGGCTCACTATTTAGCAGTGGCTCACTATTTAGCACCTGCTCACTATTTAGCACCTGCTCACTATTTGGCACCGGCTCACTATTTGGCAACAGCTCACTATTTAGCAGCGGCTCACTATTTAGCATCGGCTCACTATTTAGCACTGACTCACTATTTAGCACCAGCTCACTATTTGGCACCTGCTCACTTATTGGCAGCGGCTCACTTATTGGCAGCGGCTCACTATTTAGCGCTGGCTCACTATTTAGCACTGGCTCACTATTTGGCATGGCTCACTATTTAGAACCGGCTCACTATTTAGTAGCGGCTCACTATTTTGCACAGGCTCACTATTTAGCACCGGCTCACTATTTAGCACGGCTCACTATTTAGCACCGGCTCACTATTTAGCAGCATCTCACTATTGAGCACCGGCTCACTATTTAACACCGGCTCACTATTTGGCACCAGCTCACTACTTAGCAGCGGCTCACTATTTAGCACCGGCTCACTATTTAGTAGTGGCTCACTTATTGGCAGCGGCTCACTTATTGGCAGTGGCTCACTATTTAGCACCGCCTCACTATTTAGCACTGGCTCACTATTTGGCACTGGCTCATTATTTAGCTTCCGGCTCACTATTGGGCACTGGGTCACCATTTAGCATGGGCTCACTATTTAGCACCGGCTCACAATTTGGCACTGGCTCACTATTTGGCACCGGCTCACTATTTAGCAGCGGCTCACTATTTAGCACCGGATCACTATTTAGCACCGGCTCACTACTTAGCACAGGCTCAGTATTTGGCACCGACTCACTATTTAGCACCGGCTCACTATTTGGCATGGCTCACTATTTGGCATGGCTCACTATTTAGAACCGGCTCACTATTTAGCACTGTCTCACTATCTAGCACCGGCTCACTATTTGGCTCCGGGTCACTATTTGGCACTGGCTCATTATTTAGCTTCCGGCTCAATATTGGGCACCGGCTCACAATTTAGTATGGCCTCACTATTTAGCACCGGCTCACTATATGACACCGGGTAACTATTTAACACCGGCTCACTATTTAGCAGCGGCTCACTATTTAGCACCGGATCACTATTTAGCACCGGCTCACTATTTAGCACCGGCTCACTATTTGGCACCGACTCACTATTTAGCACCGGCTCACTATTTGGCACGGCTCACTATTTGGCATGGCTCACTATTTAGAACCGGCTCACTATTTAGCACTGTCTCACTATTTAGCACCGGCTCACTATTTGGCACTGGCTCATTATTTAGCTTCCGGCTCACTATTGGGCACTGGCTCACTATTTAGCATGGGCTCACTATTTAGCACCGGCTCACTATTTGGCACCGGCTCACTATTTGGCAGCGGCTCACTATTTAGCAACGGCTCACTATTTGGCACGGCTCACTATTTGGCATGGCTCACTATTTAGAACCGGCTCACTATTTAGAACCGGCTCACTATTTAGCACTGTCTCACTATTTAGCACCGGCTCACTATTTGGCTCCGGGTCACTATTTGGCACTGGCTCATTATTTAGCTTCCGGCTCAATATTGGGCACCGGCTCACTATTTAGCATTGCCTCACTATTTAGCACCGGCTCACTATTTGACACCGGCTCACTATTTAGCACGGGCTCACTATTTAGCAGCGGCTCACTATTGAGCACTGGCTCACTATTTAACACCGGCTCACTATTTGGCACCAGCTCACTATTTAGCACTGGCTCACTATTTGGCACTGACTCACTATTTAGTAGCGGCCCACTATTTAGCAGCGGCTCACTATTTAGTACCGGCTCATCATTTAGCACCGGCTCACTATTTGGCACTATTCGGCACCGGCTCACTATTTGGCACCGACTCACTATTGGGCGCCGGCACACTATTTAGCACCGGCTCACTATTTAGCACCGGCTCATTATTTAGCTTCCGGCTCACTATTTGGCACAGCTCACTATTTGGCATGGCTCACTATTTAGAACCTGCTCACTATTTAGCACTGTCTCACTATTTAGCACCGGCTCACTATTTGGCACTGGCTCATTATTTAGCTTCCGGCTCACTATTGGGCACCGGCTCACTATTTAGCATGGGCTCACTATTTAGCACCGGCTCACAATTCGGCACCGGCTCACTATTTGGCACTGGCTCACTATTGGGCGCCGGCACACTATTTACCACCGGCTCACTATTTAGCATTCGGCTCACTATTTGGCAAGGGCTCACTTATTGGTAGCGGCTCACTATTTAGCACCGGCTCACTATTTGGCATCAGCTCACTATTTGGCACCGGCTCACTATTTAGCAGCGGTTCACTATTTAGCACCGGATCACTATTTAGCACCGGCTCACTATTTAGCACCGGCTCACTATTTGGCACCGGCTCACTATTTGGCACCGGCTCACTATTTAGCAGTGCCTCACTATTTAGCACCGGATCACTATTTAGCACCGGCTCACTATTTAGCACCGGCTCACTATTTGGCACCGACTCACTATTTAGCACCGGCTCAGTATTTGGCACAGCTCACTATTTGACATGGCTCACTATTTAGAACCGGATCACTATTTAGCACTGTCTCACTATTTAGCACCGGCTCACTATTTGGCACTGGCTCATTATTTAGCTTCCGGCACACTATTGGGCACCGTCTCCTTATTTAGCATGGGCTCACTATTTAGCACCGGCTCACTATTTAGCACCGTGTAACAACCAGATGGAATCAGCTCCTAGGAGCCCCTCTAACTCAGTCGGAACGTACTCACCTCCCTCCTTAGAACGTATTTATCATGGATATATATATATATATATGTATGCACATTTTGTACCTAAGGATGGGGAAAATAGCAATAAACATGCATAGGGTTTTTTTTTACAATATCTTATTCATACCAACTAGTCTCGCGGCCACTTAGGCCCAGACTAATCTACCCTAGGGCAGGTCTAATTATGTACCATTACACACTGATGACTCTCAGTGCTCACCCGACACGCAATCCGGCGTGTCTACACACGGGCCTGCAGTCCCAGTGCTCTCTCTCTCATTCGGCCTACAATCTGGCAGACCTATACAACGTATCCTACCAGTGCTCTCATTTACTTCCTATACGATCCGCAATCCGGCGGATCTACACACCGTGTCCTTCCGGTGCTCTCATTAACGCCGCGTACCAACGACGATCACTTTCCTATGAACACCTATGGAAGAGATCTCTCATTGTCTACTCAGGATAAAACTACGATAATAAAATTTAGTATGGCTTTCCAAATTAAAATATGTACCTTCTGCTCTTGGCATCAAACGTTCCCTCTCTCCCTCCTTGCTCAGTCACTTCTTACCTGATCGGGATTCGCATCCGTTCATGCAAACAATGTCTGACTAGAAGAACAGGTTACCCTGATTGAACAAGAATACAAGGCACAGGTCGGTTCACTAAGAACTGGGGTATTTTTATTACAACAATTATAAACACAATAATATATGATTCTGCAAAGAAAAGTAAAAGGTTAGAATGTGCACTTGGTAAGGGAAAGGGCGGAGGTCACCTGGTTAATATGAAGTCGGGGTTCGGCAGTCATCTAGGTTCCCTTCTCGTCTGTGTCTTGGCTCGTCTCGGAATCACACCTTAGCAGTCACGAGTACACGTCTGCACCGCTATGCTCGATCTCCTCTGCTTCCCTCCAAGTCACTGGAACCTCTCTCGTTATTAACTGCTGTCTCTCTCTGTCTCTGATGGCTCTGCGCTACCTCTCCTCCTCCTTCAGTCTTTCTCAGGGAGTCTCAGTTTCAGGATCTTTCTTAGACTTCAAAATGGCGACTGTCTGCCCGGAAATAATTAATGGCATAGATGCTAATGGCTAGCTGCCGCCTACGGACTGACTGAATCACTGCCTAACACTTTCGCTAATATGGAAGCTTGTCCTTTCATGGAAAGTTACGGCCAGTAACCTGCCGCCCACCAAATTCTTGTACCTCCCAGTACCAAGGACACGTTCCCAGCCGGCCGGCCTGAAGTTGTGTCTTCGGAGTGGAGAAAAATACAGTCTTTCGATAAGGGCCAGCCTGAGCCGGTTCTCTCCAAGCGAACAACACTTCGAAACTAAAACATTACACTTGACCTAAAAAGCCTCTCAAGCTGCCGGGCAAAAAGTAAGATGGAGTTTCTCCCGTTTGAGGCCTACAAGGCCCGAAATAAGCACAACTCCATAGAAGGTATACTAACACTCTTGCAAAAGGATGGATCATCACTAATACTAATGAATCTATCCCCTAACTTAAATTTATAAGCCCTGATCTGAGGAAAAGGGTACGAAAATGCACTGCTGTGCCTTATGAATAGGTCCTGTTTATAGTTCTAGTCCCTGTACTAAAAGGGTAATAGGCTGGAGTCATCTTCCATCATTCTCCCTCCAAAGAGGGCTGAAAAAGTCGGTCATTACACTTCACCCTTGATTCCAGTCTATTAACCATGTTCTATATGGAACTAACATCTGTGGAAGGATAGTAAGAAACAAAATTAACTGATCTATTTCTCTTGCTAAATCTACAAAAATGGAGCAGAGAAGGAATACACTGAATAAAGCAGCAAATGGCTACTAAAATACAGATAGAAATCATAATACCCCCTAAAATCTGTCGTAGAGAATTTAAGTCAGGTAACCAATTAAGAGCCAGTCAAACCAACCCTGATCAATATGTTGTCTAATTTCTGCAGTCAAGTCGTGAAGTTTGTCAATATGGGCCTGGATCGATTTGGAGTGGTCCGATAAATTAAAACAACAAAGACCCTCAAAGTCAGAACAATCATGTCCATGTTTTAACAAGAGAAAGTGGATGGCAGCGCGGTTCTGCAGAATGGCTCTGCGTTCACCCTGGGCATCTAATAACATGTCAGATAGAATGGTGGAGGTCTGGTTAATCGACTTAACCATCCAACAGGCCATTTTACCAATGGACTTGGCGTTGTAAACCGCCAACGCTGGAACACCAATAATGGAGATAGCTAAACTAAGATTTAGAATAAAGATGAAGGGAAGAATCGCAGTCCTCATGTAACGTAATAGAATTACGGACCACACGGGAATGGGAACTGGGATGTGAAGAAAACATTAATAAACTCAGTCTGGTGATGGCACACAGACCACCTGAAATGTTCGCAGGAATATAGGGCCAGGAAGAATTCCCGCATGAGAACAGCCATCCAGACGGTAACAACATTATACGGTAATGGCTAGGAGCAACTAAGATACGTTTGCATGTCATATTATTTTTAACAGAAATACATGAAGACGGGTGTCTTTGTAAGCATAGCAGACGTAGATGAGCTGAAAAGGAAGTGGCAGCATTCAATTTCAGTTTAACACATTCAGTAATTGCTTTGGGACCACAAGTCAAAATAAAGCACAAATCACCCTGCGTGATATTGTAGGTAGTAATTTGGGAATAATCGGGGGAATGGGGTCCGAGAGAACAGTACACAAAGGGCAAAATTCATGGGCTGCAAAGTCGCCCAGAATAATATTGGTTCGGGCACTCGATATATTGAAAATGTGTCGTAACGTTTCAGTAGAGGCAGGGACGGCAACCAAACAGGTCGCCAAAATGTCAGTCACAGACCTCATAGGGGTGAGGCAAAAATGCGGTGAGTTAGTAACTCTTTTAGCAAGGGTGATCCAAAAATTCGACGAGGAATCCCACGCAGCGAAGGAACGCGGAACTCGGGTTCTCCAATCAACCGAAGTCTGTGGGTCCTCTCCTCTCCCGGCGTAGCAGACCAAAAGGAGTCCAACGCCGGCACATCCTGCAGCAGCAGTCCAAAGAATGATCTGAAAGGAAATCAAATACAGGCATTATTCATTCTCGTAAGTAACATTTGTCAGCCGGGACAGCTTCCCAGCTATCTTTCCCTGGTCTCATCACCAAAATGGTATTATCATGACCGGTCGCAATGACTTCAGCCTGTTCAGGGGGATGTTTAGGCGATTGCACCCATATTTTCGCTCCCGGATTATCCGAGGAACCGAAGCCTTTTTGGCCTTGTACAGTTAGCAAAGTTGGAGCAACACCTTTCTTAATCTCACCACTGAAAACAGGCATAATGAGCAACTGAGCAACACGGTCAGATTTAGTAATCGATAAATCACACTCACTGCTATTCAGCAGGAGAACCTTAATCTCTCCCTGATAATCACTGTCAATCACTCCTCCGAGAACTTGAACACCTTTTAGGGCAAGGCCCGATCTAGGGGCAATCAGTCCAAAACTTCCAGCTGGTATACAGACACCAAAGCCTGTTTCAACAACAATTCGGTCCCTGCCCATTAGAACAGCATCATTCATAGCATGCAGGTCCAAGCCTGCGGAACCTGGGGTTGCTCTACAAGGAACCAGGGCTCCGGGGGAAATTTCCCAGTACATTACAGTATTGCCAATAGTGTTGGGCTTTGCATCAACATTTGGAGGAAACAAACGCATTAAAGGAGATTCAGCATGCAACAAGGGACGATTATTCAAAATCAACAATGCCTGGAGTAAAAAGTCCCTCCAGTTTTTATAATGATCATCAGTTAACTTTCGTAGCTGTTCTTTCAGCAAACCATTCATTCTCTCAATGAGGCCGGAGGCCTGCGGATAATATGGAATGTGAAACACCCACTCAATGTTATTTTCCACACAGAATTCCTGCACCAATCTTCCACGGAAATGGGATGCATTATCAGATTGAATTTGAAATGGAACACCATAATATAGAATCAGTAATTCCAATGTTTTAATAGTATTGATTTGGGTAGCTTGTTTACAAGGAAAAGCAACCAAAAGGCCACTATAGGTATCAACAGCGGTACAAACATACTGACAATTTTTACTTATAGGGAGTGGGTCGATATAATCAATTTGCCAAATTTGAGCGGGCAATTTTCCTCGATGTAAATGGCCTTTAACAATATGAGGCACTTTCCTCTTTCTAGAATGCTGACAGATGGGACAGTGCAGAATGACATCCTTAATGCAATTTAAAGGAATATGAATTCCTCGATCGGCAACCCACCTGCTAGTGGCTCTCTCTCCAAAATGTCCTGCCTTCTGGTGGGCCCATTTCCCCAATCCCGCCAAATCAGAATCTTGCATGTCCACCACTGCCTCAGCAATTTTAGACTGTTCATCTGCAATGTTATGAAAGAATTTGTCGAGGGAGTCTATCGGGGTGTGAGCATCCACATGAAAGATTGTTACAGTACTCTGTGGGAGCATTTCCCAAATTTCTTGCCATAGTTCTTTACCCCACAGTTCTTTTGAATGCAATTCCCAATTATGAGAATGCCAGGTTGGTAACCATACCGCTAGTCCATTAGCAGTGGACCAGGAATCAGTAAAAATATGACATGTGCCAGGTAGTTCTTGTTTCAAAACTTGGTAAACTGCGTACAATTCAGCATATTGACTACTTTTACCGTCACCAGTTGTACTTAGCAATTTCTGCGTGACAGGGTTATAGGACACCGCCTTCCAATGTTGTTTCCCACCAATGAACCTCGCTGAACCATCCGTAAACCACACATGTTGTCTGTCCTCCACGGACAAATCATCAAAAGGCTTACCCCACTTGACAGGAGATTCTTGCACTATAGGCACAGAACAATCACTTCCAGTCTCATTCGATGGCGCCTGCGCCACTCGCTCATGCAACACTGCCACACCTTTCGGACCCACACGTGCCCTGTCTTGAATGTACCATTTCCATTTAATGACGCTCGCCTCTTGAGCATGTCCAATTCGATGGGATTTCGGCGAACTCAAAACCCACTGCATGATAGGAATTTCAGGTCTCAAAATCACAGCATGACCTAAAGTCAATTGCTCGGTATCCACCAGAGCCCAATAACATGCAAGCAACTGTTTCTCAAAAGGTGTATAACGCTCACCAGCTTCAGGTAACTTTTTAGTCCAAAAACCTAATGGCACTTTTTGTCTGCCCTGCTTTTGCCACAAACTCCAATTAGCATACAGACCATCCACAGACACATTCAAATCCACATCACCCTCGCCCACAGGCCACAGATCCAAGGCATACTGAATCGCTTCTTTCGCCAAATTAAAAGCATTCTGTTGTGGTTCACCCCATTCAAACGCATTCTTTTTACGAGTGACTCGATATAAGGGAGCCAAAATCTGACTCAGATGGGGAATATGCTGACGCCAAAAACCAAACAAGCCAATGAAACTTTGAGCCTCCTTTCTATTCCTCGGAACTGCAAAGTCCACAATTTTCAGTTTCACCTGAGGGATCACTTCTCTGTGACCTTCATGCCGCCTAAAAATTTAACACTTTGGGATGGACCTTGTAACTTTTCAGGATTAATTTCCCAACCTTTAGCACGTAAACAGTCAAGGATCTGATCTAAATGGGACTGGACCTGATCTTGCGTCTCACCTTGAATCAAAATATCATCAATATAATGACACACCTGAATATGTGGATGTACAGCCACTTCAGACAAATGCTCCGCCACCAGCCGGTGACAGATCGTAGGACTATGTACATAACCTTGAGGAAGACTTCTAAACGTCATTTGACGTCCATTCCAGGTAAAACTGAATTGTTCCTGACACTCAGGGGCAATCGGAATCGAAAAGAAAGCATTAGCAATATCAATGGAAGCATAACATGTACCTGGATGCTTTTGAATTCTCTGAATTAAGGTAACAACGTCTGGTACTGCAACAGCCAAACGAGGCGTGTGTTTGTTCAGCTCTCGATAATCAACTGTCATACGGCAAGAATTATCACTCTTGCGCACAGGCCAAACGGGATTATTCCAAGCAGAAGTAACCGGAGTTATAACACCTGCGTCAACTAAATCCTGAATTGTGGGACTAATCTCTTCATGACCACCTGGAATACGGTACTGTTTCTGAGAAACCACTTTCGTAGCTTGAGGAATATGAATAGGGGCCATCCGCAAACGGCCAAACCGTACGGGTTTGGAGGAAATGTAATGCTTGGCTCCAAATTGATAACAACCATCATCCAAATGCAAAGTCATTCCTTTCAAAATGTCAATTCCAATGATATACTCCAAAAGCGGTACAACCAACACAGAATATTCTTTACGGGGAATTCTGCCTATTTTCATTTCAAGTGTAGTTTGCACTGCGGGGGTCTCTTTTCCACCTAAACCAGTAATTGTAAAAAATTGGCCTTTGAATTTCTTTGATTTACCATGAATTAAAGTGGCCTCCGCTCCAGTATCTACCAATGCTCGGGCCCTTTGGATATTACAATGTTTCCAAAAAATTTCAATATCTACATAGGGTCTGTTATCTCTGTGAGCCCACCTGCGTACCGGAGCTTGACCTATTTCTTAGTCATTTTTACTGTGGTCAGTCAACCAAGACAAATCAGGATAAATACTCTCAGATTTCTTGGGAATCAGAATGTCCTGCTCGTATCCATCTCTATTACGAAACGGATTTTTGTCATTCTCAAAGAATTGTGAATTACGATCAGAAAGCTTGTGACGATCCTCCCTTCTCCTCAACTCAGGGGAATAACCTCTTTCATCTCTGTGTCTGCTAGAAACACGATCATCTCTCCCCCTATCCCTGTCTCCCTCTCTCACCCTTACGTTCTCACGACGAGGGGAAACATCACGGTCCTAACGCCGGTCATCACGGTGGTCAGTATCCACACAACGCCTCTCATCACCACTGTCATCAGAACCACGATCACAATCATTCTTTCGCACACGCCGGGCACCCTCCTTCCGATCCAAACCACGCTTACGAAACATCTCCCATAAGCGATTATTAGGTTCGCCGTCAATTTCCTCCCTTTTCACACCATCAGCCAAAAGTGCAAGAAACATATCACGTCTAGAGAATTTGAAATCACCAGGAGTACGAGCTTCGGGTCTAGACTGTCTCTCAGGTTTAAACCATTCACCTAACTCACCAAGCTGACGAACAGATTCAAGCACCATAGATAACGGATTACCAGTCTGGGTAATCAACAAAGTCATCATAACCTGCTTATAAGCAACAGGGAAAGAACGGATAATGCGATTGCGCACAGAAGATGTCAAAAGACCATCCAACAATCTGTCAGAAGTACTGAGAAAAATCGCAGTCTTCATCACTTCCTCTTTCAAACGTTGCGACGCATCGCGCAAAGTGTACCACGGCTTGTCATTGACAGGCCAATCAGATTCAGTAGGGTATTTATGATTACAGCCATCATTCGCAAGCTGGAGCAAACTAATTTGGCCAGCACCATTATAATTCCGAAAATGATCTTGTACAGTAGAATCGGAACTCAAGGAGCAAAATCGTAAACAATCACCAGCATCAAGCATGATACCAGCAGCACCCAGTTTGTAAAGGCGCACCATCCATGTAAGCAAAGTCTCACCGGGCCGTTGTCGAAATCGTTGTAAAATGTCACTAACCTCCTGTTGAGTAAAATCTTCAATACTATCCAAATGAATACCATTCGGCATACCAGGAGCCTGTTGTAATTTGCGTCAAAACACAGGGTGAGCAGAAACCTCCGGAAGAGCCTCCGAAGAAGCCCGGTCCTTAGATTTAGAAGAACAATCAGGGCGAGATACGTCATCAGAACGGGAAGAGCGACCACGATCGCTAGAAATATCGTCTTTGTCACAAGAAGCAGATTTACAATCACGTCCGGAGCGAGAAGACTCGCGCTTGTCACCCTCCTCAGCCGAGGAGCCAGAATCATTTGAATCCCAGATATTACCATCCCACTCGTCGGGGTTCCAATCCAGTCCGGCTTTCGCCACGACCAGACGCACTTTCCGTGTAGACACTCGACCACGACGGTGTCTGTATTTATATTTCGCAATGCGCACTGCAGCCCTTTCGGCTATAGTTTGATAAGTCTCAAGTTTGTCGGCAAGCAATTTATTCTGACATCGCAAAAGAGTATGCGCATTCTGCACTTCAACAAACTTTTCTTCCATATCCACAAACCGCTTCTGCAATTTAAGAAACTTCTCATGAAGCATTCTGTATGCAGTTAGCACAATCCAACCTCTGCGTCCTAAAATAGGAAGTTCATCACCCTTCACTACTGGAGCTTTTTGCAAGCAAGAAACCACATCAGCAGGCTCCGCCTGCTCCAAACAAGAAGTCCAATTCTCACTCAAACCAGTAGAATCGTCCCACTCACGGGCCAAGGCCTCGTAAGGCGTTGATTCCCAGCCGGGAATATCAACAGGCAATTTGAAAGTAGATTTCGATTTTTTCGAAAACATTTTGACACACAAAAAATATATACACAATTATAAACAAAGAAAATACGTACGAGCCGAGTGCAAATCAACAAGATCAAAACAATACAGCGCACACAGGCTTCGTAAACAGTTCGTGACGCCAGATGTAACGACCAGATTTTCGGACCAGATGGAATCAGCTCCTAGGAGCCCCTCTAACCCAGTCGGAACGTACTCACCTCCCTCCTTAGAACGTATTTATCATGGATATATATATATATATATGTATGCACATTTCGTACCTAAGGATGGGGAAAATAGCAATAAACATGCATAGGGTTTTTTTTTACAATATCCTATTCATACCAACTAGACTCGCGGCCACTTAGGCCCAGACTAATCTACCCTAGGGCAGGTCTAATTATGTACCATTACACACTGATCACTCTCCGTGCTCACCCGACACGCAATCCGGCGTGTCTACACACGGGCCTGCAGTCCCAGTGCTCTCTCTCTCATCCGGCCTACAATCTGGCAGACCTATACACCGTATCCTACCGGTGCTCTCATTTACTTCCAATACGATCCGCAATCCGGCGGATCTACACACCGTGTCCTTCCGGTGCTCTCATTAACGCCGCGTACCAACGACGATCACTTTCCTATGAACACCTATGGAAGAGATCTCTCATTGTCTACTCAGGATAAAACTACGATAATAAAATTTAGTATGGCTTTCCAAATTAAAATATGTACCTTCTGCTCTTGGCATCAAACGTTCCCTCTCTCCCTCCTTGCTCAGTCACTTCTTACCTGATCGGGATTCGCATCCGTTCATGCAAACAATGTCTGACTAGAAGAACAGGTTACCCTGATTGAACAAGAATACAAGGCACAGGTCGGTTCACTAAGAACTGGGGTATTTTTATTACAACAATTATAAACACAATAATATATGATTCTGCAAAGAAAAGTAAAAGGTTAGAATGTGCACTTGGTAAGGGAAAGGGCGGAGGTCACCTGGTTAATATGAAGTCGGGGTTCGGCAGTCATCTAGGTTCCCTTCTCGTCTGTGTCTTGGCTCGTCTCGGAATCACACCTTAGCAGTCACGAGTACACGTCTGCACCGCTATGCTCAATCTCCTCTGCTTCCCTCCAAGTCACTGGAACCTCTCTCGTTATTAACTGCTGTCTCTCTCTGTCTCTGATCGCTCTGCGCTACCTCTCCTCCTCCTTCAGTCTTTCTCAGAGAGTCGCAGTTTCAGGATCTTTCTTAGACTTCAAAATGGCGACTGTCTGCCCGGAAATAATTAATGGCATAGATGCTAACGGCTAGCTGCCGCCTACGGACTGACTGACTCACTGCCTAACACTTTCGCTAATATGGAAGCCTGTCCTTTCATGGAAAGTTACGGCCAGTAACCTGCCGCCCACCAAATTCTTGTACCTCCCCGTACCAAGGACACGTTCCCAGCCGGCCGGCCTGAAGTTGTGTCTTCGGAGTGGAGAAAAATACAGTCTTTCGATAAGGGCCAGCCTGAGCCGGTTCTCTCCAAGCGAACAACACTTCGAAACTAAAACATTACACTTGACCTAAAAAGCCTCTCAAGCTGCCGGGCAAAAAGTAAGATGGAGTTTCTCCCGTTTGAGGCCTACAAGGCCCAAAATAAGCACAACTCCATAGAAGGTATACTAACACTCTTGCAAAAGGATGGATCATCACTAATACTAATGAATCTATCCCCTAACTTAAATTTATAAGCCCTGATCTAAGGAAAAGGGTACGAAAATGCACTGCTGTGCCTTATGAATAGGTCCTGTTTATAGTTCTAGTCCCTGTACTAAAAGGGTAATAGGCTGGAGTCATCTTCCATCATTCTCCCTCCAAAGAGGGCTGAAAAAGTCGGTCATTACACACCAGCTCACTATTTGGCTCCGGCTCACTAGTTAGCAGTGGCTCACTATTTAGCACCGGATCACTATTTAGCACCGGCTCACTATTTAGCACCGGCTCACTATTTGGCACCGACTCACTATTTAGCACCGGCTCACTATTTGGCATGGCTCACTATTTGGCATGGCTCACTATTTAGAACCGGCTCACTATTTAGCACTGTCTCACTATTTAGCACCGGCTCACTATTTGGCTCCGGGTCACTATTTGGCACTGGCTCATTATTTAGCTTCCGGCTAAATATTGGGCACCGGCTCACTATTTAGCATGGCCTCACTATTTAGCACCGGCTCACTATTTGACACCGGCTCACTATTTAGCACCGGCTCACTATGTAGCAGCGGCTCACTATTGAGCACCGGCTCACTATTTAACCCCGGCTCACTATTTGGCACCAGCTCACTATTTAGCACTGGCTCACTATTTAGCACCGGCTCACTATTTAGTAGCGGCTCACTTATTGGCAGCGGCTCACTTATTGGCAGTGGCTCACTATTTAGCACCGCCTCACTATTTAGCACTGGCTCACTATTTGGCACTGGCTCACTATTTAGTAGCGGCCCACTATTTAGCAGCGGCTCACTATTTAGTACCGGCTCATCATTTAGCACCGGCTCACTATTTGGCACCGGCTCACTATTGGGCGCCGGCACACTATTTAGCACCGGCTCACTATTTAGCACCGGCTCACTATTTGGCAATGGCTCACTTATTGGTAGCGGCTCACTATTTAGCACCGGCTCACTATTTGGCACCGGCTCACTATTTGGCACCGGCTCACTATTTAGCAGCGGCTCACTATTTAGCACCGGATCACTATTTAGCACCGGCTCACTATTTAGCACCAGCTCACTATTTGGCACTGACTCACTATTTAGCACCGGCTCACTATTTGGCACGGCTCACTTTTTGGCATGGCTCACTATTTAGAACTGGCTCACTATTTAGCACTGTCTCACTATTTAGCACCGGCTCACTATTTGGCACTGGCTCATTATTTAGCTTCTGGCTCACTATTGGGCACCGGCTCACTATTTAGCATGGGCTCACTATTTAGCACCGGCTAACTATATGGCACCGGCTCACTATTTGGCACCGGCTCACTATTTGGCACCGGCTCACTATTTAGCACCGGATCACTATTTAGCATCGGCTCACTATTTAGCACCGGCTCACTATTTGGCTCCGGGTCACTATTTGGCACTGGCTCATTATTTAGCTTCCCGCTCACTATTTAGCACCGGCTAACTATTTAGCACCGGCTCACTATTTGGCACCAGCTCACTCTTTAGCACCGGCTCACTATTTAGCACTGGCTCACCATTTGGCACCGGCTCACTATTGGGTGCCGGCACACTAATTAGCACCGGCTCACTATTTAGCACCGGCTCACTATTTGGCAAGGGCTCACTTATTGGTAGCGGCTCACTATTTAGCACCGGCTCACTATTTGGCACCGGCTCACTATTTGGCACCGGCTCACTATTTAGCAAGGGCTCACTAATTAGCACCGGCTCACTATTTAGCACCGGCTCACTATTTGGCAAGGGCTCACTTATTGGTAGCGGCTCACTATTTAGCACCGGCTCACTATTTGGCACCGGCTCACTATTTGGCACCGGCTCACTATTTAGCAAGGGCTCACTAATTAGCACCGGCTCACTATTTAGCACCGGCTCACTATTTGGCAAGGGCTCACTTATTGGTAGCGGCTCACTATTTAGCACCGGCTCACTATTTGGCACCGGCTCACTATTTGGCACCGGCTCACTATTTAGCAGTGGCTCACTATTTAGCACCGGATCACTATTTAGCACCGGCTCACTATTTGGCACTGACTCACTATTTAGCACCGGCTCACTCTTTGGCACGGCTCACTATTTGGCATGGCTCACTATTTAGAACCGGCTCACTTTTTAGCACTGTCTCACTATTTAGCACTGGCTCACTATTTGGCACTGGCTCATTATTTAGCTTCCGGCTCACTATTGGGCACCGGCTCACTATTTAGCATGGGCTCACTATTTAGCACCGGCTCACTATTTGGCACCGGCTCACTATTTGGCACCGGCTCACTATTTAGCAGCGGCTCACTATTTAGCAGCGGCTCACTATTGAGCACCGGCTCACTATTTGGCACCAACTCACTATTTAGCATTGTCTCACTATTTAGCACTGGCTCACTATTTGGCTCCGGGTCACTATTTGGCACTGGCTCATTATTTAGCTTCCGGCTCACTATTGGGCACCGGCGCACTATTTAGCATGGCCTCACTATTTAGCACTGGCTCACTATTTGACACCGGCTCACTATTTAGCAGCGGCTCACTATTTAGCAGCGGCTCACTATTTAGCAGCGGCTCACTATTGAGCACCGGCTCACTATTTAGCACCGGCTCACTAATTAGCACCGGCTCACTATTTGGCACCAGCTCACTATTTAGCACCGGCTCACTATTTAGCACTGGCTCACTATTTGGCACCGGCTCACTATTTAGCAGTGGCTCACTATTTAGCACCGGCTCACTATTTAGCACCGGCTCACTATTTGGCTGCTGCTCACTATTTAGCACCGGCTCACTATTTAGCACCGGCTCACTATTGAGCACGGCTCACTATTTAGCACCAGCTCACTATTTAGCACCGGCTCACTATTTGGCACCAGCTCACTCTTTAGCACCGGCTCACTATTTAGCACTGGCTCACTATTTGGCACCGGGTCACTATTTAGCACCGGCTCACTATTTAGCACCGGCTCACTATTAAAAAAAGATTTAAACAACCTGTCCATACCTAAGCCCACACCTGATAGTAATAGAACTACAGACGAGGAGGTAGACGTAAATTATATTTTACAACAAAACAGAACAAATCCTGATTGGGAAAAATGTTTAATCTGGCCCACAGACACGAATAACTGTCAAGATAGATGCCTAAACAAGACACAAGGGTTTACACTAACTCGGCCAGATCCAAGATATGTCCAGAAACAACATCCAGGGATAATAACAACTTACAGTGTAAGAAAACTCTGCCTTGAATGGCTACAAAAATCCACACTCCCAGATATAAAACAACATTTATCTTTACTTACTGATGGCGTTGAATTGCGAGAATTCTTACTTGGTCCTCACAGACCACATCATAAACGTTTCACATACGCCGGTATTTACACTGCTTACAATGAAGCATGGAAAGTCACGCAAATGGAAACAGCTGAACGAATACGAGAAATTGATCGTATTCATTTAGAGAAAGCACTCTCTGTAGTTGACAATGGGTTAACAACTCTGTCGTCCAGAATTTATTTTTTGGACAGCACTGTATCCTCTGCCATAGACGTAATGGAACAGGACTTGCTAATGTTCACACTTCCTGGTCACGGGAGACGCTTTTTCACCGCGAGTCGTCCCGGCAAGCGCACAGCAGCATTGCGCTCACGGGTAAGCCGGTTCCTCTTACTGCAAATCGGTATTCGTCCATTCTTTAGGACGCTTTACTCACAGGCCCTACGGTTTTCCCTCCCCAGACACGGACTGAAAATCCTTTCAGCGTGACTCAACCCCAGGCCTATTCCCCGGATCCCTGAGACGCCCGCCTTTGAGAATCCATTTACGAGTCAACTCTGATGACTTTGGATACGGATTTCTGACACGAGCCTAGCCGTTTCGGACTCACAAGGCAGCCTTCCACCTATTTTGAGAATTCATTAATAAATGAGTCATTACAGATAACTTTGGATACGGAGTTCTGACACCAGTCCAGCCGTCCTTTTGACTCACAAGGCACCTCTCCTTCTAGAGCCTCATTATATTGCAACTATTCAAATTAGAGGCATTTCTCACAAACAAGATTGGTCTTGCCTATTAGTAGCTCCGTCTGGGACGCCCACTATCTCATTTTTACTCGGATATCTTTTCCTAGCAATCTGATCACCCCCTGACCTGCAACTTTCAGCAGGAGGTTTGCCCATCCCCCCATCCCCGCTTGTCCTGAAGAAGACCCGCACTGTAAGGTTCAATCACCCTACGATCAATTGGGTCGAAACGTAGACTGTTTATCTACCCTTCATCAACTTCTATCACCGGCGCGATTTGTACGGCTTCATAGGAGCTTGAACTTTTTTTGAAAATTTCCAGATTTTCCTGTTACTGTATAAGACCCTGATTGGATAGGGATCTTTTTGAATTCATACTAGATTCTTTAATGTATGTTTCTTGTTCCTAATGAATGAAAAGTGAGTCACATCTTTCGTGTAAACTTTACTACCTCCCCCTTTCCTCCCTCTTTCTATTTGGGCACATGAACCAATTCACAATTACGTATGTATTTTGCTCTTTATTGAATAATTCAACTATGATGAAAAGAATGCATGGTGAATAAAACACTGCATTTTAACTACATCTTTGATTGATTACTTTCTGTTAAAATTGTTTGAAAATCATTTTTGACTTTCCCCGTCTCTTACCTACTCCATATCTGTTGGGGACCCCTCTGCCTACAATACCTATATACCAAGGTCCCTTTGACTATTTGGGTTCAACCCTGTTTTGTAATATAATGTTACAACATGGCCAGTCTCAATTACGTTCTATAATGCTGTTAGGCTGGATGTTACAAAACCTTCGTTCAGGCTATGTGCCTTGGCGTCTAATCAACACCACATCATTGTTTTCTGTATTTAACCTTACAGATAAACAAATCTCTTTGGCACAGAGGGGAGCAGACTATACAGTGCTAAGCATAGAAAAATTGGAGAGATTACCATTGACCGTTTCTGAGAAACCATCAGTTGAATGGATAATACATGGCACCATCACAATACCAGTGACAATTTTCCAGTTTCTATATTGCTTAAAACACACACCAGCGGGCCTGTATGAAAGGTTGGGTAAGGAATACATAAAGTCGACCTAGGATTTACCATACACACACACATTTTGGAGTGGGGAAAAGGAGGTATTTCTTAGTGGTAAAAATTACAAAACCATGTTAAGCGGTACACTTCTGTGTCAAGGCATTAATTTACATGGACCCTGTGAGGGTTCTTTTAACAACTTATCATGCCACCTGCAGGGTTCCCCGGCAGCAGTGATAGATCCAATTTTTAGGCAGCTTTCCAATGGGAGCTGCATAATGCTGAATGATCACAGCTGTTGTGGAATGATGCCAGGGACAGCATATCTGGTTAGTGTTTCAGCCAGGGTCACTTGTTGTATGCAAGTATTGTTTCCAAAAACTAAGACAGACGGGGAGTCGCCACTATGGCCTTCACTGAACATCTCTTCTATACGAATTGATACTTTAAGCAGAATGAAAGCCACTCTTTTACAAAAAACTGTGCCACTGACCTCGTCCAAAGAGACGTATGATCTGCAAGTTGCAAGGTCCTCTGCAGAGATTCATGCATTATTATCAACAAACTGCCCAATACATTTCACAGAAATGTTAGGTCGTATCTTAAAGATGTCTGATACCAGCAGTATTGTACATGTATTTAAGACAATTTTTTCGGGACTGTTAGCACCCTTTTGAAGCAGTCCTGGGCATTTTTCCTAACTTCCTGCACTCTGTGTTCCGCGGCCTGCCTCTCATCTTGGGACTCGTTGCAGGGATCCTATTTTTATTTCTCCTGTTCCGTTATAGCAAGTCCGGCCACCAGTGATACCCAAATTACCATGGAGAATGCTCTTCTGGCAATGAGGTATCGTGAAAGAATAACACAGATCCTTGGCTTGGCTCATTTGAGAGATCTGAATACCACATGGTTCCTGTCATTCAGACCAATCTGGCAAGATTGCATCTTATCTGTTCTACGATGCCTGCTTTGTGGAGAGGAATGCCTGTTAGATAATACCAAAATGAAAAAGTTAATACCTGAAAGTCAGCATTGGAAGGACACAATCAAAAGTGTGGTAATTAGGTTGTGCTCCAGGAGGGAGACAAACAAGAAGAGGACGGCAAGGCAGCTAACAGAAGGAAGCAAATGAAAGGGATAATAACGCCAAGTAATGATATGCAATGGGCAGGCTCTAAGCAGACTGTACGTTTTTGGAACACCCACAATAGATCTTTCTCAACAAGTATATTGAGCTGTCTGGTAGGCAAAACCTAAAAAAGAGCCTATATGTGAGATGATGCACTTTGTCCCATTACCGTATTGATAACACTGTCACAGAGGTGCAGTAACGTACTCCAGTGTCACTAAAAGAGGCAGGCAATGAATAGTCTAATTCAGTCCTCAAGGGGAGGGGTAAATAAGGGTGTGTGCTGCAAATTTTCCCATTGTTGTGCAGGGTATTGCTGGTGCTTCCTTGGAGCGCTTATTCCACCCCTTTCACTAACAGTAGCCTAAGTATGCTAGCAAGCTGTCCCAGGAGGTGTCAAGATATCCCCACCCCACAATACTGTAGCAAGGCACTGTTTACAGAAATTGTGAGTGTGGTTGCCTGCTCAGCCTTGATGCTTTAGAAACCTCAGTGCCTCTCTTTAAAACTGATGATTGTTAATCTTCCATTTTGCAATGAATATGAATATCCACCATACGATCTTATTCAGGATAATAGGACGTGTTCTCTGCCTCTCCTAAGCAGGTTCCTAGTACTGCTAAGTACCACCAGTGAAGTGGGTGCTGTGTTTTTAAAAATATAATCCGTCCTAAAAAAAGTAGTGGGGGGACTCACCAAGTTAGGTAGAATGGGCGTGACATCACCACATGTGACATCACAGGAAGTGACATCATAGGAATTGACATCATTTCCAGTTGGTCTATCAGGTGTACACATGAATATATCAATAGATTTAACAAGTAATATTCTGATCAGTACTTAAGCCTGTTGCATAATAAACTTGGCAAACAATTGTTCAGGTAAGCTTTGTGCATTAACCTGTTTTTTCAACCTTTACACACAAATTTCTCAACAAATAACAAAGCGATCAATCAGTATTTCCTTAGAATAATAAATGCATTTATTCATGTTAGGTTTTATATTTTGTAATCCATGTCATTGTTTGCATAATGTATGGGATTGAATTGAATTGCCATGGATGACCTGGGTTGATGTAACACATGTATTGAGAACAATGAAAATTCTAAGGAAATACTGATTGATCACGTTGTTATTTGTTGAGAAATCTGTGTGTAAAGGTTGGAAAAACAGTTTAATGCACAAAGCTGTGCGCACAGTCGTTCAGGCACATGCTTAGCTGAACAATTAGTTGTTAATTCAGAATAAGTGAACGGCAGCCCTCAAATACTGTGTAGCACGCTAAACATTGTTTAGTTAGTTGCGTTATTGCGTACACATTGAGAACTTAGACAAAATAAGGAGTGCACCAGTGAAAAATAGTTTTCTGCATATAAAAAATTTGGCACCAAGAACAAAGCCGTTAACACATTGCAATAAAGATGCTAGAAACTGCTATTGTGAACTATAAAATATATTAATCTACCCAAGATGGCACCATTGTATACACCAGTAATTACAAACACTCTGATCATTATAAGAAAAAATGCAAGTCACACACTGTATTTGATATTCTGAGCATGGCGATCTGTGTTGTCTCATGGGTCTGCATGAGACCCGATGCAGCCATACTGTGTTGGAGGATGGACCATGGCAGGTGTGAGCAGGACAGGTAAACGGGGCTTCAGGCGAACACGTAAGCCGGGAGCTCTGTTTAATTGGGGAACTCTTGGGATAACGTCTGTAAGCTGTGGCATATAAAATGAAAACTACAAATATTAGAAGACTGTAAGCATTTTGGTAGTTGAAGGGCAGATGACATCATGCTGGCTCAGTTCTTCATTCCTTAGAAACACTTCAGAGGCATTCCATGGGTATCCATCAAGCTGGAACCCGCAAATGTAAATATTCCAAAGAGCTGGAGGGGGTTTGGCTGCTGAAAGTAGAACATGTTACCTTTAGTGAAAATTATATAAGGTTCCATTGCACAACTTGTGGTCCCTGGTGCAAGAAATATTGAAAATAGATTGAAGATCTGCCATCATAGCACTTATCCACGTACTGACACATTTACAGATGGAAGGGTATTCATATAAGTTCTGAGAAGAAGGATAATCAGAGTGCTGATGATTACCAGTAAGTAATTAAACCATTAAGTCCTCATCCCCATCCTCATCCCATTCCTTAGTCAATGAGAATATAAGTAAGTGGCATGCCTTTGTCACGATCCACCAAGACACTGGCAACCACTGAACCAAGACACTGGCCAGGCCCGGACTGGCCGTTGAGGGCACCGGGCAATCCCCCGGTGGGCCGCATGGTTGGGGGCCGGTTTTGGGGCCCTGGGGCCGGTTTTGTTACAGGGCCGTTATGCTGCAAAAACGGCCCTGTAACAGAAACGGCCGAAAACCGGCCCTGTCACAGAGCGCGGTGGCACCTTTCCCCCCTCCCCTCTCCTCCCGGAGGGGGAAAGGGGGGCCGGCCGAGCACTTTGCCAGGGCCGGTTCTGGTTCCCAGTCCGGCCCTGACACTGGCAAGCATATGACAGTAAACAAACATTCAGTAACATTTGTCTACAAACTACCACACATTATAAATGCATCAAATTACTCTTATGAATTAGTGTGAGGGACCTGATAGAATGGTATTTCTGCAGCTGTTAGTTTAAATGTTATGTTAAGGACATACCCGAAGATTTAACCTGAGCAGCAAAGTTCTTAAGTACACAGGGCCTTATTTACAGGGAATGAAAGCACTGTGGTTCTGCAAGCCATTTGCCTGCACCGCCCTGTGTTAATTCTGAAGCAAAGTGATGCATCATATCTAAAACAATATGACGGATCCCTTTGCTCTTGTCTGTGCTGCTGCACAATTAGCTGCTATGCGCTAACGCAGACACCCTGACACCATGGTGCACGGGTGCCTTTTTTTTGTGCAGGAAAGGACACCTTCCTGCACAAAAGCAATCAAAAGAGGTGATTTCCTCTTCATTTGTGTGCTGCACAATGCAGCACACATAGAAAGAGGAAACAAACGAGGAGAAATGAAAACATTTCTCTTCGTTGCATCTCCCTACGCCTCTCCTGGGAGGCGTACCATTCTGATGCATTTCCAGGTTTACAATTTCCCGTAGATCTGGAAATGCTGCAGGAGCCATGGGTGTTCCATGGGAACACCCACAGCAACACCCATGGCACACTCTTTCATGCAAAGTGTTGGTTGTAAAGGGGCTATATTCACAAGGACACGAAAAGCCATGCAGGGTGGCTTTATGTGTCCTTGTAAACATGGGGCAGCCGGTTGCATCGCGGATGTGTCACAAAAGTGACGCAGCAGCACTGCAAGGGGCTTCTAAATAAGCCCCACTGTTTCTTGAGCTTTAACCCCACACCTTACACTGCTGTGAGTAACAGTGACAAAAGAAAATATAAGGAATATTTCCACATAGAATAATGAAGTAGACAACATCAGTAAATAAGTAAAATAATCTAAAGCCGGTATTCCTAGATTTTATCTATATATACTTCAAGCAGCAAATATGACTACAAAGCACTTTTAAATGTGTTCTAGAGCTTTGAAATGATTCCAAGTCTATAAAGCAAACAAAGAGAGAAAATAAATGGTACAGTAAAATACATACAATTTTGTTTACAATCCTATTTAGCATCATGTGCAGACTTTTAAAACAACACCAAACCTCCACCGTACTCTACCCATTGGTCTTCCACTCTAAGCGCTTTCATATTTTGCTAAGGAGGGCACAGCACATATTTAATAATTATGGAACATGGTGGGGGCAGAAAAGGTTGATGAGATGGGACACCAATGAGAATTATGTCAGCAGTGCATTCTAGGGCAGTCCTTTAAAAACAGTTCCAAAACACTACGAACTCCCTTCCATTGTTGCCAGATTTTTAGAACACTCTCTAGCCCAAAGCGGACCAGAGGGAGCCCAATATTGCTGCTCTAAATGAGGGGCTTGGACACCGTCATGCAGATATTAAATGATGATTGTTGAAGGACCATCTTGCCGAGGTGGTGGTACGAAGAATGTCTGGCCCTGCTAATTGCTACTTTCGTCTTTAGTGAGTCCTCGCAGCACTCCTGTGAAGTTTTCCAGGTCCATGTGTGGCACTGCTCCAGTCCAATGTTTTATTTGGATCCCGGGACTTGTGGTCTTGTTTCATTAAAAAACAGGACTAAAAGTCCCAGATTTCAAAGACAAAACTTGGACTGGACCAGGACATCAGGCTTTGACCTAGGAAACTTGGCAGCTATGTCGCAGGGAGGGCCAGACAATGGACCGGTAAAAAGTAGCATACCAAGGGTGCCATGGTGCAAGCCAGGGAAATTGTTCCTAGGACTGTTGGGGTAGTACAAAAGAGCAATTATCAAGTATCAATGGGCCATTCAGGGCTTTGGGTTCTCGTGCCACTGCTCCTGCTGCATTAATTGTAGCTACGACCCTGTAAGTACCCCCTTTCTTATCCACATGACTTAGTCACAATCAGATGAGCAGCAGGCTGTCACTCATCCAGCTTCACCTTCAGTCATTTCACTTCACCTTCAGTTTTAAAACTTGCAAAACACACGTTTTTGGTGCAATTGGAGGCACCAGTTATGGCACTTGGATTGGCTTTTGAAGAAATGCCTGCCTATCAAGATTTTCAAGTAGCGTGGGACCAGACTCCACATTTCTTAAAACTAAGTAAGGCATTTTACCTCTATGTGTATTTCACGCAAACTGGATAAATGTGAAAGGAAATACATAAACTGATGCATGACTAACCCAGTGTGTTAAACCAGCAACACTTTCTTACATAACAGATAACGGGTTCCAGTGCCAGCAAAGTAGAGGACTTTAAAATGAATATAGCAACATGCTATCGCTCTGTGTGAACAGTTTATCATTAACATGAGAATCGTGCCTGGAAATGTTTGCAAATGCAGGTGAATAACGGAGGCGGGTTAGTATTCAAATGGGCATGACAAAGCTGCTCTTTTAAGTGCTTTAGTCACATTTCATACAAGGCAGCTCTGCGCTGACTGAGAATGCTACCAACAAAACGTTTTAACTCAATATGCTAAAAATAGCACAAAGTCATTTTAAAATGTATTTCACTATTTGACAACCTGCACAAATTAACGTTTTGTCTCAGGGCACAAGTCCTTAGTCCACAAAAGAAGTGGGGGAGTACCCAAGGTAGGTAGTATGCAAGTGATATCATGACACGTGACATCACAGTGCATGACTTTACGACACGTGCCATAACAGGTGGCATTACCGGAAATGGCACTACAACCCATGACCTCACAGGTAGTAACATCAGATCTGAAGAACTCACATACGTTTAGCAGGTCTATCATGAGTACATTTGAGCACATTACAAATTAGATTTTGCAATGGAGATGTGCCAAAATATTGACACAACCCCAAAATAAAATCTGGGCTTCAATTTATACATTTTATTTTTTTTTAAACCCAGCCACAAAGAAATTAGCAACAAGCAGAAATGTAATGTCTGTATTTTAAAATCTCTTATAGGGTTAAGACACCTGCTGCAGGGATATTTGAGTGACATCTAAATCTCAGGGAATAATAATAATGGTACGATAACTCTGGAGGATAACGTATTTGCTTAGAAAGATCTATGTTTTGCCTTGTCTGAATCAAAGTAGCATAGAGGGTTAATAAGTCTCTTGCAAAGCACAATATGTAACACAAAGGTGACAGATTTTTATTTTATGTAAATGGGTAAGTGGGTTACTGCTTTTAAGACAGATACCTTTTGTTACTTGCAGTTCATAAATTGTAATACTTCTAATATAGCACAGTGAGGTATGAAGGACATGGGGCTCCTACACCTTGTAACCCTCACTGGCTTATGTAACATGTCCTTTATATTGATGTACACATGATTTATTGTCAGTGTACAATCTGCACATGTGATGTAAAGCACTCTGACACCCTGCATTGCGATGAGTAGTTGCACGACTCATCCCAATGCAGGATGTCAGAGTACTTTACATCACATGTACAGAAATAACAATTTAAATAGCATTATTTTGTTTTAATTCTTTTATAGCACTTTAGCGCGACTGTAGTGCTAAAGCACTATAAAAGAAATAAAACAAAATAGTGCTATTTAAATTGTTATCTTTGTAAATACTGTGGCAGCCAATCTATCTGTCATTCTTACAGTGTATGCATATCTCTTATATACAGGGACTAAACAATTTCTCTCCTAAGTACCTGTGAAGTGATAAGAAGTGAGCCTTTATTTCCCCTCCATTGCATCTAGGTGTGAGGCTCCCAGTAGCTCCCAGCCCCCATACTGCAAAAAGATGCTTAATAGCCCCTTAACTTCAGCTTTTGTTATGGGCAAAGCTGGAATCTGATAAGCCACTGCCCCGCCTGCACATTGCTGCTTGGACCAAAAGCAGACAACGTGCAGGTGCTGGCGAAAGTTTCCCAGTATCAGAAAATTACACCGAGGCGAGTTCAGCATATTTCTGTTATTTCTGAAAGAAGTAGGAAAGGAACATGGCACTTTGCTGAAACACCCAGCTTTGCAACATGGTGGATGGCTTCAACCCTCTGAGAATAGTGGGTAGATGACATCTACCCGAGTCTACCCTAGACTCGAGCCCTGCTGGCTTCTCTAGAGGGAAGTCAGATGGGCATAATTCCTGTTTTTGCCCCAACACCATAGTTGCTGAATGCACCATGTGGCTTGACAGAAAGAAATAAACAGACACTGCACTTTGTGACATACATTAATTTGCCCAACCGCCTGTCATTGTGAAGCATTGTTGTTTGCTTAAAATGTTCAAATGTGACTTATTTTGTAGGTGTGTATATGCCGGTTGCCAGTAGGTCGTTATAGTTAGGAACTAGTTTATATGGGAGAAGCGTTTTTTTATTTTGCTAATAACTTTGCCACGGTTTGACTAATCTTCACAAAATTTTGAACACTAATTTGCCACTCAGTTTAGCTGCTGTCTGGGAAGTTTTGGGGGTGATTCTTTTAAGCGGGGGCAAGAAAAATGGAGGGTCCCAAAATTTGTTTTCCCAATGCAATTTCACATAGTGATTTTGAACACGACCACAGCCCTGAACCACTAAACAGAATAGCACAACATTTTGCAGAAAGCTATATCTTTGTCCAGAAAGAGTACTTTTTGTAATTTGGTGTAAATCCATTCATTAGTTTTGGAGTTAATAAAGAAAAAAGATTTAGGTATATCTAGGGACAGGGAGCATCCGCAGATCCGACAGATCTCATGATGAGGTCTGATTGGTTGCCAGTACTTCAACCAGGAAGTGGTGGCAGTCATCTTGGGATGCAGATCTCAGAGTCAGACCCAAAAAACACTAATAAACAGGAGGAGGAAGGGTAGGAATAGCCCGATCCGCCAAGGCCTGGTGGTTGGGTCCCACATGGGGCCATCAACTATTTTTTTTTAAATGTACACTGAGTTCGTAGAGGAGCTGTAAATCCACTGTAAAATAAAAAAAATGTAAGTTCCCACACTTGTTTTCATTATGCCCCTGGGTGGGACAGGTCCCCGGACGGTGGATTCATAAATATAACTGGGGAGAGGGGCACACGTGGCATCTCTCTTCAGGCTGATTTTGGCCCCTGTGACTCCCTCTCCTGGATCCTGGTCAGATGCAATAAGGATGAGGGGGCCACGCAACCCTCTCCTGAGGCAATTTCAGCCCTGGAACCCCTTACCCTGGGGTCAGTCCTTACGCAGTAAGTCAGATGGGGGCCCCAGGGACCCCATCCGCAGGACCTGGTCCTAATTTGAAATGGGAGGGGAGAACACTGCCCCCCCTCCAGGGCCAATTTCCCCCCGGGACCCTATACCGCAGGGTACGACCTCAAGAGCAAATGTGAAGGGGCGCCTGACCAGCCTCCCCAGGCTGCATTTGACCCCGGGGATCCCATCTCCGGGACCCAGCCATACATTCAATGGTGAGGGAGCAATGCAGACCCCCACCTGCAAGACATTATTGGCCCTCGGATCCCATTCTCCAGGCCCGGATTCTGCTATGTCCCTGGTGGCCCACCGGTACTGGCACGGGCAAGGGAAACCTGTGTTTGACCTTTCTTACCGTGAGCAATTTCAAAGTTCCTGCCAAGCGAGAGTAAACACTAAGACCGTTCCCAGCTTTGAGGAGCTTTGGAAATGCTCCCGCCTTTTGGGAGGAAACTTCAGATTTGTTTGCCTAACTAGAGTGATGTGGGCTGGGAAACAGATTTGAATATTGGTCCCACCCGAAGAAAGCAACATTTTTAGCTGCTTCCTGTGGGCGGGAGCAATGCCAGCCCCTGCTGGATGTGAGGATCTAGATGGGGCTGCGGGGCATTGGGGCTCCTCCTGAGTCCCCCAACAAGAGCCGGTCCGGCTGCGAGGCCTTGAGGCTACCCCCGTAACCCCCAATAGGGAGAAGGTGGGTGCCCTGGGGGGCCTCCTGGTTTACAATAGGGCTGGACTTGAGAGATGAGGTCCCCAGGGCCAAAATTGATGTGAGGAAGAGGGCTGCATGCCCCTCCCCCATAATTACAGTGGTGGGCCGCAGGGGATGGGGTCCCAAGCGCCAAAATGGTTTTGTGGCGGGACACGTACCCCCTAAACACAAAAAGTGCTGGGATCCAGGTGATGGGTCCCCAGGGCTGAAATCTGTGCAGAGAGGGGGCTGCATGCCCCCCACCTTGGTTGTCTGCCATTGGGGGGTTGGCCTGCCCTATGTCCAACCACCTCACTGCGCACAGCCAAAGGCATGGGGCTGGATCAGGGAATGGCTGCAGACCAGGCCCTGCGGCCAAACCACTGCAGTGCATGGCCAAGGGCAGCCAACCACACACAGCACAAAGACCATGCACAGAGGCAGTTGGATTAGCGTATGGTTATTAAATATTACTTCAAGCTTAAAAAAACATAGAAATTCACTGAAAAAACAAATTTTAGAGGAACATAATGGTTAGGTTCAGATTTTACTCACACAAAACCATGGAAATTCAGAAGTTATAGTTGGAGTTATGTCAAGTCACTATAACTCATGCCCTAAGTGAACAATAACTCATGCCCTCGCCATGCACTGCTAATTATCCCACATATTAAATCACTCATGGCAACTTCTATGACATCACTATGACATCATTGATAATATAACTGCAACATTTGCTATAAAAGTATTGATTTGAAAGCTGTGCATGGCTGGGTGCAAGGGGGATTGGTGGTCATTACCCCAACCCTGTAGCATTGAGAGCTTCTTGGTGGCCACTTTTGGGACACCAGGCACTGGTAGCACTGGCTTGAAGTTTCTCTCCCATCTTTATAGCAAAAGTGTAGACAGCATTATTGTTCTCTCAACAGCCAGCTCTGTGATCAGTTCTAGGAAAATACTGCCTTTTGCTTATTACACTCAGACAGACTGTTCCAGTCATAGTCTTTGTTGTCCATTGCTAGCAGGAAGGTGAGATGGAGCTAATGGCACAAAAGACATGGAGAGTGTCCCATGTAACTACCTGTTAACCTGTGGACAATAGACCTTCTGTTGAACAATACAGTAGGAAAAGGTAAAGGAAACTTCCTAAATTGTAAGGGACCCTTTTTCTCCACTCCTCTTCATACAAAAGTCTGACCCAGTACAAAGAACTATGGAAGGTACTGGAGAAGCCCTGGAGTAAACATTGCTGTCCGAGTCTTCTCCACCCACCGTTGTGGGTACCACAATGATCTTGGATAAACAAACTGGATTCCATTGTGGCTAGACCTACATGCTCCACACACATACTCTATGCACAGAACTAATGTATTCACATGCCTCATCCTTGTCCCACACGCATTGGCTGAGAACTCAGTTGTCGAGGACAAGCAGACCAATTTAAAAAGTGCAGGAGAATCCAGTAAGTAAAGATTACAGGTAAAAATGATGTGCGACTACAATCTTTTTACTGCCACCACTGTCCATTCTCTATCGGCCAGTGAGCTGCCAATAGTCATGCTCTGTGAGTAGGACGCACGTAGTGTGCTGCCCCAGACCACAAAGCCTTGCTCTGCCCCACAATCTGTGCCACGTGTTGTGAGTGCTGAGGTGGTGATCTATAGAACATGCTATGATGAACTTGCAAAAAGAACAATTGATGGACAGAATGCAGAACAATGTCATACATTCACCCCAGTACAGAGATCTGGGTCTTAATCCATCTTTTTTTGCTCAACATTCCATTCCAGTTTGGACCCAGCCATATGCAAATCAGTCTTGACCCTGCGCCCAATCGGAACAGTCCAGCCTGAACTGCCAGGCAGGTCCTCCCTGGACTGGAAACAAGCATCCTAGGACCAGTTTCGGGCTTTCAGCCCTCGTCAGCCAGGATAGCTTGACTCCAGTGGCATGGAGAGCGCGGGACCCACGTCTGGGCATACCCATCCCACTCAGGATGACAAATGCAAAAGAACAATTGATGAACAGAATGCAGAACAATGTCATACATTCACCCCAGTACAGAGATCTGTGCATAAATCCATAGTTTTTTTGCTCACCATGCCATTCCAGTTTGGACCCAGCCATATGCAAATCAGTCTTGACCCTGCGTCCAATGGGAACAGTCCAGCTCGAACTGCCAGGCCAGGTCCTCCATAGACTGGAAATAAGCATCCTAGGACCGGTTTCAGCCCTCATCAGCTAGGATAGCCTGACTCCAGTGGCATGGAGAGCATGGGACCCACCTCTGGGCATATCCGTCCCACTCAGGGTGACAAATGCAAAAAGAACTATTGATGGACAGAATGCAGAACAATGTCATACATTCACCCCAGTACAGGGATCTGGGCCTGAATCCATCTTTTTTTGCTCACCATGCCATTCCAGTTTGGACCCAGCCATATGCAAATAAGTCTTGACCCGGCGCCCAATGGGAACAGTCCAGCCCGAACTGCCAGGCCAAGTCCCCCCTGGACTGAAAACAAGCATAATAATGATGGATTAAACCCAGATCCTTGTGACTGGGGGTGAATGTTTGCATTGTCCAGCATTCCGTCCATCAATTGTTTCTTTTGTATAATTAACTTGCAGCAGGGGCTGCAGGCTCCCCGGAGCTTGGCAGAGGACCTTTCTTTATCACAATTTAGGCATTGCCAGGATTTGCCTTAGAGGTGAAATACAGCTCCATACCTAGCATGGAGGCTGGTTACTGACTGGTGTGTGCTTGATGCCCTTTTTCCTCTAGGTCTGTTGGCTACAGGTGTTTTTTTTACTATAAGTTTGTTGTCAAGCACAAAAAACAGGATTCCTTTAGTGAGCCAAATTTGCTACCCCTTCCCAATTCCATCTCTTCCTGTAATTTGAAAAACACAGTTTATATAATGCAACAGGGTTAAATCCCTATTTAGATCTTTTCAGCATGAAAAAGTGAGAATTTCTCAAAATAAGATGCGTCACTCAAAGTATCATAACTAAGATATAGAAAAGTTGTTCGAAGATACATACTTAAATATAGAAATGTCATTTAAAATCAATCTTAAAGCATGCTAGTACTGCATAAGCACACTACAAACATGGAGATATAACACATAGATAATAAGAAATCTGGACAGAACTGCATAAGTACAATAGACAATACAGACCTAGACAAGTTACACATATGCATATTTAATTTTTTTCAATGTACTTCTCCAAGATGGGCGTCCACCATGATGGAACGGTAAAGTAAACAAATGCCCACCGCATCAAGAGACTTGTGCCCTGCATCACTATGGGTCCATCACGGAATAAAGTGCGCATGTGTGGCAATAGATGCGCACACATTTATTTTGCTGTTGCCGATCAACATCGGCAAAACCACTGGCAAAGCCAAAAGGTGCGCCCTACTGTCTAATGCTTGTTCTTATTGACCCCTTTTGGTGATTAAAAATAACACACTCTTGGTCAGCTATATTTGAATTGGCGGGCTGACCTTTTCAGAGCAAGAAACACTTCACCATTTTTGTGGAATCCATTCTTTGGCTTCCCTTTGGCTCGTTCTCCCGCCTGTTGCCAGGCCATGCTATGCTGACAGAGCGCACATACGCATTTTCTGTTTCCCTTGTCCTTATTTACAGCACGGCCTTTGCTGCACGAGCAGAGTCCGGTGCAGGAGATGCCCCAAGCACAGCCCAGCCACGCTTCCTTCCTGTACTGCAAGCTTTTGTAATGCCAATTGTTTCCAATGCATTCTGAATGTAAGTTAAAAGAGATGTTTCCCTGTAGTGTGCCTGGCAAGCAGAGGGGGCTGTGATATTGAAAATATACCACATCAATAATTAAAATATATGAATATTCTGCTGTATTTATGAAGTGAATTTAAAGTGCTGAGGAAATAACCCAGCAGGGTTCCTATCCCGAGGAGTTTACAGGCCATTATATTTTCAATTACAGCTGAAATAATTGAGGAGCACGGAGGTAAACAAAGGGCTGTCGTCCAATTCACACAGACTGCCAAAGGTAGAGCAAACAGGAGACCTCTGCTATTCCTCGCTCCCCGGGGCCCTATAACCCCGCTACCAAATGTATCCTAATAGAAAACAAAGGCGCTCAAATGCTGCCGCAACAATCCACAAAATGCCACATTTTCTATGGAAAGCGCGCCTTCCCCGTGCTCTTTGTATATGTCTAGCTCCTTGCTTTTATCCACATTCCTCTTGCATTTGTCACAGTGCAGGCAGGCCTTGTTGCGATTACGTTAGACTTAGAATCTTAATTAATCATATGTTATTTCTCTTTGTCTTCTATTTTTTCATGCGTGTATTCAAATGTAGGTGTCTGCTTGAATACGTCACGTCTTCGCAGCTGGTAAAAAGACTCCTCAATATTATAACATTTATTGTGTTCCTGACATTAACTATGTCTTCGGGGTTTATCTCGCATGCACTCACATCTTTTTTATTCCCAGAGTAAGTCATTTCTAAGCAAATGCACACGACATGTTTTTTTGTATTCCTTTATATCCTGTAGGTGTTTTCTTTTCTGATGCGTGTATTCTGTGAAAAAACGTTTTTTTCTGTGGTGGGTTGACAGAAAGTGCTCCACCATTTCCCTGGATCCCAGAGATCTAAAGGTGGAAGTGTGATGCTGCACCGGACTGTCATCTCCCCTTGGATACCCAGCTTCCTCTGGTACTGCACATCCGGGTGGGCCGGATTAATGTAGGCGATGCTCTGGTTAGAGCAACTCTAGTCTTTCCTGCCACCTGCGGACCGGTGGACTGGAAACTCCAGCTGACTGGATTTCGTTTGGTTCTGACAAAGGATCTGACAGAGCCTGTGCCAGGGTAGCACCTGCTGCCAGCTCTCCTCTCCCATTAGCTCTCCTGTTTAGGGAGGAAAGCACATCAGATAAAGAGTGTGAAAAAGAGAGAGGGAAGGGGAGAAAAACTGTAAGGATCAGGTATTTTGCAATACTTTTTTTATAAAGAATTATTTAAAAAGATATGAAAAAAAATGTAAATACTGGAGAAAACGAAGTATATATCTGAGACACCTTCATGGGTGTCTGCTGAGGGCGACAGAGATACATGAGTCAGTGTCAGTCCTGCCCTTGGATGCTGAAAACGCATTTAACTCACTGTTATGTCTCTTTCTATTGACTATAGAGAAACAAGTAGGTTTCATCTCAGAATTCCTATTGTGGGTCTCCATCTTATGCACAAAAATAAAATCTAGAGTCAAAGTTAATGGTTCAAGCACAGAGGCATTCCTGCTGGGTCATGGCATAAGACAGGGATGCCCACCAGAGGCGTAGCTAGAGCTTGTGGCGCCCGGGGCTATCCTTCAGATTGTCGCCCACCCCTGGGGGGTTGCTGGGGAAAAAGGACAGAGAGCACCTGAAAGAGGTCCGAGAGACACGTAGTATTGCCGCTAATAGTTACCTCGATCAATCAAGTTACATGCACATACATGACACGGCCCAGGGCTAGACAGCCCCCGTCCCCAAAATAGTGCTGCCTAGGGCGGACCGACCCCACCTAGCTATGCCGATGAATGAAAAGCAGAAGGAAACCCAAAACTTACATCAGTTCTACCTACCCTATTTGTGACCTCAGCAGTATCTCCAGACCGGTCCACCACACTGAGTTTGACCACAATTCCCCTGGCAGCACGTTCAGGATACTACAGGTTAGTCCAATGCACCTGATCACTAGGCTAACTTGAGTTCTGCAGTTGGGGCAGTACCAGGCCGGATGAAGGGGAAGAAGGTTGGGAGGGTCAGTAAGGTAAAAACAAAATTGGAAGGACAAAATATGTTTATTCTGTCCCAAGTTTCGATTATCTTCACCTTCAAGTAACAGCATATAAAATAAAGGCACACTGTATGTTTAAAGATAAATCCAAGTTAAAGTAATCAGTATGAAATGCCTTTGTTTGCATTTTGATATTTTATTGCCTAATTCAGTTACTGCAGATGAGTGTAACCAGACAGTAAAGGAATAGATTCCTGGTGGTGGTGGGTAAGGAGTGGTGGTTAACAACTTCTGTATTTAAAGTGCTAAAATGTCCCAGCCTATGACTTAAAGCACAATGATTATGCAACTCATTATTTTAACACAGTGTAAAATGTTTTTGAAGTGTCACATTTCGCTGTGGAATGTCTTTCATAAGTCACTGAATCAATAGAAATGTCACATTCACAATGCGAATACTTGGCAGCTATGATATTAACAACCTGCGCTACCTCACACAAATGAAACCTGCAACTACATGAAACTCCCATCTCTCTCCAGCAGCTAAATTAATCACCAGAGTTTACTTGACACTGTGTGTTGCCCGAAAACTGCTCAATATACATGGAACATTGTAGTACTTTTAACAAATCTGTACTGCTACAAAACTGCGAAACAAAAGTTTGATTACTGAAGAGAAGAGTATTTTGAAGTGCAGGCCCATTTAAAACACTGCCCCTGTTACTGTGCCGGGTTGTCACTGTGTCCAAGGGGAACGCCAGAGCCTGCAACCCACTCCCTCTACACATAACAGAAAATGCACCATAGCTGCCAAGGTTTTAGACTGCTATGTGTGACGTTTCATAATTTCAGTGAAATTATGAGTTACGTTCAATGACAATGAGTGACACCTTCACGAAACTAACATTAAGCAATGAAAACAAGGGAAACACGCTGGCGTTGAATAAAAAAATGCAACATAAATGAGTAGAAATGTTTATTTCCAAAAGCTGACTTGACTCCAACCACAATAAAAATCATTAACCCTGATAGGTCCGCGCCCACCCCTCCCCCGGTTGGGGAACCTCTATCTGCCCAAGGCACATATCACACCATGACCCCCAAATGCTGTCAGAGCAACACTAGGCTCTATTGACTTAAGTGACACAGTGTGGCTCAGAAACCCCGAGGGAACTAACACGATTTTAGTGCGGCTGTATGTGGAGTGGCACGTCTCGTGAAAACGAATGATTCAACAGACACAGGCTGTGAGTGACTGCAAAACTACATCTTGTAACAGAGCAGGCAGCTGAAGATAATCATGACTGCGCACTAGGCACTGCTAGTTTAAAAGGCAAGCACATCTTCAATTTTATGAAAAACTAGCAGAGTGAGAGATACCATTACTTCACTCTATGCACTGACTCGAGCCGTGCGGCAAGTTGAAGGGCTTTCAAGTGACCCAGCTTGAAAAGTGCAGCACGTGCTGCCTCGCGATGTCTGACACGGTTCACAGTACTGAATGTAGAATTAGAACCTGACTGTGATAACTCAGACAGGCAGCACTGAATGAAGTTAAACAATATGTCCCACAACCCTCTGGATACGATGTTCACTCCCGACATACCCTAGACAATCTGCTAAATTAAACAGCCATTTCCTTGGACACATACCGCACAAGACTACAAGCCCATGTAAAATAGAACGGCATATAATGCATTGCATTTAATATGGAGTAGACAGGACTTCATATCCCAGAATGCACCTTGCATCCCTCATAGAGCGTAAATATGTTTAGAAGCCTGGGTTAGTATCATACACAAGACGGGAAATGACAAGTCACGACCTGACACCAAATACTACATGACATGTGAACTCTCCTTTTCTTCGAGCCGCATTATCACACCTCATCTGGCTGTTAGGGACTGCCCTGCTTTGGTCAACTAAGCTTTTTATGAAGTTGTGTATGGAAAGGTGGAGGCCCCTTTAAAAGAGCAAGTATGGAAACAGACAAAAACTATGTTTGCATAGGCCATGATGTGCTGAACGGTACAAAAGGGGGTGGTGATGGACAGAGCATCTGAATCAATCAAACACTCACACCCAGTCAAAATATCTGGGTTTAATCCATCACCGTTCTTTAGCCCACTCTGCCACCCCAGTTCAGACATGGCTATATGCAAATCAGTCTGACCCTGTGCCTCATGGGAACAGTCCAGCCGAACTGCTAAGCCATGTCTTCCCTGGACCGGAAACAAGCTTCCGAGGACCGGTTTCTGGCATTCCAGCCGTCTTCAGCCCATCTTCCTTGAATCCAGTGGCAAAGTGAGCAAGGGACTGACGTCTGAGCATACCCTGCCACACTTATGGCAGCCAAAAGCGGTACAAAAGGGGGTGGTGATGGACGGAGCATCTGAATCAATCAAACATCTGGGTTTATTCCATCACCGTTCTTTAGCCCACTCTGCCACCCCATTTCAGACATGGCTATATGCAAATCAGTCTGACCCTGTGCCTCATGGGAACAGTCCAGCCCGAACTGCCAAGCCATGTCTTTCCTGGACCGGAAACAAGCTTCAGAGGACCGGTTTCTGGCATTCTAGCCGTCTTCAGCCCAGCTTGCTTGAATCCAGTGGCAAAGTGAGCAAGGGACTCACGTCTGAGCATACCCTGCCACACTTATGGCGGCCAAAAGCAGTACAAAAGGGGGTGGTGATGGACGGAGCATCTGAATCAATCAAACACTCACACCCAGTCAAAAGGTCTGGGTTTAATTCATCACCGTTCTTTAGCCCACTCTGCCACCTCAGTTCAGACATGGCTATATGCAAATCAGTCTGACCCTGTGCCTCATGGGAACAGTCCAGCCCTACCTGCCAAGCCATGTCTTCCCTGGACCGGAAACAAGCTTCCGAGGACCAGTTTCTGGCATTCCAGCCATCTTCATCCTGGCTTGATCGAATCCAGTGGCAAAGTGAGCAAGGGACTCACGTCTGAGCATACCCTGCCACACTTATGGCGGCCAAAAGCGGTACAAAAGGGGGTGGTGATGGACGGAGCATCTGAATCAATCAAACACTCACACCCAGTCAAAAGATCTGGGTTTAATCCATCACCGTTCTTTAGCCCACTCTGCCACCCCAGTTCAGACATGGCTATATGCAAATCAGTCTGACCCTGTGCCTCATGGGAACAGTCCAGCCCCAACTGCCAAGCCATGTCTTTCCTGGACCGGAAACAAGCTTCCGAGGACCGGTTTCTGGCATTCCAGCCGTCTTCAGCCCGGCTTGCTTGAAACCAGTGGCAACATGAGCAAGGGACTCACGTCTGAGCATACCCTGCCACACTTATGGCGGCCAAAAGCGGTACAAAAGGGGGTGGTGATGGACGGAGCATCTGAATCAATCAAACACTCACACCCAGTCAAAAGATCTGGGTTTAATCCATCACCGTTCTTTAGCCCACTCTGCCACCCCAGTTCAGACATGGCTATATGCAAATCAGTCTGACCCTGTGCCTCATGGGAACAGTGTGTCAAAAAGAAATTCCCTTTGGGCACCTTAGTGAAAACAAAGCGACTTATACAGACAAAATATACATCAATTCATTAAACATAAAAACATATCAATCAGAGCAATGCAATGAGTAACCTAATTCTGTAAGGACAAATAGATTCAGTATGCACAGTTTATTAGTATGATTAAAAACAATTAAAAACATAATAAAAAGTATATAAAACAAGGGAAAACAGACAATATACAAAGGAACAAATCATATACATGAGTTCATCCAATTAATTCCTAGATCTAAAAGGGAGGTACAAATAAGGTATGTCCAGCAACAGTCAGAATTCTCCTTGACCAATATATATTGTACTTCTCCCTTAGTTTTCAACGCGTTTCGACGGACATTTAACATATAGCCGCCTTCATCAGGAAAATATTAGCTGTCTTCCCAAAATAGTTGAAATTCAAATAAAATATGCCTTAGATTCTCTGCATACTATAACAAAATTCTAATAGTAAGACTGTACATAAAGCTGAAACCAGCTGAAGAAACAGAATTATTGTCACATAGCTATTGCTCCACAGAATATACATCACATCATAACATACATGTCACATACTAACATATAACTGTTTTGTTCATACAACAGTAAGAAGACTCTATACATACACAAAAAACTTTTTTTCATAGTCCACAAAAAATGGATCTTATTCTTATCAATCAATATAACCATAAGCCTAACACTGGTTGGTTGTAAATTCGGCAAAGTTTCAGTCATTACAATTTGCAGGGATCAGAATACCCATCTCCATAGACTGGTATGATTCAATGACCATTTTCATATTTAATTATCTTTCCATTAATAAAAAACATATTAAGCTGTTGATCTTTGTGATTCAAAATGGTTCATACTGGCTAGGCACAGGAAGTTGATATCACCTTGGAAATCCAATTCAGTAGTGCTTAATACAGTGAGTCCCTATAGGTCATTATCCATTACTAACCTTTAAGGGAAAGCCTGCCTTGTAGGTAGGGGATCGATGCCTCCTTCCTCTCGAGCAGAAACTGATTTTCTAGAGATGACGGTGTTTACATAAGCCACAGCTCAAACGCTGTAATACATAGCGAGAAAGGGACAGAAATATAATTCTTTATGCCATAATCAAGGAAAATATAGTAAAATTATCTAAACCTATATCTTATTTTAAATCTAGTTCACTAACTCTTTGTTTTCGGCAAAGCCGGTACTAGTGACAATGCACATGCTAAACAGAGTTTTAGTAATGTGCTGTTTATAACACGTGCATAGGTGTAATACTTACATCCTTTTTATTTTTCGATGTCATATACACGAGAACAATATGTCCCTTCAGGGCAGAGTAAAAATATAAGCCCTGCAAGACAAAATACATCACCATATTTCCCTTTCGACTAAATTACCTACAGGTTGTCTTATTATTCTGCTATAGTTGTCAAAAATACTCACTTAAAAAGTCGTTGTTTTTGATAATGCTTGCACGCGGTAAAGAATTATAGTTGCAGGAGTTCGATACTCATAATAAACTAATGGATTAAAGAAAGAAAGATAAGAGATCTCCATTAGAATCGCCAATCTCAGAGCATACACACTCTCGGAATATCCCGATATGATCGCGTTGACTATACTTCCATTTTAATAAAGCGCAATAAGGGCCTGAGAGCTATCTCCAGTCTCTTCAGTCTTTAAAATATACCGCCTCTGCAAAAGGAGAGTTGCCGTTTTAGAGATAGTACTTGGGCAAACTCGAGCTTTCTAACTACCGCCTCATAGCAAGCAAACGTACCTTAAGCTGTAATGTGCCGAACGTCCCGCATGCAGTTCCGGTTGTTTTAGATAGAAACGCGGCTGGAACAGCTGTGCGGTTTATATACTCAAAAAATACGCACCTACTCATTTCCGTAAAGTGACGTAGTATTCAATAGAAAGTAGTGACGGACAATGTCACTAAACATAGAAATGGGATCACAGGTCCGTTGTGCCCGGAAGAACTACAATGTCAATAGACATAAAAGATAGTTCTATCGAGCGGTGGGGTAAATATCCCCTTTTACCCTAAATATACTTACTGACACTAAACCTATAGAAAAACCACCGAAAATATCATAGTGTGTTACGGTGATGGAGGGTTATTACTAGCTACGCATAAGGTCTTTAAATCAACGGAAGCACTCTCACTTTTAGCCCTTTGTCGAGCGTATATGTTCATTTTCATAAATGATTAATTTTAACCACCTATGCGAGTCTATAATCAAACAGTGGATCCAGACATTATTAAATAATTTTGATATTAAGGTACTTCAATTTTAGGAAAAGGTTATTTTTATCACCCAGATTATACATCACGTTTCCCTAACACCGCGAATACGCATACTTGCGTTGCTTAACACTACAGATATAGGGTAATATTCTTGCTATATAGAATACGAGAAATCGTATTATTGGCTATCCCGGATTGTCATAGAGCGTCCGGACATTTAACTTGTTGTTATTCAACTAATACGCCACAGTGTGGGAAGGTATAGATTACCAATGGCTCATGGTTAGAAATTGTGTCTAGATGGAGTCTTATCTTATCTACTCTGTTTCATCCAATGGGAATTCTCCTTACATTAATAGATTAAAATAAGATAAGATAAGATTTGAGCAGTGTGGCAGGAAATCCAAAATGAGGAAGAATTACATTCCACCAATTATTCGTTCCCACTCTTCACGGGAGTTATGTCCATTTCTTACTGTGTTTAGATAAGATATATACCACTGCTCTCTTTGTTTTCGAACACTGACAATGTTTCCCCCTCTTTTACCTATCTTTACCCTCTCCAATATGAACCATCTGAAATCACATTCGCCATGTTTCATTTCTAGAAAGTGTGAGACAATTGGAGCAGTTAGCTTTTTAGTTTTAATCGCTGATCTATGCTCCTGAAATCTAATCCTCACCTCTCTCCCTGTTTCTCCAACATAGCAGAGCCCACAAGGGCATTCAAGCAGATAGATCACATTTTTGCTCCTACAATTATTATGAGTCCTACATTTAACTGTTTTGTTATTGCATGAGATTTCGGATGCTACTATACATTGTTCACAGAGGTTGCACATTCCACACTTAGAGGTACCCACTACTTTGGTGTTGTCAAGTGTTCTCTGATTATCTCTCGATTCCTCTCTATATGTGTGTACTAATAAGTCTCTCAAGTTTTTATTCTTTTTGAAAGCAAAAAGTGGTTTCTCTAATGCATTTTCCTCATCATGGTTCAAGATATGCCAGTGTTTGTTTACTACATTCTTGATTTAATTACTTATATGAGAAAATGTACTCAAAAATACTACATTGTTCAGAGGGCTCTTCTCTGTCTTTGGTTTTTGAATCAGGGCATCACGATCATAGAATCTAGCCCTCTTTAATTACTGGGACAAAAGTTTTTTATGATATCCTCTCTCCTTGAATTTCTTCTTTAGTATTTCGGCATGCTTATAGTAGTCGTTAATATCAGAACAATTCCTCCGCAACCGGAGGAATTGGCTAAATGGGATGCTCTCTCTTTGGGATTTCGGGTGAAAACTGGAGAAGTGGAGAAGAGTGTTTTTTGCCATGGGTTTAGTAAAAAGCTCCACTGATAACACCCCTTCCGAGTTTCTGATGGAAATATCCAGAAAATCAACTTTTATGGTACTATATGTCGAGGTAAATCTGAGATTTGGATCTCCCAAGTTGATCCAACTCAGAAACTCTTCTAACAACTCAATGGTCCCTTCCCAAATAAAAAAGATATCATCAATGTAGCGGTACCAGCCCGCTACATTCTCAAAAAAAGGTGCCATCTCGTTTTCAATATGCTTGGCCTCAAAATTCCCTACATAAAGACAGGCCAGACTAGGGGCACATGTAGCCCCCATGCTAGTCCCCTTCAATTGTCTAAAATATTCATTCATGAAAAGGAAAACATTGTTAGTCTGAATAAGTTGTATGCAGGCCACAATAAAATCCTTATTGGTGCCTCCTAGATCTTGATTAGATAGAAGATCATTAATGACCTCGACTGTATCTGCCTGGGGAATGTTTGTGTAAAGAGACTCAATGTCCATAGTTACTAGACACTGAGTCTCTTCACAGAATGGCAGCCCTTCAATAAGTGAGATGATATGTGCTGAGTCCCTTACATATGACTTAAGATTACAAGCTAAAGGCTTCAGAAAATGGTCAACGTATTTACTTATTGGCTCAAGTAGGGAGTCAATGCTACTAACAATAGGCCTCATGGGGGGATCTAGCCTATTCTTATGAACTTTAGGGAGGCCATAAATGGCCGGAATTTTAGGTTCTACGTTGTTAAGAAATTTAAACTCCTCTTCGCAGATGTAACCATCATCCCTGGCATTGGTTAGAAGAGCTAAACATTCTCGTGATATCCTCGTGAGACAGCTTGCATTGGTACGGGCATAGTGTTCCTTAACTTCTAGCATCTTGAGCATTCTTTCTTCATATATTGTGGTATCAAACACCACTACTCCGCCACCCTTATCAGCAGGCTTAACTGTAAGGGAGTTGTCATTCTTCAATTTTTCCAATGCTTCTCTCTCTGCTTTGGAAATATTGAAGGAGAGGGTTTTTTTGTCGTTGTCTATAAGTTTATGTATTCCACTCTCAACTGCTATCTCAAAAGCCTCTAACCATGCCCAGGGTAGGTATAAAAGTCGACTTTGGTTTTAGTCCAGAGATGTTTTCATGGACCCTACTCTCTCTGTTTTCAAAGAAGCGTTTAAGTCTGATTTTTCTAAAAAATGACCGAAGGTCTTTCTCTAACTGGAATTTATCTAGAGTAGTGGAAGGGACAAAGCTGAAACCTCTACTTAAAATGTCTATCTCTACACTACTCAGCTCTTTACTAGATAAATTAATTACTGGTAGTTGGCTGGTCTCCAGTATTGTTTGCTCCGCGTGCTCATATATTCCTGCTGTGGAGGTGCTCGGTTGTATTGTTGTTGTCTGCCACGGTTGAATTGACCCCGCCCTTGGTTTCCATTGTATCGCTGGGCCCTTCTTGGGCGTGACTCTAAAAAATTCCCTTGGTCACTTCCATTTCTACCGGTTTCATTATTATGGCAGTCCTCCTCTTCACTGCTGGAGCCTGATGTGTCTGAAAAGGTGACCTGCTTATTGCCCCCTCTGGAATAGATTTGTCGATTTTGTGGTCTATCCCAATTACCATCATTTCTAGTTTGGTAATAGTTTTCTCTGAGGTAAGGGTATACATTCTCTACAGAGTCGCGTTCAATATCCTTCTTTAGTTTGTTAGTTTTCTTATTAAGCAAATAGTCACTATATCCTTCTACATCTTTGTTAATATCTGCCAATTTCTTTTTCGCTTCCTCTAGTGCGGGACAGTTTTTAGGCTCGTTTTCTAATTTCTCCATCTCCTCTTGCTCAAGTATAATGAGCCCTTGAGCAGTTTCAATAATAAGGAGCATCCAGTCTCTACTGCACCTATGCAAATCAGTCTGACCCTGTGCCTCATGGGAACAGTCCAGCCCGAACTGCCAAGCCATGTCTTCCCTGGACCGGAAACAAGCTTCCGAGGACCGGTTTCTGGCATTCCAGCCGTCTTGGGCCCGGCTTGCTTGAATCCAGTGGCAAAGTGAGCAAGGGACTCACGTCTGAGCATACCCTGCCACACTTATGGTGGCCAAAAGCGGTACAAAAGGGGGTGGTGATGGACGGAGCATCTGAATCAATCAAACACTCACACCCAGTCAAAAGATCTGGGTTTTATCCATCACCGTTCTTTAGCCCACTCTGCCACCCCAGTTCAGACATGGCTATAAGCAAATCAGTCTGACCCTGTGCCTCATGGGAACAGTCCAGCACGAACTGCCAAGTTCGAGGGCCAGTTTCTGGCATTCCAGCCGTTTCAGCTCGGCTTGCTTGAATCCAGTGCTGAAAGCATCTTATCGCTACCAAAGCTCCAAAGTTTTCCAGGACCAGCCAGGCATGAGATTTTCATCTAATCCTTTGAAGTCACGTTTTTTTCCTAATGAATTATAAACAGAACTGCAAAGCTTAAATGCTAAGAAAAAACAGTTGGAACTGGGAAATTTTAGAGTGCCGACATCCGCAGCTAATTATTATCTAAACATTAAGTGTAAAGGTGGCATGAGTCATGACACACATCCCCAGCACCTGTTTACCAACCATTTAACACCTTAGCAGCTATGGAACGTCCAGCTCCAGTGCTGAACGTTCCATTGCGCAGGTGCTGTTGGAAAGTCCAACGGCCGACGGCAGCACTCCCGAGGTAGTGGTGCCGTCGGCCGTTGGACTGGGCGCAGCACTTATGAGGTTAACATACAATTTAAACTCTTCGATTTGATTACAGCAGACTCCCTTGTCCTGCCACACTGCCTTGAATGTGACTGGCCCCATGATCTCCTGAATACCGGGGTGCACACGTGGGCCGGGTGCTGTTGACTAAAACTCTGACATCAAGCTTGGTTACTCACTGGATAGAGATGAAACACAATATCCCTCAGCTCAGGTTTCAAGTGCTAGAACAGATACAAATTTTGCCAGATCGAAACAATGCCAGATGGCTGTCTCAACGAGAAATCTGGTGGATAGATTTTCTCGAAACTTTGATACCGAAAGGTCTCAATGATAAACTGGATATGATATGCTTTCTTTGATTACTATTCTAGCCAACACACAAGTGTTCTACCAGCTCACATAAAAGTTAATCTCATCATTTTTTACATTAAACGTCAGTACTTATAGGTCATAATCCTTAGCTATTAGACCAGAAATAGAACACATCATGATGGTTGAATAGAATGCCAAGTATGAAATATGTTTGTTTGCCTTGGGGCCTCATATACTGATTCTAAACTGATGCATGTCAATATAGGTTCTGAATAACAGCTTTAATGTTTATAAGCTGTAATACATTTTATTTCTTTCCTTTCCTTATACTTTTCTTCATGTACCCTGTTTTTCAGTTTGTTTCTTTAATTATTTTAATTAGTATCATTTAAACACCATTCTGGTGTCCTCTGAGGTTTTGATTCTAACCACTCTAACATGGCTGTTGATACTTATTAAAACTATTGTCCTATGTTGATGTTGATGTTATTGTTAGAGCTAAGGACGGATAGTCTTAACTGTATTTGTGATAGATACCAAGATGGTTGCTGCCGTTTCTGTGTGTGTATTTGAGGCTTTGACTCGAATCACATTATTATGCACATCAACGGCTTTAAGAACTTTCATCTTTCGTTTATGTTCATGTATTATGAACTACTAAGGCTTGATAGTCTCAACCTCATTTCTCTATGATATTAAGATGGCCGACGCCGCAACTGTGGATCTTAGTCCACCATTGATGTTTACTCATTCTGAAATAGTCAGGCTGAAGGCGCACTTCTTCAGTCCGTTGTTTATGTCCGCCCTATTACACGCTAGTCGGAAATGTTTTGGCTAAGTGGAGGTCGAGTTTGGCGGTTTCACGCGAGGAGTTTTTCCATCACGATTAATATCGTCTTGCAGGTATGTTAGACCAACACAGTATAGACTTAATCCATCAGCTGTGACAACTCGAAGGTTTTTAGCATTTTTTTAAACATTTTTTCATTAGAACGAAAACGGATCGTCCGAGTTAAAGGGAAACATCGCTTTTCGCGGTTTCAACAAAGTCAACTACATTTTGGACATAAGCACTCCCACCAAGGTATTTTGGTTTGTTTAAGAAGTTATATTGTAACTCTTCGCGTTTGTCCAGTATGTCAAGTTTTGTATGTTTACCTACAGGTGCGAGTAAGTTCGTTGGACTTCCGTTTTATTGTTCTCATCTACGCGTTTTCATTGCCCGACCATCTCAATACCTCGGGTATTTTCTTTTAAACGAGTTGCCACACGTATTGATATCTCTATGACAGTTCACAGGCACCCATAGTTGATTAGGGGCTTCTATAGAGACTGCTTTTATCAACTCTGAAGGATTTACTGAGTGTTACAGTATAGAGATTATGATGTACCAGTTTTACCTTGCAACATAAGCGTTGTATGTTTTTTTTTCATTACGTGAGCCCATAGTGATACTTGTTTCACTCCACATATTTTCAGAATCTTAATACGGTGCCTACTTGTTGTCACTTTAGAACCCAGACTACCACTGGTCAGAAACCTCAATCGATACCCGTCATAGTAAGAAAACCTTTTTTTTGGTTGGACTTAATTTATATGTTTGTTTCTCTTTCTTCTTCTCTCTTTGACTTCTAATTCAGTTTCTTTTTGAATATTTTCCCAACATTTTGAAGAACAGTATTCTACATTGAGCCATAAATAATGATTCGAGTTGCTTTGTTAATGTGTAGATTGTTTGTAACAAGGTTGTTTATTGTATGTTCATTATTCCTTACAGTGCCCCTGACGAAGGGATTACTCACGAAATGCATTGGGACTGGACGAAATTATCATGTTTTGCACAAATGAATGTTTTTGTTTAGACAGTTATTCATACGTCTAGCTCAGGATCATGACATATTGAAATTGACTGGCGATTTACAAATGTACTTTGAAAAAAAAGTTTGAAGAAATAAAAAATTTAAGTTAATCCATATAATTAAAACCTAATGAGGAAGTAACAAAATTCAGTATTTATTGAGTTTATTTAGGCAGATGGAGTTCTGCCACCAGTAGTGTGGGTAGGGCCTGGCGACGACCGTCACCAGACTGCGTGGACTAAAACGTGCCACTCAGGGAGGCAGCGACTGTATTGGCAAGGAAAATCAAAGCTGCCTGCTAGTTTCTAAGCATGGGCGAATTTTGCGGATCTCGCGTTCGCGAATTTTGCGGATTTGCGAACTCGCAATCCGCAAAATCCGCGAATTCCCGCGAATTTGCGGATTTTTTTTTTTGTGTTCGCCCGTGTTTCTGCCAGTTCGCGAGGGTTTTTACAATTTCGCAATTTGCGAACTTACCTGTCGGGTCGCAAGTTTTGCGAACTTGTTGTTTCTACGTGTCCAGCCTGTTTGGGACACTCTTCTTCATCACTGCCACTCTCTGTCACCACTGCCACTCTCTGACTACTCATGCCACCCTCTGGCCTACCCATGCCACCCTCTGTTTCATCACCACACCCTCTGGTTGTCCAGTGTACATTATTTTCGGCAAAGCAAAGCACACCTTCCCTGCCTCAAGTGACCTGAATTAATTTGGGGCTGATTAATGTGTCACAGAATATTTTTTTAGCTGGCACCTGCTTCCTTAGTGAGCCCTGATTAGTGATCTTTTGCACTTGCTAAGTGCTTTCATTGTTGCAAAATTAGTTACAACACCTGCCCTGCCCCAACTGACAATAATGAATTAGGGGCTGATTAATGGATTTTAACTTCCAGCCTGGCTCCTGCTTGTCTCCCTTAGCTGTAATTCAGGACCTTTGTGGCATATGTGTAACTATTCTGAGGTTCAGAGCAGGGTCACATAATAGTTTCAACTGGCAACTGAACTCTGGAGGGGCCCCTCAGGAAGCACTACAGGAAATGGCTACTAATGATGAGCCTGAACTTTTGAACCTGGTAAGTAGTTACTTTCAATTTTGCTAAGATCGTATTTCTGCAATTTTGCACTTATTCGCGGGGCGCGAACTCACGCGAACAGTGCGAGCAGTGCGAGCAAAATCCGCTGCTCGCGGATTTGCGGATTTTGCGGGAGATTCGCGAATCTCGCGGATTGCGAATTTCCCGAAAATCCGCAAAATCCGCGAGCGGAACGGATTTTCCGCCCATACCTACTAGTTTCCCATCTGTCTGTCTCTGGCCAATATGGGCACCACACGTGTGGTCCCAGCAGGGCGGAGGCCTTTCTGAAAAAATAACAGGCAGGGCGCTGGATCCACGAGGGGCTCTGCAGGCACGCACTGTCTGCTAGATCAAAATTAATTAGTTTAACAACAACAGAACACTGTGACACATGTCACATGGAAGGTTCCTTATTTGGGGGGATCTGAATTTACCAACCGGGCACCGGAGCAGGGAGTTCATTTAGTCTGGCTGCAGCAGGCAGACTCAGGTCATGAGCCACCGCGGGCCGCGGAAAATTCACTGGTTTGCCGCCCAGCCCGCCACTGCAGATATTTGTCGAGGCAGGGGCTGTCTTGACTCCTGTGAGGCCCAGGGGAGTGGGTGGGATCCGGTGACAGACAATTATCATTGGACACACCACCTTGATGACGTACGGCTGACAGAGCCGTGCCCTATGCCTGATGTTAACATGGGCTTCTATGGGAATCAACAAGGGCGAATTATCAAGCCCATTATCGCAGTTTTAGCGGCAGTTTCCTGCCGATAAAACGGCGATAACTTTAACACCGTTATTATGCCCCCCTCTTCCCCAAACATCTTTGGAGCATTGCTGCACTGTGCTTTCAGGACTCATTGCAGCCAGGCTCGGACTGGTTAATAGGGCAATCAGGCAGTGCCTAACAGGCTAATCTGACAGATCAGTGCGTAGAAAACATTTTTTTAGCAGTAGCGGGCTGTGTTATGGCCAAGTGGGACGGTTTTTACTGTTGATTTTTCTGATATTACCTCTTTTTTCCCTATATACCTTGCTAATGTGGGCCACTTTTATTTTAATGACCGGGCTGATATTTTGTTCCCGTATGACTCTGATTGCGGCCAGTCTAGTTTCAAAGATACCTATGAGGGGGAATTTGGTCATTATAATGCTTTTGTTGTAAGCTAACAGGAGTGAGTTGGGCTCCTGGCTGAGGTTTCTACAGGATCTGAAAATGGAGGTGAGGTTGTTGGCCTATGAGTGAATACTTCCTTCTGCTCTCTGTGTTTTTGGAAAAGAATTTGGGGTAATACAGATTGCTCGTTGTTTTCATTCAGATAAAGTGCTAAAGGACTGGAAAGGCTACAGATGAACAAGCCAGATGATAGGAGACCAAGTGGCATTAAGAAATTGGGTTTTATCTGGGCACCCTTAAAGCACCTTTCTGAGATGATTACCCATCATTGATGTTTAGAGCGCTTTTTGCCTGGCATTTTATGGCACTTTTAGGGTCAGTTGGTGGCCAATGCTAACATGAGTTAGGGTTGGGGGTTTGGAGCTCTTAACCACCCATGTCTGAATGAGAGAAAAATCCATGGCTATAATTTGCCACCCTCTAAGACAGATTAGGGGTAGAGGGAAGCAACTGTATTCTTGGGAATGGCCAGGTGCCAACCATGTTGACCAGTAGCTGCAGCCGATGAATTTAGCCGCATCCATTCGTATTCAACTGCAGCCTAATTTCTGGTGTACCAAAATAGAGGGCCTTTACCTGAATATCAGTTTAACTTCATGCTGGCCACAGCTCTAGTCTCAATGTGACTGAGGCGAAACACTTTTTCTCACACTCCTTCAGGATAGGGGTGCTTATTCCACAGTCAGTTTTGAAATTGGGTTCTATCTGGTACAAAAGACAGGCAGATGGAAGTCAGATTTAGACTAGTGATAACGTTCACTGCAAGTTTATTGACTCAAGATTTCATATTATTCTCTTTAATGCTACACGAACTATAACAGCATGATTTTTGGGCAATGTGCTAATCCGGTGCGCAAGCGATTCTTATTGGACTACCATTTTTCTGTACTGAGTAAAAGAAAATGGCCTCGAGCACCAATGGTCTGGCGACAGTGGTATGTGAGCTAGACAGGTGAAATGTTTCACTCTGAAGACTATTTAGTGGTGGCTGATGCCTTCTTATTCAGTAATATTGCACTCTTGTGGAAATGTTATGGTGGCCTGCAGTCACGGGTGTTTCATTGATATCTTGGTGGATGAAATCTCTGATTAGGCAGCGTTTTTTCCCAACAAAGTGATACCCTGGTCACAGCTCATACCAAGGGGAGTTTGGAGGCCTGGACATTCAGTGCAGGGATCAAACAATTCCACCAAGCATTTTAATGTGTTTATTGCTAAACTTAATAGGAGTGGTCTTTCGACCAGCCTGGATGCCTGAGAGTTGAATACTTTTTCATAAAGTGTTGAATGACCCCTTATTATACTTTGCATGTCGCGTACCATTCCAGAGCCACCAGTCAACACTCAGAAGGAATGATAGCATGGCTTTTCCCGCTGAAACCCACTAGAAGAATGAGACCAATATCACTCTATTACCCATCAGCAACACTGTAGCTAGTGAGCACACATGACATACCCCCTTGCCATTCACAACAGTGTCCAATGATATCCCTGCAACACCAAACAGACAAGACGGAAGACACTGTAAGAAGCTTCTTACCAAAAACAATACTAATCATAGCAGAAAAAATTGAAATGGCTACAATCTCAAGACACTAACACAATTTAACATCATTCTATACTACAGCTCTGAACCATCAGAAAAAAACACCTGTCCTGCTGTGCAATAAAATCTACCCAATAAAGAAATTCAAAAACAAACTCGCACAAAGGGAATGATAATTAGTCTACAAATGACATGACAAACTTGTATCACACTAGAACTAACAGTGTGTGTGTGAAACATACCATTAACTCAGGCACAAGAAGCTGACTTCACAGATGGAACCTGCATATCACAATCATACCTCAGTCTGCATGAAAGGAACAATACAAACTGGATGACATGAAATATAAACAACGTGGCTAATTGCGACCCTTAGGTTCGACTAGATCATTAACGCTGGGCTCCAATGCAGTAGCGTGCTTCAACGGCTCATCAAGAGTAGAAGCGCTAAATAAATACATATATCATACCATCAAATATTTTCGGAGGAATGATCAGTGAAGCATGCCGTCCCATGGTCAAAGTTGGCATTAGTCCAGGTGTACAACCATCCCTCATACTACATCTACTCATATTGGCATCATCATTAGAGTACCACCCCCCCCCCCCTCCCCGTGGTGGCTCATGGGGATTCATAGTGCCAAGAGCTGTGATGATGCCTTTCACTGGCTGTAGCATTCAGCTGGAGGAGATGAGCTCACAGCAAGGTCAGTGTTTCTGGACTGCTGCCCAGGACTGACCGCCTGCCCAAAGGTGGCAGTAAGAGGGTCCATGGAAGTCATCTTCTGCCATGCTTTTTGGTCATCATAGAACTGTTGGACATTTCAGAAAGGAAAATCATTGATTTGGCTTTATATCCCATTGGAGTTAATGGGGTTGGGTATTAATTCACCCCATTGGTGCCCCAGAATGTGTTGCGCTGTGTGGAATATGATTCTATAATAAACTGTGTGAACTTTAGATGAAGTATATAATCACAATCGTTGATGCCTCGCCTGATGGCACTACGATGGCTTGTGTGCAAAAATGTTACAATAAATACAACCGGAGATGAAAACTTCCATTCACAACAAATGTGTAGGGCGCTGCCACCAATTCCAGTCTGCTAATCATGCCTCGTAATACTATTTTAGATTTGCTGTATTAATGTGAACACGGAGGCATAATTTCACGTTAATGTACATAGAATTACTGTAGTTGGGCACAAACACATTCCAGTGATTCCTTCTCAAAACATAAAGTTATGCGTAAAGGAGTCGTCAATAGTAACAATATATTTCAAAATGTTATAGAAAAGCTGAGAATTTCAAACAATCTCCTCTAAAGAACAAAATTGATATTGAAGCAATATGCTCGTGAAATGCTTGTCAGATTACACACACCAAAAAAAATGGGGATCCTATCCTGTGCTATCAGCAATAAATCATATCCAGCTATGGTCAGCACTATTTTCTTTCCCTCCTACCTGTTTTTGCAATTGAATTTCAGAAAACAAGTGGCATAATTCCATGCATGTACGTAAATTGATGCTAACTGTTCTTGGCTGGGCTCTGCAAGACACAAATTCAGCATAGCTGCTGCTATGCTCAGGAGCAAGCTAGTGAGTGATGCTGCTGATGCGTTCTTTTCTGAGCATATATTGTGGACGATCACTTTACTGCCTGGCATATGGGACACTTCTCGACAACTGAGTTAGTGTTCCCACAATGATCCCATAAACTCATCACTTCAAAGGGACGCTGCTCTCTTCTCCCCACACTACCAATTAGGGTTCCCAGGGCATACACCCTTCTGGGATCATCATTATAAGTGAGCGTCTCGGTTTTCCATGTGAGGTGGCAACGTTTCATGGGGAGGGATCCAAGCATATTGTGGGATGTTGCACATTCTGAGCAGGCATATACTGCTCTGAACCTCATTCAGGCCTTTACCCATCTAGACCACATGACAGGAAGACACTTCTCCATCTGTATCACTTTCATGGAATATCGTGCCATCGTTTCGCACATGCATTTTGGTGACTTATCAGGGATAAAAACAGTGCTATATAAATGTGATCACAATACAATACAATTGTCAAATGACAGGCTGAACAGAACATTTTAACCCTCTTTGAATTTTCATACGCCGAATGAACTGCCTTCCAGAATCTTTCAGAATTGCTTGAAAAACGGGGCTACTCTCAATTTTCATTTATTCAAATGACATAGAATTTCTATGGTAGAGAGGCATGGCCCCTTCTTATGTATCTCAAGTGTTTCTTCAATCCTGCTTCAAAGACAAATAATCAGCATCAAACCATTCTTCTGGCCTGGGGGTAGATTTTTGTTGGAAATGTGCCATAAATGTGATCACAATACAATACAATTGTCAAATGACAGGCTGAACAGAACATTTTAACCCTCTTTGAATTTTCATACGCCGAATGAACTGCCTTCCAGAATCTTTCAGAATTGCTTGAAAAACGGGGCTACTCTCAATTTTCATTTATTCAAATGACATAGAATTTCTATGGTAGAGTGGCATGGCCCCTTCTTATGTATCTCAAGTGTTTCTTCAATCCTGCTTCAAAGACAAATAATCAGCATCAAACCATTCTTCTGGCCTGGGGGTAGATTTTTGTTGGAAATGTGCCATTACTTTGCAAATAACCCTATAAGTCGATGTATTAATTATTGAAATATAATAATAAAGAGCTGTTTCATTCTCCGTTGTAAATCATAAATCATTTGTGGTATCCCATTGGTTGGAAGGAATTCAAGTTCCAGAAACTACCAGGCTGACTGCCAGAGTGAAGATTTAGTAAAAAGGAGGGTTTCCATTTTGTGAGAGTTAAGGCTAAAATAGTTGGAATTCATCCAATGTAATATGGCTCACATACATTCTGTAATGCAAGATTGCATAGACACGATGATGATGCTCCATCTAACTTTAGATCATTATTATTATAATTTCTTTATTTGGCATATAAACAATACCATAAAAGTAACAATTTATCCATAGGTTACAGTACATACTTCATTTTTAAAAAAAGGAACAATGCATCAATCTAAAATCTGCATGATTCACGTTAAATATATATAGCTAAAAGACAAACATCACATGTAACATGTCTCTCATGAACCAGCCCCATCTACAGGTCTAATTAACGCATTCTCTTGTGGTCCTTAATCTAAAAGCAGTCCTTAAAAAGTTCGTAATACAGAAGAGTGTAAAGGCATCTGGGGCCAGTTTAAAAAATAAAAGTGCCACCCGTGCTTGTTTAAAACTGGCTTTTTTTTAAATACCACTCAGAAAAACTCTTCTTGGATGAGAGAAAAATGGGCATAGTAAAACAAAATGAAGGGTGTCCTGAGGAGACCTGTGGTCACAGCCACAGGGCCCCTTCAACTCTGAATGCGGTGTGAACCCTGCCGGTTCTGCTAAAATGTGGTGCAAAAGGTTTAGCCTGAACCGAGTCATTAAAAATCTATCATGGGCACTACTTATACAAGACAGGTATGGTTCAATACCATCGGTGGATCTAGCTACTGAGTGTTCTCTCACCGACAGTTTAAGTAACTCTCTGTCTTCACGGTGCAACATTACATACTTAAAAAACCGGTCCTTAATCAGTGACCTATCCTGTGTACTTATTTCTTAGGGGTTAGCAAATAAATCTGCGCAACCAATTTTCACGAGGGACTCCTTCACATATTTTAGCCAGGGAATTTTGAGTCCATGGTCCAGGGAGAGGCAATCTTCTATAACCTGCCCACTTAGTGCGGCCTCCTTGTTTGACCAGATCTTTACCAAGCGAACTAGAGGGTTGACAGCCCTCCTATCCATAATATAATTGGCACCCAGTCAGGGGCGTAACACAAGCCCCTGCAACCCCCGCATTGCGGGGGGGCCCTGGGGGGCCCTGCGCTCCAAGGGGCCCCGCCGGGGCCACTCACTGACTTGATTGACTGAGTGGATTTTAAAAATATGGATGGTCCCGGGCGGGGCCCCGTGAGGGGCGAGGCTGGCAGCGGTGCGGGGACCCGGCCGGGGCCCATGAGGAAGGCTGGCAGTGTATCGGTCCCGGCCGGGGCCCCGTGAGGGCAAGGCTGGCAGTGGTGCGGGGCCCAGGCCGGGGCCCATGAGGCAGGCTGCAGAATGGCCCGGGCCGGGGCCCCGGCGGGGGCCTTCGTGAGGCTGGCAGATGGTGCGGGGCCCAGCCGGGGAACGTGTGGGGCTGGCAGGCTGAGCAGAGGTACTGGAGTAAGGTTGAGCACGACGTCGGGCCGGGCGCTGGCGGGGGCCGGCCCGGGCCCGTGAGGCTGGCAGCAGGATGGTGGTGCGGGCCCCCGCCCGGGGCCCAAGGACCCGTGTGTGTGTGGCTGGCAGGCTGGCTGAGCAGAGTTGAGCACATCCGTCGGGCTGGGCCCCGGCGGGGGCCCAGGCCCCCGTAAGGCTGGCAGCAGGATGGTGCGGGGCCGGGCGACCTGGAGTGTGTGTGTGACTGAGATTGGATGCCACAATTGCCATTAGCCATTGCAGGATATCTCGCTGCAAAAATATCGTAACCCCAACGAAATATCGCCAAGAAAAGCAAATTTAATTAAGTAAACCTACAACAGTAACACGTAGATTATAACCAGACTACTACCCCGTAACAAAGCAAGGCAATTGAAACAAACACATATAGAAGCGCATAGCTCTTCTGAGAAGCAGTGTGTATAAAAGCGCTACACTGGACCAGTCATTTTTGACTGCTCGGTCGCGTCGCTCCTTTGATTTCCCTTTCACTGTGACCTGAGGTGCGGGCCTGCGCGGGGCCACTGTGAGTAGTCTTAATGGTGGTGGTGGGTGGGTGTGGATCAATGGCGGCACGCAGGGCAGCCAGGGTTGTTTACTTTACTCCTCTGACTCTGGTGACTTTCACTTTCCTTTCCGCGGCCTTCCGGCACGCGTATGCGTGCCGCGGGGGCACTGGGCAGGTGGGAGGGGGGGGGGGTGGGAGGCTGGCTCACTGACCTATGGCCTCATAACATTTGTCAGGGGGGCAGGGACAACACATGCGCATTGCGCAGGTCATGACGACACACACATGCAAATAAGCGTGTTACCGTTATAGTGTGTAAGGTGTGGCATCAGGGGTGCGGAGCCGAAGACAAAGAAAGGAAAGGAAACCTGAACTTAAGCCCCACGTTGCTGACCGTTGACGGACGCTCGTCGCTCAGGACTGAGGACTCATCATCAGGTACACTCAGTCATATTATACTCCGAGTTTATCCGAACAACAGACAGCGAACACTAACAGCCGCGCAAAAAAATACAGCATGGCTGTTTACAAACGTAAATAGTCCAATTTTGACTGGCCGTAAACTAGTTGTTTTTTCCTCTACCTGCAAAATTGCATCTCCTGCCACACAAAACTGTTTCCCAATGTCCGTGGGCTATCCTCTGTGACTGCTGCAAATTCTTCTAGAGGCCGCGATGACGCTCACCGACTCACCACTAATTGTGCCTAGATTGTTTTCCAAATAATTTATTAATGCCTAGTAGAGGCCCTCTGAGGCAGTGTTAGCCCTGAATGTCATTGGATGGAGCGCCGGGTCTTCCCGTAGGTCTAATTCTGAACACCCATCGGAAAGTCACTGGGCGCCTTTCCAATCTGGGTTCTCGTGTGGGTGCTATGCTATGCCGTGCTTCACTCTCATTCTCAGGAAATATTGTCTGTTGGCTGTCACAGCCACACCACGTGCAGGTAATGTGGGCACACAGTCTCTTCGCTGGGATCCAGTCTATATTGCAGACAGCTATCCGGTCTGTTTCGCAGGGACCTGGTCTCTCTCAAAGACGTCCAATCACAGGCTCCAGACAATTATCGAGGTTCACTTTCATCGACCCAGTGTCACATGGATCCAGAGTGCCCCTCTCGAGAATCCAGTCTCCCCCACAGAGGTTCATGGTAATCCTTCAGTGGATCCACAGACTTGTCCATACAGTGACCCCTCCTCCTCCTCAAAGTCAAATATTCGCTGCTTTCCGCAGGGAGTCCTGTGTCCTTCGCGAGCATCCTCAGTTTCACAAACTGCAGAATGTCACATTCATTGTGCATCACACTCTGAAAATGAGACATGGCATCGAGGGGCAGATGAGTGGCTGTGGGTGAGGGTGGCCCCAAAGAAGGAACGGCAAGTATCACTAGAGACGCGGGTAATTGATCAAGATCTGGCCCAAAACCCGACGTCAACTGGATTCCCCATCCATTTAGCCAGATGATAGACCCGAGCTATTTGTGACACATAAGGTAACAATCGTAGTGTAAAACAGCCGTTAACGTCTATGAGGCTTTGCTGACTGCTGGCATACCCAGCTGGCAGCATGCAAACTCGAGTTAGTTTCACTGTCCAAAACAAATGTAAGTGGCTCCGAATCGGTGGACACTAAGAGAGTGGGGGACTGGGGTCATTTGTCGCAGTGACAGGGGGGAGAGTTCCTTAACAAGTTCAAATTTAAGCCTATCAAAATGGTGTTCCCCTGGGGTACTGTAAAGACCAGTGTGTTTCATTGAGGGTTGAGGAGGACATTGGGAGTCTTGTTATGGAAGGTGGTTGTGGACCATGAAGACCACTGCGTTTCATTGAGGGTTGGATAGGAGTTTAGTTAGTACTCTTTTTATAAAGGATCGTGACCCGTTGTTTGTGACTCTGTGGACCCTGGAAAGTGTTTGTGATAGATGATAATGTGGAGGAGTGTGTGTGCATGCATGAATAAAAAGTGATAACATTTGCATGACTTTATTTTGGCATTAAGGATCTTGATAACATTCATTTTTTAATTATTAATGTTGTGGTTGTTGCTGTTATTTTGATCATTTCAGTTATGGTTGCATGCTAATCAGGATAATTCAGGCATCACAGAACTGTGCAGTAGTTACAACTAAAACAGTAAAATTATGTACAATAGTAGCAAGTAGATGCAATCTCTGGCCCTGATTAGGAGTCGGTCATTGTGTTTTCAGCACCTGAGCAAACCCCAGTTTGTGCTTGGGTGGAATCCTCAGTTTGGTGTTAGTTATTGCACCCAGTAATTATTGAGTGCTCACCCTTCCTGAAACTTTGGCATGGCAAACTTTCTGGAATTTAACAGAGGGAAACAGTATACTTTTGACCATAACATGGGGATTTTAAAGCACTCTGTCTCAAATACTTGCAATAGTTGCCATTTAGCACTCAATAAACTACAAGTCCCATGGTGTCCTATGTTGGAAATAGCTCCTACTCTCCTGACACGTTTGGAATCGGGGCCTCCATGTGCTGAGGATGAGTGTAATTAACTTGCCCATCCCCCCCTGGAAGGGTTACCTTTTTCTGGAGTAAATCCCCAGCCATTTCCAGAGACAGACGGGTTCTAAGACGAGCTTTTAAATGTCAACTAACTCACAGATTTGTGGGTGGTCATAAACTCCCAAGGAAAACGAAGCCTAAACACCCCCCTCTCCATGCATTAGACTTTCTGAAGTGGAGTTTTCCACAATCATGGTGCCCCCTTTTAACCCTCTACTTCTCATTAGACTGATGTGTTGCCAGTTTTGTTTTTCACCCAATATTCTTTGCAAATTCACTTTTCACACTGTTATTTTAATTCTGCAAGTACCAACTTCCTTACCACTCAGGACTGGCTGAAAGCAGCCCTCCTAACTTGAGGCCAGTGAATAGCTGTGAAAAAACCCTTTCTGTGACAGGCTAACATAAAATGCTGTCATCATTAAAGGCAAATTGAATAACTAATAATATTATATTTCATTTGGCTGCTTCGAAACACAAAAGATGAATAATAGGTGTAAAACGAGATCCTTTGAACAAGGATGAGGAACTACCCAGTATCTGCAGCACCAGCTCTGACGTGATGTGAACCAGCGAGAAGATTGAGCGATGGATGGATGGATGGATGGATGGACGGACGGATGAGTGGATGGATGGATGGATGGATGGAGGGGTGGGTGGGTGGATGGAGGGGTGGCTGGATGGATGGATGGAGGGGTGGGTGGATGGATGGTTGGAGGGGTGGGTGGATGAATGGTTGGAGGGGTGGGTGGATGGATTAGTGGATAGATGGAGGGTTGGGTGGATGGATGAATGGAGGGGTGGGTGGATGGATGAGTGGATGGATGGAGGGGTGGGTGGATGGAGGGGTGGGTGGATGGATGAGTGGATGGATGGATGGGTGGGGTACTAGGTAGGGCAAAGTAGGGCAAGGTAGGGCAAAGTAGTACATGGTGGGACGCGCCGCCGCGGGGGAGGCATGATGGGCCGCGCCATGGTGGGCCCCGCCGCGGGGGGCCCCCTCCATGTGCTTTGCAGGGGGGCCCCCTCAAGTTTCGTTACGCCACTGCACCCAGTTCTTCAATTACAATGTGGGCTGGTGTGCTCTGAGTGACTTTTAACAAGTGCCTAAGATACTTGTTCTCCTCTATTTGTATTTGATTCACCTCGATAAATCCTCACACCTCACTGCCATACAGCACTTTGGCGCAACACATGGAGCTGTACAGAATCTGCTCTGGGGACCACCGTCCTAGCGTTTGAGCAAAATTCATTATTGATCCGTTACATCTAGCCATGGTGCAGCACTTCTCTTCTAGTAAGTGTTTAAAATGTAGACGCCCATCAAATAAAATCCGCAGATACGAGAAGGACTGTACCTTGCCTAAATAATAACATCCAATTGTATATTTATCTGATTACCTGCCTTTTTACCCACTTCCATGACATAAGATTTTGCCAAATTGGGAGACAAGTCCAGGTTCTCCATTAAAGGATACAACCCCATCTATTAGGATCTGCAAACCTTTGGGGGTGCATGCAAAGAGTACAGCTTTGTCTGCATAAAGCAGAACTGGAATTATATGGGTACCTATTCTTGGGGTATCTGCATGAAAAGTGCTTAGTGCGCGATCAAGATAATTTATGTATAGCGTAAACAGAAAGGGAGCTAATATGCAACCCTGTCTGACACCACTAGAGCACGTAAAGGGTTCTGTTTTATTTCCAGCCTGGCAGTATCTAACCGTAGCAGTGGTGTTCAAGTGCAACGTTTTTAAGATGTTAATAAGCCCAGGATCCACGCCAAGCCCACCCATTAATGCCCACAGTTTCCCTCTATTGACTCTGTTGAAGGCGGCGGTTAAGTCCATAAATGCCAAATACGTCATCCCTGGACTTACCATGGTGTATTTGGCTGAAATGAGGTACAGATTGAGGAATTGGTCAGAAGTAGATTTCCCTGGTCTAAAACAGAATTGGACATCAGTTATAACTTATAATTTGTTGCTTATCAGCCCAGTTCATTAGCCTACTTAAAACCACCCGCCCTAGTACCTTCGCTGACACATTGATGAGGGAAATCGGGTCCAGGAAGGACTCCCAGACTCTGAAACAGAAACTGTGCCACGATTTTTGCCATTCAGCGATGCTCGTCTGATTGCAACAAACTCTGAGAAAGAAAGCGACGATCTCTTGCAAGAAGCTGTGCCTCCTTTGAATCGATTGAACACCACTGAGCCTGAACTCTTGTTCAAAGATCTAACATTGCCTGGAAAATATCGTTATAATTTGCGACCAAGAGTCGTGGGACAAACAAAATGAATGAAGTTTTTTTATGATTTTTCTGTTTGCAAGTTACCTCTCCACCGAGGATCTACTCATTTTTGTTTTTCGAACCGCCATCCGGGTTCAGCTGTAGGGTCACGGTGCCAAGTCTTTGGAGTGCAAGCCTGAGACACTAGGTCGAAGGTTCTGGTTGGCCTAAGGGAGTTGCCCTGGGTTGACAGAGGCATTCCTTAGCATAGAACACCCTACCATCGCGAGCAGCATATTAGTTAGGATGGATTTCTTCGAGTTGGAGAGACCTATAAGGACAATGGATTTTAAGAATAAGATATGCAAGCTAGTCACACAGAAAAGATTTTTTTAATACCATGTTTGTTTTTGCTATTGAGTTTAATGATATTTTTAATTGGTTATGTGACATTCTCTTTTAAAGTGACGTTTATTCCTACTGTGCAACCTACACCTCCTCCTACTATTTCTTCTCATTCTTTTCATCCTTTGCCTGAACATGAGGTAGTTAGACGACTGGAATTTGCCAATAATTCCTTTATTCAACTTTTGCACCAACACCAGTTAGTGATGAATACAACAAATTGTTGGATTTGTGGTCTAATGCCCCATACGACCGATAAAGGTCTTCCGTACTTGGTTTTGCCTTTTAGATTAAATGGGTCTATTTGGGCTTACAGAACAATGTTTATTTATGCCCATAGTGTCTATCCCCAACGTTCACCGAAAGACAATCCGAAGAATAGTGCTGTAGCTAGAGGTATAGTCGACATGGTTAAAGGGACTAATGCAGTTGAAACTATTCCGAAAGATGAGAAGCAACCATATAGTGGTTGGGACGTTACTGGATATGGAGTTAGTCTGAGTGTTAACCAGCGAGCGAAAAGTTCTCCACCGATTTGGATAGTGCCCCATCAGGGTCGCTATTGTCTGCAGGGTAATGGCAAGAATCCGAGAGCTCAGCTAGGGAAGAGCGTTTGTACTGACACCTATGTATTTACGTCTCAGTCTTCCCCAGCATTTCTAGCCGCTAAGGGTACTTATTTTGTCTGCTATGACAAAGCATATACATGGTTGCCCCCTGACTTTTCGGGCACATGTTTTGTTTCCTTCCTGTTGCCTCCCACTTTTACAGCTGCGGCAGATTACCATAAGATGAGAGTTGCTAGAGGTGTCTTCAGTCAGGAGTACACTGCAGGGCAATAGTTGGGAGATTTCTTTAAGGGTTTTCTGCCGTTCTGGGGACCGATGGCTAACAGCAGGAATATTCGCCAGTTGACGAGAGTGGTTGAGTCCACCATAGTCGAAACTGCCGGTGCCCTTAGTAACTTGACTGCTGAGCTCCAGTCGGATAGACTTATGACACTTCAGAATAGGGTTGCCCTTGATGTCATACTTGCAGACAGAGGTGGAGTATGTAAACTGATTCAATCGAGCTGCTGCGTTTTCATTCCAGACAATGCTCCGACAGTCTTCCAGGCCATTTCCAAGCTACACAAGATCTCCGATTCTGTCCATTTGGATAAAGGAGATTGGTCATTGATGGGATGGTTTTGGGGATTGATATCCACTTGGGGATGGAAGATTCTGATGGTCATTGTGATGGTCTTAGCTATCCTTTTCCTGTTCTGTCTCTGTGTACAGTGTGCTCCTGCTATTTGTGGCCTTTGTGCTACTTCGTGTGCAAGGAGACCTGTCCGGAGAGAGGTACCAAGTACTAGGATGATGCTACAGCAACATATCGATGATTTGATGAATATAGATCCAGATTCAGACTGACATGAGTTTGGGTTTGTTGCCTATGTAAGGGCAAAAGGAGGGTCTGTAGTTCCGTAGTTTGAGGGTCTGGTTTGGCGGTTCCGAACCCGTTCAATAAAGGTCGTCGGAAATAGACGATTTTGGTATCAGCGGACCGCAAATCACGAGTGCGGTATGTACGAGTGTTTATGCATTAGTCGATCAATGAGAACACTATGTATTCAGGGATTTCGTTTGAACCTTCGTGTTCCATTTTGTGTGCGGCAGCCATTTTGTGAGGTTGCCCTCACATAGGCCGATGACTACGGCCGAGCGAGTCTTTGGGACACGTACACCTTAGCTGACTTCTGAATGACCTGGCCAAACTGACTCCCTTGCCCGAGGCTGACCTCGCTGAGCCAGTTCCTTGTTAAGCAGCTGGTCAGATAAAGATCAAAGAGCAGGACATGCCGGAGTTTACAGCACACTGCACCCACCTTTCTATCTTGCTTCCAAATCTGTTTCTGCTCTTTCCTTTACGACATGATTACTGATTTGGGTTGAGGTTTTATGATGGGTTTGTCCGGCCTGATCGAAAAAGAAATTGGAATGTGCTTGGTCATTTCAAGTGGGCTGGACAACGGAAACGGGTTTGTCGTCATACAATATGTTTGAAATGGTATTCTGTGATTGGCTAATTTGTATGTATCTGATGCGACCTTTGGAATGTGATTTTTTGCATAAAAGACCACGCTCCGCTCATTGAATTTGTGCAGTCTCTAGCGAACCACCCGTGTTGTGCTTCGTAGACCTCTGTTCATGGTTGCAGCCAATAAACTTTGGTCTTTGACGTCATCAAGAAGCGTCCCGTGTCTCTGTTTGACGAGGCAGGGGAACTCGAAGGCATCGGGCGTTTTCCCTGGCGCCGCTAGGTTCTAAAACCTGGTCCTTCAATATAAACACCTTAAAATAACATGTTCACCTTCTATTAACAGGGATTTATAAAATGCCTCCCCGCTAACCTGTGTACAAACGCAGCCTACTTCCCTGGTCTGTGGACTTGGCCACCCCGCCTCCCATTCCAGGCGACTCGTGGCGGTGGCAGACATCCGCCAAGGGTAAGGCGAGGGGGTTATAATCGCTAAACGCACTGTGACTGATGCTAAACCTAGACACACAGTTTCTAAGTGAGATGGAAACAAAAATATAAATGATAAAAGAAGCACACCCGCTGCCTTTAAATGTAGGGTGAACCAATTTATGTTGTTAGACATCGATCATGTCCATCATGTGCGTTAGCGCGTGCATGTTTAAAAAGCTACATAACTCCCTGCCCTCCTTTGTGTGTTCCAAGTGAGGGCCATCCTCAAGCATGCAGGTTGACCAATCACAATAAAATGCTCTTAAATTTGGGCACAGATGACAATTGAAATCACCTTCTAAGACTAAATGAAGCCCCTTCTGTCCTAGCTCCTGCGCCTGTGTTAGTCTAGCGTCCAGCTCATGCATGCTTGCGAGACCCTGACCACGTAACGTTGAGTTGTTTAAAAAATAACCTGTATCCTTTAGTAAGAAAAAAGAGCCCCTGCGCAACCTCAGAGTCCCAGGCCACATCTATCCATCTACCCTGTACTGTAAGATCAACATAAATAACCAACCCTCCCATGGCTCTCCCGGATGTGGCCTTTCGCGCTGGGCAAAAAAAATGTTTTATATCTCTCCAGGTGAAAATTATTATTGACGGGTTCCCATGTTTCTTGCAGGCAAATAATCTGGAAGTCCCATATATAAGACAGCCATTCTGCATTCTTGGATTTGGTAGAGAGGCCTGCTATGTTCCGTTCCATGAGAGGATTTTAATTTCTTCCACATTTGACCTTACTACGCTATCAATTGCCTGGATGCTATTTGACATGGGAACATTCGTATTTGAGCCACAGTCCGCATGGGCGTTTGCAGCCTGTAGGCCAAAAATAATGATGCCTTCCTCTGTCCCTGCAGTAGTCACTTCCCCCTCCTACCTAGATCTGGGTTCATTACGGGAGTGCCAGCGATTCTATCACCTTCCCTCAGTGGACCTAGTCAATTAATATCATTTAGGTCATTAAGGTCTCTAAGTGGTGCAAAAACATTATTTAGCAACGGTGCATTGTCCCACTCAAATGCACCCTCTTGTCGGCAAGCCTCTCTGTGATGTAGATTCGTGAGGGGCAAGGGTAAATAGAAAAAGCCCAATGGGTGCAGCTTCACGCATGAATCCAACTCAGCTCGATTAGACCTGGTACTCTGAAAAAGGGTCTTGCGCCGAGATCAGGATGCCTATGTGTCACTATCACACAGTCCCCTGGGAAGGGTTTCCTGGATCTAGCGATCCAGGACACCCTCCTTGCCATCAAGATATGTCTATAATCTCTAATATTGAACCCCGCATACCTACACAACCAATGCGCCACTTTATTAATCAGTTGTGTCGTAGGTTCCTCATTATGGCTTATGTCTGCTGGGACACCAGTTAAAACAATTGTATATGGGCAAGATTCTGGTGGTAGGTCTAGAACTGGAAGGCCTGGTGTGCTCTGTACACTTAAAGAGGACATCTCTATAGGTAGTGTCTCCCCTTACCCCCCTAACTTGCCTTGCATTATCTATTAGACCTGATGAGTGGTTATCTATGTACTCCTTCATCGGTTCACTCATATCAATAGTGGTAGCATTAGGTCTCATTTCTTCCACCTGTTCCTGTGGGACCCTAGTGCACATGACAATTCTACTGTTAGCCTGCTCATTATCCCCAATATTCCTCCCTTCATTCATAATCACGGGTGGTGGGGCTAGTACCACAGGTTCCCCCCGAACAACACATGCGCACCTGCATACTCCTTGATTTGATGCAGTACTCCCTAGATTCACCAATGAAAGCAGTTTGTCTTCAATTGAGCTGAGTCTGCATACAATAGGCCCCAAAAGAGCAGTTATCAGAGTCTCCAATTGCTCCCATTGATCGGGGTCCTCCCCAAACTCCTCACCCGTTTGATTATCCTTATCATTATCACCACGGTTATTAGTCTAATTCGTGGCCAAACCCTTATTCAGTTCTGGAGCGGATTTCTCAGGGGTCCTGGCTACTTGAGGTTTTAATCTGGGTTTGTATTTTTGCTTTTGTGTAGCTCCTCCCCTTGGGCGTTTCGCAGGCGGCTCTCGATTAGCAACAGTTAAAGACTTTGACACATTTATTGATTTTTCCCTGGCGACCCTTTTAGATCGAGTGATGACCTCCCCACAGCACACGCCAGATGAAATTGCGTTGTGTCCCGTAATACGAGACAGTGAATCTACGACTAAAATTTGTGACAGGTTGGGCACACTGCCCCCTGCACTGTCTACTGCAGCAACAATGGGACCGTCCTGCACGAGTATGGTCATCTCTGATGCTACAAGTGGGGAGTCAGGGGGGTCGATTAAATCCCCATTTTTACTTGGGCCTGGGCTGGTGTGATGTACATGATCTGCAGGATACAGTGGGGACTTAGCCAAGACTATACCTCCCATTGAAGACCGTTTCTGGGCCGCAAAAGCATCCATTGAGTCTTTTTTCAGTGAGCTGAATCTCATGAGTCAAGACTGATTCGGCTCTTGTTAAAAAAGCATCCAAGGTCCCCACAACCCCCCCCCCCCCCCCCCCCCCCCACCAATAGGCCTGTTGCCTTACGTTTATTCATGCTTGTCACCTAACTATTGCACCAACTTGTGGGCCCGCAAACGGCACCAACACTCATAAATACCTTGTTTGATAGCAAATGTCCACCTTGTTGGTCGCGTTAGTTGACAAATCACAGGCGGATGGTCCTGCCCCGCATCTTCCTGTCTCTGAAGTGCTCAGATGGGCTCAGAGGAGCCCGCCCCTGGCCCGGGCTTTACCTGGGCACGGCCCGGGCACGCCCGCGCGCGTCCTGCACTGCGGGAGCCCTGACCGCGATTTAAGCACTTCCGGGTGCTAGCGGTGAAGTGGCAGCTCACATTGTGGCGTGGGGGCTGTAGTCCTCTCTCCCCCGCTGGCAGGAAGATGAAGGTGCGGCAGGTCTGGCACTTAGCAAAATGTTTGATTTGGGCTTTAGATTAATGAGGGTCAGTTCTCGGGAAATGGAAAATTCTGGGCTAAAATAATCAACCCATTTTCATTCCTGGAAAATATGCACAATTAGGCTTCTAAGTTGATATAATTATTCATTTGTCAAATTAATCATTACAGAAAGTTAAATGTTAGTTAGAATCAGAAGCTAAATTCATTAACAAATGGAATAATGTAATATGACTTAAAAAAATTAAGTAGCCACACCACATTAGAAAATATTCAAATTAATAATAACCGGCCTTAATACAAAAGGACCAAACATCATCTGGCCCTCTGTGGTATAACAGCAGAATGACCTGATCTAACTCCTCCCCAAGTGCCACATTTGTACAATATTACAGACAGAGACAGCAAACAATTTCATGGTATATTTTCATGCAGGAAGGCAACACTAAAATATTTCTTGCACATTTAGCCAATCAGACTATTAATTTTCAAAACATTGACTAGAAAACAATTTTCATTGGACATTAACATAGTGTGGAGAGAAAAATAAATAAGAAAGGAAACCTTACACAATTAACTTATTTCAGCACTTTCATTACACAACATAACAATGGAAATCTCAGCACATAACTTTGTAAAGTACATCGCTTCAGCCGAGGAATCTAACAGAAATGTTACTTACTGTACATAGACAAGTAATCTCACCAATTTTCTGTTGCCTATTTGCATGTATCCTTCTGCCTCTACTGCAATGCATGAAGGACTATTTTACATCTAAAGTCAGTTGGTGATCAGCCTAGTAACACTGGGAGTGAGCAGTGACAAAAACATCTGAACAAACAAAGGCAATGCCAAGATGTCTGGCTTATGAATTAAAGTGCCTTTTGTGTCATAGATGGGTTTATTAACTCAATAAGTGAATATACGTGCACTCTGTGACTTATCTTTGCACTCATGCATCCCTTCTGCCATCCATTGATTCATTCTTGCTTTCACCCTCTGACACAACCCCAGTGCACACAGAAACTCAACAACATATACAAGATAAATTAAAAGAAGAAAAAATTAATAAATAAAAATGCTGCTGCTTAAACATGGTGGGCATATGCTTGCAATAACAAAACTAAACATAGCAGCGGGTGTCAGCCTTGCAGTGGTGTTGTGCATAGTCGATCATGGTTTTAAAGTTCTAGTATGGCCGCCACGTTTACAACTCAGCTGTTGGCCATCTTGTAATGATAAAACAATCATTAGACAATGAGCAACAGCAGTCCATAATGGTCACCTGGTTTAGTGGAAGTGGCCATGCAGGAAGCAGAATGCTGTAGATGAAATGAATGGCAAGCAAGCGACCTGTTAGGAGTGCAAGGGGAGCCTTATATTCTCTTAAGGTAAATTAAAATAAAAACAAGAGAAGCCAAGAAATGAAAGGGGAACAATAAAAGGATAAAATGCAAAGTTAAAGAACAGGCTCACCAGCCCCGACACTGAAACACAGTAATGTTCAGATAAATGTGCACATGTAATACATCCCCACCCCCTCACAAGGAATCTGGCTTTCTTATTAACACCCGATCGCTGGTTAAGAACAACATCACCTTCAGCGACTTTATCTCGGAAATGTGGCCCTCATGGGTTTTTATTACTGAGACCTGGGCCACTGATTCCTCAGGGCCTGAACTAGTAAATGCCGTTCCAGAGGGCTACGCCCTCGTGAGAATGGATACAGAAAGGCGGTAGGGGGTGGGATTGCCATCCTACATAAATCCTCCATAAACTGCCGGATTGAGCCCCTCTCCTCCCCGCTGGACTCTTTTCAAGCTCTACATTTCATGCTTAAATTCACCCCTACGGCCTCCTTTGCGGGCATTCTACTCTATAGACTGCCCGGTCCTAGAGCTGCCTTTACTCCTGCCCTATTGGACTTAATGGAGCCCTATATCGATAAAGCTAACCTTACCATTCTAGGTGATTTTAATTTTCACCTGGAAAATCCCAATTCGGCTGACTCCACTCTTTTGCTTGACTCCCTTGCATCCTATGGTTTCTAGCAAGAAGTTAAAGGTTCCACCCACTCCGCAGGGCATACCCTGGATGGAGTTTTTACTAACAACCCCAGGCTCTATACTGGCTCTCCCCTCCCCCTTTCCTGGATGGACCACATGGCAGTCCCCCTCGAGCTCACCTTCTGCCCCTCGGCCTTTCCCCATGAGTCCACCAGTCACCAGGTTTCAAAAAGAACTATAAGGGCCTGAATAACGAAGCCCTGAGCCCTTTCATCGCTAATATGAATCTTTCATCTATGTCAGATATAGATATGGCTTCCTTTGAGCTTTCTAACTCTATTTCAAAGGCCATTAATACTCTGGCTCCGGCTAGATTCCATTACTCAGAAAACGCCCCTCGGCCCCCTGGTTCACCGACTCCCTCAGACTGCTTAGACAGGACTGTAGGAGGCAAGAAAGGCTCTGGATGTCCCATCTCGACCCAAACGAAAGAACTAAACATAAGGATATGCTCAAAAGATATAAGGCTGCAGTTCTAGCAGAAAAAATGTCATACTTCACTAACCTTACGGCTACCCTCAGATCACCTAGAGAGCTATTTAAAATCGTGGATAACCTATCCATGACTCTCCTCCCCGACTCTATTGTCCCATCCCAAGAGTTGTGCAACCAGATCTCCACTTTTTTCCACACCAAAATCAGGGATATATACACAGCTCTAGAAGATTGCAACCGTAAATCTAATGATACCTATCTTCCGGCAATTCCCTCGCCTCAGGAGTTGACGTCCCTGCCTCGCGGGCAGTCTGACAAATTTTCCCCCTTTGACTTTGGAGCTCCTCTATCAACTTCTTGACAAACTTAAATCTGGTTCCCCCTTGACCCCTGTCCTTTAAAAACCCTGAAGGAGTTTAAAGAGGTTCTGCTGACCCCTTTTCTTGGCATCATGAATCAAGCAATCTCCAAGGGCGCTTTCCCAGCATCTTGGAAAATGGCCACAGTTAAGTCACTCTTGAAAAAACCCTCCTTAGACCCTACCATCTTAAAAAACCTCCGTCCGATATCCCTGCTTCCAGCTCCTGCCAAGCTGCTCGAGGCCCACCTAAACTCCCATCTCAGCGCCTTCCTGGATAAGTTCTGCCTCCTAGACCCTTCTCAGCATGGCTTCCGGAAGGCGCATAGCACGGAGTCAGCTCTCACAGTGGTGGTTAACAACATCCGCGCTAAGGTCGACAGTGGTCAGACTACTCTTCTGATCCTGCTCGACCTTACAGCCGCATTCGACACCCTGTCCCCCTCTATCCTGATTGCTCGCCTTAGTGAGATGGGAGTGGAGGGGCCTGCCCTGAGCCTCCTGGCCTCGTTCCTTAGCCATCGCATGCAGATGGTCAAACTGGGCGACTTCCTCTATCCTGCCAAGCCTGTGCAATGTGGGGACCCGCAGGGCTAATCTTTGAGCCCCACCCTCTTTAACATTTATGTGGCCCCACTTGCCAAGCTTGTAGGATCTTATGGACTGGAAGTATTATCGTATGCCGATGACACCCAGATCATGGTCTCCCTCAATTAACCTGTGGAGACCGTGGCATCCAACTTCAGGAACTGCATGGAAGCTGTAGCAGGATGGATGACCAAAAATGACCTCAAATTAAATGGGGAAAAGACGGAGGTTCTCATCTTCGGAGGGAAGCATGAGATCTGGTCGGCTGACTGGTGGCCATCTGGCCTTGGTGTGTGCCCTACGCCCTCCCTTGCAGCTCGCAATCTAGGAGTTATACTTGACACCTCACTTTCCCTCGATAAACAAGTAAGCAGAACCGTTTCCTCCTGCTGCGGGGTCCTAAGGATCCTACGTAAGCTGTCAAACTATCTTTCCCTGGACTCTAGAAAACAACTTGCGGTGGCCCTTATCTCTTCACGCTTAGATTATTGCAACGCACTTTATCTAGGCATAAACAAGAGATTGGTTCAATGCCTGCAAGTTGTGCAGAACGCTGCAGCCAGGTTCGTCGTCAACGCTCCTAGAAGGTCTTCTGGCTCCGCCATAAGAAAACATCTCCACTGGCTCCCGTTGTTGTCCAGGATAGACTTTAAGGTTCTCTGTCTTACCCATTCTGCCCTTCATGAATCCGGTGCAGAGGACATCAGGTCTCTTGTATCTTTTTATACCCCTGGCAGAGCCCTGTGCTCTGCCAACAAGAACCTTCTGTCCACTCCCCAGACGAAGAAGGCTAGATGGGGAGGGAAGGCCTTCTTTGCTCTTGCCCCAAAGCTCTGGAACCCCCTCCCTGACAAGCTCAAGGGCCTTGCGTCTCCTGATAAATTCCGCAAAGCCTTAAAGATCTGGCTCTTCACCAAAGCATACCTCTAGTTTCCTCCCTGGTCTTTGCTCTGCTTTCAGCCGTTCCATCTGATGCGCCTTGATGCCTTTGGGCAAAGTTGCGCAATACAAAACTGTTTTCATTCGATCATTCATAATCAGAAAATCCCTTAAATCACAGGGAACAAGAAGCAATGACTGATGTGGATTGAGGCATTAATTACCCCATGCAGTATGCGTCATGAATGGAAGCAGAGAGTAAATGACACCCAGCCAGACCAATGACAGAAGGGGCTGGCCTAAAGTTCCTCTATGTATCTATATGTATATTTCCACATAAATGTATATAAGTATTAGTTCATTGTTAAAAAGATCCTGGAAGACAGCTAAGCCTGCCAGGCCTTCCAACAAAAGTCTAGCAATAATTATTACAGTGTAAATATTCTACTGCTAGGATTTGTCAAAGGGGGTAACCAACAACAAAATCCATCCTTGCAAAGGTAATCTGAGGTTTCATGTAACAAATACCTCACTAAACCTTAACGAGGTGAAAAAACAGTCCACCCTTAAAGGCCTATTGGTTTTAATATATGCGTTACGTAACAAATACATCAAACCTATTGCCTATGTTGTAACTTTTCATAATTAACAGATAAGACCTATGGCATCTGAAATATATTTTTGAATGAACAAATCCAGCCTACAGCTGTTGTTAGTGGCTTGTCACCATAATCAACTCAGGCCTATTTTGATGAGTTTAATCTTTCCCATAAGGCATTTATCAGGCATACAGACATATAATTGATATCCACAATTACAGTTGGCAAAACAAAATACTATCTGTTGTAAGAGGGACTAACAAGTATTCTCATAGTGCAAATCTTGTTTACCCATAGTTTATCAGAGGGGTAACCAAAACCAGTACCCTTGCCTGCTTCAATAATCTGTGAGAGTGCGTGTAACAAGATACCTGCCTGTTAGCTTTAATCCAGAACAGGCATATTGTCTTTATTGTAACTTTTCATAACACACAATAGGGCCTGTAACCTTTATCATTGGCTTATCACCATAACCAACACAGACCTACTGTGTTGAGCATAGGCTTTGCAACAAGGCAACCATCAGGTATACCGTAGTAAAATTATACAGATATACAACATTACAGTTGTCAAAATAATAGAAAATCCCTCCTAAGAAAAACTGATAAGGATTATTTTAGTGTGTCTGCATGAGTCACCAACAACAAAACACTTTCCAACTATGGTAATCTGTGAGATTCCACGTAACAAAATACTCACCTACAGGCTTTGGCACAGTGTAATAGTGGCTCTACCTTAAAAGACTATTGCCTTTAACACATGCTTTTCACAATACATAAATCAGGCCCGTTGGCTTATTCATAACATTTCATAATAAACAGCTCAAACAAATGTAATCTGGGTACATTTCCCCAGAGAAACGAAGAGGCATATCGCCTTTACCATTTTCTTGACACGATAACCAACACAAACGTATTCAAGGGCACATAAACGGGCAACTATCGTGCACACAGATATAAAATTACAACTATGTTAAAAAAATAGTTGGCAAAACAATAAACACCCACTCTCAAAAGGACCTAACAACAATCATCACCAAGAAAACCCTCAGGGTTCGTCAATGTGGATGGCCAACACTAAAAACCTTACCTACTATTGGCATCTGTGAGATTGCATGAAAAAAAGTACTGTTTATAGCCTTTAACACATTGTGATAACAATTCACTGTTAAAGGCCTCCTGGCTTTACCAATACTAAATAAGCTAGGTCTACTACCTTTGTCATAAGTATTCATAATCAAGAGATCAGATCTATAGCATCAGATGTAACCAGGCCTATAGATTGTCACCATAACCAACTCAGTCCTACTGCTTTGAGCGCAAGCTTTTCCACAAATTAACCATCATGCACACAGTAATACAATGACCAAGGAATACAAATTCGCAGTTGGCTAAGCAAAATACTACCTTTCCTAAAATGGCCTAATAAGGTTTCTCGCAGACTGCATTTTGTATCCCCACAGTTAGCCACAGGGGGTAACATCCACTATAGCCCATGCCTACTACTATAATCTGTGAAATTTCTTCACTATCAAAACATTGATCAAAGCCCTGTGACGACTATTTTGATAGCCACATGCTCATTGCGGGCCTGACAGTAAACTGATACAGTGAAACTGCACTTGGAATTGTCGATACCTCAGGGTTCGGTTTTTACTGTTGCACTAAGCAGCCAGCCAAGTTGCACACCTTGAAATCAGTAATGTCCCCCTCAGCGACTGTCCCTCTGCTGAAGAGAATTTGATATCTTGGCTCCAATGTGACTCTACCACATAATATGAGTGAAATACAGATGCACGGCAGCAGGCTGTAGGTCACCTGATCATTGGCTCTTGGCTTGCTGGGCATCGGTTTGTCTGTCTGTTATGCTAGTGACGCCCCCCTACTGTTCTTGATCCCTTGGCTGAGGTGTGGAGCTTTAGTAAACACTTTGTCTCATTGGTTTATATCCCTTTGTAGCACACGTCACTTCTTTATTCATTAATGGAGATTCAGAGGTAGGTTTCCACTCTGTTCAATAGAAGGCCTCAGTCTGGTGCACTGTGTCGGTGCATTTTGCCCGAGCAACCTGGGCAGGTGTGTCAGAACATGCAGTTGTCCAAATTCGGTTTGCTGGGGTTCATTTCTGCATCAGGAGCATGGAATATGATAGGTTACTTACCTTTTTCTGTATTTCACTGCTTACCATGGTGGTCATTGTCAATTTAAGATTTTCCAAGTAAATACACCTTCTTCCCAGAAGATAATTTAGCCTTAATTCTAATTTTCTGGGAAGATTTTATATCGTATCGAAGGGATTGCTAAAACAATTACTTCAAACAGTCAAAATAGTCTAAATTAAATTACAAAGAATTATTTTGACTCTAATTAAAATTAGAGATATCACACCCACGGCGAAGTACAACGAGAAAACAAATGCAAAGCACGTCAGTCGTGTATAGGTCGACACATAATCTTCAGTGACGGCCGGAGCCTTTCATCTGTGAAACGGAAAAGCACAAGACACGACAGCACGCGCCGGCCTTTCACGCGCCGGAGCCTCTTTCACACGGTACGCATTAGGGCACCGCACACCTGCTGGAGTGTTACTATGACAATTGTGCCCTCGACAACACGACTAGGCTCATTCCTGGCCTGCTCAGTACAGAAGATATATTGAGCAGATTGGGAAGGGACGGCTCAAGGCAACAAAAGCGATTCGTGGCTCGGCTGGTAAAAGTTATGAGGAGAGATTAGCTTCCCAGAACATGTTCAGCCTGAAGGTACAAAAGAGATGAATGGCTGCTCGTATAACAAGGTTTAGTACCCTTACAGGGATTGGTGGAGTGGATCACACAGATTTATTGGATTTGGTGAAGTACTGTAGAATTGGAACTCATGCTCCAAAGCTGAATGATGCCTTCCTTGGAAGAAACGCTAGGATTTTGTTCTCCATTCAGACTCGTGAGTCTGCTGATGGTCTTACAACCAATGTGAGTAAATGTGTAAGTGAGAGCAAGTAGGAATATCTTTATATTATATCACCATAATGTTTGCAGCTTTGTTCAACGCACCTACACCTGGCAAAAATAAATCAGTGAACTGATGAGAAGTTTGCAACGATTCAAAAGACATGAGTTAACTATTTTAATGTATTAGTTCCGTGTGGACGCAGATTATGTCTGTCTAATTACATGCATGCATCATGGGCAAAGTAAACATGTTGCAAAGCACACACATATAGAATTGGATGCAATGGATACATGAACATTTTCCTTGCCCTAACTGTGTAATGAACTCAATGTAATCACTACCAACATGTAGATTTAAGAAAAGGGCGGAATTTATGTTTTTATTACCTATGTTTTACCTAGGTCTTGGGTGGATTCCACCTGAGACAGAGTTATTTTAACCAGATTTAGACTGGGTATCATAAAGTGGCATCTTAGGTTTCCTTTGGGCCAGTTTGACCTCAAGAAGGTGTTAATCTGCCCCTGTGATGCGTCTTCATCCTGACATCTGCTCCATTTTGTTTTCTTTTGTAAATAATTTTTGATACCCTCCAATAGACTTTTAATGCCCTGTAGGAAAGTTAGATCTGCTTCTAACGGTTACCCCCACTTTTTGCTTGTTATTACACTGTTTTTGACTCTTCTGACTGGGATCCTGCTAATCAGGAGTCAAGCAGGCCTTGACAATCCTGAAGGCAGGGTGCTGGGTTTCACATGAAAAGATGCCCCTGCATGAGCAGAAGCCCTCTGCAGACTTTGGAGACCATTCTCCCGTGTTGTCGGTGAGGCAGCAAGACATATATGTAGAGGTGCATTATATGCTCGCGTAAAATGCTATCTTGAAAACGGCTGTAACGAAACATGTTGTGTTTGGTATCAAACACCTTGGAATCATACCTCCACACTGGTAACCGGTGTGGGAAGTATGATTCCACCCTTCTGAAGCAAGCTTTGTGGGGTCACCTTTTCTTTCCAGTACCAGCCTTCTAGACTCGGGCAGCACAAAATGGTTGCTGCCAACCAGAGACACATTTCTGCGCTCCTGCTGCTGAGCCAGGCTCGACCAGGGAAAGGCAGGACAATAGGCATCCTGTCACAGGGAGGTGTGACCACCTCCCAGACAGGATTTAGTGTATTGGGGCTAGGTGGGTGCACTTCCAAAGTGCCTGAAAGTCTGCATCTGGGGCACACTTGGTGTCCCTGTGCATAGTCCAGTTCAAACCAGTCCTGGGAAGCCATTGGCTCCTGCTCTGGTGCAAAACTGAACAAAGGACATGGGAGTATCCTCCCCACTGTCCTGACCAGCCCCTGGAAGGGTCCCCTGAATCTGTCCAACTCTCTCGAGTGGGTATAAAAGGGATTACCTGGCTGTAGAACCCTAGATTTGACGTGGACAAGATTCGGATCAAGAAACCACTGAACTTCGACCGTGTGGACACTCTGGACTTTGCTGGACTTTGACTGGGCCCGACTTCATCTCCCTCTCTGTTCAAAGCATTGCCTGTGCCCATGCACCATACAGGCTCCGTGTAGAACCTGTGGAGCATCAAGGACATCTGAACTATCTCCCTTTGGGTGAAGGAGTCACTCCCCTGCGTTCGCAGGCACTACAGCACTACTGACAGGCCTGCTGATCCTGAGCTCCTGCAGAATCCAAAGACTCCAGCAACACAGGAGGTGGGTTCCTATGTTTTGTGAGGTTGCGCTGCCCTCTCACTGAGTTTAAGGCCAGTATCCTTTGTGGGGACTGCATAACTTGAACCCCTGTGCACTGTGTACGTTTGCAATTGCATATGCTTTTTGGCATTTCCCAAATAAGTGCAGTAGGCTATTAATAGCCCCAATCTCTGCGCACATTTTTTATAAATGACTTTGGCCTCCTTGTACTCTGTGACCTGCAAGCTGGGACTTTGTGAAAATGCTAGCGGTCCCCTCGCGACTCCTGTGCCTTTGGCCTGTGGGTCCATTTAAGGGACAACCCTGATTTTCTTGAACTCCCCTGGTTGCTCCAGACCTGCCCTGACTTCCCTTGCTGTGGTGAGTCTCCTGGTCCTTGCTGGGCCAGACCTTGATCTTCCTTGACTTTTCTCATGGGTTGCCGCTGCCAAGGCTTGTTGGTGCTCCCGCCTGACACTAACCCCTCAGCACTTGACATACTTCGTGGGACAGCTTGTATATGTCTCCTGGTTGTCCTCAATGTCTCCTGGTCTCCGTGGCTGCTGAGTCAAGGTCTACTTCTTCACACCTGAAGCACCCGACATCGGTCGTCATTCGTCCACCGAGCCCCTGGACACTCCTGAGTGACTCAAACTCTCTCCCCTCTGCTTTTAGGTTCCTTCCTTCAAGAATCCACCTGTGGCTTCCACCTAACACTTTTCTTCTTTCCAGCAGTGCCATTTCTTTGACGACTCCCATTGAGAACGACAGCGGTTTCTGACGCCAATTCGACCCTATGCATCCAGCTTTCCTGGGATAGGTAACTCTGGTACTTTAATATCCACAGGTGGGGTGGCTCTCCATTCTTCTATGTTCTAAAGGGTTTCTTCGTAATCCACTGGGAAAGGTCCTAAAACACTAAAACTGCAACTGCGACTCTCCCATCGAATTGTATGTAGCACACAGTCGTATTCTCACACTACACCTGTCCTCCTTACTCACCTTGTGTGGTTCTTTGGGGTCCCAGAAATTCTACAACCTCTAGATACTGTCTTGACTCGAGTCGTGGTTCTTATAACACTATTTTCGTATATGGTTTGGTCTCCCCCTGGTGTCCACTGTGTATTAGTACTACTTACGTTTGTTTCTGTGCTACAATATTGTATGCTTGGTGTTTATCAGCGTGTAGCAGATACTGTGAGGTATTTAAGGTGTGTTATAATATTAACTACATATTTTTATAACAACTTTGTGGTTCCCCTTTCATTTAACCATTACATTACGGTTGCATTCTGGAAAAAGCTGCTTAACATTCCTCCAAAACTACGCCTGAAGGCTGCTCTCCACAGCTACCACTTGAGTAGCTTTCTAAGGCTATCTTTGACTACTTAATTCACCATAACGGTTGTTTGCACTGGTGCAAGGTGCACACTTTAATTAGTGGACATCATATACTAGGCCAACTTATCACATGCCCATATTCAGAGCCTGTGGTATTAGAAGATGTGTAAAGGCCTTGTTTTATCTGCAAGGGCTATATTCCCCTACACTGTCTGCCCCTATTTGCTCCTTTCTAAAAGGTGCTATCACTAGGAGAAAACAGATGTTTGATTCTGCTAGCCTAATTTGTTTATTTGATGACAGTGGGGCACAGTGCCTGATAGCAGGTTTTCCTTTTAACCTGTTTTCAGGAGGGGGAAAGGGTGGCAGGTCTTGATTGTGCTTTTATTGATAATATATTTTTTAACTGTTATTATAAGATTTGTTTTATTAAGGTGATTATGTCATGTGCTTTTTAATCAAAATGTGTTTTATCTCTGTATTGTACTTTTATGGCTGAATTTCACTGCCGAAATAAAGTTTATCTAAGTCTGAGTACATGTGTTATCTTTTGCTGTAAAAGATACATTCTTACATACATAACAAGGGTTGCAACATATAGCTCCTCTAAACAGGGCAGCATGTCATAGTTTATTCCTGCTTTTCACACTACTTTTGCCAGACCAGTTTGGTATAATGTATGTACTAGGCAGGTGTGAGAAGTAAAAGCCTGTTTATGAATGTTCAAAAATGAATGGCTCTTTTAGAAGAGGCCACATTTACATGGCATGCCCACGGTTTGCTCACAACTCAGAATTGTTATGTACATGATACCTTGCGTATTTCTCTCAGACCGGTCACGCTTACACATGCTTTACTTGTTTATACACTACCTGGATCCTCAATAATGAGCACATAGGCACAAAACAACTTTTTGAGGGAGTGTTTATACACTTAAGTTTGTAGATCGTTCGCCTTTCTGTATATAGCATCCACCCTATGCATTCTTATTTGGAATCTGGATGAGAAAAATATAACTTCAGTTAAATATATTTTAGTTCTCAGTCCGAGTATTCTCAGTTTAGCTGGTAAACTGGCCTAATTTGGAATAACAAGAGATGTGGCCATGGTGCACCCACGGTGTTTCCCACCCAGACATTTCACTAGCTTAAAACTACTGAGATGTCCAGAAGAATAGGGCCGAAAATGGGGAACTACGATAGGAATTGCATATGTTAATTCCAAATCTCACTGTATTTTTGCACTTCTCTGGGTTCATTCCTGGTCCTACTTGGATTACTAAACTACTCCTGCATCCTGGAATTGCTACAATGCGGCCACATTTACATAACAGGGGTTGTCTATCACATAGTGAAATGAAAGGGTTCCACTGTTGGCACAGCACTGACCCTGGAAAGAAGGAGTAGTACGCAGCATTGGCATCTTCTCCCAACAGTGATCCAAACTTCAGCTCTACACGAGCTTTTTTGCTTGGGGTGGCTCATTCAAACGATATCTTCTCCCGTCTTCCATCAGAAGAGTAATCCTTTGCAAATGTACTGATCCTATGGAGATAGCACAGAAACTGCACAAGGTATGTTATGCTAAAGGAATTTATAGAGCGTTTGTATGCCCTGAGGTGTCTTGGCACCAACTAATCTAGAGCACGATTGACAGGGACTTAATTCTTATACAGCCATGTCTTGAGTTCCTCTCTAAAAGATATCAGGGTGGGCAGGGCCCTGATATGGGGGAGATTAATGCTGTTCCAGAGCTTGGTTGTTTGCGTATTAAAGCTTCTTTCTCCCTATTTAATCTTTCCGTATCTAGGGACCATCAGTTTTCTGGCTCAGAGGGAGCGTAGAAGTCTGCTGGTATGACCAGTATTTAACCCAACATGTGGTAGGTGGTTTCTGTGGGAGGCATCAGGGGTCATCATGAGGCCTGACCGGGTGTGACGGCGGTCTGGATGACAACACTAACCCCATATGTTGGAGGCACCATACTTACTGTGACCCCCTCACTCCAGTCCATTGTGTACTCTGTCTCCAGTCCTGAACTTTCCACTGACAACTCGTTGATTTCAGATGGGTTAGTTAAGATCAGTAGAAGCAAAACCAGACTACAACAACAAGAATGCATTAGGCCATCACAAAAAGTCCGGGGCTGGAAACAGTATCATTAATGACCTGAAGGGAGGTGGTCACCCTAGCCATATTGCCTGTTTTAAGCTTCTAGAGTGCCACACTCCTTCCAGTAAGTCTCAGAGGCCCCCTAAGATTTACTCTGCTGGATGTGCAAGGATGCAGGATAACTAAAATCTTTGGCAAACATTACTGGAAACTTTGCAAACTTCACAAAGTTGCAAATCGGGACATATGTGAGGACAATATGTCTTTTGTAGGCTAAATAGATATAGCAGAACGTACATTGCAGAACGTCAGGGCTTTCATTTTCCTGAAATAGTGTTTCCATTGATTTTCACTAAAAGCATAAATGAAATGGCAGAGGCTGCTTTGTATACTTATCCATATTTCTGAAAATATAATTTTGCAGAGGATAAAATCTGCAAAGTTTCTGTCAGCTGGCATTTCCAATGCACGCATAGTACAGGCAAGTGTTAGCTGATGGTTGTACATCAGAACAATGAGGTCAAAGCTTGCAACCTAGAATAATAACTAACTCTACATCCTCAAAGTGAGTAACAATAGGTAATTGTAGATTAACTAATCTTAGTTTCACAGCTACGTACTTGGACGATTTAAATATTGTTTCGTTAAGTAGAGCTAGAGTTAGGAATAGTAAATCTATTACCATATGGTGACCACGACTTCTATGCAATGTATCTATTGTACGAGAGGAGAGTGAGACAGTTTTCTATGATAACCATTGGCTTATCCAGTGCTTGTTCAGGATCACAATACCTGGGCAATTACAACTACACATTTAAACAACAAGACAATCATTCACAAAGCAATACTTTCGGCTTTTGTATAGTGAATGTATGTGCTGTGAGTGGCACAGAGGAAGCAGCTAGTTGCATCTTGCAAGGTACACATGCTCTGTGGTAAGGGCTAGTAAGGTGCAAACAGCCTGGGGCTGTAAAGTGTGTGGGGAGTTGGGGAGATGAAGCAGTGGGTGACCCCCTGAAGGAACATGTGCTCTGTGGAAAAAGAGTGGGCTTGGAGGAACGTGTGACAGGTGGGAAGAGAGTGAATTTAGAGGAACCTTTTCTTTGGAGGGAAGGTATATGGGACTGGGGGGCTGAAAAAGATTTACCAGACCCAGCCTCAGGCAGCAGCAGCACCCTGAATGTACACATAGGGTCACCCATAAGAAATGTGGGTGTACAAGCCAAAACCTGTAACTAGCGCTTTGTCTACGATGCACTGAGGGATGCACATATCATTGAGGGCTTAGATATCAATAACATGAGTACCCTGGAGGCTACTCATTGTCAATTAGGTACTGTTGAAAGACTTATGCCACCGCCACCCATTTAAGCGCCAACGATGGGGACAAGGGAGGGGGATTAGTGGTGGGGTGGAATAACCTGAGACATCTGCTAGTGATGGATGATGTCAAGATATTACTTACTTACTGTCTATTATGCCCATGTCAAGGTTGGATGGAATATTCTTGTAAATTTACCCTGACACCACTAAGTGGTGTGTATAATTGCCAAAAAGCTTGTCTAAGAAATTTGTGTTAGCTATGGGGATGCTGTTAATACCTTGAAGGAGGTGCTTTTGCGCAACTACTAGAAGAAATACAAAAAGAACAACACATCACAAATTCATTTATAACGATGAACATTTTCTTTTTTTATAAATCTTGTGTATGAATTGCTTTAGATGGAACATTTTGGTGTGCAGTTATTATCACCGAGTCTAACCTGTAGCTAGGAGTTAATGCCTAATCCAATAAATTCTACTAAATGTAAGGTTCAAATGCAAGATTTAAATAACTATTTAACATGACAAAAATTAATAAACATATTCTTAATAATGGGATATAGGCACATACTCCGTAGGTGAATACACCCTTTAAAGTAAAGGGCATATGATGATTGTGATATACTACCAAAATGTCAAGATTTTCACATTTACCAACAAAAATATCAACTACCACTAAACCATTAAGGTAAGTATGTGTAAGTAAATGTAGGTTTACTATTCTTAACTGCACACCTACCTACCTTGAAGATATGCTTATGATGTAGTGGTCGTTGACTTTCTGCAGTCGATATTTTGTATCTTTATTTTTTGACCAAAATATATGGCAGTATTATGTTATGTCATGTTAACAGGTATTTATAGAGCAAACGGCTACTCCAAGGAGTGTCCCGGCGCTATGAAAAAACCTGGCAACACAGAACAAAGTACACCAACATGGGGGCTATTGTTTAAAAAGCCAGGTTTTTAATTGTCTCCTGAAAGTAAAGAGATCCTGGACCTGTCTAAGAAAGAGGGGCAGTCTATTCCAAAGGCATGAAGCCACCACTTGAAAAAATATGCCCCCTATCCAGGACAGCTGTATCCTAGGGGTAATGGTCAGAAACTGGGCAGAAGACCTCAGGGTTCGGCGTGGAGTATAGTGGTGAATTCTTTCCCCAAGATATGAGGCACCTATTTTATGGAAGGCTTTAAAAACCAGCACTAACGCTTTAAAATGAATCCTCTTCCGCACCGGATGCCAGTGTAAGGAAGACAGAAGAGGGGTCGTACGTGTTCTCGGCCCAGCAAAAAGAATGGCTCTGGCCGCCACATTCTGGATCAACTGTAGGCAGCCAAGTAAATAATCAGGGAGACCTAAGTACAAGGCGTTTACGTAGTTCAGTCTCGATACGACCAAGGCCTGGACTTCTGTCTTCCTGTGAGAGACCGGAAGCAGGGGGAGAAAGTTCCTTAGCATTTGCAGTAATCCGAAGCCGGTCCCAGCCAATGATATAATCTGCGCCTTCACTGAAAGAGAGTCGTCAAATTTGACCCCAAGATTTTTCACGATGTTGACAGACGTGTCACTTCCAGTATTGTCTGTGGCATTCTTACACATCGCTGTGCGTAATTAGACTCACCTATACATTTTAGAGCTTGTCCCCTGTAAGTACTAAATACATATGACATGTTATAGATGCCATATCATTATTACAGGATAGGGCAGCGAGCAATACCATAGCTACAGGGGCAGGTAACGTCACTAGATGAGACAAGTAGCGTTGTTATTACTGGTTTACTGTGTGGGTTAAATGAACACATGGCTTGTATGTTGTAGCACGGTCATGTGTTGCTCCTGGTTAATTCCATACACCACCTCTGAACAGGTTATAGTGTAACTAGAGATGTGCTGATAGGAAGAACTAAACTTAGGATGACAGCAAAGTCCAAACTCAAGCCATTTGTGAAGAATTTGCTGCCTTTTTAAAACGGTTTTCAATTACTATCTATTGTTTGATAGCGGTCAAAGAGCATAGCATGTGCAGTGTACTAGCGGAGTAAGTGCTGCCTACTTAATGCACTGACACTCACAAGCAGCATTGTATGTACTGACACTCACACACAGCATTGTATGTACTGACACTCACACACAGCATTGTGTGTACTGACACTCACACACAGCATTGTATGCACTGACACTCACACACAACATTGTATGCACTGACATTCACACAACACTGTATGCACTGACATTCACACAACACTGTATGCACTGGTACTCACACACAACAAGGTAGCGCTGAGACACCTATGGATATTTGTGCGCTTTAGAAGTTGTTAACATAACATAACATACACTGACATTCACACATAACAAGGTATACACTGACACTCACACACAACACTGTGCACTGACACACACAACTTTATGCACTGACACACACACACAACATTGTATGTACTGACACTCACACACATCATTGTATGTACTGACACACACACAACATTGTATGTACTGACACTCACACACAGCATTGTATGCACTGACACTCACACACAACATTGTATGCACTGACTTTAACACAACACTGTATGCACTGACATTCACATAACACTGTATGCACTGACATTCACATAACACTGTATGCACTGGTACTCACACACAACAAGGTAGTGCCGAGACACCTATGGATATTTGTGCGCTTTAGAAGTTGTTAACATTACTGTTTCAATTACTGGAGAATGGTAACATCGATATCCTGCTCCTTTCTGAAACCTGGCTTCATGAGGACTCCTCCCCTGACATCCTGGCTGCCATTCCCACAGGATTTTATATCCTTCAATCTAACAGGGCCTCAGGTAGACCGGGTGGCGGAGTAGCTGCCATTGTCTGCTCTAAACTACAATTCACTACCCTAACAACTACTCCTATACTAAATTCTGATATACTTACTTTGAAATTTATGTCCCCTAAATATTCCTTCATGTGTGTTCTAGTATACCGCCCTCCTGTTAACATGCCTTGTTTCTCATCCCTTTTTGGTGATCTTATCTCTCAGTTAGTCATTAATTCCGCTAGGATCCTGATTACAGGTGACTTCAACTACTGGCCACTAGATTCCCAGGAAAGCGCCCTGTCAGTCGAATTCACAGACTTATTACGTGGCCTCAATTTCCAGCAACATATTTTTGTACCAACCCATAACAGGGGCCATACTCTCGACCAGGTATGGGCGACAAACTTGGATATCTCCCCTCCCCTAGTTTTTCCTTGTACCTGGTCTGACCATTCCTTTATCTCTTTCTCACTGAAACTCTCTTTGCCCACTCGTCCTCCACTGGTGTCGAATTTTTCGGCACGTAATTGGAAACATGCTGATATCCCCTTTTTTCACTCGATCCTATCTACCTCACTCCCTAGTGACAATTCTGATCCGAATACCCAAACCACTACCTTGGATCAATGGCTGATCCAAGCCAGCGATGCGGTTGCTCCCGTGAAAATCATCAAATCCAAACGCCCACATGACGCACAGCGCTGGTTCACCGAACAACTAAAAGTGGATAAACTACTCCTCAGACAAGCTGAGCGTCGATGGAGGCGAAATTATGACCCCTCACTAAAGATCATTTTTACCGACCTATTGAAACTATACAAACAATCTATTATTTTGGCCAAATCCTCCTACTATTCCCAGAAAATCATTAGTTCAGCCTCAAAAACTAAGGAAATTTTTTTCCATCGTAGCCGAACTGTCCCTCCCTGACCGCGTCACGGCCCAACCTTCGCAAGCCTTGTGTGACTCTCTCAACTAATTTTTTATAGATAAAATCACCACCATTAAAAATAATATTCCCCCCCTTCCCCGTCCAATGTTTGTGTCCTCCCTCCCTCGAACCCTTGCTGTTTGCACGAATTCCCTCCAATCTCTTTGGTTGAATTTATTTCTTTATTACATGTAGTCAGCTCCGGTTCCCCCAACGACTGTTGCCCCCCTCAAATCCTGAGGGATGCTTTCATGGCCTGTCCAGGCCCCCCACTTGACCTGCTTAACCATTCCCTCGCCACAGGCTCTGTCCCCCATGCTTTCAAAAAAGCTGTTGTAGTACCCATCCTAAAAAAACCCGGCTCTGATCCAGCTGTCTTAGGTAACCATCGACCTATCTCCCTCCTCCCCTATCTGGGGAAGGTATTAGAGACTTATGTCACCCGCTGCCTAAGCGCCTTCATCGAAATAACTCACTTCCTAGATGACCAGCAGGCCGGCTTCAGACCGGCCCACTCTACGGAAGCAGTCGTTGTGGCTATTATGGATGCGCTGAGACAGGGGGCTGATAGGAACTTGGCCCAGGCCTTGGTGTTACTAGATCTTTCGGCCGCTTTTGACACGGTCGATCATGCTATCTTGATCGACCGTGTCAGAAATGCGGGTATCCAGGGCCTGGCCTTGTCCTGGATTGGGTCCTTCCTTCAACAATGCTCCCAATTGGTTCAGCTCTCCACCTTCTCTGCCCCCCAAATCTCACTTTCCTGTGGTTTTCCCCAGGGTTCTGCTTTGTCCCCCCTTTTATTTAATCTGTACATGCAACCCCATCTAGCTTCTCTTCTTCACTCTCCTGTCACTATATTTAATTATGCAGACGCCCTGCAACTAATTTTTCCCATCGATCCCTCTCCTCTCTCTTGCTCTAATTTTCAATCAATCATGCTTACCATTTATGAGTGGATGAACTTCAGCCAGCTGACGCTCAACCCCAGCAAGACCGAGTTGGTTCTGATCGGTGGGCCCACAAACAGGGGCGGATTGGCAAGGCGGGCATTCGGGAATGGGCCGAAGGGCCGGTGCCTCAGTGCCCTCTGTGGGCCGTTTTTTTTCTCCCCTGTCCCAGTCCACAGAGAGTGGACTAGGAAAAGGGAGAAAAAAAAACTGCCCACAGAGTGCACGGAGACAGACAGAGAAAATGAAAGCAGCCTCGCTGTGCGGCCAGACAGCGATTGTCAGCTGTGGGCTCTCCTTCACGCCTACCCTGCCAAGCAATCAAGCTGAGGCTGGGCTGGGGAGGGGTGATTGTTTGCAATAATCGGCCTCCCTGGGGGCCAGGTCTTTCTCAGGCCTTTGAGCCATTTGCACCTCGGCCCCCTGGCGCCCATGCAGCCCAGAAACAGTGTTAGTCTTAACACCTCGCCCACAGCCCTTCACATTCAGGGCATAGTGGGCGAGGAAGAATGGGTCTTGCTGTGGGGGCCTGGTGATGTTTGGAAATTTTTTGTTTTATTTAATTATTTATGCGATTTTATATAGCGCAGACTTTACCCGAAGGTGTCAGAGCGCTTCACACTCGGAACAGCAATAATACATGAGGAGAAAATTATAAGTGGACAAATTACAAAAGCAAACGTTAAGTTACATGAATCAAAAGTGACAATAGTGAGCAACCAAAATACAAGAGGAGCAAACGATACATTACAGAAGGAAAATGAGATATGTGTGCAGGTTACAAAAGCGTACAAAATACAAGTAGAGGTATAATACTGCAATTAATGGCAGACACTCCAGCACAAGAACAAACGTTACGTAGGCAATGGTGGCACTTGTGCAAGTATCTAAAGCAAACAAAAGTGAGAGGTAGTAAACAGTGTGTTACAAGAGAAAAGTGACTTGTGCAAGTTACAAAAGGGTACCACACCCATGCACCAGCTTCACCTCAGCCTCACCCCTGGCTACCTGGCTACCTTGGATGACCCAGAAAGCTGTGTTTTGTGCTCCCCTGCCAGGACATTTTCCCAAGGCCTGGAGGGTTGATTAATTTACTAATTGCAGGGGCCTTACCTCTGTTCATGTGCTCCTGAGATGAAGGTCTGGGAGGGCTGAGTAGGTTAGTAATAGCAGGGGCTTTGCTGCTTTTCAGGTGCTCCTGTGCTGGAGGGCTGGAATAATTTTGTGACAAAAAGGGGCCTTGCTATTTTTTTTAGTTGCTCAGCATGTAGGCCATTGTCACCTTGGCCCTGTGTCGTGTGCAAGAACAGTATCCTCCCACTTTCATTCCTTGTCTGTGCAAATGGTGTTTCATGAAAGGGCACACCCCTTGAATGTGGGCCACGCCCCTTAAATATGGGCCACGCCTCTTGAATGTGGGCCACTTTTTTCGTCAGTGCCCGGGCCGAATTGTGATCCCAATCCGACCCTGCCCACAAACCCTTGGAGTCCTAATTTTTGGCCCCCAGCTCTTGGTTCCCCCCCCTGCCCAGTCAACTCCGTGAAGAGCCTTGGTGTTATCATCTCCAGTGATCTATTGATGAGGCCTCAAATCAACTCTGTTACCTCGGCCTGCTTTTACCACCTACGCAGAATTGGTAAAATCCGAAGGTTCTTATCCCCTGAGGCTCTCATTCTCGTAATCATGGCTCTGGTCACCTCACGCATTGACTATGCGATCTGTCTGTATGTGGGGACCCCAGCATACCACCTTCATCGGCTTCAGCTGGTACAAAACCAGGCGGCCAGATTGGTCTTTCAACAACCCAAGTACCAACACGTCATGCCCTTGTTGAAAAGACTGCACTGGCTCCCGGTCGCGTACCGCTGTATCTTCAAAATGGGCTGCACTGTTTTCAAATCTTTATCTGCTTCTGCCCCTGCTTTTATTTCTCTCAGCCTCAATCGTCACATTCCCTCACGGCATCTCAGGTCCTCTGCTCACAATCTTTTGATCACCCCCAGGTTCAAACGGAAGAAACATGGCGGTGCCTGTTTCTCCTTCCTTGCTCCTTCTACCTGGAACTCCTTCCCTCTCTCAATCCGGCTCACTCCTGACTACATCACCTTTCGTAAAAACTTGAAAACTTATCTGTTCCAATTAGCTCACGATTAGTGCCTCACTCACCTGCTTCTTCTCTCCACTTGTCCCTGGGCGCCATGAAACCAATTGGTGTCCGTGCGCGGTAACAAGTTCTTTTAACATAACATAACATAACATAACATAACTTAACATAACATAACATAACACACACTGACAGTCACACACAACATTGTATGTACTGACACTCACACACAACATTGTATGTACTGACACTCACACACAGCATTGTATGTACTGACACTCACACACAGCATTGTATGTACTGGCACTCACACACAGCATTGTATGTACTGACACTCACACACAACATTGTATGTACTGACACTCACACACAACATTGTATGCACTGACTTTAACACAACACTGTATGCACTGGTACTCACACACAACAAGGTAGCGCCGAGACACCTATGGATATTTGTGCGCTTTAGAAGTTGTTAACATAACATAATATAACACACACTGACATTCACAAACAAGGTATACACTCACACTCAAACACAACACCGTATGCACTGGCACTCACACACATGGTATGCACTCACACTCAAACACAACACAACACTACAGACTACTGGGCCAAAGTGTGAGCTAACCCTGCTTCCTCCCGAGTTTGCTCCTCCAAACGTGCAGGAAGGGAATATTCTAACCAAGGGTGCTGATGAATCAATGCACAAAGCTCCCCACATGCAGGAAGATGTTTTTGCTAAACAGAAGGCTCAACATGTTGTCAGACGTGGATCACAGATTTCTCACAGAGGGTGAGGTGCTGCCGGAGTCCGCTGACAAGAATGAAAAGGCGGAAGAATATTTGAGTGCGTCCTTTCCCCATACAGCACTTCATACAGCACTTCCCTCTTGCACTCTTTGATTTCTGTTGCATTTGCCAATAGCAGTGGCGGCACAAGAGCATGGGCCAGAGATTCTCCTGGGCTGCCTGCTGGTGCACCGCTGCTTCCCTTCTTCTGTCCTGTGTCATTTGCCGCCTCCTGCTTGTTGTGTCCTTGTCCATCACAGGATCTGATCAATCTCCCACCTGAACTGTACGAGGGGCCACAAGGCTGTGCAGGGGCGGCAGGCCAGGTTCATCAAGGTCGTGCGGCCTAACATGTAAGGGAGGTGGCAACTCTTACTGCTAAACAAACAATTATAGCATCATATAGTGCTGCCAGAATAACCCTATGGAACCTAGGCCTAAAGAGTCGATTATGGACTTAAATACCTAATTATAGGCTCCACGGTCGTCTTAGCATGAAACTCCACTACATCCTCTAACATGTAGGAAACATCTAGCCATATAGCGTGCAGTCCACAGAGGCCACCATGATGGTAAGTGACCGGAGTATACACCGAGTGGACTCCATCGTTCCAGAGCTCAAAGCACTGCTGCCCCTGTCGCTATCAGTTGCAGGAGCAGGGGCACGCGGATGCCACAGATGCCAGTCAGTCAGATGCCCTTAGGCACGAAGGACGTGGCTGTGTTTCTTGCCTCATCATCTGCACTGACGTCACCCAGCAGTGCCATGAAACACAGATTTTGAGGCATGCTGTTGAAATGATATTAAAAAAGGTACTGCTTTTAGATGTTCATCAATCCAAGAATAACAGTTACACTTACTTGAAATGGGGTAGACGAATCAAAAAAGTGATGGAGCCCCCTTGAGTCAATGCTGGCGGTGGACTCTCCCAAACAAGCCAGTAGCTATTATTCGGCGTGTGTTGTGCTCACATAATGTCTGTCAGATAACTAAAGCTGTGATACAATTCCTAACTCAGGCAATTGGCGGTTTAGTATTGGCCTGTTTCTTTTTTTTTATCTCAACGTGAGTTGTATAAGATTCAGAAAGGTTGTATCAAAGGCCATTTGAAGTTACATTATACAATTGCAGTCAATTCCCAAAAAAACGTTTTTAACTGAAAAGGAAGAGACTGCGCGAGAATCCTGTGCGTGCATGCCAACACTGCATGAAGAGGTATTCTGAAACGCACCTTTTGAGACTCGCTTCGGAATCTTCACAGAGTCTGAAGTTTAGCAAAATACGTTCTGAACTGAATCCACCTCGGCTGCAAGCACTCCTATCTGAAACATTAATAATTTCTGTACATTTATTTACCAAAATCCTGCTCCCTTTTGATTTTCGCAGATCAGCACTGCCACACCGTGGACAGTATTCTGCTGCCGGGCACATTTTTTATGTGGGTATTCGACGCTTCTTTTGAAAAGGAGCCCCCGCTCTTAAAGGAGACAGGATTGCAAAACCTCAGCCTTTTCAATTTCCTCAGCCTTCCTATGCATGTCACCAGGTTTGCAATACAAATCTATTTTATATGTTAACGTTTGTAAATGGCGTTGTCACTGTTTAATGTCTTAATTTCGTGTGTGGAGTCTGAGGTTGTTACATTTTTCAAGCAATGGCTCCAGGCTGAGTTTGAGCGGATTCCCATCTGGCGAGGAACATTGGGGAGTTTTTAGTTTCCTCTTGAAGCACAGGGCACCGTGCACAGCTCAGGCTCCCCTGAGAGCATTTAGCACATCTCAGAAGGAAGGTGAACTTTATGAAACGATAAATGCGTGGAAACCGCGCACTAAAATGAAGCAAACAAGAGCTGAGACGTTTAGCAAGGCCGCATTTTAATTTCAAGAGGGGGTGTTTAAATAATTAACATATTTCATTGGTTTGTGGTTCGCCTTAAAGACGACTGACGCGGCCCAATGCATGAGTTGTTTACATGTCTCAGACATGCTGCTATTATGCGACACAGACGTGCAATATAGGTTCAGGCGAGGATGTTGTTTCTGTGGCCATCGACTTAAAAAGCATATCTTGAACGATTGCAGCCGATACCCATTAAATATGTGTAGGTCAACATTTTTTTGTATTGGCAACGCCAAGGAGAGCAATACGCAAGAAGTCGGTAATTCAACAGCGAATGCACGCATTTGTGCCATAGACAATATTTTCAGAGTGACAGGGACTGTGAAATCAACTTTCTGCATTGAGTGGAGAATTGTATTGTTTTGGAAAAATGATAAACAAGTGGTTAGGTCACAGATTTTGCTGATGAGCGAGCATGTATTTTCTACTGGGATAAGAACTCTTTAAACAAGACTCAACTCCCTCAGCACATTAAAGGTGTCCTTCTGAGTGTCCTTGGCCTCCTTGATCTTCAACTCTTAGTACTCAGATTTCTTTGCAATGATGGATGTTTTATAGAGGGCTAGTTTTGCTTTATATTCCTCCCAGGCCTCAGGATCGTATAATTTCCGCCATTGCCTTTCACACTGGAGAAGGGCCTGTTTTTTCCCTCTTAATTCCCCTGTGTACCATGGGGCGCCCATTACTCTGTTCATTACCCTTTCAATCCGTGCAGGGGCCACCTTGCCAATCGCTTTCCTCAACTGGCCTGTGAGCCTCTCATACTCCAGATCTGGGTTCCCCGTCTGTCTCTTTGGGTGCGTTGTCTCAAACAGTGCCTCCCTCAGACCTGCTTCCTTTATTTTATGCCAACTCCGTACCGTCCTCCAAACTGGGGGTAGGTACTTTGGTAGACTGGGCACAGGGATCACAAACTGATCAGATGGTGATCTGACCATCTGCATGGTCTAGACTCTGTTAGTTGTGCAGCAGGCAATGTAGTCCAGATGAGGTCTAGAGTATGGCCCTTCTCATCATGAGTAGGGATCTCCACAATGTGTTCCAACCTCAGCATTGTCATTATCTCTCCGAACCTGCAGGTCACGGGCTCTCTGGGTGCCTGGTCCCAGTGGTAGTTAAAGCCCCCATCATTAGAATCCATTGATATCTAGAAAATAGATCGCTGACCACTTCGGTGAGCAGATCATTGAACAGAGGGGTTGACCGTGGTGGACGGTATACTACCACTACTATCAGGTAGGAAGGTTTAAGCCCTATTTATATCCCCATGACTACCGCTCCATCTAAGCTCTCAGCTACTATCCTCTCTGTGGGCAGGGACCTGCAGCAAAATACCGCTACGCCCCCTATCTTTTCCTGCCCTGTCGATTGTATGTCAGGACATCATAATCTGGGGTAAGGGAAGCCACTATATCTGGACCTGAGGCATCCTCTAACCACGTTTCCATTATTTCAAGGATATCTAGCTCTTTCTCCTGGAGCAGCGTAAAAATTTCCAGATTGTGCTTCTGGGGGGACTGAGTGTTCAACAGTGCGGCCCTTAGTCTAGAGGGATCAGCCGATCCTGCCCCGTTTGCTCTCTGAACCTGAGTACGATTCCTCTCTGGCTCACCCTCACTGACTAGCAAGTTATCCATAAGAAGCTTCTCTTCTAATGCTACAGGAAGGGCAGGCGTGCAGAGCGTACCATTTAATTCTCGGAGTTCCTACATGGAGTAGACCAGCCTTTGACCAGGGGTCCTGGCCCCTGGACCCGGTCGGATGCGGACAGGTGCAGACAGGCTTGCCTTAGGTGCGTCTGCTGCGCATCCTCTCCAGCCCGTTTAAATGCTCATGCCCCCTTTGCCCTCCCAGCATCCCTGCTGTGCAGCAGCTGATAGAAAAAACTAGACCTCTCACCGGCAAAACCACTGAGCCGGGATCGGAAGGCAGAAAAAGCTAGTGCCAGAAGGGATGTGACGGCGCAATAAAAACACTTAGGTATTATGCCAAACAATAGACCTAGTGCACATTAAAACCAATCAGACAGTACAGTTTCAAATATCTGTAGAATACACAAGCACTCGTAACCCAGGTATGGTTGCAATTCCTCCACCCACTGCGCATCCTCTCCAGCCCGTTTAAATACTCATGCTCCCCTCCACCCTCCCAGCAGCCCTGCTGTGCAGCAGCTGATTAAAAAAAACTAGACCGCTTGCCGGAAAAACCACTGAGCCGGGAGCGGAAGACAGAAATCGCCTAATGGCCAGAAGGGATCTGGTGGCGATAAAAACACTTAAGTATTATGCCAAACAATAGCCCTAGTAATCATTAAAACCCATCAGACAGTACAGTTTAAAATATCATCAGAATACACAAGCACTCCTAACCCAGGTATGGTTACAGTTCCTTCACCTTGTGAGTGGGTGTGAAAGAATATGAGTGGTTCTGTAAGTGGTTGCATGAGCATCTGAGTGGGTCTGTGAGTAAGTGTACATGTATGAGTGGGTCTGTGAGTGGATGCATGAGTGTCTGAATGGGTCTGTGAGTGGTTGTGAGAGTGTCTGAGTAGTTCATTGAGTGGGTGTGAGAGTGTCTGAGTGCATGTGTGAGTGGGTGCATGGGTGTTTGAGTGGATCTGTGAGTGAGTGTATGTGTCGAAATGGTTTTGTGAGTGACTGTGTAAGTCTGTTAGTGGGTGCATGAATCTCCGAGTGGGTCTGTGAGTGGGTGCATGAGTGTCTGAGTGTCTTTGCGAGTGTGTGCATGAGCATCTGAGTGAGTCTGTGACTAGGTGTAAGTGAGTGTGAATGCATCTGTGAGTGGTTGCCTAAGTGTTTTGTGGAACTGTGGGTGGGTGCATAAGTGTCTGAGTAGCCAAACAGCCCCCATCCCAAGTAGTTTTCTGCACTAGAGGCCCAGCCATTTTCAAAAAGGTGGACAAGGTTCGCAGCCCCCTCCCCAGCCTAATTTCAGCCCCAGGGCCCCATTCCATGAGGCCCAGCCATATATAGAATGGGGAGGGAGGCTGTGTGGTCCCCTCCCTGAGCCATTAGTGGCCTTGGGGACCCTATCCCTGGCTCATATGCTATGTTCGGGGTGACTACCCCAGGGACAGAGCAATTTCCCTGCCCACACTGGCCTGGGCAGTGAAATCTGTGTTTGCTCTTTCTTGGCAGGAGAAATTTCAAAACTCCTGTTAAGTGGGAGAAACACCAAATCTATTCCCATCGACCAAAAGCATGAAAAATGCTCCTGCCCACTGGGGGCGGGCATTTCATCTGTTTCCCTGCCCGCAATGAAGAAGGCATGGAAAAAGATGAAAAGATTGCTCCTGACTGCAAGAAGCAGCATTTTTAACTGCTCCCTGCAGGCAGGAGCAATGATGAATCCCATTGGGTGGGGAATAGCCTGGGGCCGCAGGGACCTTTGGTCTCCCCCTGAAGCCCCAACCATCATGTAGCACCAACCCTTTGCTGGCCAGGCCCTGTGGAATGGGATCCTTGGGGCTGAATTCAGCCCAGGGAAGGGGGCTGTGTGTCCTTTCCCCATTAAATATGGTGCCAGGCCCTGGGGGGTGAGATCCACAGGGCCAAAAGTGGCACGGGGAGGGGGCCCACAGATGGACTGCCTTTACGGGTCGGCCCCAGGGCCTGGGCCCAGGCCAGGCCAGGCCTTGAGGCCAACCCCACGTTACGCACGGCCAAAGGCCGTGTGCAGAGATAGGTTAGTTGCATGCAGGCAGACCCTGCAGCCACCCCCCCACCATGCACATCCAAAAGCCATGTACGGCTGCGGTCGGATTAACATATAGTAATTAAATTTTACTTTACATTCACAAAAACTGAAATGCAGTGAAAAAAGCAAAGGTTACAGGACATAATAGTTAGAAAATAGAATTTAAAAAACCTTTTGAATTCATCAAAAAATTAAATTTACAGGGACGTTATAGGTGGGTTCCGATTTTACACACATAAAACCACAGAAAGTCAGCCGTTATAGTTATCTCAAGAAACTATAACTCGTGCTCTAAGGAAACTAACTCTAACCCTCACCATGCACTGCTAATTACCCCACAGTTATTACATGCCATCATTGATAATATTACTGCAACATTTGCAAAAAAATTATTGCTATGAAACTGTGTATGGCATGGGCCCGAGTTTAGTGGATTAGTGTACTTTAGTGGAGTTTAGTGGATTAGTGTACAGTGGAGTTGCGTACAGTGGAGTGGCATGGACTGGATTGGCATTGACTCTAGTGCATATAGCGAAGTTGTGTATAGCAGAATTGTGAATAAAACAATGCTGTACAGTGGAGTGGGAAAGAGTGAAATGTCTCCAAGGGAATAGCATAGAATGGAATGGTCCAGAGGGGAGTGGCATAGAGTTGAGTGGTGGTACTGGAGTGACGTACATTGGAATACCGTACAATGGAGTGGTGTATAGTGTAATGCCCTACAGTGTAACGGGTTACAGAGAAAGTTGAAAATTGTGAGGACTGTAGACTGTGGTGTGCAGAGCAACTCAAGGCAGTGACTTGCTCTGCTTTGCTTTTCTGTAGATGTACCAAGCAAAACAGGGTAACATATGGTGTGCTTTGTGTTGTTTGGTAAATCTTAGGTAAGTATTGCATTGCCCTTGAAACACTATGTGTAACACAAGGGTAAGGGAATGGAATTTCAAATTTGTCTCCTAGTGATATATTGTGCCACAGTATATTGTGGTAAGTTAGCAGTAAACCCTGGTGCATGGCGATGACAAGGCGATTAATAATTGGCTAATATCTGCCTTTACAAATTTAAAAGGCACCCATAATCTTTTTAATACACTTTTGGTGAGTTATGGCTTATGGCCTTAAACATAGGTAAGGAGTGGGTTTTATTGTTGTTCCCAGCCTATTACCATTTGGATACGTGGTAACAGGAATGGAATTTTAAAATTATTTCTATATGTCAAGTCAAGTCAAGTCAAAACATTTATATAGCGCACTACATACCCAAAGGGTTTCAAGGCGCTTAGGAAGGGGAGGTGGATTATTTGTCAAATATCCACGTTTTAAGCTGCTTTCTGAACGCTAGGTGATTCTGGGTGAGGCGAAGGTAAGCGGGGAGAGAGTTCCATGTTTTGGCAGCCAGGTATGAGAAGGATCTGCCTCCCATGGTGGTCTTGTTGATGCGAGGTACAGTGGCGAAGGCTTGTCTGGAAGAGCGAAGTTGGCGGGAGGGGGTGTAGAAGGACAGTCGAGAGTTGAGGCAATCTGGTCCGATGTCGTAGAGTGATTTGTGTGCGTGGGTAAGCAGTCGGAAAGTAATCCTCTTATTGACGGGTAGCCAGTGGAGGTCTTTAAGGTGACCGGAGATGTGTTCGTTGCGTGGGATGTCTAATATGAGCCTGGCTGAGGCGTTTTGGATTCGTTGTAGTTTCTTCTGGAGTTTAGCGGTGGTACCTGCGTAGAGGGTGTTTCCGTAGTCCAGTCGGCTCGTGACTAGAGCGTGGGTGACTGTTTTCCTTGTTTCGGAGGGGATCCAGCGAAATGTTTTTCTGAGCATGCGAAGAATGTTAAAGCAGGAAGAGGATACGGCGCTGACTTGTCTGTTCATTGAGAGTGAAGAATCCAGGATGACGCCAAGGTTCCGTGCGTGGTCTGTCGGGATGGGTGCATTTCCGAGTGCTTCTGGCCACCAGGAGTCGTCCCATGCAGAGGGGGATTTACCTAAGATGAGGACTTCTGTTTTGTCTGAGTTCAGTTTCAGACGGCTTTGTTTCATCCATTCGGCGACTTCTTTCATTCCTTCGTGTAGGTTAGTTTTGGCGGTGCTGGGGTCCTTGGTGAGAGATAGGATCAGTTGAGTGTCATCCGCGTAAGAGATGATGTTGAGGTTGTGTTGGCGGGCGATGGCCGCGAGGGGGCTCATGTATACGTTGAAGAGGGTGGGACTGAGTGAGGATCCTTGTGGTACGCCGCAGATGATTTCAGAGGCCTCGGACTTGAATGGTGGGAGGCGGACTCTTTGGGTTCTTCCGGTGAGGAACGAGGTGATCCATTCCAGTGCCTTTCCTTGGATTCCGATGTTTCTGAGGCGTTGTAAAAGGGTGCTGTGGCAGACTGTGTCGAAGGCTGCAGAGAGGTCGAGGAGGATGAGGGCGACTGTGTCTCCATTGTCCAGTAGAGTTCGAATGTCGTCTGTTGCTGCGATGAGTGCGGTCTCAGTGCTGTGTTTGGCTCGGAAGCCTGATTGTGAGGGGTCGAGTGATTTGTTGGCTTCGAGGAAGGCGGCGAGCTGGTTGTTGACAGCTTTCTCGATGACTTTGGCCGGGAATGGAAGAAGCGAGATGGGGCGGTAGTTTTTGAGTTCGGTGGGGTCTGCTGTTGGTTTTTTCAGAAGGGCGGTGAGTTCAGCGTGTTTCCATTCTTCTGGGAAGGTAGCGGAGTTGAAGGAACAGTTGATGACGTCTCGGAGGTGCGGAGCTATGACGGAGTCTGCTTTGTTGAAGATGTGGTGGGGGCATGGGTCTGTGGGGGATCCAGAGTGGATGGAATTCATCAGGCGGATGGTGTCCTCAGTGGAGATTGGGTTCCAGGCGTTAAGGGTGTTAACGGGGGGAAGATGGTCAGCTGATGGTAGGGTGGGTTGCCTTCCGGGTTGGTTGTCAAAGCTGTTGTGGATGTCAGCAATCTTGTTGTGGAAAAAAGAGGCTAGGGAATCGCAGAGGGTTTGAGAGGGGGTGATGTCGTTGGAGTTGGCCGAGGGGTTGGAAAATTCCTTGACGATGTTGAAAAGTTCCTTGCTGTTGTGGGCGTTGTTGTCAAGTCGATCTTTGAATGCTGTTTTCTTGGCTTTTCGGATCAGTTGGTGGTGAGTACGGATGGCGCTTTTGAAGGCGTCCTTGTTGCTGGTGGATGGGTCTTTTTTCCAGGCCTTTTCAAGGGAGCGGCACAGTTTCTTGGATTTCTTGAGGTTATCGTTGAACCATGAGGCCTTCTTGAAGCCAAGTTTGTGTTGACGTTTTTTCAGTGGTGCTAAGGTGTCGGCGGTGTTGGATAGCCAAAGGGTGAGGTTGGAGGCGGCTTCGTTGGCGTTAGAAGAGAGGGCTGGGGAGGTTTGAAGGAGTGATGTGGAGATCTGCTCTGTGGTGGTTTTGTTCCAGTTTCTTTGCAGAGTTGGTTGGGGGTGGTTGATGGGTTTCGGCTTGTTGTAGGTGAAGTGAACGCAGCTGTGGTCAGTCCAGAGGAGATCCGTAGTGTGGCTGAAGGAGACATGGTTGCTGGAGGTGAAGATGGGGTCGAGAGTGTGACCTGCGATGTGGGTGGGGGAGGTGACCAGTTGTTTAAGTCCGAGGTTGGCGAGGTTGTCCAAGAGGGTGGCGGTGTTGCGGTCGTTGATCTTTTCAAGGTGGAAGTTGAGGTCTCCCAGAAGGATGTAATCTTTGGAGGGGAGCGCGTGTGGGGTGATGAAGTCCGTGATGTCTTCACTGAATTTTGCGCGTGGTCCTGGTGGTCTGTAGAGGAGGGTGCCTCTGAGTGTGGTCTTGGGGTCGATGTGGATCTGGAAGTGGAGATGTTCAGAGTTGGCGAGGTTGGCATCGGAGCTGGTTGAGATGCGGATTGTTTTCTTATGGACGATAGCGATTCCACCTCCTGTATGGTCGGTGCGGTCCTTGCGTGTGATCTTATAGTCATCAGGGATAGCGATGGCGATGTCAGGGGCGGAGGAAGCGTTCATCCATGTTTCCGTTAGGAAGGCGACGTCAGGAGAGATGGTGTCTAGTAGGTTCCAAAGGTCAATGGCGTGTCTATTTTTGTTTATTTAACCAGTTTGCACAGTCTATATTTAATGTCATCAATGATGTAATTTCAGATGTCATCAGTGATGTCAGAAATTATGTCATGAGTGATGTAATACCTGAGGTAATAAGCAGTGCATGGTTATTAAGTTATAGTTAGCGCAGCCAACTGTAACTGGTGAATTTCTGTGTTTTTAACTTTTGTTTGTTTCGGTGAATTTCTAACGTTTAAAAAACAAAAACAGGAGGGGGCGCTAGAGGGCGCACTGCAGCATGGCCGCACTGCCGTGAGGCTCCTGCAGCCCGGAGCTTTCATCCGGCCAGTTATCCTTCGGATCATCGCCGACCCCAGATCTGACCCGAGATTCTGCCTTGGGGAACTGTAATCTACACTCGGCTCGATTTTCACGCCGATCGGTGGTTCCGATCCGGAGTTCGTGGCCCCTGAGGAATCACCGCCTGTTGCTTCGGAGACCTGGCGCTCCGCTGTCCGGCGTCCCGGACTACTCCAGCCCGCTGCTTGTCACGTGGGGAGAAGGCCTGTCCCCTCCCCCCTCGGGGACTTTCCTTTGCTGCCTGCATGGCCGCGACCGGCGGCGGCGCCTGTGGCTGGCGATCGTGAGCAGGGGTGAAGCGGCGACATCGCGGGGGTCCGCTGGGCTGTCCCTGTGAAGATCTAACGGGAGCGTGGATATCGCCCCTGAGTGGACTACCGGCCATCACACGGAGGGGAGTGGCGGGGCATGCATGCCTGCTCGTGCCCCCTTCTATGGTCTACCCCTGGGCGCCTGCGGACGGCGTGCTGTGCACTGAGGTGATCTGCTGCTGGTGAGAGGACTTTATCTGATTGCTCTACGGGGGGGCCGTTTGCTCGCTCATTTGGCACCATTGTGTTTGGCATACTTGTGGAGCCTGCTATACTCGTCTGTTGGCGGCGTGCCCCCGCGGACTACATGGTCGCTCCCTGCTGTGTTTCAACACTCGCTTTGGCGTAAGGTCTGTGGGCGCTATTAACGCACGTACCACAGCGGCCCTAGACTTTTGCTTCTTGGCGCCCTTTTCCACTGCAGCGGCCGTTGTATTGCGGAGCCGGCCGTGTTAGGCTACGCGGCGAGCCCCTTCCGGTGGTTTGCACGGCGCTAGCGCCATTCACATACCACAGCCCATGGCTGTCCCCTGCTGTGCCTGATCTGCCCCGTGGTCCTGGTTTGCACCACTCTGGCCCCTGCGGAACACAGTTGGGGCTGACTCCTACACGCAGTCACTGTTTGCGGACTGTGAGTGGCACGGCCCTCTCTACTTCGAGGTGTGGTGGACAGGGTCATCGCTGGACCCCTCTGGACTACATCCTGCTATCCTTACAGCGGCTGCTCTTTTGGCAGTATCGACCTGGTGAGTCTGTACTGTGACTACTGGTGGTTTTGTACAGCGGTGTGCACTCTCCGACCCACTTTTGACATTGTTTACGTGGCGTCCCCTGCTGAGTGCATCGCTGGGTTGACCGTGGCCTTGCTTTCGAGATTCAGCCCTCAGGCCTCCCTGCTCACGACATTGGTGCGTGTGTTGTGTGTACCACCATGGGCAAACCTGATAATAAGCAACCTAAGCTCTCCTTTGACTCGGCGACTTCCAGAAGGGGCACCCGCCTGGTACAGGAGGCTGGAACCTCGCGATCTCCTCCACCGACTGCCGCTGATGCTGTTTTGCAACCGGCCACCCCTGATTTCCAGCAGATGATGCAGGAGATGCGGCAAGGCTTCGCCACCATTGTGGACAAGGTGGACAAACTATCCTCCCGCATGGACGCGGTGGTACAGAAACTTGATGTCCATGAGGAGCGCCTGACCACGGCGGAACAGCGTATCTCCGATCACGACGACACTGCGGCCACTCATACCACTCAGTTGGCGCGGATGGACAATATCCTACGTGTAATAGCCGCTAAGAACGAGGAGTTGGAGGCGAGAAGTCGGCGCAACAACATTCGCGTAGTAGGTGTGCCGGAGTCTACGAATGTTGGAAAGATGGAAACGTATGTGGAGAGGCTCTTGGTTGGGGCAGTTGGGGCGGAATCCTTTTCGACCCAGTTTATTGTGGAACGGGCGCACCGCTCGCTTGGACCGCGACCGGCCCCTGGTGCGGCCCCACGCCCTATCATTGCTCGCCTCCTGAACTATCGGGATCGTGATGCTGCTCTTCATGCGGCCCGCACTTCCCGCTCACTTTCCTTCGAGGGGGTCAATTTCACGATATACCCTGACTTCACTCCGATGGTGCAGGAACAACGGCGAAAATTCTTGGCGGTTAAGAAGAAGCTTCGGGTCCTCCAGGTGGACTACGCTTTGCTCTACCCTGCGAAATTAAGGATCACTCATCAGGCGAAGCAGACTTTTTTCACGAATCTGCAGCAGGCGGAAGACTTTGTGAAGCGGCTGCAGAGGGAACGTGCTGCTGCTGACCGCCAGGATGGGATGGGACAGAATGATCGTCAATCGGCGGGGGAGGAGGAAGACCCCTGATCAGGTTTTTGATGGCATGATGACTGTGTTGAACGCTTCCTATTGACATTGTTTCACCTGCCGCTGCCTGCTGCTTCTCCGAAGCGTGTGAAATTGTGGGTTGATGGGCGGTCCTCTGTGCCTTTCCGAGAGGCTGAATGGTGTGACTGTTGGGTTGGCGTTGGCTGAGGTTGTGTTTCTATTCTTGCTCCGGGCACCCACCCTACCACTGTGCCTGCCTTGTATCTTTGCCTCATCGGCTGGGAGGGCGGCATAGTGTGAGGGGGTGGTGAAGTGCACCTCTGGTGGGCACCCCCAACGGGAATTCCCCTACTATGTTCACACTTTACCTTGTTGTGCGGATGGTGTTTTGGATGTATGGATGGATGCCTGGGGTGTGGGGAGGGGGGGTGGCAGGGGGTCCTGACAGGTTGGGGTTGGTCAGGTGGGCGGTGGGAGGTAGGGACTTGTTGGTGCCTGTACGTTCACTTGTTGGATGCGATGCGCTCTGGATGTTCTCGTATGGCGCTGCATGCCTGTTGCACGGTTGTGCGTTGTCCGGTTTTGGGAGGGGGGGATTGGTTCTGGGGTTGGAAGACGGCGTGGCTGATTGTGCTTTTCATGTTACTAGGTGGGGTAAGGGTGTGGCGGCTACGGCCTCCTATGATGGCTCGTGTGGTGTGCCTGAGACGGGTGTGTGGGGTTCTTTGACACGTATACCCTATGAGTAATGGCGGTTGCAGTGTTGGATAAGATATCGATTCTTTCTTGGAATGTGCGTGGGCTCAATGATGCCAGGAAATGCCGAAATGTATTGCAGTATCTAGACCGACATGCCATACAGGTGGCACTTTTACAGGAAACGCATCTGGGCCGGTCACCGACATATGCGTTTGGTGGGAGGTGGGCCACTGTGAGGAAGTTCTCATCGTACTCCTCTTATGCAAGGGGAGTTGCAATATTGATTAAAAAATCACTTGCCTTCCAGGAGTTGGGATCACACTTGGACTCTGATGGAAGATATGTACTGTTGTGGGGAAGGATTGGACAGCTCACTGTGCTTTTTGTGAATTGTTATGCACCGAATGTTGATAATCCAGCTTTTTTTCTTACACTGTGGGGTCATGTGCTGGCTGTGGATGCTTCTCATATTGTGTGGGGGGGATTTTAATTTGGCAATGGTGGCTCTTGAGGACAGATCGGAGGGGAGTCATCAGTACAATATACAAGCCAGGGATGTCTTGCGGGGCATTGTGGAGGAGGCAGGGCTGGTGGACAGCTGGCGATATGTACACCCCACTGTTAAGGAGGGCACTCATTTCACGACACAGGCCCGTACCTGGGCGAGGCTGGATTATATCTTCCTTTCCAGGGGGCTAGTGGCAGGATTGCATGGGGTGACGGACCTCCCCAGGACCTTCTCTGATCACTGTCCGGTTCGGGTTGTGGTGTCGGTGCCTGGACTACACCGACCGCGTCCGCCTTGGAGGCTATTCCCATCGGCCCTACTGGACCCCATCTTTAAGGCGGAGTTGGGTGAGGAGATAGAGGCTTTCTTTCCGAGGAATAAGGGGTCTGTGGACAGTGTGGAGGTAATATGGGAGGCATTCAAGGTTACGATTCGGGGGCTCACTATCTCCAAGAGCTGTGGGGTACTCAGGACTATTGTCCGTACACTTGCTGATTTAGAAACCGACCTAAAACGACTAGAGAATGGTCTACTTGCTAGCCCTGACCCTGATCTCATGCGCCAGTTTAGGAGTAAACTATCGGAATACGAGGAAGAAGCGGCCAGGGAAGCGAAACATAGGGGAAAATACTGGGTAGCTAGACGGTATTGTGAGGGTGAGAGGCCGGGGAAGGTCCTGGCGGCCCTTACGAGACACCAGAGGCATAGCTCAGATGTCTTGGAACTGGGCTTGGCTGATGGCACTCGCTGCACGGACTCGGAGACTATACGGGACACATTTCTGCAACACTATACACACTTATACACTTCCCAGCACTCCGGAGATGTGAGATATGGGGGATTTTTGGATGAGCTGTCGCTTTGCTGGCTCTCTGATGATCACAGGGCTTTTCTGGGTAGGCCCCTGGAGGTCGACGAGGTCAGGAGTGCCATCATGTCGCTTAATAATGGCAAGGCTACAGGCCTAGATGGTCTCCCCGCCGAATTTTATAAGTGTTACGTAGATATTATGGCTCCGGTGTTGCGGGAGGTTTTCGAGGAATCCCTTGAAGTGGGGCGCCTGCCAGGGTCTATGAGGGAAGTTGCTATCATCTCTTTACTCAAACCCGGAAAGGATCCTCTTGATGTGGGCTCCTATAGGCCTCTTTCACTGCTTAACTGCGATGTTAAAATCTTGGCCAAGGTATTGGCGGTGCGTCTCTCTGAACTAATGCCCATTATAGTGCTGCCTGACCAGTCAGGTTTTGTGCCTGGACGGGCGACCTCCCATAATCTGCGTACATTATTCTCCTTGATCCCGACCATTTCCCCGGAGCTCCCGGTGGCTGCTGTTTTTCTAGACGCGACAAAGGCGTTCGATTCGGTAGAATGGGGTTATTTAATTGACGTCCTGTGCAGGATGGGCTTCCCCAGAATATTTATCTCGTGGGTTAAACTACTCTACACTGACCCTATGGCCAGAGTGATTGTAAATGGTGTGTTGTCCTCCCCTTTCCCGATCACGAGAGGGACCAGGCAGGGGTGTCCACTCTCCCCGCTCTTGTTCGCCATTGCTATAGAGCCTCTTGCGTGTAGGATACGGCAATTGCATCAACAGAGTGCGTTTAATTGTCTTCAGCGGCAGATTGGCATATCCATGTACGCTGATGATGTTACCCTCTATGTGAAAGACCCACAGTCGAATCTTAATGCGTTATTACGTGAGTTTGTTGTTTTTGGTGGTGTATCTGGGGTTCATATCAATTGGCAGAAATCCCAATTCTTTCCACTCACTGCAGCGGTCCACCGGTTCCCACTTGACTACCCCCTGGAGTGGTGCGACTCCGACCTGCGATATTTGGGTATTGTTGTGTCACTGCTCAAGGAGGAGACACTACGGCTTAATTACGGTGTGGCTATAACTAACTTGGCAGATAGCATCACGAGGTGGAGTTCTTTGCCATTATCTATGGCGGGCAGGGCATCTCTCATCAAGATGGTGGTGTTACCTCGCTTCCTGTATTTGTTTCAAAACATTCCGTATTATCCTGGGGCTTTTTTTTTCTCACGTCTCCGCTCAGAGTTGCTTCGGTTGTTCTGGGGGGGTAAACAGCCACGAGTGGCGTGGTCTACGCTGACGCTGCCTTACGTCGATGGGGGGTTTGACGTCCCTGAGTTTGAACTTTATTATATCAGCGCTCAAGCGCACTTCGCCTACCACTGGATGCGCCCCACGACGTTCATGCCTCAGGTGGCCGCCGAACAGTGGGTCGCTCACCCTCTCCCATTGGAGGGCATGGTCCTGGGTCGTGTTGAGGACATTGACACACACCAAACGACGGTCACCTGCACTGTTGATGCCTGGAAGCGCATCGCAAAGGTGCTGGATGTTGCTTTTCTTTACTCACCTGCGTTGCCTTTGATGTATCACCCTGCCCTGTCTCTTCTGCAGGAAGCTGGTTTCCGACGCCTGTGCAGTCGTCTTGCGATTCACACCTGGGGTGACCTGTTTCGTGAGGGCACCTTCCGTACCCTGGAGCAATTCTTCGGGGATGGGGCGTACTCCCCACTTGATATGTTTTACTATGTCCGGCTGCGCCAGGGCCTGAGATCACTGTTGCCTGAGTTCCCCGGAGAGCCGGGGGTGACCCTGCCACTTCATGAGTTGTTGCTTTCTGATGGACGTCACTTGGTGTCTCGATTGTATAGAGCCATCAGGAGACAACGTGCTGTCTCGCCTGGGCGAGCGCGGACCCAGTGGGATGCTGAGCTAGGCATTTCCATTTCTGATGACCAATGGAAGTATTGTTGTGGTGTAACCGCCAACATCTCCTCTAATTGCCGCCTAAAGATCATACACTACAAATTCATACAGCGTTTTTACTACACCCCGGCTAGGAAGCTCAGGTTCCGACTAGCGGAGGATGACAGGTGCACTCGTTGTCATGCGACGGGTGCTGATTTTCTCCACTTGGCGTGGGAGTGTGGGGTGATTTCGGAGTACTGGGTGCGGGTTCATGATGCTCTTCAGACTATGACCGACAATGGAGTGCCATTTGACCCTCTGGTCCTGTTGTTGGGTTATACCAGGGCGGTGCCGGCGATGTATCGTAGGTTTGTGGATGTCACTCTGCTGCTGGCGAAGAGGCGTGTGGCCTGCTGCTGGGGAAGGGGCAGGATACCGCAGTTCGATGACTGGCTGAGAGATGTCATTTATTGTCAGGACCAATATAATGTTTACGCAGAATTGATGCCTATGCGCTGCAGGCCCAGAGACTTTTGGAGTCCACTGCAGGTGTACCTTCTTACCAGGGCTGTGCAGGATTCTGATTCGGACAGTGCTGATCGGGTTGGGGTGGGTTAATGTGGATTAGTTTGTTGGAATTGTACGTTTATCTGCCACTTGCCCAGTCCACGTGATGTGAAGGTCCCTATGTATGCACTGCGGCCTCTCTCGATGTGTGGAGTATGTTATGACCGTAGACGGGGGAACGGGGCTTTACTGCCCTTTCTCTTGGGATGCAGCTTATGATGCCTTGCCTCGGGGGCCACTGCGCTGTGCGTATGTGCCTGCGGCCCTGCCACTGCTCCCCCCTTTGGACCGATATTTGCTTGCTGTCCGTATTATTGGTATGTTTATATATGCTCTGCAATGGTGTGTCACATACCAGGCCACTACTGGTGTCGTGTCCTTATTTCTGCCCACTGGACTTCCCCATATGGATATGACACCTGGACACTTTCTGTGCGCCGCTGCACTCCATCACACCTGTATCATTATATGCTTTGTATGTATGTCATTGATGATCTCATACTTGTCTTCCACCACTTGTTACGAATAAAGGTTAAAAAAAAAAAAAAAAAAAAAAGATTTTGTTTATCACAGCTCACATTAACGTTACTTTAACCTTTGGTTATCTTAGTAAATATATGTAGATGCAGATATGTGATAAGGCACTAAAGATATTGAAATAGCAAAGATTTTTGACTCCCCCGTTAATATTTGCAGATTTTGGATATGATTCACCTACATAAAAGTTGACACACTAACAGAAAACTAAGCATGCTAAAGGTTAGGCCTGGGCACAATTTAATTACTCTAAATTAATCGAAGCAATTACGGTATTTTCGCATTACTCTTGTGATGAAAAGTTACCAAAAATTACACCATTATGCATTTTCACATTATTGTGCATATTTATTGTAAAAATACATTACCAAGAGCACATGAACTGAGCACGAGCAGCTGCTGGCTGCTGCTGTTCCTGTTCTGTTGGATTTAGTGCTATTTTCTTAGGAAAAATATATCCTCAGGTCCATTTTTGACACAAAGGTGCCTTATAAGTCTAAATGCAGGGTTACCCCATTTGTATAATTCTGCATATTCTAATGTACTTTTGCTCAAATTTAGCAAATTCTGTGAGTTACACCAACCCCTACTAAAGGTATGCCAAATGTTGTGGATGTTTGGTTGCATGGAACTCATGTATGTGGCATATGATCAAAAAACTCATAGACTCACTGAAAAAAATAAAGCTTAAAGTTATGATTAGCCATGTTTATGACAACTCAACATATTTTAAAATTCACCCAAAAATCCATACATAATGTGCAGTTATAGTTACAAATTAACTCAGAAAAACCACTGCAATATCCAAGCTATTGTTATGAGCACAAGCTATAACTTAAGCAGCAGCCATGCAAACCACAACTTGCACACCAAATGCAATGCTTATGATCTCATAATATTTATACCAATAAACGGCAACAACTAACAGCAAAATGCACTTAAGTAACAACAAGGGGTGGCCTAACTCACCTAATTCCGTACAGCTGAATCATGCAGAATTACCTAAGAATTCCATAAGATTACACTTGCATTAAACGAGAAGAGTAATTTTGTGCTTACCATTACTTCGTAGCACAAAAATGAACCTCAGATCCAAAATGGAAGCAAGAAATAGCACTAAATGCAACAGAAAATGAATAGAGAGCACAAGCAGTCGATTGCGCTCGCTAAATGTGCTCTTGGGGTTGGATTTTCCTCCAACTTACTACCCGCATTTAACGCTATTTTCTTAGTGCAAAATGTACCTTTGGCATCCAAAATGGACACGAAAATGCATTTTGTGCTAAGAAATAGTGCTAAATGTAGCGGAACATGAATAATAGGCAAGAGCAGCCGCTTGCACTCACTAAATGTGCTCTTGTGGTGGATTTTTCTCCTCACATTACTCTTAGTTACGCTAGGCGGAATAGTCACACAATTATCAGAAATTCTGCATAAAAGAGTAACTCAGAATCACTGAAATTTCTCCAACTACTTCGGCATAGATCATCCCCTGCAGTCAAACTCTTCTTCACATGGCTAAAGACTATGGGGCTTATTACCAGTACGTAGTCCTTGTGGTGGTCTGAGCACTGCCACACTGTGGACCCGCCCGCAGTAGTCAGAGTGTGGCAGTGAGACGCCCACAAGACAGCCGGCTCCACCAGGATCAAGGATCCCAATGGGCTGCCGGTCTGCAACCGGCATGAATATGCTGGGGATGCTACTACCGGCACCATCAAGCATTTTATGAGTTGCCTTTTCACTGCTCTTTTCATGGTGGTGAGCCTGCCATGAAAAAGGTCGAAGAGAGGCAAATAAGGGGACCCTGGCAGGGCCTCCTGAGGGTCTAGGCCTGGGGGTGCATGCAGCGGGGTCACAACATGTGCCCCTCTGTAATTGCACCCCTGTTCCTGCATGCCACATTGTGCAGGAATGTGCTGCAGGTGCTGGTACAGCAGTGGACTTCCTATGAGCCTAACAGCCCACTGTCGTAAGACTGCCACAGCTTTGTCTGCCCAACCAGGGTTTACTCCTAATCCAGTGGGCTGGCGGGTGCAGCTCGGCTTTTGAGGTCCTCCAGCAGACGGCATGGTGGCGGCGCCGCTGGAGGAATACCAAAGTCGTAATAAGGCCCTACGTGCTGCAGGGGTTGACTGCCCGGACGAAAAAATTGTGAGCAGAAAGTGAGATCCAAGCAACAGTTCTATGAGGAATATGATAAAAAAAACTGAACATGTGTTTAAAAGAACCTCTGAAATTCACTAAAAGAGCAGTCTAAATGCAGCTATGATTAAAACACAGAACCTAAAAGCCAGCAGTTATGGTTCAGGAAACTAACCATCATTTGCACCTCTGTCATGCACTACGTATAACCTAACATGACATCATTGATGACATCTCAAGTGTCATCATTGATGACATAATGGATGACATCATCCATAGGTACCAATACTCTGTTCATTTCGTCTTGGCGTAATTTGAGTAGATCATTATTTCCTAAGTGTCTTGCTTACAATGCTGTTATAGCTAATGCTACACTAGATACAGATCTCTTAAGTCAAGTCATTTGCCACTGATAATTGTAATTATGCAGTATCTACTGATATAAAAATATATCAGTCCTTTACACATTAATCCTCTACAATCTAATCAGAAATCAAGATTGCTTTAAATAAATGTAGCTGTATGGAAAGGCAGCACGATTATGTATTTATAAAGCCCCTAAAGTATGGTAAACCACTGTAAAACAAACAATTAAAAACAAAACACTATTTCTGGGGCACACATGCACCATTACAATGTCATTGTATTATAAACACAAGGGCATATCCAAGGGTAAATAAAAACCTGGGGTTGACAATACTGAAAAACAATGGCCCCTGTCCTCAACAAAAATCATTTAAGCAATGGACAATCAATATTTCCATGAAACAGGGCATACTTTGAGGAGCAGACATGTGGCAGGGTATACAGAAAAGTGAGTAAATATGTATAATTTGTAATCAACAAATAGCAAGAAAAAATGAACGGCAAATAACTTTCAAATTACTGTGAAAATTGCTTGAAACATGATGTGTGCACAGTGAATCTTTAATATAAATATATGTATATAAATATTTTTTTATATTTATGGTTTTATACTATTTATTGGCGCTCATTTGCACAGATGTAAATTGCACTGCTTAAGACACTTTTACCGAGCTGCTATGCACAAATTACTCTAGTCTTGGCATGATCTGCTTCTAAATGTTTCTTACAATGAAATCAAATTGCAACAAGTAACGCTGATTCTCCCTCTTGAAAAGGGGTTCCCGGCTGGGATCCCCCAAAAAAGATTTCCTTATATTATTATGCACTTTATTCACTTATTGCACTTTATTTAGCACAATAGCACCTTTAGGAATATAGATATTATTCTACAGTATTTTTTATACATGTGACCAAATAGCTTGATGGCAAAGTATCATGAAATTGATACAGATTTGTTGGGATGCAAACATTATTGTATTAAGCAGTTACAAGAAAAAAAGTTTTTTCATTGCAATGTATTATTATGCTTTTAATAATGATCATAATATTTATTGTTTTAGATATCAATTTGGGCAATGTGACTACAATATCGTATTGTTTGTTTTATCCTGTATAAAATTCTATGTGCAATGTTATTGTATTTAAACAGATATTATCTACATTGCTACAATTACCATAGCAAAGCCGACTATGAGTAAGTTTGTCTTCTATACCAATAGCTATGATTCATGGTCACGTGATACATGACAAAAAGTGCTGTGATTGGTGGTTCACAATTTAAATGTTATGCACTCACAAACTCTTGTATCTGGTGAGCAAGGCGACAGGATCGCCGAAACGTGTCAGATCGCGGCACCCTTGACACACTGAAATGAAATAAAAAGAAACTCTGCTGCATTCATTACCGGATTTGGTGTCCGTTTTTCTCCTGGAGAGTGCTGGCTTGTGCGGTGCGCTGTGGGAGCGTCAGGGTATATATATATATATATATATATATATATAAAAAAAAAAAAATATATATATATATATATATAAATATATATATATATATACGATTACCGCCCCAGGTGTTAGACTCCACCAAACAGAGAACACAGACACTTTGCCATTTAAATCACTGCTGACTGCAGAAATTGTTTATTTCATATTTTCATCCGCGCAGCAACAGGACGAGATGACGTGTTTCGGCCAGCAGGGTGTTACCGGATACACATGATTTATACACCTGAGTGACCATCACGTGCTCGTGAAACTACAATTACAATAGAAAGTGAAAAGACACTACCCACTTAGAACTACATGACATTTCATTTTCGGCAGTTTTAGTGATCTTGAATTCAGGACTCCGTAACTTTACACAATACAAATAAAACAACTCCATTGTTATGTGTATAAATGCAAATACAACAATACATTGAATTAAGACTGTCGTGATACAGTAACCTTAGGGCTCATTGTGGTTCCTCCTATATTTGTGGAGAGGTCAAAGGAATAAGAAATATCCATGTACAAATACATTAATTGACCGGCATTCTGTATACTGAATAGAACACTGTCATACTCAAATGGGAGCACCTGATATTCATTTTAAAGGAATACTTCCAAAAACTCTAGCATAACTGCTCCAATGCAATAAAGATTCGTCATTTTTCCGTTTATACAATAGTACAATCGCTATCGTAATGGCTGGCCTGAATGTATTGCAGACATAAGCATGTCAAACATTTTAATGTATAATACAACAAACAGTATATATGTATCCTGAGTATATATAATCAACAGGCCTGGACCTTATTGCACATGCCCCAAATGTATAACGAACAGTGCTTGTTACCCCTAATAAAAAATGGTACCATATGTAAATCTATATAAAGACATCATATGTCCTCTCATATACCAACGCTGCCTCTATGACTAACATTCTCATTTACAATAATAGTGGTAGTGTGAAAATATGTGACTTTTTGTGTGATTAAAAAATGTGTCAAACTGACATATGTTGGTTCTCCAAAACGGAGAAGGAAAGGGCGGTATGAAAACTTAAACTGAAAACCCCCTATTCGACACCTATTGGTGCATCATTGCTTGATAAACTCAAGATATATACACATCAATCATATATGCTCTTGCCTAAGTCAGTCAGAATAGACTGTGAAGAATTGACTGCTGAATAGCTCTTTATAGTTCATCTATACTCATAGGCTAACAATAATAAAATGGCAGAGCATATCCTAGATAACATGAGCGCGAACTCACAGCAGGATATCAATATGGAGGATAACCTTGGAGAAAGGTGAAATCTACTATTCATCATTAATAAAGTGTACTAGTGTGAAACTATGGTACTGATGGTGGGCTAGTTACAGGTAATGGTGCAAATCTTCGCACAAATTTAAACCTTTAGGGGACTTGGTATCTAGCTCGATTATGTACTTCGTTTCTAGCTGTCTGAGTAATTTTTCTCGGTTACCGCCTTGCTTACTGGGGGTCACGTTGTCTATAACGAAGTAAGTCAGTGCATTGAGGTCATTGGAATGCTCAGTTTTGATATGACGGGCCTGGGGTCAGAATTGACTGCTGCCCGTAAATGCTGCAAAATTCTCTGGTATGCAGGGAGTTTCGTGCTCCCGACATAACGGAGCCCACACACACATTGGAGAATATACACCGCATGGTCAGTGCGGCAGGTAAAGTGGCCCTTCAGACTGATGGGTTTGTCTGTGAAGGGACTGATATACGATTTCATGTTTTTCCCAAATTTACATGCGCGGCATGTACTGCATTTATAAAAGCCTTTACTCGCGCTGAGCCACCCTCCTTTGACATCTAGTTCAGGGCTAGTTCTTACTAGCTCGCTACGCATAGAGCGCGCTTTCTTATAGGTGAAATTGGGTTTAGCTGGTAGTACTGAGGACAAGACTGTGTCAGTTTGTACAATTGGCCATTGCGCATTGATAATGCTTTGTATGGTTTTAGCTTGCCTGCTGTAGGTTGAAATAAACCTACAAGTGATCGATGTGTTGGGCAAGGGAACATCAACCTGTGACAAGTCCTCGTTAGTATCGACGTCTCCTGTGCTCTGTGTGGCCATAGTTTGTAATAACTCTTCCCTGTCCCGTGCGTTGGCTTTTCTAAGAGTAGAATCTAATAATTTAGTTCTATAGCCTCTTTGCACAAACCTGTCCCGAGCCGACTGTTGTGCTGCTGCTAGTGCCTCCGGTGTGCTGCAAGCCCTACGAATCCTCAAGAATTCACCGAATGGTAAACTCTTGATTGTGTGTTGAGGATGAAAACTGCTCGCATGTAACAGCGTATTTCCCGCTGTGGGTTTGCGGTACAACTGAGTTTCCACTCTGTTATTCTCTATGTACACATTTATGTCTAAAAAGTTTACTGAACTCGAATCTATGTGGGCAGTGAAATGCAAATTTAACACATTATTGTTGATGGTGTTAACAAATTGCAATGCTTGCTGTTCAGAACCCTTCCAGATGACAAAAATGTTGTCTATGTATCTCCATATGTGTACTATATGTTCTCGTACCAACTCTATGTGCTGTTCCATGAGCACATGCCTCTCCCACCAGCCCACGTGTAAACATGCATAGCTGGGGAAGAAGCATGCACCCATGGCTACACCCTGTAGCTGTTTATAACACCTTTCCTTCAAATAAAAAGAAATTGTTGTAAAGACACCACCGCACGATGTCCAATAACATAGCATTATGTTTATACATAGCAATGCATCTATTGGTTAGAAAAAATCAGTCGCTGCAAGTCCCTCGTTGTGTCTAATGCTCGTATAGAGCGTGTAGAGCGATGTTATATCTAATGTCATCAGTAAACAGTCACTAGACGAATGGGTCGTGCTAAATTTTTGTCGGAAGTCCTTGGTGTCACGAAGATACGTTGGTAATGTGGTCACATGTTCCTGCAAATAGTGATCCACGTATCGAGAGGTATTTTCGAAGACACTGTCTCTGGCTGAACTTATGGGCGTCCCGGTACAGGTGTTGTCTGCTTATACACTTTCGGGATTAGATAGAACATTGGTATTACTGGAAATTCTTTGTGGAGAAAGCCAAACTCATCTTTTGTGATGAGACCTTCTCTCTTCCACTTGGTCAATTGTTCTTTATAATCCTTGTTGACTTTAGTGACTGCAACTCCATTGGTCATTTCATAGCATTCAGTGTTGTTTAAATGCCTATAGGCTTCTTCTTTATAGGCTGTTTTATCCCATTACACGAGATTACCTCCTTTGTCGGAGTTATTGATAACAAGGGAATTGTTGTTTTTTAATTTTTCCATCAATCGGAAATATTGTTGATCTTTGTTGTTTTTTACTTGTCGCTGACTGTTGAGTGTTTTACTATGTAAAATTCTCAGTTGCTCAGTGATGCGGTCGTGAAAGATATCCAGGGCATCACGTGGCATGGTAGGTACAAATTTGGAGGGTGCCTTAAACGGACTGTTACCCGGGGCTGAAATGCGAACACCTTCTGCTTCTGCTATTTGTTGCGTGCTCACAGCTTGTTCTTGTGAGCTAGAAGCATCTGTACGCAAAGAGTGTAGAGATTTCAATAGGGGTATTTGTTGCATCGTTAGGCTTGATGTTGTAGAAATGGTCATGGCGGCTTCCTGGGGTGTCGGTAAACACTGAGGAAGGCAGGACGCCGATACGCGTTTGTTTGTTCCGAATAAAGGACCCCAAGTAAACCTCTCCCGTGAGTACTGACTTTCTTTTGAAATACGAAGAATGTGAGCTGGATATATATATATATATCTTTGTTCAAGATACCTCTGACTTTTTGAGAAAGATTGAAAAAGTGGAGTGGGGTGCAGATATGTTACTAATGACACTGGATGTGACTTCTTTGTGCACCTCAATAAGACACAATGATGGCATGAAAGCAGTCGAACATTTTTTAATTAAGAAACCCATGAATTGTGCGTCTCATACCAAGATGCTGTTGGCCATGGTAAAAGAATGTCTTGAACAGAATTATTTTTTGTTCAACAATCAGATCTATCACCAGGTGAGAGGAGTGGTGATGGGGCCTGCTTCTCTCCAAGTTACTCCTGTTTACACATGGGGTTATGGGAGGAGCAGGTCCTTAGGGGAGAGCACAAGAACGCCATGGACGAACATGTGGTGATCTATCTAAGGTACATTGATGACCTATTCTTCATTTGGAGAGGCTCTGAATCGAGTGCCATTGAATTTGTGGAAAAATTGAACAGCAACTGCTTAAATTTGAACTTTACATCCACAATTGATATACAGACTATTTGTTTTCTAGACGTTGAGGTGTACATAGAGAATAATGTATTGGCAACTAGGTTGTATGGAAAGTCCACAGCGGGCAATACTGTACTGCATGCGTCGAGTAACCATCCGCAGCATTTGATACGCAGCATCCCTTTTGGGGAGATGCTGCGTGTCAAACTCATTTGCAGCTCGGACGTGGAGTGTTGTGTTCCCCAGCAGGTCAGCAAAAGACGCTTCTTGGCCAGGGGATATGCCCCTGGGGTAATTGACGAATCCATCAATAAGACCAAGTCCCTAACCAGAAGTGAAGTGTTGGTACCCAAATTACAGAAGGGGAGAATAGTTGAAAACAAATCTGACTCCAAACTAGAATAATCCTTACCTTCAGTAGACAACATCAGGAATTGCGGAGGATCTTTACCCGTAATTGGAATTTGGTACAGGGGGATCCTGTGATTGGACGGTTAATTTCAAACAAACCAGCCTTGACTTTCAGGAAGTCACATTCGATGGGTAACAAACTGACGAGTAGCAGCCCTGAAGTAATTACTCAGGGGACATGGATGTCACAAGTGAAGGGTTTTAGGAAATTTCCAAGTTGCAAGGCCTGTAAATTTGGCAGCAACAGAACCCAATACACCAGTCCTTTCCATACAGAACCTATCTTGATCAATAAAAGGTCCGTCCCTAACCTATTGTACCATACAATATGCATTATGAGACACCTGGGGTGGTAGAGATGAGGAATTAACTGCCTCAGTGGTGTTCCATGCACTGTTATCCTCCGGCGGCACACAAAATGCCATCACTACCCTATACATGCCATTCCATGAGGCCCACCAAAGCAGGTGACAGGTTTGCGTGCCCGATGGGCCGCAGTGTTGCATCAACCCTTGACTGATGGTGCCTGGCCCTAGGCTCTACAGCTGGTGAAAGGTGTGTCACGAAACCCCAGGTTCAGGTTCACACAGTTTAATTATGTTCACCAATCCTACCTAGCCCCTCACCATATCAAACGAATGATTTCAACACTTGCTCCCTTCTGCCCAAGCTGTAGACAGCAGGAAGCAGGATTCTATCATATGATGTGTATTGCAACTGGCATGGCACATTGTAGTTGCAACGGTGACAGACTTGACAATACATGCCCTCCCTCTTACACCTTCCTACTGTCTGCTAGGACTGTTCCCCCGTAGCAAAGGAGATAAACAATTATAGAGATTCATTGACCTTGCATTTGTTTTGTTTAAACGACAAGTGCTATGGTCAGGAAGTCCCCCGCACTGCCGGACCATCAACGATGGACCTGTGAATTCCTGATATGGACTTGTGCAGAGGCTCACACCCTTTGGGGACTCGGAGGGAGTGGGATCCCCGCGTCGGCAGCAAATGTTGGGAGACCTTCCTACTAAGTGTGGAAGCTAAGAACAACATACACCCACCTTGAACTCACATTCCATGGATTCAACAGATAGGTGATCACTAGGTCCCTACATGAAACTGCCCAGCACTTATGACTACCCTCCCGTATATGCACTGCACTATCCCCCCTGCACTAGTTGGAGGTGGGCTCCTCTACCGCCCTATGCACCAGAAGACACAAACACATGCCCTACATGTGTCGTACGACTCAATGGACGCCTGTCTGGTATGCCTTGCATCCCCTCCCCTTCTTTAGGGTTAAATGTTTTATTACCTCCACATAGTCTCAAGAGCTCTTTTTCTTTCTCCTCCTCTTATAGTTCTATTGTTTTGATTGCAATACTGGTTTTTATCATTGATGAATTTGTAGCAATCATAGAGATACCGTCAATGGCATAACTCAATATACACCCTTTTAATGTGCTCAGTGGCGGTTTTACCGTTTGGGCGGTGGGGCGTTGCCCCACTAATTATTTTTGGGCAATTTACAACGATCACACGCACCTTCAACTTCAATCAATTAAAGCGCTCCGTCGCGCTGCAGCGTCACGTCATCATAACATCACGTGACCAGCCAGGCCTGCACTCGCTGTCTGACTATGTTACTGTACTACGGCTGGGCCTGGCCTGGCACAGTGCGCACTGCGCATGTGGGGTTTGTCCGGCTGCCCTTTCTGCAACTAGCAACCCTATGTGATTGTAAAAGCAAGCATGGGCGAGTCCGGGATTTGCGCCCCTCCACGGACCCCAATGGTTTTGAAATGAGCGGCGTTTTTTTCGTGCTCAATCCAATCCTGACACTGCTCTCTTCAGAGAGCAGCTCTCCTCTGAAGAGAGCAGCGTCATGATTGGCTCTGCAGCATGTAGTGCGGGTGGCAGTCTAGTTGTCTTGACTTGCACCGCGGGGGTGGGAGCATCCAACGTGGGGCAATGGCCAATCACTGTAATGGCTTAGTGTTAAGCCATTATGTGCTGCATGTTACTGCGGATCTCTGCCTGCTGCACTGTTTGTAGCAGATTACTTGTCATTTGATGATTAAAATCTAATAAATACATTCTTAGAAATAAAAACAAAAAATGTAGTAATATATTGGCCTATAGGGCAATGAGGTAACACAATATTACTGTTTTATCAAATCCCTTGCAAAATAAAAAGGCAACCATATTGTTTAGACCACACTTTGTCTTTGTTCTGTGTTTTAACGTCAAATATAGCTTGTTACTCTTTTTGTAAAGTTAACGATGTACTAGGGACCTTTCTTGAAAGCATCTAGAAAGTACTGCAGTAGTTATTGAAATGTAAAAAAGAAATTATATATGATAAAATAAGATTAAACATGATACCTACCACTTAATTTTTAAAGGAGGGCAATTATTGGCTTGACTACAATTTCTGCTACTAATGTAGCATTTAACTACCAAAAAACAAAATGAAGTAAGAAAAGAAGCCAGTTTACAGCAATGACGTTTAACAGGTTTTAGGAAGGCAATTGAAACACGCATTATGCCTCATGACCTCCATTTATATATTTATACATAAAACAGGTATATTTCTATATGGATTTCTTTATGGATCTGTATTGCTATTCTAGGAAATGATACTTATTGAGTTGTATTTAGATAATTCAGGCGATATTTCATGATGTTGGGCATGGGTAAAGACATTTGTAAAAAACTGCTCTAAGTATTGTTGTCTTTTATGCTTTAACATATATAAAATTACTTAGTTGGCTATATTAACAATTGGATATGCGCACATCTATGGGATATTTTCACAATCCAACTGATTTGTTTTTCATCAGTGTTTTATGATGACTACTACCATATTATCATCTTTAACTGTAACTGTTCCTAATGATGACATAGTAGTGTATCAGAAATGATAGTTTTGTCTGAAAACATATAAATAGGAAAACATTAATGGATTGCCCTAATTCGATGTTTATTAAATACAATCAGATATCACTGTTATGGTCTGTTATTAACTTATCATCTACTATGATGCCGCCATAAGGCAAATGCTTAACTTACCTTACACTTACAATTTATGTCTGTATTATATTAGTGCAGGCACCAAATGGTAGGACAGAAAATCTTCTAAGAGTGAATTCACCTTGGTCAGCTTTAAGCTACCCTGTGGGGTCCTCAGGGATCGTCACTGAGCCTGAACTCGTTCAACCTATGTGTGACCTCATTGGCTGAGATCATTAGAACCTATGGTTTCTCAGCTGTATTCAATGCTAACGACATTCAAATCACTGTCTCAGTATCTAGTAACATCCAGGATACAGCTGGACTCTTCAATATCTGTATGACTCAATTAAATAACTGGATGCCGCTTAATTGCCTAAAATTAAATTCCGGTAAGATAGAGGTATTGGTACTAGGAAATAACACCTCATTTTGGTCCCCCATTTGGTGGCATAAAGACATGGGTACTTTCCCATTACCAGTAAACAAAGTATTGAATCTAGGAATTATCATTGATGATAAGCTTACCTTTAAAGATCAGATCAATGCTTCAGTATCTTTAGTTTTCTTTATCCTGAAACTGATCAAAAGGGTCTGTCCCTTTATCCCACCTGATTTCCAGAAGACAGTTGTTTCTGCATTGGCCCTATCAAAACTTGATTATGGAAATTCCATTATTTCTAAATATAAAAAAAAAATACAAATGCTACAAAATGCTTTCGGCATGACTACCCTTGGGTATACCTAAACACCAATCGAAATCACAGGTCTTAAAGAAATTACACTGGCTCCCAGTTGAAAAAATTATCAAGATTAAATTATTATGTATCGCTTTTAAAGCATTAAGCAATGTTGGTCCAGATTATTTAAAACGTTGCTTTACAAGGCACTTACAATCTCGGACTATGCAATCATCCACCGCTAAACTTTTAATGATCCCCAGATCAAATAGAGCCTCCTGAGGTGGAAGAAGTTTTATTGCAGAAACAGCTAAACTATGGAATTCACTTCCTATTAGGTGAAAGTCTAATCCTAACTGATAGACTTTCAGAAAAGCTCTAAAAACCTGGATCTTTAATATCTAATCATTACTCTCTAGCACTCTCTTACTCCAGTTTTTGTGCAGCGCCAAGAGGCCGATAGTATTGAGCACTTCAAAAAATTATCAATCAAAATTGTGATTAAAAATCTAACTTTACTATTAAAGAGGGCTATAAATTCGAATTATTTATAGGCCTAACTTGTTCTCTGTACCTGCTCCCAATTGGAAGTTACAGCTTATCAAATGTAATAAGGTAACTCCAGTGTTATGCTATTGGAGTGGCAGGCCTAGCAGTAGTGAAAAATGAATTTAGGAGTTTTTCACTACTAGGACATATAAAAATTAAAAGTACATGTCCTGCTTTTGAAATATACTGCACTCTGCACCCTGACATCTGGGGTGTTCAGGGCTTACCTTGAGTGTGACTTATATGTATTATAAAGTAAGTTTTGGGCTTGGCAAAAGGTTTATTTTGCCAAGTCAAATTGGCGGTTTTACACACAGGCTGCAATGGCAGGCCTGAGACATGTTTAAAGTGCTACTTAAGTTGGTGGCACAATGAGAGCTGCAGGTCCACTAGTAGCATTTAACTGACATGCCCTGGGTACATGTAGTCCACTTTACGATGTACTTAAAAGTTAATTGAATAGGCTAAATGGGTGAAAGCCAATTCTACAATGTTTAAAGGAGAGAGCACTTTAGCACTGCTTAGCAGTGGTAACGTGCACAGAGTTCTAAAGGCCAACAAAAGTGTGTTCAGAAAATATAAGGGTGAGGGCAAAAGTTTGGGGATGACCCCACAGAAAGGGCAAGTCCAACACATGGGAGGGAGGAGTAATTGGCAAGACACTAAATCGGCCAAGAGGAACAGGAAGTTTTTGTTCAGCTCTTCTTTCTTCCTCTCCTTCATCAATAACGTTGCTCCAGCCCCCTCACAAATGACCCAATGGTCTTTAAATGGCCAGGGATGGAAAGCAAAAGATACACATAGGAACAAGTGGAAAAGACAGAGTAAGGGAAGTGTGCTGCAGAACTGATCATTTTCTGTAGCTATTATTGGGTTGCATCAGCACCGGACTGTAATGTGGGATCACAGACCACAAACATCATGCACTGATGACATGAGGGGAAATATTAACTAATTGTGCTCTAGCTAAACTCCCCACATCTAGCACCCCCTGTGCACTTCTAACCCTACACCATTTATAAAGGTCAGAGTTGCATTCCCTCTCCATATATCTGCAATGTTCCTTTAGCATGGATTTCAAGAGCTCTTGTAGAAAGCTTAATCTCTTTCTAACTAGAAATAAAAATGAAATCTACTTTACGAAAGAGGGATGTCGAGAAGTAGCTACCCTGAGAGCTGATGAGGTAATTATGAAAGGGTAGAAACAAATGAAATTCGTACAAATAAATAAAGCTAAGGCTCGACTAATCAACAATGAACAACAAAATGGTGTACAGAGTTCCCCCGGGAGAGCTTAAGAAATCTGGCTCAACCTGTAATTCTCTCTCAAGATATCTAGACAAGGGGTGAAGAAAGGGTCTCAAGTGTGCAGTGTAGACCCATATTCCAGAATGAAAAGGTACCTCACACAGGCTATCAACAGGACCACAACTGTAGCCCCAGTCGATAGTTGTCCAGCCTCATCATCGGTGCCTTGCTCCTTCGGCGGGCTGGCGGTGCAATGCCCGTCGGGCAGCGATGAAAGCTGCACTTTTAGTGGAGATCTTTAATTCTGGGCCAGCGGGTGTGTGCGTGTGAGGGGCAAAAGGGAGTGTAATAGTGAGCGTGGTGGTGAAGTTAAAAGAAGTCAGGGAAGTCCTGTTGATGAACAATTTATTGGTCAGGCTTCCTGCTTCAGTAAAAAGGAAAGGGGTACTAAGGGGTGGCAAGTAATGGAACCAACCCGTATTCAACCCTTTATGTGCAAGAAGTGGTCAACATGTTTCACGCCCTAAGGGCGATTCATCAGGACCTGGGTGCTCATAAATTACTCGGTTCCTTAAAAGTTTTATAAGGACACCAGTATACGACCTGAATTAGTGTCGTATCGTAATGGTTCCATAGAGGGGACTTTCTGGAACTGAAAAAGAAAAGAGAAACAACAGTATAAACACAGGTAATGGCTCCTTGGCAGTCAATTGCTAGTGACTTATTTTCTGTGTTTATTAGTGTGCATGCTATCCAAAGCATGCGTGCCCAGTGAATGGCTATGTCTAGATAATAGAAGCAGCAGGTTTTTTCGTGCGATGGAGAGAGAGAAGATCAGAATTCACTTAATTCTGATCAGTGCGTGGAAGGTGCTCGCACTCAATAGTGGTCGCATGCTAATTTTGCAGTGAACCATGTCATAAAATGAATGATAACGCCTACATCAGCTGACCAAGCGCATGTACAATCAGACCCCCCGAGGCGACGCGGTGGTGAGTAACAGTGGTCATCCACCCGTAGGAGGTTCGAATTTTTATGCTCTAAATGAGCGGGCCAAACAGTGAAGACCAGGGAAGAACGTGGTTTGACACTCTGTAAAGGAAAGTTGATTTGTGCGCCAATCAGCGCACTCACCCCTAATATTTCTCCTAGAAACCTCACGGGCCATCCGAGTGGGGCCAGCAGCGAGATGAGGGAGTCCTAAAGGGGAAGAAGACAACAAGGCAAGTGCCCAGCGGGGAAGGAATTGAAAGCCGATCACAGGTTATTGCGGAAATGCTAAGCGGTCGGCACAAAGTCAAGGAAACAAGCCGATAACCAGCCCGCCCAGCTCCTTACCTCTAGCGTCGCTGCAGGCAAGCTGCTATGCACCTACCCCTCCCACAAGAAAGTCTGGACAGCCGGAGTGGTTGAGCAGACCGCTTCCGGGTTTAAGAGAGGGAGGTAGCGCGCGCACATTAGGGGTGTGTCCGTCACGTTACTAGGCAACGGAAAGCCTAGTTGGCAAGGCAGCCAGTAAAGAAGAAGGACTACACAGCTCGGGCGCGTTAGTATGAGCGCCATCTTGGACTGGGGTTACGTGTGTAACAATCAAGGGTGCACAGCTATGGAAATAACAGTGGACAATGTGTCCAGAATCATGACTATCTGGCGAGAGTCGTCCAGGGCACCCCGTCATTTAAACCCAGCGTGTCACACTGCAAGCGATGTATCCATCTTTGTTCATGCATGAAGAGTGCTTGTTGATTGAGGTGTGGTAGGGATTCAATCACAGCCCATCGAATGTTCTCGGGGAGGTGTTCCTTCTCCTTACAGTGGTCATACAGTTTGGTGTGGGATTTATGACAACGAATGTTACTGTTCGGCACAGGCAGTGATATATTCATTGTTATATTTATGGCGTGCGGACCGGTTCCATGGTTTATCGTTACTCTCTTTCTGTGCTTGCAGCCCAACAATGGGCGTGGTTTAGATATAATCAACATAGACAATAAAGCGCACATCCGGAAGTGATCTGTTTAGAACGCAGTTTACTGTCCCGACTTGTTTAATGGCAGTCTGGTACTTGTTGTTTTGCATCTATGATGAGAAAGGCACTCCGCCAGGTACTACTCTGGGTGATTTACTCACACCTGCGCCTTGGGGCTTTACAAAGGAGATTGAAGGGAAATTGGCCAGTTTCTACGTGCTTTACTTATTTATTATACATTGTTTGGATTTGCTTATTGTCGTGTTTTTCTCTGACAGGCAGTCAGCAGATTTGGGGGTTTAGAACAGAAGAGGGTTAGTTAGCCTCTTCTCGGGGTCATTGATTGCTGTTGCATCTCCTTTCTTTTCATCATAGCATCCTGAAGGGGGAAAAAACCTGGCATGTACCGAAAGCTAATCAAGTGCATTTATAAATTCCAGAAGTCTGTTGAACAAAGGTTACCACAGCCTCCAGTGGATTCTGTTCCTGCAGCTTATTTGTCTTCTGTATATCAGTTAATAGAGCTGTTATCCCTGTTCGTTTAAGGTCCGTTTGAATTCTATTAGAATATTAAATTACGGAGTGCTGAGCTTCTGGCTACAGCCTGCACTGCACGCCGTATGTTAGACTGACAGATAGGCTGTCGGCGTCAAAGTTAGCTACACTTCAACGCCGGCATCTTTGTTTTATTATGCATGCACGTGGAGCGGTGAAATGGAGGGAGATCGGGGACGAAGAGAAGTGAGAAGTATGTCCGTTCAGTTCCTGAACATCTTTTGACTTAGCACAAATCACCCCCACACTGACAGTCTCACACAATCTTCCCTTGAGTCTGCCCAGTGCTCGATCCATAAAAATAGAAAATATTTTTGTTATGGGGAAGACAGAGCATGTCCTCTCAGATGTCTCTCCTTAAAAAGGCAGCACTGTTGCGATCATATTTTCTGGCTGGTTTGAATTTGATTTACATCCACGGAGCTCTGCCCTAAACACTTTAGAGTGCTCTCGGGGTGAACCTTTTTGTGGTGACGTGCACCCTGGTTGATGTTAATATCTTATTGCATCACACGCTGTGTTTTTATGAATGGCCAAAGACAGCTTTTTCAGAGCACATATCATCATAAAAAAGAGGTCAGTCCTCTTCTGTCATTGGTTCATTTGGGTCAGTCTCCTTCGGTTACTGCTTGAAGAAAGTATCACATTTTAGATCAGGCCAAGGAGAATTTCACTCTCACTGTTAGCTATTGGGTTTTATTTTTGTTAGTCAGCGCCTTGAGACCCTCATGGGTGAGTAGCTGCGCTTTATAAGCCCCCGATTGATTGATTGAGGATGCTTTAACAGTGACTACTAAGGTAACCTGTGTACTGTGGAGGTGCATTTCGCAGTGCTTAATTTGAGCCTGTTGTTTTCGGTGGTGCCCACCAGCACCCATTTTTGGGTTCCGGCATGTATTTTTCCTCCTCGACATTTACCAAGTGCAAGAGAGAGAAAAACACACAAATAAGGTGGCCAAAAAGACCGGAAAACTATCACAAAGGGAGAATGCAGGAACCTGCAAGACTGAGAAAAGGGGACAGGGAGTGTCTGGTAGTGGATTAAAGAGGCATGTAGTTGATTCAATGCTGCTCAGCCTTAATACTCAAATTCTCTCACGTCATTTGGAGTGCACTGGCGGGAAACATGGACTGGGACACAACTAACGTAAATAACACGTGGATTGAATTCAGATGGTACTCAGTAATTGGCGATCTTGTTAACCCTCAAGCCACATTTAATTCTTCGTAGTCTTAAGCAAATGGTAAGACGTTTAAGATGGAATTGTCTCTGCCCAAACATGTGATGGTTGCTCTTTAATTGTCTTTGTCCTGATGATGACCTGTCAAATTAATAAAGTCGAAACGTCGCCAATGCCTTCCTGGCAAAAAAAATAAGAGAAAGCATTTAGTGTATTGTGTCCTTGTGATCCCACAAAACTTTTTGTTGTAAATAATGTTCCATTTTTGCCTTTTTTGTTTACCCTATAGTTTGTCCCTTGCTAATTTTATGTGTTTGTGTAATCCTGTGAGCACCGTGTGCAGTTATGTATATTTAAACTAAAGAAAAACTATATTTTTGTTGACAATTGTTTGAGGGTATTTTGTTCTTTTGTCATTTGATTGTTCAAAATGTTTTTCTTGAAGTCATAAATGTCTGTTTTCTTAAAACTAGAAACCTGAACCATTGTAACTTTTATACAGCCTTGATATTCGCCTCACCAACTTTTATTAGTGCCTGCCGCAGGTATCTGAGCAGAGCTTTGGGCACCTCCATTCATTCTTTTACAAATTAAGCACTATGCATTTGTGCTCTTCGCAGTGCTTTCATATTGTAGTTGGTGCTACACCAATAGGGATTTTACATCTTGGGACCTGATTACAAGTGCCCTGTTACCGGATACAATAATCTTTGCTCTTGATGAACTTCAACACTGAGGTGCTGTGGGCGGGGGGAGTAGGAGAGGGTGGGTGTAAATTAAAATATATATATTTTTTAAAAGACACTTACCTTCAGGCCGGCCAACTGGCCGGGTGCTGCATCTCAATCTGCTCGCTGCCGCTGTCGCAGCCTCTCGCTCCTGGGAAGCAGGAACCAGGAACCGCCCATCACAACACTGAAAAGCAGCGCTGTGATTGGTCTGAACACCGTGGTTTGGCTCTCAGACAGGAAATGGGGTCCTGAGCATGTTCTGCACTCAGGCTGTAATGCAGCCTGGGTGCAGAACATGCAAAGTGCTCATGACTGTTATGGACTGCCCGAGAGGGCCGGCCAAACAGTTATGCGCACTTCAGAGTCGAGCAACCACTCCTCCTCCTGGCCCCTACTACCCTGGCAGTCCAACCCCACCCACACCAGAAAACGGAAAACTAAAATGATAACGCTGGTTATTATCATTTAAATTTTCCTTTAACTACTGCTCGCAGAGCAGTTGGGCGACGCTCCTCTGCCTAATGTGGGTTTACACCTAAATGTGACTTGTGCTCCTAAATGTTTTCACCACCACACTCATGCCAGTTTTGCATCGAGGGTGATCTTCCACCTCTAAAGGCTGTCAAGCAAGTGTGATGTCATATTGACAACGTATACACCTAATGAGACATCTTATTAATGCATGTTCTGTGTAAACTGATCTCGCACATACATTTGATACTACATTCCTGTCGATTTTGCATCAAGATTGACTTTGCACGTAAAATGTATTGGCAGCTAGATGTGATTTTTCTTTTCAACCTGTGTTTTTGCACATAAGTTTCTCCTCTGTTGAAGAGGATGTTTAACTAAGGGTAATTTTGCATGTAAGTGTGTTTTTGCGCCTAAATTTAATTTGTGATCCCAACAGTACTATCCACTCCTGCTATTGTTGCATCGAGCATTTTTTTTATCTTACTATGATGTTTTCTCTTTATTGTGCTATCACAATGATGGTTACTTTGAATGAATGGTGACTTTGCATCATGTGTGTGTGCCGATGTGTGTGCGCGTATGTTTGTAGATTTCAAAGAGTTCAGCCAAAAGACTTTTGCATGAATATCGTTTTTATAGCAGTTTGATTTTTATCAGGAGTAATTATAATGTTTTCATTACATCCACCTTTCCCCATTATGACTGTTTTCAGCTACCTTCTACTGCGGGTCCTGTGCTGGAGCTCCCTAACACACATCTTCATTGGTTTGTCAATTCTCCCACCATTCACGGTTGTACCTCAAGCAAATCTATTGTTCTTCTATCATCATGCTTCCCCCGAACCAGAGTAGAGGCAGCAAGTTAAATTCACAGTGAGTTAGAATCTCTAGCAACATTTGGCAAGCGTGCACACTAAAGAAGCAATGAGCAGTTGTGATGCAAAATAGACTTTTTCTTTCACACCTCAGGCATTTTCAACATGTTTAGAAAACAAGAATAGCAACCTTGATGAGGGCCAAATGGGAAGTGACAGTTTTCAGGTGCTGGCACTGCAGCATTGTTTTGTATAGCTATATATATCTATCTATATATTACCTACTGGCTAGTTAAAGTAAAGACCTACTTTGGATAGACAAAGCGTTTTTTGTTTTACTAATAACTTTGGCGCTGCTCAACAAATCTTCACAACATTTTCAAAACTAATTTGCCACTCACTTCAGCTGCTGTCTGTAAAGTTTTGGGGTGAATCGTCAAGTGGGGACCAACAATGTGGTGGGGGGGGGTGGGGTCCCAAAAGTGTTTTCCCCCTGTAATTTTCCATAGGGATTTTGAAAAGAACTACTGCCCGAACCGCTGAACGAAATTAAACCAAATTTTGCAGAAAGCTAGATCTTGGTCCAGAAAGAGTGTTTTTTGTAATTTGGCGTAAATCCATTCAGTAGTTTTGGAGTAATTAAAGAAAAAAATGTATGTATATCTCCGTGGATCCGACAGATCTCATGATGAGATATTATTGGCTGCTACCACTTCAACCAGGAAGTGATGGCAGACATCTTGGGACTTGGGACTTAGCCGGAGACCCAAAAAACATGGTAAAAAAAACAGAAAGAGGCAGGGTAGGAGTACCCCAGCCCCCTAGGCCATGTGGTGGGGCCCCCTCCCTGGGGCCATAACATTTTTTCTTACATTTTACTGCAAATTGGCAGAGGATCTGCAAATCTGTGGCAAAAAAACTTGTTTGGGCAAGAATGGGCCCTTGTTTTCTTCATGCCCCCTGGGTGGGCAAGGTCCCGGTGGTGGATTCACAAACATAATTCGGGGGGGCGCGTGTGGTTCCCCTCTCCAGGCTTATTTTGGTACTGGATACTCAATCTCCCGACTCCCGGCCGAATATAAGAAGGGGAGCCACAGGGCCCACTCCCCGGGGTGATTTCAGCCCCAGGAACACCATCGTCTGGGGCCCGACCTTACAAATTAAGAGGGAGGATCCACGCGGCACCCCTCCTGGGCCTATTTTGGCCCCAGGAACCACATCCCCGGGGTCTGTCTGATTTTCAGAAGGGGAGGGGGGACACAAGGCCCCCCTCCCATCGCCGATTTTGGCACTGGGAACTTCATCCCCTGAGGCCCAACCTTAATTTAATGTGGGGGGATGCTGCCCCCCTCCCAGGCCTTTTTTGGCCCATGGGTCCCAATCCCTTGGGGCCCAAACGCCTTACTAATGTGGAGAAGTGCTACGCGGCAGTTTGATAAACCTTCATAAAATTATAATATGTTATGTTAGGAGTATTTGTAGAGCGCATGGCTACCCAAAGGCGTCCCAGCGCTAGCAGAGAGACAAGGCAGGGCAGGTCACAACAGCTTAGCAGGTGGGGTTTGGGAAAAACCAAGTTTTCAAAGGTTTACAGAAGGGTAGGAGGTTGGGTTCTGAATGTAAATGGAGGGGTAGAGTGTTCCAAACCTTGGCAGAAGTGTAGTAGAAAGACCGGCTACCACTTCTCATCCTATTGATTTTGGAGACCAAGGCAAGATGGAGACCGGATGAGTGAAGGCATCTGTTTGGGTGGTAAGGAGAGATGATGGATTGGAGGATGGAGGGGCCTTTCTTCCAGAAGGATTTAAGAGCAACACATAGGGACTAGAATTTTGTTCTATCCGCAATTGGGAGCCAGTGCAAGGTTTTCAAGGCAGGTCTTGCAGAGAGGCTGTTGGGGATCTTAAGAAGCATGCATGCAGCACGATTCTGAACGACTTGCAGTTTGTTCGTGGTCGCCCCTGGAGCTCCTAGATACAAAGCATTTCCAAGGTCGAGGCGAGAGAGGATTAAGGTCTGGACCATGAGTCTTCTTGCTGAGAAGGGGAGGTGTGGAAGAACTTTGTGGAGCATCCGGTGGATGCCATAACAGGATGCGGCCAGTTTTGTTGCCTGATGAACAAATATGAGTGAAAAGTCTAGCCACATGCCGAGACTTTTGATCTGGTTTTTTGGCTTGGGTGGGGAGCCAAGACAACTTTTATAACAAAAAAAAATCTTAATTAACTAATTTACATAAATAATTATCAATTAAACAATTAATAACATTTAACTGAAAATACATTAAATATATTCAATTAACTTTCCACACTTTAGGCCTAGAAACACAACAGCCTGCACCTCGTATATAACTTAAAACATTTCCTATGTACACAATTAACATAATTAATTGTCAATCAAATAATTATTAATAATTCATGTTAACTATTAATTATTATAGTCAATTTCCTCACACCCTTTACCCCACAAAACCTACAACATAATAAAAAATATGAATAACAAATAAAAGTAATTGCACAATTACCGCCACCCTCACTGCGTGGCTGGTACAATTATGGGGGGGGGATATGCCCCCCGGCTGTTTTGAGCCCCAGGAACGACAAACCCCAGTTTTGGACCCCCTGCTGGAGCCAATAATGGCTATGGGGACCCTATTCTCAAGGGTCAGGCTCCGCTATTCCCCGGGGTGCCCAGCCCCGGGACATATTGATTTTCCTTCCCACACTTATGCGGGTAGGGAAACCTCTGTCTGCTCTCTCTCGGTAAGTTCGCTACCAGCTGGTGGGATCAGGAAAAATGCTCCCACCTGCTGGGAGTAGACTTTTCATGTTTCCTGGCAGTAGTCGAGGAATCAAGACACTTGCTGGACCAAGGAGGATTGGCAGCCATTATTCTCTGAGCCTTCAGTATGGTAGATGATGCCAAGCTTATCCATCGAATTTCAAAAGTGGACATTGATGGCTACGCACTGAAATGTCTGCTTTTCTGGAGAATAGAACATTCCAGGTACTAGATTACCCATGTTACTCTGACACTCTTCCTTTCAGCTGCGAGGTGCCTCAGAGGTCCTCCCTGAGTCTCACTCTTTGTTACCTTTATATGTACCCCTTGGACAACATTGTGCATTACCATGGGTTGGCATTGGGTTCCTACACCGAGGAAACTCAGCCGGTATATTTAACTTTTCCCCAATACCAGCTTGTGTCATCTCAGCTTGGCTCCATGTCTTCAAGACATAGAAATGGATGGCTAAATGCAACCTGAAACTTAATGAAGAAAAGATAGAAGTCATGCTACTGGCAATAATTTCAGCAAAACCTTTCCTACCCCTATCCGAGATTGCTTGGAGAGACTTCTCAACCACAATATATTCCTTTCTCAGCCAGGAGACTAAAAATCCAGCCTCTATTATGTCACGTATTGACTATGGCAATTCCTTATACCTGGGTTTCCCCAATATGTGATCAAGATGTTGCAGGTCACCTAAAACGCTGTGGCTCAGCTTCTCGTGAGTCTTCCAAGGCATCAATCAGCAAAAAAGCCCTTGAAAGACCTACACTGGCTTCCAGTAGAATAGAGAGTGCAATGTTAAGTCCCTCTGTATCTTGCAAAGGTCACTTCATAAGAAAGGCCCTCATCTGCTAAGGCCTCTAGCCACTCCTTACATTCCTACAGGTCGCTTAGATCCTCCTCAGCCTATCTGCTCCAGGTCCCTAGGATTAATTGATCTCGTTGGTGAGGTTGTTCATTCTCCCATCTGATTCCCAAACTCTGGATCATACTTCTAATTGAACTGCTTCAGCTGACCAACAAACTCTCGTTCCATTAAGCCTTGAAAACCTGGCTTTTTAGAAATGAACCTTCTCTTCAGTGGTGATCTAGTTATTATGATGACTGTTGCCAACACTGGGAGGCCTAGGGCTAGCCATGCGCTTTACAAGAATCATAGAATAGAATAGAATAGAACAGAATAGAATAGAATGGGATGCTTGTTTCCTGTCCTGGAAAGTACTGGCATGGCAGTTCCGCCTGGACTGTTCCCATGGGGAGCAGGGTCAAGACTGATATGCACATGGCTGGGTGCAAACTAAGGTGGCGTGGTGAGCAAAAAAACGATGGATTTAACCCAGATCTGTGAATGTGGGTGAATGCTTGATTTGTTCAGCATTCCGTCCATCATCTGTTCTTTTTGCTGAGTGGGCTTCAGGGCAACCACACTTTACTGGCTAGGCCAATATTGATTCAAGGAAGGGGGCTGCGCACCCCCTCCCCATTCTTAATGTGGCTGGGCCATGGGAGATGGGGTCCTCAGGGCTTAATTTAGCCTGGGGAGGGAGGCCATTTGGCCCCCTCCCCCAATTATTAATTGGGTTGGCAACCGGGATGGGGTCCAATGGTCCACTATTGACCGAGGGAGGGAGGCTGCACCCCCATTACCCATCAGAAGAGGCCTAGGCCCTGGGACATTGAGCTTCCAGGTCCAAACTCAGCCTGAGGGACACATGGCTTCTCTGCCCAATTTATAAAAGATGAGGCCCTGGAGTATGGGGTCCCCGGGGCCAATTTTGGCCAGGGAGGGGAGCTGCATTCATCCCTTCCACTGATAAATATGGCAGAGCACTGCAATATGGGATCCCGGGGCCAAAAATCAGCCCGTGGAGGGGGGCTGTGTGCCCCCTTCCAATTTACAATAAGGCTGGCTCCAGGAGATGGGGTCACAGGTCCGAAATACAGCGGGGCAGGGGGCCTGCATGCCCCTCTCCCAGGTTGCTCCCTTTGGTGGATTGCCCACAGGCCCTGAAGCCAACCCTCGCCACAGTTTGGTGTTGGCTGCATGCAGTGATCAAGGAACTATATTGTGTGCCCTAATTTAATTAGAACTTGAGCCCTCGCTATGCACTGCTAATTACCCCATATATTACATCACTTATTACATCTTCTATGACATCATTAATAATATCACAGCAACATTTACAGTGAAATTATTGATGAGATGACTGTACTTGGCGGGGGCGGAGTTCAAATTACCGTAGGGAACGAGTTATAGTTTCTTGAGATAACTCTAACAGTAGCTGCTGAATTTCTATGGTTTGTGTGTGTACATATGGCTGAGATACCCGCCACCCCCTCTCAACACAATCCCCAAAGGAGGGAAACCGGAAACAGCTCTTAAAGTTTTTGGAAGAGGGAGGGAGTGACCCTCCCGGCCGTATTTATTAAAACAAAAAATTAAAACGTTAAACAGTTCATATTAATGTACAATTTCATTACCACATTGCGATGTTTGGCTAACCTTAACAGATTCTCTAATACAGAGGTTCTCCTAGCCGAACTAACATCCTACAAAACATTTTCTTGAAATATTGAAATTGTACATCCTAACGTTTAAGGGCCAACGGCAAGGTCGTAACCGGTGTCAAGATCCCTAACCAGAAATACCCCCCCCCCACTTGGGAGGGGCGACAGCACTGAGGCGTACCTCAAGTGCAAACTACCAATTTCCCTTGACTTGACGGGGCACCAATAAACTCGACGCCAGTTAAAGGTCGTTCGAGGACTCGTGTGAGGTTATCTAGAAGGTATCGTAGACCTCCCCCCAAACCCCGCACAACTTACCACATCTGCCGTCGCAGACGTTACTGGCCCCGGGAAATTCCCCAGGAGGGGGCTGTAACCCCTCCTACACAGGAAGGGGCCTTGACCGCCTTTCCTTTTCTTTCGGCGACCCATCCTTAGAAGGGACCGCCTCCCCGTTGAGGGGCCAAAGGCCACCTCTCCCGAGCGCTCCCATCCGTGTTGGGTGACGCCCACTCATAGGGATCTTCCAATTAGTGCTCACCGATCATGACCTTACCGCCCGACCAAAATAAATACGACAATTCTAACTAAATTACTAAATGACTCAATTACTTGAAAGACAGTAACAACAACCACTTTATTAAAACATGCTTACTGATGAACACTAAAGCAGGATTACTTTATTTGTAAAACATACCACAAATTGACCATTCTTTATTGCATATTCAACGTTATCACGATACTAATCACACCTGTAAACAAAGAATTAGAGTTACCACATCAAACTTTATTCAAAACAACTTGCTGTCCTCAGGGGCTGGTGGGTGGGTCAAAATTGGCTCTTTGTTCCGTCTCGAGCTCTCGTACAGCGAGGAGGTGCAGCTTCAGAGCACAGGAACAAGAGGATGCCTTCAGGTCTTGCGTCCCTTTTTATCCGTCTTCAGGGCGGGCGTAAACCCGCCCCTGCCTGCCCCGAGGGCGTGGCCAGCCGCGTCAGTGTCTAGGCCAGCCCACTCTAGGGCGGGAAAAAGCGCGCCCCGGCTACGCCGCTTCGGGCATACCAGCCGAGACGCGCCTCCCGCCCAAAATGGCTTCCCGGGGGGATCGAGGTACTCTGCCATACGTTCGGGGGGACCGAGTGGTCGCCCCTTTCCATATGGCTGAGATACCCGCCACCCCCTCTCAACACAATCCCCAAAGGAGGGAAACCGGAAACAGCTCTTAAAGTTTTTGGAAGAGGGAGGGAGTGACCCTCCCGGCCGTATTTATTAAAACAAAAAATTAAAACGTTAAACAGTTCATATTAATGTACAATTTCATTACCACATTGCGATGTTTGGCTAACCTTAACAGATTCTCTAATACAGAGGTTCTCCTAGCCGAACTAACATCCTACAAAACATTTTCTTGAAATATTGAAATTGTACATCCTAACGTTTAAGGGCCAACGGCAAGGTCGTAACCGGTGTCAAGATCCCTAACCAGAAATACCCCCCCCCCACTTGGGAGGGGCGACAGCACTGAGGCGTACCTCAAGTGCAAACTACCAATTTCCCTTGACTTGACGGGGGCACCAATAAACTCGACGCCAGTTAAAGGTCGTTCGAGGACTCGTGTGAGGTTATCTAGAAGGTATCGTAGACCTCCCCCCAAACCCCGCACAACTTACCACATCTGCCGTCGCAGACGTTACTGGCCCCGGGAAATTCCCCAGGAGGGGGCTGTAACCCCTCCTACACAGGAAGGGGCCTTGACCGCCTTTCCTTTTCTTTCGGCGACCCATCCTTAGAAGGGACCGCCTCCCCGTTGAGGGGCCAAAGGCCACCTCTCCCGAGCGCTCCCATCCGTGTTGGGTGACGCCCACTCATAGGGATCTTCCAATTAGTGCTCACCGATCATGACCTTACCGCCACAGGCCGGATAGTTGACCGGCTATCCGGACCCCCCCACAAAGCTCCTACCTAAAGGTCATGTTGTAACGTTTTTAACCATGCTAAGAAGTCTCCTATGAGTAACTCATTCCCCACCCGCGACAAATGCACACCATCCCCCAAATACATACTGTCATCATTAATACAGCCATGCGAAATAGAATGCAATGTCCTGGAACGGAACAACCTACTCACTTTGTTATTAAGTTTTCTAACAGAATGATTCAAAGCGGAAATAGAAATAGCCCCCCGCCACACCTTTCGTGGGATCATATGGGACCACGCAATTGTGCACCCCGGAACTCTCCTCGCCAACCAACTTACAGTGGAAAGCATTGCCTCCAGGAGAAGTCGTCTACCGGTGGTGACCAAATCATTGCCCCCTAAATGCACTATAACTATAGCCGGCGGTGACCTCGTCCGCCCTAACAGACCCTCGAAGAATGACTGAAACTGGTCAATACAGAGACCGCCTCTTCCGTGGAAGGACACCCTGTACCCGTATTCCCCAGCTACGTGAATCATATCACCTGCTTTGAATACGTCCGCGGCACGCCTCACGTATGAGTGGCCCACGACCCACACCTCCTTTTTCACAGCCGGTGATGTCTGACCGCTGGCCCGGTGTTGGGTCGACTGCATAGTCCGCCCCGCCTCGTAGGCTTGCGTAACTGAAAACCAAACAAAAACAAGAAGCGTGAGTACATTATTACAGCTTCACAACATGTGCAACCGCACGTATCTCTTATAACAATTGGAGGACCAACGCCCCACTCGTTTCACTTGTTCAACATTAAGACCCCTGGCTGTAGCTTCCGTAGCAGCCCCTATCCGAAAGGAATGGGTCCCAAATTCGCCCGGGTTCAAGCCCGCAGCGGCAATTGACATCGCAAGCACCCGCTGAAACTGAAATTTCGTCAGTGGGGTGGCGTCTGCGTGTCTTAACAAAGTCCCCCCCCATGATGCCACCCTTCGTGCTAGGTAATCTTCTAAACACTTTACCGGACACATGGAGGACCCGGGAATCCTGCGTATGATTACGCAGTCACCCATCCCATCTTGATCAGTCTTGGACCTTACAAAGGAGACAGTCATTGTTTCTCCCCTGATCTGAACGTGTTCCTGGCACAAACCCCCTGCCACATCCAGTTTGTTCCTTGCAACTAGTTCGCTTACCCGCATCGCCCCGTGAAATGCTAGCGAAAAAGCGGCTCGGAACAGCACCGCCTCAAACTGAGATGAACATGTGGCCGGGAGTGTGGCCAACAACTGGGACAATCTATCCAAACCTATCGGGCGCCTTTCATCTAATCTGCGACCCTCAAGGCGTTGCCACCCACGCAGCGCTTTCTGTACAACGAAAGACGCTGTCGGGTCCTGGATAGCGTGTGCTCTGGCAACAAAGGAAATGGCAGCACGATGCCTCTGGGCCGTAGCCACCGATTTCCCAGCCCTACGTAATGACATCAGCAAATTCACTACCCATTCCTCGTGACCCCAAAGCCGCTCTCTATCAGTCCCCAAAAAGGCTAAATAGGACCGAAACGCCCCTTCGTATGCCTTCCTCGTCCTTGGTGCTAGACTCTCTCCCACGAGGTGACGAAGTTCGGGGCACCGAGAGACCAGAGAGCTTCGGGAAAGGGTGCCGGCTCTGGGTCCGCTGAGGGAAGGAAACCCGAGAAAGCCTGCATTTGAAAACGAGACAGTGCATCAGCCGCCTGATTCATTACCCCTGGGACATGTTTTGCTCTGAATAGCACATTCAGTTGCATACACAGTAAAACAATTTCTTTGAGCAGTCTTAAAATCAGTTTACAACGTGCTGCCTGACTATTGATGCACTCCACCACGGTCATATTGTCAGACCAACATATGACAGAGTGATCTTTGAACCCTTCGGGCCAGGTTCTCAGGGCCACCAAAATGGGAAAAAGTTCCAGGAAAGCAATATTAGTTGTCAGACCACTGTCATGCCACCATGTCGGCCATCTCTGTGCCGACCATTTTGTGCCAAAGATGGCACCAAAACCTATGCTTCCTGCTGAATCTGTCCACAGCCCCAGCTCGTCAGAGGACACGGCTGGTTTGTTCCAGACCACTCGACCATTAAAATCCGCCAGAAATGCTAACCAAATACGCATGTCCTGGCGGACCTCAGCCGATAGTCTCGTGCGATGATGGCCCTCCTTTAGGCCGCCCATAGCTTGGGAAATTGACCGGGAAAAGGGGCGGGCCATTGGTATCACCCTCAGGGCAAAATTCAACTGTCCCACCAACTGCTGTAGTTGATGCAGCGTAACTTTAGATGCATTTATACATACTTGCAGAGTTGCCCTGAACTTCCCAACTTTGTCAGCTGGCAATCGAAAACAACCCTCACTGGAATCTAACTCGATCCCCAGAAACTCAAGGCAAGTCGCAGGACCCACCGTCTTACCTGGTGCCAATGGCACACCAAACTGTTTCATTAACAGACAAAATTCGGCCAAGGCCTGGCCACATTCGAGATCCCCGGCTGCCCCAAGGAACAAAAAATCATCAAGGTAATGCATTACATGTTGGAAACCCGTCTTCTGTGTGAAGACCCATTGTAGGAAACTACTAAATTTCTCGAAATAGGCACAAGATATAGAGCACCCCATCGGCATACACCTATCCATGTAATAACAACCCTGAAACATGAATCCCAGGAGACGCTGGTCGTCTGGGTGTACCGGGAGCAGTCGGAACGCTGATTCGATATCTGATTTCGCCATCAGCGCCCCGGGCCCCAGGCGATTCAAAATGGCTACGGCCTCATCGAAGGATGCGTACCGCACCGAACACACTTCTGGATCTATTGCATCGTTTACAGAAAGACCACGTGGAGCTGATAAATTATGAATCAGTCGGAACTCGCCTGGATCCTTCTTGGGGACCACCCCTAAAGGGGAACAAACAAAATTCTGGACCGGGGGTACACTAAACGGGCCGGCGACCCGACCTCGAGTCACCTCTTTCCGGATCTTATCCTGTACTACGGTCGTATGCTGCAGGACGGAAAGTTGATTTTTACACTTTTCCACACCCTGAAAGTCCCCTACCGGGATGCGGAAACCATAGGAAAAACCGTTCCGCAGCACCCCAGCAGAAGTACGATCCGGGTATTCACTGAGCCAGGGAATCATCGCCAAGGTATCAATCGGGGTAGGTAAAGGCGCCCCTCGGACTATATTAGACCTGTTTGGCGCCTCCTCTCCCCCCATTATCACCCGTTTTGGCTCTGCACGTGGACTCAGGATGGGACGACCCGCATCCACTACACTCATGTTTAAATTTACACGATCCCTGTGGCCTAGTACATTTACCTCTGTTGAAATTAAAGCAGAACCCCCTTTTTCCTGCATTGCCGGCAGGTCTCGAGTAATCTTCGGTACCCGTACCTGAACGAAAGGGCGTCCCCCCATAATGGCGGGAGGATTCGCCAACATTACTTCCTACCAATGGCATTTTCAACATACCCGTCTCCTTCATTTTATCCCATGTCAAAGAATCGTAACAATCCCAGGTTAAGCTTTTGTTATGCTCCTTCGCCTTTCTAAACAGATTATCGTAGCAGAACCAATGGTTACCCTGGTGTGATGTCGAGTACCCCATGATTCGCGACTGATAGGTTGGTAACTCGGAAAGCAACTCAGGCCTACGTTCCCCTAAGATCGACGTAAAAATTCCCCATGCCTTGCCCCAATTGCCAATATTCTCGTTCACTTTAAAGGCGGCCATTTTCGCGCGCCAAACACTCGGGTGCATGAGATCCTTCTGACCCTTAACATGCTCCACCTCATAATGATCAACAAGCAACGAGAAGATGTTCACATATTCCCCTGCCCAAATTTTTTCCTTAATCGCCAAAGGAACATGTTGACCCAATCTTTCTCTACGAGAGGGTGCTGACTCATCCCTCGCAATCGGCAATGGCCGCTTACCTGCACCGGACGCTGCCTCTGCGGTCGCACCCGTCCCTGGTGTCCTGTCCACTACTGCAGCCGGCACGGACACCTTGGCTGCCTCCCGTTTCTCACGCAGTTGCTTCATCAGCGCCTGCGCGTCGACAGCCGTGGCGCCCTCGTTACCTTTACCCAACCACGCTGCCAATTGTGCTGCCAGCTCGGGCGGCATATCGTCCTCGGACACGGGGGTGACCACAACGGGTATCGGATTCCCCTCCTCCGGCACGGGAGTTGGTGCCTCAAGCGGGGCACTGGGACCCGGGATGTCTTCTCCCGCTGCTCCCCTCCTGGGCCTCTTGTTTTTCCCTCCCGGGGCTGCTCCCGCCAAAGGACGTTTTGGTCCCCCTTCCTCGTTCTTATCCACCCGCTTCTTTAATTCGGACATCTCCTTCATGAGAACACGCAGCATCTGTTCAGTAGTCATGCGTTTTCCCGCCTTCTTCGGCATTCTCCAACAGAGTAACTGTAAAACAAACAAGAACGATTAAAACGCTCAAAATTGGCTCTTTGTTCCGTCTCGAGCTCTCGTACAGCGAGGAGGTGCAGCTTCAGAGCACAGGAACAAGAGGATGCCTTCAGGTCTTGCGTCCCTTTTTATCCGTCTTCAGGGCGGGCGTAAACCCGCCCCTGCCTGCCCCGAGGGCGTGGCCAGCCGCGTCAGTGTCTAGGCCAGCCCACTCTAGGGCGGGAAAAAGCGCGCCCCGGCTACGCCGCTTCGGGCATACCAGCCGAGACGCGCCTCCCGCCCAAAATGGCTTCCCGGGGGGATCGAGGTACTCTGCCATACGTTCGGGGGGACCGAGTGGTCGCCCCTTTCCATTCTGAACCTAACTATAATGTACCTGTAACCTTTTTTTGTGTGTGAATTCCTAAGGTTTTAAAACCTATTTTCTAATTATAACTTCCCTATAACTTTTTGTTTTTTTCAGTGAATATACATATATATCATGAAACAATTGGAGAGAGAGAGGGTAGGAGGCACTCTTAGTCCCCCGAGTTAAGTATGCAAAACAAAAGAAGAGTGTCATATGCGAAGGTGTCTGTGTAGAGACACAGGGCCAAAGACTGTGAACAAGGACTATAGAAAGACACCCTCTTGTTGACACATTGGAAACCTTCAAGGGTTTTGTGGGAAGCCCTCACTCACCAACCTGGTTGGTGACATGCTTCATCGACGGTCTCACCAGGAGAAGCCGGGTGCCTCCATGGTGTGCTACAATGCCAGATTACTGCGGAGCTGGATTTTGTGACAGTGATGTGAAAAGTGATGTTAAAAATGTCTAATACTGTACCAACCAAAATTATTTATTACTGGTCAGTTTAGACATAGTTAAAAAGGTATGTGTGGGAGAACTACCACAGATTATGATGGGAGTTTCCACTTAAACAAATAATAGTTTACATTGACCCATGGGCCCTGGCCCAACCCCGAGGTTATATTTATTTTTCAAAAATAGCTACTAGCAATGTGGTTTATTTTCTGCGATCTTTCGGGAGTAATGCAGGATTGCAGAAAATAATCATATTTTGGCATCAGGAGGGATTCCTGTGGGACCTTCCTTGAATCCATACCCTGACCCCTTATATCTTTTTGCAAAAACATTTTCAGGACAAGGGACTAAGTCCCCGAGTCCTAAAATGGTTGTTGCAACATTTTTGTTCATATTGCAGCCAGTCAATCAGAGCTCTTGCTCCTGCTGTTTTATCAACATGTCAATCACTCGACAAGAATAGCTAAATAGCCATTAATGAGACAAGTCGACTTGGCTCATGAAGCAAAAAAGCAAGCCCTTTTCTCTTGTCATTAGAAGCACGTCACCTCACTCGCTTGTTCTGTGCTAGAAATCACCGTCTTTTATGTGGTATTCCTCCAGATTTTGTCCTTCGGTTGCTGAACCCATTTTTGTTGGCCATAGAACTCTGTGCTCTTTACTCCTGCTACTCAGTGTTAAAATGCTCGCACGTTCCCTTTAAACATGGTAAAATTGACATATTACTAAGTTGGTAAATTTTATTTACTTATACGTCCCTAAGATATGGTACTACATGTACCCAGGCCAAGTAAAATAAATGCTGCTAATGGCTTGTAATACTCATTGTGCCACCCACTAAAGTGTCAATATGTGTCATGACCTGTTCCTGCTGCCTGAGTATGCAGTTTGAACTGTCCTTCTGGCTTGATAAACTAAACATTTTGAAAGCCTAAACCTTCCTTCTTAATACCTATAAGTCACCCCTAAGATAGGCCCTAAATTCCCATGGGACAGGCTGAATGATATTTAAAAAGTAGGACATTTATATTAAATAAAAACCCTTCAAAGTCATTTTTCACTGTGGTAAGGCTGGCTCATCTGGGGGCAAACACTGGGTTACACTATAAATAGTTATTGTGCTTAATTTCAGTTTCGGAGATGCTAGAAAATTGACTCAATGACTTCTTTTAAGGGTAATTTAAAATCCAACGTAATGGTCAAGTCAGATTTTATATTACTATTATTTGTAGATGGACTAGACTCAAGGAGGCATATGAAGGTCCCACAAAATCATTGTGCCTATAAGTTCACCTTACTTCCACAAATGGTTGATGTACAAGCACATGGAATTTAGGAAGGTGAACTTACACTTGTACATATATTAACTTTGTGTAATATTACCTCTCAATCATTTCATTTTGATGATGGCTAGATCTCTCACTGGGACAGGGAGCGGGCATTTCAAGCTGAGGGAGTGAGGAACCTTGGACGTTTATGAGTATTCACGTTTTATCTTGACAACTCATTCTCACTCTTAAAATTATTGGAGTTTTGATCCTGTTAAAGGTGAAACTAAATCCCTTCCAGACTGGGAATTTACAGGAAATGTACCCCAAGATTGGTGGGGTGCAGGGGAAAGGACTTCTTCACGGGTTATGTTTTCTTCTTTGTGGGAAAAAACAATGCGATAGCACACGTGCAAGGGCACTCATGCAGTTGGACCTTATGAATAATGAACATGTGAAAAGTAGCAAAGGTTACTTCTATAGAACTCCAACTTTCATGAGTTTGAAAGAGTGCTTTTGCAACCATTCAGAAGTCTGCACCCATGTGAGATAGCAGACCCGAGGTTACAGATTTCTTTTTTTTTTAATATGCCCGCCTTATTCAAAAACATACCCTTCTTGGATCACTCTTTTGCCCCATCCATACTTTTACCTCTGAGGAGCAGGAAAGATGAGATGTTTGATGGGAAGGTGACCCCAATTGAACCAATAGATGCACTCCCCTCTGTAATCCTCAAAGAAGGAATCCTTTGGAATCTAGTAAACCAGACAACAGGTTTGTTTTGAGGCTGGAGCTTGAACTTGGTTTTGGCGGTACTTATGACTGATGACTTGCAGGTCAATCTGACTAAATGTGGATCTGACAAATCAAACCAAGGCTCCCCTTGTTGCTAAGGCAACTGATTCTTATTTATAGGCACAATGCAGCTGACAAGTACAGGCAGCATTGTTGGTCAGTGCAAAGTCTTCTAACATCCTGGGTCATCACTCACATTGTCTTAGAAATCGCTAACAGAATCCCTTGCCAATGGGCCGATAGAATCAGTACCAGAGTCAATTAAGCTGTTGTATTATTCATGATATTGTAATTATCTATAATATAAAATAAAATCTTACCTACCAGTACTAGAGTCACGCTCATTGTAATGACCTTTTTAGCAGAATGTGGGCAGACACACAGAGGTCACAAGTTCAGACACTAACACAGGCGAATTTGAAAGGTTCTCAATAAAAGAGAAAACAAAACGAGAGGTTGATAGTTGGTTATAGGCTTGCGCTCAGTTGTGATTAGTAGTTTCAAAACATATCAGGCTGCTCCCAGGGATAAAAATGACGTCCATCACACCGCCACTATTAGATGTAGAAAACATCCACATCAAGAAAATTCCATACGTTGTATCCCGAGCAAAAGAATCACAAATAGTTACAAAAAAAATTTTTGTCCAACAAAGGGTTCCAGTCCACACGTATACTTTTTCTTCTTCTTTTATTATTTTCACAGCAGCATCCTTGTGGATCCTAAACAACACGTGTTTCGTCTTAAAAAGCGGTATACGCAAAAAGACTTCATCAGGGCTAGAATATATAATAAAGGCAAATAATAACTAAATTCAAAACAGCCAACATATTATGACTAAAAGGAGGGACAGAAAAACCACACCCCAGTGAAAAAAGTGATCGAAAAAGGCAAACACCCACAAAATAAAAACCTGTTTAAGTGTAAATCAAGAAATCCAATTTCCTGATACCTAAAACACCAAAAGGACCAAATAAGCCCAAGTGAATCATAGAGAAAAACCCCCGGCGCTCAACAAGAAAATAATTTTAATTTTCAATATTTTTTGGATGCTAATTGTCTTTATATACATCATTTCATTTAAGCAATATTGAATTTGTAATGTTAACATCAATGGTGAATTCATTTTTGCTTCCAGTGTCTCACTCTGTTTACTCCCAATGCCATGTTTTTATTGTAAACTGAAAATGGATTTATTTGGGTGTGTAACCATGTATAATTTAGCTCTGAATGTACAGACTTGACATGGACTGCTTACCTTTGTGCTCTTTGAATCGCTTTGCTGGTGCTTCGTTTTTGTGCTTATTATTGTTTTGCCTTTGTTACATGTTTCATTTCTTTATTTTGTCTTCTTTTATAATTTTTTATTATTTGCTTGCACTAAATTATTCTTGACAACTTCACTCTTTTTAGTAAATATCCTTTACTAACACTATAATCTTTTACTCTACTAGGAATGTTTTTGAAGCATTAGCAATGTTGCTGTTATTGGTTTTTTTGGTATTAGATTATACTTTGGATTTACAGTAGCTTGTTCTCACATCCGCCGGTTATTATCAGGGTGCTTTAGTACGTTAATTTATGGTGGTAATTTCATAAAAGTACTCTTGTGGTAATTTGAGGCGTGTCCTATCTCCACGATTTAGTTTGACCTGTCTTTATAGTTCGTGTGATGCTTCTTTATTAGGATATGTAATTATGGAATTTATTATGTTTCTTTTCTTGGATAAGTCTGTATAATAAAGTTTCCCTTGTCAACATTGAAGCACCTTTTAAATCTCATGGTAGCCATTTTGGAGTGGTCTTGTTTCGGTAACATCTTAGTCCTTCCTTGGTTTTACTCTCTTTCTATATATCGCTATCGCAAGATGGCGTGGGTGCTAGACGCCAGATTCTCGTGCTGATGCTTGCCTGCTACTTACGTGGGGAGTTTGTTGCTATCTATATTTGCATACTCTTTTCAAGAATTAGATTAGCAACTATTGCTGTGGAATGCATTATTTGAATGCCCGCCCTTTCTGAGATTGTTACCGTGGTTTTAATAAGTAATTCACGTTCATTGATGTAAGTTCGATTTTTAATATTCCGTAACAAATTTAAATGACTCCGTGATATCATAGACTCTATGTGTTTACATATGGTACGAGATACATGATCCCTTTACCATTGCAATGTTTGATTTGCTTTTTATCGCGTATTGAGAATAGGACATGCACTCTGTTTTATTTTGCAATTTAGTAGCTCGTTTTTTTACACTCGTTTATACAAATGATATGGAATACAGAAACCCCTTGTGGTTTTTCTTTAGATCTCAATTTTTTATTTGCCCCTTATGTGGGGTTTGACATTTGTTTATAATGGAGCACTTTATCTTACTTGGACTTATTTGCTGGGATAAAAATATTTTCGGGTGAGAATGGCACAGATTTGTTTTTAGCGTGAATCTATACTTTGTGCTTTTGAGGCTACTATATCATACTCTGAATCTATGATACTTAAGACGGATTCGTGTTTTCACATTTTTAGCTTAACAACATTGTTTATTATAAAATCGGATTTTGCTGGTGGCATGAGAATATATCTAATTGGATCTGGTGAGCTTGTGTTTTAATATTACATCACTATAGGGTGTTCTTAAGTGGTCTTTTCTTGAGGAATATATTAGTTTTTGTGTTAGGTTATTAATGATTGTTTGTTTAGTCCCTTTATCACTTCTTGTGTATTTCTTTTATAAAATTATTTTCTTGTTGACTGCCTCAGGTTTTTTCTCTATGATTCACTTGGGCTTATTTGGTCCTTTTGGTGTTTTAGGTATCAGGAAATTGGATTTCTTGATTTACACTTAAACAGGTTTTTATTTTGTGGGTGTTTGCCTTTTTCAATAACTTTTTTCACTGGGGTTTGTTTTTTCTGTCCCTCCCTTTAGTCATAATATGTTGGCTGTTTTGAGTTTAGTAATTATTTGCCTTTGTTGTATATTCTAGCCCTGAGGAAGTTTTTTTGCGTATACCGCTTTTTAAGACGAAACACGTGTTGGCTTGGGTCCACAAGGATGCTGCTGTGAAAATAATAAAAGAAGAAGAAAAAGTATACGTGTGGACTGGAACCCTTTATTGGACTAAAAAACTTGTTTTGTAAGCATTTGTGATTCTTTTGCTCGGGATACAACGTATGGAATGTTCTCAATAAAAGAGCATGTCTCATGTAGACAAAATCAACATGACTTCTCTCCTCTGTTTCCCAATATTGAACGATAGAAATTTATAATGCTGAAAATTAAGGAGTGAATTCATTTTTTGCCTTTTCACTTTGGGAAAAAGTACTGTAAACTTTTTTCCCTCAAAGGGAATACGTTGTTCAGAGAACGTAGCACTACTTGAAAGAAAAGCCAAAGGACTATGGAGCATATTGACTAGAAAATGTGAGCGCACGGAGCAGCGCCAAATTTGGCAGTGCTGCACTCTAACATTTTCAAAAAGCAGGGATGTGAAATATTTATTACAATACGGTGCACCCCTGTGCTTTCCCTAGCGCTGGTGCTAAAATTAGTTGCCTAGCGCCAATGCAGACACCCTTGCACCATAGTGCAAGTGTACCTACTTTGCAGGGGATGATTGTTATGTGCAAGAAGGTGCCCCTTCCTGCACATAAACACATAAACAATCCATAATGGCTATTTTTTATTTCTATGTGTGTGCTGAATTCTGCAGTTCACGTAGAAGTAGCAAACTGTCAATATTTAATGATTGTTTATCTGCAGGAAGGGACGCCTTCCTGCAGATAAACAATAATTGAAGGCTTTTTGCTCTTTCTATGTGTGCTGTACAACGAGGAGAAATAAAAGCATTTCCCCTCATGCGCCATCCTAACGCCTGTTCTTGCAGCCCCATGTAAATCTGGGGCGGCGGCAAAAAGTAATTGGTGTTGCGGTGGACGCCCACAGCAAAACCCATTGCAAGCCCTTTGCCACAGAGGACTGAGGCGGAAAGGGGCATTTTTGCAAGGTGGTTTTATGCCACGCTAAGTTGCTTAGCGCAACCTTGTAAATATTGAAAATGCGCTATGCCTATACCGGTGAGTAACAAAAAGTGACACTCCAGTGGCGATAGGGGCTTGTAAATATGCCCCATTGTACCGAAGTGACACTGCAAGTTTCAAATGTCTTTGTGACTCATAATATTAACAATGGGATTCCTGAAGACGAGAAGCAACAAAATGGTTAGAATATTAGAGCAAGTTATTGCATATTGAGTCCAGAGTAAGAATCCGAAGTCTTGAATATGCTATTTATTTATTTATTTATTTATTTATTTATTTCTAAATTTATAAAGCGCGAACAAATACCACAAGTGGTGTCTCGGCGCTGGGCAGAAACAGAGAGGCACATCCTGTGCATTATTGAGTGAATAACCATGTCTTCACTTGCCTTCTGAAGAGCAGCAGTGAGGCGCTGGTTTTTATGTGATGGGGCAAGGAGTTCCAGAGCCTCGAGGCGGCCACCAAGAAGCGTCTGTCTCCCCAGGTGACTGTTCTCACTCGTTGAACGCATAGTGATGCGGAAGAGGCTGATCTTAGCGCTCTATTGGGGACGTACAGCTGCAGTGATTCCCTAAAAAAGTCTGGTCCTTGGTTATTCAGTGCCCTGTATATGATGCACAGAGCCTTGAATTTTGTTCTCTTTTTTATTGGGAGCCAGTGTAGTTGGTAGACGACTGATGAGATCGATGCAAACTTGGGAGTTCTGGTCAGGATTCGCGCCGCGGCGTTCTGCACCATTTGTAGCTTTTTGAGAACCTGTTCCTGAGCATTCAGCAGAAGCCCATTACAGTAATCCACCTTGGAGAGCACCAAGGAGGACATCAGGGTTTTCCCTGCAGATAGTGGAAGGTAGGGTAGTAGCTTTTTCACTTTCCGTAGCGTGAAGAAGGAAGAGGAGACTACTGCGTTGGCGTGATTAGTGAAACTCAGTTTGTTGTCGAACAACACTCCTAAGTTTCTAACCTTTGAGACTGGGATAGGTGGGTTGCCCATTTCCGGTGGCCACCAGATCGGGGACCAAGCTGGTTTTAGGTCTCCAAACACCATTACCTCGGTCTTATCGGTGTTTAATTTTAGACAATTGTTGTCCATCCAACGACTGATGGCTCTCATGCCAGTCTGAAAGTTGGCTGCCACTTCGATCCCGTTCTTATGTACTGCCAACACCAGCTCGGTGTCGTCGGCGTACGAAGTCACTCCCATTCCATAGGTTTTAATGACCCTCGCCAAGTCCGACACATAGATGTTGAAAAGTGTCGGGCTCAGCGAGGATCCCTGGGGGACTCCGCACGGCAGCACAAATGTTGGTGAATAGATGTTCCCCAACTTCACTGACTGTTCTCTATTGGCTAGGAAAGATGTCAGAAGTTCCGCAGCCCTGCCCTTTATGCCCAAGGCTTTGACACGGTCGATCAGGATGTTATGATCGACCGTGTCAAAAGCCGCTGATAGATCTAGCAGGATCAGAACAGCCGAACCTCCCTGGTCCATGATCTGTCTGATCTCTTCAGAGGCCTTGATGAGCGCTGTCTCTGTTCCATGTCCTCTTCTGAACCCGAACTGGGTGTTGTCTAACAGGTTGTTTTGGTCAATGTAGTTGGCCAGCTGTTTGTTTATGGCTTTTTCAAGAATTTTTGATGGATAAGGAAGGGCTGCTATAGGGCGGTAATTTTTTAGTTCCAAGGTGTTAAGGGTTGGTTTTTTTAAAAGTGGTTTTATTATTGCGGTTTTCCAATTTTGGGGATATTTTCCTGTTTCACAGATGGTACTGCAGATGTTAAAGCATGGGGCACAGTAAATACCAGTTTTACTGAGGACAGTTTGGAAGGGAGTACACACACTGCAGAAGAGCGAGTAAAAGTAAGAACACATAGGGGCCGATTCCGATTCGGGAAAAAACGCTCCGAATAGGCGTTCAGAGCGTTTTTACCGTACGAATCGTACCCTGCAACGTCCCCCGTACGTACAACGAAGTACGATTCGTACCAGGAGCCGTACTCCGTACGAGTCGTGCAGAGACAGTATGATTCTAATCTTCATACGATTCTCCCTCGGAACACGCTGTACGCGACATCTGTACGGTTCACGGCTAATTTTTACGATCCAGCAAGTACGATATGTGTCGGGTATGCACCGTACGACCCTTTTACTATAGGAGCTGAAAACAGCCGTAAAAGCAGAGTTCGCGCTGAAACAGGCACGGAACGGCTCCCCCGGGTACGGTGCGTACCCCCCATGATTGCAGGGGTATGCACCGTACCCCTCCGATTATGAGTGTACGAGCCATACCCCATGTACTATGGGTGTACGAGCTGTACCCCATGTACGATGGGTGTACCCATCGTACATGGGGTACGGCTCGTATACCCATCGTACATGGGGTATGGCTCGTACACCCATTGTACGTGGGGTACGGCTCGTACGCCCATCGTACATGGGGTACGGTCCGTACGCCCCATGATCACAGGAGTACGGTGCGTACCCCTGCGATCATGGGTTGTACGGTGTGTATGTGTTTGTGTGCTTTTCCGTACGACTCACCCTTACCTGACGTGAACCGTACGAATCGTGCCCTCATACCCCGGTCCGGATCGTACTCGTCGGGTGGTACGGCATGTGTGCGAGTCGTACGGTATGTGTACGAGTCGTACGATTCACGGTTTTAGCCTTGCAATACATACGGATCGCGACGATTCGGACGGATTAACGGAATACGGATCGTACTATGCGACTCGGACGGACGGGTACGATTCGTACGGAGAGGGCTCCGGACACAAATCGTACGGATGTTTTTTTCCCGAATCGAAATCGACCCCATGGTGCTACAGCCCTAGTGAAACATCTATTTAGTACAAAAACTAATTTTTAGATATAAAGTTATACTAAAATAATAGAAAACAGAGGAATAATAAGAGAAATTAAAAAAAGAAAATTGTGAACCCCTTATAGAATTCTACTCAGGGAGCACAATTTTAATAAGTGGAAAAATGATAAAGAGATGGTATGGAAAACGTGTTGAGGAGTAATGAGGGTAGAGAAGGGATCTCCCCCAAAAAATTGAGAAAAGTGTTAACAGGAGAGTGAAAGAGGGTGTTTGAGAATGCTCCATCAAAACAAAAACATGGGAGGGAGGAAAAAAGAGGAGAATGAGAAACGACTGACGGGTAATGTGCAAGGCGAAAAATAAGTAGAGAAGGGGAATTGGTGTTGGAGTAGTCTCCTGGATCAGGAATTTAAAAACAAAATTGAAACATCATCCAGTTGGTGGATGTTAGAAGGGAAGGGGGAGAAGACCTGAGAAACATCATAGAAAAATTAGCAGAAAGAAACCGTTATAAATATTAAAACAGTTTACACCTCAAAAGCATACAGAAGCAAATTTAAATAAATGTGTTTTATGAAAAAGGTTCTACCAAAAGTTAAAGTTAGTGGTGAAATGGTTTCTCAGAATTGATGTTTATCAGTTAATTTTGCTATGAAACCACATACAACTTTCCTGTCCTCCTCACTATTTCCATATGTTATTGTGTGGCAAAGGTTGAACCTCCAGGGGGAGCATAGAGTAGATCTGCCAGAGAAATGGTTGTGGCCTCTTGCGTAGAATGCAGAGGTGTGCTCCTGCTTGAGATCGATAGGCATGTGCTTGGTCATCCTCTAGTACGATTACCGATCACTTCAATCGATGTACTGTCTGTCAACTGGAGGAGAAGCATACTGACAAAATCTATGTTACTTGCTTATAACCTTCGTTAAGCTCTATCCTTCTCTACTCACCTCTGTTGTAACACCCACCGAATGAGAAAGACAGAAGTTTGACTGACACTATACTTGCTTAACCCAGAAAGTGACTTGGGGAATGGCCATTATTATGTGTTTGCACAATCAGAACTACCTTGTGAAAAAGGCAACAAACATATGCATACACTTTATTTGTACATGTTTTTATATTATGTCTGTCTCTTGGGTTTGCTTACCCTGTTGTTTCAAGGAAGTAATTATTTGATATATTGCACATACCGTACTGGGATAAAGAGGGGCGAGAGAAGAGTAGCTCTCCATACATTAACCATATTTATATGGTTTCTTGTTTGAGAAATATAAAGATAGTCATGGTACATACTATGTTTTCAAGGATAGAGGTGTTGCTAGATTTTACGACAAAAATATGACGTGCAACATTTGAATAGGAAGAAATATGTATGGTGCAGTGCTGTTTTTAAAAGCCACTCGCCTGTAACTAGTTTGCCCCGATAATATATACTGTGTTGTGGGCTGCTCAGCTTTAGTGCTAGGTTTGATACATGTCGCCATGACTTCCCTTGCATGTATTGCAAGGCCATGCACATAGGTATTATGTTCCCAGGCAGATTCCAGACATATAGAATGTTCCATTTGGACCTCAGCACTCCAGGGCAACACACGGGCCCAGGGAAAAACATACATGCAGTGCTACCACCATACCTCTGGACGAGCTCAGCCACAGGTTTGTATTTTTTTCAAAAGAGAAACCTACGTGAGATAAAAAAAAAAACAGTTTACCCCAGCACTCACAGTAATAACAGTATGTAAATTTTGAAATATGGTCTTTTTACTATTCAGTTATGAGGCAGGCTTCCTGCACTCATACACATTCATAACATTCAAATTTATAATGTAATCTTACTTCCCTTTCCATATTTATGAGAAATTTTGATGGGTGTTTTTTATGCGATAATATCAGGCGGAATGCTAACCCATCGCCTCAAACCACTGTAAAGTCGTTCTGTTACATAATTGACATCGGCACATTCTTTCATTATACAAGATTTAGCATGCATCTGCTCGGAGAACTCTCCAAAATAGATGACTTTTTCTGCATTCCCTATTATCAATTCAAATTAGCCCCGGTTTCCTGAAGCTAGCCTATGGATTTTACAGTTGACAGTAAGGAAAAACATTGAATGTAATGACTGCCTTAAATTATTCAGGGCTAGTTAAACCCAGTTCAGTCTAATCTAGAAAGAGAGAGAGCACAGATTACACAGCTCAGCCATCTTTACAGTGAATTATGGGTGTGCCATCTGCAAAAAGCCTGGAAGTCTTTAATCAAAGAGAAAATTCTGTCATATTAGTGCGCATTCATTTTAGTTAGCGTAATTGGGTTCAGGGAGAGGCTAAGCAGAAAAGTTGGCGGAGACAGGGCATTTATCACCTTTTATCTTTGATAAGATATGCAAAATTGATCCTGCTGCCAAGGAGCCGGAAGCCACCAAGTGAAGCGGGACACCATTGTACCTGGCGGTGAAGGAGACAGACAAGGTACATCAATACAGGCAGCCATTTTGTGCATGCGGCATCTTTTCAGTTCTGCATTCTCACGAAACTGTGTTCTGGTATCTGTAGTTTTTGTATTTCCCAATGACTTAGTAGGTACCTTAAATTTGCTTGTGCAAACCCATTGAATGCTCAGGGGTCATGTATTTTTAGCTTCTTTCATTGAAAATTGCTACTGTGTTTTTGTAATTCTTTGGTGCTTTAAATAGTGTGTCTTTTTCCCTAATTCATTGGTTTTGCCGGAATTCAAACCTGTCACATTCACGTCACGGGCATACTTCTACCCTACTACTTGTGTAATGTTAGGGCTCTTTAACCATCCTTTGCTGCTATTTCAATAATTGCTCAGTAATGAAAAGCACATAGCCTCAAAACTTCTTTATATTTGTCATATGTAGGAAACGTTTGTATTGACTCTGTGAGTTTATTTACTTACCCTACCTATGTAATTATTTGTTGTCTCGCATATGAAATTATGCACATCTGGTTTGCATTGCGAGAAGCATTAATTACACTAATTCATTGAACTTTGAAGTTCATTATCCTTCTCACTTCAAAATTGAAGGTTGTGAGCGTGTCCACCGTAGGTGAATTGTATTGTCTGTCAATCTTTATCACACTAATTCTGTCACTAAGACTTTGTATTGACTATTGAAGCCTAAAATTAGTGGACAATATTTATGTATTCATTGAAATTCGTACTTGAAAACAGCCCATGTTTAAGTTAAAACACAACGCATTATTACAAGAAACCAAAACACATATTATCCCTCCTATTGCTCCAACCTGACAGCGTAAAGAACACCATCCACCCCTCCCAAGAACTCTGCGACACCCTCGCAGACTACTTCCAGAGCAAGCTCACCAACATTTACATCAATTTCAACATCCAACTCACCACCCTCATCCCCGACGACCTCAACCAACCAGCGAACACTAGCCAAACCATCACCACCTGGCTCATTGCCCTCACCGCCTCAGCCATCATGTCTTCCATCCACTCTGGGACATCCACCAACCCCTGCCCCCAACACCTCTACAACCTCGCAACAAACCTATCAGCATGCAACTCACCATCATCTTCAACACCTCCATCTCCACAGCAACCTTCCTGGACAGATAGAAACATGCAGACGTCAGGCCCCTCCTAAGAAAGAGTCCGCTGACCCAGACGATCTAAAAAATTATCTTCTGATCTCCCTGCTCCCCTACCCTGCCAAAGTTCTTGAGAAAGACTTCAACTAGCTGCTCACCGAATTCCTGGAACAAAAGTACCTACTGGTTGCCTCTCATTCAGGATTCTATGCCAACCACAGCACTGAGACTGTGCTGATCACTGCCACTGACGACATCAGGACACTCTTCGGCTGCAGAGAAAACGTGGCCCTGAACCTCCTCAACCTCTCCACGGCGTTCAACACAGTCTCCTGCAACACCTTCATCAATAGACTCCACGACATCGGCATACAGAAAGATGTCCTCAAGTGGATCACCTCCTTCCTCACAGGATTCACACAGAGCATCCAACTGTTTGTGAGTATCGGACCCACGAGTGCATGATCCTGCCTTTTGTCCTCTCGTAACTGCGCTCATCGCTCTGATTTAGCTTTTAAAACATTAACTTGCGGCTTTTATTAATTTTGTTAGTTTAACTTTTTAAAATTATAGCGCTGACTTTGTGGGAGCATTGATGCTACTTACAGGGTTAGGATTGCAAGGATGTGCCCTTAGCATTGTGTTAGCGTTCGGCCCCAGCGGTCACCGGATGTGAGGCGGGGCCGCATTGCACCGGGGTTGACGCTCTAGCCTTTTGCTCGCCCGCCCTTATTAATTTGGAGTTGGGAGGCGAGCGCAGCTGTTTGTGAGTATCGAACCCACGAGTGCATGATCCTGCCTTTTGTCCTCTCGTAACTGCGCTCATCGCTCTGATTTAGCTTTTAAAACATTAACTTGCCGCTTTTATTAATTTTGTTAGTTTAACTTTTTTAAATTATAGCGCTGACTTTGTGGGAGCATTGACGCTACTTACAGGGTTAGGATTGCAGGGATGTGCCCTTAGCTTTGTGTTAGCGTTCGGCCCCAGCGGTCACCGGATGTGAGGCGGGGCCGCATTGCACCGGGGTTGACGCTCTAGCCTTTTGCTCGCCCGCCCTCATTAAACGCTGTAATGCGACGTGCGTGCAGCGGACGCGCGCAGCGGGCGCGCCGTCTGCGCGCCGAAGGAGCGCCAAAGGAGGGCCCGTCTGTGCCCGTCCGTGTTCTGGCCCGGCACAGGGCCACGACTCCTGGCCGTTTTTCTACCACTTATGTCCCCTCTGCAGCACTTCGGTATACTTCGGCTGACCTTAGGGCCCTAAAGGTCCCCTCTTGTGAGGCGGCGCATTCCTGGGCGGTCCCTGACAGTCGGTTCCGATCATGCCCCTTCTGTAATTATCAACTTAATAGTCCTGTTTCTCCGCCTACCCAACCCTGTAACGATATTAAGAACATTCAGGCGGGCTTGATAAATGCCAGATCTCTAGTGTGCCACACGGCTGAGGACTTTGACCTATTAGCCGATAATAACTTTGATCTACTCTTTGTCACTGAGACCTGGATGACTGACTCCTGCTCTCCGGTAGTTGAGTTAGCTATCCCCCGTGGCTTCAGGATTTGTAGAGTAGATGGTGGAGCAGATGTGGGAAGAGGGGGTGGGGTTGCCGTGATCTATCGGGATCACTGGACCCTCACCTGCGAACATCTGGATAAAATCAAAGAGGCAGAACTTCTCCATTTCTGTTTGGAGCTCAGTCCGCATTTTACCTTAGGCGGCACGCTTGTGTACCGTCCGCCAGGCTACGTCGGAAACTTTATTGGATCTCTAGAGGAGGTTATCGTGCCACGAGCTTTACGATTTCCCCGTTTTCTATTGCTGGGCGATTTTAACATTCATGTGGATTCTGAGAATACCACTGAAGCTACCCGTCTCAGTGAGACTTTTAGCATGGCTCACCTTTCTCAATGGGTTGATGCCCCCACTCATGTGGGAGGTCATGTTCTTGACTTAATATGTTCTAATTTTGACATCAGTTTGTCCCCCCCGATGCCTATGTCGTGGTCCGACCACTACTTGATTAAGTTTGCTTGGCAGATAGATGAGGATTTGAGGAGAATTCCCTCTTTGGTACATCGCCCACGGATTAATTTGATGTCCCTATCTGAGTCCCTTTCCGACACCCGCCCGACTCCAAAGATGGAGTTGGAAGCGACGGTTGACGCATTCAATTTTTGGATAGTAAATGGTGTCGCTACCTCCACTAATGTAGGGGGTGTTCGTCGGATGAGATCGAGACCCTCTCAACCATGGTTCACGCATGCTTTACGTGAACAGAAGCTGGTTTGTAAGAAACTAGAGCGAGCCTGGAGACACGCTTATCTTCCAGCCGAAAAGAAATCCTTACGTGCAGCCCAAAAGGACTATTACGCTGCGATTAAGATATCTAAAAGCAGTTACTATTCGGACAGAATCGAGAAGGCGGAACACAACAGTAAAGAGATCTTCTCAATCGTCCAAAATTTTCTATCTCCATGTGCTGCCCAACCCCGGCTCCCTTCTTCCGCTCAATGGTGTGAAGAACTGTCTTGTTATTTCATTGATAAAATTACAAAAATTCAATTGGACTTAGAAGTGGCTCAAAAGTCCTTTACGACCCCACCTGCCCTTTTAGTATCGGATAGACAATGCCCAAAGGATCAGTTTGTTGCCTTCCTCCCGGCCTCGGAATCGGACATACGACAAATCCTGGCAGCGTTAAAGTCCGGATCTCCTGCAGACCCCTGCCCAGCCAGGGTTTTGGGAGGGATAGTGGATACTATTAATCAAGAAGTGATGCATATTATTAACCTCTCCCTTTCCAAGGCCTCGATTCCGAGAAGTTGGAAGGAGGCAAAGCTGCTCCCTTTGTTAAAAAAGGCTGGTCTAGACCCAGCAATGCCATCGAGCTATCGGCCCATATCACTGTTGCCAGCTCTGGCGAAGGTGTGCGAGAAGGTGGCTTTCAAACAGCTGGATGGCTTCATTGAGTCCTCCCACGCACTACACCCTGCCCAGTCAGGGTTCAGAGCGGCCTATAGTACCGAGACAGCATTAGTTGAGGTCTCGGAGGCAGTTCGAGAGTGCTTGGACGGGGGTGGCAGAGCGGTCCTGATTTTATTGGACCTCTCTGCCGCCTTCGATACGGTGCCTCATGCCTTACTTATTGCTAGACTGCGAGCCGTCGGCATCTCAGGGCTGGCCCTTGACTGGCTGTCATCGTTTTTGAGCGATAGAACTCAGCAGGTCTGGATGCCCCCCTACTCTTCGGCCCCGAAGAGACTGTCAACTGGAGTTCCGCAGGGTTCTACGTTAAGCCCTTTATTGTTTAACGTTTATATGACCCCTTTACTATATCTGGCGGAACAGCTGGGAGCCAAGATAACAGCTTACGCAGACGACACACAGCTGTTATTCACCTGGCCTAAGGGTGTGTCTGATCCATCAGCAGTCCAGCATTGTTTGTCGGAAGTATTCAGGTGGCTTGCACAAGTTCAACTTAAGTGCAACAAAGACAAGTCCGAGGTTTTATTCTTCGGCTCTTTTCCTGACAACTTCAAGGATCAGATTTGGCCCCCGGACCTGCCCTGTCCCAGTGCAACGGGAGGCCCAGCTAAGAACTTGGGGGTCTGGTTCGGTCAGGATCTGAAGTTTGCGGATCACATAAAAAAACTGACCGGTACCTGCTTTGGCACCCTGCGAGCCTTGAGGAAATTTTTCCCTCTTTTGCCCAGGGTAGCCAAGGAGTCTGTTCTTCGAGCCCTGATTTTATCTCGGCTCGATTACGCTAATGCCTTATTCTGTGGCCTACCCGCGTATATGGTTCATCGGCTACAGGTGATTCAAAACGCTGCAGTACGCTTGCTTTTCTCTCTCCCCAGGAGGTCGAGTGTGCGGAGTCACCTACGAAGTTTGCACTGGCTATCTGTACCGCATCGAATCTTGTTTAAAATTCTTGTGTTGGCATTTAGAGCAGTCCATGGCCAGGGACCGTCGTATTTGCAGAAACGGTTTTCATTTTATACTCCTAACCGTGCCCTTCGATCGGCCAATCAATGCCTACTGGCCACTCCCAAATTCAAATATGCTCGTTTGGGAGGCCAATCTATCTCAGTTAAGGCAGCTTCTGCTTGGAATGCTCTCCCCCTGTTCCTTAGAGCTGCGCCGACCATCACTGCTTTTAAGAAGGAACTCAAGACTCATCTGTTCAATGCCCCCCTTTAACAGCTCGTTTAGGCTCTGATCCAGCACTCTTGTTGTCCAATCACTCACCGCGCCAGGATACCCCGTGGTAATAGAGCGCGCTATAAAAGTTTTAATAAACAAATAAACAAACTGTCTCCCTTCACCTCTGCACCCAAAGACATCATATGTGGCATACCAAAAGGATCATTTCTCAGCCCCACTCTGTTCAACATCTACATTACCCCCCTCGCTGATGTAGTCAGATCCTATGGACCCAACATAATCCCCTAAGCAGAGAACACTCAACGTATCCTCGCTCTCATTGAGGACCCCTCCAATGCCAAAACCAACGTATGCAATGCCATGAGCAACATAGCTGAATGGATGAGAGACAACTGCTTGCACCTCAACTCCGACAAATCTGAAGTGCCGATCTTCGGGAAGAACACCTCCCCATGGGACCACAGTTGGTGGCCTACAGAACCTACACCCACACCCACTGACCACACACACAATCTCAGCATCATCCTCAACAGCCAACTGACCATGAAACAACAAGTTACCTCCTCCTGCTTCCACACACTTCGCATGCTCCGCAGAATCTTCAGATGGATTCCAACAAACACCAGAATGACTGTCATTCAGGCCCTCATCACCAGCCGCCTCAACTAGGTCAACGCCCTCTACGCTGGCAACTCCACCCAGCTCAGCAGAAGGCTCCATACCATACAGAACGCATCAGCCAGACTCATCCTGGAACTCCCTAAATGAATACACCTCACCTCCCACCTGAGAGACCTCCACTGGCTCCCCACCCAGAAAGGACCCTCACACATGCCTACAAAGCCCTCCATTACCTGCCTACCTCAACCACTGAATGAATTTCCACCAACCCGCTATCCACCTGCGCTCCTCTTCATTCACCCTCACACACACTCCCCGCATCTGTCATGGCCCTAGCGGTGGTTGCTCCTTCTCTGACATCGCTGCCAGACCTGGAACGACCTTCCCCTTCAGCTCCATACTGCCCCCTCGCTGGCAGACTTCAGAAAGAGACTCAAGATCAGGCTCTTCGACAGAGACACAGCACCCGATATATCAGTCCTTATAACATAAAAAAAAGAATCATTTGTGCTAAATCAATCTCTGTTTCCCATCTATGTTTTCAAATGCAATGTTCTCCCACTAAGGAATAATAGAAGTTAGTCAAACTATTACCCTAAGTGCAACATGACCCCAAGTAGCGAAAACAAATCTATTGTGCGCAGGTTACAGACACAATGACATCACTCATCCAGGATGCAATGAAGTGCAACTCAAGGGAAGGGAGTTACTTTTGGCTTGAATGTGCTTGCAAAGGTTCATTTCTGTGTTCAACTCGAGATACTCGTCCAGATATTTCGTATCCAATATCTTTAGTACTGGGTGACATGATTCACATTGGACTGAAGTCACCGAAATTCTCTGGTGAATCGAAGATTGAATGAACTTTAAAATCTTTTGGTGTCTTCAGCTCTACATGAATACAAATACCATTAAAGCCCTTCCAACATACTTTTTAAGCTATTGGTTTAGTAAAGGCAGAGTTTGGATGACTTTGAAAAAAGCATTTTTTTTGTCAAAGACGGCTATAATTAGCTCAAATTTCATATTTCTACCTGCCAAGGTCCTTGGTTCGGTTGGATGAGATCAATTGCTTGAATCTCAACTAGAGATTCAATGGGTTCTTGGAATCACAAAAAAAGATTCTCCTAAGGCTGCTGAATTTCACAGAATTTACTGTTCACTTGGGAATAAGGCTTTACCAAACCGTTTTTCTGAAGGCTTATGATATTCCAAAATGAACATTTCTCTTGTATGAGCCCTGAAAATAATGCATTATGACGGTTGTGCATCAAGGGACATAGGGCCGTCATATGATTGAGCAGCAGTAGAATAATAGCCCACAACTCCACTTCTTATGTAATTTGAACTCAAGAAAACTGGTGCTGTTGTCTTTATCACTGGTTACCAGGGTCCCATCAATAAAACATGGAACCTTTTTTTGAAGCTACTCAAGGTAACCTGTGCTAAATGTTTGCAGTTATGAAAATCTTTGGAAGAGTGATTTGCAATGCTCATTTTCAGTTTCAGTCCCAGCAAATTTTAATTCATTTTAGAAGTAAGGACACCTTCAGGTCAAGCACTTTGTCAAAATAAGTACAATCTTTTTATTTAAATGCTTTGACTGGATCTGTGTTTTATGAAGAATACTGAAATGAGTTAGAAAACGATTTAATTTAGTGTGGATTGCATGCTCTCACTTGGTAATAGCGATATTACAGTCATTGCAAACAGTGAATAATGGGAGTGGATTTCCGACTGATCAATAATTTAATCAACACACCAGACTATTCAGACTGTTGCTTATAGTGCACTCTTTTAGTTGTTTTATCTCTTCTTTTTTTCACTATATGCCTCAAAGTATTGACACTTCCGTTAATCAATGAAGATTTGTTTTATTTTTAAACTATTTATGATTTTCATGCTAAGAATCCTACTAGAGAGACTTCTTACTTCTCTGAAACTTTGATATGAAGTTCTGACGTAATGTTGCGTCCTTCTATCTCTCTCACTTTTTCGGTAACTCATTTACCTCCTCTCACTCCCTCTCTATCTCTTTATGTCTCTCTCTCTCTCATCCTAAAACCTTTCTACAGTCCAATTAATAATATGATTTCCCTTATCCCTTGTTTACCCTTTAATTAGCCCTCACACAATCACCTGTTTGAAATATGATTACCCTTATCCCTTTATTTACCCTTTAAGTAGTAGGCCTCCACACAACAACCAACTTCTCCTACACTCTTTAGTTTGTTTCCCCGAGAGATTCACCTACACCCCACCTCTTTTCTATCCATCTCTTCAGCCTTCTTCTTGTATCTGAGTTAGTTCCAATGCTTCTTCCTTGACTATATTACTGTATTTACCATATTCCTCAACTCTACCCTACCTGCACCTAGTACCTCTACCCTTATCCATCCCTTAATACCTATACTCCACCTGTACTCTATTACCTCTACCACTAATTATACCCTATTAACTCTACTCATCCCTTTAGTCTATAATCTCTATCCCAGTCCTCCTCTCAGGCTTACTTCACAGTGCCTCTACCTTTACCTATTCCCCAGTACTTCTAATCCTCTGTACCAACATTATACTACCTCTACTTTTCCCTGCATCCATGTACCTATACCTTCCCCATACCACAGTACCTCCGGTACTGTCAAAATACTCATAACCTCCTTTTACCATAATATTTTTACCCCAAACTATACACTAGTATCTATTTCACTCCTATCTCTAGCCTTACCTATAACTTGATACTTCTAACCCTGCCTAAAGGGCATTGCCGTGTCTTATATCTGATATGCTGGCACTACTATTGTTGCCTATACCTTAGTACCTCTGCCCCTCTTTAAGCCATATCACATTTACTCATGCCCTAGTTATCTACCCATATCTATATTGGAGCACTTTTACTGAAGACTATGCCCTAACACATACATCTCTGCCTATAAATTAGTGACTCATCCTAATATACCATAGTATCTCTACCTTTACCTATACTGACGTATCACTTTCCCTCTTACCTCTCAATGCAACTTTTTCACTTACCTGTATTATTGTGCTGCTTTGCTTTCCCACTTTTTTTCTGAGGTGTGTTGTCAAAATTCCTTTTCTTTCACTAGCATGACGATTTTTCTCCAAAATGATTTTCCAAAAGGCTAGTCCTCCTAACAAGGTTCTAGCATCAGTCAGTGAAGTCTACATGGGACTGCAGTACCAGGCTGCAAGGTTTTCCCTGTGACTGTGGTTCTTATTTCAGAACCACAAAATAGGGAGGACATGCTGGGATCTGAAGCGTGCGACATCTGGAACCATGGATCCCACTAATTCCTGATACAAAATCAAATACATTTTTTAAAAATTAAACACAAGTACATCTCTTTTGACTCATTCCCACATGGGGTTGTGGACAAAGTGTTCTCACCCTAACCCCAAAGAGCCCTTTATTTTCACATTCAGGGCATGAGGACCATGTGCCTGTGTCCTATAATGGCCCCTGCAACATATTTCTTCAATTTTGCAATCAGCCAATAGGATCATTTCAGATCTGCAGATCCATATTTGGATCTGCCACAGCGAAAATGCTGTTGTGAAAATCTCACTAAGACAATCAGTTCTGAGTATTTTAAAATTGTTGTATCCTCTTATCCTCCATGAATTAACAGTTCAGATATCTCTAAAATGCAACCTCTTCATATGCAACCTAAGCACCTTTTCAGTTGTAATTTCTTGAAATTAACTGAACAGATGTATACCAAGGCAGTTCTTTCAGTAAAGCTCTACCATTGTGCCAAATTTAGTGTAATTCTGTTCAGCCATTTTTATTTCTTTTGAGCAGCAGAGAATCCTATGGGAAATAAAATGGGTTGACACTTTTAGGACACCCCACTGTTCTTTGCCCCCCTCATAACGGAACAGCACATAATTTGAAATGAGGAATCCAACGCCCAACATGGATGACCTTTTTTGTTAAAAGGTCAGTGTAGATTCACTGAACAAAGCCAAAATTATTAAGAAAGGAAAAAATTGCTTTCATAGACATATATTTATATTAGCCATTGGGTAGTTATAGTTAGGATCATGCTTCGATAGGATTATGCCTTTGTTGTGTTGCTTCTAACTTTGGCACAGTTTAACAAATCTTCATAAAACTTTCCAAAAAAGTGCCTTCTTGCCTAGTTTGGACATGGAAACTTTTAAAGTAATCCAAAAAACGGGGGCCGAGAAATAGGTGGTGTCCCAAAACACAGCTACAGCCCAATCGGCTGAATGGATTTACACTAAATTTGGCAGAAAGCTAGATCATGGTCCAGAAAAAATGCTTTTTATGATTTGGTGTAAATTAATTCAGTAGTTGTTCAGAAATGATGCCTCAAAACCTTAGTATAATTTACCCTGCAGCCGATTCGTGGATCAGATCGCTCAACCAAGATTTGTGATTGGTTGGCTATAACTTGAAGGAAATGTTGCAGCTGCCATCTTAGGACTTAGGGACTCAGTGCCCTAGTCCTGTAAAATAAAATAATATAACATATATGGAGCCAGGGTGGAGCACCCTGAGCCCCTAGACCTTTTGTTGGGGAACCCATGTTTTTAAAAATGGGTTTCATTGGGGTTCCAACTTCCATGGCCCCACAGATTCATGTGACACCCAACGTAACATGTCTGGGGATTCTGTCCAGATCCATGGATATGGAAGGAAACCCCAGAGATGTCACAGTGGGTATCACATGTATTTGCATAACCATGGAGCCCCTCCAAAAAGGAGGGGTTGAGGTGCCTGGCGGGTGGTTGTAGCACAGCGATGTAGCACACGTCCAAAGGCTATGTGTTTGCCACAGGCCCTCATCTGTGCCCATTTCCACACTGTGCACGGACATGCACGGTGGGGGATTGGCGTATTGTATAATAATAAAATATTACTTTATGTTGGAAAAAAACCTAGAAATTCACAGAAAAAAGGTTAAAGTGACGTTATAGTTCGATAAAGACCTTAGTTCCAAAATGCTGTTTTAAATGTACAAAATCACTGAAAGTCACCAGTTATAGATATCTCAAGTTACTATAACATGTGTCCTAAGGTAACTATAACTAGCACCTTCACCTATGTTGATTATTATCAGCTTTCTTTTGTTAAAGAATTAAGTTCATAGATCAGAAATACAAAAGACGCTTTATGTACCATTGAAGGCATTAGGTTTGAATAGCATTTCCTCATGTTCACACTTGATTTCACAAGTTTTTACACATTAATTGAACATATGGACAGAGTAATGGCAGTGGAGTACCTTTTGCAAAGCAGATCACTTAAGTATTATGAACACAATCGCATGGTTGTACAGTTAATGGAGTATTGTCAAAATCAGAACATATTCCTATTTGGAGGCAAATAGTACAGACAAAAAAGGTACAGCTATGGGCACCTGGTTAGCCCTCAGCTGAGCAAATTTATTTGTGTGCTGGTGGGAGAAGCAGGTGGTCTGGGCAGCTGAGTACCATCAAAGTGCAGAGCTCTTGGTTCTTTGGGTCTGCTACATAGACAACCTTTTTTATTGTTCGTAAGGAACACAAAAGGGAGCAGAAGAATATATTGATACCATGATACACATCTCACTATTTAGCAAACCCACAGTGGATAACTCCCTCCTACATTGTAGAAGTAACCATCAATATAATCTCAAATAGAGTATCCCCCTATGGGGAACTCCTACATATTACAGAACTGTTCTACTGAGTGTGATTTACTAACAGCAGAAGCTGATTTGATAAGTCGATTCAACACTAGGCAATACCTCATGTCTGTCTCCAAAACAGCCAGAATTAAAGTTAAGCAACGCACACATGATGAACTGCTCATAGATAGGAAAAAAGATGAAAATGCGACACATGTTAGGATGATAACAGATTTTTCAGTGCTGATATGTACTATCTTTAGAAAAAACTGGCAGATACTTCGAACAGACAGCATTATATGAAAAAATATACCTATCCAACCCCAGATCACATATAGGAGAAGTCCTTCCCTAAAAGAATATCGGGTACATAGTCACTTCTCTCATCACACAGAAAGGCAACAACATAATCAGCTAACAGGAGTTTCTCCTTGTATGAAGTGTAAAGTATGTAAATATAGTAACAAGTTACAGGAATGTATAAAATTCCAGGCAAGACTAAACCCACTAAGATAAATCACCAGTTTAACTGTAATCCTGGCTATACAGTATATTGTTTACTCTGTCCTGCAAAAAGAAATACATCAGCAGTACAACTTATTCTGTAAAAAAGCATTTGCTGGAACACATGCAAGCTAGTTCTAACAATGATATTGACTTTCCCAGCAGTCAGACTTTTCCAGTTTCCATCAAAGGAATAGGGCTCTGTTGAAATTCTTCTGTCTTGACCATGTCCCTAGTGTGGAAAGGGGAGGAAATAGAGCTTTGATGCTATGATGATTGGAGTTCAGGTACAACATAGGTTTACAAACAAAAATACTGGATGGATTAAACAGTGATGAAGAGAGCTTCCGTCCATGTAGGTGGCTAAAAGCATGTCATTCCAAGAATAAGTAAGAGCAGCTGGATATGGGAATGCAGTAGGACCTAAACTGAGTAAAAACATAAAAAACCTAATATCTAAATGGGTCCAATAGAAATTACTCAGAATCAGGCTAATTAGGGCATGATTGTTATAACTGTAAGATGAAGAACTACTTTAATACCATGAGGCTTAATCATATTGATGCAGGCCACTATGAACTATAAGTGATTGACAGGAATCATTCTGAATTATAATATATGGCCATTAAATAACTCAAATTTTTGTAAGATATTTAGAAAATAATGTCATTAATTAATATATGTATGCATTGAAAAAATAACTTGATCTAAAGTTGGACTTTGATGTGCTTTAAGGAATTTAGCTTTGGAATTTTTTTAACATATATCAATTCTAAAATGATTGGAGACTTATAAGTGTATTTATGATGAAAATGTAATTACTGATGATGAAAACTAGAGAGTGAGAAATTTTCATTGTTAATTAATTTATCTTGCAATACGATGTTATTTTTGATTTCCTAAGATGGCTGCTAATCATCCTACCTCTACCACTGCCGAAGAAGTTTCTTCTTTAATATTTAGCATGAATTCACGGCTACGTAGTGATTTTTCGCAAAATGTTTTTAAAAAGTGCAGGCATCCATGTTTCTTTATAATTTAGACCCCGTGTGAGCCAAGTCCTGGGGGTGTGTGAGTTTCTATTTAAAAAAAAGGAGGGGGTGCACGGAGTACCCCTCCAAGGTTAATTGTAGCCTTGGGGACAGCCACCTCCCCACTATATGTACCTGGGCAGGGCCACTGGACTACCCATCAGCCCAGAGATAAATTAATGCAGTGGGTCCCACATGCCCCTCACAGCCCTGGGGACTGCCACCTCTCTGGCCACTGTATAATATATGTATGCAGGCGGCCCCGCTGAACATGCCTGAGCCCCGGGGACCACCACCTCCCCAGGGCAAACTCTGTAAAACTAAACACTGTAAAACTAATGCAGGGGGACCGCATGGCCCCCCTTAGCCCCAGGGTCCACCACCTCCCTAGGCTTAAATAAACATTGAGGGGGGCCATGTGGCCCCCCTCTTTGAGCCTTGGATGGCCCTGGGGACCACCACCCCCCAGGGCCAGCTCACGCTACCTCCCCAGGTGTCCACCCTGGGGAGGTAGTTGTTTCCTTTTGCTTCTCCCACCAAGCAAAAGCAAACATAACTCTGCTTTCTGTAGGCCAGAGCTATCAAACAGTTCTGGCTTGCAGAAAGCAGAGTTTTTATCTGTTTCCATGCACGCAAAAATGTGTGTAGGGAAACAGATGAAAACATTGCTCTGACAGACATGATTTGCTTACAGCAGCCACTGCCTGTCAGAGCAATGCTGGTTCCTCCAGGAGTCAAGAGCCGTCTGGGACCTCGGTGGTCTCCCCCTGCAGTTCTGAAGGAGAAAGAGGAAAAATAAAGGTCAGAAATTAGCAGAAACAGGTAGAATAAAGGTCAGCAATGAGCATAAAGAGGCAAGATAAGGGAGAGAAACGAGCAGAAAGAAACCGAATAAAGGTCAGCAATGAGCACAAAGAAGCAAAAATAAGGTGAGAAACAAGACGAGAGAGGCAGAATAAAGGTAGGAAATGAGCTGAAAGAGGCAAAATAAAGGTCAGAAACAAGCAGCAGAAGACAGAATAAAGGTCAGCAACGAGCAGAAAGACGCAAAATAGACGTCAGAAACAAACAGCAAGAAGCAGAATCATGGTCAGCTAGTAGCAGAAAGCGGCAAGATAAAGGTCAGCAACAAGCAAAAAGAGGCTGAATAAAGGTCCGTAACAAGCATACAGATGCAAAATAGAGGTCAGAAATGAGCAGAGAGAGGCAGAATAAAAGTCAGCAACAAGCAGAAAGAGGCAAGATAAGGGAGAGAGATGAGCAGGAAGAGGCAACATGACGTTCAGCAACAAGAAGAAAGAGGCAAAATAAAGGTGAGAAACAAATCAAAAGAGGCAAAATAAAGGTCAGAAACAAGAAGAAAGAGGCAAAATAGAGGTCAGAGATGAGCAGCAAGAGGCAGAATAAAAGTCAGAAACAAGTGGAAAGAGGCAGAATAAAGGTCAGCAATGAGCAGAAAGAAGCAAAATAGAGGTCAGAAACAAGCAGCAAGAGGCAGAATAAAGGTCAGCAATGAGCAGAAAGAGGCAAGACAAAGGTCATCAATAAGTAGAAAGAGGCAAGATAAAGGTCAGAAACGAGCTGAAAGAGGCAGAATAAAGGTCAGAAATGAACAGAAAAGGGAGAATAAAGGTCAGCAATGAACTGAAAGAGGCAAAATAGAGGCCAGCAACGAGTAAAAAGAGGCAAAATAGAGTCCAGCAATGAGCAGCAAGAGCAAAATAGAGATCAGTAATGAGCAAAAGGAGGCAAAATAAAGGGCAGAAATGAAGAGAACCAGGCAGAATAGAGGTCAACAATGAACAGGAAGAGGCAAAATAAAGGTCAGCAACAGCAGAAAGATTCAAGATAAAGGTCAAAAACAAGCAGAAAGAGGCAGAATACAGGTCAGCAAAGAGCAGAAAGAGAGAAAATAAAGATCAGCAGCGAACTGAAAGAGGCAAAATAGAGGCCAGCAACAAGCAGAAAAAGCAAAATAGAGATCAGCAATGAGCAGAAAGAGGCTAAATAAAGGTCAGCAATGAGCAGAAAGAAGCAAAATAGAGGTCAGAAACAAGCAGCAAGAGGCAGAATAAAGGTCAGCAATGAGCAGAAAGAGGCAAGACAAAGGTCATCAATAAGTAGAAAGAGGCAAGATAAAGGTCAGAAACGAGCTGAAAGAGGCAGAATAAAGGTCAGAAATGAACAGAAAAGGGAGAATAAAGGTCAGCAATGAACTGAAAGAGGCAAAATAGAGGCCAGCAACGAGTAAAAAGAGGCAAAATAGAGTCCAGCAATGAGCAGCAAGAGCAAAATAGAGATCAGTAATGAGCAAAAGGAGGCAAAATAAAGGACAGAAATGAAGAGAAACAGGCAGAATAGAGGTCAACAATGAACAGGAAGAGGCAAAATAAAGGTCAGCAACAGCAGAAAGATTCAAGATAAAGGTCAAAAACAAGCAGAAAGAGGCAGAATACAGGTCAGCAAAGAGCAGAAAGAGAGAAAATAAAGATCAGCAGCGAACTGAAAGAGGCAAAATAGAGGCCAGCAACAAGCAGAAAAAGCAAAATAGAGATCAGCAATGAGCAGAAAGAGGCAAAATAAAGGTCAGAAACAAGCAGAAAGAGGCAAAATAGAGATCAGCAACAAGCAGAAAAAGGCCTGATAAAGGCCACTGACATGTAGAAAGAGGCGCAATAGAGAGCAGAAACGAGCAAAAAGAGGCAACATTGAGGTCTGAAATGAGCAGAAAGAGGCAAAATAAAGGCCAGCAACAAGCAGAAAGAGGCAAAATAGAGATCAGAAATGAGCCTGAAAGAGGTACAATAGAGGTCAGAAATGAGCAGCAAGAGGCTAAATAGAGGTCAGGAATGAGCAGAAAAATGGGCAATAAAGAACTGCAAGGAGCAGAAAGAGGCAGAATAAAGATCAGAAATTAGCAGAAAGATGGGAAATAAAGATCAGCAAGGAGTTGAAAGAGGTAAAATAGAGGCCAGCAATGAGCAGATAGAGGCAAAACAGAGATCAGCAATGAGCAAAAAGAGGCCAAAAAAGGTCAGAAAATTGCAGAAAGAGGCCGAATAAAGGTCAGCAATGAGAACAAAAAGGTAAAATAATGGTCAGAAACAATCTGAAAGAGGCACAATAGCAGTCAGAAACGAGCAGAAAGAGGTAGAATAAAGGTCAGAAATGAGCAGAAAGAGGCAGAATAAAGGTCAGCAACAGGCAGAAAGAGGGAAAATAAATGTCAGTAACGAACTGAAAGAGGGAAACTAGAGGCCAGCATCAAACAGTAAGAGACAAAATAGAGATCATCAAAGAGCCGAAAGTGGCAGAATAAATGGTAGAAATGAGCAGAAAATGACAAAACAGAGAGCGGCAACAAGCAGCAATAGGCAAAATAAAGGTCAGAAACTAGCATAAAGAAGCACAATAAAGGCCAACAACAAGCAGAAAGAGACAAAATAGAGATCAGAAATGATCCTGAAAGATGTACAACAGAGGTCAGAAATGAGCATAAAGAGGCTAAATAGAGGTCAGGAATGAGTAGAAACAGGCAAAATAAAGGTCAGCACCGAGCAGAAAGAGCCAGAATAAAGGTTAGAAATTAGCAGAAAGATGGGAAATAAAGATCAGCAAGGAGTTGAAAGCGGTAAAATAGAGGCAAGCAATGAGCAGATAGAGGCAAAACAGAGATCAGCAATGAGCAAAAAGAGGCCAAAAAAAGGTCAGAACATTGCAGAAAGAGGCAGAATAAAGGTCAGCAATGAGAACAAAAAGGCAAAATAATGGTCAGCAACAATCTGAAAGAGGCACAATAGCAGTCAGAAACTAGCAGAAAGAGGTAGAATAAAGGTCAGAAATGAGCAGAAAGAGGCAGAATAAAGGTCAGTAACAAACGGAAAGAGGGAAACTAGAGGCCAGCAACAAACAGTAAGAGACAAAATAGAGATCATCAAAGAGCCGAAAGTGGCAGAATAAATGTCAGAAATGAGCAGAAATGACAAAACAGAGAGCGGCAAAAAGCAGCAATAGGCAAAATAAAGGTCAGAAACGAGCATAAAGAAGCACAATAAAGGCCAACAACAAGCAGAAAGAGACAAAATAGAGATCAGAAATGAGCCTGAAAGATGTACAACAGAGGTCAGAAATGAGCAGAAAGAGGCGAAATAGAGGTCAGTAATGAGTAGAAACAGGCCAAATAAAGGCCAGCACCAAGCAGAAAGAGCCAGAATAAAGGTTAGAAATTAGCAGAAAGAGGGGAAATAAAGATCAGCAAGGAGACGAAAGAGGTAAAATAGAGGCCGGCAATGAGCAGATAGAGACAAAATAGAGATCAGCAGTGAGCAAAAAGAGGCCAAATAAAGGTCAGAAAATTGCAGAAAGAGGCAGAATAAAGGTCAGCAATAAGTACAAAGAGGCAAAATAAAGTTCTGCAACAATCTAAAAAAGGCAAGATAGCAGTCAGAAACGAGCAGAAAGAGGCAGAATAAAGGTCAGAAATGAGGAGAAAGAAGCAAAAATAAGGTGAGAAACAAGACGAGAGAGGCAGAATAAAGGTAGGAAATGAGCTGAAAGAGGCAAAATAAAGGTCAGAAACAAGCAGCAGAAGACAGAATAAAGGTCAGCAACGAGCAGAAAGACGCAAAATAGACGTCAGAAACAAACAGCAAGAAGCAGAATCATGGTCAGCTAGTAGCAGAAAGCGGCAAGATAAAGGTCAGCAACAAGCAAAAAGAGGCTGAATAAAGGTCCGTAACAAGCATACAGATGCAAAATAGAGGTCAGAAATGAGCAGAGAGAGGCAGAATAAAAGTCAGCAACAAGCAGAAAGAGGCAAGATAAGGGAGAGAGATGAGCAGAAAGAGGCAACATGACGTTCAGCAACAAGAAGAAAGAGGCAAAATAAAGGTGAGAAACAAATCAAAAGAGGCAAAATAAAGGTCAGAAACAAGAAGAAAGAGGCAAAATAGAGGTCAGAGATGAGCAGCAAGAGGCAGAATAAAAGTCAGAAACAAGTGGAAAGAGGCAGAATAAAGGTCAGCAATGAGCAGAAAGAAGCAAAATAGAGGTCAGAAACAAGCAGCAAGAGGCAGAATAAAGGTCAGCAATGAGCAGAAAGAGGCAAGACAAAGGTCATCAATAAGTAGAAAGAGGCAAGATAAAGGTCAGAAACGAGCTGAAAGAGGCAGAATAAAGGTCAGAAATGAACAGAAAAGGGAGAATAAAGGTCAGCAATGAACTGAAAGAGGCAAAATAGAGGCCAGCAACGAGTAAAAAGAGGCAAAATAGAGTCCAGCAATGAGCAGCAAGAGCAAAATAGAGATCAGTAATGAGCAAAAGGAGGCAAAATAAAGGGCAGAAATGAAGAGAACCAGGCAGAATAGAGGTCAACAATGAACAGGAAGAGGCAAAATAAAGGTCAGCAACAGCAGAAAGATTCAAGATAAAGGTCAAAAACAAGCAGAAAGAGGCAGAATACAGGTCAGCAAAGAGCAGAAAGAGAGAAAATAAAGATCAGCAGCGAACTGAAAGAGGCAAAATAGAGGCCAGCAACAAGCAGAAAAAGCAAAATAGAGATCAGCAATGAGCAGAAAGAGGCTAAATAAAGGTCAGCAATGAGCAGAAAGAAGCAAAATAGAGGTCAGAAACAAGCAGCAAGAGGCAGAATAAAGGTCAGCAATGAGCAGAAAGAGGCAAGACAAAGGTCATCAATAAGTAGAAAGAGGCAAGATAAAGGTCAGAAACGAGCTGAAAGAGGCAGAATAAAGGTCAGAAATGAACAGAAAAGGGAGAATAAAGGTCAGCAATGAACTGAAAGAGGCAAAATAGAGGCCAGCAACGAGTAAAAAGAGGCAAAATAGAGTCCAGCAATGAGCAGCAAGAGCAAAATAGAGATCAGTAATGAGCAAAAGGAGGCAAAATAAAGGACAGAAATGAAGAGAAACAGGCAGAATAGAGGTCAACAATGAACAGGAAGAGGCAAAATAAAGGTCAGCAACAGCAGAAAGATTCAAGATAAAGGTCAAAAACAAGCAGAAAGAGGCAGAATACAGGTCAGCAAAGAGCAGAAAGAGAGAAAATAAAGATCAGCAGCGAACTGAAAGAGGCAAAATAGAGGCCAGCAACAAGCAGAAAAAGCAAAATAGAGATCAGCAATGAGCAGAAAGAGGCAAACTAAAGGTCAGAAACAAGCAGAAAGAGGCAAAATAGAGATCAGCAACAAGCAGAAAAAGGCCTGATAAAGGCCACTGACATGTAGAAAGAGGCGCAATAGAGAGCAGAAACGAGCAAAAAGAGGCAACATTGAGGTCTGAAATGAGCAGAAAGAGGCAAAATAAAGGCCAGCAACAAGCAGAAAGAGGCAAAATAGAGATCAGAAATGAGCCTGAAAGAGGTACAATAGAGGTCAGAAATGAGCAGCAAGAGGCTAAATAGAGGTCAGGAATGAGCAGAAAAATGGGCAATAAAGAACTGCAAGGAGCAGAAAGAGGCAGAATAAAGATCAGAAATTAGCAGAAAGATGGGAAATAAAGATCAGCAAGGAGTTGAAAGAGGTAAAATAGAGGCCAGCAATGAGCAGATAGAGGCAAAACAGAGATCAGCAATGAGCAAAAAGAGGCCAAAAAAGGTCAGAAAATTGCAGAAAGAGGCCGAATAAAGGTCAGCAATGAGAACAAAAAGGTAAAATAATGGTCAGAAACAATCTGAAAGAGGCACAATAGCAGTCAGAAATGAGCAGAAAGAGGTAGAATAAAGGTCAGAAATGAGCAGAAAGAGGCAGAATAAAGGTCAGCAACAGGCAGAAAGAGGGAAAATAAATGTCAGTAACGAACTGAAAGAGGGAAACTAGAGGCCAGCAACAAACAGTAAGAGACAAAATAGAGATCATCAAAGAGCCGAAAGTGGCAGAATAAATGGTAGAAATGAGCAGAAAATGACAAAACAGAGAGCGGCAACAAGCAGCAATAGGCAAAATAAAGGTCAGAAACGAGCATAAAGAAGCACAATAAAGGCCAACAACAAGCAGAAAGAGACAAAATAGAGATCAGAAATGATCCTGAAAGATGTACAACAGAGGTCAGAAATGAGCATAAAGAGGCTAAATAGAGGTCAGGAATGAGTAGAAACAGGCAAAATAAAGGTCAGCACCGAGCAGAAAGAGCCAGAATAAAGGTTAGAAATTAGCAGAAAGATGGGAAATAAAGATCAGCAAGGAGTTGAAAGAGGTAAAATAGAGGCAAGCAATGAGCAGATAGAGGCAAAACAGAGATCAGCAATGAGCAAAAAGAGGCCAAAAAAAGGTCAGAACATTGCAGAAAGAGGCAGAATAAAGGTCAGCAATGAGAACAAAAAGGCAAAATAATGGTCAGCAACAATCTGAAAGAGGCACAATAGCAGTCAGAAACTAGCAGAAAGAGGTAGAATAAAGGTCAGAAATGAGCAGAAAGAGGCAGAATAAAGGTCAGTAACAAACGGAAAGAGGGAAACTAGAGGCCAGCAACAAACAGTAAGAGACAAAATAGAGATCATCAAAGAGCCGAAAGTGGCAGAATAAATGTCAGAAATGAGCAGAAAATGACAAAACAGAGAGCGGCAAAAAGCAGCAATAGGCAAAATAAAGGTCAGAAACGAGCATAAAGAAGCACAATAAAGGCCAACAACAAGCAGAAAGAGACAAAATAGAGATCAGAAATGAGCCTGAAAGATGTACAACAGAGGTCAGAAATGAGCAGAAAGAGGCGAAATAGAGGTCAGTAATGAGTAGAAACAGGCCAAATAAAGGCCAGCACCAAGCAGAAAGAGCCAGAATAAAGGTTAGAAATTAGCAGAAAGAGGGGAAATAAAGATCAGCAAGGAGACGAAAGAGGTAAAATAGAGGCCGGCAATGAGCAGATAGAGACAAAATAGAGATCAGCAGTGAGCAAAAAGAGGCCAAATAAAGGTCAGAAAATTGCAGAAAGAGGCAGAATAAAGGTCAGCAATAAGTACAAAGAGGCAAAATAAAGTTCTGCAACAATCTAAAAAAGGCAAGATAGCAGTCAGAAACGAGCAGAAAGAGGCAGAATAAAGGTCAGAAATGAGGAGAAAGAGGCAGAATAAAGGTCAGCAACAAGTAGAAAGAGGGAAAATAAATGTCAGTAACGAACTGAAAGAGGCAAACTAGAGGCCAACAACAAGCAGTAAGAGGCAAAATAGGGATCATCAAAGAGCCGAAAGAGGCAGAATACATGTCAGAAATTAGCAGAAAGTGACAAAACAGACAGCGGGAACAAGCAGCAATAGGCAAAATAAAGGTCAGAAATTAGCATAAAGAAGCACAATAAAGGCCAACAACAAGCAGAAAGAGGCAAAATAGAAATCTTAAATGAGCAGAAAGAGTCAAAATAGGAGTCAGCAATGAGCAGAAAGAGGCTAAATGAAGGCTAGCAACGAGCCAAACAAGGCAAAACAGAGATCAGAAACTATCAGAATGAGGCAAAATAGAGGCCAGAAATTAGCAGGTGAAAGAAAAGAGATTGACAATGAGCAGAAATAGACAAAATAAAGGTCAGAAAAAGAAGCATAAAGAAGCAAAATAAAGGTTAGCAATGAGCAGAAATAGGCAAAATTGAGAACAGAAACAAGTAGAAAGATGCAAAATAGAGACTGACAACAAGCGGAAAGTGACAAAATAGATATTTGACGAGTAGAAATAGGCAAAATAAAGGTCAGAAATGTGCATAAAGAGGCAAAATAAAGGCAAGCAACAAGCAAAAAAAGGCAAAATGGACATCAGAAACAAGCATGAAGAGGCAAAATAAAGCCAACAATAAGCAGAAAGAGGCAAAATAAAAATCTGATATTAGCAGAAAGTGGCAAAATAAAGGTCAGGAACATGAAGAAAGAAGAAAAATAAAGGTCAGAAACTAAGAGAAAGAGACAAAATAAAGGTCGGCAACAATTAGAAAGAGGCAAACACAGGTCAGAATCGAGCAGAAATGGGCAAAATAAAGGACAGAAATAAGCAGAAGAGGCTAAATAAAGGCCATCAAGGAGCAGAAAGAGGCAAAATAAAGGTCAGAAGTGAGCAGAAAAAAGACAGAAAGCAAGCAGCGAATGAGCAGAACCGACTCAGGCACTCAGGCACCCACTCACAGAACAACTCAGAGACTCTCACACCCACTCACAGACCCAGACAGACACCCATGCACCCACTTACAGAACCTCTCACAGATCTACACGGACTCACTCCCTGACTCACAGACCCACTCAAAGACTCACACACCCACCCACCCACCCACAGACCCACTTAGAGACTTATGCACCCAATCACAGACCCACTCAGACACTCATGCAGTCACTCATAGACTGACTGACACACACATGGAAGCACACACCAACTCACTCAGACACTCTCACACTCACTCACAGACCCACCCAGACACTCAAGCATCCACCCACAGACCCACTCAGACACTCACTCACTCATACACCCACTCCCACACTCATGCACCCACTCATGGGTCCACTCAGAAACTCATGCACCCACTCACACACTCAGTGAGAAAATTATGCAACCAGGCGACTCAGACACTCACACACCCACTCACACACATTTAGACACTCATGCACTCACTCACACACCTACTGAAATACTCATTCCAAAAGGGTACAGGTTAAAGTTAGGAAATAAAATTTTAAAAAACCTTAGAAATTCACTTAAAAAACCAAAGGTTCCATAGACATTATTGTTAGGAAATAGAATTTAAAATACCTTTTAAATTCACTTTAAAAAAACAAAGGTTAGAGGGATGTTATACTTAGGAAATAGATTTTTAAAAACCTTAGAGATTCACTGAAAAAGACAAAGGTTACAGGGACGTTATAGTTAGTCTCAGATTTCCCTCGAACAAAACCAGTGAAATTCAGCAGTTATAGTTACCTGAGCTAACTATAACTTACACCTTCACAATGAACTGCTTATGACCTCACATATTACATCACTTATGACATGGTCAGTGACATCACTGATGACATCATCCTGTGAGTGTGTTTCGTAAATGTTTCTGAGACTTAAAGATATATACTAAGTTACACCATAAGTTAAATTGCTATTCTTACTGCGCTAGTAAGTAATCGGGGTCTTCACTGGGTTGTTATAGTTAGGATTTCTTTTTCATAGACTTAGGGCCCCATTAGGATGTCGGGTGGATCTCCACCGCCATGCAGGCGGTGGCGATCCGCCCAACATCCTTCCCCACCCTCCACCCATTTCCTCCCGCCATATTACTTTGGCGGGGGGACCGCGACAGACGGAAAAACCGTCCGCCGCTTTTCCGCCCGGTTAACGTGTTGACCGGGCAGAAAAGGGTTTCATATGGTGGTGGTGTCTGATCCATATTAGGGTGTGGGCAGGAACATGCTTTTCCGTGGCGTCAGCGGAAAGGCATGCAGGAATGTCTTGTGGGGACCCGTTGAGGGCCCCAAAGGACTCCAGGGGGTGGGTGGTGCAATGGGGGGTACCTATGGTACACCCCTGCACTTCACTGTACAACGTGGCAGGCCCCACATGGTGCCTGTACCGTTGTGCATTGAAGTGCGCAATGTGCATTTTTAGCATTGCGGCGGGCAGTGCTTTCAGCACCACCCGCAGCAATGTTAAAAATGCAGGATGCGCCTGCCAATGTGGTGGGCGCATCCTAATGGCCCCCACGGGACCGCTGCCCTCATGGCGGGCAGTCCCGTTTTACAACGGGATGGTGGGCGGACAAAGTCCGCCTGCCATCATAATGGGGCTGTAGAAAAAGGTAGGCCGATGTTGATCGATGACCTTTTTAAGTATTGCCCGGCGCTAACCGCCTCTCATACCACTCGAATCTTTCAAACAAAGAGGCAGGCGCTGGAGACTGGAAGGCAGGAAACAGAAGTTTTATTTCGACGGAGCAGAACACGTCAACTCAGACAACAGGGTATCTTCTCGAGGTGCTCAAACGCATCTCTGAGGCCTGGCCTCTTATACACAGGTTTATTGCTTTATTGTATGAAAACACATCTTTGTCAACACTTTGAGGTACGGAAAGACATCCTCGGAATCCCCACTTCAAGCCCGTTCCTACACACATTTACAGTAGAAGTCCCCACCCCGGTCACAACAGGTGATGATTGTCACGCAGCTGGGCATTCCGCCGATTCCCGGAATGCATGTGGTTGATCGGATCTCATGGGGTGGGGGCTTTGATCAGTTGGATTCTTTGATGGGGGGAGCTTCCTACTGTATGGGGGCAATAAACAGCATCCGCAGGGCCAGGTGGCGGCCTGGGAACGAGCAGGACAATCGAGCACAGAGGAAAGGGGGTTTTATCAAAGGGATACGGGATCATGAAAGGGATGGAGGGAGGTGTTTAGCTGGGAACAGGATGGGGTACCGAGGCAGGGTTGCGCTGAAGAGGGGTTTATGGCCCGAGCATGTGAGAGCAGGGGCTGTCAGCGTGCGGGGAATTCTTGCGAGGTTAGGAGAGAGAGAGAGATGCGCTGGCTATCGGCAGTGGGCAGAGAGGCCATGGCATTCAAAATGGCGGCCGTTTGCACGCACGGATGAGCCTAGAATGGGACAAGATGGCGCCGATAATGTTGATGCCGCAAACTAGATTTTAACAGTCCTCCCTTATCAACATATCTAGCCAGCTTGTTTAATCGATATCTATCTTCATCAAATTCCTAACCTCGACATCGTACAATGCTCTCATGCGTTCTTTTTCAAAGTCCAGAGTCTTAGGGCGGATACAATTCGCACATAGTGAACACAGAGGTGGCAGGCATTGGATTCCTAGGCAGAACCCACATAACACAACAACAGGTATCAGTATAATTGTAAATAACCTCCATCCCCAGTTCTTTACAGTACTCCAGAACCATCCACCAAGCGACCATATTTCTTGTTCCTGGTGAACTTCTGAGGAAAGTCTGTGGAGGTGTTCGATGGCTTTGTACACTGAGGGTGAATTGTCCGGTATATAGGTACAGCAGCTGGACCCAATGATACGGCAAGCTCCTCCACGATCCGCTAGAACCACATCTAGAACAAGGCGGTTCTGAAGAGCCACCAGGCGGATCGCTTGAAGCTCGGCTGTATTGTTCGTAAGGATGCCAGCTGTAATGTTCATCGTTGTTTCAACTGCCTGGGTCAAATGTCGGATGGCACGGCTGTTCGCCATCGGGCCCCAGAGTGGAACTAGTCCCTTCATTGCATCGAGGAACTGTGCTCTGGTGGAGTCGGCTTGCTCAATGTCCTTGGCTCGTTTTTGTCTGTGATGATTCGCTGGAGCCACATAGGTCGGAGGAAGGACTAAAGCGATATAACAGGCGCCCCCCCCAGCCTTTGGGGAGCCAGGTGTAAGCCTTTGTACCACAAACAAAGTACATGTTCGGAGAGGAGACAAAAGAGGGTGGATCAGTGGAGTCCAAAGTTCTGATGATGCGGCAAGCGCTGCGGCCTACCAGCTGTGTCCCAAGCCCTTCGATGCACATAAGGCCTGTGACGTTGATGATGGATAGGGCCACAGTCAGGGTGGCAGCTGTTTGTTTCCAGAGGTAGGAGAAGGTGGGTCTGGTTGGGTTGTTAAACACCTGCATTTCAATCCGTTCTTTGATGGGGATGTCCATGTGGATAGAATCGTTGGAGGTCTGTGGGCAGAAGTGTGCAGCAGTTTTCTTCGTTTTGTTCTGCCAGACCTCATGAAAGAAATGTGTCATAGTTCTGCTGGAGGTGGCATTATCCCTATAGCTCTCTTGCAAGAGGATCAGCCAAGCAAGGCAGGAGCCGTGAATTGAAAAGGGTGAAAGGATGAAGGGTATAGAATGTCCAGTGGCGTGGGGAAGCAACCCGCAGATCCAGCAGTTGGTGGCATTGGTAGCAAGATTGTGCTACCTACTGGACAGAGATCAAAGCTACTTTGGACTCAATTACCAAAATTGACATCTCAATATCTTTACCATTTGTCATACTCGGTTTAGACCAGAACATAACTGGGGCAGCACGATCCTTTCTGTTTTATGCCATTTTGCTGGCAAGACCGCAGATTTGCATGCACTGGGTGGACAAGACCCCTCCCACACACTCAGCATGGCTAAACTCATTATATGAAACCTCAAAGGTAGATCTGAGAAGATCATGCAGAGCCCAAAATCTCACATTTTGGAAGCTTTTGACAGAATGGAAGTGAGTTCTCCTTGGGTTTTTTTTTTCCCCCAACATCCAATGATTAAGCCCACCCACTCAACAGTTCAGTATTGTGGTCTGCCCAGAATTCGACATCTATATACTGAATATTTTGGCACAAAGTTGCCTTGAGACATCGTCACAAGATGTATGGTTGTTCCTATCACCTCATAAAATTCTCTGCTGAGTTGTGAAGCGGCTCGATTCTCAGGGCCTTGCTCCAAAAAGCAGTGAGATGGTTGGTTGGTTTCTTCCGCATCTAAGGGACGTGTGTCGGGCAGATGAGGATAAAAAAAAAAAAAAGATTGTGCTGGTGCAGCAGTTGCACGAAGGAATTGTTCCAAAACTCCTTTCGCCTTTCTCGGAGTTGGGGTGAAAGAGAAATCAGATAATGTTCTTTCATTGTGGTAGGCTGTGCAGTGGTCAGGAATGTCTCATGAGCTGGTGCGCTCTCTTCCACAATCCAGAGGGTGGTCATGAGAAGGAGGGAAAAGAGAAGGGCGATAAAAAGTTCAATAGTCTTTGAACTGTGGATTTTGTCAGTCTTTGGGTTTCTGTAGCGAATCTTCGGATGTCGGGTTGCTTCCATCATCTTCGTGCCGAGTGCTTCCATTATCTTCTTATTGGGCGCTTCCATCATCTTCAAGGGGGCTCGGTAGCGGGCAGAACCACAAACTTCGTCTGGCTTCTCTCCTGACAGCCTTAGTGTTAGGCCACCGCTCTGAGAATTACGACTTAGTCAGTGGTCTGCTTAGCCGAAGCTCCTTCCTTTCGTCGCAGGTTGTACCCTTCTCTGGATGGCACAGTGGGATCGGGAAATGTTGCTAATTCAAGTGTCTCTGTATCAGGATAGCAGTTCAGAGATGGCCGGTCTTTGTTCAGGAGCTCTTCCTGGGTGGCCACGTCTTCGGTCGTCGTCAGAGTCGAGGAGATCTTCTTACAGTGGTGTGCATGCACCCAGTTGCGCTTCCCCTCCACTCGAAGAGCTGTTCGGGTGGTGATTAAGACTTGCCAGGGGTCCGTCCACCGGGGTTCCAGACTCTTTGCACGCTGGAAGTTCCGGATCAGCACGAAATCCCCAGGTTGGATGGTGTGCCCGGGACCCCTGGAAGCATCGGGAATGGCATGCAGCACCTGTTGGTGGATAACAGACAGTGTTTTAGTCAACTGGTACAAGTAATCCGACATTAGGACGTCCGGGACGTCATGAATGGATGTCGGTTTTGGGGCAGACCAGATGTTCATGGGCCGGCCGAAAACGACCTCGTAAGGTGTCAAGTGGTGTTTGGTGGGGGTGGAACGCATTGAGAGCAATGCCAGTGGGAGCGCGTCTGGCCATTTCAGTCCTGTGGTAGCCACTATTTTAGCTAACTTGAGTTTCAAGGTGGCGTTATGTCGTTCAACTAGTCCAGCAGATTGGGGGTTGAAGACTGCGTGGAACTTTTGTTTCACACCCAACCCCTTCAAGATGAGTTGGAAAACTTCGGCTACGAAGTGGGGGCCATTGTCGCTCCACAAAATTTGACAAAGGCCGTAACGAGGGAAGAATTCCTTTAGTAGTACCTTTGCGGTGGCCATGGCAGTGTTGTCACGGGTTGGATAGGCTTCCACCCACTTGCTAAATGCGCACACCACAACAAGTACATACTTCAGGCCTTGGCATCTTTCTAGCTGGATGTAGTCCATCTGCAGGACTTCAAACGGATGATTGGGAACCCCAAACTCTCCCTGGGGTACTACAGTTCTTTTCCACTGGGTTGTGTTGTAAACATATCAGACATTGTTGAACCAGACGTCTGGCGGAGTCTGCAATCTTGTCATTGTGCCAAACTTTGGAGACAAGTTCGGTCATGGGGGCTGGTCCTATGTGTGCAGGGGAGTGTGCCATGGTCAGTATGGGGATCAGATATGAATCGGGTAGCAACCATTTGTTCGTGTCCTTTGTCCACCAGCAGCCTTCATCATCTTTCAGTCCCACCCATGCCCATTCAGTCAATTCGTGTTGTGAGCTGGCCATTTGGATGTCCCTGATAGTTTCCCTAGCGTCCGTCCATTTCTCTGCTTGTGACCTGGTCACGTACATGCGTGTCGTCGTCCTATTCTCAGCTGTGGTTTGGGCAGTGATGTCAGCCAGTGCATTCCCCTGCCCAATGATGTCCGTCACCTTTTTGTCTGCTTGGCATTTTATTACTGCAAGTTGTTTGGGAAGAAGGACTGCATCAGTTAAGGCGGAGACTAGATCTCCGTGTAAGATGGGGGTGCCATGTGAGGTTAGGAATCCCCTCTCCTTCCAAAGGAGCCCAAAATGGTGAACCACCCCGAAGGTGTACTGGCTGTTGGTGTAAATGTTTGCTGTGGTTCCTGCTGCCAGGATACATGCTCATGTGAGGGCAATCAGTTCTGCTGCCTGTGTAGATCGTTGTGTGATGCGGGCTGTCTCTACTACAGTTCGGGCTGTGGTAACTGCATAAGCAGCTGAGGTGGTGCCATCGGGGAGCTTGATGCAAGAGCCGTCCACCCACAGCTCTCCGTCAGGGTCTGGGAAGGCTGTGTCTCTGAGGTCAACCCTACTCCTAGTCTGTTCGTCGGTGAGGGTCACGCAGTCATGTACAGGGGACACATTGGGATCGTTCTCTGGTAGGGGTAACAAAGTCGCTGGGTTCAGTGTGGTGCATCTCTTCAGGGTGATGTGGGGTGCAAGCAGAGTCAATTCGTATCCAGTCAGTCGTGCACTCGTCAGGTGTTGCGTCTTAGTCTGGTTCAGGAGGGTGTCAACCGCATGGGGTACTAACACCATGAGGGAGTTCGAGAGCATGATCCCCTCACTTTGTCGGATAGAGATAGCAGCTACAGCTACAGCTCGAAGGCAGGCAGGCAAAGCTCTGGCTACAGGATCAAGAGTGGCAGAGAAGTAGGTGCATGGGCGTTGCTTTGAGCCAATGGACTGGGTCAAGACAGACAAAGCACATCCCTCCCTTTCGTGAGTGTGGAGGGAGAAGGGCTTCGTGTAGTCGGGGGTTCCTAGGACAGGGGCTGAGCAGAGGGCATCTCTTAGTTCTATGAAGGAGGATTGACATTCAGGGGTCCAAGGGAGTGGGAAGGGGACATCTTTAGCCAGCAGAGAAAGCAGCGGTTTCACGATGAGGCTGAAATTCGGTAACCACTGTCGGCAGAAGGAAGTGAGGCCTAGTAGGGAGCGGACTTGTTTCTGAGTCTTAGGGGCAGGGGTCTCTAGAATGGTTTGGATTCGGTCAGGAGTAAGTTTCCTTCCGTCTTTGGACAAAAGGTGGCCTAGGTAAGTGACCTGGGGTTGGCAGAATTGCAGCTTCTTTTTGGAGACCTTGTGGCCATTTTCCGCAAGGAAGTGCAGGAGTTGGATGGTGGCTGTAACTGCAAGTGGAGTGGTGTCGGCCGCCAAAAGGATATCATCGACGTACTGTATCAACACCACTCCGTCGGGTAAATGGACTGCGTCCAGTTGTCTATTGAGGGCCTGGCTGTAGATGCTGGGGCTTTCAGTGTAACCTTGGGGTGCTCGACAGAATCTATATGAGCGGGCTTTTAGGGTGAAGCCAAAGAGGTATCGGCTGTCTGGGTGGATGGGGATAGAGAAGAAGGCGTTCTTTAGGTCAATGACAGTGAAGGTGGTGGCAGTGGAAGGAATCAGGGTCAGAATAGTGGTGATGTCTGAGACCACGGGTACTGAGGTACAACTACTTTGTTGACCTCTCGTAGGTTGATGATGAAGCAGTATCTTTTCTCATGTCCCTCTCCTTGCTTCTTTATGATGGGTAGGATAGGGCTGTTGCAAACATTGCTAACTACTTCCTCTACCACTCCTGCGTCTATCAGAGACTGAATAATCTTTACCAATGCCTTCTCGCCCTCGGGCGATATCCGATATTGTGGAAGTTTTGGGAGTATTGCGTACTGTCGAACAGTTATGTGCACTGGGTCGATCATCATGCGTCCTACGTCCGAGTCAGTTCTGGCCCATAGATACGGAGGCAGAGTGTCAAGTAGGGACGAGTCAGCGTCAGAAATGGAAAACATGCGTCGGGAAGGACAAAGTCTGAGCAGAGCCGGGTTGTCGTACAGAAAGACCCGAACTCCATCTTGCGAACACCTAATAGTGGCTCGGAAATGTTTCAGCAAGTCAAGTCCCATAATGGCGTCAGGGGTATTGGAGGAAAGCAAAAACGTTGTGTCAGTGATGTTATTTTCTAGGTCAAAGGAGATCGGTGTGGACAAAGGGTTAGTGGAGGGCGTTCCATCGAAACCTATCGATGTTACAAGCGAGCCAGACAAGGGTGCTCTTGGAATCAGTCGTTTTGATAACGCACTACGTGTCGCGCCAGTGGTCTACCAGAAATGGAGACTTCGTACCCAGGACCTTAGCGGTGACATAAGGACCTTGCTGGTCAATATAGAGCTCGAGTGGATCCCTCCCTTGCCCTGGGCAGTCCTAGGCGAAGTTGTGGGCGTTGTCGCAGTCAGACTGTTGGTACTGGTTCTGTCGGGGACGGTCAAATGTATTTGGTCTGCCTGATCTGTCGTTATTCGTATCATTCGTGGACCCTCGTCCCTGACCTCTATTTCTCGGTCCACCCGCTACGTCTTTAGGGTCCCTATTCTTATTCATCTCCAACAGAACCGGACACTGGGATTTCCAGTGGGCGAATCCCTTGCAGAATGCACTGGTCTTCGCTAATATCTTTACGTCCAACATAGGGTGCGGGAGTACGGTCTTTAGGGGGTTGATTCCTAGGGGCATTCGTCTGGTAATTCCCCTTGTACTGCTCTCGACCTACAGTCACCCCTTGCAACTGTGCAATCATCACCCTCTCCTTCAAGTCCTTTTTCTTTTTCTCAGTCGCCCTATCGTTTTCGTTTTTCTGATGCTCATAATATTGGGCCATCTGGAGAATAGCCGCGGGTTTGGAGGCTGCCCAACTACTCTCGCTGGCTTGCAGTTTCTGAGAGACCTCCTGCGACAGACCTTTGACATAATTCTGGACAAACAGATGGTGTCCGGATGCAGTGGTCATGTCCTGGCCACTGTAATCGGAGAACACCGTTTCAAACCGGGAGAAGTATTCTGATACATCTTCCTGGGGTTTCTGACGACAGGCCGTCACTATCGACCAGTCCACTTTCTTTTCTGGGATCAGGGTTTTCAGTTTCTGCACAATTTTGTCTGGGAGTTCTAAAATGGATTTCAAAGGCTTCTGTCCAGGCTCTCGCTGTCTATCTGTGCCATTGAGTTGTGTCCAGGTATGTCCAAACAGTTCTAGGTGGTCGACTTTCCAGATTTGCTTCCACACATCAGCTGGCAGACAAATCCTGAAAAACAAATCGATGTCAGCTAGGGTCATAATCGTTGAACCTAGGGCTGTACCTAGTTCAGTATAGAAGGCAGTGGGGTTTTTACGTAAATTGGGCAGAGATTTCCGGAACGTCAGAATATCTTGCCGATCCCATGGTTGGTAGACCCAGTTATACACTACCCTCCCTCTTGCATCTTGGTGGTTGATGTCATCGTGTGTTCCCTGACCTCGTGGGGGAACCCAGTAGGGGGCAGCCTCTCTTATTGGCATCATGGTGCTAGCTTGTTCTATTCGTGGTTCGGTCGCTACGGGTGTCGTAGGTTTAGCTTCCAACCCTTGTTCAGTGAGGTGGCGGAAAACCTCAAGCGTTCGCACAAGGAGGTCCATCACATCACACTCGCCCTCATCCCCAATATCGACCTTTCTATACAGTGTCGTTAGGCTCTCGGGACTTTGTCTCGATATCGGTCCTCATACGCATTTAGGGCATGATAACATAATCGTACAACAAAATGCCGTCTGTGGCTCCCAGCATATGAGTTGAACATATCCATGATGTGTTCCTCACTCTCCTTTCGTTCTACTAGTGTCCTTACTACCTTGTCGATCCCTGCTCGCTCATCTTTGCTTAACCTGTTCGTTCTTGTGGAATCTGTCTTTCGGGCCTCAGACTATCAAGCATAGTGGGCGTTGTCTTATTGTTACAAAGGGCTGTTTCTAGCACGCTTATTTTATCTTCATTGAAGGATCCTATCAGTGGCCACTGACTTATCTGATCCTTTTTCGTATATTTATGCCATAGTTTGCTATAGGCTATGGCGATTAATCCATGCTTCATGAACATGTCCTTATTAGGGGTGCCTTCCAGTGGAGCTGGATGGTTCATCTCTAATAAGCGGTCCGGGCTGAACCAACTACCAATCAGTGGGGAGAAGATAGGCATGACAGATTACAACGGGGGACAAAGGTCCGCACTACCTATCCTTTCACTACTTGCAAAGACTAGACAGAATATTTCTATTCTACGTTATTTGCAAGCAGAGAATATCTCAAAAGAACCAATATCGAACAGTCAATGTTCGGACAATCAAACAATCAGTGGGGAGAAAGAATAGGCACGACGGATTACAACGGGGACAAAAGTCTGCGTTACCTACCCCTCACTAACTGCAAAGGAAGGCAGAATCTTTCTATTCTTCTCCGTTTGCAGACAGAGAGAATCTCAAGAGAACAATCCTCGAACAAACAATGTTCGGGCAAACAATCAATCAGTGGGGGAGAAAAATAGGCACGACGGGTTACAACGGGGGACAAAAGTCCGCGTTACCTACCCTTCACTACCTGCAAAGGAAGAGAGAATCTTTCTATTCTTCTCCATTTGCAGACAGAGAATCTCCAAAAAGAACCAACAATTCGAAGAGTAATACTAGTATTTTCCAAACAATCAAACAATCATTTCGCAATTTGTCGTGTTACACGACCTTACCCGGACCGCATGGACAGTTTCTTGTCTTCCGAATCCAGCGCCCGATCATCCTCAATTCTCCGTGACTGTCGCGGCAATCCTGATGGTTCCCAGTCAGGACCATAGATCACTCGAGAGAGAGGTCTGCCCAGAACCGGTGAAGCTCGGATGATCGGCTGTCAGACGAGAGTCTATCGGACAGGAGCTCTCCCGATCGTTGCAGTCATTCACTCTGTCGTCAGGACCTCTCCCACTGGATCAACGTGTCACTGATGGGCCCCACGTTTGGGACGCCAATTGTAGAAAAAGGTAGGGGCGATGTTGATCGATGACCTTTTTAAGTATTGCCCGGCGGTAACCGCCTCTCATACCACTCGAATCTTTCAAACAAAGAGGCAGGCGCTGGAGACTGGAAGGCAGGAAACAGAAGTTTTATTCCGACGGAGCAGAAAACGTCAACTCAGACAACAGGGTATCTTCTCGAGGTGCTCAAACGCATCTCTGAGGCCTGGCCTCTTATACACAGGTTTATTGCTTTATTGTATGAAAACACATCTTTGTCAACACTTTGATGTATGGAAAGACACCCTCGGAATCCCCACTTCAAGCCCGTTCCCACACACATTTACAGTAGACGTCATGCAGCTGGGCATTCTGCCGATTCCCAGAATGCATGTGGTTGATCGGATCTCATGGGGTGGGGGCTTTGATCAGTTGGATCCTTTGATGGGGGGAGCTTCCTACTGTATGGGGGCAATAAACAGCATCCGCAGGGCCAGGTGGCGGCCTGGGAACGAGCAGGACAATCGAGCACAGAGGAAAGGGGGTTTTATCTAAAGGGATACGGGATCATGAAAGGGATGGAGGGAGGTGTTGAGCTGGGAACAGGATGGGGTTCCGAGGCAGGGTTGCGCTAAAGAGGGGATTATGGCCCGAGCATGTGAGAGCGGGGGCTGTCAGCGTGCGGGGGATGCTTGCGAGGTTAGGAGAGAGAGAGAGATGCGCTGGCTATCGGCAGTGGGCAGAGAGGCCATGGCATTCAAAATGGCGGCCGTTTGCGCGCACGGATGAGCCTAGAATGGGACAAGATGGCGCTGATAATGTTGATGTCGCAAACTAGATTTTAACAGGGCACAACGTGTTTTATGGTTTGCTAATAACTTTGGTGCTGTTTGAAGAATCTTCACTAAACTTTCTTTAAAAAGCAAATTCACTTTAGCTCCTTCCTGGAACGTTTTGGGGTGATCCGTCAAGCGGGAGCCAAGAAAAAAAGGGGGTTCCAAAATGCAAAATCCCCATGGGAAACAGCCCTTACAACATGGCCTTTAGCACGTGTTTGTTGCAACGCAACTACCGTTACCACGCATAGCCTTTACCACTCATGCCTTTACAATGACTTACATTGTAAAGGTATGAAGGGTAAAGGCATATGGGTGATACAGGTAGTATTAAAGTCAATCAGCATTGTCACCTCAGAAGATGAAGAGACCCTCTGAAACAAGCAGAGCCTTCCCATTTTAATAAAAACCTGCATGGCAGCCTCGAACAACTGGAACTGGTGTGGCCCCGTCCCCACAGAGGTGAGAGACAAGTGCATGGGGCAGGGGATTTTTTAAGGCTGGTGCTGCAGGGGTCCAGTTTCGGGCTCAAGGCTGGGGGTGTTTTTTTTAGGGAAGGGCTCTTGGGGGGGAGTAGCATGAGTGGCTGGTTTTAGGGCTCAGGGCTGGAGCCGGATTGTTTTAAGAGCTGGGACCAGAGGGGGCTGTGCTGGAGTCCATTTTTAGAGCTCAGAGCTGCGGACAAGTTTATTTTTGAGGGTTGGGGGTCGTGCGGAGCTGTACCAGGGTCTTGAAAAACCTTTACCATGCATATGCCTTTATGCCTTTAACATACATGCCTTTACAACAAAATTCATTTTAAAGGCAGATTTGGTAAAGGCTATGCATAGTAATGTTATTCGCTGTGTAATGGCCTCATTGTAATGGCATGCGCTACAACAGAATTCAGTTCTCAGAATCCAAATATGGTGCTGACGGGACACACAGCTCTCTCTTCAAAGAGAACGATGAAGCCAAGCAGGATGCTGTGTCTGAAAGCAGTATTTATAGTCTGTCAAGCAAGTGTTAATCTGGAGCCTTCTAGAAGAGTACTCCACATTTCGTGACAGTTAGAAGGCTGTTACCAGCAGGAAGCTGAGGCAGGAAATGGAGGGTTGAGTAAACAAACAGGTTAGGTACTGTACACTTTCTGAAGATTACAGAGTGTTTTCTATCAATTAGAAGTTTGTTTCTGGCAGGAGACTTAGGCAGGAAATGAAGGCTTTTAATTAGATGACAGGGCTGTTGAACAAATAAACTATAAACAGCATACCAAGTCCCCTCAAGGTCAGCAGGAAACAGAGGCATTTAACTAATCAGCACCATATTTTAGGGCAGTTGAACAAACAAACATTACAAGCATTTGCACTTAGGTAAACTGGTCTTTAAACGATGCATAGCAGAGTACATTGCACCTGGCTATCTAGAAAAGTTGATGATAAAGTAGAACAAACAGCACAGGCAGACCAGGGTAAGATAATATATATGTGTGTATATATTTATATGCACACACACGTACGTAAACATACACACACACAAAACAGTGGCAGTCGCCGCTGCGTATGTATGGTGCAATCGTACTTTCATGAAAAAGGCATTATTTGATATGTGTACATATTTTGAACTCACTGATTTGCATTAAATGTACCAATCTAGTCATCTAAGCTTTGGCAAGCCAAGTTTTGTGACTATTGCCCTTGAGAAAAACAATTACGGGAACTGAAAACTGAAGTGTATTCCTATTTCAGTTCTCAAAGGAAATGTTGCTGTCATCTACAGCCCGCACTGCTGAACGAAGCTACACCAAACTTGGCTAGTAGAACATTTTTAAGAATGCATCCATTCCTATAAGGGAGAACCAGGCTCTGGACTCAGACAATAATCCACCAAGCTTCCTGTTCAGCAAATGGTTGTTTGCATTTAGAGGGTTGCAGTCACCAAAACATGAATATCAAATAAATTGTACTCTTTGTGGCACTCGGGTAAAGTACTTCCCGAGAGGTGAAGTGATAACACCGCCTCCCAGATCAGCAGGGACCAAGGTAAGCAGGGCATGCCATCATCCTCTTAGACCTAAGTGCAGCCTTCGATACCGTTAACCATCACCTGCTTATCTCTAGGGCTAGAGAAGCAGGGGTATCGGAGAGTGCACTAGACTGGCTGAAATCCTTAGAAGGCCGATCGTTCAGGGTCTATGAGGGTGAAGTCACATCTAGGAGCTGGCCACTGAGATGTGGGGTGCCACAGGGTTCTTCCCTGAGCCCCACTCTCTTTAACATTTATATCAGCCCTCTGGCTAAAATAGTGGAACCCTTTCGAATTCGGATCATTACATACGCAGATGCTACCCAATTGATTGTCTCCCTTAACCAACCAGGAAATAGCCCAGACACCCTAGCCAACTGTATGAAAACAATTGCATCCTGGATGGAAAGCTCCTTTTTACAACTCAATGGAACCAAGACCGAACTGATGTTCTTGGGTATACTACTCCCGACGGGGTCACCACCCTCTGGCCCAACTGTCTAGGCAAAGCTCCAACCCCCAAGGATCAAATCAAATCCTTGGGTGTCTGGCTAGACAACAAACTCAGCATGAAAGCCCAAGCGCAGAAAGTGGCTGGATGCTGCTTTGGATTAATTGAGATGATGAGGAAAGTCTTCCCACTGCTTTCTTGGGAGTCCAAGAAATTCATAGTCCAGGCACTGGTTCTCTCACGCCTGGACTACGCCAATGCTCTTTATGCGGGCTCACCTCGGTCCACAATAAGGAGTCTTCAGGTGGTACAAAACTGTGCAGCTAGGCTTCTCATGGACATCCCCAGGAGAGAATCAGCCAGAAGAGCCATAACCAACTTTGATTGGCTACCAGTGGCAGAGAGGATCCAGTTCAAAACCCTCTGTATCACCCACAAGATCCTGACTGGAAAATGTTCTCCTATACTACAAGCAACCATCGTCCCTTATCAACCTAATAGATCTCTGCGCTCGGGCAACAAATGTCTAGCAACGATCCCCAAAATCTGGAAAACTAGAAGTGGGGGTCAACGTTTCTCCTATGTTGCCTCCAAAAGGTGGAATACCCTTCCGGACGACATTAGACTGGTAGATGACCATCTGGTTTTCCGCAACGAATTGAAAACATTGCTTTTTCCATCTAGCTAAATGGAGCAGTCACAGCCAATAGTTCACGGCGCTGGGAGGCCTCCGGGTAGCCATGCGTTCTACAAATATTTTTACAATTACAATTACAATTTTACAATTACATGTGGTAGGCAAGGTGAGAAGGACAACACACCATGCCATTAAGGGCTCATCACAGGAGATTCCCTCTGTGCTGTATGCCCGGATCGATGGTATTGCAATAAGCAGTCTCAGGGTCGAGGATGAAGGCCCTGAAAGAATAATTTGCACAATGACAATTAATATATATAGGTATAACACATTAAATGATACACATGCAGGGAAGGTGGTGGACGTCATGGGGTACTTCAGAGGAAATGCAATACAGTGATGAAGTAAGCGAAAGCAGGAGCCATATAGCAAGAAGAAAGTTGCCAGATACCATCTTGCTAATCCATAACCTCTTTACAGTGACTAGGAGGGGCTGTGTACCTTCTACTGGCCCTAACCTAGAAGTGTCTGTTTTTAACCCTCTAGTATCTGAGCCAGCCACATGAAGAGCCAGTAGTCCACAATCTCCACTCCTTCCCTATCTTTTGTGAATCTATTGGACAGAAATGCACAGGCTCGCATGTATGTCTCTGTCCAAGCAAGTTTCAAGATGGAATCCTGATAGACGTTACTCAAAAAAGTGCTTTTGCCAGCTCTGTTCAGTAGTTTTTGAGATAGTAGAGTTTAATTCTTTTTTTTATAAGGTTAACACTTTTGCATATGTCTGCAGTTTGGACTTGTGAATAATTTGTGAATCCAGGATTTCAAAAAGTAAGAAATCTGATTGGACGAGGGAGTCTCTTCTCCCTCCATCTCTTTCAGATCTGTGTACCAGAGTTGGTACCATGAATCTGAGAGATATCTGCGATAGTCATTACAAGATTCAGGGTACAGTCCCTGTGTGGTCGACTTTCCAGATTTGCTTCCACACATCAGCTGGCAGACAAATCCTGAAAAACAAATCGATGTCAGCTAGGGTCATAATCGTTGAACCTAGGGCTGTACCTAGTTCAGTATAGAAGGCAGTGGGGTTTTTACGTAAATTGGGCAGAGATTTCCGGAACGTCAGAATATCTTGCCGATCCCATGGTTGGTAGACCCAGTTATACACTACCCTCCCTCTTGCATCTTGGTGGTTGATGTCATCGTGTGTTCCCTGACCTCGTGGGGGAACCCAGTAGGGGGCAGCCTCTCTTATTGGCATCATGGTGCTAGCTTGTTCTATTCGTGGTTCGGTCGCTACGGGTGTCGTAGGTTTAGCTTCCAACCCTTGTTCAGTGAGGTGGCGGAAAACCTCAAGCGTTCGCACAAGGAGGTCCATCACATCACACTCGCCCTCATCCCCAATATCGACCTTTCTATACAGTGTCGTTAGGCTCTCGGGACTTTGTCTCGATATCGGTCCTCATACGCATTTAGGGCATGATAACATAATCGTACAACAAAATGCCGTCTGTGGCTCCCAGCATATGAGTTGAACATATCCATGATGTGTTCCTCACTCTCCTTTCGTTCTACTAGTGTCCTTACTTCCTTGTCGATCCCTGCTCGCTCATCTTTGCTTAACCTGTTCGTTCTTGTGGAATCTGTCTTTCGGGCCTCAGACTATCAAGCATAGTGGGCGTTGTCTTATTGTTACAAAGGGCTGTTTCTAGCACGCTTATTTTATCTTCATTGAAGGATCCTATCAGTGGCCACTGACTTATCTGATCCTTTTTCGTATATTTATGCCATAGTTTGCTATAGGCTATGGCGATTAATCCATGCTTCATGAACATGTCCTTATTAGGGGTGCCTTCCAGTGGAGCTGGATGGTTCATCTCTAATAAGCGGTCCGGGCTGAACCAACTACCAATCAGTGGGGAGAAGATAGGCATGACAGATTACAACGGGGGACAAAGGTCCGCACTACCTATCCTTTCACTACTTGCAAAGACTAGACAGAATATTTCTATTCTACGTTATTTGCAAGCAGAGAATATCTCAAAAGAACCAATATCGAACAGTCAATGTTCGGACAATCAAACAATCAGTGGGGAGAAAGAATAGGCACGACGGATTACAACGGGGACAAAAGTCTGCGTTACCTACCCCTCACTAACTGCAAAGGAAGGCAGAATCTTTCTATTCTTCTCCGTTTGCAGACAGAGAGAATCTCAAGAGAACAATCCTCGAACAAACAATGTTCGGGCAAACAATCAATCAGTGGGGGAGAAAAATAGGCACGACGGGTTACAACGGGGGACAAAAGTCCGCGTTACCTACCCTTCACTACCTGCAAAGGAAGAGAGAATCTTTCTATTCTTCTCCATTTGCAGACAGAGAATCTCCAAAAAGAACCAACAATTCGAAGAGTAATACTAGTATTTTCCAAACAATCAAACAATCATTTCGCAATTTGTCGTGTTACACGACCTTACCCGGACCGCATGGACAGTTTCTTGTCTTCCGAATCCAGCGTCCGATCGTCCTCAATTCTCCGTGACTGTCGCGGCAATCCTGATGGTTCCCAGTCAGGACCATAGATCACTCGAGAGAGAGAGGTCTGCCCAGAACCGGTGAAGCTCGGATGATCGGCTGTCAGACGAGAGTCTATCGGACAGGAGCTCTCCCGATCGTTGCAGTCATTCACTCTGTCGTCAGGACCTCTCCCACTGGATCAACGTGTCACTGATGGGCCCCACGTTTGGGACGCCAATTGTAGAAAAAGGTAGGGGCGATGTTGATCGATGACCTTTTTAAGTATTGCCCGGCGGTAACCGCCTCTCATACCACTCGAATCTTTCAAACAAAGAGGCAGGCGCTGGAGACTGGAAGGCAGGAAACAGAAGTTTTATTCCGACGGAGCAGAAAACGTCAACTCAGACAACAGGGTATCTTCTCGAGGTGCTCAAACGCATCTCTGAGGCCTGGCCTCTTATACACAGGTTTATTGCTTTATTGTATGAAAACACATCTTTGTCAACACTTTGATGTATGGAAAGACACCCTCGGAATCCCCACTTCAAGCCCGTTCCCACACACATTTACAGTATACGTCATGCAGCTGGGCATTCTGCCGATTCCCAGAATGCATGTGGTTGATCGGATCTCATGGGGTGGGGGCTTTGATCAGTTGGATCCTTTGATGGGGGGAGCTTCCTACTGTATGGGGGCAATAAACAGCATCCGCAGGGCCAGGTGGCGGCCTGGGAACGAGCAGGACAATCGAGCACAGAGGAAAGGGGGTTTTATCTAAAGGGATACGGGATCATGAAAGGGATGGAGGGAGGTGTTGAGCTGGGAACAGGATGGGGTTCCGAGGCAGGGTTGCGCTAAAGAGGGGATTATGGCCCGAGCATGTGAGAGCGGGGGCTGTCAGCGTGCGGGGGATGCTTGCGAGGTTAGGAGAGAGAGAGAGATGCGCTGGCTATCGGCAGTGGGCAGAGAGGCCATGGCATTCAAAATGGCGGCCGTTTGCGCGCACGGATGAGCCTAGAATGGGACAAGATGGCGCTGATAATGTTGATGTCGCAAACTAGATTTTAACAGGGCACAACGTGTTTTATGGTTTGCTAATAACTTTGGTGCTGTTTGAAGAATCTTCACTAAACTTTCTTTAAAAAGCAAATTCACTTTAGCTCCTTCCTGGAACGTTTTGGGGTGATCCGTCAAGCGGGAGCCAAGAAAAAAAGGGGGTTCCAAAATGCAAAATCCCCATGGGAAACAGCCCTTACAACATGGCCTTTAGCACGTGTTTGTTGCAACGCAACTACCGTTACCACGCATAGCCTTTACCACTCATGCCTTTACAATGACTTACATTGTAAAGGTATGAAGGGTAAAGGCATATGGGTGATACAGGTAGTATTAAAGTCAATCAGCATTGTCACCTCAGAAGATGAAGAGACCCTCTGAAACAAGCAGAGCCTTCCCATTTTAATAAAAACCTGCATGGCAGCCTCGAACAACTGGAACTGGTGTGGCCCCGTCCCCACAGAGGTGAGAGACAAGTGCATGGGGCAGGGGATTTTTTAAGGCTGGTGCTGCAGGGGTCCAGTTTCGGGCTCAAGGCTGGGGGTGTTTTTTTTAGGGAAGGGCTATTGGGGGGGAGTAGCATGAGTGGCTGGTTTTAGGGCTCAGGGCTGGAGCCGGATTGTTTTAAGAGCTGGGACCAGAGGGGGCTGTGCTGGAGTCCATTTTTAGAGCTCAGAGCTGCGGACAAGTTTATTTTTGAGGGTTGGGGGTCGTGCGGAGCTGTACCAGGGTCTTGAAAAACCTTTACCATGCATATGCCTTTATGCCTTTAACATACATGCCTTTACAACAAAATTCATTTTAAAGGCAGATTTGGTAAAGGCTATGCATAGTAATGTTATTCGCTGTGTAATGGCCTCATTGTAATGGCATGCGCTACAACAGAATTCAGTTCTCAGAACCCAAATATGGTGCTGACGGGACACACAGCTCTCTCTTCAAAGAGAACGACGAAGCCAAGCAGGATGCTGTGTCTGAAAGCAGTATTTATAGTCTGTCAAGCAAGTGTTAATCTGGAGCCTTCTAGAAGAGTACTCCACATTTCGTGACAGTTAGAAGGCTGTTACCAGCAGGAAGCTGAGGCAGGAAATGGAGGGTTGAGTAAACAAACAGGTTAGGTACTGTACACTTTCTGAAGATTACAGAGTGTTTTCTATCAATTAGAAGTTTGTTTCTGGCAGGAGACTTAGGCAGGAAATGAAGGCTTTTAATTAGATGACAGGGCTGTTGAACAAATAAACTATAAACAGCATACCAAGTCCCCTCAAGGTCAGCAGGAAACAGAGGCTTTTAACTAATCAGCACCATATTTTAGGGCAGTTGAACAAACAAACATTACAAGCATTTGCACTTAGGTAAACTGGTCTTTAAACGATGCATAGCAGAGTACATTGCACCTGGCTATCTAGAAAAGTTGATGATAAAGTAGAACAAACAGCACAGGCAGACCAGGGTAAGATAATATATATGTGTGTATATATTTATATGCACACACACGTACGTAAACATACACACACACAAAACAGTGGCAGTCGCCGCTGCGTATGTATGGTGCAATCGTACTTTCATGAAAAAGGCATTATTTGATATGTGTACATATTTTGAACTCACTGATTTGCATTAAATGTACCAATCTAGTCATCTAAGCTTTGGCAAGCCAAGTTTTGTGACTATTGCCCTTGAGAAAAACAATTACGGGAACTGAAAACTGAAGTGTATTCCTATTTCAGTTCTCAAAGGAAATGTTGCTGTCATCTACAGCCCGCACTGCTGAACGAAGCTACACCAAACTTGGCTAGTAGAACATTTTTAAGAATGCATCCATTCCTATAAGGGAGAACCAGGCTCTGGACTCAGACAATAATCCACCAAGCTTCCTGTTCAGCAAATGGTTGTTTGCATTTAGAGGGTTGCAGTCACCAAAACATGAATATCAAATAAATTGTACTCTTTGTGGCACTCGGGTAAAGTACTTCCCGAGAGGTGAAGTGATAACACCGCCTCCCAGATCAGCAGGGACCAAGGTAAGCAGGGCATGCCATCATCCTCTTAGACCTAAGTGCAGCCTTCGATACCGTTAACCATCACCTGCTTATCTCTAGGGCTAGAGAAGCAGGGGTATCGGAGAGTGCACTAGACTGGCTGAAATCCTTAGAAGGCCGATCGTTCAGGGTCTATGAGGGTGAAGTCACATCTAGGAGCTGGCCACTGAGATGTGGGGTGCCACAGGGTTCTTCCCTGAGCCCCACTCTCTTTAACATTTATATCAGCCCTCTGGCTAAAATAGTGGAACCCTTTCGAATTCGGATCATTACATACGCAGATGATACCCAATTGATTGTCTCCCTTAACCAACCAGGAAATAGCCCAGACACCCTAGCCAACTGTATGAAAACAATTGCATCCTGGATGGAAAGCTCCTTTTTACAACTCAATGGAACCAAGACCGAACTGATGTTCTTGGGTATACTACTCCCGACGGGGTCACCACCCTCTGGCCCAACTGTCTAGGCAAAGCTCCAACCCCCAAGGATCAAATCAAATCCTTGGGTGTCTGGCTAGACAACAAACTCAGCATGAAAGCCCAAGCGCAGAAAGTGGCTGGATGCTGCTTTGGATTAATTGAGATGATGAGGAAAGTCTTCCCACTGCTTTCTTGGGAGTCCAAGAAATTCATAGTCCAGGCACTAGTTCTCTCACGCCTGGACTACGCCAATGCTCTTAATGCGGGCTCACCTCGGTCCACAATAAGGAGTCTTCAGGTGGTACAAAACTGTGCAGCTAGGCTTCTCATGGACATCCCCAGGAGAGAATCAGCCAGAAGAGCCATAACCAACTTTGATTGGCTACCAGTGGCAGAGAGGATCCAGTTCAAAACCCTCTGTATCACCCACAAGATCCTGACTGGAAAATGTTCTCCTATACTACAAGCAACCATCGTCCCTTATCAACCTAATAGATCTCTGCGCTCGGGCAACAAATGTCTAGCAACGATCCCCAAAATCTGGAAAACTAGAAGTGGGGGTCAACGTTTCTCCTATGTTGCCTCCAAAAGGTGGAATACCCTTCCGGACGACATTAGACTGGTAGATGACCATCTGGTTTTCCGCAACGAATTGAAAACATTGCTTTTTCCATCTAGCTAAATGGAGCAGTCACAGCCAATAGTTCACGGCGCTGGGAGGCCTCCGGGTAGCCATGCGTTCTACAAATATTTTTACAATTACAATTACAATTTTACAATTACATGTGGTAGGCAAGGTGAGAAGGACAACACACCATGCCATTAAGGGCTCATCACAGGAGATTCCCTCTGTGCTGTATGCCCGGATCGATGGTATTGCAATAAGCAGTCTCAGGGTCGAGGATGAAGGCCCTGAAAGAATAATTTGCACAATGACAATTAATATATATAGGTATAACACATTAAATGATACACATGCAGGGAAGGTGGTGGACGTCATGGGGTACTTCAGAGGAAATGCAATACAGTGATGAAGTAAGCGAAAGCAGGAGCCATATTTCAAGAAGAAAGTTGCCAGATACCATCTTGCTAATCCATAACCTCTTTACAGTGACTAGGAGGGGCTGTGTACCTTCTACTGGCCCTAACCTAGAAGTGTCTGTTTTTAACCCTCTAGTATCTGAGCCAGCCACATGAAGAGCCAGTAGTCCACAATCTCCACTCCTTCCCTATCTTTTGTGAATCTATTGGACAGAAATGCACAGGCTTGCATGTATGTCTCTGTCCAAGCAAGTTTCAAGATGGAATCCTGATAGACGTTACTCAAAAAAAGTGCTTTTGCCAGCTCTGTTCAGTAGTTTTTGAGATAGTAGAGTTTAATTCTTTTTTTTATAAGGTTAACACTTTTGCATATGTCTGCAGTTTGGACTTGTGAATAATTTGTGAATCCAGGATTTCAAAAAGTAAGAAATCTGATTGGACGAGGGAGTCTCTTCTCCCTCCATCTCTTTCAGATCTGTGTACCAGAGTTGGTACCATGAATCTGAGAGATATCTGCGATAGTCATTACAAGATTCAGGGTACAGTCCCTGTGTCCCCCATTTATTTTTAAAGAGGCATGTAAGTAGGCAGGTTGGCTCAGCCCCACCCACACCCCCAGCCACAATGAGGGGAACCTAAAATATCATCCCTTAGGTTAAATAAAAAAACAGAAAGTTGTGGGATTTGCGAGTTGGTTTTCTGAAATTGACTTGTGATCCTAATGCATGTTTTCATATACATTATATAAAAATTAAGAATAAAGGAAATTCTGAAGCAATATGTGTCATACCTTGGCCATCAAAAACAGGCTAAGGCCAGTGACCTTCTCCCCTATGCATAGCTAGAAGCAGTGAACAGCTGGAGTTGGGCACTAGTAGGGAGCAGAGCATAGTTGCAGGCCAGACCTTGTGAACAACCATTGCTGAGCGTGGCTTATGTTTGGCTTACGTTTGTGCACATTTGGGAGTTTTGGCCCACGGCACGTTGGGTGCCGAACCTGGCTATTAATTAAGTGCATTAAAAATGTTATTTAAAAAAAACACAGGTAATGCTTTTGGCTCATCTTCCATCATCTACTATGCTCAAAACAGTAAGGGGCAGATTTGCAAGCCCCTTGCGCCTCTTTTGCGCCGCAGTTGCATCACTTTTGTGATGCAGCGGCTGCGCAAAAGATGCACCATGGTGCGGGCTATTTACAACGTGACGCATCTGGGAGATGCGTCACGTTGTAAAGCCCTGCGCCAAAAGCGTTCCTGCACGGGGGGGGGGGGGGCCTCAGGAACGCCTCCTAAAAAGTGGCTGAGTGAAATCTCCAAGATTTCACTCAGTCACTTTTAGGCCAATGCTGCGTCAAAACCCTGCGCCTGCTTGAAGCAGGCGTAAGGATTGAGGCAGCATTGAAAGAATAAGCCCCCAAGAGCATTGCTGGAGCTGTGTCGCGCTTGCGACGAAACTCCAGCAATGCGCCGCTTATACGGCACAGATGCGTCACGCATCGATGCCGTTTTGGCCCCATGGTGCACCGCATTGTAAATGCGGCGCATCATAGGTGGCAGAGCTGCGGCGCAGAATTCCTGGCGCATCCCTGCTAATTTGCAGGGATGCGCCAGTAATTGTAAATCTGCCCCTAATTTGCCAATGGCATAGAAAAACAAAAACAAGAAAATAACATCGTGGACAGTGCAAGTAACGAAGTGGGCATTGTTGTGTTTATAGTGATAAAAATAAAGGGGGCGTTTCAGTGGTTTTTTTACGTGTTTGAGCCAGGAAAACAAAATGAACATACTACAAAATTAAAATGAAGATAAAATCCTAGTATCCTGGATAGACAGATGAAGTTTCTCTATCTGGGAATACAGTAAATTTGCCCTACCACACTAAGCTGGTAAAGTAAAAGGAATTCACGAGGTCCTGACAAAGACTATCATGAGGTAGTTGATATAGGAGAAAAGCATCCATCATCAGATACGTTTTAGGACAGTGCTATTAGGTAAGATATTTGAGACTGGATGTGCGCATGATTTAATTGTGATATTTGGAGATTTGTATAGATTTAATTAATACTAAAATAAATAGGAAATGAAAAGATTTATACCCACATGCATCAAGGTATTTAGGAGTCGCAGACGGTGCGAATCGGTAAAATCGGCCGTTTACGATTCCTAAATATCTTTTTTGTATGCATCAAACATTTTTGGGAAAATCGCTATTTTTAGGGAATTTCAAAAATGCGATTGCTTTTATGGAATCGCAAATTTGCGATTCCTTAAAAGCAATGCATGATTGCTTTTTAAATTGCGAATAAGTAATTAGGGGGTGCAAATTACCACGAGGGTGAACCTCGTGGTAATTTGCGAAAAAGTTTTAAAATGCTCAAAATTGCATTTTGAACACTGTAATGTTACAGACACACATGTCCTTAGGACATGTGTGTGTGTAATATGCACTTAAAAATGCAATTCAGGAGTGCAGTGGGGGGTCATTTGGACCCCCCCTGCACCCATGGAATGCATTAACATTTTGCGAATCGCTAATAGAAATTCGCAAAATGTCAATGCCTTCCCATTGATTCCTATGGGCCTTTTGGCCCATAGGAATCAATGGGAATAGCGAATTCGCAATTTAGAATTTGCATAATACTTGCGATTCGGTAAAAATTGCGATTTTCACCGAATCGCAAAAATATGCGAATAAATTGATGCATCCCATTTTGCGATTCCTTATTTGCGATTCCCTATTTTTCGCAAATAAGGAATCGCAAAATGTCCCGATGATGCATGTGGCCGTTAGAACCGTATTTACAAAGATAAATTTACAATTATGTTTAAGTTTACTACTTTTTGCTATTCACATGTGCGGAGTGATACGCCGTTCTGTCCTGGTAGCATCTCTTAGTCTTAGAAACATCCTAATCCCTTTGATGCTGTGAAACTAAGCATCGCTTGTATTAAATGTAGCTAAACACCTAAGTCCAAAAGCATTACATAGCCACTGTAAACTTTTGAACTCTTGCTCACTGCCTGGTACCTGATACACCAAAATGTGTTCTTATTGCCTGCGACTTGAGCACTGCTGCAATATCATACACTTACCAGTCATTGATAAGATCCTCAAAAACAATTTATTGTGGGTCAACTTCAAGCTCGTATGAACATTTGAAATCTTTGTAATCCACTCCCTTCTGATTTTCAACCCCACCAGAAACCCAGAACTACCTCCCAACTTTAATTTTCACCTGTTTAATATTTTATGGTCTATGGATCGGTCTTTGCATTATGTCCTCTACTGTATTTAGTAGACCAGGCAAGCAGACAATTAGTAATGCTGCAGCATATGAATTCTACAGCACTTGCCTAGGATCTGACAAGCAGTCTTTGCTTTACCACTACAAGTGGCATATGTTCATGTTTCCTGTCTGATCAACCAACGCAAGTTTGGGGCTTATTTACAAGGAATTGGCGTAGGTCGTCGCCACAAGTCAATTTCTGCACTGGCTCTTAGCCCAGCTCCCCATGCTGCTTTGCTGTCTCATCCACCTCTTTCTCCCCACAACAGGTCCTGTGGTGATCTTGGGCTCAGCTGCCTTTGTGCCATCCTACCCTCCCCTTCCAGTGCACTGTGATCCAAGTGTCCGCTTTCCCCTGAGAAATGTTGCTTGAGTACTACAGGGGTCACCGAGCTGTGGCCCACTCAGCCTCCAAAAATGAGCCCCGAGACTTGTTCCACCTTGACAAGGCAACCCACTGCTGCGCGTAACGCTTTTGCATTATAGCGCTTTGCTGCATTTTTAAAAGTCCCGTTTTGCGTATTTTATTTAACCTTTATTTTGACTGTTTGCCCTGTTTTTAATAATCCTCCACATTCTTGCACCTTAATTGTGCCCACACCGCAATTTCAGCGGCTCTCCTGCGCGCTCCCTCGTAGTTTACACGCCACCTTAGGGGTCTGAAAGGGACGCCGGACGCCATTGTAGGTTAGCGCTCTAGCGCTCTAGCAGTCAGGCTGAATGGCTAGAGTCGCTTGAGAAGTGCATTTAAGGACAAAAAGAACGACAGGTCAGCCTTGACAAGGCAACCCACTGCTGCGCGTAACGCTTTTGCATTATAGCGCTTTGCTGCATTTTTAAAAGCCCCGTTTTGCGTATTTTATTTAACCTTTATTTTGACTGTTTGCCCTGTTTTTAATAATCCTCCACGTTCTTGCACCTTAATTGTGCCCCCACCGCGATTTCAGCGGCTCTCCTGCGCGCTCCCTTGTAGTTTACACGCCACCTTAGGGGTCTGAAAGGGACACCGGACGCCATTTTAGGTTAGCGCTCTAGCGCTCTAGCAGTCAGGCTGACTGACTAGAGCCCTACTTAAACATGAGCTTACAAGCGCACGGCGCATGCGCACGGCGTGTGTGCCGTAGTAACGCCGGAGTCACGCCAGAGTCCAGCCCTTCTGCGCCCGTCCGCGCTAAGGACGAGCTGAACGAGGGGGCACTCAGCTCTGCCGAGACTAGACACGGCTGCCTCAGGTACTCTCATTGGGTCCTTTTGGATTTTAAACCTTCCCGGTTACCATGCCACTACTCGCTTACCCCAGAGGCTCTTCAAAACCTGCCCGGTTGGAGGTGTTTTAGGGCATGTTGCACAGGTGTGGCACTATCCCCCCGACCCGTGAATATAGGCACCATAGATAAACCTCTAACCTGCATAAGTAGAGACCATGGTTTTCTGATTCATGCAAGATCCTTGGTTAAGAACAATATTTCCTTTAAGGACTTCGTTTTGGATAGAAGACCCTCTTGGATCTTCATTACAGAAACATGGGCTAAAGAATCTTCGGGACCCGATCTGGTCGAGGCAGTGCCAGAGGGCTACACCCTAGTTAGGATGGATAGAGTGGGTCGTATTGGTGGTGGGTTGGGCATTCTATACAGGGATTCTCACTCCTGTCGAATTACCCCTCTATCAGCCCCCCACGATGCCTTTCAGGCTCTACATTGGTACAAAAGGGGGTGGTGATCAACAGAGCATCTGAATCAATCAAACACTCACACCCAGTCAAAAGATCTGGGTTTAATCCATCACCGTTCTTTAGCCCACTCTGCCACCCCAGTTCAGACATGGCTATATGCAAACCAGTCTGACCCTGTGCCTCATAGGAACAGTCCAGCCCGAACTGCCAAGCCATGTCTTCCACGGACCGGAAACAAGCTTCCGAGGACCGGTTTCTGGCATTCCAGCCGTCTTCAGCCCGGCTTGCTTGAATCCAGTGGCAAAGTGAGCAAGAGACTCACATCTGAGCATACCCTGCCACACTTATGGCGGCCAAAAGCGTTACAAAAGGGGGTGGTGATGGACGGAGCATCTGAATCAATCAAACACTCACACCCAGTCAAAAGATCTGGGTTTAATCCATCACCGTTCTTTAGCCCACTCTGCCAGCCCAGTTCAGACATGGCTATATGCAAATCAGTCTGACCCTGTGCCTCATAGGATCAGTCCAGCCCGAACTGCCAAGCCATGTCTTCCCCGGACCGGAAACAAGCTTCCGAGGACCGGTTTCTGACATTCCAGCCGTCTTCAGCCCGGCTTGCTTGAATCCAGTGGCAAAGTGAGCAAGGGACTCACATCTGAGCATACCCTGCCACACTTATGGCGGCCAAAAGCGGTACAAAAGGGGGTGGTGATGGACGGAGCATCTGAATCAATCAAACACTCACACCCAGTCAAAAGATCTGGGTTTAATCCATCACCGTTCTTTAGCCCACTCTGCCACCCCAGTTCAAACATGGCTATATGCAAATCAGTCTGACCCTGTGCCTCATAGGAAGGTTTATCTACACTTCCTATGCTGTCCCATTTATGGGCATTCTTATATACAGACGCCCTGGGCCCAGAGCAGATTTCGGACAGCATTTTCTTAGTATCCTAGAACCTTACTTTGGCTGTGAGCATGTCACGGTTTTGGGTGACTTGAATTTTCATTTCGAAAATCTAGAGGTGAACGAAACTCTCTCTCTCCTTGATACCCTATCGGCCTGCGGCCTACAGCAACTAGTTAAGGGTGTTACTCACCAGGCGGGCCATACGCTGGACGGGGTTTTTTCGAATGATAGTCGGCTGACCACCGATGCCCCTATCCCGCTCACCTGGTCGGATAACTCTGCAGTCCCGTTGAAATTGGATACTACCCCCATAAACAACATTCCGAAGGGCCCTAGCAAAATGGAATCTAGACGAAACTTGAGGAGGATAACCAATGACCTATTGGCTCCCCTAATTCCCACCATGGCGATCTCTATGGATGAGGATGTGGTCTCAGCGGTACGTAAGTTTGAAAACGCTACCACAGCCACCATGGATGAGTTAGCACCTGCCTCCCTACGCTATTCTGCCAGAAAAATGCCATCGGCGCCTTGGTTTTCTGAGTCGTTAAGACATCTAAGACAGGGCTGCAGGAAGCAGGAACGACTCTGGAGGGCTAGCTGGAATACCCAGGATAGGGAAACCCACAAAATTCTTTTGCGGGAATATAAGGCTGAGATCCTAAGAGCCAAGCAGGAATACTTTTCGAATCTCACTACGGCCCTCACTTCGCCGAAAGAGCTATTTAAGATCGTTGATTCGTTGACTACCCTGCAGACTCCGGATCCCATTACCTGCACTCAACAGCTGTGTGATGATATTGCCCTCTTTTTCCATACCAAATTTGCTGATATTGTCTCGGCCCTAGAGCTACAAAGGGCCTCAATATCTTCAACCACCTTTCAAGTGTCTCCCAGCCCAGTACCTGTCAGACCTGCTAATCCTGCTCGCCTGTCTAGCTTCCCCCCCTTTCCCTACAGGAACTGGACGTCCTCCTGGCTAACACTAGGTCGGGTTCCCCCCTTGATCCTTGCCCTCTTAAATTCCTTAAACAGTGTAAGGATACCCTCCTGCCTCCCTTACTTGAGATCATGAAGAGGGCAATGAGGGATGGTATTTTTCCCTTTCAATGGAAGAGAGCGGTGGTCAAAACCCTCTTGAAAAAGCCTACCTTAGACACCGGAGGTTTACAAAAATTTCCACCCCATTTTGCTGCCCCCAGCCCCAGCAAAGATGCTGGAAACCCATCTGAACCAGCACCTTGCATCCTTTCTGGAAACCTCTGGTCTCTTGGATCATTCGCAGCACGGTTTTCGAAAGGGTCACAGCACGGAGTCGGCCCTTACTGTGGTGCTTGATAACATCCGCACCACAGTTCATAAGGGCTTGAGTACCCTGCTGATCCTGCTAGATCTCACAGCTGCGTTTGATACCCTGTCTCACCTCCTCTTAACATCTCGACTGATGGAGATAGGGGTGGAGGGGCCTGCGCTAAGTCTGTTGGCCTCCTTCTTGGACCAGAGGGAGCAGAGAGTGAAGCTGGGGGAGTTCCTATCTCCATTCTTGCCGGTGAAATGTGGGGTCCCACAGGGGTCGGCGTTAAGCCCGACCCTGTTCAATATCTAGGTGACCCCACTGGCCAGGCTCATAAGATCTTCAGGGTGGAGGTAGTTTCCTACGCCGATGACACCCAGATCTTGCTGTCTCTCGCCCAGTCTGTCAGCTCTTCTGCCTCCAATTTCAGACACTGTATGGAGGCAGTTGCTCAATGGATGATTGACAATTCATTGAGGCTAAAGGGCGAGAAGACGGAGATCCTTGTGTTTGGCGGGAAGGAGGACATCTGGTCGACGGAATGGTGGTCCTTATCTCTGGGGACCTGCCCTGTACCTACCCTCTTAGCACAAAACTAGGGGGTCATGATCGATCCGGCCCTTGCTATGGGTCATCAAGTCAACAGGACAATCTCCACCTGTTGGGGTATTATCAAGATCTTGCGGAAGATGAAGCATTATCTGACCGTACAGGCCCGGAAGCAAATTGTGGTTGCACTGATAGCCTCTCTGCTTGATTATTGCAATGCCCTTTATGCTGGAGTAAATAAATGCTTGCTACAACGACTTCAAACAGTGCAGAACGCCGCAGCTAAGTTCGTTCTGGACTTGCCTAGAATGTCATCAGCTACTGCCGCCAGGAAGTCCTTGCACTGGCTTCCAATTGAAGCCAGGATCTCTTTTAAGGTTGTCTGTTTGGTTTACGGGGCCTTGAATAGGAAAGAGATAGGAGGAGTAAAAGATCTTCTGATTCCTTACGCTCCCCCGAGAAACCTTCGCTCTTCAAAGAAGTTTCTTCTTTCAGTACCCCGAGTTCGAAGAGCCAAGTGTGGAGGCCGAGCCTTTTCTTGCCTTGCTCCTAGATGGTGGAACACTGTGCCCTGTGAAATTAGGACATTGCCATCGATGCACATTTTTAGAAAGGCCCTGAAGACATGGCTCTTTGCCAAAGCTTACCCTTAGCCTGCTGGTTCTTGCCTTTTATGATTCTGTTATAGGAGCCTTAATGCCTCCGGGCAAAGTTGCGCGTTATAAGTTTTTATTTCATTTCATTCATTCATTTCATTTCATTTCACCTGTCCATCTGATACAAGACAGCTGCTACTCTTGTAATGTTACCCATGATGGTGGGAGGTCTGGTACCTACTCGCTTGTGCCTCTCTGCCATTCTCGTGTCCACCTACTCTTAGGTCAGCCCCCAGCCTCCAGCATATCAAGGCCTGGAAGTCTGATGGTTATTTTAGGCTTCTTAAGCTGTACCCCCATGCAAAACTTGCATCAGATACCAAGTGTCATTGCTGTGGTTCTGTTAGCGCCAGTGCATGCGCAACCACCACCAAGCAAGCTTAAGTAACAGATGGCAGTACTGCCTGGGATCGTTACACTCTCCGTTCTGTGTCCTGCTCACTTTCAGCTGAAGTAGCTCAAGCAATATGATGCCTTGTGTAAATGGACTGTGTGTCCCTGAGGTGAAAGGTTGGAAACGGCCATTCAAGTGTCACCGGTACACTGACGCAAGTAGCAGATTGGTCCCTATTATGCTGCACAGTAAGTACATACCTCTGTCTAAAGCCCTGTCCATTCCACCAGGGAGGGGAAAGACAGCATCCAACAGCGAGCATTGAGCTGTACTGGGGCACAGTGACCGGCCTCTCCACACACAGAGGGTGGGTGTGTGATGCACAGCGCAACAAGTGTGGCGTGCGTGATGCATGACATCCCGTAGTAAGCCGCGGTAGTGCCTAGGGTCCTCTGCCATGCATCTGAATTGATGGGTCCACCTTCAGCAGAAAAGAGGGGTACACACCGGATGGGCCTGCGGGGGCTGTCGGGCAATAAATCCACCATTTTAACTTCCCTTGTATCCTGCGCTCGTGAGCCCTGGCTAACAAGGAGGTTGCTGTTGCTTGACTGCATAAACTGTTTTAAATACATTCAAGGCAAAGACATATATGGCCATAAAAGCACTTCTAGGGCAAAGTGCTGCATAATACTGCAGTCTGGCTCTGCAGCTGTGTTTTACTCTACAAAATGCATCTCGTATGCTGAGGAGGGGACCCAGCTCTGTTCATATCTCATATACAACGAGCCAGAAATCACAAGCCACCCCCCACAAGCAGCATGAATCAGAAACAGAGAAGCAACAGACACTCAGACAGAACTCGTCGCCTCAAAAATAAAAGATGCTTTGACAAAGATGACCTTGAGAATTAGTAGGCATCACATCACCAGAAGCTCAGTGGTTTGTACAAAAATATTAAAGCAGGAAATACACCTTTTATTTATTTATTTAATTTATTTATAAAGATTTATATAGCACAAACCTAACCCATGAGGGTATAGGAGGGCTTTACAATATACAATTATTATAGCCTTATAGCCCGCCGTAGCGGGCTATACCGGCTATTAAATGCCCGCTGAATCGTTAAAGGCCTGAGACGAAGGCGAGGGCCTTTAACGAGACAGCAGGACTTTAATAGCCGGTAGAGCCCTGCTACGAAGGGCCATAAGGCTATTAGAACATTCTGCCACTAGAGGGCAGAATGTTCTAACAAATTAAACAAAGGGTTCTCGAAGCTCGAGGGGATATAAATCCCCTCGAACTTCGAGAAGCCTTTGTAGAACATTGGAATGTTGCTCTGCGGGCCTTTACCGGCCCGTAGAAGCAGGGATCACGCCATTGTCTGCAATGGAGCTTCCAACATTCCAATGTTCTAATTAACCTTAGATGGTTAAGGTAGTATACATACATTCGGTATTCGCCATTCAATACAAAGGAGGTAGATAATAGTACATGGATAGCATAGGTGACTAGTAGTCAACAAAGCATGATCCACAAGGGAATCAGTACGCTTCATAATACACAGTTATCAAACATTAAGTGATTTAAGTAGTAAACATGCATTTGATAAACGCTTTCAATACAAAAGAGGTAGGTAGTTATATGTGGATCATGTAGGTGATCATAGAGTTCAAGTCTTAGGATGTGAATTTGTTCATTAGAAGCATTTTTACTTCTTTTTTGAAGGAGGTAAAGGAAGAGATTCCACGTATCATTGGAGGTAAGGAGTTTAAAATCTTCGGTGCAATCTCTGAGAATGCAACCTGTTCTCTTTTTATGGAAGGATTGTGGTTTCAGTAGTAATGAACTCACACTTCGCAATTGTCTGCATCCTCCCGATCGCTCTAGCTTTAAAGCTAAGTAATTGGGAGCATTGCTATATAGTGCTTTATGGGTCACGCAAGCGATCTTTAGGTGAATTCTTGCCTCGTAGGGCAGCCAGTTCAGAGCTTTCAAGGTCAGAGAAATGTGGTTATTTCTTTTAGTTCCTGATACCAGTCTGGCCGCAGCATTAAGCGAAGCCCTCAACGGGGCCAGCTTGTACTTGGGGAGACCGCATAGAGTGGTGCATCCATAGTCTAGTCTTGGAAGCACAAGGGCTTGTGATGCCATTTTTAAGTCGGTCTGAGGGATGAAGGGTTTAAGTTTCCTTATTATACTCAACTGGTAATTAGCTCCCTTGAGGGCATTAGTAATTTGTGCCTGCATGTTCAGGTGTTTGTCTATGGTGACTCCCAAGGATCTTGCAGAGTCAATAATGTGGGAAGCACAGTCAAAGGAAGTTAAATGTTTCAGCCATAAGTCTATCTTGGGTGTGTGATTGGGAGGGGAGATGAGAAGAAAACCTGTTTTTTTGGTGTTGAGCATGAGGGGGTTGCCAGTGAGCCGACTTTGAATATTCTGTAGAATAGCATTGAGGGCGATGACGTTTTCTGGTGAGGAGATTTTCATATACAGTTGGGTGTCGTCCGCATACAGGTAATATAGAATGTTCGATGAGTTCAATGCGTTTGCCATGGGCTCCATGAGTAGATTAAAAAGAATGGGTGAAAGTGCTGATCCCTGTGGAACCCCTATGGTGACCATGGAGGGTTGAGATAGGGAGGGTTGCATCATCTTGATTCTTTGTGTTCTGTTATTTCGGAAGGAGGTGAACCATTGTAACACTGAGCCCGTAAGGCCCATCCTTCGTTCCAGTAGGGACAATAGATTGTCATGTTTAACCGTATCGAAAGCGGAGGATAAGTGAAGAAGTATCAATAGTAAGTATGGGCGAATTTAGCGGATTTCCGGTCTGCGAAATCTCGCAAAATGGCAAAAAAATCTGCGAGTTTGCTGGAAAATCCGCGAACTCGCGGATTTGCACAAATATATGTGACCACGTGTGTCTGTAACTTTGCCACCGCGCCGAAAGGCGCCGAGGTACCTCGAGTGAGCTGTCCATCATAGTGAGGAAAGGGCGCAAAGACGTTGCATACCCTAGTGTGTGTGGGGTGGGGCCAAACAGGCAGGGCTTCCATGCGAGTTCACATGCCTCTTGTTTATAAAGGGTCAGAGACCGATCAGAGCAGCAGATGAGAAGAAAGCAGCCTCCTGGTCACTGCAAGTACACGGGATTGCACTCGAGAAACTTGTGGATGCAAAGACCACCATCAAGGATTATACCTAATTGTAGGCGGTAGATATGGGGAGGAAGCACACCTGCCTAGTCTCTACCATGCTCCCTAGTTGTTTGGGCTGGTCACAGGAAGTACACTGGGATTGCGCTTGAGAAACTCGTGGATGCAAAGACCTCCATCAAGGATTACATCTAATTGTAGGCGGTAGATATGGGGAGGAAGCACACTTGCCTAATCTCGACCATGCTCACTAGTTGTTTGGGCTGATTATAATGTGTTACTGAATTTGAGCTTCAACATCTGTAAGTGCTTCCTGTTGAGGTTTAATTTTTGTGACAGGAGCATCGTGCCAGAATGAATCCTGCCTGCATAATTATCCACGAAGATGCCACTGTGTTGTGCCACGCCTCCACTCAACTGGAGTACTTTCTACTGGCTAATCAGTAAGTGCTACCTCGTTGGGTAAATGTATAGTGCTTTTGCTACACTACAGCTGCATAAAGGGCCAGAAGAGTTGTCTCCAGTGACCACGTGTGTCTGTAATTTTGCCACCAAGCCAAAAGGCGCTGAGGTACCTCGAGTGAACTGTCCATCATATTGAGGAAAGGGCGGGAAGAGGTAGCATACCCTAGTGTGTAGGGGGAGGGGCCAAACAGATGGGGCTTCCATGCGAGTTCACATGCCTCTTGTTTATAAAGGGTCAGAGACCGATCAGAGCAGCAGATGAGAAGAAAGCAGCCTCCTGGTCACAGGAAGTACACGGGGATTGCGCTCGAGAAACTCTTGGATGCAAAGACCTCCATCAAGGAATACATCTAATTGTAGATGGTAGATATAGGGAGGAAGCACACTTGCCTAGTCTCGACCATGCTCACTAGTTGTTTGGGCGGGTCACAGGAAGTACACGGGTATTGCGCTTGAGAAACTCGTGGATGCAAAGACCTCCATCAAGGATTACATCTAATGGTAGAAGGTAGATACAGGGAGGAAGCACACCTGCCTAGCCTAGACCGTGCTCACTAGTTGTTTGGGCTGATTATAATGCGTTACTGAATTTGAGTTCAACTCGGGCACCTGCTTTATTTACATCTGTAAGTGCTTCCTGTTGAGGTTTAATTTTTGTGACAGGAGCATCGTGCCAGAATGAATCCTGCCTGCAAATTTATCCACGAAGATGCCACCGTGTTGTGCCATACCTCTACTCAACTGGAGTACTTTCTACTGGCTAATCAGTATGTGCTACCTCGTTGGGTAAATGTATAGTGCTTTTGCTACACTACAGCTGCGTAAAGGGCCAGAGAGTTTTCTCCAGTGACCACGTGTGTCTGTAACTTTGCCACTGCGCCCATAGGCGCTGAGGTCCCTCAATTGAGCTGTCCATCACAGTGAGGGAAAGGGCGGGAAGATGTTGCAATCCCTAGTGTGTGGGGCGGGGCCAAACGGGAGGGGCTTCCATGCGAGTTCACATGCCTCTTGTTTATAAAGGGTCAGAGACTGATCAGAGCAGCATATGAGAAGGAAGCAGCCTCCTGGTCACTGCAAGTACACGGGGATTGCGCTCGTGAAACTTGAAACTCGTGGATGCAAAGACCTCCATCAAGGATTACATCTAATTGTAGACGGCAGATATAGGGAGGAAGCACACCTGCCTAGCCGCGACCGTGCTCACAAATTTTTTGGGCTGAACGTTACTGAATTCAAGCTTCAACTCGGGCATGTGCTAAAAAAAAAAATAATCCGCCAGCGAGCGGATTGCGGATTCTTCGGCAATTTCGCCAGATTCGCGGATCGCGAAATTGCCGAAAATCCGCAAATTCCACGAGCGGAACGTATTTTGCGCCCATACTTAATCAATAGGCATGATTCGTTGTGGTCTAGCATTTTTAGTATGTCATCCAATATGTGGGTGAATGCAGATTCTGTGCTGTGACCTTGACGGAAGCCGGATTGGTGTATGTCTAGGAGGTTGTGATTCTCGATGTGGTTACATAATTGTATTAGTACACATTTCTCCAGCAATTTCGCCAAAGTGGGGATGTTGGATATGGGACGGTAGTTGTTGAGATCTGAGGTGAGGGAGTCAGATTTCTTTGGTATAGGTGTGACCTGTCCTACCTTAAGACAGTCCGGTATGGAGACTCGTCTCAGAGAGGCATTTACAATCTTTGCCCATAGGGGTAGAATAGATGTTTTTATCATTTTGAATAAAGAGGGAGGTAGGGGGTCAGAGAAGTAATTTGAGGGGTTGATTGCTAGAAGAGTATTATAGATTTCTTTGTTCAGGGATGGGCGAGAAGGTGTGCCAAGAGGCATTGTTTTTTGTGGTTTTCATCGGAGTACTAAAATTGATCTTGATCCGAGAGTAAAGTTTAGAATCATGAGCAATAGGTTGTGGAAGGGCCTTCTTAGATTGGATGTTGAGTTCAATGGAATTTGTCTTTTCTAGTAAGAAATTGGCAAGCTCATTGCAATTGGGTGTAGCTGAAAAATACATCTTTATTAAACTTAATTAAGTGAGGCCACGTCACACAGAAGCCGTAGCAACTGAATGAGGTAGTCTGAGAAATACAGAGAACAGAGGCCTTTTATATGCTTAGGGTTACAAAACTTAGCACAAAAGTAAGGGGCAGTCCTAGCTTTTGCAAGCATGCAAAAAGTCCAACATTCCTTCTTACACAAGCCGGACAAACCCATAATAAAAGACCACAACCCATATTGTAAAAAAGACATAAAAGAAGGAACAGAAACAGATGAAAAGTAGGATAAGGGGTGTGTATGTGCATACCAAACTTTACAATCTCCTGTGCTCTGATCCTTAATCTTGATCAGCTACTGGGCCAGGAACTGGCCCAACAAGGTCAGCTTCAGGCAACAGGGTCAGTTCACTCAGGTCATCTAAAAGTCAGTTAAAGTCATCGGCCTATGTGAGGGCAACCACAAAATGGCTGCCATGCACAAAATGGAACCCAAGGGTTCAGAATTCACAGAACCTCAGACCCTCCTTTTGCCCTTACATAGGCAATAACCTAAACTCACGTCAATCTGAATCCAGGTCTATATTCATCAGATCATCAAGATGTTGCTGGAGCATAATCCTATTACTTAGCAACTCTCTCGGGACAGGTCTCCTTACACACGTAGTAGCACAAAGGCCACATATGGCAGGACAAAATAGGGAATACCTCTATCTGTAGTATGTGGCATAAGACCACACACCCAACAATTAGTGATGTTCACTACTAACTGGTGTTGGTGCAGAAGATGTACAAAGGAATTATTAGTGAACTCTGACCTCCTAACCCTTTCATGTTCAGGTAAAGTATGGAATGAATGAAAAGAAGTAGCAGTAGGAAGAGACATAAGTTGGGAGGTGGGTACAGATGTCAATTGGGTAGCAAAAAAAATAATCCCACCCATAAAAGGCAACGTCATGTTTAAAAAAAACACTAGAAAACACGTTATTAAGAACATATAGACAACAGGAGAAAGTATTGACCTCTATTACAAATAAAATTATAACTTTTCACAACCCTAAGCAGAAAGCAAATCCTGAAATTATCTAGTACCATTTTATGGCTCCTATGCATTTCAGTAACTTATTATATGTTCAGGTGAAACAGTGGTGATCCTCATCAATGCTCTGAGGTGAAAAGGGGATATTCTTCCACAGAAAATGGACTTTATTCTGCTTTTACTAAACAGAATACTACTTTAAAATAATGCCAGCAGAACAATGGCCTAACGGTCTTTTTAGAATACTCACGCCAAAAAGGTTCTCAGTCAGGAGTGACATCATGTGGAGGATCAAAATCAGGAAGATCAGAAATATACTGGGCTGCAGAAACAAAGAATCTCCAAAATCCCTGTGCACAGAGTACCTTCTTAGTAGAATCCTGTTTTGTCCTCCTCAGTAGATTTCAGTCTCCTGACAAGATCACGCCCACAGAAAGTCACTTCTCCTATGAAGCCTGCATTGGCCGCGGCATTTGAAGAACTGAAATCTTCATTCTCAGGGAATACTTACTAATATAACAAAGAACTTGGCACAGAAGCTGAAATATGAAACAACATCTTTATTAAACTTAATTAAGTGAGGCCACGTCACACAGAAGCCGTAGCAACTGAATGAGGTAGTCTGAGGAATACAGAGAACAGAGGCCTTTTATATGCTTAGGGTTACAAAACTCAGCACAAAAGTAAGGGTCAGTCCTAGCTTTTGCAAGCATGAAAAAAGTCCAACATTCCTTCTTACACAAGCCAGACAAACCCATAATAAAAGACCACAACCCATATCGTAAACAAGTCATAAAAGAAGGAACAGAAACAGATGAGAAGTAGGATAAGGGGTGTGTATGTGCATACCAAACTTTACAATCTCTTGTGCTCTGATCCTTAATCTTGATCAGCTACTGGGCAAGGAACTGGCCCAACAAGGCCATCTTCAGGCAACAGGGTCAGTTCACTCAGGTCATCTAAAAGTCAGTTAAAGTCATCGGCCTATGTGAGGGTAACCACAAAATGGCTGCCATGCACAAAATGAAACCCAAGGGTTCAGAATTCACAGAACCTCAGAAGGGCCTTCTTAGATTGGATGTTGAGTTCAATGGAATTTGTCTTTTCTAGGAAGAAATTGGCAAGCTCATTGCAATTGGGTGTAGCTGAATCGTTCAGTTCCATAGTTAGACATATTGCACGCTTGTTGTTTGACGATTTTGAATATTTTTTGGGGCGGTTGATGGGTTGGTTCAGTTGGGTTTTGAAAAAGTCTACCTTGGCCTTTAGAATCTTCCTGTTGTATGAATTCCTCATCACTCTAAGGTGGTATAGGTGATCAGCGGAGGGTGCTGATTTCCAAAGTAGGTCAGCTAATCCTAGATTGCACCGATCAGAGTTCAGGGTCTCATTGAACCATGGTTTGGAGATTTTGGAGGAAACATTTTTTACTTGGAGGAGCGCCGTGGAGTCAAGCATTTCAAGCATAGTGAAATTGTAAAAGCTAGTAAGGCTATGGACGTCAACCATGTCTGTCTTGGGGTTCTGGGCGGAGTTGCATCGGTTTACCAGGGCGATGGGGTTAATATTGTGAATATTCCTTTTCCATTGTTTAGTTTTAGTGGGTTGGACCCTTTTTGGGATTTCCTCGATATTAATAGAGAAGAGAATGTTGTAATGGTCCGTCCAGTCACATGGAGTGATGGATTCTAAAGATACAGTGTTCGTTTTTGCTATGAAGAGGTCTAATGTCCCTCCCTTGTTGTGGGTTGGACTGTCACAGAATTGGGACAGATCCTGATCTGACAGAAAAGATTCAAGACAGCTTACACTATGATCGTTTGAGTTGTTCCAGTGGAGATTGAAATCTTGCAGGAAGATCTGTGTGCACTTGTGAGTTGTCGTTGGATGAAATGACTTCCATTAACTCATCTATGAACGTCAGATTATCACCCAGGGGTGGTAAAATATGTAAAGTTTGCTGGCGAGGCGCTTATTGTCAGAGATGTTGATACAGAGAAATTCGCAGGAGGATAGAGAGATGGAGTCTGCTTGATTAACTGAGATTGTATTTCGATAAATGCAGGCTAGCCCGCCACCGGGTTGCACATTTCAGTCAAGGCGAATTAAGTCGTGACTATGAGGAACCAGTAGGTCGAGGATGGGAGAAGAGGACCTATTTAGCCATGTTTCGGTAAGGACGATAATGTCTAGATCATTCTCGATTATGAGGTTGAAAATGTCAGGAGCATGTTTACTAGCGGATCTGCAATTAATGAATGCACACTTCATCTTGCAAGTCGAATGGGAGAGAAAAGTCTACAATAAGTTGGTGTTTGTGAGGTTTTCTCTATTTATGGTTCTGTAGTTGTGAGTCGGTTCTCTGAAGGGGTTGGTTTGAATGGAATGGATAGTGCCACATCAAGACTTACTGTTGTCAGTTGGACTGGCAAAAGATATGAGGAGGTTGTCTATGTCGTTGTCGGATAGTTCAGCAGTTGCCCTCCTTGGCCGGGATGGGTCATTGGGGGAAGGTATCGTACTGTGCCTAGAGTACTTAGGGTGTGAATTCTTGGTGATGTATCTTCTAATCTTTTAATGAATGAGTGTGTTGGACAAGACAGTAAATGAGATGTGATGAAAAGTTGTTGCCATCCAGCCACACCTTGTGCTACAGAGGGTGGTATTTGTGGCTTGTTGTGTGATTGCACAGACCTGCACATCCCAGGCCTACGCCTGTTTGCAGAGGCTTATACAATGCTGTCTTACACTGTAGAGGTGTCCTGGGGAAGGCAGGGGGAGCACGAGCTTCTCTGCGTTTGGAAATGCAGTCAAGGTCAAGCCCTGACATCGGAAATGCAATGCTGCACCTGTCAGAAATGCAAGCGGAACCAATGGGTTTGGTATCACCGTGTGAATATAACAACCTGTCGCCATCGAGCAAAGGCAGCCGCTTGTTTATATTTGCATTGCGCTTTCGCTTGAACCCCTTCCGTGCTCCCATCGGCCGTTGGCCGACGGGAGCACTACCTCCCTAGTGCTGTTGTCGGCCAACGGCCGACGGGGCCCCGCCCACCTAATAGAACGCCCGCACCGCGGCGGAAAATCCGCTGCGGTTAAGGCGTTAACAATAGCTGCTGCCCCACACACTCGTGGCGTTGGCCAGCAGCTATTATTAAAGTGAAAGCGCAATGCAAAAATAAACACGCAGCCGCCATTGACAGAGCCGACTGAAAAAAAATAGTTTTTACTGACTAATGAAGGAGTCAGTGTAATGCCACAAGTAAAAGATCGAGTCCTCATGGGAGGTACCAAATAGCAACAGGGCGGTAACAAGGAGGGACTAACAAGCCTTATTATCAATCAGAAGCCAGCATTTACCATGGACAATGACATCAGCCAATCAAACATATGGGCGGAGAGAAGGCGCAGCTTCTACAGCATACTCAACTACTAAATGCGTCGCAGAGCGAGCAGCACATGCACGCTGCAACGCTAGGCTCATCCTAAAAACAGGAGAAATAATGTTATTTCTCCTTATTATGCCAGCCCTGGGGACATGCACGGTTTTAACGCACTCCCAGATTTATGTAATGTTGTAAATCAGGGAATGTGTCCAAAATCTATGGACGTTGCTTGGGAACACCAACTGCGACACCCATGGCACGCCTTACAGACAGAGTGTGAGGAAAAGCAGGGACTTGAACTGCGTTGCCTCACTCCATATCTACAAGGTCATGAAAAGCCATGCAGGGTGGCTTTACGTGGCCGTGTAGATATGGCTATGCCCTGTGCGCCACCAGAACATCACAAAAAGTGATTTTTGGCAGCGCACAGGCCTTGTAAAGAAGCCCTATTGTGTTTACAAGTGGCTACAGCCTGCATTTCCCCTGCTTGTCGAAGAAGCACAAACCCAAACCAATTGTGGGTGCGATCGGCATGTGCTAGATCTGGCCATTAAATCAGTGGAGTTTGCTTTAATGTAATATATTTGTATTATAAGTTAATGCATTTACCCACTTTTTCAGTTAATTTCTCTCATTTTGTTCATTATTTATTTTGTATTTTTAGTTCAATAAATTGAGTTGTAGTCAATATGAGGCCATTACATTTTCACATTGTTATGTGTTATAAATAAACATAATATTTGTCTATTCTGTTATTTTTATACACTTTCCTCCTGCACATGAAATATATATTAATAGAGTATGAAAGCGCACAGAATTATCACCACAAAATGCGTCCACATACACATGATTGAAATTATTGACTTTACTAGGAAAAGCAACTTTCAGATATCTTGGTACTTGTTTATTAACTTATGATTTTAGTCTCATGTTGCCGTGGAATTCTTTGTTCGACTACTGCCAATTTTGTTTTATTGGGCGACGGCATAGCCGCAGCTGCAGAACACAGAACTATATATACTAATTATGTGATGAACACAAAAAATTGAACATGCACCAAAGAATAATAGTATTTTAAGAAATCCTGGTTTGCATTGCAGTAGCCGAGTGTGGATGAAATTACTGATATAGATGATTTAACGCAAATTACCATCACTAGGTCCTGGTCCTTGCAACCTTATTACAGGAGGATTCACGATCCTTTTCAACTGCTTGGCTTGACCCCAGTGGGTTGCATGACCTTTTGAGAGGGGCCATGCACTCCTCTCTAATCTGCATTTTTCCTTAACTCATATAACCTTCTTGCACAGGGACTACTGGACCAGCAAGGAAATGCTGCTCATGCAGTTTTAGACCAGCCCTTATTGAATATTAAAAGTGGTTGTGCATAAACACTTTAATAATTATCGGCTCCTGCGAGCCATGCTGGTAGATTAACAGTGGCTTTCTAATATTAGCAGGCCTCCAGCTCTTCACCCACGTGGTTGTGGTCCTCCCTGCTCAAGGATATGCTCGGGGTTACATGACTAAACCTACAATGTAATGAATGCACCATGCGTGCTTCTTGGGTACATGGTCAGCCAATCCAGGCAGGGCATACATTTCTGCTCTTGCTGTATTGTGTATCCCTCTGTAAAAGCCAAGGACAGATTAAAGAAAGGGGAGAGGGAGGAGCCTTGTGAGTAGGGGTGGGCATAACTCGCGTAATTTGGTGTAGTGTAATTTCGTGAAATTGCAGTAAAATTACACAAGACTACATGCAATTGTGCACAAGACCTGGCATTTAGCTCATAGTACAAAATGCACCCTTGTGACCAGAATAGATCAGAGGATGCATGTTGAACTATTAAAATAGCAGTCAATGCAACAGAACAAGAACAGCAGCAATCAACAGCTCAAATTACTCTTTATTACGCAGCAGGCGTAATTGGGTAATTTCTGGTAATTTTGTGTCACAAGAATACCACAGAATCATCAAAATTACTCCTGAGTTAATAAAATTACTCAAAGGCCTACTTGTGAGTCTCTCTGTGAAAAAGGATTCCTGCAGGTCTGCATCTAGTACACTACCTCGACACAGGCAGACACACTTGCACACAGGCAAATGCTGTGTGCACTAGCTTGCTAAAATGCAGTACAGTCTTGTGAAGATGCACATGTGAATCACACTCTTAATCCCCATAATGCCTAAGCACAATTTGAAAAAAGTCTTTCAGGATTCGGGTGCCTGAGAAACTTTTTCAGGAATCAGGTGCCTGATGTTTACTGGAAATAATTGTTTGAACGACTGCTTCGTAAAATGACTTGGAATTTGTGAAGCAAGCATTGATGATTTTCCAAATATAAACACGAATTTGCAATGCTCAAAGGTGCCATTGTCAACTGTAATGCACACATTGCAAGCTCTGGTAAGTCATATGGGGTGGAGGGCATCAAAGAAGCATTCCTTGTGGCTCCAATGTTTTTACACAAATGCTTTATAACCACTTTGGTGGTTACAAGACATAGAATGGTTACCAACTGTCAAGGACAGGTGACAACCAGTTACTCAATGGAAGCTTACACTTTGTGTGTGCTGACGACAAGCTGCAAGAGAATAAGATAACATATCACATAACCATGCATAGCTATATGATTGGCCAGTGATACATACACAATGTGCCACTTTTATTCCCATGCTAATTTAATCCTTCGAATGCTGAAATGTTGGTCTGCTGTTCCATGTAGGCTTGCATCTCACAATTCATTATTGTGCAATGATTCCCAACCTGTGGATCTTAATGGGGTAGGGGGTATGAATCTCACGGAGCACAATCCCTTTGCACAAGAAAGAATTAGGGAATTCATTGATGCACTGCAGAACAAAACCATTGCACTGCAAGTAGCCAAATTTCGAACCTGACAATATAAAGTTGCATTGGGATGCATAGGCAATACAAAAATTTTGTATATCACTTCAATCCCGAAATTTCACATACTTCTTTACCATTGTAATGTGCATACATTATGTGCACTTAGGTACAAAGGTATATGGACCTCTCTACTGACTTCTGTTGGTTTCTAATTTAAACATTTTCATGTTGTTAATTTTTAGGTAAAAGCACAAATTCCCCCAAAAAATAGATACAAGCAATAGAAAAACACACTTAAACATATGTGCAGATTTTTTATTTTTTATTCAAATTTGAGAACCTGTATAAAATACATGTTCCTGTTGAAAACTCAATTAGTATTCGAAATTTAGTCTGGTCAATGTTGCAACAACAATGCATGGATGTTCCAAAAGGGACTGCTGTTTTCAAAGTTATGGGAAAGATTGATCAAACTTCTTTAAACAAATATATAATTGCACCAGTTGTTACTATTATTTTAAAAATGTGCAAGCTTTCACAAGAATTATAATGCATTTATAGATATGAATGGAGCCTTTTAAATTGCATTAAAAGGAAAATTACACCTTTTTTTGCTATTACTTAAACTACAACTAAAAGAATGTATGTGAAAATCGCCATGCTTTTTCAAAAATGGATATATAAATTATAACACATTTTAGTGTATAGCACAACACTTTATTACCAAAGTGTTGCAATATTCATTATGTTTAATTTTTTTTCAAAACAGCTGGGAGGTGTCATATGCGAGGTAGCAAATGATGCTAGAAACATGATATACTTCATGTCTTGAGAAACTTGAAGAATAATGAAGTAGTTACACTATGATCACGGTACAATGTCTAGTCCATATTGTTGGTGACAAGTGATGACATCAAAGTGTCTTACTATATTTACGCTTGAATTTTTGCAAAGCGTCATCAAAATAACCATATGGCAAGGGCTTGAATCTTTCAAAATACCAACAGAAATGTATAATTTGCTGGGCTTTACCACAATGACCATTTATTTGTCAAAAGCCATGCTCTATCAGGCCCGGCCCGTGCAGGGCGTTATACCGGGGCGGTGACGTCAGGCGGGGGAGGGGCAGGGTGAGGAGTTTTAAAATGCGGGATATGGACCATTACAGGTAAGTAACGAAAAAAATGAATAAAACGAATTTCGTTGCCCGCGCTGCATCGCCAGCGAAATTCGTTTTATTTGTTATTTTTCGTTACTTACCTGTAATGGTCCATATCCCGCATTTTAAAACCCCCCACTCTGCCCCTCCCCGCCTAACATCACCGCCCGGTATAACGCCCTGCACGGGCCGGGCCTGTGCTCTATGCGCATTGTCAATGGCATATAATTAGTCTATATCTAACATTAAAATGTATTAAAATATTACTATATATTGTTATAAAATGTGCCCTTCTCCTTGAAGTTAATAAAAGGCAAAGCACATTTATGTCACAAAGTGGGCCTGTTGTTCCTAGCTCCTTCTGTGTCTGTGAAATTATTTAATGAACAGAAAATGGCCTCTTAAAAAAAATCGGCATCTTAGAACTATAACCAATGTAAAATCTGTAATTTTATTTGAAGGTAAAAATTGGTATGGCATGCACGTACACCACAAAGGCCTGTTCTTACCCCCTCCATTTTCTTCTCTAAAATGCACAAGCAGTTAAAGTAATTTGTGGGTGTGGTGCCTCTAAAACAGTTGAAAGACAGAAAAAGGAAAAGGGCGATTCGGTGGCCCCTGTGCAAATCAATATGGCACAGTGGATCAGGCACTTTGAAAATTTAAAATGTTGAGACTTTTTAAGCATCACTCCTTTGTTTTTTAATGTCTAATGTATTCCAGTCATTCATGCTTCAAGGTGAAGAACATATTAAGCTTTTAAAAAGAGCACCAATAATCAATTTACTGAACAATGAAACTAAAGTAGCAAAATACAAAAACCGCATATAGCTACATCGTGGTAATTTCTCAAGTTCAGATATGAATGCCTACATGAAAATTATGTGAAATTGATAAACATCCTACATTTCTTCAGTTTCTGTAAAGTTAAGGATAGAATATATGTACAAATGGTAAAGTGCTCAATAGAAAAATACTAAATTTCGTTTTTTAAATAGGAAGGTTAGAAGCTTTTCAAAACCCCAAAAATACACAATTTGTAATGATCTGGAATCTACTATATATTGGTGAGCATATTGTCAAACATGTGCAGTAAAGATGGGCTTTTGTAAACCTTTCAGTAGTAATACAGTATAAATTGAGATATTGCAGATTTAATAGTACATTCTAACTACAACAATATATTCGATGATTGCAGGACTGTGTAAACTACAATAGAGCTATGTCCCTTAAGCCATGCATACCATTCACAACGGCAATTAATTGTTTACAAAAAAGCTAATTTGTACTACGTTCACCGTTTAATGAGCTCAGATTTGTGAAATGCATATTACAGTCTTCCTAAAACATGGCTTTTAATTGTGGCAAATAAACTGTTGCACTGATACAACAACGACTTAGAAGCCAGAACCTATTAGGTTTAAACCACAAACCTATTTCCACTAGTAAGGGCTTTCACGTGTAGAAAAATGAACAACTCTGAATGCAAAATACGATCGTTATTCAGAAATGCACGATCACCATATTTATGTGTGGAGCTGTCATTTATGAATGTGGAAGTTCGGCCCAGAACGTAGGGTCCGGTTTACCAAGGTTTTGCCTTACAGTTAGGCTGCCTTCAGAATGTAAAAAGCCAGAAAACACAATTTTATGACTATCTGAAGCCGAGAATGACCACCTTCAGATAGACTTAAGTCGTAAGACTGTTTATTGAAGGACAAAACCCTTTATAAATCCGAGTCTTTTTTCATGAACTGAATAATTGAGTCTTAATATCGCCTTAAGCATGGAAAAAACGTTAGTATATCAGACCTTTACATTTTTCAACAGTCATTATTGACACGTGGTGGGTGTTTGCATTCTAATTTAAAGAGAGTGATATGTGCAAAAACGTAATTCGGAAAAAAGTTCCACAAATATATTTTAATGGAATTTCATAATATTGTCACATTCCTCAGCATACTCGTATAGGTGTTCTACAGTGTCACACTTTCACTGCAGTATGGCGTAAAAATACAGGTCGGTGTCCGAAGTGCACATTTGAATGCAGAAACTAAAAAGTAAGAAGCAACTGAAATAGACTGGGGACTTACATCATACAGGTAATGTAAATCTCTGCAATTAAAAAAAACACACCCGGCAGGAATATTGCTGCCTAATGCATCTTTCAATTGCTCCAGCCAGAATTTTGCAGAAAGCACTCTATTCAGATATGAAAGGTATTCGTGAATTGACTGCCCCCTTCTTATGGATATTTGAACATTTTAGTGAAAACCGTGTTTTTTTCAGCAAGAATCACGCAGACAAACGTACTTAAAATTTAGAAAACACACACACTCAATCATGCAGACAAACTGACTTAAAATTTGCAAAACACACGCACTCCTATTTTGTGAAAGCAAGTTATCACAGGACAATAACACTAAATTGGCCGTGCAAATAAAAAGAGATCTAAGGATGATGAAGGAAGCACCAGTTAAGTTAATCAAATGTCAGGGAAAGCTCAGCAAAATCACTTTTTAGGTCTGGCAGTGTGTTTCCACCAGGATCACAAACAAAACATGTGACTATTAAGTAGCCAGACTTCGAACTGGAACAACATGTTAGAGAAACATCAGCCGTGGATTTTTCTAGTGTTTACATTTGTTTTGTTTACAACCCAGCCCCTATCACACTTCCTCTGATATCATATGCTAGATCCCTGGATTTATTTTTAATTCTCTCTGTGTTTAAGTATTATACTGAGTGACAAGGGGTGCATCAAGAATTCTAGCTCTTAATAACATTTTATTCTTGCTATCAAATGCTGGCAGAAGAAATCCATGATGAATTGAGGAAATATGGTTTACGTGTCATTTTTCACTTCTTCAAATGAACTGTAACCATGTTGTCCTTTACACCACCCATATTCATGAGGAAAAGTACAAAATTAAAAGTTCTCATGTGGATAATTTCCAATATTCCTGGATGTTTTGTTTGCAGTGCAGTAAAGCACTTTCCAACATAGCTTAGTGAACTAACAGTTTCATATGTGTGATGGGTTTCTCCAGGATATATCAAGTTCTTTGTTGATTCATCAGTTGTTTATAAAATTAACTGATAAGATATTCAGTAGAGTATTTCATTCTCTACAGTATATCCTTGATCTTGATGTCACAGTTTTAATTTGGATCCACCTGTATTGTATCTTTCATTTCCAATACCCGGTGGCACGCCAAAACTTATTTGCATTTCCTGGAGAATGCCTGTGCGAATGCTGAATGACTTCATTCTCAGCTCAACAGGACTATTAGGTCGGCACAATATAGCTTCAATCCCACTGGTTATGTTCTGGAACAGCTAATGTGTCATCACACCTAGATCCATGTACATGTTGCATAGTGTTTCTATGGTGGCACCTCAGTTGCTGGAAAAAATACTTGTATTCCATAGGTTTCTCCTTCAGCAGGAATGCTTAATAGTCAAGATAGTTTTAGATCTAGGACAAATCAGAGTTTTTGAAGCAGCCATTTTGGTTTTTTTCACATTTCAGCTATCCTTTACTCATCCGTGCATTCATCGATCCTTTTTGAGACTGCAGAGGTACTCTTCATATGCAGTTCTTTTCCATTTTAGAAGTTTGTGCCTATCCTGCAGTAACAAAAAACAACATACCATCTTTCTGTGACCCTCCAACGGACTGTTTTTGTTACTCATGTACTTTCCTAGATGTGGCTTCTAAAATTGAACACTTAATACAGTGAAATGTTATTAACGACCAAATTGTCCCCAGAAGTTTCTTCTCTTTGCCAGTTCATTCCCAAAGCACCCACACAACATGTTTCTATGTATTTTCAATGGGGCTGTTAATCAACTCTTCTGACTGGCACCAATGTCCTGTTGTATTAGGTGTGCCCAAATTATCTATAGGCACAAATGACGGCTTCAACAACAGTGTTCAAGTTTCAAAGCAGTTTGCTTACTTGATTTTCTCAGAATATCATATCACAAGAATGGCCAACACTTCTTTCACAATAATCCTGTTGCTTTGTCAGGACCAAATATAATTCCAGATGTAATCAAAATCATATAAGTGTCCTTACCATTCATTCCATAAATTGCAGTTTCTCACTTCAAATAAAGTACCATCTTATTATATCTGGAAGTTTAATTGGCCCTGGGGTACAGCGGGATTGTCGTGAAACGTATTGGCCATTCTTGTGATATGATATTAAGAGAAAATAAAGGAACTTAACATGTGTTTTAACTATTGCTTTGTTTTGTTTCTTCTTCAACTTGATGTCATCTGATATTACCACCTAAATGCCTTTCTATTTGGTGTTCATCATCAGTATATCCTTTCTTATAATGCATTTTTCACTGGTAGTGCATCTTTTTTACATTGCAAAGACTACCTTTTCAATCGCTTATCAGCATTATTAGATTTCTAATTATGTTTCTACTCTTTGTGTTGTTATGATAGCATCGCTTTTTGCAATCATTTTCCAATACAAACAGTATAAATTATCTTAATTTCCTAATAATGTAGGTATGAAAATAAGCTATCTCCTGAAGTCACAGTTGGAACTCTTCTTCTCAGATAGACGTCTGCCCATTGATATCACTTAAATAGATGTGTGTTGTTCAATAGACCTAGGGCGCAATAGAGACAGGATTGGTAATGAAGTACATCACTAGAATTACAAGCCTGATTGTCATATTTTTAAGTTTTATTTTCATAAAATATGTACATCACTGATGCTTTCATTTTAATACCAGTCACCGTAACACAACATTCCTGAAGGATTTGCCCACAAAGCTATGGTGGCCCATGGCTTCAGTTCAGATAAGGAATGAAGGGGTTAAAATGATCATATGCGTAAGGACTTGCGGCTAAATGTGAGTGCTGTCACCTCTCCAGCTTGGAAGCCTCATCTTTCTGTAATTCATCAAATAGTTCTAATTTGTCAGCAGAAGAAATTGCAACGCGTGCCATAAAATGACCTCGATCGGGATGGGGGTGGCGGTGAAACGTCTGTCACTTTGCTTTTTGTGTGATATTGCAAAAAAGTGAATATGTTTTTTTGAATACAAATTTTTACTTCATGGAGATTTATTCATGTACATCAGCAACTTTCTAGTCATCAATTCAGTAGTCATTGACAATGCTATGCCAATTTACAAAAGAGAGCTGTGACGTGTTTATATCCAATGCTATAATAACTCAAGTTGCTAAATCAAATCAAGAGGGCTGTGCAATGAACAATACTTCACTTTCTATACAAAGTCATTGATAGCGATAATGTCTGTCTTTATATTAGTCTTTGAATCAGTATCACCAATGGATGTAGACAACACAATGATTCGAAGGTAGCACTCTCCCTTGTGAAGTGGAAAACAATGTATCCAAATGTTGTGGCCCAAAATAGCTGTTAAGTTTTGATTATTGTGCTGGAGCCCACAGAGGCAGCTCCATCACACCTTTGGTATCTCACTACAGATTTCAATCACAAAGTTGAAAATCTTGATTGTTGGGAATTTTTATTGTCTATTTATGACAGAGGATTACAGGATTTCAAGAGGTGAGGAAGGGAATCTTTCAAAATAAAATGAAGGGCCTTCATAAAAACTAATAAAAACCGGTGAACTTACGCAATTATGTCATTTGCATTGGTGTCACAGCCACAGGAATTCAGCAAGTCAAGCTGGGCAATACTTTTCAATGGACACGGAAGAAGTGTATACAGAATTTATGCTTTAAAAAAATTATTAAGACTAAAAAAAACATGTTGCACTCAGATGACTCTTTTGACCCATGTTTGACTTACAAATGTTTAATTAAATGAGTGCTTGGCCTACAAACTCTTAAGAAGAAATGAATGAATATTAAATGTCAAAACACAATGTTGTACCACTCATCTCACTGGGTCTAGGATGATGTAATAAAATACTTTAAACCTGAGGACTTCTAGTCACCAGAAAACTTTAATGAATACTCTCAGAACTGAAATAACATTTGAAAACCAGAGTTGAGTGAACTAAAAGAGATAGTCAAGAGTGCAACAAAAGTAAGCAATATTCTAGACTTGATCCTAATTACATAGTGGGCATCTATATCACATCTTGGATTTGAGAGACCACAAATTATTAACATTTTCAATAACATCTGCTCAACTACCTAAATTTAAAACCATACTTGAGTTATGTACTATAGAGTTTCAAATGTTATGTGACCTCGGAAAATCTAATTCGTCTCAATTTCCTCTAATTCCTATATTGCAACCTCAATTGATGTTCGTGCTGTATCAAAAAATGCTAGAATCAGAACACCTGAGAATGAAGAAATCTGAAGTAATTATTCAGCAATTACTAAGCAAAGTAGAAACTCAAAGAGAGAAATCAAGCACCAGCCAAGATAAGATACCAAATGTGCACCCCTGAAATTGACACCAAAGAATTATGCAAACTTTTAACTACTCATTTATGGAACTAGTGTTGGAACAAATAATCTATCCATCTTACCCTAACCACGTTTCCATCACTATGATGAGTCCTGTGGCAAAACTGTCCATTATTTTATTATCCCAAATTGCAATTAGCAACAGCATCATATGTTCACACTGCATGTTTTCATCAAGCAGATCTGGATGTCCATTCTCCATGACTTCAGGATGGTTGGTGCATTCTGAAACCAGCCTCATATTATATGACATGATGGTTTGAAAGCTACATTTCCGGATATCTCTTTTGAGCAAATTCTAGCCCCTAATCCTTTTAAAAGTGTCAAATCGTGAGAGCATACTCTCAGTTTTTGTTTCATTGAGGTGCAGGCAATTTTCACATATCCACTGATGTACGTGTGAGAGAAAGTCTTTGATGGCATTTCAAGTGTCCTGCTCCTTGTGTATCTTAAAGGGGAACCTGGTGTGGTCTACATACAGGTGAAACCCTTCTTTGTATTTGATGCCCTACATTGTAGTTGTGATGATATTTATTAAGGAAGCAACATTTGTGCTAAATAGTACCAGCGTAAAGCAGGATACCTGCAGAACTCCAAAGATTAGCCAACTAGGTTCTGAGATGACACACTCTAATCTGCTACATGGTTAGAGAGGAGTGATATAGACAACTGCAGGCTAACCCTTTAATTCCACTGGAAATTCTTGGAATTGAGATGAGAATGTTGTGACCCACTGTGTTGAAGGTCAATGAGGATCAAGGCACTAGTCTTCTTTGTTATTAGCTCTTTCCAAATATTCATTGTCTATGTGCTTTGTCATTGTCACTGTCTTAAAGCTGACCTAAAGTCACTGATAAGGTGGTTATTTCTAAGGTGAGAAAAGAGTTGGGAAAGGACAAAAGATTCATGGACTTTTGCAACTGATGTTCAGAGCTCGGTCTTTCTGGGTCTCCAGTGACTTCATATAACTGTAAATATGCATATGTGAATTTAATGAATTTTGACTTGATAGCTGGTTAGTAATATTTATGGTACAGTTTTGCTGCACTGAAGTTGTTCAGAACGGAGCAAATAATCACATGAGTTATAAGACTTTATAGATGGTATTAACTTGGTTATGATTGGCTCCAGAATATCTTGAAGTGATGTGATTCTTGTTTTTTATTGAAGAACGATTTTAGATACAAGGATAGACATTGAGATAGTGCCAGCTAGCGTGCAGCTTTGGACGGTGCAATACTTTTCTCATATGGTCTGGTATAACAGCAATAACTACATAACCCAAATGTAAACTTTATGGAAATACTTTCAATGTTACAAAAGTGTACAGCATGATGCCCCAATCACATCACATGTTTATATTCCTCATGACTACCCAGTTTTCATTAACTGCTTCTAAACGTCTTGGTTGATATGCTTCTGTTGTAATAAACAACGTTCTTCATAAAGTTCTCCATTGTTCCTTGGAGCTTGGTTTGTTCTATATAAAAACATCTGAAATAAATAACATTTTTACATAATTACACTGTACTGTTTTATCAATCAATGGCTGGTTGTAGCTTACACGTAAAATAATTCATGACCCACACTAGTCATTCCTGTTTTGGTTTTGCATTGTAATAGCACTATGTAAAGTGAACTGTCTAACTGTGGCATGCAAAGATATTATAATAATCCAGAACATAGCCTCTAGAGTCCTTCTATCCCTAAATTCATTGAATTCATTTAAAACAAGTGTAAGACAACCCCAAAAAGCACGTGTTTCCTTAAAAGTAATAGGAGTGATCTTCGAAATGCTTCATACTGAGTTCCCATGCACTAAAATCAAGACGTGCTCCTATAATGTGGCTCTCCACACATCCATTCAAAATATTTTCTATTATTTCGAATCCACTGCACCCCCTGAATAGAAAGTTTGCTAGAGAAACTTGGCTTTAAAATTCGTTTCTGCTTAGCTTGAACTTCCAGCATTTACAATCCCTGTTTTCTAGGTCCTTGTCCATACTTCTTATTTGGCAGCACTAAAAGGACCCCTAATTTATAACACAAGTTCTTCTATCATCAGACTATGGTTAGTTTGGCTTCATCTGCTATTAGAATGCTGTTGTGTTTGAGTATTGCAAGCAGCTGCCATCTTGTGACGCACGCTTGCAATCCTCTTGGGATTCTTTGATGACTGAAGTGCAGGTCTCATGTATTCTAACATGAATTGAATCTGCACTGCATTGTGGAAGTGGGTGTTGTCATTTATAGCAAGACTAGATTAAATACAATTAATTTCAATCCTTTATATAGCCTAGCAAGCAATACGTTAGTGCATTTATAGATCATGATCCACAGAAGGCTATGTCTACAGAACCCTAGGCTCCTGAAGGTGTTGCTCTGTTTAATTTATGGTCTGAGTGTATACACAAGCAGGCAGGTTGCACATCATGACTTTTTTTAAAAATTAAAAATGGTTCCAGTCCAAGGTGATGGGGGATGTGAATATGGATTGTGACTTCATATGTAAAAGCCCCGGTTCCTCGTTGACTCCTGCTTCGTTCAGGAATTTTCCGTTCAATAGCCTTACAAGCCAAATATTCCGCAAAAATACCATGAGATCTAACTGGTTTTAGTTCAGTATCGTTTCTGCCAGCCGAAGATTGCAATCTTAAGTTATATTTAAATAAGCCTCTTCTCACTCCCATGCCATACCACTCTTGCCCCCGTTCTGCCCTTTAAATATCTAGATCTAGCACCAGAGAGGTCACTTCTTAGTTGAGGAATTAGAAGCTGAGGCCAAACAAGTTGGCTCGTAAATCAGTTGTAAGTCGCAGCTGCCTAGCCTGTACTTAGCCTATCTACTTACCCAGCTAAGCCTCTGTTAGTCTCCACTACTTCACAGACAACCTGACTGACTGCATGTGATCCGCGTTCGTCGCCTTCCCACACGTACCAAAGAATCCTCAACGAGTGACATTCCAGAGTCCGAATCTTTCTACAAGCTTATGGTATGAGGCGGAGTAGCGGGTCAGTTTAATTTTACTCAGCTGACTGGTACTGGGGATCTAACAGATTTTTCTGTGGCCTGTTACACATGTGACCTATGAACAGAGTTCCCACCAAACTCTGTTTTTTATTGGGTATCCCATTCCACCAAAAAGGCACTTTGGAGCACTTTGCTATTTCATTTTTATCCGTCCTGTTTTTTTAATTGGCAGATTAAATACCTGTTGAAAAAAACACATCCACTGCGCGCACAATATATATAGACAAATCCCACAGCCAAGTATTCTGAGTGCTCTAAACAGGTGATGATATATAAAAAGGGCAATTAGGAGGGGGTTTCATGCAGCTGAACGCGCTAAGCTACAGTAGCGCGTTAGAAAAATAAAATTGGGATCAGGAAGGGAGGGAGTAGCGGGATGTGGGATTGTTTTAATACAGACATTAATTTAGAGCCCTGCTTTGTGACACTTTGTTCTGTTGACTGGATGGACTTATATAGCAGGAGAGGGTGACTGTTGGCATGGCCAGCCGCTATAAACTGCCAGAGTTAAGATTGCTAAACAGGTGTTGTCAGTCAGTCAATCAGTCAGTAGACAAATGTGTTGTTCTGGCGCCATTACGGCTTCTGCTTTCTTCTGCTAGATGAAGAGTAACTGCATGGTGGCATGGTGGTCTGTTGCATCAACCTGAGGGCACAGCAGAGTCGTCCTCTGTGGGACAAAGGTGAGTCTGGTCATTCAAGCCCAGAACATAACGTGCTATCCTACCCTCAGGCATATCACTAATGGTAATTTAACTCTGTCCTTGCAATATTTCCATCTGTATCTCAAAAAATATCGAATCAGCTCTATGGTGTATGTTACTTGCCAGACCTCACCTGACTGTAAAATCAAAGATTGGGCATGACTATTGTGTACAAAGCACTCCCCCTCCGCCCCCCCTCACCAAAGCCTCCTTACCATCATCAAATCTCCTTCCCAGGCCCACCTCGTAAAAATGTTGGTACTGCCTAAGAATTACAGCGAGCTTTGTGCTTTCTTCCCTGTCCAGGGTAGATCAGTTTCACAAAACTGTGAACCAAGCAAACAGGGACTATGGAGGTCATGACCCGGGTTCAAGTAACAAAGCAGCATGCACCTTACCTGGGAAATCATTATGAAAGTCCCAAGCACGTTTCCTGTGGTCGGTTTCACCGGAATCAAAGAACCCTTCCGCTGATCAAATTTACCCAAAGTAACACGCATATGCTTTTTCTTTCTCTCCTCGCGGCAACAGCTGGGAACAGAGCTAAATATGATTAATTAGCACAATAAAAATCATGGACACAATTAAGATTTATGTGAGCAGGAGGGTGAGAGCGATTCGAGGGAAGTGAAAAAAAAAGAGGGCCCTAGATTAGGACTTAATGCTTCTCCGTGCTAAGAGGTATAAACAAGCGGTTCTTTGCCAACTGCGCCCGAGCTGGCGGAAGGGGCTGCTATACCCCGCTGGAGATCAGATGTTGAGCACAGAGCCATCTGAAGATTCACGGACGTGATTTACTGCCGCGCGCTCGCCTGCCAGGCTGCAGGCATGCAGGCGCTGTCATTTGTTTCAATACTGGCCACAAACAGGGCAGGGAAACATTGGAGAGAGATGGATGGGTGGCGGGCGGCTTTTTTATTATTATGTTGTGATGTGCAGACTTAACCGCTTAAAGTTTGGACGAGATTTTATTGCCTGCTCCATTGATGGCGATTTTTCAAACTGCAAAAAATGTCGGTCGTCTCTGCAAAGTTGTGCGATAATGCCAAGTTGACAAGTTCTTTGTTTTCCTCTTCGAATTGTGTTCTTGGAATAGATGCAATACCTTGTACAAAGTGTTGTGTAGTAAATATCGCAATTGGGTAAAATGTACCTTTTATTCCTTGCAATTCATTAGCGCCCTATTTATAGAGCCATCAGCTAGTCTTACAATGTCAGCAGCAGATGTACCCCACTTGCCACCCAGACTCGGCCCATACATTCTCTGTGAGCAATGTTCAGGTCTACACGTGTGCCAGGCCAAGTACCTTCACCGCGAGGGATCATCGTGCCCTATGTTTGAGCCAGACTCTATATATGCTTCTTGTAATACTACTGCCGTACTAGTTTCAAGCTTTGGACTTCTCATTGTTCTCAACCCTGCTCTCTCCTCCTTCACTTGCCAAATCAGAAAAAAATGGCATCCCCTTGACTGAAATGGATATATGAGGCTTTGGGCACAGCTTAACCTCTTCATGGAGCTCCGCTACATCGTTAAAATGAATCCATACATTTTGAACAAAACTAGAGTTGTTGCTGCTTCAAAACTCGTTGATCTATCCCAGGCGCCAGTTGCAGTGACAACCCAGCGCTTTAGGATCTTTTATGTTTTAGGATTGTGCATTGGTTGCCCTCAGCCTGTGTACCAAATGGCTGCTGTATTCTGACCAGGGTAAAGTGGCACAATATGTGTTGCTTTCTTGAAGCATGATTTGATACCAGCTTGTAGCAAACCACTGTGTGAAAGGCACATTAGCATCATTTTCTTATGGATTCCACATGTTATTAAATATAGGGGTGTTAATAATCTATGCACAGATTTTCCCTAATTTGATAAAAGGTAGGTGGCAAACAGTGTCTTGCTCACTTCAGCACCGATACTTCTGGATGAAGGCCTCTGCCAAAGCTCTGTGAGGAAGCTTTTTTTGTTATGTGCTGAGCTTGTTAGATGTTTTATTATTTATTGTTTTGTAATAATCCCAATTGCACCTCTAGAAATACAGGTCACATTTTATGGAAAGTACATCATATTGTTCCATATAGAATACTTGTAGCACAACATGGGTGTGGAAAACACCCATTTTGGGCTCAAATGCTGATACAGTCAGTCATTCCCAGATTTTACCTTGAGGCTTGCTAGTATGTCAGCAATGGCTGCCGGTGATGGTAATACCATCCCATAGGTAATATGTGCTGGCTCTTCAATTGTTATTTTCACTTCCTTGTTTCCATGCAGTGGATCTGTCAGGTTTGCAACCAGAATACTGAGACTTCAATACTGACCTGCCAAAATATGGTGGTCAAATACTGGTTACAAGAAAATAATGAAGGTAATTATGATTAGGTAAGAATAACTGTGCTATACTTTATTACAAATATATGTATCTTGAGTGTATCTATTTTCAAGGCATGTTTATGTGGGTTAGAAATGGTAAATCTATATTTTCCTTACATGTATGATATTCTTGTAGTTGATATAATGGCTTGGTCGATATTTTTGTACTCGATATTCTGACATACAACCCGGATAAAATCATATTATTACACCAAAAGAAATTATTGTGAGGAAAAACTAGAAAAAATAAAGTAAATGCAGCTGAGAGCAATTTAGTTCTCTGAGCAATATCTTGAGCTAGGTTGTATTACGTGTTATATGTTTTGGAGCTCAGATGAGCAGTATTTCCATGCCAGCCAGATATATATATTGCTAGCCCATACTAATTTGATAATTTTCATGAAGCATCTGTAAGAAGTGCTTGCATCCTTAACTAGGCATTAAGTGCCCAACGGATATGAAGGTGCAGATTTATCAACACTTTGCAATGGAGCAAAGTAAAAAAAAAAGTGACACAAATTGGAGCAAAGTTGTGATATAGTATTTACTTTTCAGCGTTAACCTTTATTCACACTGGAAAGTAGCATTAAACGAAGGAAACTAGTGCTATGCACTACTTTGCATTGAGGGGGCTTCCCAAGAGTAGTACATGGGCGTTCCCATACTATCACACTTTTATGGTATTTCATGCAAAAGACCGTTCTTCTAACAATTGTAGAGAAGGGTTTGAGTCAAAAAACAACATGTCCTTGAGGCAGGTGGCAAGTTAAGGAAATGCCTTAGTTACTTCAAACTTACCCCATATTGCATGTGTTCTGCACTCTACAGCACACATAAAGGTGGGGACGGTTTTAAAGTCAGTCTAAGCATGGTATTTTGTCCTGGAAGGATTATCTCTGGATCACTAACACAATATCGAAAACAATATTGTGATACAAATATATTGTGTCAAAAAAATTGATTTAAAAAATATAGTTTCACTACATTCTAATATAGGTACAAAAATATCAAAAAACAACTACCCCTTAACACTTAACCATTTAACCATTAACACCTATAGACAGGTGGAAATGAAGTTTTCAAAACATTTTGGCACTTTGTTTTAATTTGTATGTACAATCCTGAATTGGAATGGATTTTTATTTTTTGCTTTCTTTTAACAGCCCTGATGATGTCCCATGGGGGACGAAACACGTAGGCTGGCTGTATTTGAATATTTCTTGATCTGTGTTTGGAAGAGTTTGGAAGAGTTTGGAACAAGGGACAAGTGGACAAGGAAGCTTGCATTGGATATTTTGATTATTGATGGACTTTAATAATTAATTGTGGATGAATTCATAATAACTGTACGCTCCTTCTGTGTGGATTTATATATACATATATATATACATATATATATATATATATATATATATATATATATATATATATATATATATATATATATATATATATGTATGTATGTATGTATGTATGTATGTATGTATGTATGTATGTATGTATGTATGTATGTATATATATATATATATATATATATATATATATATATATATATATATATATATATATCGTGCTCCTGGGGTTGGTCCAACATGCAAGAAGCACTCGGGTACAAAGAGCTTTAACCCCAACAGCTTTTAATTGGTAAGAACAAACGCCCCCACCAGAAAAATGAGCATGCGACTGTTGTCCGGACGCGTTTCAGGTAAGTCCCTTCTTCGGCGGAATTGCAGTCTTTGGCACTCATGGGGCCATGCCCTCCACTTATCAGCAAAAAGTAGTCACAGTGTAGCAGGAATCTGTTTAATCACACAACGCGTTTCATCTGGCAAGCAGCTTTGGTCACATGTGACCAAGGCTGCTGGGCGCCAAAATAATCCTGCTACACTGTGACTTATATATATATATATATATATATATATAGTAACTTGTTACTGCTCCAAAACACTCCTCCTGGAAAAACGAGCGTGGACCCAATATCTAGTGCAAATTTCAGTTTATTGCCACGACTTCAGTCCGCCATGACACGTTTCGGGCGATTCATGGCCTTGACCACATGACACAGCCTAGACAGTATTACCACTTTTTAAAGTGCTAGTGCATACAACCTCACAATGGACATCGAAAACATATTGCATTATGATGTTCCATTTGCTGCCTAATATTAAACTTGTAATAAAGATTATTATCATTTCTGGTACAAATATATATTGACAACATAAATTAAAGATGGAGCACCATGTTTTATAATAATGATAATATCTATCATGGTAATACTGGCATTAATGCCTTTATTGCTTAAGACATCCCAGTCCAAGTGTGTAGTTGAAATTTCGGTTTTCCTACCCCTAATGGTCGAAATTGTGTATAACCAAATTGTGTCTGAGTTCCGTCACTAATCTTATAGCATGAAATGATATATTATTCTGCTCAAATGCTTTTGAAGATCGTTAATGCACAATATGTACATGAGTGTAAAGTGTGCACAATCCACTCAAGGTTGTATTGAATATCTCCCCGTCAACTTTTGAAAATGGGAAAAACCTAGTGCAACACATGCTTGAAGATAATAAAGTGACGAAGTGCTAAAAATAGAAAATTAAAACAATGTGGTGCCTAGTATGATTAATAAGTGCTGAGTGCTTAATGTCCTTGTGTCATGGATGCCTTATATCTAGCACAATGTGTTACTAAAAGCTAACCGCTGACCAAGAATTGTGTGCAATACTATATGATAATCGATTGAAATCTACATTACCCTTGCCATCGATGAAATGTTCCTATAGATAAATGCTAATGGTCACCTCATGGGTCAGGTACTAAAGTGCATATAGAAGATAGAGCACATGCCCACTGGGGCAGGCTCTTAATAAAGGAATGAAGAAAGTAATTTCCACTGTGAGCAGAAGCCATTGAGGAAGGGACGAACATCCCGAAACCGGTCTGGCAAGAGAAACGAGATGACTGCTATCCCTGCGTGTCCCGATGCAACTGCTTGAAAATGAAATGGATCCAAATAACCGAGCAAGTGGCTGCTTCCATCGAGGGCTCTAAACTCTACGATTGTGATATATATATATATATATATATACATATATATATATATATATATATATATATATATACACACACAAATAAAACACAATTAAACAATTTACATTATTGCTAAACAATTTATAATTTAATTATCAATTAAAAAATATTTTTATTTATTACTTCTCACAGTACACTCCCACAAACCTAGCAGCCCACACTTAAAATATTGCTGAAATAAATAAATAGAACACAATTTACATAATTGATAAGCAATTAACTAATTAATTACTAAATAATAATGATTTGTTAATTAATTATTACTTAGTTTACATCCCATGCTATACCCGTAAAAACCTAGCACCACACAACTAAAATAAAACTAAAAAAATCAATATTACATATGTATGAAACAATTATAAATTAAATAATTAATAATAAATAAATAATTGATAATTAATTAGGACTTAATTAACTTCCCATCCTATATCCCTACAAACCCAGCATCACCCACCTAAAATATAACTAATATAGAAACGTATTACACAATTTACATAATAATTATTTGAGTAATAATAATAAATTAATAATTAATTGTTAATTAATTAGTACTTAATAACCTTTCCACCCCATACCCCTAAAAACCGATCAGCCTGCACCTAATATATAACAAAACAAAATAATGATTACACAATTACATATGTTAGAACCAATTAAATAATTATTAAATAATTGTCAATTCATTATTACTTACTTAATTTCCCACCCTACACCCCTACAAACCCAGCAACCCGCCTCTAAGATATGACTAAAAATACAATGAATACACAATTTACATAATTAACAACTAAATAATTAATAATGCATTCATATTTAATTGTTAATTAATTATTACTTAATATACCTCCCACCCAATACCCCTACATACCTAGCAACCCGCTACACAATTATAAATAACTATTAGTAATTGCATTAAAAATTATAAATCAAATACAATTACAAACTATATTTAAAAATATTAACAATTATACAAACAATAATGCATAAAAGTAATATATGAACTAAAACACGTTAAGGTAATTAAAAATGTTTGCCTTTTTTGTAACTATATTATTGAAAACAATATTAGCAACAACGATAATTTTGACAATAATATTACTTGCCAGAAAAAAATTTATATTCTTGACAACAATTATCTGCATTACAATATTTCTGTATCACAATATTTTCTTTCTGATATTTCTGAATCCCAATATTTACAACTGGGTATTGTGTCCACATATCGTACCCTCCAGTACTGTGTAAAGGTGTGTGCACGGTGTACGGCAGCCTGTTTGACCTGTATCACAGAGGATGATAGCATCAGCACTCCACTCCACTGTGTTTTCCCCTTTGCACAATACAACACGGCATCTTTGGTTGCCGTACTGCCTTGCATAACTTTTTAATAAATCTGCCCATGAATTTCTTGCCTGGTAAGGGCTTATGATCAAAAAAACTAAGAGATTTTGTACCACTGTAGCACTGTGTAAATCACTAGCGCTAAGAATGTACCATTAACAATCTTTTAGAATGTATTAAGTTGATTTTAATCATACATTGGCGACTTTCTCAATATTAGAAAAATGCCAGATTTGTGAAAGAATTGCAGACATAAGTGAGAGCCACTGTTCGATAATTTGCTGTAACACACAGTGATACACCGTCTCATAACTTGAAAAAGTGTTACGTTGCTTTTAATAATACATTGGTGATTTTTACAACATTGGAAATGTTCCAGATTTGTGAAAAACTGCAGACATAAGTGAGAACCAGGTTCGATAATTTGCTGTGAAACACAGAGATAGACCTTCTCCTAATTTGAAATGAGAGACCAAGTAAAGAAATAGTTTTACTGCTTTCAACAAATTAATAGCATTATCTCCAAGCCTGATCGCACCACAGTTGGTACCATCTTGGCAGTGGTATGGGGATTGAACTGCTTTTCTTCTGATACATGATATGAAACATTTTAGACTTTCCAAAGTTTGGCCAAATGTATGGGACTTGAGAAGCATTTGGCAACATATACTTCATGGTGAGCTGACAGAGCACAACTTTCAAAGTTATGCTTTTGGCAACCACAGATTACTTTTTGCTGTACAGTCTTACTATTTTGATGGATACACAAAACCAAATGCTAAGTTAATTTAAGCAGGGTACATTACTGACACCTGTCAATCAGTTGGCAATCAGATAGTCTGATAACATCTGAGCACCTTATAGTAGACTGGCCTTCTCACATGTTTTAAGAGCAACTGTGTCTTCAAAGAATTGTTTTGAGTTTTAGGAACCAAAACTAAAAATAGGGCTTTCATATTGCTTCTCAGCCATAAATCTGTCATTTGTGCTCTTAAAATATAATATTTCAACATAGCTCAGATTTCTTCACCCTCTGTGCTAGATTGGCTTTCCGCTAATTTAAGACCTTGCCCTAACGATTTCTAGGATTCAGATGAGCTATGGCAAAGTGAATGGAGAAGTTTTAATCTGCATCTGTCAATTCAATCAATTAGAGGAGAAAGACAGCGCCCCCAAAAAAACGACATGATAAAACTGTATAAAAGTTTGCGGGAATTGCTTTCATAGCAACAGCAGTGGGACTGAATTACTGAGCATTGAACCCTCTGTTACCTGCTGTTTCAGTGACTCTAAGGCGTGTAACAGGTCTGAGGTTTAAATCATTGAGTGTTGTTATTGTTGCTTAGCAGTTGTATAGTTACTATGGCATAGATGACCCTTATTGTGACCTATAACCATTGCTCAATGATTATCTGTGGCCAGGGTTAGTTTGGTTTGTTGAATGAAGAATAATTGGCCTGATGTACTAAAATTCGATTTGGAAAAAAGGTTTGCAAATTGCGCGACAACGTTTTGTGAATCAAATCAGGTTCCACAAACCTGCCAATGTATTAAATAGGTTCATAAAAATACAAACTTCAGGGCGGCACAGATCTGATTTCTTAATTATTATTCATTAGGCAGATCTCAATTTGTGAACCTCTGCGATTGACTGTAAGCAGGGGAATGGTGGCCTATAAGGGACAGCAGGCCATTAACCCTGTAATTGCATTCCAAAATGGAAACATTTATTTTTTAAGCAGCACATTTTTCGTAAAAGAACCGGGCTGCTTTATGAAAAAAAATCTATTTTGGAAAAACTTTGGGGGAGAGGAACCTGCCGTCTCCGCCACCACTGCCGTCTCCGCCAAGGCTACAACCATGATTCACAAATGGGAATGGGTCCTCATACCATTTGCAAATCAGTTAGTATGCCAAATTGGAAGTTCATAACTGATCAATAGTTTGTAACCGGAATTGCGACATGTCGGAGGAGTATGGAGTGAATAAAAGATTCGCCAGACCAGACCGTATCACCCACACATACCATACCGACTCAGAATCTGAAAGGAATGCCCCTTTCACGCCCCTTTGAAGTTGCAAATCACTTAGGGTCTCTTACCCCATTTTGCGATCCTGAAAAGCTTTTCTGAATTTCTGAATCGCAAAATGGAGTTAGTACAGGGAAAAGAGATTCGTAGTCCCAAATCTTGTTATTTTTCAAATCGCAGGGTTTGCTTCTGCAAAAATCTCTTAGTAATCTTTTTTTGGGGGGGAGGGGGAGTTTTATATAGCGCGAACTAGACCCGAGACATCGGGTATCAGAGCGCTTTACATAGCACCAGCTTCGTTACAGAAGGATACATATTTTATTTTTTGTTAGGCATGGAGAGATTAAGTGATTTACCCAGAATCACAGGATGTTGAGCGTCGCTGCCGAGACTCGAACCCGGTTCCTCAGCTTTGAGGGCGACCTCTCTAGCCGTAAGGTAATTGTTTTCTAGGTCTTTACCTGGTCTTTTTGTTTCCGGGCACCATTGTGGGTAATTTTGGGAAATGTCCCCTGAGTAAAGGATTTAGGGCCAGATGTATCAACATTCCCTTTTGCGATTCCTAAATAGCGATTTTTAAGGAATCGCTATTTAGAAATCGCAAAATGGTATGTATGTAGAAATTCACTTTTTTTTTGCGATTTCTTAAAATTCCTTAATTGCGATTAGCAAATTGCTAATCGCAATTAAAGAATAATTTCCCATTCATTTCTATGGGCCAGGAGGCCCATAGGAATGAATGTGAAATGATTCTCAATTTGCGATTCGCAATTTGCTAATCGCAAATTGAGAATAATTTCAAGGGTGCAGGGGTGTCTCAAGAACACCCTGCTGCACCCCTGAAAATGACATGTGTGCGCATATGGCGCGCATACATGCCCTAAGGGCATGTATGAGCGTCACATGGCACCTTTACAATTTGCATAAAGTGCATTTGTAAAAGAAAACGCAGATTACCACCAACTACAAGTTGGTGGTAATTTGCAATTCCTTAAGGGCATTTTGGATTTTTTTTTTGCTTCATACATTGCATTTAAGGAATCGCAAAATTTGCGATTCCTTAAATGCGATCACAAAATAAGGAATGGCAAATTTTGCGATTCCTTATTTTGCACCCAAATTCGTTCATACATACCATTTTGCGAAAATGGGTTTGCAAACGCCGAAATTCTGCGAATTTCGGCGTTTGCAAACCCATTTGGCCTTGATACATATGGCCCTTGGCAACTAAAGGTTGATTTGCCAAACACACTTTGATACTACATTTTCAGAGACCAGCTGGGGTCTAACCAACTCATAATTAATAGTATCAGCTACTAGGAATTCAAACAGCGATCCCACCTCTAGAATAAACAGCTAACCACGTCCATTTTGATGAATAGGTTGTTCAGGTACGTTTTATAAGTAGTTGCAATGAGGCAGCTGTCCTTCCTTTGCCCATCTGATCGTTTTACAATTTAAGGGTGTGCATTAAGAACAAGACAAATACTAAATATGACTAAATATCCTAGGAAAAAGGCCATTAAAAACACAATTAGTAACTCAATCCTGAATTGAGCATTACGACCACTAAAGTCAAGTTTTATAAAACCAGCAAAAACACTTATGGGTTTGTTAGTTAAACTTCCATCTTCCTGCCTCATTGTCACTCGGATGGCACCGTCTGAAACTCAGCGTGCTGCTTTAGCTATATAGAAACTATCTACTTAAAAGCATGTATTTATGAAATAGCTCCAATGAAGTCTTAAATTATGTGAAGAGGGCATTATAGCAGATCAGCTTTCAACAGGCAGGAAGTTCTCTAATGAGATTTTGAGACTTGTGCAAAATTACTATTTGTAATGATAATTTGCCAGACACAGACTATTGCAGCCCACGAGGGGCGCCCTACATGCTCAAGATAGCACATTCATAATTAGGCAGTGCTCCTTAGAACCTTCTGTATCTTGTGATTCCTTTAAGAAGTCAGAACTGCCTTGATCCTCATTTCTAGAGTCTAAACCACTAGCATTGGCACTGATAGTAACATCCGCTAGACACAACAGTATATCAGCGCCAAGACACCTCCGGGTATTTGTGCGCTTTTATAAATCTCATTACCATTAACATTAACAAGGACAGAAATGCACATATTACTCTTGTTCACAAACATTAAATAAGGAACATATGTTACTCTTTAGGCAGTCTCCCACACAGCATTTTGGATCTCATAGCTCTACTTTATTTATGTATGTATTTCTTTATTTAACATACTTTAGAAACTCAAGTGTCTTTAGGTAACTTTAGGAACCTCAAAGGCCCCACTTGCCGGCCACATGACTGACCACCTGACACATCTATAGTTCACTGATGCAATGGTAGGGCAGTTTCACTGAAAGTCCTCCTACTCGCACAACAGGAGCTCTTTTCAAGAGAATATAATGCCAGGTCATCTGCATGTTATTGCAGTCTGCTCAGTATTTGTATTGTCTCACAGACTAAAAATAAACCCAACCATGCAAAATGGGCCTCTTGGTTCCTTAGATGGTCCCGTAGAGATAAATGGATTACTTGAGAAAAACACACCTTTGCATTGTGTTACGCCACCAACATGAGTGCAGATCATGCAGCGGTATGACATAATGCAAAGGTGTGCTTTTTCTAGGTAATCCATTTATCTCTACTGAACCTTCTAAAGAAACAGGCAGCCTAGGAATACTCTTGTATGTGTAGTTGTAACTACTTTCTCCACACAAAAGAAATGTGTACTTCTCCTGAATAATTCATTTCCCCCACCCCATTAACTGTCTGAGTAACCGAGTGGCCCAGTATAGATTGTAGACTCTGGCCTCATTACGATCTTGGCCGATGGGTTACTCCATTACAAATGTGATGGATGTCCAGTCCGCCTAATTACAATTCCATTGTATCCTATGGAATTTGTAATAAGGTGGACGGAATTTCCATCACATTTGTGATGGTGTATCCCATCCGCCAAGATCGTAATCAGGCCCTCTATCTTTAAGTAATCTTGCACGTTTTGCTTACAGGATGCCTTATTGATGGTCCCAAGATTCCATAGTTTCCAAGGAACTTTAGTCACATGACTTTTGTTCTGATGAGACCCTAACACTAACTACAGCTAGAAACGTTGACATCCCCTCCCTAAGATGATTTCAAAACATGTTATTATTCGCCAGGAGATTCCATATTTGAACAGACAGGATCTTCGCTTACGTTTGTTTGATATAAAATCCTATGCAACCTTCCTTGGCATCTGTTCAGTGTCTTATTCTATGTTTTTACCGAATTCAAGGCACACAGCAACCTGTATCCGGGCCGAATGGAGCTACACATGAGGAGACGCCAAAGGAGAATTGTTTAAATCCCGCAATACATGTGAGGAGATTTAATATTTGTTTTTGTATTTTGGCATTATATTGAGAGGAAACTATTGGGACACTGTTTGAGGTTCTTATCCATATGATAGCCTAATTTGGAATCAGTACTCTGATTATTTGGCAGACTGCATAAAGAGAAATTAGATGGAATCCTCCAAAGTTAAACTTGGACTTTAGGAGAATCCCTTGAACATACATTGGAATTTAGCAGTTTTTGAGGAAGTTGCAAGGGATGATTCCAAAGCTACAAGGAAACGTGTTGGCTAAAAAGAGAAAAAAAAGAATCCCATGATTTCCTTTGCAATTAAATAATTGTCTAATATAGCATTGAATGCATTGTTGTGTGGCTTGAATTCGTTAAAAATATTGTTTCAATCATTTTTGATTGGTAATCGTGGGGGTTGGGTGTTCTCTCCCTCTTTCAAGAGCACCATACTTATTTATTATTTTAAGGAGAATTAAAGGTGTATTTCGTTTATAGCGCCTGAGACTTAGACACCCACATCAGAAGAGTCTTATTCTGTGTTATAATTGGATACACAATGAAATGTATATTGTTCTTATACTGAAAAAGTAAAAATCATCATGTAAGATATTATGTCCTGTACCATTTTTCAATAGCATTGATTATGATACAAGTTACGAATTGAGTTTTTACACTTTCAAAGCAAAAGTAGAAGGGTTGGTGAATGAGTTCCACAGGACATTTGTTTGGTTTATTACTTTAGGGAACTTAGGCAGTATTCCCCAGCATGTTTGCCTTAATTTCAAAGGTAGATATAATGACTCTGTTCGAGGGATGTAGGCCTTGGAGGCTTTCTCAGACACTCCCAACTTACATCCACAAACTGGAAGGAGTTGGATTTAAAACAGTAAGTGTGCTGAAGGCGCATGAAAGACACATTTTATCTTTCATGAGACAAGTCGCTAGCGACAGCAGACGTTTGTATAGGTTCACTTGGCAAGTATATGGGATTAGTAAGGACTTTGATGAGGACAGAGGCTTGAATGTATAGGAAAAGCTTATGCTAGGTTTGCTTTCACAGGGTTATTGCATAGGTAGAAGGCACACAGTAAAGGTAGTACAGATACACATGCCATCAATTTATCCTCACCTACCTATTTAAACCCATTGGTGCCACACTCACCCTGATACTTGATTACTCCCTCACTAAACTAAGCAGATGACTCCAAACCATACAGAATTCAGCAGGCAGCCTCCTCCCTCAACATACCGACACACACATACCATGCACCTCAAACAGCTTCGCTCACTTCACATCCACAGCTCTTTACAAACTCCTGAAACACACATTCAGAGCCATACACAGCACTGGCCCACCATACCTCAAAACTGCCTCAGATTTCAGAAACCTTCTAGACACCTTTGCTCAGTTGGACTTCTAATCACACTCATTCAATGCATAAACAGCACCAGAACATGGAGAAGCAACTTCTCATTGGCTCCAAGGGGGCAGAATGACTTGCCTCTACACATATGTGCCGTTTCTAAAATTAGTACATTCGGCACACAGCTGATGACTGCTCTTGCATCGGCGATAGGATGCCCTCTTGGGTGATAGTGCATGTTTAAAAAAAGAATCTGTTTACTGTATGAGAAGTGCATTATAGTCACAGCACTGCACATAACAGTGGAAGTGACATATGCTATGTTCTCACTGACTGTCCTGTGCGCCAAAAACTAATGTTCTGCGTAGTTTATGACGTGCTCTTTAGGGAACTTAGACAGTATTCCCCAGCATGTTTGCATTCGTTTCAAAGGTGCATAGGCTCACTCAGTTCAAGCAATGTAGACCTTAAAAGGCAGTTTTAAACACCTCCAACTTGAAACCACAAAACTGGAAGGAGTTGGATTTACCACAGTGAGTGCGCTAAAGACACGTTTAAGACTGTCTCCTGAACCTCATGTGCATGTCATGGGAACCATTAGTAAAGGTTCACTAGGTATGCGTTCGCTAATGTTCAGAATATTGGTGGGTACTTGACAGGTGATAAAAATGTAGTCAAAGTGTTTATTCATTTGTATAGGTTGTGGATGCACCATCCTTCGACATGTCTGGACATATGTGTTTGCAGAGGTTTGTTTGTGGTGCATTTGTGTGCAATTTGATTGAGAGATTGTCTTGAATGAGGATTCTGTCTTGTGACGTATGAATATGATGGGACCTTGAATGTTGTAGAATGTTGATGTGAGTGCACTGATCTGCTGGATTTGGCCTGTGGCCGGCGGTATGAAAGTCTTGTGTGTGGTGCGTAAGTGGCATGTGAATGGACCATGAAGCCGTTCATGTTTTGACTTGGCTTTATGGCTCTACTTCAGTAGTTTTGGTTTCAATATTCAGATACTTTGATAAGTATTTAAGCTTAGAAGCCAGCATTTCTGGAGGTTCCAAAACCAACCAGTATAAATGATGGATTAACTTTAAAATATTAGTATCAGATTTTTATCTGTGGCAGTAAGGATAGTCTGTCACAATGGCGAGAGTATTCTTAAAGTGAAGATAATGGTCTGCCCACCCGATATATATGCGGAACGACATTGGTGTAACCATGGATAAGACTGCTCCATCTCTAGCATGGTTGCACCCTTCCCATGGTCTGGCTGAGGAAGAGCCATGTGCAGTTGACCTCTATATCTGCCCACATTATTTAGATGTGTAGACATGCAGTCCAGATTTCACTTCCTTTCACCACCTGGAAAACCATGCTGGCAAAGGGCAGTGAAAACTGTCTATTGCCCCCTACGCCCCTCCTCCCCACCCCCGATGCCGTGGGAGATAACTTTTTTCCAAAGAGAAAATCCGGCTTTGGGATTTTGCCTCTCTTACTTTATGCTTGTTAGACTGTTTTTAACATTATTCCTTTTCAGGGTGTGTCCGTAGCGTGCCCCTTTATCCCACCCCTTCCACACCCCTCCCTACAAATCTCCAATTTACGGAGATTTTCCCCTTTCACGCCTGATTGAGCGTGTCTTCTTGTGATTGGGCTTTCATAGTTATTCGGTATGAATATTGATTTTTTTCGTGTTGCTTTTGGTTCACTTACAGGTGTATGTCCCCGTTTAACCTGATCATATTTGCAATGATTGTAACAATCTTAATTTATCCTAAGATCACCTCTAACCTTGTACGCTCTTCGAGGGCTTCTCCATTCACCCGCTTCTGAGCTGAATTTGGGTGTTTCGTTAGACCGATGGCCCTCTGTCTCCTTCAGCGAGCGCAATAGTGAACATGGTCAGCGACGGCTACCGCCCCTCTCCCTGTATACCCACATCAACCCAGAACACAACGACATGGAACAGGATTTGTCTTTGGAAGGCGGGGGGTCGCAAGACCCCCCGGCCGTATTTATTAAGATACAAAATAATAAAATTGTTAAACAAAATATACAATTTTTATGCAAAAATATTCAGGAACATTTAGATACATTCATATCGACAATTGTGATCGGCTAGCCTTAACAAGATTCTAATACAGCTTGTTTCCTAACCGAATCTCACATCCTCATCTTAAAATTTTTGCATACTAACATTTCTGGCGATATGGCAAGGTCGCTAACCGGTGTCAGGTTTTACAAGCTGCGCCCTTACGCAGGTGCGCATGAGCAGCCGGGCCCATTAATTACCCTGTCCACCCCTGCAGCCGAGCCCGTTAATTACTCGGTCCACCCATGCAGCAGAGCCCGTTAATTACTCGGTGCAGCCGAGCCCGTTAATTACTCGGTCCACCCATGCAGCCGAGCCCGTTAATTACTCGGTCCACCCATGCAGCCGAGCCCGTTAATTACTCGGTCCACCCCGTGAACTCCATTTAACCCGTGAGGGAGGGCCCTAACTTGCGTTACCAGCTGCCCCTGAAGTTCTAGGAGGGGCCAGTGACCCCTCCTCCCCCTGGGCGGACACCTCCAAAGGATGATGCCGCCCCCTCAGACCTTAAAATAGCTACTCACCGGTCATGACCTTACCGCCACAGGCCAGCATTGTTACCCGACGATCTGGCCTCCCCCCTTCCTACTCCTCAGAAAGGTCATGGTCACCTTGCAAAGCCCTCTAGCCATGCTAGTATGTTGTTCGACCACAGGACATTCCCAGCCTCAGTCAAGTGCATCCCGTCCCGCAGGTAGAAATGCTCCCCCCAAATGCACCCGTGAGGAATCGTCTGCAACCCGGGGGCTCGAAACAATTTGTCCAACTGTGTGTTGATCCTCTTTACCAAGTGATTCAACGCCTTGACCGAGTCCCCCCCTCGCCACTGCCAACGAGGAATAAGTTGCGATCAGACTACCGTGCAACCCGCGCATGTTCTAGACACCCACCCCGCAGTGGATATGATTTCGTCTATCAGGATGCGCCTCCCTAGTTTGGTCAAATCGTTCTCCCCCAGGTGAAGTATCACTACTGACGGGAGAGCGGGTTGCTGGGATAATATTTCCACAAAGTATTCCTTGACCTGCCTAATGCCCAAGCCTCCCCTCCCGAAGAAGGAAACATGGAACCCCTTTTCCTCAGCCCTTCTCATCCTGTCACCTGAAAGAAATACAGTTTTTGCGCACCGAACATAAGAATGGCCCACGATCCAAGTCACCACGGTCCGTCGATCTTCTTGTTGCTTGTGATGTGGAGCAGATGTTCCTTCCCAACATTCGGCGAGTTCCTCTCCCGCGTGACAGGTTCGAGAAACTGCAAAACCAAGAGATACCAAGCGTGAGTCATCTGGCCATGTCACAACATGTCAATACGTACATAATGTTTGTAACACTCAGAAGACCACCTCCCAATCCTTTTAACCTTTTCGACTGGGAGTCCCCTCACAGCTGCCTCAGTTGCTGCCCCGATTCTGAAAGAATGGGAGCCAAATTCTGTGGGATCCAGACCCGCTTTTGCGGCCGCCAGATCCAGGACTCTCCTAAACTGATACCTGGTCAAAGGTGTACCATCAGCGTGACACAATAGTGCCCCTACCAGTGTACCCTCCCGCTGCCTTCTAAAAGCCTCTACATGCGAGGCTGGGCAACAAGGGTTGGCCCGAGCCCGGTGAAGCACTATGGTATCTCCCCTTCCTTCCTGGTCGGTTTTCGATCTTTGAATCATTACCCACATCGTATCATCCTGGATCACTACACAGCCTACTTGAAGGCCGCCTATCTTGTCACCCTTTGACGCAGCTACTAGCTCGCCTATTCTAAGAGCCCCATAGCACGCCAGCGTGAACGCTGCTTTGAAAAGCAGCACCTCCCATGTCGAGCTACAGACGCCCTGGAAGGCTAACATCAGGCCTGTGAGCCTTACCAACCCAATCGGCTTTCTCGAATCTGTCGAGTGTCCCTGTATGTGACACCAGCCCCTTAGAGCCTTACGCACTACAAACGTGTTCGTCGGGTCCCTTACGCCCCTGGCTTGCGCGAAGAAGGAAACTGCCGCCCTGTGCCTGTTTGCGGCGGCAACTGAGCACCCTTCCTTGTGCATCAACTCTAGATATGCAATAAAACTGTCCTCCTGCACCCAGCTAGCCTCCCAATTGCGCCCTAAGAAAGTACAATAAGACAAGAACGCCCCTTCGTATGCTGTCTTGGTCCTGGGGGCTAAGCTTGATGCCACGAGGTATGGTAGTCTGGGGCACCAATCCGCCAGAGAGCAACCGGAAAAGGTGCTGGCGATGGGTCTGCTGCTGGAAGCTGCTCCCTGAATACCTGAATTTTAAAGCGAGAAAGGGCATCAGCTGCATTGTTGAGAACGCCTGGCACATGTTTGGCCCTGAAGATCACATTCCATTACAAACATTGAAGCACAATTCCTTTTACCAAGCGCAGTATGAATGGACACCGCGCCGCTTGCTGGTTAATGCACTCTACCACACTCATGTTATCTGACCAGAACACCACCGATTGATTGCTAAGGTGTTCCGTCCAGACCATCAGTGCTACCCATATCGGAAATAGTTCAAGGAATTCAATGTTGGTGGTCAATCCCCACAACCCCCATTCTTCAGGCCATTTCTGTGTGACCCATTTGGTCCCCAGGATGGCGCCAAAGCCCACGCTACCAGCAGCGTCCGTCCATAAACCCAACTCTGCAGATGCCGTGGGGGGGGCCCGGCCACACTACCCTGCCATTGAAATCCTCCAGGAATGCCGTCCATATCTGCATATCCTGGCGAACCTCAGCTGACAACATAGTGTGGTGATGTTTCTCTCTCAAACCCTTCATAGCTTGGGCAATCGACCGAGAGAAGGGGCGTGCCATTGGGATGACTCGCAATGCAAAGTTCAATTGACCCACCGTCTCCTGTAGCTGCTGCAAAGTAACCTTATCTTTGAGTAGGCACTGGCACAATGCCGCCCTGAACTTAGACACTTTGTCTTTGGGTAACCTGAAGCACCCTTCCAATGAATCAATCTCGATACCCAAAAATTCCAAACAGGTGGACGGGCCAACCGTCTTTTCAGGCGCTAGCGGAACCCCGAAAGCCATCATGAGCACGCAAAATTCCTGCAATGCCCAAGCGCACTCCCGAGTCCCCGCGGCTCCCAGGAAAAAGAAGTCATCCAAGTAATGCATGACCTGTTTGTGGCCCGAGGACTGTCTCATGACCCACTCTAAAAAAGAGCTAAAAGTCTCAAAGTATTCACAAGAAATCGAACAACCCATAGGCATGCATTTGTCCATGTAAGAATTTCCATCGAAAGCGAAACCAAGTAAGTGGTGATCCAAAGGATGCACCGGCAACAGACGAAAGGCGGATTCAATGTCCGAATTGGCCATGAGAGTGCCCCGCCCCAACCCCCGCAATAGCTCTACTGCCTGGTCAAAGGAAGCGTACTTCACACTACAAATTCCCTCGTCTATCGCATCATTCAAGGACGCCCCTCTTGGTGCCGATAAGTTATGGATCAGTCTAAACTCGCCCTTCTCTTTCTTGGGGACTACACCCAATGGTGAACACACAAAATCGGAAACTGGGACTTCCCGGAATGGCCCGGCTATCCTGCCCAATGACAATTCCTTTTGGATCTTGGCCATAACTACTGCCGGATTACGTTGTACCGATAACTGATTCTTTCAGTGCGCACTGCCTGTGTATCCCCCAGCCGTGATCCGGAAACCTTGGGAGAAACCTTCCTGTAGTAACGCAGCTGCAGCGTGGTCTGGGTACCTATTTAACCATGGGATCATTGCCAGTACTTTAACGGGGGAGGGGCTAACCGCGCATCCTACACTATTCTGGTTTCTTTCCCCCTCTCTGACCCTGATTACCACTTCTTGATCTGCATGTTGTCTCGGGAGGGGAGGTGTGACCACAGATTGCACATGCATGTCTGAATCTACATGTGCCGGAGCGCTTATTAAAGTCCCAACACACACCTTTCCTTTCCCCGCCGCCTCCCCTATTCTTCCCAGGGAACTCATTCCCCGGCGCTGCACGAAAGGGCTGTTGAGTTTTAGAGGGGAACACACTGGCTACGCTAGTGGGCTGGATAGGGGCCGTGCTCCCTGCAAACTGTTTATGCCACAACATCAAATCAACCTTGTCCCAGTCAAATTCCTTCGCTTTCCTAAAATTAACATCATATTCCTTCCAGGCGTCCCCAGGATACTGCTCGCTCCACTCCACAATCCTGCTCTGGTAGCAAGCCATTGCCGCATGCACATTTGGAGGGCGTTCAAAAGTGATAGCCGTCAGGAGAGAGAAGGCCCTGATCCAATTGCGCAGTTTCCTCCACCCTAAACTTCGCACACTGCACTCTCCATTCACTAGGGTGCATCCATTCCTTAAGCATTTTGGCATTTTCCATTTCCCTATTGTCTAATAGTAAAGAGAAAATATATATGTACTTTCCCGCCCAAATCATCTCTTTTACCGCCCGAGAAACATGTTGCGCCAAATCCTCACTCCTAGACGGGATCGTACCATCCCCTTAGAGAGGCAGGGCTACCTCCTTACCATTACCGGACACCGGGGCGGTCCCAAGTCGCTTCCGTTCGGTCGAGCGGCATCCGAACCTGCAGAAGAAGGAGAAACAGAGGCCGCAGCCGCATTCATAACTGTTCCCGCCCTAATCTTTTCCACCATCTTGGCCGCCTCAGCGGCATGGTCAAGTGTTGAGGGCATCATACCCCCCTTCTGCAACCAAGGAAGTATAGCCGCTATCTGTGCAGTTAGCTTGAGTGGGATCGGAGCTTCGCGCTCAGGGACCGCTGCCGGCACCACCGGCAGTGGGGGCCCCATGGGTGCCGGCCCAGGATGCAGCGGAAGTGGGCAAACTGGGGCAGGCGGCGCCGGCCCGACAGGAGGGGCCCCTGATGGCAGGTTAGGGGCTGGTGCCATGGGAGTCGGGACTACCAGCTCCGAGGTAGTGGCCACAGCCACAGGTGCATGAGCGGGTGCACTGTGCCTCGATCTCTTGGACTTGCTCCTTTTAGGCGAGGAGTCGGAATCCCCCTCCAGCAAAGGCACAGCAACCTGCCGCTTGGGTCTACCGCGTGGGCCTGCGATATCATTCATCCTTTCCATCATACGAGCCTCTAGGCCGTCAACCTTATTCAATCTCTTATCCATAGCATTCATTTTACGCATCATGGCCTGCAACATAAACTCCATTTTTGTCCCCTTAGCACCCTTGGCTCCCGGCATTTTGTCTACTGATCTATTCGCTTGTTGCTCGGATTCGCAACCCGTGCACCCTGTACCTTTACGAGACGGAGGATGTGCAAGGGGCTATGAGCACCACGCAACTGTGACCGCAACACCGGCTAATCCAATTGTTAGGGGTGGCCAAACTCTAACCTAGACCCACCCGGCGGCCACATGAAGCAATGAAATGCAAGCCCCCCGCTCTCCTCTTACTGTCGACGTCCTGTGTGTCCTACGTCCCGTACTCTATAGATCCACTGTACACCGGTATACCACGAGGACGCTTCGGCCTGTAGGATCAACGCTCGGCTGTCTGCTTCTACTGCAGCGCTACCACACACTCCTAGCAGCAATCCTTGACCTGAAAGATAAAATAGAAAATTAGGAGGCCCCGAGCGCGGGGCACGACCAGTGAGGGGGAGCGTCAGGCGACAAGAAGGGCCAACTGAGCGCTCCCCCCTCCTTTATTCCCAGGGACGCGGGGAGAGGGCGGGCAGCCCCCTCCCCTCACCCCTCGACGCCCGCCCCCCTGACCCGGAAGACTGCACCACGCCTCCCGGATCATGGATTGGGCGCCGGCCGACCAGTGGTGTGGCGCACACCTCCCGCGTGATCATTGGACGCTGGGGAGATCACGCCCCCACACCACCGGGAGGCAAGGGGAGAGTAGATCGCCGCGCCGCCATGCGGGAGGGGGGGCCAAGGGCCCCCCTTATCAAAAGGAGGAGGGAACCTTAGCAATGGGAGTGCAGCGTCCTCTTGTTGCCTGGGGGCTTTCCTCTTGCCTACAGCTGATCGCGTACGCGATCGGGCTCGAGGCCGGTTGGGGGGAAGTTACCCTGGAAACGAAGCGCTCGAGCGCTTGCATTTGTCTTTTAAAGCCGTTGTTTCGCCCGGAGGTGGCTGCCTGGACGCTTTTACAGATATTTAACTGCAAGCTTAAAAAAAAAAGGGGAAATAGTTTTATTATAATAACTTTTACGGAGAAGTTTTCTAAACTAGAGTTTAACTGCAACATAACTCTATTGTATATTTCGAATATCGAGTGTTTACGAGGGCATATACTACTTGCCTGTTATTACCTGAAGGACATGTATTACTTGCCTAATATTACGTAGTTCACATTATTTTCCTGATATTACCAGGAGGCCTTTTATTACTTACCTGATTTTAACCCCTTATTAACAGTTTCTAACTCTTGTTAATTATACATTTTCAATTACCCTATCATGTCCGAATCAGATTCTGATGGGGCATCGGCCCCTACCCCAGGTCTGGACAAAGAGTCCTTTAAGGCAATGCTCCACATGGAGGTTAAGTCCTGCATGATGGAAAGCTTGTCTGAACTAATGGCATCTAAACGTTCACTCCCATTAGAGGACGTCACTCATCCCCACTCTCAGTTTAGTGGAAGTTCCAGGGGAAAGAAACTAAAGAAGAGTAAACACGTGGAGAGCAACCATTCAGGAGGTTTTGGAACCTCGTCAAGCAATGGAGGTCTTGGCAACTCGTCTAATAATGGAGGCCTTCGTGCCTTAAACGCCCAGGGTGGCCTTGGTGGCACAAAATTTAATATGGAGGATGACGAGTCAATTGATTCCTCTGAATTTATGGACGAATACGTCTTTGATCTTAATGATAAGGAAGAGGGCTTAGATGAAATTATGGAAGATCTCCCTTCCTCGTCTAAGAGTGCAATCCTTGACCCATTGGGGGAGGAAATGCTTTCTCCCAAAAACTTGAAACATCCCAGGAGCTCGGACTGGGTACCACAAGAACATGTATCCAAGTTTATCAAGAAGTGGCTCAGAAACCTCCTTGACAGAGGAACACAATGTGTTCTTAGAGCTGAGTGCTAAAGGCCTTCTTTGGAAGACAAAGTATGTTATACGCCCAATTTAGACGCAGAACTTATCAAATTTTTATTTAAACTTGGGCGTGACCCAATAAAAGGAGTATAGAAGTCTATCAAAGTATGCCAACATCGTCTCCTGGATGTGCTAGGTCTTCTAGCTAGGATTCTGGACTCAGCCGAGGAATCCCACATCAAGGGTACTCCACTAGATACCGAAATGATTAGAGGATGGAGCCAGAGGGCCATTATCCTCCTGGGAAATGCTAATGCTAGCATTAATTCTGAGAGACGTAGAATTGTCCTTACAAGGATAAACCCAAAATAGGAAGATTTGGCCACCAAAGAACCCTCCAAGAATCCCAAAGGTCTGCTATTTGGAGAAGATCTGATTAAATCTCTTGGGAAATATACATTTCCACATTTACTGCACTTGATAAAGCGCAACAAAATATGCGCAAAGTTTTTAACAACAACCTTTTTGGACGGGCTGGAAGACGAGGCCAGTCTTCCGGCCGTTACAATCAGAGACCCTATTCTAGAGGCTGTTGCTTCGGCAGGGGATACCAACAGCAGTTTAATACCCCACCTTTCTACCAACAAAGAGGTAGAGCCCAAGGCAGAGGCAGAGGTTATGGATCACATGGAACAGGCAATTCCAACACACCCTCAGGTGAGTGTTCTTCCTTCTCCTTCTTCCCCCTAAAGGTGGGCGGAAGACTCAAACATTTTTTAATCAATTGGAAATTAATTACTCAAGATTTTTGGGTTTTAAACACAGTGAAGGGTTTTATGATAGACTTCACACATACACCCATTCAAACTTCTTTTCCAAGGGAAATTCACATGACTCTAGACCAACAAAAGATTATAGAGGATAAGATCTCGTCCATGATTCAAAAAGGTGCAGTTGTAGGGGTCCCAATCGATCAATTGGGGTTCATAAGCAACCTTTTTTTAATAGAAAAAAAGGAGAAGGGGTGGAGGCCCATCATCAACTTGCGAGACCTAAACTAGTTCCTGACTTACAGACATTTCAAGATGGAGGGCATCCATCTTCTCGGGGATTTACTGCTAGAGAAAGATTGGTTAGTCAAACTAGACCTGAAAGATGTCTACTTTACTATCCCCATGGCCAAGGTGCATCAACCCTTCCTTCAGTTCCTTTGGAAAAATCACTTATACCAATTTCAAGCACTTCCCTTCGGTCTCCCATCTGCCCCTTGGTGCTTCACCAAAGTTATGAGGGCTGTCGTATCTTATCTAAGATTAAGAGGAGTTTGTCTGATCATTTACCTCGACGACATCCTTATTATGTCCCAAGATCCCCATCACCTAGTTCAAGATCTGAATTTCACGATGAATCTTCTGGAAAATCTGGGATTCATCATAAACAAAGAAAAGTCTTCTTTGACTCCCACAATGTCCATGGAGTTTTTGGGATTCACTGTAGACACAATATGTTGTCTTCTCCTCCTCCACTCAAAGAAAATTTCAAAAATAAAAAAGGAAATAAGATATGTTTTGAAACATCAAGACCTTTCCCTAAGGGAACTTGCCAGACTCCTAGGCCTTCTATTGTCTTCCATCCAGGCCATATTTCCTGGACCCCTCAATTATCGGGCCCTTCAGAGAATCAAAGCATGAGCCCTGAGATCCGAACTGTGGTACGGAGACCAAATTTGTTTGGATCTAGAAGCCCACTCAGAATTGAATTGGTAGCCAAACAATCTAGAAGCATGAAATGACAAGGCAATCTTTGGCCCAAAACCAGAGTTTTTTTTGGAATCAGATGCGAGCCTTCATGTCTGGGGAGCTTGTTTACTCAATCAAAACACTGGTGGTCTGTGGTCTCGAGAGGAATCTCTTCACCACATAAACTTCCTAGAATTGACCGCAGGGCTCTATGCCCTCATGAGTTTCAAACGCTCCCTTCAAGGGAGGTCCGTCGTTCTGAAAATGGACAATATGTCAGCTGTGGCTTATAGCAACCGTCTGGGAGACATGAAGTCTGCGGATTGATCGAACCTAGCCAAGAAGCTTTGGATGTTGTGTCTGTAACACAAGATATACTGTAGAGTTAGGGCGCCCCCTAGTTATTTGAGGTTCAAGAGGAGGGGGAAATTACAATAATACACAAAAGTAACCTCTTGTCTGACCTATATACTTTAAATCTGGCAGCAGCTCTACTATTTCCTAAATGCACAGAACATAAACATTCAAAATGAACAGAACCTTATTTCCATACAAGTTTCCTTTTTATTAGTGTAAATTTATTCATCATCTTTTTTTATAGAAAACATATTTGTTATATATTTCTGTTTTTGCAAGTATACATTTTTTTTATTTTTAGCGTACACGACAAAACAATCAATTATTGTAATCCACATGTACATTTTTCATGAGACATAAAAATACTAATAGGTTAGAGCACCCCACATAAAAAAGGTCCCGTTATAGAACATGAGTGAAATCAAAATAACATTTTCACATAAACTATTTCATCAGGCATACTATTCAACCATACTGACTAACCTACCATACAACACAATTATTACAAACAAGAAAAAGACATAAAAGAAAAAAGAAAGTACATCTGAAAGTTCAGAAAATTAATTTGTATAGAATGTATTCATAAAAGAAAGCATTAGTCCATCATTTTATTGTCCACAACTGTTTCTTCTTTGGGTGACTTTTCTAATCCTAGGCTTGTCAGATGTGCGTGGCTGGCCTTTTTTATGTGGGGTGCTCTAACCAGGTTCCTCATGGATTACAGCGATTGGAAACTAAGGGGCCCATTAGGATGGCGGGCGGATTGCCCCTGCCAGGCTGGCGGGGGCAATCCCCCCGCCATTCGTACCTAAATTCCCCCCGCCATATTAGGATGGCGGGGGGACCGCGGCGGACGGAAAGATCACAGTGATTGGAAACTAAGGGGCCCATTAGGATGGCGGGCGGATTGCCCCCGCCAGGCTGGCGGGGGCAATCCGCCCGCCATCCGCACCTAAACCTAAATTCTCCCCCGCCATATTAGGATGGCGGGGGGACCGCGGCGGACGGAAAGATCGTCCGCCGCTTTTCCGCCCCGGTCGCCTTGCGGCCGGGGTGGAAAAGGTTTAATATGGTGGCAGTGTCTATGAGACACCGCCAGCCATATTAGCATGGGCTTAGTTAGATACCTTTCCGTGGCGGAATCTGGATTTCATTAAAGACAGGGAGGCAGACATTATCCCTCCCTCCCACCCTCTGATGGTGGTGTTGTTCCATTAACATTGTTGTTTATAACATTTCATTGCAATGCATTGTTTTACTGCTTTATGCTAAAAAAAATTGCTTTGCAAATTATTTTTTTGCATTCTAATTTCCTTCTCTTTTCAGATAATCCTTGATTGCAGGTTCTTTATCATTATCATCAATGGATTCCTTTTCCTCATCAATGGCATCCTTCACTTTCTTCATTTGTTCTACATCTGAAGATTATCTTGGACTCAACGTTTTCAAGTTCTTCATTTTTCGGACTGTCCTCTTGTCCATTTAAAGAAGGCTGATTATTACTTTCTTACAGTTTTTCCTCTCATCTTGAGCATTTCATGTAAGTACGTTAATGCTGTACTATATTTACACCATAGCATAACTAGTTACTAGTGAAGATGGAATGATGGGTATATGTTTTCATCCAAACAGAATTATCCTGGAATAGTTACTTCACAGTGTATATATCGCTCTTTCGCTGTATGCATTTTCTCGAGTATACAATTATTGAAATAACACTGAAACACGAACGATGAAAATGAGATATATGTTAAATGGAATATGTCTAATAATTGGAAACCAGATGAAGGAGATGAAGGCCTTTATTGGTTAAACAAATAATTGTTGAAAAAATACTGAAAAATAAATGATAAAAATGAGATATATGTCATATGGAATATGTAATCTCAGTCCTGATGAAGCAGATGAAGGTCTTTTGTGCATCTACCTATATAGAAAAAATATACTTGCACAAAGACTGTATCTATAAGGTCAATAACATATGAAGTCATGGTTCTTAATTCTCTTCGTCTTAGTCAATGAAATGAATCTATGCTGTACATACTGAATTAAATGTGGCTATATCAATATTATACCATAAGACATGGACATGTGATACTATTATATATTATGTTTCTCAAACATTTCATCGCCATAAATTGTTTTATATCAAGATACATAAAAATGTGAAATAGATAACAAAGTTTATGCCCACTATATGTTCTTTTTCTTTTTCTTTTTCTTGTTCTATATATTTGACTTTCACCAATGTTTTTAAATTATAGTGCAAAAGACGGGTTACCTGACGAAGGCTGCCAAGCCGAAACACGCGTAGTGTGTGCCATCTACAGCTTTGCTGCCATCGTCTCTTTTGTCTTATGCTCAATTATGTCTATGTTATATGTTTTTATGAACTATTCTGAATATAATGCTTAAAAAATACTACATTATTAGAAAAACATATCAGTTTGTACCAAAAAAAGTTTATATTGATACTTTATACAAAAAGAACTATCAGGTATAAAAATATGTGTCGTTGAATATTAAAACAAAAACTGATCCATTTAGTTGGTGAAAAGTCTTTGTCATAGTGGGCTATAAATTATAACTCATAATGTATTTACCAAGTTAGGTTTATTTAATTAATGGTTTACTAGCTATAGACCTTTTCAAACCAGTTAGTTTTCCCTATGTATAGCTAGTGCATTCGTATATAGGGGTCCCGTACTTCCCAAACAAAAAAGTCATGTACTAACATAAAAAACCCTTACTATGTGTTTCAAGACTAAAAGGAAGGGAGCATGTGGGAAAGCGCCAAACACCAGAAGCGCTACCTCCGTTCCTGCTTTGGAAACGCTGAATGCGCCCAAACCGGCACAACAATGTAGAGAGGCTCCACAAGACTGCGGGAATGAGGACGTGATGCACAGATTACTCACGCAGCCGCGCGTCTATCTTGAAATGTCCCCAGCGTCTCCAAAGCACTAATACAATGTCCACAGAGGCAAGCAGAATGTATTAGGGATACCGGAGCCCCAGTATCCCTCCAGCAGTCCTGAACTCCTTAGACTGGAGAAAACCTGGTCACCAAACTAGACGGGAAGCAGGAGCAGGAACGTGAAAGGAATCCGGAACATGGCAATTGGATAAGGGGGGAGACACACAAACACGGGACAAAAAGCAAGAGGCAGGGAAACCGAATTACTATGCACACGAGCCCGTGGGCACTCAAAGACAGGATCCAATCGAACGACCAAAAACCCAGGACCTGGAACCAAACATGGAAAAGATACCAAGCACCAAGGCAGGGGCGTGATCAGTTTAATTCCCCTCACCCGGTAAGTCAAGTGATGGATAAAAACATGGTTACAGAAAGGGGACAGGGCCCTGATCCTAACAGGCAATTGATACTCCGACTTAGAGAGGCCGGTCTGCAGGAACTGGCGCTTTAAATGGCTTCTTAGTTTTCTGGACCAGCGCACGCAAACTGTCAATCTGGGCACACTCCGCTCACGAACTGTGAAGCTTAGCAAGGGGGTGCACCAGGGCTCTTGCTTGAGCCCAACCTTATTCAATATCTCTGTGCCCAAATCGATGTCTCAGATCAGAAGGCAAAGGGCTGCTGGCGGTCCCGCGCTTTAAGAAAAGGCGAACTGCAGGTAAAAGAGTTGCCTTTCTGGCCCCAAAATTCTGGAATTCCCTTCCAGAGGAGCTTCGAAAATGCTCTAGCTTTGCGCACTTCAGAAAACTCCTGAAGACGGAATTATTTAGGTCAGGGTAATCTATGCCAGTCCGCTCTGTTTTCACCCTATGGGGGTGATACCTACGCTTTACAAATTCCTTACCTACATACATACATACATAACAAAATGGAACTCAATAGAAGTGGGAAACATGAAGCAACAGAGAAGGGGAACAATACAACTCAGACATTTAAAAAGAACTGATAAGTAACAATACTACAAAGTTTCCGTCACAATTTTTGGTACCAATGCTAATAAACTGATAAATCATTGACACATGCAATAACCATGGTACTTTGTGTCGAATCCATTTTGATCCCATTCAGTGATATAGGGATCATCATCAGGACTTAGATTATGTCTGAGATTGAAAATTGTCTGTGAAAAAAAGGGGGGCGTCGGAGAAAGAAAGGAAAAGGAAACATTTCTGAAGGTTTAAACAATGCTAAAGATTCAAGACAGTTACGGAGAAGGCTGCGCTTCCAAACCATGCATGTGCGTTATTGAGTGTCATGCATCCCAATGCGTGCAGGCAATTGTCAGAATGCATGTTGCTTTTAACAGTGTGGAACTTAATGAAATGATAAGGTCTGGTGAGAATGTGGGTTGGTCATGACTGACCAATTAATATTACCCGGTATGGTGAGAATTGTGGGCTAATTGGAAGGACTAGCAAGTACCCCTGGTGGGAGGATGGCTCTCAATCAAGGAGCTGGAAAGCCAGAGAATGTGTGCTGGGGGGGAATGTGGAAAGACGGTGTCAATAAATGGAAAGGTAGGAGCAGAATGGAACTGATAATTGAGGCACAACACCAACCTGGGACTGCCGTTGAGTGTGTGCTCTGTATCCGGAGGAAGGCAAATGCCCAGGATAACTATGCATGGGAGTCAGCAGAAGCCGATAAGGGGAAAAAAATCCAAGGATGCAGCCATATCGGAGAATGCTATGCAAGATAAGCTGCAATCGGATTCGAGTTATATACTCAATTTTGGCAAAACTGAGAAGGGAAAGTAGCCAAAAGGTTAGGAAGCCGTGAGGGGCATTAATATTTAAAGGAAGTGACTTGTGCTGAGCAAGGGACTTACCGCAAAGGTATACAGGCTCTGCAGCAGGACAGTGTATGACTCCCGGATTCAGGAGATGGAAGGCACACAGAATGCGCGAGTGAAGTGTAGTGACTGTGATCCATATGTGCTAGGAAGATATGTGAACACTGCCCATGCCCGTAGTGGGCAGTGCAAGTAGCAAGTGCGGTGGCCATCTTGGAGTTGAGAGGCACTGGTGGTATTAAATGCAATAAAAAAATTGTGAAAAGAGAGAAAGGAAATTAACTGTATGTAGGCAGTAGAAGAGAATGGGGAACAATGAAAGGATTGAGGTTGAAACCAATTGTTTATAAAATACAGTCCAAGAGCGGTATCTACCATTTTCTAGAAGGATACTATAGTGCTGGTAAAATGTATCCAGCGCCGAGATACCAACGGGTACGTTTTTTGATGCAGAGACACAAGGTAGTCAACAAGCTTAAATGATAACAGTGCAGCCAAGACGTACAGTATTATACTGGCACTGTCCATCTTGGGATAAGAGCTAAGGCAGAGAGAAGACTGTGAGAGTTAATTTCAGACGAGGAAACCTTTGAATGTGAAAATAAAACAACAATATTTTAGAGTAGAGTACACCTGTTTAAAAGGCCTCATAGTGAAATGTATACGCTGGGGTAAGTACCATTAACTGCATACGATTTATTGCAGACAGTTAGCAGTATGTATCCTGAATTCACCCAAAAATAAAAAAGCAAGTTTAAATATGCAAATGATGTCCATCATATTATTCACTTTGCATTTCCTACTCAAGCCATTAGTCAGCAGTATCCCAAATAAATCTCCTGTTTCCTATGCTTAGGGATGTGCCCCTTTGAACCTTTTCCCGTTTAAGTAGATAGCCAAGATGGGTCCTTCTCTAGGATGTGGCTGGAGGGATATGTAACTTTTATTATCTCCTGATAAGAGACAGGTTTGTTGAACAAGAAAAGAGAAAGCAATTGAGAGTGAGAGCCAAGGTAAGCTTGAGCAGTCTCAGAAAAATCTAAAGATGCTTGAGTGCATTTAACAAAATCAACAAAGCAATTCCACACAGAGATAAGTAGAAGTGTGCAACTAGAATGACCACCCAAACATTCAAAAGATTAGCTAAACCCCTTTTATGCATCACATTAACCACTTGGCATTCTTTAATTATTCCAAGTTATATGTTTCATCTATCTATGAATCTCTTTTACCATGGGAGTCTCAAACATATGTAGTGGAATCACTGTAAAACTTCAGTGACGGACAAGCATAGGAATGAAAGGTTAGGCATGGGAAGCATCTTGTTCTTTCAGGAAAGGCAGTGTCCATTGCAGACAAAAAGGCCATTGTTCATTGCACAGTCTGTGGTTAATCCTAAGGTTGTATTTTCTTTTCACTACTCGGTCAGCAGGCCAAAATGATTGGTCCTCTGTTTTTCTATCTGAGCCTTGTACACTGGTTACCCTTAGTTAGGTTGTATAACTTATATGATTTAGTCCAGTACGTACAGTTGATATTCATAAGCAAGGATTTCCTCTGGAAGTAGATCCTTCACCGCACTTATTTGAAAATGTACACTAATTTACTGTTGTGTCTTGTGAAGCCTGATAATCTTTGCAGATTAAATGCTTACTCGTTTCAAATATTGTGAATCTCTTCACATTATAAGGAGACAGGCTGGTCCTAAGTTCTGACCATAACAATTGTACCAACTGTACTGAAATCCCACTCAGAGAAGATCTTGGCAACAGAACAGCCTTGATATTTTATTGCTAGCAAGCTGAGTTCTAGCCATTGTTTTTCCGAACTTCCAACAGAGAAATGCATCTTGATCTACTGTGAATAATATTTGGTCATCCAAAGACTCCAGTAACATCTTTCCTATTAAGATACCTGCTATTTGCTACTTCCTGCATCTGTGTGCTTAAGGTAAGCCTTGGAACTTCCAACAAAGGATGTTTCTAGTGCAGGAGCCTCCAACCATTTCTGTAGTAAGAGCTACTACTGTTCAATGAACACCCCCCTCCCCCGAGCTACAAATATTATCAGAGATGTAGCAGTTACCACATCAGGCACCATTACATTAGTTGCCACCATCTGCAAAGATTATCAGAAGCGATCATTTCCGTGTGTTAGGCAAGGTTGCTAGTAGTATAGTAAAATGCTTTCTCAATGTGGAATGCCTCTACATGGTTAATACATTACAGTCATAGGTGTAATGCACCTGGCACCAAGTTAATAATATTAGTAATTTATCTGCCCAACTCCATTTAATTTCTTTATTCACTCAAATATCAGCGTTAAGTCAATTTTAAAAAATAAACAATTTTTCTCCACACATCAGCTTATGAGCCCCAGACACATGCTTTTCAAATCTGCAATACATATATTATTTCAACCAAGCACAAGCTTCTAATTTAGTTGATTAGAATGTGTGCAGGAGTGCTACTTACCGGTAGCTGGACAGCTAGCAGTAGTTCACTAGTAACTCGTTGGAGAAACCTGTTCTACTTATACAGCTGGCATGCGTTTTGACTCCAAATAGTGACTCTTTTAACAATAATTGGCACTGCTGTTGCAACATTTTGCAAGATCCACTAGCATGCACTCTAGAGGTTGGTGAACACAGTCCATCAGATTCTCTTTGCACTCAAAGTTGCAATCTTTCATCTTGAACTTCAGTTGCTTTTATGACTATACAAGTTTTATAAATCCTTATAGATATTCAGCACTCAAAATAGGAATGAAAGTAGATGGCTTGTGTTTGCAATTTGGATCCAGCATAGTGTCACAGATGTACTCTTTTAAGTACAGGATCTCTTGCTGCAGCCAGGTATTAGTATCCAGATGAAGGAGTGAGCTATAAACCAATCCGCTGCTTATTTATTAACATTGGTAAATGTGTCTTACGCCTTACACAAATGAAACTGCAGCTAAGGTGCATCAATGGGATAGCTTGGCTTTTGCTACAATGTTCCTTGCTGACTTCCTGAATCAAAAATTCCAAGCATTTAATCAGGCACTCTATAAGACTTAATTTGGAAAGATTCATTGACAAGGTTTTGGCAAAGCACACCCTGCCCTTTGGCGCACATAATAATGTATAGACTTGTACTGCTCAAAAATGTTTTGTACCATGTAGAAAGTGGAGTTCCAACTGGTCATAACCTCTTGTATGAGGGCTTTTACTGGGACTTTATTAGCAGGCTAAATGGTGTATACATTCTTCTTAGGCTTTAAACAAATGGCTAAAATGTACGTAAGCAGGTGAAAAGTAGATTTTGGACTATTTCTTCCTTTTTGAGGAAGCCTTGTAAACTCAATTTCAGTGGGCTCTGTCCACCAATGGGCTGAACAGAGCCCACTAAAATGTATCTCATCTGCCATGGCTTTGACAACCTCACTGCCATTGTCAGTGGCAACAAATTCAATCCTGAGACCCCTGGGTTGACGCCTTTTATAGAATTTTGTATTAACTTCTTCCAGGATATTGCAGCTGTGTGTGCTTTCCTCATGGCAATCACTGAAACTCGTGCATGCTTAAGAAACCCTTTAAAAGTATCAGCACTGGTGGCACCAAGTAATAGACTTACCCAAACTACCAAGAGGAAGAAAAAGTGTGCAATGATGCACATGTAACCTACAGATGGACAACTGGCCCACATAACTGTAGTGAGATGGATGGAACAGAGTTATCCTTCATTCCCTTAGCAACCAATCCTAACACTTTACGATGCAGCTATGGCACAGCACTGAATGAAGATTTCAGAAAAAAGCTCTGCCTTGGAATCTACCATTTTGGCTATAAAACATCCACAAATTTCAGAAAACTATCTCCTTCTAAGAAAGAAAAGAGGAATAGTTTGATGGAGCAGGGTGTTGAAAAGAGAAACCTGCTCGGATTGACACCCCCGTAATACATACCAACAGTGTTCAGTGGAAACTAAAATCCAAATCACATGAAATTCACGGGAAACACCAGCGCACCAATGTGAATTAATGCATGAAAGAACTAAGCTGCATTTTACATTGCGCTTTGAAAGAAACCAAGAAATAATGCATGACTAGGCTGTATTTTGCATCTTGTATCTTGCTTTAAAAATATTAATAAATAATCAAGCTTTTGCTTAAAGCTTTGCTAAGAAAAATACTAACATGGGATAGTGCAAAGGTGGGTGGTAAACAGTGAAAAGTGCACTTCTATGTCATTGATAAGTGCTTATGATTTATTCGTCATAGTGAACCGAATGAGCCTGCATTTTCCTAAAATTGACATGATAGATGGGAGCTGGAGAGAGCATAAATAACCCAACAAATACACAGAAAAACTGAGCGCTGCAGAAGGGCCTGAAAAGTCATGGTTGGTTCAGCTACAGAGAACATTGTTTGTCTGCCAAAAGATGAGACTGGCCATGGGACCCAAGACTTTTTCCGCGGACATAACTGAGAGACACATGTGAAATAATGAAAAAGTTGCAAGTATTAAAGTGAATGAACGAGTCAAGAATTAGGTCATCTGAAAGGATGTAAAACAAAAGACTCTAGAATTATGGATGTAATCATGGTGTTGTGGCAGACCACCTCCCAACTCATCCAATAAGAAGCCACATTTTATGAATTGCTTCAACTAATGTGTGTTGGACATGTAGGTTTTAGAGTATAACCGGGGTGCCATTGGGGATGTGGCTTTTTGGGAGAGAAGACCTGATAGGAGAAGCTGGTCGTCTGGAGAGGAGAGAGGGGGGATTCTTGCTGTCCGCCGGTGTGCAGAGAGTCCTAGCTGTTCCTGTCCCTGTCCCGTTCCTGAGTTCTGAAATCTTTGTTCCCTGACTTTATCTCAGGGGACCCCCACTACCTCCTTGGCCAGGGGGGTGGTATTTCACTGATCTTTGGGTTAGTATTAGCCTTCTGACTTGTACTTTGCATAATCATTTGCAAATGTATTTTTGTCTCTGAAATGCATGTCTCTTCATCTATCTCCTCTGTCATCTGTATATTGTTTCACATTATTTTGCTGAAACTTATGTCTCTTCATCTATCCACTCCTTCATATCCACATCGTTCATTTGATGATGAGTATGACACTGTTTGCATGTTGCTGATGTTTTTCTCTGCCTCTTATGAGATTCTTTGTTTGCATTTGTAACCTGTATGCGATTAGCAATAATTATTCACATTTATTTGAGATAAACTTCATTAATCTTACCAAGAGTCTGTGATTATTTAGCTAACTAGATAGATAGATAGTACTAATATTACCATCAATTACTCAACCAATTGGTTCATCGACCAGAGGAAAGAGAGTTGATATACAGGTTTAGTTATGTATTTAGAAATGTTAGACATGAAGCTGTGAAGGAAACACATTTTCACATCATTCAAACTTGAACCCCAGGGCAACAGGGATTTCATGAGTTGGGTGATTGTATATGGGCCATTTGTATGAAGTGTTAATGAGTATCTATCCCTGATAAAGTATAGCACTGGATCAAGTTCAATTTCCACTATTTTGGCAAGCCTCCCATCGTTTAAATGGATCACATTATGGGCTCATTACTACACCGTATCCCTGCTGAAAATAGTTGTGATAATGCCTTTTTTGGTGACAATAGGAATGATCCCACTTCAAGTCACACCGATTAAGGTAAGCTGCTTGAACACTTGGGGTGACCATGATAATATCAAACTATGAGGACACTTGATGTGATTGCAATAATATTCCCCACTTATGCTAAGCTGAGGAGGCTGTTGGTGCTGAATGCACGCTAAGTGCAGCAGGGTTTCTTCTCCTGACAAAAACATCATCTTCATCATTAACATCACCTTTCTCTCTCTCTCTCTCTCTCTCTCTTTTGCTCCCGGTTGTCGAGATAAAGAGCCCTCCTGACCAATCAGATAGCTCAATTTTTTAATTTGCGCAATGCAGGACTCTTGCAAGCCTCTTGCGAACCCAATCATCCTAATATACAAACATTTTTTAACCTTAATTTCTCTAAAATTACTGAACAGATTTGCAACAAATCACAAAAAGCACTCTTTTCAACCACATCCTAGCTTCCTGCCAAATTTGGTGTAATGTTATTTAAATATATAGTCACTGAAAAAAACAAAGGTTGAAGTAACGTTATAGTTAGATGATATGTTCAATAACAATGTAATGTTTTAAATTCTAAGCACCACAGAAATTCACAAGATATAGTCATTGTTATTTCAAGTAACAAAAAGGCACTAAGGCAACCATAACTCGCTCCCTCGACATGCAATGCTAATTACTCAACATATGACATCACTGAACATTTGCAGTGAAATTATTAATCAGAAAAATGTGCATGGCTGGGGTAAAAGTTATAGTTACTCGAGATAACTATAACTCTAACTGGTGAATTTCTGTGGTTTTTAGAGATAAAATGCTACATTGTTACTGAACGTTTCACCTAACTATAACGTTACTTTACCCTTTGTTTTTTTTGGTGAAAAAATATATCTATCTATATATATACATTTGCAACTGATTGCAAACCCACAGTAAAAATAGAGCAGGCCAGATTTAGAAGTAAGACTAAAGGCTTTAGCACTACCTTTATGTCTGTCCTGTCCTGCTTTCCGCTTTCCAAATTCCTGTCACCCTAGCTGAAAAGTGGATCAGCAGTTGCAGGCGATAGGATGACTTCACGCCCTTGACAAAGTAAGTTCCAACCTTTTGACAGATATAGAGAAACAGGCATACCTTTCCTATATAGCAAATAATCATTCACAGTTCACCTAACTATAACATTATTTTAATCTTGTTTTTCAGTGACTTTCTAGGGTTTTTAATGTAAAGTAATATTTTATTACCGTACGTAAATCCAAACCCCCCGCTGCACATGGCCCCTGGTCTGCGGAGAGGTGCTGCAACCAAACCCCACGCATGCAGCCTACCCCCACGCTGCGCATCGCCTTTGACCATGCGTGAACAGAGGTTGGCCACAGAGCCTGACTTGGGGCAAAGCCTTGTGGCCTATCTCTTCAAGGCAGCCAAACCCCATGCTCTGAAGGGCACCTGGCTCCAAGGCAAAAAATCTAGGGGTGATCTTTGACAGTTGGCTGACCTTTGACAGCCAGATCAACAGTCTCACTGCCAGTTTTTGGGGCATTTTAAAAATTATCTGGAAGATCCATTCCTTTATTCCCCCTGGTGCTCTAAAAACATTAGTAACTGCCCTCGCTATTTCTAGGCTAGATTATGGAAAACGCCCTTTACGTGGGGATTCAGACACAAGACCTGAAAAAACTCCAACGTCTGCAGAATGCAGCAGCCAGACTGGTTTTAGACATTTCCAAATATGAATCGGTATCCCAACAACTAGGAGTTCTGCACTGGCTGCCTGTAAGGAAAAGAATAATTTTCAAGTCACTGTGTATTACGTTTAAGGCGCTCCAAGGCAGGGGCCCTTTATACCTGACGTCACGTATAAAATACCATGTGCCTTCTAGGAACCTGTGATCCGCTCAGCTAAAGCTGCTGCAAGTCCCCAGGTATAGACAGGAATGTTGGGGAGGTAGGAGCTGTTAGGGTTTGTGCACAGCAAAGAGCATGTCCCCTCTCATTGCACTAGTGGTCTCTGTAAAAGCTCTCTTTAAACATACTACTGAAAGCCTTTCTTGTTATCTCAGCCCCTCCCTAAGACTTCTGTGTATGTTGCTCAATGTATTCACAAGTTTGGACATTGCTCTCTTGTTTGCACATTGGACCTTGCTTTTACCAAGGCTTATTTAGAAAACATTGGACATTGCTTTTACCAAGGCTTATTTAGAACACTCCTCCCTAGGCCATGTGTTACTTCAACTCATTAGCATAATAACTGAAGCTCTGCACACCTGCTTGTGAGAACCACACCCAGTTCTTCGAACCACACCCAGCTCTTCGAAACAACACCCAGCCCTGTCTATAAAAAACAGCCCCTGAGCCTCACCCAGTGCTTGTGCTCTTCTACCTCCCACTTACCTGAGAACAGATCCATCGGCGCTGGCACTCCTGCTCTCTCCAGACCTTCATTGACTTCAACGGGCGCGGCTTCTGGCTCTTCCTTCTTCTGGTTTCTGGCTACTTCTTGCCTCAGCCCCTCTTCTGTCCACTGCAATCGACCTGCAAAAGAGAAAGTGGTCAAGGTTAGACTGATCAGTATCCCTTTTCAGCAACAAGTAAGTGCAAAACCTTGTATTACCTGAAAGAACTTTATCGGCGATTTCTGGATTCATGTAAAGACAATTTGGAACAAGATATCTTCCACGAACTTTGTGGTTCAAACCCTTTGTTACAAGAATACTTTGTGGAACTTTGTGAAATAAACATTGTTTTACATGGAACTTTTTTAAGAATCGAACAGAGGAAACCATTGACAGCAAGGCAAACAGTAAATCAAGGACTTGCACAAATAACCTGCTGTATTTTGATGTAAAAGTACAGTATTTGTTTTATAAAAAGTCTGGAAATATGTGAAGAGTGAGTTTGCTATTAAGAATTTAGGCTTTAGTTATATTAAGGTGAACGTTAGACGTTGGTAATTCTGATAATGATATTCGTTTGATTTTACTGAAGTTTTACAGTAATAGAAAGCACATCCCAGAACAGTAACTCATTCCAAACCTGGAAGCTTGAGACCAGGATCCAAGAGGTACTTTTAGAAGAGAATTTATAATAAGATTAAGGTTTAGTCAGGAACACATTTAGGGATAGGTTGCACTTATCTGTTCTTTGTTTATGTTTCATTACGCACCAGTTTCTACAGAAGTCAGAGATGGCCGCAGATTTTAGCAGCTCTTCTACAGTGGAAAGGCAAGAACGGTGTTGTCTCTCTTTTTTATTTTATCCACTTCCCTCCTTCCCTTGAGCTTCTGGTTCTTAGTGCACTGTTTTTAAACTAGTATGCTGGAACAAGCAGTTTCAGGGTGGGGTCGGACTGACTTCAACCTCCATCAGAACTGAACAGAAACTCAGGTGAGCTGGGCTTTGACAGGAGCATTTTGCTAGGAATTGCAAAAACTTGGAATCTCCTTCCACTAACAATCAAAAACAGCCCGAATCTCAAATTATTCAGGAAATCTTTAAAAACATGGTTATTTCTAACAGATCTATAACATATGCTTCCAGCACATCCTTCTTATGCACGTTCCTCTGAGTCCTCAGCGCCAAGACGCCCCCGGGAATTCGCTGCGCTTTATAAATTTAAAAATCAAATCAAATTAGGTGGTGGGTGATGGGCGCTTGGCCGTAGGGCCTGACCTGTGGCAAGGCCCTGACATCAACTCCTGCAAGCAGTCACCCTCACATTATGCACACCCTTCTGCCATCCGTGGCGGGTTTGAGCCTTGATTATACAGCATAAAAAGACCTCTGGGCCCCTGGGGACCCCATATACCCTGGGGCCAAATAAAATGTGATGGGGGAATGCACCCCCTCCCTGAACCTTCTTGGGCCCCAGGGACCCCACCACTGGGCCCAAATATAATTAAAAAGGGGAGTGGACTATGCAGTCCCTTTCCCCAAGCCTTATTAGATTCAGGGACCCCATGCTCTAGGACGTACATTATTTTAAACGGTATGGGGCCTCCTCCCTGGGGCCACTCCAACCCCATCTCCGGGGCCAAGTAATCAATAACGGGAGGGGGCATGCAGCCCCCCTCCCCAAGCCTTTATAGGCCCTAGGGATGCCATTCCCTCAGGCCGTATATTTTTAAAAAGGCAGTGGGCCACATGGCACCCTCCACAAGCCTATTTTAGCCTTTGGGATCATATCCCCCCGAGCTGTGTTTTTTTAAACGGGAGGTGGGCCATGTAGCCGTCCTCCCGAGCTTTTATTAATCCAAGAAACCCCATCCCCTGGGGCATTTCTTTTTAAAAGGGTAGGGGGGCACATGGCCCCCCTCCCCAAATCCTATCAGGCCCTGGGGACCAAATCCCCCAGTGTTTTATCTATTTTGAAAGGGAGGGGGACCTCACAGCCCCTCTCCTCAAGCCCATTATGGGCCCAGGGAGCCCTTTCCCCAAGGCCCACATTAATTAAAGTAGGATGCCCTTCTGCCCACCCAGAGCACTGGCCATGCACAACTTTGGGGACCCTGCAGCCCCAGTCGAATCCTCGCATGATGTGGGAGCCGTTGTTGCTCCCAAAATGAGGGTACAACTGATTATGCTGTTTTCTCCAGGCTGGAGCAATATCTTGATCTGTTTACCTGCCGTCATCAGTGTGGCAGGGAAACAGATCTTAAAAGTGCTCCCAGATGGCAGGAGCACTTTTAAAGCTCCCGCCTGCTGGGAGCAGACTCTGTATTTGCTCCCTTTTGTCAGGGGTCTTCAAAACACAAGTTTGCCTGCCCACTCCAGTGAGGGCAGGAAAACTTCTGTGTCCCAGGGCGGGATTCCTGGGACACAGCAAGTGAGCCAGCCCGGGGGCTGGGGTCCCTGGGCCATTAGAGGCTCTGGGAGGGGGACTCACGGCCACCAACATTTCCATTGAGTAAAAGCCCTGAGAGATGTGCCTCCCAGGGCCTCTGCAAGGCTCGGTTAGGGAAGCTGTGCAGCCACTCTACCCTTAAAAAAGACTTTGGGTCACTGGGATGGAGTCCCGGACCAGGAAATGGCTTGGGAGGGGGCCACACACCTGACTCCCCTCAGAAAACCAATCATCATCCCTCCAGGCCCTGGCTCAGCCCAGGGTTGTTTAAAAAGAAACACAGATCCTCCATGAATTAATCACTTAATTATTTTGTCCCCAGTCAAGGTCCCTCCTGGATCCCATCACCAGGTCTAGGGGGTCAAGGTATACCTCTCCTGTGCCTTGTGATGTATTTAAAAAAAAAAATTGAGACTCGAGTCCAGAGTACTAAGATGGCTGCCACCACTTCCTTGTTGCTGTGGTGGCAACCAATCAGATCCCAGCAGGAGATCTGTTGGATCCATGAAAGATCTGCTTCCTTTGATATACAATGTTTTGGCGCATGGATTGTTCAAAAACTACTGAATGGATTTACACCAAAAAACATTTTTACTAGACCAAGATCTAGCTTTCTGCCAACTTTGGTGTAAATCCGTTCTGCAGTTTGGGCTGTAGCTGTGTCTAAAGTTCTAAAGTGGAAAATTGGATGGGGAAAATGTGCATTTTGGGACCCCGTTTTTCTCAGCCAACACCTAATTAATAACCCCAAAACATTCAATGTACAAACTCGTCAAAACATTGTACATTTTTGGAAAGTTTCATGGTGATTCATCGAACGGGTCCAAAGTTATTAGCAACACAAAAAAAGCATTTCATATGGAAACACAAACCTAACTACAAATATCCAGTGGCACCTGCCACTGGGTAATATATAGATATATTTACAAAAAATAAAACAAATGTTACAGAAACTAAACAGTAAGGAAATAGAATTTAAAAAATCTTAGACATACACTTAAAAAAAACAAAGGTTACAGGGACATTACAGTTAGGAAATAGAATTTAAAAAACTTAGAAATTCACTTAGAAAAATCAAGGTCACAGGGTTATATTTCGGAATTAGAAATAAATCGTTTTTAGAAATTCACTGAAAAAAAACAAAGGTTACAGGGATGTTATAGTTAGGCTCAGAGTTTTACTCATACAAAACCAACAAAATTCAGCAGTTATCGCTAGATCCACTAACTATAACTTGCGCCCATGCAATGCACTGCTTATGACCTCACATATTACATCACTCATATCATGGTCAGTGAGATCAATGATGACATCACTGGTGACATCTAAAATGACATCATTATTGACATCAGCCTCAGGAGGTGAGACCACGTGTCCCCCCTCCCCTATTAACCAATAACCCTTGGGACCTGGCCCACCTGGGGGCCGATAATTAACAACAAAACACAGGAGGCTGAGCTTAATTTTTTTTTAGATCACTCCCAAATAAAAAAAAATACTTTTTTGGCACTGTGGGACAGGGTCATGGTATTTCTGCCCTGCCTCTTCTTTGTTTTTGAAATCTTTGATGACTGCCAACACTTCCTACTTTGAAGTGTAGGCAGCCAATCAGATCTCAGCACAAGATCTGGAGGAGTAGCAGGTCCTTTGCATTCCTATATATACAGGTTTGGATTTTCTTTTAATATTTCAAAAGCTACTGAACAGATTTACACCAAAACACAAAAAGGAACTTCTCTGCACCGACATATACCTTTCTGCCAAATTTGGTGTTATTCAGTTAGGCAGTTTGGGTTGTAGCCGTGTCCAAATTTTCTATGAAAATTAACATGGGGAAAATGCTTTTTCGGGCCTTCCCTTTTTCTCAGCCCCCGCTTGACGGATCACAAAGAAAATTTCAAGACAGTAGCTGAAGTGAACGTCATATTAGATTTGAAAAATTCCTGAGGATTCATCAAACAACACCAAAGTTATTGGCAAAACAAAAAACGCTCTTCCAATGGAAACTAGGTCCTAACTATAACCACCTACTGGCGATCGCCAGTAGGATGATATATATACCATGTCACTGACCATGTCATGAATGATGTAATATGTGACATCATCAGCAGTGGATTGCGGGCGTGTGAGTTATAGTTAGCAGAACTAAGTATAACAAAGGAATTTCAATGGTTTTGTACTAGTGAAATGTCCAGCTAACTATAACGTCTGAACCCTACGTTTTTTTCAGTGAATGTCAAAGGTTTTTTAAATGATAATTCCTAACTATAACATGTCTGAAACCTATGGTTTTTTCAGTGAATTTCAAAGGTTTTGTAAATGACAATTTTTAAATGTTTTAATTGTTATATTTATTTTTTGATACAGATTTACTCATTTTTTAAACTATTTATTTTTAGATATTTTATTTTTTTAATTACATTATAATTCAATTATACATTACATTACAAAATATACTTGCTCAGAATGAAATACTTTAGTTTAAATACTTTGCAAATAGGCAATAGACTTTTAAGTACAGTAGTTACAGTAGTTGCAACGGGCAACACAATTTCAAACACAATGCAACAATGAGCTCAATGTGAATTTCTAGTTAAACGCAATTAGTTACTTTATGGATTACCTTTCTAACCACAAGACTGGATCCTAGATTCAGTCCTGTGACATCTCCTGTAAACGGTTGAGTAAAAGCGTTTTGGTTACAGTAGTGATTTTTAAGGAATATTATTGTATTTTAAAAGTTGACACAGCACATTTTTCACAGAGAATAACCAATGTTATCCTGTGGGAGGAAATTCACTTAGCACATAAGTAGTGTTATCGTTACTTATTCTTGCTCAGTGGTGGATACTGGATCCAGCACTGGTGCATCTCCTGTAAACAGTTGAAAGAATGTCTTTAATTTATACAGGCGATTTTTAAGGAATATTTGTAGTTTGTGAAAATCGACACTTAGAAACTTTTCTGGTGAAAACCAGACAATGGATTTCTATAGAAAGAAATACAAGTTACTGGTAAGTACGGTTAGAATTACTTTTCAGGGTCAGTGCTGAGCTAAAAGATGCAGCACTGGGTTCTCTCCTGACAACACGCGAGTAAATATGAATTAGTTGTTCGGATGATTTTAGGTGAATATTTTAAAGCTCCACCACTCCACACTTAGAAGAATTTCCAAGTGAAACCAGTCAATGTTAGCCTATGGAAGGACATTCAAGTTACTGGTAAGTACGGTTAGAATTACTTTTCAGGATCAGTACTGGGCTCAAAGATGCAGCACTGAGGTCTCTCCTAATAACAGGTGAGTAAATCGGAATTCGTAGTTAGGCTGATTTTAGAGGAATATTTTAAAGTTCCAAAACTCCACACTTAGAAGAATTTCCAAGTGAAACCAGTCAATGTCTGCCTATGGAAGGAAATTCAAGTTACAGGTAAGTACGGTTAGAATTACTTTTCAAGATCAGTACTGGGCTCAAAGATGCAGTACTGAGGTCTCTCCTGGTAGCAGGTGAGTAAATCGGAATTCGTAGTTCGACTGATTTCAGTGGAATATTTGTAAGTCTCAAAAATACACACTTAGAAACTTTTTCAGCAAAAAGCAGGCAATGATATCCTATGAAAGGAAATTCAAGTTACTGGTAAGTACGGTTAGAATTACTTTTCAGGATCAGTACTGGGCTCAAAGATACAGCAATGAGGTCTCTCCTGATAACAGGTGAGTAAATCGGAATTCGTATTTTGGCTGATTTTACTACGGTCCAGTATTTATAGAGCCACGTTCCTCCACCATCCGCTCCCTTCACCACTGTGAAAACATGCCCTGTGGCGCGTTTTAAGTTGGGGAAATAATTCTCCTTCAATCCTGAGGGTCTCTAGGGTCCAACTAGCCACTAAGTACATTCAGTAAGCACCACAGAGCTGCGTAGCAGAGAGATGTAAAAAGGGGCATGCCCTAGACCACCTCTCTGCAACGCAGCGCAGTGGCGCTTACTGGAAACACCTGGTGAGCTAGTTGGCCCCCAGGGTCCCTCAGGATTGAAGGGTAATTTTTTCCCCAACTTAAAAAGCGCCACAGGGCATGTTTGCACACGTCACCTCAGACACGGGCCCTCCCTTCCCCACTGTGCAAATGCCCCCTGTGGCCGTTCTAAGTTGGGAGATTAAGTCCCCTTGAATCCTGAGGGTCCCTAGGGTCAAACTAGACCACTAGGTACCTCCAATAAGCACCACAGAGCTGTGTTGCAGAGAGGTGTAAAAAGGGGCAATGCATCTGAACACCTGTCTTCAACGCAGCTCCCTGGCGCATACTGGAGATACCTGTTCGGCTATTTGGCCCTCAGGGACCCTCAGTATTGAAAGAGAATTAATTCCCCAACATAAAATGCGCCACGGGGTGCGTTTGCAAAGTGGTGATGGAAGGGGGCGTGGCCTGACGTGACATGTGTGCAAACACGCCCTGTGGCGCGTTTTAAGTTAGAGAATTAATTCCTCCTCACTCCTGTGGGTCCCTGGGGCCCAACTAGCCCACCAGGTACCTCCAGTATGCGCCAGGGGGCTGCGTTGCAGAGAGTTGTTCAGAGGCCACACCCCTTTTTACAGCTCTCTGTAACGCAGCTCCGTGACGCTTACTGGAGGTACCTCGTGGGCTCGTCAGGATTGAACCAGAATTAATTCCCGAACTTAAACCTCGCCACAGGGTGTGTTTGCACACATGTGAACTCATGCCCCCACCCTCCCTTCACCACTATGCAAACACGCCCCATGGCACGTTTTAATTTGGGGGATTAACTCCTCTTGAATCCTGAGGGTCCCAGGTGAGCAACTAGCCCACCATCTACCTCTACTAAGCGCCACAGAGCTGCGTTGCAGAGAGGTGTAAAAAGGGGAGTGCCACAGAACACCTCTCTGCAACCCAGCCCCTTGGCGCATACTGGAGGTTCCTGGTCAGCTAGTTGGCCTCCAGGGACCCCCAGTATTCAAGGGGAATTTGGCGCGATGCAAAAATATATTTTTCTGTATAAGAAGGGGTGCTGCGTAGCCCCCCTTCTTTTTCTCATTTTTGGGCCCTGGGAACCCCATCCCCCAGGGCCTGCCCCCTAATTTTTAAAACTAGTATGCTGGAACAAGCAGTTTCAGGGTGGGGTCGGACTGACTTCAACCTCCATCAGAACTGAACAGAAACTCAGGTGAGCTGGGCTTTGGCAGGAGCTTTTTGCTAGGAATTGCAAAAACTTGGAATCTCCTTCCACTAACAATCAAAAACAGCCCAAATCTCAAATTATGCAGGAAATCTTTAAAAACATGGTTATTTCTAACAGATCTATAATATATGCTTCCAGCACATCCTTCTTATGCACGTTCCTCTGAGTCCTCAGTGCCAAGACGCCCCGGGAACTCGCTGCGCTTTATACATTTAAAAATCAAATCAAATTAGGTGGTGGGTGATGGGCGCTTGGCCGTAGGGCCTGGCCTGTGGCAAGGCCCTGACATCAACCCCTGCAAGCAGTCACCCTCACATTATGCACACCCTTCTGCCATCGGTGGCGGGTTTGAGCCTTGATTATACAGCATAAAAAGACTTCTGGGCCCCTGGGGACCCCATATACCCTGGGGCCAAATAAAATGTAATGGGGGAATGCACCCCCTCCCTGAACCTTCTTGGGCCCTAGGGACCCCACCACTGGGCCCAAATATAATAAAAAAGGGGAGTGGGCTATGCAGTCCCTTTCCCTAAGCCTTATTAGATTCAGGGACCCCATGCTCTAGGGCGTACATTATTTTAAACGGTATGGGGCCTCCTCCCTGGGGCTACTCCAACCCCATCTCCGGGGCTGAGTAATCAATAAAGGGAGGGGGCATGCAGCCCCCCTCCCCAAGCCTTTATAGCCCCAGGGATCCCATTCCCTCAGGCCGTATATTTTGAAAAAGGCAGTGGGCCACATGGCACCCTCCACAAGCCTATTTTAGCCTTTGGGATCTCATCCCCCCGAGCTGTGTTTTTTTAAAGGGGAGGTGGGCCATGTAGCCGTCCTTCCGAGCTTTTATTAATCCAAGAAACCCCATCCCCTGGGGCATTTCTTTTTAAAAGAGTAGGGGGCACATGGCCCCCTCCCCAAATCCTATCAGGCCCTTGGGGACCCAATCCCCCAGTGTTTTATCTATTTTGAAGGGAGGGGGACCTCACAGCCCCTCTCCTCAAGCCCATTATGGGCCCAGGGACCCCTTTCCCCAAGGCCCACATTAATTAAAGGAGGATGCCCTTCTGCCCACCCAGAGCACCCACCATGCACAACTTTGGGGACCCTGCAGCCCCAGCCGAATCCTCGCATGATGTGGGAGCCGTTGTTGCTCCCAAAATGAGGGTAAAACTGATTATGCTGTTTTCTCCAGGCTGGAGCAATATCTTGATCTGTTTACCTGCCGGCATCAGTGTGGCAGGGAAACAGATCTCAAATGTACTCCCAGTTGGCAGGAGCACTTTTAAAGCTCCCGCCTGTTGGGAGCAGACTCTGTATTTGCTCCCTTTTGTCAGGGGTCTTCAAAACACAAGTTTGCCTGCCCACTCCAGTGAGGGCAGGAACACTTCTGTGTCCCAGGGCGGGATTCCTGGGACACAGCAAGTGAGCCAGCCCGGGGGCTGGGGTCCCTGGGCCATTAGAGGCTCTGGGAGGGGGACTCACGGCCAGCAACATTTCCATTGAGTAAAAGCCCTGAGAGATGTGCCTCCCAGGGCCTCTGCAAGGCTCGGTTAGGGAAGCTGTGCAGCCACTCTACCCTTAAAAAAGACTTTGGGCCACTGGGATGGAGTCCCGGACCATGAAATAGCTTGGGAGGGGGCCACACACCTGACTCCCCCCAGAAAACCATGCATCATCCCTCCAGGCCCTGGCACAGCCCAATGGGGTTTAAAAAGAAACACAGATCCTCCATGAATTAATCACTTAATTATTTTGTCCCCAGGCAAGGTCCCTCCTGGATCCCATCACCAGGTCTAGGGGGTCAAGGTAAACCTACCCTGTGCCTTGTGATGTATTTTTAAAAAATGTTAGGACTCGAGTCCAAAGTACTAAGATGGCTGCCACCACTTCCTTGTTGCTGTGGTGGCAACCAATCAGATCCCAGCAGGAGATCCGTTGGATCCATGAAAGATCTGCTTTCTTAGATATACAATGTTTTGGCGCATGGACTGTTCAAAAACTACTGAACGGATTTACACCAAAAACACTGTTACTAGACCAAGATCTAGCTTTCTGCCAAATTTGGTGTAAATCTGTTCTGCAGTTTGGGCTGTAGCTGTGTCTAAAGTTCTAAAGTGGAAAATTGGATGGGGAAAATGTGCATTTTGGGACCCCCTTTTTCTCAGCCAGCACCTAATGAATAACCCCAAAACATTCAATGTACAAACTAGTAAAAATTTGTACATTTTTGGAAAGTTTCATGGCGATTCATTAAACGGGTCCAAAGTTATTAGCAACACAAAAAAAGCATTTCATATGGAAACACAAACCTAACTACAAATATCCAGTGGCACCTGCCACTGGGTAATATATAGATATATTTACTTAAAAAAACAAATGTTACAGAAACGTTACAGTAAGGAAATAGAATTTAAGAAACTTTAGACATACACTTAAAAAAACAAAGGTTACAGGGACATTACAGTTAGGAAATAGAATTTAAAAAACTCAGAAATTCACTTAGAAATGTCAAGGTCACAGGGACGTTATATTTCGGAAATAGAAATAAATCGTTTTTAGAAATTCACCGAAAAAAACAAAGGTTACAGGGATGTTATAGTTAGGCTCAGAGTTTTACTCATACAAAACCAACAAAATTCAGCAGCTATCGTTACATCCGCTAACTATAACTTGCGCCCATGCAATGCACTGCTTATGACCTCACATATTACATCACTCATATCATGGTCAGTGAGATCACTGATGACATCACTGGTGACATCTCAAATGACATCAGCCTCAGGAGGTGAGCCCACGTGTCCCCCCTCCCCTATTAACCAATAACCCTTGGGACCTGGCCCACCTGGGGGCCGATAATTAACAAAACACAGGAGGCTACCTAATTTATTTTTAGATCACTCCCAAATTTAAAAAAAATACTTTTTTGGCCCTGTAGGACAGGGTCATGGTATTTCTGCCCTGCCTCTTCTTTGTTTTTGAAATCTTTGATGACTGCCAACACTTCCTACTTTGAAGTGTAGGCAGCCAATCAGATCTCAGCACAAGATCTAGAGGAGTAGCAGGTCCTTTGCATCCCTATATATACAGGTTTGGATTTTCTTTAATATTTCAAAAGCTACTGAACAGATTTACACCAAAACACAAAAAGACACTTCTCTGCACCGACATATACCTTTCTGCCAAATTTGGTGTTATTCAGTTAAGCAGTTTGGGTTGTAGTCGTGTACAAATTTTCAATGAAAATTAACATGGGGAAAATGCTTTTTAGGACCCTCCCTTTTTCTCAGCCCCCGCTTGACGGATCACGAAGAACATTTCAAGACAGCAGCTGAAGTGAGTGTCGTATCAAATTTGAAAAATTCCTGAGGATTCATCAAACAACACCAAAGTTATTGAAATGTAAATGTAGTTCATTTATATAGCACTGTATCACCGACCGGTTTCTAAGCACTTGCTTAGGGAACCCGTCCTGGTATTCCCCTGTTAGATAACCCATTACTGGGCATCTCCAAGGTGAAAGCCAAGCATCCTGCTGTGAGGGGCTGTCGTGGAGATTAAGCAAGCTATTGCCCAGAGTTGCAGAGTGGGACTCCATGATTGGAATAGGCACCGAGGCGAGAATTGTCAGGTCTGGGGAAATTGAGCCCAAGACCCGCCGAGGCGGGGAATTGAACCCTGGTCCGGGCCAGACCTCTGCATCAGGGTCTGCCGCTCCAACCACTTGAGCCACACTTCTCTACAAGTTTCAAAAATCGACACAGAAACTTTTTCAGCAAAAAGCAGGCAATGATATCCTATGGAAGGAAATTCAAGATACTGGTAAGTACGGTTAGAATTACTTTTCAGGATCAGTACTGGGCTCAAAGATGCAGCACTGAGGTCTCTCCTGATAACAGGTGAGTAAATCGGAATTCGTAGTTCGACTGATTTTAGTGGAATATTTGTAAGTTTCAAAAATCAACACTTAGAAACTTTTTCAGCAAAAAGCAGGCAATGATATCCTATTAAAAGAAATTCAAGTTACTGGTAAGTAATCGGTAAGTAAATCAACTGATTTTTTAGGAATATTTGTAAGTTTCAAAAATCGACACAGAAACTTTTTCAGCAAAAAGCAGGCAATGCTATCCTATGGAAGGAAATTCAAGATACGGGTAAGTATGGTTAGAATTACTTTTCAGGATCAGTACTGGGCTCAAAGATGCAGCACTGAGGTCTCTCCTGATAACAGGTGAGTAAATCGGAATTCGTATTTCGGCTGATTTTACTACGGTCCAGTATTTATAGAGCCACGTTCCTCCACCATCCCCTCCCTTCACCACTGTGAAAACATGCCCTGTGGCGCGTTTTAAGTTGGGGAAATAATTCTCCTTCAATCCTGAGGGTCTCTAGGGTCCAACTAGCCCACTAGGTACATCCAGTAAGTACCACAGAGCTGCGTAGCAGAGAGATGTAAAAAGGGGCATGGCCTAGACCACCTCTCTGCAACACAGCACAGTGGTGCTTACTGGAAGCACCTGGTGAGCTAGTTGGCCCCCAGGGTCCCTCAGGATTGAAGGGTAATTTTTTCCCCAACTTAAAACGTGCCACAGGGCGTGTTTGCACACGTCACCTCAGACCCCAGCCCCCCCTTCCCCACTGTGCAAATGCGCCCTGTGGCCGTTCTAAGTTGGGAGATTAAGTCCCCTTGAATCCTGAGGGTCCCTAGGGTCAAACTAGACCACTAGGTACCTCCAATAAGCACCACAGAGCTGTGTTGCAGAGAGATGTAAAAAGGGGCAATGCATCTGAACACCTGTCTTCAACGCAGCTCCCTGGCGCATACTGTAGATACCTGTCCGGCTATTTGGCCCTCAGGGACCCTCAGTATTGAAAGAGAATTAATTCCCCAACATAAAATGCGCCACGGGCGTGTTTGCACAGTGGTGATGGAAGGGGCGTGGCCTGACGTGACATGTGTGCAAACACGCCCTGTGACGTGTTTTAAGTTAGAGAATTAATTCCTCCTCAATCCTGTGGGTCCCTGGGGGCCAACTAGCCCACCAGTTAGCTCCAGTATGCGCCAGGGGGCTGCGTTGCAGAGAGGTGTTCAGAGGCCACAACCCTTTTTACAGCTCTCTGTAACGCAGCTCTGTGGCGCTTACTGGAGGTACCTGGTGGGCTCGTCAGGTTTGATGGAGAATTAATTCCCCAACTTAAACCTCGCCACAGGGTGTGTTTGCACACATGTGAACTCATGCCCGCCCCCTCCCTTCACCACTATGCAAACACGCCCTGTGGCATGTTTTAAGTTGGGGGATTAACTCCTCTTGAATCCTGAGGGTCCCAGGGGTGCAACTAGCCCACCATCTACCTCCACTAAGCGCCACAGAGCTGCGTTGCAGAGAGGTGTAAAAAGGGGAGTGCCACAGAACACCTCTCTGCAACCCAGCCCCTTGGCGCATACTGGAGGTTCCTGGTGGGCTAGTTGGCCCCCAGGGACCCCTAGAATTCAAGGGGAATTTTGCGTGATGCAGTATTTCTTTTTTTTTTATAAGAACGGGGGCTGCGTAGCCCCCCTTCTTTTTCTCATTTTTGGGCCCTGGGGACCCCATCCCCCAGGGCTTGCCCCCTAATTTTTTTTTTAATTAAAAAAATTGGGAAGGGGGCCGCGTGGCCCCCTTCCCGAGGCCTTAATAAGCCCCGGGGATCCCATCTCCCGGGGCGTGGCCCTGTTTTTAATATTATTTTTTGGGCGGAGCTGCCTTGCCCCCCTCCTTATGGCCCCGGGGACCCCATCCTCGGGGCCGGCCTTTGTTGTTTTTTTTTTCTAATTTTTTTTTTCTAATTTGAGGAGGGTGTCCAAATGGCCCCCTCCAGGGCCACTAATAGCCACGGGGGCTCCATCCCCGGGGCTGGCCCACTCCGTTGGGGACCGTGGGGGGGTCCCCAATCCCCCCACGGTCCCGCCGCCTCCCCACCTCCTGCGGGAGCCGGCATTGCTTTTCCACACGGGGAGCTGCTAAGATGCAGCTCCCCCTGTGGAAAAGCAATTTGCTTTGCTATTGGAAGAGAGAGCAGGTTTCCTGCTCTCTCTTCCAGATAGCAAAGCAGTTTGCTATGGCAGAGCGGGAGCCGTGAGGCTCCTGCCCTGCTATAGCAAACTACAGTGTCCCGGGGGTGGGCACCCCTGGACACTGCAGGAGACGGCCCTGGGGGTGGTAGTCCCCAGGGCCATCACAAGGCTCCAGGAGGGGGGCCACGCGGCCCCCCTCCAACCATCTGCAAAGCCCCGGGGGGTGGTGGTCCCCAGGATGAAGGGTCCGTCACAGACCCCCCAGTTTAAATATTTAGTGCCCCGGGGAGGTGGCGGTCCCCGGGGTATGTGGGGGGGCTTGGGTATGTATATTTAAAAAATAAAGCCCAGGGGGGTAGTGGTCTCTGGTGCTTCGCGGGGGCCTTAGAGGCCCCCCCAACATTAAAGTATTAAGCCCCAGGGGGTGGTGGTCCCCGGTGCTGCGCGGGAGCCCGCACTTCATTTTTTTTTATCTGCAGGATCTGCGCACCCAGCGTGGATTTTGACGATTTTAAAAATAAAAAATAAAATAAAATTTTTGGCCTTGGGGGTCCTTGTGGGACCCCCTGAGCAGGCCTAGGGGGTCAGGGTGTTTCTACCCTGCCCCCTTTTCGCGTTTTGCACATTTTTTTATTAGGTTTCTTGTGCCTCTGTTCTACCGAGGCACAAGATTACTGCCAACACTTCCTGATTTGGTGTGTTGAAAGTCAATTAGAATACAGCTCGTGAACGGCAGGGTGCGCTTAGGGTGCGCTGGTCCTGCGCGGCCATAGATATATATGTACTTTTAATTGTGATTTTCTCAGGAACTACTGAATGGATTTACACCATTTAAGCAAAAGGCATGAGTCTGAACCAAGGACTACCTCTTTGCAAAATTTGGTGTAATTCCGTTCAGCAGTTAGGGGTGTAGTCGTGATGAACGGTTCCTATGGAACATTGCATGGGGAAAACATGTTTTGGGACACCCTTTTTTCTCATCCCCCGCTTCACGAATCACCCTGAGACTTTCAGGATAGGAGCGGATTGGAGCTGGCCATTAGTTTTGAAAATTTCGCAAAGATTCGTCAACCGGCACCAAAGTTATTCCAAATAGAATGTTGCGGATTTCCAATGGAGAATAGGTCCTAACTATAACTACCTACTGGCGACCACCAGTAGGTAATATATATATATATATTTTTTTTTAACAAAGGACGCCGCACACAGAAACTTCTTTTTCACTGATTTATTACAGTGCCCAGTCTAACACCAACGCGTTTCAGCCTGACGGCCTTGCTCATATATGTCCACAAAAAGTCTCAGAAGGAAACAATTAAAGCCGCACACCAGTAATCTTCATTCAGGGTGTTTTAATTTATTCTTAAATCCATTTTTCTCACCATACACAGGATCAACCCACGTGTTCCGGTATCTGCTATACCTTGTTCATGGTTTGTTTGTTTCACTTTTTTTGGTTTTTTTTTATTTACTGATTTCTGCAGGAAACTCTATACTACATCATTTCCTGACTGTATTTAGATCTCTACCCCCAGGATTTCTGGTCTTGGTAGTTCTTACTGCAAACATTTTTTTCTATTTACATATTTCGCACCAGTGATTATTTTAAACTCAGAAATAACCATTTCTACATAAGAAAATCATTTCTTAGTTGTATATTGGCCCTTATTTCTGTAAATTATTTCCTTTCAAAAACCGGAGCTACCATTAGTGACCTAAGGTGGTGGTCAATTAAGTTATTTACACAGAAAAAATATATCTTATAAAGCATTGGCAAAAACAATATTTTCACAAAACCTTTGTTTTTACATGTGGGACAACCCTTTCGAAAATGCCAATAATCTGGTAGTTCCAAACGAATCAAATGTAATTTATCCGACCATTTGTAAATGTTTAAATGTCCATTATTTTGAATGAAGCCCTCCAGTGGGCATGTATTTACAGTTTCTTTTGTAGTCCTTAATTGATTTCTGTATTAATATTTTCCGGTGCATATCTATGTAAAAGTCTAAGAGAAGCTGATCATTTATTTACAGATGGATGTATAATTCTTCGGATTGATTTAGACCGAAAGGAGTCATAGTTCGGAAGTTCAGAATGTGTCGGGACTCTTTTTGTCGCAAAGCTTTTTCTCGGTGGCCACATCTTTCATTTGTTGAAACTAATTCAATGTCATAGATTTTTAAAACTTTCCAATTTCCATTGTGGTGGCTTTCTATATGTTTTGCCACCGCATTGTTTCTATCCTTATTTTTGGTGGCTCTGACGTGCTCCAAAATGCATTTTTTAAGTTTGCAGATGGTGCTGCCCACGTATTTTAACACACATGGGCACTCAATGATGTATATTGCATATTGGCTCTTGCACGTAGTTAGATCTCTGATTTGCCAAGTTTTTCCACTTGCCATTTTTACATCCTTAGTGGGTTTTGCTATCTCACAGATTTTACAATTGTAGCCCCTTGTATTTAGCCATGTTATTTTAGCTGTTTTTGGCCTGTAATGGCTGTGTACTAGCAGGTCTTTTAAGTATCACTGGATGGGGCCCCATTTTTTCTCCTATGGTGGAGTCCAATTGGAGGATCTTCCCATTTTTTCTTATTATCTTTGTGATTTCTTTGGATTCTTGACTATAATCCAAGATAAGTCTTATGGGTTCCTCCTTCACATCATCTCCCTTGACTTTCGATGCTAGACATTCTTCTCTTGTTTTTTCATTTGCATTATTCCAGCATCTATTTATTGTGCCTTTGTTGTATTTCCTTGTTTGGAATCTTTTGATTGTCCCAGCACTATGTTTGCACCATTCATTTTCTTCACTACATATCCTTCGTAGACGGAGGAATTCCTCATAGGGTATGCCTGAAAGTAAAGATGGTTGATGAAAACTAGTTGCCTCAAGAGTCGCATTGGTAGATGTGGCCTTTCGATGTAAAGTTGTTTCCAGCCTATTGTTCTTTACATAGATTTCCACATCAAGGAAAATCACTTTATCTTTATTCATTTCATAAGTGAATTTCAAACCTTGTATGCTGTTGTTCAAAATTTCAAAGTATTGCTGGAATTCTTGGTCATTTCCACTCTAGACGATGAAGAGATCATCTATGAACCTTTTCCAGGTTACTATGCTTCTGGTGAATTGGTAATTTTGAATATTCCACGCCACTTAATTTTCCCACCAGCCCATAGCTATGCACGCATAACTAGGGCTGAAGGCAAAACCCATTGCTGCTCCGTTTCGTTGACAAAACAGTTCTTCTCCAAAAAGGAAAATATTGTTTGTGAGGCAAAAGGCAATCATGCTCATCCGCATATCATTATGTTTCTTGTAGTGGATATTCCTTTCTTTTAGAAAATGTTGACAGGCATTTAAACCAATGGCGTTGTCAATATTGGTATATAAGGTGATAACGTCCATAGTTATCAAGTATTAACTGCCTTGCCATTCTAAAGTTTTTAGTGTGCCCAGAAAATCTGTTGTATCTTTCATGTAAGATTTCAAATCCACCACGAATGGAATTAAAAAATAGTCTATGTAATAAGTCATAGGTTCCAGCAATGAGCCTTTTGCTGACGCAATTGGTCCCCCTGGTAGGTTTGTGGCATTTTTGTGCACTTTTGGGAGGAAATACATAGTCGCTATTGCAGGGAAATCCACAGTCAGGTATTTTTTCTCATCATTGTCAATTAAACTCCCCATTTCCCATGTGCTTAATTTTGCATCAATGTCTCTTTTGATCTTTCCAGTTGGATTATTTTGTAATTTTTCATAAAATTGACAATCGGTTAATTGACGTTGTGCTTCCCTGTAGTACAGTTCGCGATCCCAAAGCACTACGTTTTCCCCCTTATCTGCCATTTTGATTTCAATTTCATTGTCACTGATCAGATTTTCCAGGGCTTTTCTTTCCATCATAGTTAAATTATCAGTATAGTTTGATTTGCTTATATTGTATAGGTCATGTATCACAGCCAGTGTTGATGTTGGTTTGATGGTCTCATTTGGTTGTCTTAGTCTATTAGGGCTGTCCATGAAGTATTTGGCCAGTTTGAACTTGCGGATATTTAAATACAAATCGATCCTTGTTTGTGCAAGATCCATTCTTTGTATAGGGCAAAAATGTATGCCTCTCTTTAAAAGTGAGATTTCAGATGGGGTGATTTCTCTTTGGAATAAATTGATGACTTGAAGCTCCTCATTTATTGATCCATCCTCTGTCGCAGACTCCGCGTATTAGTGCCAACTTTTTCTGTTGATGCGCTTGCTTCTCCAGCCCCTCCGTGTTCTTGATTTCGTGTTTTCTGCTGCCAGATTTTTCCTCTCCCCCTTCCTCGTGGTTGTTTTTGCGCCATCTGATTCTGTTCCCACTGTCGTTGTTTGAGAACAAGGCGCATATCCACTAAAAAAGCCTTCTTTGCCTTATCAGTGGGGATGTCTTCTTCAGTTTGTTCTGCCGAGCTTAGGGAGGACATGCTGATTGATGCTGCTTCTGAGGTTAAACCTGGTTGTTTAAATGGGTCAAATTTTCGAGCAAACGTGAAAATCCTCCCTTCTGAGTATTCGACTGTGTCTCTCACAAACTTATTATGCTTCCCCTGTCCCACAATTTCCTCATGTTTATCTATTTGTCTTTCTAGATCTTCTTTGAACTTTGTCATTTCTGTATTTAGTTGAGTGATTCCAATTCTTTTTCTACTTCCAGTAGTTACGTTTTGACTTTTTGTAGGGCGATGTCAATGTGCTTAACCAAAGATTTTTATTAAACCTAATGAGGAATTCAAAGTATATTCTCCTCATTCCTGTAATAAATCATTGGTGGCGTCCTGTTGACTAGGCATCAACATGATCCGTAAGCCTCTGGAGGCTCTTTCATCTTCCAAATACTTTCTTAATGTTATCAGTTCCCATGATTTGTTTATCTCCTTTTTGCTCACTTTTTCCCATGTTCTTAATTTGCTTTTTACATCATCTTTTCTGGACATATTTTGCCTTTTGGGTGCTTTGTCCACGTTACCTTTTTCAAACATGGTTGACATCTGTTCCATCCGTTTAGCTTCTCGTTTTTCCATCATTAACCTGTGTTATGGCTTTAATCTTTTCTTTAGGCAAGTGTGTTTTTTTTATACTGCCTTCCCTTTTGGGTTTCTCCCTGCAGATTACTGTTGGGTTTCCTTTTGTATGTTGCTGGGCTTTTTAAATAGCGCAATTTTGAGTTTGCAGTATCTCCATTGAGATAGAATTATTGCAAAGGAGTTTGTTCGTTTATTTTCAGCACATACACGAAAAGTCCCCACTTCCCCAGTCGAGCGGCTACTTTGTTGCCATGTTACACACGCTGTCTATCGTTTTTGCCCCGCTCTGCACAACACTCACTTAAAATGTACAAGGCTGTTTGTCCTTACCTCGGCAATGCCTTCAGGTTCGGAACGTCTCCGCCTCTTCTTCCGAATCGAGTGTGCTACGGGTTTCTTCTTTGTTTTTCTCGACAAGCTCCAGCCGGAGCCCTTGTAATCCTCGAAAATGGTTCCCTTTCTCCAGCTTACCGACGCTGCCTTTGAAGGTGCGTCGCTTTCACGGTAGAACAATACCGCCTTCTATGTCCACAAAAAGTCTATATATATATATATATATATATATATATATATATATATATATATATATATATATATTATATTTTATATTACCTACTGGCGGTCGCCAGTAGGTGGGTATAGTTAAGACCTAGTTTCCATAGGAAGAGCATTTTTTGTTTTGCCAATAACTTTGGTGTCGCCTGATGACATAAGATATATTTATATACACACAGACCGCACACACAGAGACACACACAAATATATGTGTGTGTGTGCGTGTTTGTGTAGGTAGTCATAGTTAGAACTGAGTTTCCATAGGATACGCATTTTTTGATTTGCTAATAACTTTGGCTTTGTTTGACAAATCTTCGCGAAATTCTCCCAAGAAAAAGTCTATCCAGGTCAGCTCCTATCCTGAAAGTTTTGGGGTGATTCTTCAAGCAGGGGCTGTTTTTCCTATGTTAATTTCTATAGGAAATGTTCAGACAGACTACAGCCCGAACTGCTGAACGGAATTACCGCAAATTTGGCAAAAAGGTAGAGCTTGGTTCAGAAAGTGACCTTTTTTTATAAATGGTGTAAATCCGTTCAGTAATTTTTGAGAAATTCAAAAAATAAGAGTCAAAAAATCTATTTCCCATAGGAAACTTTGGGCAAGGCTACAGCCGAAACTACTGAACGGAATTATCCCAAATTTAGCAAAAAGGTAGTGCTTGGATCAGAAAGCAACTTTTTTTTAAATGGTGTAAATCCATTCAGTAGTTGCGGAGAAATTTAAAAAATAAAAGTTTTCATATTTAGGGCAGCGGTGGAGTCGCGACCCCTCCCGACCACAAGCTTCATTCTAATTGGCTGCCACGAACACGAGCTTCATTCTAATTGGCTGTTAACACTCCAAACCAGGAAGTGTTGGCAGCCATCTTGTGACTCAGTAGAAGCAAGTCACCAGAAAACAGAGAAACAAAGATATAAAACAGGAGGAGGGGGCAGGGTAGAACCCCCTGACACCCTAGGCCTGCTCAGGGGGCCCCAGAAGGACATCCAGGGATTAAAAAAAAGCATTTTTTTAAAACAATTTTAGCGCAATTAGTGCTGGGGTCGCAAATTCTGCTGAAATTGTTCAAAAACAATGAAGCGCGGGTTCCCACGTTTTATTTTAATGAGGCCCCGGGTGGGCTAGGTCACAGGGGCATTTCTTAAAAAATAATAGCGTGGGCCCGAGGGGGCCCCCGCGGCCCCGGGGACCACCACATCCCTGGGGCTTCACTCATGTTGGGAGGGGGGCCGTACAGCCACCGTCCTGGAGCCAGTGATGGTCCTGGGGACCGCCACCCCCAGGGCCGGCTCCTACAGTGTCCCAGGGTGCCCACACCAGGGACACTGCTGTTTGCTAAGACAGGGCGGGAGCCGCGCAGCTTCCGCCCTGTCAGAGCAAACTTGCTTTTGATTTTAGAAGCTAGAGCTGGGGAACCTGCTCTCGCTTCTAAAATCCAAAGTTGATTGCTTTTCCACACGGGGAGGTGCATATCAGCAGCTCTCCGTGTGGAAAAGCAAAGGCGGCTCCTGCAGGATGTGGGGAGCAGGCAGGACTGTGGGGGCATTGTGGCTCCCCCCATGGTCCCCAACTGTAAGGCCAGGCCCTTTGGGATGGGGACCTCGGGCCGGAATTGGCCATGGGATGGGGGCCGACACGGCCCTCATTTTTTTTTTAATAATGAACATGTCGGCATGCTTCGGGGGATGGGGTCCCGAGGCGAATGTAAATTAGTGAAAGTGGACATTTTTGTTTTTGTCGCGACTCTAGCGCAGCTCTCAGCACGGCCCCTGTGTAAAAGCAATGGGTGAGCGGCTCTCAAGTACTTCTTAAGTCTTTCAAACACCGAGGGGTATATTCTCAAGGACGCATCGCTGAGTTAATGGCACTTTATCGCAACCAAAATGGTGATACATTTAACGTACCATGCACAAGCTGGAGCAAACAGCCCATATCACCAGTTTACCAGCGAGGCAACCTCAAAAAGCATTGTCACGGATGACCCTGGCCCATATTGCTATTGAGATGTAGAGTAGGCGTTCCAGTGCAAAGAGCAGCGGGCACATCACTTCGCAAGTTTCTCAAACACCAGCAAGATCGTCGAAGAGAGTACAAAACAGGTGATTTGGTGCGCTAGTAGCAGGAAGTTTACACCTGCTCTGAGCTGGTGTAATGTCGGAGTACAACCTGAAAGATGAAAGGGAGCCCAGCCCAGAGCCACACCTGAATGACAACAGATGCAATGGAGCGAACGATCATGCTGCTCGGACACCCAACACTGTTCCGACACACCCCACCACCAGCCCCATTGTCCGCCATCCCCCCTCACCCCCCTACAAACAAATGTGACAGCAACCTTAGGAAATCTGGAATGTAACAAAGTGGCCGATGTCGCACAGTTATAATTAAGAAGACGCATGTGAGGTTGGACCAATAAGAATCACAGTTGCATATGGATTTACATATAAAACATTTTATTTAAACAAAACAACAACAAATAAAACTAGGTACAGCCATGGCGTGTCATCCCTGGACCATTTGTGAATCACAGCCTGCAAGACAAAAAGCTAAATAAGATTGTGCGTCATGCGACCATCAAAGGAGAAAGAGAGAAAGAGAGGAAGAGTGAGAGAGAGGAAGAGAGAGGGAGAGAAAGAAAGAAAGAAAGAGTTAGAGAGAGAGGAAGACAGAGAAAGAGAGAAAGAGTGAGAGAGAGGAAGAGAAAGAGAAGAGAAAGAGTGAGATACAATGAAGAGATAGAGAAAGAGAAACAGTATGAGAGAGAGGAAGAGAGAGAGAGAAAGAAAGAGTAAGACAGTGAGGAAGAGAGAGATAAAGAGAAAGAATGAGAGACAAAGAGACAGAGAGACAGAGAAAGAGTGTGAGAGAGAGAAAGGAAGCGATAGAGAGTGAGAGAGAGAAAGAGTGTGAGTGACAGAAAGGAAGAGATGGAGAGAGAGAGTGAGTGTTGACACTGTGGAGAAAATGCTCACAGGTCACCTTTCTGCCACCAGTGTGTCTCCAACCATGTGCCGGAATATAGTACAGCCCTGAAGTTTAGTCATCTCAAACATAGTATAGAATCAGTAATGCCAGAATACATACACCTGCACACGCCTAATTCTCTGTTTCGCTCCTGCGCACCCAGGCTGCTGCACCCCATTGACTCTCACCATTAAGAGGGGCCTGCCCACCTCTGCGCACCCAGGCTGCTGTACCCTATCCACTTCCACTGCCCAGAGATGTCTGCCCGTTGCTGTGTACCAAGGCTGCTGCACCCCATGCACTCCCACTGCCCAGAGGTGACTGCCCGTTGCTGCACACCCAGACTGCTGCACCCCATCCACTCCCAGTGCCTAGAGGTGTCTGCCCGAACCTGTGCACCCAGGCTGAGAAGAAAAGAGAGAGAAAGAAAGAGCCATAGAGAGAGGAAAACAGAGAAAGAGTGAGAGAGAGGAAGAAAGAGAGAGAAAGAGTGAGATACAAGGAAGAGAGAGAGAAAGAGAGAAACAGTGTGACAGAGAGGAAGCGAGAGAGAGAAAAACTGTCACAGAGAGGAAGAGAGACAGAAAAAGAAAGAATGAGAGAGAGCGGTAGGGACAGAGAAATAGAGAAAGAGTGTGAGGGAGAGAAAGGAAGAGATAGAGAGTGTGAGACAGAGAGAGAAAGAGTGTGAGTGACAGAAAGGAAGAGATGGAGAGGGAGAGTGAGTGTTGACACTGTGGAGAAAATCCTCACAGCTCCCCTTTCTGTCACCGGTGTGTCTCCAGCCACGTGCCGGGATATAGTACACCCCTCAAGCTTAGTCATCTGAAACATAGTATGGAATCAGTAATGGCACGCCTAAATCACTGTCCCGTCTTTGTGTATCCAGGCTACTGCACCCCATCCACTTCCACTGCCCAGAGGTGTCTACCTGCTGCTGTACACCCAGGCTGCTGCACCCCATCCACTCCCACTGCCAATAGGTGTCTGCCCGCCGCTGCACACCCAGGCTGCTGCACCCCATCCACTCCCACTGCCCAGAGGTGTCTGTCCGCTGCTGCGCACCCAGGCTGCTGCACACCCAGGCTGCTGCACCCCATCCACTCCCACTGCCTTGAGGTGTCTGCCTGCCGCTGCGCACCCTGGCTGCTGCACTCCATCCACTCCCACATCCCAGAGGTGACTGCCTGCTTATGCGCACCCAAGCTGCTGCACCCCATCCACTCCTACTGCCCGGAGGTGACTGCCCGCTGCTGCGGAAACAAGCCTCTTTGCTCACCATCCGCCACCGGCGTGTGTCAAAGAGGGTCCACCACGTGCTGAAGCAACCTCCTCATTTGATGTGTACACACGGTCAAGTCGAGCTCACAATTCAAAATAGATGTTGATTGCCAGATGGCCATGCATCATCGCAGGCTGCACATGCGCTCAGCTCTGGTGGCAGTAACTCAGTAGACCTGAAGTCATTGCTTCGTGGCGGGAGGTCATCAACCTGTGAATCACAGCCTGCTAGACAAAAAGCAAGAGAAGGTTGTGCGTCATGCGTCCATCAAAGGAGAGAGAGAGAGAGCGAGAGAGAAAGAGGAAGAGAGAGGAAGAGAGAGATAAAGAAAGAGTGAGAGGAAGAGAAAGAGTGAGAGAGAAAGGAAGAGAGAGGGAAACAGTCCATCAACCCTCCTGCCCTCTTAGATTACTTAAGGGGCGAATATTCATCCAGCAGGCAAAACCCTTATTTGTTAACTGCTCTCCCCTGAGGCGGAAGCCGGGGGATTCTCCTACTATTCTATTTACCAAACGCTACCTGAACTTGTGATTGTCCGTGCATAGGACTTTATTTGTGTGTTTTTAAAATCATTTTGAATGTAAACAATTGCTCATACTTACTCTGAGGAACGATCTGTGCAAGGCGCGATTACTGCTGTTAGTTCACAATAGCGCTGCCCTTTTCAGCCGCGGTCACGTGACCTGACCCACCTCACCCGCCATCTTGAGGAGGTAAGGGGTGCGCTCTAGTCCATCAACCCTCCCGCCTTTCCCGCTCCTCCTATGTATAAAACAGGAGGATCATCCCATCCGCGCAGCGGGCGGGCGCAGCGGGCGTGCCGGCGGCGCGCCGGAGGCGCGCCAGAGGCAAGCCCGTCTGCGCCCGTCCGCGCCGGGACCGAGCCTACAATTGTCTGACACCAATAAGAAGTACACTAGTCAAGGCTTACTGGCACTTCGGCCACCCACCAGCACCAGCTGTTTAAAAATAATACCCTCAGAAATTCATAGGCACCTCGCCATCTCCTGCCCCCATTGTAGCTGTACCATTCCATTACGATCACTTGACGTCAATACCACACCAACAAAGCAAGATGAAGCAGCGGTTATATCCATTGCCCTTATCAATGCACGATCACTTGGAAAGCACAGGCAGGAGATCTCCGATCTCATAACAGATTTTAAACTAGATGTTCTGTTTGTCACTGAGACTTGGACCGATGATACATCTCAGCCAGACCTAGCCATCGCAGTACCGGATGGATATAAAGCATACTGCCAGGACAGGCCCGGATAAAGAGGGGGTGGGCTGGCCATAATAGCTAGAGATTCATATCCAGTCAGGACGACCCCCATTCCATCAACTTCCTGTGAAGCCATGCAATTTGCTATTAACCCTTCACCTTTGTTTAATTTCAAGGGAATACTGATATACCGCCCTCCAGGATCCAAAACGGCATTTTTAACCGGCATCAATACCATGATGGAATCAGTAGCCACGGAAAGTGCCTTTACGGTTCTAGGTGACCTAAATTTTCACTTGGACCAAAGTCACTTAACTGATTCGGTCACCCTCATTTCCGATCTAGAAACTCTAGGGCTAAAACAACGGGTTACGTCTCCTACCCACCAAGCTGGCCACATCCTAGATCCCATATTCTCCAACTTAGAAGGCCTACAAATAACCAACATCTTACCCATGCCTTGGACTGACCACCATGCAATTTTTGCAACTATAACCACCAACACTTGTCGTAATAACAAACCCCTTCCCATTCCCAAACAGCCCTTTAAAGACTGGAAAAATATCAACCAGGACGACTTAAAGCTAATACTGGAACACACCCGTCCAACGCTGTTTACAGAGCCTAACTTAGCACTTCAGCAATTTCACACTTGGTTGGGCCAGGCCACAAATCAGTCAGCCCCTACCAAAGAACTATCCAGAAATAGATCCAAACCTACTGCCCCATGGTATAACGAAAAACTAAGGGCACAAAAGCAAATCAACCGTAATAAGGAAAGACTTTGGAGAAAAGACTATGACGCAGCTAGCAAAGCAGCTTACAAGGAAGCCCTGGCACTTTACAAAGCTATGATCACTAAAGCCAAAAAAGACTACTACACTGACCAAATTCAGAAAGCCAAACATTCTAGCAGATTACTGTTTCAAATCACCAAAGCACTGTCAGGCAACTCCCCCGACCTCACTCCTCCCCCATCACAACTTTTATGTGATTCTCTAGCTTCTTTTTTCTGTACCAAAGTGGATGATATCTACCAGGCTTTTTCTGCTACTTCACGTGCGAGGATAGTCAACCCCCCCATTTTACCACCAGTCAACATGTTCCCCAGCTTCCAACCAGTCACCACCGACCAAATAAAAATTACAATGTCCACCATCAAATCAGGATCACCCCTGGACCCTTGCCCACTCTCAGTACTCTTGCCGGTAATGGACTCTATCATACCACTACTCACTCAGGTCTGCAACTCCATTCTCCTATCAGGTCACTACCCAGACCCCCTTAAAAACACTCTACTAAAACCCCTGCTAAAAAAACCGTCCTTGGATAAAAGCGAGCTAAAAAACTACCGTCCCATCGCGAGTCTCCCTTTCATGGCGAAGGTGATTGAAAAAACCATGAACATTCAGATCTCTGAATTCATTGAAAAACACCATCTCCTGGACAACACGCAATTTGGATTCAGGAAATACCATGGGACAGAGACAGCCTTGATTAAGGCTGCTGACGATATCAGGGTAATCAGGGATCAGGGGGGCACAGCCATTCTAGTAATGCTGGATTTATCAGCAGCCTTCGACACGGTCGACCATACCATCTTGGTCGACCGTGTCGAGGGATTTGGCATTTGCCACACTGCCAAAGACCTAATTGCGTCCTTCCTTGCCAAAAGAACGCAGGCTGTCATCTTAGGACCCTTCCAATCGGCCCAACTTTCATCTCCATGTGGAGTACCTCAAGGCTCATCCCTGAGTCCGACACTTTTTAACATCTATGTGTCGGACCTTGCTAAAACCATCAAAGCACACGGGATGAGCCTAACCTCCTACGCCGATGATACCGAACTTGTGTTGGCGATCAAAGGGGACGGAGATCTAGTGGCTGAAAAATTCAAGAAAGGACTTGTAGACATAGTAGAATGGATGGCCACCAACTGCCTCAAATTAAACTCAGAAAAAACCAAGGTGCTCATTTTCGGACCCCTTTCGCCAGCCTGGCCATCAAGCTGGTGGCCAGAGGCCTTCGGTACCCCGCCCATTCCAACTGCTAAAGTCAGGAACCTCGGTATCATCTTCGACGAGGGTCTAAATTTCATGGATCACTCCAACAAAACAGTGTCCACAGCACACCTGAAACTGAAGATGATAAGAAAAATCCGTCCTTTCCTTCCTGACTCAGCCATCAAAACACTGGTTACCTCTCTTGTCCTTTCTTCTCTGGACTATTGTAATGGTCTCTTCCTTAATGCTCAATCCAGAGTAATTACCAAACTGCAGACTATTCAAAATGCAGCAGCACGTCTGCTCTCTGGCAAAACAAAATACAAATCAATATCTAACAGTATAAAAGACTTCCGCTGGCTCACCGTGCGTAACAGAATCCATTTCAAGTCCCTCTGTATTGTGTTTAAAGCACTCAATAACCAAGGACCCCACTTTTTGAAAGAACAGCTACAACAATACAAACCTAACAGAGTTCTACGATCAGCCACCCTCAATCAACTGATCATCCCTCGTACTAAAACCGTCACTTGGGGCGACCGGCGCTTTTTGGTGGCCGCCCCAAAGCTCTGGAACACATTACCCTTATACAACAGGGAGAGTTCCTCTCTCCTCCAATTCCGTAAACTTTTAAAAACCTGGCTGTTCGCTCAATGATTACCCCTTCCTCATGTTGACTGTTACAAATAACTGGTTTTTACTAGCGCCAAGACGCCCAAGGGTAAACGATGCGCTTTACAAATATTAAAAATAAAATAAATAAATAAATAAATAAGAGAGAGAAAAAGAGAGAAACAGTGTAAGAAACAGGAAGAGAGTAACAGTGGAAGAGTGAGAGAGAGTGAAAGAGAGAGAGGAAGAGTGAGAGAGGAAGAGAGACAGAATGAGAGAAACAGTGTGAGAGAGAGGAAGAGATAGAGTGAGAGAAAGAGGAAGAGAGAGAGAATGAGTGTGAGAGAGAGAAAGAAAGAGATGTAGAGGGACAGTGAGTTCCCACACTGAGAACAAAACCCTCACAGCTCACCTTTCCATAACCGGTGTATCTCCAACATTGTGCCGGGACATAGTGGAGCCCTCAAGCTTACTCATCTGAAACGTAGTATGGAATTAGTAATGGCAGAGTACATACAATTGCACACGTCTAAATCGCTGTCCCAGGCTGCTGCACCCCATCCACCCTATCCACTTCCACTGCCCGGAGGTGTCTGCCCGCTGTTGCGACCCAGGCTGCTGCACCCCATCCAGTCCCACTGCCCGGAGGTGACTGCCCGCCGCTGCGCGCCCAGGCTGCTGCACCCCATGCATTCCCACTGCCTAGAGGTGACTGCCTGTCGCTGCGCGAACAAGCCTCTCTGCTCACGTTTCAAAACCTGGGTGTAGAAAAGAGGGCCTACCATGTGCCACTGCAAGCCCCAAGCCCAGGGCCCGCGGACAGGGCACATTCCATATCATGCAGCCCCGCTCCGCAGACCACCAGGTCTCACATTTGGTGCTGAGTCTTGATTTCGCCATGGCAGAGGACATACCAGTGCACCCGGTTTTTCATTGCAGGTTGCACACCCGCTCAGCCCTTGCGGTGCCACTAACTCAGTGACCAGCGAGACGACACCACATGGTGGTAGGCCCTCACTGTCTGATGGCTCCGACCTACACACAAAACCTGAGCTGTCCAGACCGCCAGCACAGGGCATCACCGCAGGCTGCACACCTGCTCAGCAGTTACGATGCCGTACCTCATTGGACCGAAAGTCACCGTCCCGTGCCGGTGTGCCTGGGCCGGCCGCAGTGCATCCGGTGGGAGCAACTCTAAAATGGCGTAGAGCACGTGCGCCCGGTCTTTTTTATTGATACAAAAGGGCATGATGGACGGAGCGTTTGCGCAAATCAAACACTCACCCCCAGTCAACTGATCTGGGTTTAATCCATCACCATTCTTTAGCTCACTCAGCCACCCCAGTTCAGACATGGCCATATGCAAATCAGTCTGACCCTGTGCCTCATGGGAACAGCCCAGCCCGAACTGCCAAGCCATGTCTTCCCTGGACCGGAAACAAGCATCCTGGGACCGGTTTCGGATTCGTAATCTTCATCAGCCAGGCTATCTTGAATCCAGTGGCCAAGTGAGCAAGGGACTCATGTCTGAGCATACCCTGCCAACTTAGGGCGAACAAAGCGATACAAAAGGGGATGATGGACGGAGCATTTGCGCAAATCAAACACTCACCCCCAGTCAACTGATCTGGGTTTAATCCATCACCATTCTTTAGCTCACTCAGCCACCCCAGTTCAGACATGGCCATATGCAAATCAGTCTGACCCTGGGCCTCATGGGAACAGTCCAGCCCGAACTGCCAAGTCATGTCTTCCCTGGACTGGAAACAAGCATCCTGGGACCGGTTTCGGATTCATAATCCTCATCAGCCAGGCTATCTTGAATCCAGTGGCCAAGTGAGCAAGGGACTCACGTCTGAGCATACCCTGCCAACTTAGGGCGAACAAAGCGATACAAAAGGGGATAATGGACGAAGCGTTTGCTCAAATCAAACACTCACCCCCAGTCAACTGATCTGGGTTTAATCCATTACCATTCTTTAGCTCACTCAGCCACCCCAGTTCAGACATGGCCATATGCAAATCAGTCTGACCCTGTGCCTCATGGGAACAGTCCAGCCCGAACTGCCAAGCCATGTCTTCCCTCGACCGGAAACAAGCATCCTGGGACCGGTTTCGGATTCATAATCCTCACCAGCCAGGCTTTCTTGAATCCAGTGGCCACACAAAACCTGAGCTGTCCAGACCGCCAGCACGGGGCATCACCGCAGGCTGCACACCTGCTCAGCAGTTACGATACCGTACCTCATTGGACCAAAAGTCACCGTCCCGTGCCGGTGTGCCTGGGCCGGCCGCAGTGCATCCGGTGCGAGCAACTCTAAAATGGCGTAGAGCACGGGCGCCCGGTCTTTTTTTTGGCAGGGTCACGTGTCCTGTGATGTTTGTGCTGGATGGGTGTAGTGTGGGTGTATACCAGCTGTGAGGGAGTGGCTGTGGCATACTGAAACTAGATAACTAGGCTTGTGGCCAGCAGATTACTGCAGTGAAAACCTGGGCCATGTAGCGTTGTTGTCCCTCCCTGTAAGCTTAAGTGGAGTGGGCTGGCCTGGCATATGCCAGTCCTGCCTGAGGCTGTGAAAAATGACTCGGGAGCTATAGGTGTGGCTCCGTCGTGAGCTGTATGAGGAATCAACTGATACGGGGTCCGTGTTGTAGTGATGCCGTCACCCGGGTTGCAAGCTCCAATGTGTCACTCTGTGAGCCAAGTCCCACAACATGGCCAACATGGAAGGTACGGGGAATAACTGACCCTACATTCATCCATAGTTCCAAACATGAAAGATGATGGACATGACACATCTGTGTGGATATAAATGTTTATTGCACATTCAGTGGAGTGTTTCAACTGTAGCAATACAGGGCCATGGAAAGTTCAAGTTTCAGTTTTTGGCACATGGAGGGCAGTCAATTAGAGCCAAGCTCATGTTCGGTGTTAGGCTGTGCCAACATATGTAGTTATACAATCACTCTGCCAATTCCCAAGCACTTATAAATTCACTATACTCTCTCCTTGCAGTACTCTAATGATCCAGTCTCTACATACGTACTTGTACAATGACCGAGACAAAGCTACATAACTGGAGTTTTTCCCACTGCCAGAGGTAACATGGTTGCATACCCTGTCCACAGCACAATGTAATGTGGTAGGGCCCAGGCGCAGCATCTTGCATACATAATGAACACACGGACACAGATAGATAGTGGAACTGGGTACGGGCATGTGCGCTCTACTTCTTTTTATTACCAGGGTCACATGTCAAGTGACGTCTGTGCTGGATGAGTGTGGGGTGAGTGTAAGCCAGCCCTCTGGTAATGATTGGTGCTGGTAACAAGTACAACAGTCATCATTGTATCAGACATAGAGATTCAATTATAAAGGGTCAATGATTTGTGCTGCACTAAGGTATGGCAGGAGCTGTGAAATAATACACAAAAGATCCTATCGTAAATGGTCCATGACTTGTGGTACAATGAGGTAGGGACAGCAGATGTGAAATTATACACAACACATTGTATCATAAAGGGTCCATGAGTTGTGCCGCACTGAGATAGGCAAAAAAACAAAAACAGGATGCCAGTGCTGATATAAATAATTTAAATAAACAAATAACCAAACAGAACTTGAAAATGTATTCAAGAACGGGAGTTACTACTTAATAGCTTTTTATTTTGACATTTTTGAAAAAAAAAACTTATATATTGTTTACATTTTTTACATCATCCAGAAGAGCATATTCAAAAAGGACACATGGGAAACTCGCTACTGATCATCAGTCATTCAATATTACAGACATATCACAGGCATTCAAAACACATTCAAACCACTTGGGGAAAGGGACTACAAAAACATATACTACAGTCTTAAAATATATACAGTCTATACTACAAAAGAAACAAGAAGCCACAGTCTGCGACCACAGTTTTACAATAGTAAAAAAAGAATAAGTTCTGTAATGTACATTCCTGTATATTAAATTAGATCTTCAAAGGAAACTTTTTAAACTAATGGTACTCGGTAATGTACGAGCGGCAGGGAGAAATTAGTTTATTGATCCTGTCGCTCTCGCAGACACTGTGTGGCAAGAGCCTGTCAAGTGACGTCTGTGCTGGATGAGTGTGGGGTGAGTGTAAGCCAGCTCTCTGGTAATGATCGATGCTGGTAACAAGTACAACAGTCATCATTGTATCAGACATAGAGATTCAATTTTAAAGGGTCAATGATTTGTGCTGCACTAAGGTAGGGCAGGAGCTGTGAAATAATACACAAAAGATCCTATCGTAAATGGTCCATGACTTGTGGTACAATGAGGTAGGGACAGCAGATGTGAAATTATACACAAAACATTGTATCATAAAGGGTCCATGAGTTGTGCCGCACTGAGATAGGGGCATCAGAAGCCTTCAGCATGTGCGCAGCCAGCGATGATGCGTGGTGCAGGTGAGCTGCACTGCGAGCAATGTCTGTTGCCTACTGGACTGCGTCATCTGCAATTGCGACTCGATGTGAATTGTAAGCCTGCTTTCAGCAGTGTAGATCGAAGGCAGTAGTCAGCACAGACATCAAGGAATGCTTTTTGTCACATCCTCTTAACAAAATCCGAAGACATAGAGCACAATTCTCTCTGTAATTAATAAAACAAGACTGAATTCAAATTGTGAGTTCGGCTGACCGCAGTGTAGGCGTATGGAAGAAAACATGAAATATGTATGGAATACATTGCCGAAATATGTAGGTTTCAGGGACGTTATAGTTCAAATCAGTGTTCCTTTGGACTTGCAAGATGAATATGCTCATTGAAGTAAAGCTATAACTGATGTTAAACAAGTTCTTGAAGCAAGGATACTAAAAGGATATTATGTAGGTTTGAGAGACGTTATACTTAGTTGCCTTCTGGACTCTGCAATTAATGAATCAAGACTGAATTTGAATTGTGAGCCCTGATGACCACAGTGCAGGCCAGAAGGAAGTGGTGAGCAAGGGCCCACAGCCACTTGGCGTAGACTTGAGCTGCACAGTTAGTAGCACCTGAAGCAACCAGCATGTGTGGAGCCTGCGATGATGCGTGGTCCGGGCGTGCCGCACTGGTAGCAATGTCTTTTGTCTAATGAATTCTGCCTTAATTAGGGTACGTGGCGATGACTTGTGGCACACTGAGTTAGTGGCACCTGAAGCACTCAGCGTGTGCGCACCCTACAATGATGCGTGGTCCGGGCGTGCCGCACTGGTAGCAATGTCTTTTGCCTACTGAATTATGCCTTAATAAGGCTACAGGCGATGACTTGTAGTGCACTGAGTTAGTGGCACCTAAAGTACTCTGCATGGTTGTGTGCATTATTATTGGTGGGTGACTTGCATCCTTCACACGTTTGGTTGCTATATCTCCCAACATTCAACTATTGTGTAGCTGAGGGGCCATGCCATTTTTGGAAAGTCCGCTGTTCTGTTGTGCGCTGCCTCGGTGGTAGTAGGGAGAGTGGTCCGGGAGGGAGGTCCTGAGGGTGGTGGCAGTGGGTTTTGTGGCCTACTTGGGAGTCGGAGATGCATGATCAGTAGCTCTATCACATGTGTTGGTCTTCAGATATGATTCTGGGCTGGGGTCCTTTTCACACTGTAGGTAGTCGTCCTACTTTACACTAGTGAAAGGCAGATGTAACATTCCTACTGCTAACGCAGCTTATTGCCTGTTTTTGGATCACTCCGCAGATTTGGCTGCTCGTTAAAATATCGGGAAGTGGTGTTTTTGTGTTATTTTTGCAGAGAAACACCTACTCTGCATATTATTAGTGTTAGTTGTTGCTCTCATTTGTGGCGATTGTTTTTTTGCGGAAGCTATTGCTGGAAAACTGGCGATATTGGCTGTATTCACCAGGTTGAGAATGGAATGATAATTTAAAATCACTGAAAAATCTATAGGTTTAATGAACATTATAATTAGAAATTAGCATTTAAAAAACCTTAGAAATTCACTGGAAAAACATGGGTTTCATGGACGCTATAGTTAGTTGGGCATTTCACTAGTTCAAAACCAGAGAAATTCAAATTTTATAGTTAGTAGAGCTAACTATAACTCGCGCCCCCGCAATGCACTGCTTATGATGTCACATATTACATCACTCATGACATGGTCAGTGACATCACTGACCATGCTCCTCCAGGGGAGTGGCTGGCTTGTAGGCCAAAGAGGGTCCAGCTCCCTTCTTTCTTCTTCCGCCTTTCTGGTAACGGTTGTCCCGAGCGTTGTTTCTCTCGTGTCCTCAGCATCTTCTGCCAGCAGTGTGATGGATTCTCTGCTATGCTCCTCGCGTCTGACTCTCGTTTGTTCTCCAGTCATCCCGCGCACACCTTCGTCTCTCTCTCTCTCTCTCTACTGGCTATAACGTTGCGTTCCTCCGTCTCGCCGAAGATCATTGGTGCACTTGATGTGGTCACGTGATAGGGGTCGGTCTCCAGGAAGTAGGGCGATTTAAAGAGACCGCTATCGTCCTCATCCAAAGGAGACTGAAAGTAAAGCACAGGAGAGATATACAGGAGAAACAGGTCATCACAGTCTTTCTCTTCTTTATCCTGGGATGGTCCAACATGACACTTGGTTTCACAAATGGTGGATGAACACTTGGATTGGCTAGGAAGGTATTCAGAGAACAAAGACAAAATAGCTATCAAATACACACTGGTATAACAAAATGATAGATGAGCATGTGGCTAGGAAAGGAAGAATGCATGGAGACGAAAGACAAAATGGGCACTTATCAGAAATACAATGGTTTTACAAAATTGTGTATGAGCAGACGGCTAGGAAAGAAGAAGGAGGGAGAAAAAAGACAAAATGACTACCTATCAGTTACACAAATGTTTTAGAAAATGGTGAACAAGCACAGGGATTGGCAAGGAAGAAGAAATGGTGTAGAAAAATGAAATGTCTGTCTGACACCCGAGTCACCACCTCCCATTAACACCAACAAACATATGCAGCACTGGAAGGCAAGAATTGCTCAAATATGTTCCCAAAATGTGCTTGGCATCATTCTGCTGGCTCATACACCTCCTGTAAAGCAGCAACGAGAACCATTCAAGATAAAACAAATTAGAAGAAAGCAATATATTAACTGACAAAAATCAATTGCAAATACCACTAGGCAATAATTACTTCAGCCAAATAATTTAAGGGTTACAAAAAATGTAAGTTAATCTCTTTCTCTTTCACATACATACATACACACACAAACGCACAAAATGATGGTCAATCGAATGAAGAATAAAATTGCTGACAACAAAAGAAAATGTCTGGCTCACATGTTCTGGGCTCCTGGAGCCCCACTTGCCACAACACACAGACAAAAAATAACCTCAATTTCAATAGGAGTTCAAGGGCAAATCAACTGAACTGAAATAAAACCTTTCACGAGTCAAAATCACACATAAGACTCATGATAAGCAAGCTGTTTTTGCTTGACTTCATCTAAGCACATGGCCACTGACCAGCAAAACCAACATAGGGAGTTCCTCAAAGGGTATATGAAGAGACATCTAGATAGCTAAAATATCCAGGTAGGTAAAAGTGTACACATCTCATTGCAAGTCTAGATCTAATGAGATCATGATCGGTCTAGATCGATTTTACCGTCAAGCAGGGAAACCTTTAGATAGATTTTCCATTTTAAACGTGTATTTACATGCTATCCTAGCTTCAGCAATGCATTTGTCCACTTCTAGAATGACAATTGAGAGGTAAAGGAGACCAGGAGCAAGTCATGTTTCTGTTTTAGACAAAACAAAACATGCCTGCTGGAGTCGCTTTCTCCGGATCTTTATTGATTATCTTTATAGACGTGTGCAATGGTCTAGTGAGTACCTACATTAAGACAAGTGGAATCCTATGTAGAGCGATGAGGCTTCACGGAGATAAGATGTCTTTGTTATCTTAAACAATGGCATGAGTGGTACTGAAATAGCTCCTGAGTGGTGGGGTACAAGGGAAGTTGTCATTAGTGAGGAAAGAGGGATTTTGCAGAGAAGGTTGTGTGTCATTACGAGTGGAGATGATTTTTTTAAAACTTGATAAAGATATGTTATTCATTATAATTATTAAGGCATTTATAATTCTATGGCAGGACCGGAGGCTCGGATTATGCTTTTCTTCCTTCGCAATTTATTATTATCAAAAAACACAGCAGCCTCAGAAAAGCTTCAAATAATGCTTATACGCAACAACAAAGAAGCATTTTAGAAACACATGAAAAAATCCCTGGAATAAACTACGACTCCCATGAGTCCGCCAAAACAGTCCAAATATAGTCCTTCCACTATGTCCACGGGGTCTAGATAATCAGTCCTTCATCACTCTTCCTCATCTTTCTTCGCTGCTCTCGCAGCCAGTTAAGTGCCTCAATCTTGTTTTTTCTACATTTCTTGTGTAATTATTTCTCGCCGGCGGTTTAAGTGCAGGCGGGATTGGGGGCTCTGTTGTTGTGTATTTGTTTCCTTTCCAGAGCCCCGTAGTCGCAGGAGCATTTTTCGTCAGTTACGCGACTTTGGCCTCGTTTATTTGTGGTGCACAAACGACCGCTAGAGGGAGCTCTCGCGTCTCGCCCGCTCCTCGGCGCGCTTTCCTCATTCTGAGGAGCCGCGCTGAGGTGCCGGTAACGACGGAGCCTTGCCCTCAACCGCCCCTCGAACGCCCGGTTACCGGGTCTGTATTCTGGCCACATTCCATGCTTGACTCCCTGTGGGGTCTGTAGTGCGGTTTATTTACCACGTGAATCGCCGACAGGCAGGTTGCACCACGCATCAGAATTGAACAAAAAAAAAAACGTGTGGAAGCGCGCTGTGGGGCGGTGAGACCCGGTCCCAAAGAGGAGGGTCAGCGTGCTTGAGGAGTTCCGGTGCCACCCTTATTGCCTACTGTGTTTGGGCCTGAAATTGTTATTGCAGCCCTTTGGCCTGCCCATATTCTACTGACACCCTTTCTTGGGGGGGGGGGGGTTGAGTTGCACATTTTTGCGGATAGCTTACATCCCTTTCCTATTGCAGCATGGAGCAGGGGGATTATTATGAGGAGGGCTTCCACCCCTATTTGAATGACGACGAGTTCTACCAGGCAGTAGGCAGTTCTATCTATCATTGCGTTACTGAGGTGGTGGGTCCCATGGAGGACCGCCTTTCAGCACGCATAGTGGAAGAGTGCGCAAAGCTTGCGCGAGCCCAGTCTGGGGTACCCCCTAATCTCCCGGGGCCCTCAAGTGAGGGCCCACCTGCCCGAAGAAGCCATGTAGGGAAAGTGCGTCGGAAGGGGAGCTACGGGTGGACAGAGGAGCCTTTGAGCGTCTGCGCGACGCTTTCTTGGCTAAGGCGACAGCTGTCCCCCCCGCATCACTTCCGGCGCCTGAGTCCTCGGTGGCCTCTGGGACGGCACCTCTGTCTCCGGGCGCAGATTCTCCGGACCCGGATGATGACGAGGAGTCAGTGCGTTCTTGGTGCCCCTCAAACTCAGCCGTGGAGTTACCCAGGGACAGTTCGGGCATGCTGGATCGGGATGAGATCATGCATCCGCTGTCTGCGGCCTGGACACCGGGCGACGCGGTGGCCAAGTTTGTAGCGAGTCACTTACGCAAGCCGTTAGAGAAGGAGGCTAGGGGGTGCCTGCGAGGGGAGTGCCCGAGGCCCACGTTAGACGGTAAGGTGGCCTTAACACCGGAGTTGGATGCTAAGATGGCCACCTTCCTGGCGAAATTTATGAAGGATCCACGTAAGGGCATCGACCGCTCTTGGCGGTCATGCCAAGACAAGCTGTTAGACGCGTGGGGCCCGCCACGAAGATCCTCGACATGGCAGAGGAGGCGAAGGCCACAGGCACGGTCATATTGCCCGAAGTCCTGTCGAACTGGGCGCAGCGTGTCATAATTTTCCTAGGGAACGCCAACTGCGCCCTGTCAACGGAGCACAGGCGATCACTGTGGATCAAGCTGGACCCAAAATTGGGGGATTTGGCTTCCTCGGAGGCGGACTCGGTGGCCCAAGGGGGTCTCTTTGGAGAGCCATTTATAAAAGAACTGGGCAAATTTGTAGCCACTTTTACGTCTTTAGACAAGGCCCAGTCCAACATTAAGCGCGTCTTTCAGCAACGTTTCTCTCAAGGGGCCGGTTGTGGTAGGGGCCGCTTGACCGGCCGTGGCGGATACAATGCTAGCAATAGAGGGCAAGGCTCCGGAAGAGGACAATACCAAACCTCCGCCAATCTTAACAACTTTTACCCCACGAGAGGTCAGCGCTTCGGCGGACGAGGGTTCAGGAAGAATTCCGGATCCAACAATTCAAACGGTGAGTGTCATACCTGCAGATCAGGTGCGCATTGGCGGTGGACTAGCGGCCTTTTACGAGGCGTGGGCATCGCTCACTGCAGACGCCTGGGTGTTGCAAACCGTGCAGGGATTCCACATAGAATTTTACGATCTGCCCATTCAACAGGGATCTCCCCGACCTATCGTTTTTTCAGACACCAACGCGCGATTGATAGACGAGGAGGTCTCCGAATTGCTTTGCAAAGGAGCCATTCATCAATCAACGCGCCACCCCTCGGGATTTATCAGCAAAGTTTTCCTGGCGGACAAGACGGATGGGGCAAGCGGCCTGTAATCAACCTCAAAGAGTTCAACGGTTGGTTGATTTACCGGCATTTCAAAATGGAAGGGACTCATCTACTGTGGGACGTGCTCCTTCCTCAGGATTGGATGGTAAGCTTAGACCTCAAGGATGCTTATCTGGTGGTCCCCATACATCCCCCTCACCGTCGCTTCCTGCAGTTTTTCTGGAGGGACAGAGTGTTCGAGTTTACCGCCCTTCCTTTCGGGCTTTCTTCGGCCCCGTGGTGCTTCACGAAGGTGCTACATCCGGCGGTCGAGTACCTGCGCGGGCAGGGCATTCGGATGATCGTTTACTTGGACGACATCCTCCTAATGGCCCAGTGTCCTATGATCTTGACCTCTCAGCTCCAACAAGCGGTCTCGCTTTTTCAGAGTCTGGGTTTCATCATCAACGGCTCCAAATCAGTTCTGGTTCGGTGTCAGGAAGTTACCTTTCTGGGCTTTGTCATTGATTCCATCGAGGCGTCGCTCAGTCTGCCTTCGTGGAAGATGGCCAAGATCTGGCATACGTTACGCCAAACGATTTCGAGGGACTGGACTTCCCTGCGGCAAGTGGCCAGGGTGGTAGGGCTTCTGTCGTCCTCCCTCCAGGCGATTTTCCCAGGGCCCTTGCACTACAGAGCGCTCCAGCGTCTCAAGGCCCAACATCTTCGGAGGGGCATGTCATACGATCAGATGGTACCCCTCTCAGCGGAAGTGAAGGAGGAGATGTCATGGTGGCTATCACACATGGAAGCGTGGAATGGTCGGGCGATCTTTGGGTCGGTCCCAGACCTGGTCATAGAATCCGACGCAAGCAGATCGGGTTGGGGTGCCCGGTGCGGGGACTTCTCCACAGGCGATCGTGGTCCTCAGAAGAACAACAGTTGCACATCAACTGTTTGGAACTTCTGGCCGGTTCTTTCGCAGTGCGATGCTGGACCAAAGATTCAGCGAAACCCTGCGTACTCTTGAAGATGGACAATATCTCAGCGGTTCGATACGTCAACCACCTGGGAGGCCCATGTTCCAAGGCTCTGGCGAATTTGGCGAAGGAGTTCTGGGACTACTGCCTTACACATCACATATCGGTGACAGCGGAATACTTACCGAGTCAAGCCAATCAAGTAGCGGATTGGCACTTTAGGTATCTCTGGGACTTCAGCCAGTGGAAACTGGATACTCTGGTTTTCCAATGGCTGAACGATCAATGGGGCCCATTCACCGTGGACCTGTTTGCGTCTTGGCTGGATCATCAGCTTCCAAGGTTTTTCAGTTGGAGGCCGGACCCTCTGGCGGAGGCCACGGACGCCTTTCTGCAGGATTGGAGTCACGAGAAGCCCTTTGCGTGTGGACGGCGGCCCAGGTTCGCCGTCAGGAGGTGGAGCTGGTGTTGATCACACCGCTCTGGAGATCTCAAGTCTGGTTTCCGGTTCTTCTGGAACTTTCTGGGGATTCTCCAATCCTACTCCCCCAGCTTCCGCATCTCCTGCTCAATCCGGATCAAGAGCCGCATCCTCTCATCGTTCAGGGTTCTCTCCGCCTCATGGCATGGAGGCTTTCCGGCGCCGTTGGTCTCTCCCGTGCCTTTCGAGATCAGCTGAGGGCCTGTTGTCCAAGGCCTGGGCAGCCAGTATGGTGAAGCGCTACAAATCCGCTTGGACTAAGTGGATGCGTTGGTGTCTTCGAAGGGATATGTATCCCCTGGTCGCGGGTATCGTTCCCATCTTAAATTTTCTGGCCGAATTAGCGACCAAGGGCCTCGCATACAGAACGTTTAACGGTATGCGTTCGGCTATTTCAGCGGGCCATCATCCGGTTGAGGGATCACCGGTGGGGGAACACCCATTTGCTTGTAGGCTCCTGCGAGGCATTCATCTCTCGTTACCTCCGGAGCCTAGGTATTCGGTCCTGTGGGACGTTAATGTGGTTTTGAACCTTTTCTTGTCCTGGCAACCTAACAAATATTTATCACTGAAAGAACTTTCAGCAAAGTTAGCTATGCTTCTGTGTTTGATATCTTGCCGGAGAGTCTCAGATGTTCGTGCTCTGGAAGTTTCAGCCCGGGTTTTTTCCCTGGAAGGAGGGACTTTCACAGTGGGACGCCGCACAAAAACTGCGACACGTGTTATATCGTACCCGGCCTTTGTGGACGTCCCCAAGTTGTGTGTGGTCCAGTGCTTAAAAGCGTATGAGGACATGACTCTGGACATTCGCCCCCCGGGCGAGCAACAATTACTGATTGCCCTGCGAAAACCACACAAGGCAGTCTCTTCCCCCACCATTGCCAGGTGGTTGCGATGGGTCATGCAAGAAGCGGGCATTGATACTAAGCGTTTTGGAGCTCACTCCGCCAGGGGAGCCATGGCTTGGAAGGCTTTTTCTGTGGGGGCTCGTTTAGAGGATTTAATGCGAGCGACTAATTGGTCCTCGGATTCCACGTTCAAGAGGTTTTACTTTAAACCAGTAGTGGATATTGCTCAGTTGGTGGTGAGTAAGCTTTAAACTAGCATACTCCGAGCCTCCGGTCCTGCCATAGAATCGAAATTTGCCTAGCTAACGTAACGGTAAGTTTTAATTCTATTAAGGACACGGAGGCGAGGATTATCCCACCCAGGAGTTCGCTGATTCCGAACCCCCCCGTATGGCAGTAAGTAACTAGGTTTACGATTGATACATGCCTACTGTTGTTTTTGATGCTGTTCCTCTGTTTTACGACTGTAAGTGGAGTTCTTTTTACAACGCTTACGCTGTCATTTTGTCTACTAGGGAATGACGGTTCTAAACAAGACCAATGATTGAAGAGCGTAATCTGCGCGAAGAAGGAGGAGGAAGAGTGATGAGGGACTGATTATCTAGACCCCGTGGACATAGTGGAAGGACTATATTTGGACTGTTTTGGCGGACTCATGGGAGTTGTAGTTTATTCCATGGATTTTTTCATGTGTTTCTAAAATGCTTCTTTGTTGTTGTGTATAAGCATTATTTGAAGCTTTTCTGAGGCTGCTGTGTTTTTTGATAATAATAAATTGCGAAGGAAGAAAAGCATAATCCTCGCCTCCGTGTCCTTAGCCCCTTAAGTGCTGCCTCGGTGCATTGGCCGACGGCAGCACTACCTCCCCAGTGCTGCGCACGACCATTGGACGTCCATTCAGCACTAGTTCCAATGGACAGCACAGCACTGGGGAGGAATGTTTAATAGCAGCTATGAGGTTAATAGAATTGAAACTTACCGTTACGTTAGCTAGGCAAATTTCGATTTGCACAGATACTCCAAGGAGTGTCCCAGCGCAGTACCAGCAGTACGGTTAGACAGGGGGCATGCAAGGTTTATTTAAAGAACCAAGTTTTCAACTTCTTTTTAAATAAACCTGGATCGCCTACAGAGTGTAAATTCCCCAGGAACTGATTTCATGCTTCCACGCCCAACAGGGCAAAGCAATCTACCGTCAGCTCTCTGTCTGCGAATCCTGGGCATCCAGACCATCAGTTTATTCAAGGATCGCAGTTGCTTTGGCGGGTTGTAGAAGCTGAATCTGGAGCCCAAACAGGAGGGAACTTTGCCATACATGGTGGCATGAACTAACACCAAGGTCTTGAACTACAATCTTTCCCTAATAGGGTGCCAGTGGAGATAAGAGCACCCCTTGCGAGTTTCTCTCATAAGTGGGGAATAACATTCAGATTTTAGGGTTTACTTCACCAAAATCTGCATCTACCACTATTTACTGGGCATTTCCCCAGTTCAATATCACTAGGCATGAACTGCTGAAATGTATCCAGCAATGCAGTTTTTATCTCACCAATTATTTACCAAGTGTGATAATCAATAATCATTCTAATAATTGCGAATAGAGCAGTGACAAGAATTACTTGACACATATCATTTATTGGGTCACTCTTAAAGAAGGCCTTCACCGATACTAGGTGGTCTGAGCATGTTTGCAAATGTTTATCATTAACGGTAGCTGGGATATCTTTGTGGAACCCTAGGTATTTGGTTCAGAGAAGGAGATGTCATTAGGTGCCCTTTTACTGTGACATTGTAACTGAGGCTAAATAAAGTTCCTGTTGCGATTTATGTTCACTACTATGAGTTCTTCTATTAATATTCCAATAGAACAGAATGGGAGATGGATATTTTTAATTGCAATTTTTGCAATGGAACAACAATAAAATGTTAATAATTACAGATTTACAAAGCATTAAAAATGTGTAAAATGATTTGTATGACCTAGATGTGCAGGACTTTTCAGCAGTGAACGTCCACGATTTCCTATTTCTGGAACATTGAATTCTGTATAAAAACTACCAACAATTCTCGTGCACAGCAGAACTCTCACGTGCTCCCTATCGTTGCTGTATTTGCTTTCCCCTTAGTGTTAGAAAGTTGCAGAGAAAGCCGATTTTGCAGCTGGATTGGAGGGAGCGCCTGTGTTAGCAAACAGCAGTCACAGTTGTCTGTTCTGTTAGCTATGTGCTGGGTTCAGCAGCTTTGAGGGCGCCCACAAGGGAGTCTCTGAACAGGTGAGATGTACTGAGCTCTACATCTTTGGAAAGCATTCGTGCTTAATTTGTAACATATTAAGTACCAGGACTCTGACCAGGAGGCTACTGCAAAGTGCACCACCCATCGCTGCCAAAAAAGCTACTACCCATCTTTATCGCATGTATATGCAACAGATCAGATTATTCTAGGTCCCCAAAGCTAAAGGAATGGCTGGGGTGGGGAGGCAGGTATTAGTATTTTTTTATGTATATTGTTTTCCTAAACAACTGTTACACTGCAAATCTCTAAATTGCTTGAGCAGCGCCACCTTGTGGTAGACTGCCCTAAGTGTGGTGTTGACAATTAGGTACTGGTGCTGAGCACGGAAAACCAATTACGTGCTGGTGCTCACCATCGGAAAGCTCCTGCTCAAATTAAGCTCACTTACTATAAGGTGAGCAGAGATGCGTGAAGGTAATCAGATCAGTTATGGTTATGGTGAACTAGTAGACGGGATCCAACAGCGATGCAACCCCCCTGTCTATACTTATGGTTTTAAAGTTAAAATTTGTAGATTTATATAGCGTGGCTTATCACCCGTGAGGGTATCCAGGCGCTGTCCGTGGGCACTGTGAGATTAAGTGATCTACCAGAATCACAGGATGTTGCGCCGAGACTCCAACCCGGATCCCTAGCTCATCACATCTTTAGGAATATGGGGCCTGATGTATAAAGCTCAAATAGGTTCGCAAACACCGAAATTCGCAGAATTTCGGCGTTTGCGAACTCATTTGAGTAAAACGGTATGTATGTAGCAAATTTCAGTGCAAAATAAGGAATCGCAAATTTGTGATTCCTTATTTTGCGATTGCATGTAAGGAATCGCAAAATTTGCGATTTCTTAAATGCAATGTATGATGCCAAAAAAAATTGCTAATTGTCCGTAAGGAATCGCAAATTACCACCAACTTCCAGTTGGTGGTAATTTGCGAATTTCTTGAAAAATGCCTATTTTTTATAATTTTCAAAGTGCCACGTGATGCACATACATGCCCTTAGGGCATGTATGTGCACCACATGTGCACCCATGCCTATTTCAGGGGTGCAACAGGGTGTCCTTTGGACACCCTTGCACCCTTGAAATTATTCTCAATTTGCGATTAGCAAAGTACGAATCGCAAATTGAGAATAATTTCACATTCATTCCTATGGGCCTCCTGGCCCATAGAAATTAATGGGATATTATTCCTTAATTGCGATTAGCAATTTGCTAATCGCAATTAAGGAATTTTAAGAAATCGCTAAAAAATAGCGAATTTCTACCTACATACCATTTTGCAATTCTCAAATAGCGATTCCTTAAAAATCGCTATTTGAGAATCGCAAAAGTGTATCTTGATACATCTGGCCCATGGTGTAGGTACAAAAAGAAATGGTGTTTGCACAAATGGAAAGTCTCCGTTTGGGCTGTCTCCGCATAACTTGGAGGGGAACTGCAGAACGTGCTTAAAGGTGTGGTCTGCAAACTACATGATATAGGTCCTCCACTATAGAGGTTCCCCTATAATAGAGTGGAATAGGGGCCGCCATGACAGTGCATATAGAGATTGTGCCATGCCCTCCACCACATTGTTGATGCTTTCAATGAGCACTGTATGTAGTCATTGTAGGACAGTTGAAAGAAATTATACAGACATGCACATAACCACTCCAGTCTTACAGAGGGGCTCAGACTGTTCCCTAGTTTCTTGTGCTGGGAACTACCTGACCCTTGCCTATTCTTGGCAGCTGAAGCAGACTCACTTCCATTGCAGATGGTGGTTGTCACTTCATTAACAAGAAGACTTCTTCTCTGATTCCCTGCAGGTAATTTCAGGTGTGCAACAGGGTGTCCTTTGGACACCCCTGCACCCTTGAAATTGCATTCCTAATTTGCGAACTTTCAATGGTGAATTGCAAATTAAGAATGTATTTGTAAATCTTTCCATTTATACCTATGGGCCTCTAGGCCCATAGGAATGGATGGGGAAGTATTCCTTAATTGCGATTCTCAATTAGAAAATCGCAATTAAGGAATTTTAAGAAATCGCTATTTTTATAGCGATTTCTTGATGCATTGCATTTTGCAATTCCTTAATTGCGATTCCTTATTTTTCGCAATTAAGGACTCGCAAAATGCAATATTGATGCATGTGCCTGTAATTGTCTTGTTTTTTTAAATGGTTGTGCTTTAACGTAAGTTAAAATCTTACTACCTTCCTCACGCATAATTCTATTTTAACCTTTGTTTGGTTCAGTGAACAGAAAGATAGATAGATAGATAGATAGATAGATAGATAGATAGATAGATAGATAGATAGATAGATAGATAGATAGATAGATAGATAGATAGATAGATAGATAGATAGATAGATAGATAGATAGATAGATTTTTACAAATTAAGCACTCCAGAAGCATGATTGAAAACTCATCTATTTAAAAGTCTACGCTATGCTTATCCTAACACGCACCTGATGAACTCTGGCATGTCATATCAATGCATAATTCTTGCCACACTGAAAGAACTAGGCACACTGCAACACATATGTTTTCTAGTCACGATAAAAAAGAATACCTGTTCTTTCATTTCTTAATTGATTGTCTCTCTGTGTGTCTGAAAGATTAGTCAGGACAAATTTAGCTACAATTATTTACAATTAATTTCCCGTGCACGTTTTCTTTCAATTTAGTGAAGCGCCTTTGTGTGTTTTACCCCTGATTATGCAGCATGCAGAAAGGCTTACTGTTAGGAAGAGGGAAAAAAAGATGCATTTGAACAACAACAGTGGACCCAGGGGAGCCTTGTTCCAGCTGCACTAGCTGCTCGTCAGCCATAAGGGGACCACAGAGCAGAGCTCCTCTGCTCAATTTCTGCCTGTTTAATCACACATCTGTGGGTTAAAACAGATTTAGTGAACAAGACCAAAGACAGGTAACAGCAGGTGATGAAAGCTGCTGATTCCGGATAAACCCCGGAAAACTGACTCTAGAGAGAGAAACTGCTAACTCCAAGCAGAAGGAATAAGACGGTCTGAAAGGCGGCAAGTGACAATGCCAAGACCCAGCCACAACACTGGGAAGGGACTGAAAGGGACAAATACTTGTAGAGTTGGCATTATTAGCGTTTACACGAGATTTACTCTGTCAGCATATATTTTTTCCTCCAGTTGTGGCAAGAGGACAAGAGAAGAGACTTTACCCCTTTGATAATATCTAACAATAAACAGCGCAAATCACGCACTGAGCCATCTCTGCTGTAGGTGATGTCACCTTTCACCCAAGGAAATGGCACTCATTTTATCAACCTCAGAAAAGGATAAATCAGCTCTGCTTGGGTTTCAAACAACATCTCCGCAGCTGATGCATTAAAATGCTGAGCTTTCAGACTGGTGCTGGGGTTTTATAATGGAGCGCATTCACACAGACCTGCTTCAAGTACCCAAGCGCTATGTTGTGGAAGACACACATCATGGTTATCTTAGATGTGTGTTAGTTGAGGTAGAGGGACATTGTGGCAGCCTTCTGTGGAGAATGTTGTGAAGTGAAGTGGAGTTGATAAAAGGAAGTATGCTCCAAATGCAAAGCTGTTCTTGAAACTCCAACTACAACGATGGCTTTAGCAGACATTCAAGTCATTAAGGTTATCTGGTAGAGTCTATTTTTTTCAAATATATTGTTGGACAACCAAGGCTGCAAATTCTGGCATGCATAGTCTCTTCTGATAAGGAAGTGATCGAGAGCATGAAGACCAACCCAACATTTTTCAATAGGAGTGTTCTCACCAACTTTCTGAATGTTGGTGAGTGTAAATTAACAATTCTCTATATGTTTATATAATTATTGGTTATTTTTTTGACACAATATATATATATATTTTTTTTTTAATGAGGGGCCGGGACATGGGCTAGGTTTGTGGCAGTCGCAGACAGGGCCTGGCTAGATTGCGCAGCTGGGGCTGGGGCTGAACCAAGGAGGCACAAGTCACACACCAGGTCACCAAGAAATACTGCGAGGTCATCCATGGAGGCAGCCATGCCGCACTGGGAAGCCTTGTTCTGTGCTGCCAGGCAGATCTAGAACGAGATCGTGTTGAGATGGCTGCAAGCAATGGAGACGGTAGATAGGGTTTAGCACTGGTGACGTCACTGTTGTTAGGGATCCTGGGGCACTAGGCAGCATTTAGAGTGGGATGCAGGCGTAGCTGGAGCCTGTCAGACCAGGTGTACAAGTAAGCGGAGGCTTTTGGTGAATGATGACGATTTACCTAGGGGTCATCGTAGCTCCTTATGCCTGTGGTGACACATTCTGACCCCAAATACTGTGGCTGCTCACAGGGGGTGCAGGGTGGGCGGAGTGGAGGAGCAGCCTCAAGTGTGAGTCCACCTCTCTGGAAACCAAGAAATGGAGCCGGGCAGGAGCACACATGCGGCTGCCGTGAGAGACGGCTGCTGGGCACACTGGATACCCAATAGCAGTCTCATGCTACGCACAGTCAGGCTCAGTTGGCCAAGGTGATATGTGCTGGGTCCAAACACCTACTGAAATGGCCTTACTTCTCAACCGTGTTTCATTACCAAGGGAATCTCCTCCTCTTAGATGGCCCTCTAATACTTTTTCTGTGCTTCGCTTATGTTTGGCCCAGCCTGCTTCTCCTTGGGCTGACACGTGAATGGCACTTCAACAATGCAGTAGCTAATGGGGCAAGTGGCTTCTTTTCTGCACAACAAAAATGCATTTAAAAAGAGAGTTTGCCAGGAGATCCTTTCAAGGCGATCTTATCCAAGCACTAACCAATGTCTACTGCAGCCAACAAGCAAAACTACATCCGCCTTTCACACTTTTGCCATTAAAGGGCTCTCCAAAAGGTCACTGACAGTAAAACCCAATGGCTGAAGACCACTGACCGAGCGCTGTCTGCGGGCCATTTCACAAAGCTTTTTCTCTGAGTAGTTCTGTCTGTCTTTTTCCGGACCTCATTTTAAACATCTTGAGTAAGAGGTAGATCCTCATGGAGAAAAAACACGGGGAATCAATCACTAAATGGACAACATTTTATAGTAGTGACAGCTGCAGAATCTCAGCTTTGGTAGATGGCCAGCGTCAAGATTGCCTTTTAAAAGCACATTTGAGAGAAACCGGTGTCACCAGATGTTTTGTGTGTAGGAATTGGCACTCCCTCCAGTAGATATGCACTTTGAATGGCTACGGGGCAAAGGAAGCAGGTCAGCTCTCCTTGTCACCTTAATCTCATCACCGCAAACTCAGACTAATAATCTCTGATTTATAATTTTTGGATTTTTATAATATATAGAGCGCTGTATGCTCTGGCAGTATGCAAAAAGTTAAAAAGTTAAAAAGTTGTAATGTGAACGTCTATAAAGAAAGGCTCTTGCATGCGAGTATCTTTATGTAATGCATGCACTGTGGATTCCTATGGGTTAATGTGACGGATGAAATCCTGGAAGGAGAACTTGCCAAGGCCTTGCAATGTAAAACTGGTGTGCACAAAAGTTTATGCCAATAGCACTGCCTATGTGAGAGCAATTGGCTTTGCCAATATGTTTTAGCACTGTTGCACACCAGAGTGGCTGCTGTTCGGTGCGGCTAAAAGTTAGTAGGGTAAAAGCAAGTTGTGTGGCGTGTCCTAAGGTAAAGTACATTGGAGTGTTATGGAGTGCAAAGAGTGGCGCTGAGTGGCATACAGTAGAGATGAGTGGCATGGAAAGGAGTGAAGTGGAGTGTCATGCAGTAGTGTACAGCTGTGTGGAGTGTCGTGAAAGGTGTAGAATGTTATAGAGCGGAAGGGCATAAAGTTAAGTGGCATAGAGTGGAGTACAGTGTCAGCAGAGTGAGGGACGTGGCTTTGCACCAATAAAGCAGGACACGGACTAAGGCACTCCTGGCTGAACTCTCCCATTCAGATGCATTCGGTCCTCCATCCATCTTGTTTGACCATGTCTGACAGCGGATTGGGATCCTTTCACTGATGGGGACCCAAAGTGATCTCTAAAAAGAATGTTTTTGCAGCTATACCGAATATATTTACAAGTCAGCAGGCCATATGGACATCAAACAAAATGGGGGCTCATCTGCAGCAGGTGCCTTCTGTCTGCTCAGTTCCCTGGACAGATTCTAAAGCGGACACCAGAGAAATGAGGTACCAAGCGCATTGCGGGGGGCCTCCATGTCAGCAGCCCCCATTGATCTGACCTGGTTGTGTGTACGAAACCAGGGGAATGCATCCATTTCTAACGATAATGGCATTACTCCTAGTCCTACTCCCTCGCCTTCCTTCAATACAATTGAGGCCCCGCCTCCCACCCAGACCCACCCCCAGCATAAAAACTCTGCCCGCCCCCACCTCCACCTGTTTTTTTCTGTCTCCCTAGTGAGACTTACCTTTCAGCTCCTCTCTGTGGCGGTGCCGGGGAGTCTTTGGTCTGGTTCTCTGCTACGGCGGTGCCCTCTGCAGCGTTCTCCTGGCTGTGCCTCCTCTCCTCGTCTCCCTCGTGGTGTGGGGGCGGAGCGGTGACTCAGGAATCCTCGGCGGTGTCCGGCGGTCCTCCTGTGGCTGGGGCTGCGTTTCCGGGTCGGGCTGTGTGGCTGCCTCCTCCCGGTATGCTGTCTTCCCGGAGGCCAGCTAGGGCGGGTTTCGGCCCGTTTTTCCTCTTTTTTCCTGCTTGGGTGGTTCTCTTGCCCTGCGGTGCGGCCCTTGGTGCTGTGGCTTGGCGGCTGTTCTCGTGCCTTTGGTGGCTCGGGCTCTCGCTGCCTGGGGTGCGTCTCCGGCCTCTGCTCCATGTTTCCTTGGGTGGTGCCCTTGGCGCTTGTCTGCCCCTGGGTCGCTGGGGTTTGTTGGGGCCTGCTGCCTCTTCCCTACTGCTGGTTCTCCGCTTCCCCTGGGGTGCCCTGGCCGCATAGGCTCCGTGTGGGGGTGTTCTGCCTCTCGTGTCTGCTTCTGTTGCTTGACTTGGATGAGGCTGCTCTGTCCAGTGTTCTGGGGTTCGGCGGGTGGCTTCTGTGCCCTCCCATCTTCGTCCTGCGGCTCCTGTTCGGGGCTGGTTCCTGGGATTTGGGGGGTCCTTCTGCCGCCTTTGGCGTTGCGTAGGGCTCTGGGTTCTTGTCATGGATTTTTCGCTGAACTCCTGCGCTGGGCGGGCTTTGCTCTTTTTCTGCCGGGCTGGAACTGTGGGGTTCTTTCTTTGCTGTTCCCGGCCCTTCTGGTTAGGGCTTGACCTTCATGCCCGGTGTGGTGTGTGGTGCTGTGGTTGTCGCATGCGTTGCCCGTGCGTGGTATTTTTCCATGCTGTTCCCACTGTTGTGCGCTGCCCTGTCCACGGTGGCCTGCCCGGCTGGCGGTTGCCTGTGTGACGTGCCGTGGCGGTCTCTCCTCTGCCCTCTGTGTTCCTTCTGTGCTGTGTTGGTCCTGGAGGGTTTTCAGGTTTCTTTACGCGCTCGGTTGGTGTCTGGGGTTTCGCTTCTGTGCTACTCATCCCTCTCTTCCTCCAGTGGCTTTGCTTCTTGGTGGTGGTCGCCCCTTTCCTCCCGTTGTGCTGCCGGACTCTGTCCTGGCCGTGCTGCTTGGTGGGTCTGATGTTCTGCTTGGCTGCTGCTGTTGCGCTGCTTGGCCTGTTCTCTGCTTCTTCTGTGCCCTCCTTGATGTTGGGTTTCATTGAGTTGGCGTCGGCGGCTCGTGGTGGCTGGGTGTCGCCGCCTTGGGCCCTCTGTTTGCCTTGCCTGGGATGGGGCATCCTACCTTTCCCGCGTGCCTTGCACTGGGGCCTTTCCGTTCTCCCCGCTGTGGGTGTCTTCTCTGGCTTTCGGGTGATCGTGGTTTTGGCCTTTTGTGCGCCCTGGCTTGCTGCCTCCTTTTCTGGGTGCCGTGCCCTGTTGGGTTCCTGTCACTGCTGTCTGGTCGATTCCCTGTCAGAGGGTGGTCGTCTTTGGCATTTCCTCCTCTGTGGCTGCGGGACGTTTCTGTTGACGGGGTCCTGTGTGCGGTGGTTCATGGGTGCTGGGTCAGCTTGGTGCCGGTTCCTCCGGTTTGTTGAGGGTTCCTCTGCTGGTGCCCGTCTCCGGTTCCTGCTGGGTGGCTCTCCTGGACTGGGTGTCCTGTTTGCTTGCCTTTTGTTCCCTCTGCTGGGTTCCTGTCGGTGGGGCTCGGGTTTGGGGCCCGCTCTGTTTTCTTGCTGGGGCTGGGGTGTCCGGCGGCTTTGTGCCTGTTCCGGTTCTCCTGGGGGTCTGCTCCTGGCTTCGGCCCGATTTTTTGCTTGGGCCGGGGTGTCCGGCGGCTTTGTGCCTGTTCCGGTTCTCCTGGGGGTCTGCTCCTGGCTTCGGCCGGTTCCCTTCCGTGTGTTGGCCTTTCGGGCGGCTTTTCCGCAGGCTCTGCCTGGTGGTTTTTGGCGTGCCCTGGTTTTTTTTTGGGGGGGGGGCGCTTCTCTCCGCTTCCCTGACGCTGCTTCTTTTCTGCGTTTCCTGTGGTTCTCTGTGTGGTACGCATGTTTTCTGGGTTGCGTCCTTCCCCTTCGGGCCTTGAACCTGGGTCTTCCGGCATGTCCGGTTGCTCTTGTGGCTCTCCATCTTACGGCTGGGGTGTTCCCTCTTCCTTCTCTGGTCAGCCTCTTGCGACTTACGGCTGGAGTGTCTTTTTGCTCAGTCTGTTCAGGAGGTCCTTTGTGGTTCTTCTGGTGATCGGGTTTTTGGTGGCCCGGGGTGTGTCTTCGCTGATTCCTTCTCTGGGCCTGGGGTTTGTCGGGGTGCCATCTTCGGGCTGTGCTCAGCCCCGTTCCCTTGTCCGGGTGCCTGGTCTCTCTTCCTTCGGGGTTTGGGCCTTTTTGTCCCAGGGCTCCTCGGGCGGTCCTGTGGCTGCGGGTGCTGGGGCACCTGGCTTCTGTGGTGTTTATGGTTGCCTGGGCTCGTTTTCTTCTTCTCTGCCTGTCCGTCTGGCTCCTGTTGGGTTGGTCTCCGGGGTCTGTTGTCCCTGCTGCCCTTGTCGGTCCGTCCCCGGGGGTGCTCTCCTGGTGGCTCGGCCTCTGTTGCCTTCTGGATGGGTGTTAGCTGGCTCTTCCGGCTCCGCTTGTGGTGGCTTCGGTCACCGGCCTGTTCTGGGCTTGGCTGGGGTCGGTTCGGGTTCCGGTTCTGGTTCCTGCTGCTCTCCCGAGGGTCCTCTTGCTGGCGACTGTTGTATCGTTGGGGCTTGCCCTGGTGCCCTTTCGGGGGTCTCTGCAGTTCTGTGGGTGTTGGCTCCGTGGTCGTTCCAGTGGCTTGGTCCTCTGCCTCGATTGGATGGGTCCTGTTTCTGGTCCTTGTCCTTGGTTGCCTGGGTCCTGTTTCTGTGGGCTGGGTGCTGGTTCTGTCGGCTCTCTGCCTTGGTGGGTGACCTGTGTGCTGGCTATTCTGCTTTGCTGGTTTCTTACTTCGTCCTGGGTTTTATCACAACTTCCCCTTCCCAGCTTTTCCGCTGCTCTGGCCTTTCCTGTGCGGGCTCCCTGGGTCTGTGCTCGGGGGTTAATGCTGCTCCTCGTTGGCCTTGGGCTCTTTGTTTTCCTCTCCTGTCCGGGCTGTGTTGCGCTTGGTTGGAGGTTCCTTCCGGTTGCTCCGTGCCCTTTGGGGTTTCGGGCTCTTCCCCTGGGTTCTGTGCGGGGTTTGTGCCTGCTGCCTGGTGGTTGTGCGCCTGGGTTCGACTGTGTTGGGGGTTCCGATCTGGTTGGCGGTGGCTTGCGGGCTTCCCGTCGGTCCTCCTCTTGACTGACCTGTGCTTGGTGTGTGTGGGCCTTTTGGGCCTGGTGTTCTGCTCTGGGTGTTGTTCCCGTGGTGCTGGCCTCCTTTTGGTGGGGCGGTTCCCTCCTGCTGGGGCTCTTCTGGGGTTGTCGGTGGCCCCTCTGCGAGTGCGGTGGGCGTCTTTCCGGCTTCTTGGTGCTCCTGGCTTCCTTGCGTTTTGCCTGGGGTCTGTTGCCTGGTTGTTTTTCCGGGTCTGCTGTGTTTGTTTCCCCACCTTGTCCAGTCCTTCCCTTCCGGGTCTTTGCTCCTGGGGTTGGTTGTCCTGTCCGGTCCTCCCTCTGTGCCCCTTGCGGGTCTTGGGTTTCGGCTCTTGCCTTTTGGGTTTGCCCCCCGCGTGGGCCTGGTCGGGTGGCTGTCTGGCCTGCTGCGTGCACTGTGGCGGCCTGTGTTCCGGTTCCTGGTCCCGGGTTCGTGTCCTCTTGGCCTTTCATCCTTGGGGGGTCGGCGTGGTCGGCGACTCTGCTTTGGACTGTCGTCGTCCCTGTGGGGAGCTTGGGGGTCTTGTGGGCCCTGTCTCGGACGTTTCCCTTCTGTCTGGGCTGTTCGGATCTGTTGGTTTTGGGTCTGATTCCGTCCTTTGTCCCTCCGGTGACTCGACGTTTTGGCTCTGTCGCGGGTTGGTTTTGCCTGTGTTCGGTCCTGCTCCTTCCTTGGCTGTGGCTCCTTTGGTCGGTTTGACTGTCCGGCCTCTTTTTCTGTGATGCCTGCTGGTTGTGGTGTCCTTCTGGGTGGAGGACTCGGTTTGTTCGTTTTTGGTCCGGCTCAGGTGTTTGCCTTCCCCCGCTCTGTGGGGTTGTTGGTTTCGGTCCCCTGTCTTGGTGGCTTTTCCTCTGGTGGGGGTTCGGGATTAGGAGTATTGTCCTCTTTGCGAGGCCGGGGATGTTGATCTGCTGTGTTTGGGGCACTGTTTTGTGTTCTTTGTCACTCAGTTGTCCGTCTCTGTTTTCTTCTGCTTGCTATGTCCTCAATTGTGTTGAAGGAAGGCGAGGGAGGGACGGGAGGTTATGCATCCATTTCTAACGATAATGGCATTACTCCTAGTCCTACTACCTCGCCTTCCTTCAAGGACCCTCCCTCCCTCCCAGTGCGGTACAACTGAGTACTAGCTCGGCTTGTTTGTGTACAGGTGGAGGTGGGGGCGGGCAGAGTTTTTATGCTGGATGGCCTCATGGGGAAACTACTAATTCCCGTCGAGACAGCTGACTCCGATAGGCCTTTGTGACCTGCCTCGATGGACTGCTGCAGTGCTATAGAGAGGCCTGAGCGACCTCAATGTCCCATAAACGCCCCCTGGGGAGCACAAGGTGACCTGCACTGTCTGAGCTCGCTGTTGCATACCAAGAATGCCAGTAAGCTGCTGAGGTAACTGATGCTTGCCTCCCTCTGAGAGTCTCCAGCCATCCTGGGGGGTTTCATCTTAATTGCAGCACCTGCTATTTGTGGCCACTGGACCACTGCCTTGAACAGTGTATTTCCTAGGGGCCCAGTGGTGTATGACCTGCCCTGGAAAGCTCACGGGCACTGCAGATTGAACCGTGCAATTGCTCAACTCCGGTCCTGCATGGTGCACTTGAAACCTGATTTGCTTACTGTGCAGAGGAGCTTGGCCTGCACTATATGTTGTAGGTTTTGGGCCTTATGCACCTGCAGCCATTGTTCTTGGAGCATCTACGGTGGCCTTTGAGACCTCAACATGGAATTGGCTAACAGCCTGTGGCCAGCCTGGTGCTATAGCGGCGTATCTGCTCTGAACAGTGAAAATGCCTGAAAGTAGACTGTGAAGTGCGCTGATGTGGAGTACTGCAGGACCTGGAGGTAACCTGGTAGGTCTGGTAACACTTTTGCCTTGACGTGCCCTGACTGGGCTGGGGGTTGCAGCCTGGTTCCTTCCCTTGCCTTATTTGTTGCCAATCGCCGTCGTTTGCAGAGTTGGGCCTCATCTCTCTGTGTATATGTGCTCTGTACTGAATTAAGCCTATGGAGGCCTGGCTTCCATGTGACGCAGACCCCACTGCGTCCTGTTCCACGCAGGTGCTCGAGTACTGCCCTGCACAACGCAATTGGTTTCCCTAGGAGCACTGCGTCCATCCTCCTTTGTGACTGTACTGGCGCTTAGAACTTTACCATTAGTGAACTAGTGCAGGCTACATCAATAGGGTCCCTCACATGGAGGTGGGACCTTTGAACACAGGTTAGGTAGTTGCCAATATGGGTAAAATGTACCCCAAAAAAGAGACAGCTGACCCTCGCTCATCCCAAACACTAGGATCTCAAGACATGGATGTGACAGCCCCGGAAGCAGGGACTCTGGTTGGGGGCCATTAAAAGCAACCCTTGATACCATATTGCATCATTGCCTCTAGGGAGGCACTTGAACTAAAGATTTACGCCTTGGTTATTGACATAGGCCTTTTGCTAGATGGCCAACAGCAGCTGGCCGAAAGAGTCCCCACTACTGAAAGTGCTTTAGATGATATCACAAAAGAAATGGGATTAATGCAGGACTGAATGTCAACCATGGAGGGCAGTGTTAAAGCTTTGGAAACTAGAGCTGAAGATGCAGAAAATAGGGCTCGAAGGAACAATAGTAGAATTATTGGGTGCCCAGAGCGCATTGAGGGCTCCACTGCAAACATGACTGGCTTCGTAGAGACATGACTTAGAGAAAAAGTGGCCCGAAGGGTCTCTCTCCTTTTTTTGCGTTGGAAAGTGAGCATCATGTCCCTGCAGGGCTGCCGTTGCCTGGAGCAGCCCCTCAGCCTGTGGTAGCAAAACCTTTACACTATAAAGACTGCAATCTCATCCTGAACCAGGCCTGGCTTTGAGGAGACATTTTGGTGGAAAGTCATAAAGCCATGATCTTTCCCAACTTTCACCCCTCCCCCAGCAGGGAGGAGCAACTGCGACTGGGGACAGATGTTATGGCCGGGCACCTCCCTGGAGGAAGACAATACGGTATCCGGGAGCTGTCTCATCTAAATAACAGGCACAACATGAACGTCACAAAGTGGTGGAAGGCGGAATTAGTGGCTGATGGGAGTTGGTGAGGATCTGATCCCCCTTCTGTTGTTGGCAATGATGAGATACGAGACACGGACCCTGACCAAGCTCCAATCTCCTCCCATGACTCCCTGCACAAGATTTCGCCAGGCACATTGGATACGATTATTTGATGGGGGCTACCTAGTTTATATACATCTGGGCCCTCACTGAGAGATAACTGTTGGCGGTGACTGAGATGTGTATATGGCTTTATGTTTACATGTATTATTATGTTATTCTTCGTACAGGGTTAAATGTGGGTATGAATATCATGTTTGCTTCCCTAGGATGGTGTGATGTGAAGCTGGGAGGCATCTCAGCAAGTGCAGCCCTGCATTGTTATTGTGCTTGTGATGCATGCACATATTAGAGGTTTTCCTATTGGTTTGGATGGGGAATAACATGCTTCTGATCCTAGGGATGGGGAGTTGGGTTGGTTGTCTTTGTGGGATTTCTATTGTGCTGCCTCTACCTGCTGTTTCCGGATCTTATGGTCTGGGATCTGTGCACCTGATATGTGGGAGGGTTTGAATCCTTCCCCTGGAAGCTTCTTGCACATTAACTGTTCTCCCTTATGACATCCCCCATACCATATAAAATCTCCTGGAATGTTCAGGGCTTTAATAATATGTTCAAAGGTATAAAACATATATATACCTTAAGAGGTGCGGGATGCATATGGCCTTCTGCAGGAAACTCACCTCACTGTATCTGAGGTGCTGGCTCTTTATAAGAGGTGGCAGGGTCAAGTATATGCCTTGGCCTATTCTGTCTTTGCCAGGTCGGTTCTGTTATGGGTGAGATTGAGGGTACTCCTTCAGAAGATGAATGTACTGCTAGACAATGATGATAGCTATATAGTGTCATGGGGAGATTAGCAGGACGCGATTTAGCCATAGTTGGAATCTATGCTCTAAATACAGATCAGGGAGGGTTCTAGTGTCTTGGCCCCATACCTGACACAAGTCATACTCCCAGGAGTAGACTTTAATAGCATTGTTGACCCTGCCCTTAATTGGTCCCATCCATCCCTGAGTGACTCACCAATGACACACTTTGCGCATACTGTTTCCGACTGACAGCATCAGTGGGGACTTGTGCACTCTTGGAGACACCTCCACTCTATGCCGTGGGACTATTAGTTCTACTCTGGCATGCATAAACTTCATGTTTGTCTTGAAATTTTTCTGTGCAGGCCTGGGGTCCATGGGGTGGTTCAACACATGGGATATCTGTGTAGAACGGTCGCTGACCACAATCCAGTGTTGCTCTCATTGAACTGGTAATGAGAGCGCCTTCTCATCCCTGATTGACGTTTGCGTGCCGATGCGCTAGATGACCCAGTCTTTCAACATAACATTGGTGAGGCCATAAACACTTCCTTTGCCCATATTGCTGGTACTGCTACCTGCCCTATGATTGAGTGGGATGCTTTTATAACAGTTAGTAGGGGCAGTTGCATTGCCAAGGTCAATGGGGTGCTCAGCACGTTGGTGGGTGAGGTCAAAGATCAGGAGAAATTGTTCTGGGACCTTGAAAAGTTGAGATCAGGAAACCTTGCACTTAAGCGTTCATTACTGGAGCCAAAGGAATTACTTGTGGCCCAAGTTGCAAAACTCAGCTGCTTTGACTATTGGGAGTACTTGATCCGTGCTGAAGCAGAGTGCGACAAAGCAGGTACTCTATTGGCATGGCTCACTAACTTGACCGCTACGTGTTCTTTGATTTTAGAAGTGGAATCAGACACAGGCAAGCCTTTATATAGTCAAAATGCCATTAATGCGACATTCAAGAGAATATTACACAGCCCTTTATGCCCGATCATCTGACTTGAAACCTTAGACCTGTCATGAATTTTTGGACCCAGTGGAATCGCGCAGTGTTTACATAGGAGGATACAGAGTGGTTGGGGGTCCCATTACAATTCAGGATGTGAGGGCTGCTATTAAAGCCATGGCACAAGGTAAAGAGTCAGAGGCAGATGGCCTGCCAGTGGAATTCTTTCCCACGAATAGGAACACCTTAGCACAAAAACTAGATGATGTTTATGCTGCAGCTCAAGTTATGGGCCACTTGCGGTTGTCTACATGTGAAGCCCTGGTCATTCCACTCTTGAAACTGTGCCGTCCTCCCAATGATGTTAGAGCCAAACGCCCTTTGTCCATTCTTGATGTGGACTATGAAACTCTTATGGCAACAAATTTCGATGTCGAATGGACCTGAGTCCATCTGACATTGATTCGGTACTGGGACCGGCCGACCTCCTGTCAGCGGTTCTAACCCAGAAATTAGGATGTGACCGAACACTGCTTGGTTGCACTCCTATTCTTCACAATGGGAGCATGCATTCTGACCAGAATGCATGCTCTCATTATAAAGAGAAGAGGTGCAGTTCTTCCCTGCACCTGTGGCAGGCACCTTGAGGAGCCTTCCACGGGGTGCAGGAATCAACAGGGGGGCACGGCCTCCAACCGGAGGCCGTGCACCCATGGGGGCCCTGATGGGGGCCCCCAAGATCAACCTCTGACAGCCTTTCTGTTTTGGAAAAAGGCTGTCGGAATCCGTCATTATAATCCCTCGGGTGGAAAGAGCCGCCCTTGGGATTACTGGAGACTTTCCAAATGGCAGACGGGCTCTCAGAACCCGTCGGAAGCCATTCAGAAATCCGGTTTGGATTCCTTTCTGACCAACTCCATCCAAATGGATCAGTCAGAAATGAATCCTAACAGAAGATTACGATGCCGTAGGAATGGCTCCGACCCTTACTATGGCATCGTAATTGGCCTCTTAGTCGGATATTGGCAGCCTGTCTTTTTCCCCACATGCCCAATTCGATTCATACCGACCAGTCAGGATTTATACCAGGGCTCAACACGGGACTCAATATTCGCAGGCTAGAAGTGCCAGACCTAGAGGCCTATTATCTAGCAGCGCAGATGCAATGGTTTAACCATTAGATCTATTGCAGGAAGAACCCTGAGGTGGGAGTCATCAGCTTGTTCCCAGACCTTCAGGACCTGTATCACTTTCTTTTGACCTCCAACAGCACCTGCATGGTACCTCTCAAGAACTGCTAGTAATGTGTCACTGTTGGCGTCACGGCGTCATGTAGAGTGCAGTGACGTAGAGTATCATAGAGTGCAGTGGCATAGAGCAGAGTGGTGCAGAGTAGTTTGCAGTGGCAAAGAGTGCAATGGCGGAGAGTGGAGTAGAGTGGCATAGAGTGGCATAGAGTGGAGTGGAGTGGCATAGAGTGAAGTGGCATAGAGGGGAGTGGTGAATGATAGAGTGCAGTGTAATAGAGTAGAGTGACATAGAGTGCAGTGGCATAGAGTGTAGTCATGTATAAAGCAGTAATGTAGAGTGGCATAAAGTTGAGTGGTGCAGAGTAGAGTGCAATGGCCTAGAGTGCAGTCATGAAGAGTAGAGTGTCAAAGTACAGGGTGGTAGAATGATGCAGAGTAGAGTAGTGCAGAGAGCAGTGACGTAGAGTATAGTGGTGCAGAGTAGAAGAGAGTGGTAGAGAGAGCAATGCTGTAGAGTGACGTAGCATGTAGTGGCATAGAGTAGAATGCTTTAGAGTATATTGGAGTAAAGTGTAGTGGTGCAAAGCAGTTGACCTAGGTACAGTGGCATAGGGTGCATTGGTTTGGAGTAAAGTGGTATAGAATAAATTGGTATATAGTGCAGTGGTTTAAAGTACGGTGGCATAGCGTAGAGTGCAGTGGCCCTAAGTGGCACGGTGGGGTGTGCAGTGGGGTAGAGTGGTGTGGCACAGAGTGGCATAGACTGCAGTGACATAGACTGCAGTAGTATAGAGTAGATCGTTTCCGAGTAGAGTGAAGTGGAGTGGAGTGAAATGGTGCAGGGTAGAATATCGTGGTGCAGGGAACAGTGCAGTGGCATAGAGTAGTGGCGTAGAGTGCAGTGGTGTAGAGGTGTAGAGTAGAGTGGCAATGATTGGAGTGGTGTAGCATTGATTGCAGTGGCGTAGAGTGGTGTTTTGCAGAGTGGAGTAGAGTGGCGTAAATTGCAATAGCATAGAGTGCTGTGGTGTAGATTGTTTGAGAGTAGAGTGAAGTGGCATAGAGGAGCGGTGCAGGGTAGAGTGCAGTGGAATAGAGTAGTGGCATAGAGTGCATTGGCATACAGTGCAGTGGTGCAGAGTGGAGTGGCATGGAATGGTGTAGAGGGCAGTGGTGAAGAGTGCAGTGGTGAATAGTAGAGTGGGGTAGAGTGCACTGGCAGGGTAGAGATGTGCAGAGCAGAGTAGAGAGGCATAGAGTGAAGTGGTGCAGTGTGCAGTGTCAGAGTGCAGTAGTGCACAGTAGATTAGAGTGTGTAGAGTGCATTGGCATAGAGTGCAGAAGAGTGGTGTAGAGTGGTTCAGAGTAGAATGCAGTGGAACAGAGTAAAGTGGTGCAGAGCAGAGAGGCACATAGTAGAGTGGCATAGAGTTCAGTTGCAGAGAGTGAATTGCTGCCTAGTAGAGTGGCGTAGAGTTCATTGGTGTAGAGTGCAGTGGCATACAGAGGTCAGAGAGTAAAGTGACATACAGTGCACTGGTGCAGAGTAGTATGGCATAGAGAGCAGTGGCATGGTGTGTATTGGTTTTCAGTGAAGTGGTATAGAGTGCATTGGCATAGAGTGCAGTGGCATAGAATGAAGTGGCATGGTGTGGAATGGTGCAGAGTGCACAAGAGTGGCGAGGACTGCAGTGGCTGAGTAGATAGTTTGAGAGTAGAGTGAAGTAGCATAGAGTGTTGTGGTATAGAGTAGAGTGTTATAGAGTTCAGTGGTGCAGAGTAGAGTGGCTTAGAGTAGATTGGTGTAAAGTGGTGTAGAGTTCAGTAGCATAGAGTTTAGTGGCATAGAGCTCAGTGGCCTAGAGTGGCATAAAGTAGTGTGGGAGAGAGTTCAGTATTGTGGAGAATACTGTTGTAGACTGCAGTGGTGTATAATAGAGTGGCATGTAGTGCTTTGAAGTAGAGTGCAGTGGCACAGAGTAGAGTGGCATAGAGTACAGTGGTGCAGAGTAGAATAGAGTGGTGTAAAGCGAGTTGGTGCAGAGTAAATTGGCGTAGAGTGCATTGTTTTTGAGGAAAGTGGTGTAGAGTGCATTGGTGCAGAATGCAGTGGCGTAGGGTGCAGTGTTGATGACTAGGGTGGCATAGAGTGGAGTGGTGTAGAATAGGGTAGAGAGCAGTGGCCAAGAGTGCAGTGGTGCATAGTAGAGAAGTGTGGGGTCTAGTGCATTAGCAAAGAGTAGAGTAGAGAGGCGTAGAGTGGAGTGGTGCGTAAAAGAGAGTAGTGACGCAGTGTGGAGCGGAGTGCATAGTGTGGAATGGTGCAGAGGAGAGTGCAGTGTTGTGGAGTTGTGCAGAGTAGAGTGGAGTGGGGTAACATGGAGTATGTTTGGTACTGCCATTACAGACAGCACATGTTCAATTAAAATAACCATTACATTTGTGATCCATTTCTGATAATGTGTGGAAATGTCATCACCCAATTTATTGATTTGATCAACAGCAATGTTCAGTTACAGACATTTAAATTTTGTTGTACAAGCCTTCCTCAAACAGACCCCCCCCCCCCCACTAGTCAGCATGATTGTCACATAAATCCTCTCACTTTTAAGTCAGGGAATGAAAAATGAATACCAAGCTCCTTGGAAGACGCAACCCGACAATTGACCTGTGTCTTTGAATGCTGCACAGCAAATGTGACAAGATAAGAATACAATTTAAAGGCATTTTTACAGAAAGCGAGTTTGCAGAAGAATATGGTAAACAACGTTTGGGCAACGGGTGGGTGGAACTCGAGCTAGACAGCCTAAAGCAAATAAAGCCAGCGAATAGAAAGCCAAACAATGTGAGGTATAAGCCACAAAGTCAATGATAAGCAATGGGCTCAACTTTCTGAATGTACCCTAGATGTCTTTAGCAAACTGGCTGACATCTAAAAAGGAGTGCTTATCTTTGCTTGAGGCTGTTTTCATCCAACTCAAAAACTGATTTGCGCTTGAGAGCTACTTAAAATATTTGCTTGTTGCGTTTCTCAGAACAATGGCAGTAAATAGCTGCATTTTTACTTTCATGTAGCGCTGTTTGATGCACAAGCTACTACGAGTACAGCGAACAGTGTGTCAGAGGCATCCACATTGTTTTTTTATGACTTAAGCAAGAATAACAACTCTTGTTTTGTCAGGTTTCACGCAATAAGGTGCTATGAGTGATTTCCCACTTGGTTGGTTCTCACCGGTGGCCAGCACAGGTAAGGTGGCCGGCACAGGTAAGAACGGCGGGGTGGTGGTGCAAGGCAGGGTGCGGCAGGGGGGAAGCCAGCAGACGATGGAATAGGTGTTATTTATTTATTTATTTATTTATACGTATTTCGGCGTCTGCCACCACCACCCTGCCCCGCCGCCCCCACCCTGCACCACCGCCCCATCCCATTTACCTGTGTCGGCCTCCGTTGTTTGTTCTATCAATGCACCCTACATCCACAACACTGAGAGCACTGAAATTAACATCTGCCATATTCTGTTTCCTCTGGTTTTCGGGAAGTTACTTGGGGCGAGACGTTATGAAAGATTTTTTTGTCAGCAATATCAAATACAATCGGTTATTTCTCGAAGATCCTGCAATGATCTGAATAACTATCTCTTCTAGGACTCCTCGTTAATCAGCTATAATGATAGCCTAGGTCCTCATCCTCCGAGCTCAGTAGTTAAGGAATTCTCACTTATATCTCTTTATACATCTCATAGGATCTAACCATGAACCGGTTTCTGTCCCCATCTCTGCTGAGAGATCTGGTCCTTACAATAATTCGCTTGTAAATCCCTCCTCAGCTCTCTCGCTGTATTGGCGCTTTATGGGATCCAATACAGCGACAGTGCTGCAGTGTACATGTTATGTATAATCTAATATATGGCCTTCATTGTGAGGACATATATTTCATGGGCACTCAATAAGTTAATTCAGTTCTCTGGTAACACATCTACCCAGCTCTTCCCTCACACAGTGGGATTCATTCTCAGTTAATCTTCTCATATATAATAAAGTAGGGATGAAGCCTCCTGAAATACTTTTCATCAACTGAGGCATCTGACAGTTTTGTTATATTGAGCTGCAGGATAAATAAACTTCTCAAAGATTTCTATTTCTTTTCCATAAAAATCAATAAAGCTACACCAGTGTGAAAAAAGAAAGCTGTTTCCAATAGCATCTGCTGATGTTGTATTTTAATATTTTACGACTGTGAGCTTTATGGTGGATTTAAAGTTATAACAATCCCAAAAAAGGAGTATAAATCAAACTTAGGTATCAAACAGCACTGCCATCTTCACACTTGCCTGCAGTCTGCCGGTCCTGTGACTATGTCATATATAGTCTAGTGTCATTGTCTGAAAGACCTAGGAGCAAAGAAAATTAATGCTACAGATGCTTTAGCTCTGCCCACAAGAGAAAGTCTCAACTTTTCTTAAATTACACAAGAGTAGCAAAAAAATGTAGCTGGTTCTTAGACCTCGCACATCTTTCCTGAAACAGCGATGGAACAGGAAGAAAAAGGTTGTGACAAATCACACTCGACTTGCAATTTAACAGATGAATTAGCAAAAAGATTAAAGCCATTGTTATTCTGAAAGCAACCATAATGCACTTTAGTTGAACGCACTCAGTACCGAACTGGGTTATTCTTAGAATGAGGTTTATAGTTCTTCAATATTATTTTTAGTTTTAGGCCTGAATTTAACTCCACGCATCAGTAGGCTGTAAGTTTAAAGACCGTGAAATTTGGCAGTTTGCTGTATGACAATGTATGTTATGTTGCTCGTGCACGCTCGCCCAGGGTTCTCTGTTCCCGTTTTGTTTCTGCTATTTTGTAATGTTATTTACTATTGTGTACTATATTTCGGCACCACATATCATCACAATCCCCTCCAAGCTCCCCTGTCAGACCTTTACTCCGGCTGCAGCACTGATACTTAACTATGCAAGTAGTCCAGGTCACGAGAACCAAGGTGACTCCTGTCTTCTAGTCCTCCTTGACCTATAAGCAAACCTTCAACACCAGGAATCTTCAAGTCGTATTCGGTACACTTCACACCCATATGGGCATCGCTAGAACCCTCCTCATCTGGCACTCTTCCTTTCTGAAGAAATAGGGAGCATCTTTTACAGGAAGCACATTGCCTGCCTTTTATAAAGGGCCTTACACGTTGTTGATGGAAAGTAGATTTATTCCGAGAGCACTTGAACTAGGTGTGTCCCCTTGGCAGGCAAGTTCAACTGCCCCCACTTCAATCTTCCGTATTCCAGAACCCCTGGTGACATAACAATATAGGGGCAACCTGGCTTACAACATAAGGCAATATGTAACCCACACCACCTTAATAACAATAAATAAAACTATTGAATACAATAACTTAACGATGTATTAGATAAATTAGAACTGTTTATACCTATTTCCCAACTAACGTTTGAAACAAAAAAACATAAAGATAATATCATAAATTAAATTTCACAGTTGACACATATATAATTGTTCAATTCACAAGGCCTTGACTTGATGCAGGACATTAATCTATCCCCCTTGTAAGGTTCTAGGCCAACATCAGACTTTCCACTTTTATGCCAAACTACTGGTTCAACATCATGACACAATGTTAACTTCCTTACATTCTACCACTTACCATCATCCACACATATCACTAACTAGCTTAGGAGCAGCGCACTTAGAAGTTCAGTGATGGGTATTACTTCCACCACACACTCTCACCCAATCCCCTTTCTTAAAGACTCTTGCACTCCTCCTTAATTTCTCATTGTGCTTTCTTGCATACTGCTCTGTTACCTTTTCATTCTGTCACCCAACACACGATCATCTTTCGCCACGTGTGAAGTCCTTTCACTCCAAACTGGAACAGCAGCTGTACAAGCTACTCTCCCTTTCCACACTAAAACAATGTCTCCTGAGTTGCTGAATGTGGAGTTGTTCTGTAATTCCATAGCATGTCTTTCACCTCTATCTTCCAATCTAAACCTCTACCAGAGGCTAGTTGTATGCGCTCTCCTAGCACTCAGTTGAACTGTTCTATTATTTTATTAGCACTGGAATTGTACACCGCAGCTTGTAATTCTCGATACCTTGTTTTCTGATAAAAAAATCTAATTTATCAGATACGAACTGAGTACCATTATCATGCACAATAATACTTGGACAACGTTCTCGTCTAAATATTTCTTCACAAAAAGAAATTACTCTTGTTGTTTTAACATCCCACAGAAATGCAACTTTGAGCCATTTGGAATAGTAGTCCACCATAACAATGGCAAACCTACTCTCAGGACCGAGACTGTCCAATGGCCCCCAAACCTTAATTGCCAGCTTCTCCCATGCCATGTTAGGGAAAGGAACTGACACTGTAGAAGTCTCTGACACATCATGAGATTTGTCACTGCATGCACAAGGCACGCAATCGCAAACAAACCTCTCTTTTTATCCAATCCAGGCCACCAAAAATCACAACGTGCTTTTCCTTTCATTGCAGATATACCCATATGTTTGCTGTGATGAATCATGTGCAACCAATTTGTCGCTCCCTCTAACAATGATATTTATTATCGGCAATTCTGATAACACAGGTAAAAATTCACTCAACTTGGCTTTATCCTCACAATTGAGAGGCTCATCACCTGACAGCTTGCCTAATATTAATTGCATGTCCTTAGCCTCTTTTATTACATTTCTTCATTCCTCTTCACAAATGGACGCCTTACTAGCTTCCTCTACTCTAGCTACCATCCACTCATCATCGTCTTCTGGCTCACTGTTACACAATGGTAGTTGAGACAAGCAGTCTGCACTAATATTCTTAGATCCTGGTGCATACTTGATTGTAAACATACTCCTGCAATTGGTAGAGCCACTTTGCTATCCGTGGGGTTGTCTTCCCAGCTCCTCTTGTAGCAAACAAGTCTATTAGTGTCTGAGAACAGTCCACAATTCAAACCGAGTCCCCAACACATATATTTTAAAATATTGTACCCTGTCAACATGCCAATGCCTCCTTCTTGATCGTACAGTAAGTGCCTTCAGCACCCTTGAGAGTATGTGACACAAATGCCACAGCCCTTTCTTGCCCTTTCTCCACTTGCATTAGTATTGCTCCTAGGCCATACCCGCTAGCATTTGTCACTATAATAGTTTAATTATCAGAATTAAAAGGCTGTAAAACATTTGCAGTCACAATTGACTCCTTTATTTTGTCAAATGGCATATGACATGAATCTGACCATTCATATATAGCACCCTTTTTCCAACAGGGATCTCAACAAATGCACCCTTTCAGAAAAATGACTCACAAATTTGGAGTAGTATTTGGCTAAACCTAAGAAAGACCATGAATGTTCCTAGTATTTAGAAGCAGGTGCTTTTTCAATGGCTGAAATAAATCTCAACTTAGGTTTAATACCTTGGCATGACAATGTATGTCCCAGATATTCTACTTCTTCTTGTTCAAATTTACATTTGTCAATCCCCACGATTAACCCAGACCTTTCTGGTTTTTCCTACATTTTTTCCAAGGTCAGATCATGCTGTATTATCAAAATGCGATACTAAAATGTAACTCTAAAGAACAATACACTTGATAAACCCTTCAGTAAACATTGCATGATTCTTCAAAAACCGTCAGATGCCGATGCTAGGCCAAATGGCATGCATGAGTGATAATGGACGTCAGATGCTTTGAATCATAATGTAATTGCAGCTGGTGATATGCATACGAAAGGTCCAACTTGGTGAAATATTTGACATTCATAACACACATCACCATTCAATATTTCACTGATTGGAGGGAAAGGATGTTGATCCACCCAGATGCTATCATTCAAATCTTTCATATCTACACACAACACAAGACCCTACACAAAAAACTGAAAGAGGAGTTGGAGAGGGTGTGCAAAATGGGAATCATAGAGCTCATTGAAACATCTGAGTTGCTCAGCTCATTGTTTTAGCAACTAAACCTAATGGAGGGTTACTCCATTAGGTTTAGTTGCTAAAACAATGAGCTAAGCAACTCAGATGTTTCAATGAGCTCTATGATTCCCATTTTGCACACCCTCTCCAACTCCTCTTTCAGTTTCTTGTGTAGGGCCAATGGGACATGTTGTACTTAATGTACCTTCAGAGTTGCACTGTCCTTTAGAACAATTTGATTTTCAAAGTTTGTAAAGAACAAGCAATTTAGTATAACTAGCTGCCCATTTTTCCATGGAAGATTGTGAAGTAAGAAAACTTGATTGGGGTGATTGGGACCAAGTTGTATTCCCAGTGCACATTGCTCCTTCCACCCCAATAAAGTTTTCCCTTCTTGACAAAATAAACTTTTCCCACAGCAGTCCTGTTTTTGTCGTTTAAGTTTGCTACAAAAAAAACAGTTTCTGGAAGATTTACTTCACAATACCCTTGCGGTACTGATTTGTCATTCAATGTATATGGAGGGAATATGCCCATATGAGAACCTCCAATTCATAAATCAATCAATACCGTGCACTTGGGTGGATAATAAGTGTCACCCCAATCCATGTCACTTTTTGAAGTCATTTCTTCTTTTCTATGAAAATCATCCTTACTCACTACCATAACCTCCACTTTATCTGAGTCAACGTCATCACTGTTTCCTAATTTCTCACTCTATGGCTTTTTAATTAGATTCACCTTTCTCACACCTTCGTTGGAATTGCTCATTCTACACACCCTAGCGAAATGTCCCACTTTTTACATTTGTGACATCTAGCCTTGACCGCAGGACACATGACCAGCTCAGCCAGATGTCGTGCACTGCCACATCTGTCACACACTTTTTTATTGCAGCACCTTGTGTCTTCCGTACATTGCATCCGGCTGACTTATTTTTCCTCAACTCTGAATATTACAATGTATTCACATCCCTTTTATCATTCAGTTCACACTTATTCTGACTTTCACTGAGCTTCTTGACACATCAAGAAATGTGTCCGATCCGCCTTGCAATGTCAATGTTTTTTTTCCAAAGATGGATTATTTAACCCCAATGTATTTTCATATTATTCAATCTATCAATCATTTGGTCTCTCATGATCTCCTAATTCAAGTCCATACATCTGCATGAAGCTGCAAAAGTTCCTAATATAGCAACACTTTGTTCAATAGATTATCCAACTAAATGAGCACAAGAGAAAAAATTGTGCCTTTCCACCACTATACTTATTTTCTTCCCAAAATTCTCTTCCGGAGCTTTCATGTCACTAGTATGCTCATCCTCAATTCCTTCACTATCATCTGACCCAACCTCTCCATTAACACTCCCATCATCATTGATGGGCATTGGTAAAGTTTTCAGATCCTTTCTACCTGTCACTCCTAAACTATATTTCAACATAGCTAGTTTCCTTTTTGCTACGAACACATCCTGCCCTGTGGCTTCCAAATATATTTCAAAGGACTCACTCCATACCCCCCAAGCCATACCCGGAATTCCTGGCCCCTGCAAAAACATTGGGGGAGCAAGTACAGCTTACACAGCCTTAATGTTATAATACAATAAACTAAAATACATAAAGTAGTCCCATTGCCTTTTGGCAACAAATAAATAAAAAAAAGTAGTCACCGATGTCTCAATTTTCATCAACTTCCAGACTTCACTTCACTGCTTTATCCCAATATGACACTGTAGCAATTTCTCAACAGTCCAACTTCTATGTTTATTCCCCTCCCCCATTTGTCCTTCATAATTTGCTGCTCTACATCAGGCAACCATATGTCCTTCTTCACTGTTTTCTGCTCTAAATTAAGCTCCTCTCATGTATGTCTTCAACGTGGTGTGCTCCTTCTATGTTCATCTTCAATGCGGTGCAATAGTCCCTCACACCACACAGAAAAGATGTTTGCGTACTCTCATTGAGAAACCGTCCCACTTCTGAACAGCTAACGACAGCAGCTACACAGTTGCCGTTTGCTCAGGATCCCCACTCTGCTTGTGATCACCATCAGCTCACGATCACTGCTCAGCTAACCAATGCCAAGATCTCGGCTAGAGGCATTCCTCTCAGCTACCATCACGTGCTGCAACAAAATGCACATAAATATCTGCATGTCGTGGGCTCACAATCAGCAAACCCAATCCGCAATGCCGAGTCAGACTAAACGTTTTCTAAAATATCTAAACAGCCCCAATTCTTCCTATATATCCACCACAAATCACAAGCGTCTCACCAGTTGCAGGCAATGTCAGATGTGTATTTAATAACGAAATGGCACCTGAACATCACAAGTCCAAATAATCATTATCCTTCACTAGAAAAACTCACAGGGATCTGCCAGAATTCTTCATCAGATACTTGACACTTGCAGCCCGTCCTCTTTGCCACTTTAAAAAAGACCTTACATGTTGTTGATGGAAAGTAGATTTATTGCGAGAGGACCTAAACATACATGCGACCCCTCGTCAGGTCAGTTTAACTGTCCCCACTTCAATCTTCCACATTTCAGAATCCCTGGTGACATACAATATAGGGTCAACCTAACTTACAACATAACACTCACCTTCAAGGAACGCATAACAAAAGTCACAGCATCGTGATTCTGAGTCTTCCACAGGGTCGCCACATCCATTCCACCCCAGCTACGTCGAACCATCAACTGCTCCCTCGAGACCGCCACATTCCCCGACAACTAGTAGCGCGCCGAAGTCAACCCCCTCCTAAAGAAACCCTCCGCAGACCCGACGAACATCAAGAACTTCAGGCCCATCTTGTTGCTCCCTTTTGCAGCCAAGGTAATCGAAAAGGCCATCAACACCCAGCTAGCATACTTCATCGAACCCAACAACATCCTAGATACCTCCTAATCTGTATTCCCTAGCAACCACAGCATCAAGACTGCTCTCCTCACCACCACAGACAACATCCGCTCCCTCCTTGACCAAGACCAAATGGCACCCCTCATCCTCCTGGACCCATCAGAAGCCTTCAACACTGTCTTCCACTGCACACTAGCCACGAGACTCTATGATGCTAGCATCCAAGAAAAGGCCCTAGACTGGATATGCTCATTCCTCAAGGGCACAACACAGAGAATAAGACTCCCGGCCTTCCTCTCAGAACTGACAGAGACCAGATGCGGAGTACCCCAAGGATCCTCCCTAAGCCCCACCCTCTTCAACCTCTACATGGCCCCCCTCGCAACCAACGTCAGAAACCATGGGCTCAACATCGTCTACTACGCCGATGACACTCAACTCATTCTCTCCCTCACCAAGGAACACGACATCAGCAGGCACAACTTCCAAAAAGGGATGAAAGCCGTTGCAACCTGGATGAAGAACAGCTGCCTGAAAATCAACTCAGAGGAAACAGAAATCCTCATCCTCTGCCCCACCCCCTCTGCATGGGACGACACCTGGTGGCCCCCTGCCCTCGGAAACCCGCCTACCCCGAAAGACCATGCACGTAACCTTGGCATCATACTGGACTCATCACTCATTATAAATCGCCAGATCAACGCATTCTCCTCCTCATGCTTCAACACCCTCCGCATATTACAAAAACATTCAAATGGATACCATCCGACTCTAGAAAAATTGTCACTCACACCCTCATCACCAGCAGACTGGACTACAGCAACGCCCTCTATGCCGGAATCAACAAAATACTCCTCCACAAACTCCACCCCCTCCGCATGGGATGACACCTGGTGGCCCCCTGCCCTCAGAAACCCGCCCACCCTGACAGACCATGCACGTAACCTAGGCATCATACTGGACTCATCACTCATTATAAATCACCAGATCAATGCCTTCTCCTCCTCATGCTTCAACACCCTCCACATATTACGAAAAAAATTCAACTGGATAGCCTCCGACTCCAGAAAAACGGTCACTCACACACTCATCACCAGCAGACTGACTACAGCAATGCCCACTATGCCGGAATCAACAAAAAACTCCTCCGCAAACTCCAGACCATCCAGAACGCTACAGCCAGACTAATCCTCGATATCCCACGGCACAACCACATCACCCAACACCTCTGCGACCTCCACTGGCTCCCCGTCAAAAGAAGAATAACTTTCAAACTGCTCATGCACGCCTACAAGGCCCTCCAAAATATTGGACCACAATACCTCAACAATCGCATCACTTTCTATGCCCCCAAGAGAAACTTCCGCTCAGCCAACCTCTCCCTAGCCACCATCCCATGCTTCTACAGGAACAGAGCGGGTGGAAGGTCCTTCTCCTTCTTTGCAGCGAAGACCGGGAACGAGCTCTCCCTTCACCTCCGGCGAAGCCAGACACTGCACCAATTCAGGAAAGACCTCAAGACCTGGCTCTTCGAATTACCCCAATGGAGCTGCACCCAACCACCCAGCGCCTTGAGACCCTAACGGGTGGGTAGTGCGCTTTACAAACCCCTGATTGATTGGTTGATTGATTGATTGATTGAATCAGCCATCTGCCCAAGATCAAACCATTCATCCTAATACATGCCTTCTAGTCTTTTGAAGAAGTAATTTTGGGAGGAATGCGGGGTTGACCAGTCTGCCTGGCTTTAATCTTACCCCTCTAAGAGCTCTCTTTCATATTGCTGTCCAGTTGAGCAATGATGACCGAATGTTCAGCCACATCTCCTTCACACTGTTGGCTGCCTTCCCAGCATGAAATGCAATCTGTGTGTACCATCTACTACAAGGTCATCCACACAAACTCGCCCAACCTTACTGAAAACGTATCTTCTCTGGCTGCTTCCGCCCACCTGCAGTCCAACCTTCCTATACCTGAGATCCCCATGGCATGGAAAGATTAAAATAGGATTTTTTTTTTGCTTCTTTCCATCCACTGGAACAACTTCTCCCTTCCCCTCATACTGCCATACTCACACCTGATGTTCAAAAAAGGGCATACTTCCCACCCCCCACAACTACTTATGCAGGCTAATCAGCAAGTTACACAGAGCATATGGAGGAATAATGCACTGCAAAGTCAGACCCACAACTCTTAAGCTATAATGTAATTCTTCACTGTTACTATGAATGTATGACTACTCTGCTAATCAGCAAGTTCTGATACTTAATGTGCTCACTTTTGTAAAAGCACGCCACATATCCATAGCCATACCAGGCCATCAAGAGAAAATAGGTGTTAGGCATATATTGTTAGTATCAAAGCATAATATAAGGTTCATAGGTGACCTTCCTGTTTGACTAAACTAGCATAGCCTGGTCTGTGAAAGTGGGACTGAACCACTGAACAGATTCTGAAAAGAGAACAAGACAAAAGAAGAGACATGTGGACAGACTCATTGCTGGAGACTAAGTGGTAGCACAAGAAATGGTGCATGGTTGTTTTTATGCAGCCATGCGGTTTTGAGAGCAAACTCTGGGAAAGGCATGAGCTCTCATAGAAGGCAGATGTCAGACTTCTCAACCCATCTATGAAAGGTTTTCACCTGTCTCAGATCTTTGACAGACTTAAGAGGTGGGGAAGTTCTTCAGTGCAGCTTTTGTTCTCTTAGCTATAGCTGAAACGGGGAAATTCAGACAGGAGGGAGTTTCTAACATGTTTAAGTGGTGCTACTCATATCTCCCACGCTACATACAGCTACTCTGTAAAAAAGATGCAAAGAAGGCTATGAATGGTGGGCAGATGAGGTGCAAACAAATCAGAGCTTACTTGATCCTTCGATATCCGTTTACAGGAGTGAGTTCCTTTAAGCTCACAAGCTGCAAGAAGGCAATTTCTATGGTGTGGCCCACGTGGTTAGAAAACAGAATAGACGCAGGCTAGGGTGGACCTTGAGGAAATATTCAAGAAGGCATTTAGCACTGACCATGAACAGGAGAAAATGTAATGAGAGGCATGGATTGCAAGACGTGCTTGGTACATTGTAAATGTGTGACCGCCTAGAGGTACAGTGAAAGGTGGGTAGAGGTTCAGTGAATGCAAAGTTGCTGTTGAAGCGAGGGGGAGTAGTGTAGCTACTCCTGATGGGAGGTGTTAGTATCAGAGGAGAATTGACAGTTTTCATTAATGAATGCAGCCAGGTGTTCTGTGATTGAATCCATCTGAAATTTGATTTACTTGCATGTAAAAAGTTAGGACCAAGCTGACCTGGTGATTGTTCTGTGGAGATAGCGACAGCAGTGTCGGATGGTCAGGAAGTTGGCATAGACCCAGGTGGTATGAAAGGGTGCACAGACCTAATATCGAGTCCAAAATATCGATTGGACATAATATCGAGTTTTTAATATAGACTGGACAAAATATCGACAGGACAGAATATAGACTACAAAAATATAGTTTTTAAGGTAAGTGAAGTAATATCGACTGTTAAAAATATAGATAGTTAAAATATCGATGTATATAATATAGATAGTAAAAAATATCGATTTTTTAATAATACATAATTTTTTATAGTGTATTTTTATGTTATAATATGTGTGAAAAGTGTGTATTTATGTTATAAATGATTATATTTAATGCATTTTGTCTTATTAATTATTGCGTAAATTAATTCTGTAGCGGGTTGTGGGTTTGTAGGGGAATAGGGTGGGAAGTAATTTAATTTTAATTAATTAAATATGTAAATGTAATTATTGATAGTAATTTGTAATTAATTGTTAATTAATTTATATGTGTTAATTAATTTAATTGTATTTGGAAATTAATTATTATTAACTGATTAATTGGTAATTATGTAAATTTTACTAATTTAATTCTGTAGCGGGTTGTGGGTTTATAGGGGAATAGGGTGGGAAGTAATTTAATTATAATTAATTAAATATGTAAATGTATTTATTGATAGTAAATAGTAATTAATTGTTAATTAATTAATATTTGTTAATTAATGTAATTAAAATTGTTAATTAATTTATATTAATTGATTAATTGGTAATTATGTAAATTTTACTAATTTAATTCTGTAGTGGGTTGTGGGTTTATAGGGGAATAGGGTGGGAAGTAATTTAATTATAATTAATTAAATATGTAATTGTTTTTATTGATAGTAAATGGTAATTAATTGTTAATTAATTTATATTTGTTAATAAATTTAATTCAAATTTGATAATTAATTTATATTACTTGATTAATTGGTAATTATGTAAATTTTATGCATTGAATTTCTGTAGCTGGTTGTGGGTTTATAGGGGCATAGGGTGGAAAGTAATTTATTAATAATTAATTAAATAATAAAACTAATTAAAAATTATGTATTTGGAAATAATTGTAAAATAATTTTAAATAATAAAATATTTAATTGTTAATGTTTAATTAATTTGTATTAATAGGTGATTAATTGAAATAATTATTGTTAATTAGTTTTTTTAATTAATTAATAATAGATATTCATTTTTAGATTTTTGAATAATATATGAATGATTTACTTTCCCTAATATTGTATTCTCTGGAGTGGGAATAGTAATTGTAACCCCTACGCTATCCAACGATTTCTCTACTGTTGCACCCACTGCAGTGGGAATAGTAATTTTAACCCCTACGCTATCCAACGCTTTCCCTACTGTTGCACCCACTGGAGTGGGAATAGTGATTTTAACCCCTACGCTATCCAACGCTTTCCCTACTGTTGCACCCACTGGAGTGGGAATAGTAATTTTAACCCCTACGCTATCCAACGCTTTCCCTACTGTTGCACCCACTGGAGTCGGAATAGTAATTTTAACCCCTACGCTATCCAACGCTTTCCCTACTGTTGCACCCACTGGAGTGGGAATAGTAATTTAAACCCCTACGCTATCCAACGCTTTTGCTACTGTTGCACCCACTGGAGGGGGAATAGTCATTTTTACCCTACGCTATCCAACGCTTTCCCTACTGTTACACTCTTTGGAGCGGGAATAGTAATTTTAACCGCTACGCTATCCAACACTTTCCCTACTGTTGCACCCACTGGAGTGGGAATAGTAATTTTAACCCCTACGCTATCCAACGCTTTCCCTACTGTTGCACTCTTTGGAGTGGGAATAGTAATTTTTACCCCTACGCTATCCAACGCTTTCCCTACTGTTGCACCCATTGGAGTGGGAATAGTAATTTTAACCCCTACGCTATCCAATGCATTCCCTACTGTTGCACCCACTGGAGTGGGAATAGTAATTTTTACCCCTACGCTATCCAACGCTTTCCCTACTGTTACACTCTTTGGAGTGGGAATAGTAATTTTAACCGCTACACTATCCAACACTTTCCCTACTGTTGCACCTACTGGAGTGGGTGTAGTAATTTTAACTCCTACGCTATCCAATGCTTTCCCTACTGTTGCACTCTTTGGAGTGGGAATAGTAATTTTTACCCCTACGCAATCCAACGCTTTCCCTACCGTTGCACCCACTGGAGTGGGAATAGTAATTTTAACCCCTACGCTATCCAACGCTTTCCCTACTGTTGCACTCTTTGGAGTGGGAATAGTAATTTTAACCCCTACGCTATCCAACGCTTTCCCTACTGTTGCACCCACTGGAGTGGGAATAGTAATTTTTACTCTTTTGTTATTGTACGTTAATAATATTGGCTATTATTTATTTATATTTTGTTACTATATATATATATATATGTTTTAAGAAATATGATTTAATTTTTTTATTTTTTTACTTTCATTAAATATTTAATTATTATAAGTTAATTTAAGAATTTTTAAGTATATTTTAGTACTTAGTTTTTAATATTAATTTAATTTAATAGTGTTTTTAGTGGAGTCGATATATTTTAAAACTATATTTTTGTAAACGATATTTTAAACTCTATATTTTTGTACTTACCTGTTTGTAGATAGAAACTCGATATTTTGTCTGTCAATATTTTCTCAACGATATTCTTGCAGGTCGATATTTTGTCTCTCGATATTATTTCAGTGATCCGTATGAAAGAATGGATTCCACAGGGAATGTTGCTGGCTGGGCGAGGAAGTTGCCTTGTATGCACACTTGGGATCTGAGATGGAAGGCTTTTCTATATAAGTAACTGTTTTATTGGGTGTCATACACAGCACTTTATTGGCATGGGTGTTGGGATCTTTTGAAGTTGGGCTTTGTGATTGTATTGTTCATGTTGTGAGTGTAAGGACAGGAATGTGTTTTACTGTAGGGTGCGTGTACGTTTGTGTGTGGTCTTATCAAGACACATGGTGAAAGGGATGGGAATGTAGACCTGGAAACTGAGGAGGTAAAATGTTATGTGTCATCTGTCCTGATTTACAGTTAAGCATATACCTATGTTGATTAGGCTCTCTGCAGACCTAGCTTTTGTCACATAAGTGGAAGGTCTCCAATAACCTCTTCCTGGATTCCTGAAGTCATTATGAGTTAGAGATGTCAATTGTTCAGGATATTTGTTTCCACAAGATTCTTTCTTGCCTTTCAATTAGATGCTGCGTGCCCTCACAAGAACTTTGTGATCCTGAAGAGCAACATTCGGTTGAATGCAGAGCAACTGTCTTCCATAGCACATATTATTTAAAGAAACATGAAGAACGAGATGTTTCTAAACAGTCCCCAAACAAAGCTGTGCAATAATGCCAGGTCAGCCACAAGGAAACCCTGCAACATTTAAAGGAACCATAAGTGTTGTAATTATCAATCAATTAATCAGCCAGTTATGGCATTTATAACTCGACCACTACCTGAGAGTCAGCTGGCTTAGGTCATCGAAGCTCTTCCTGAGAGCATTCTTAAAAGTGGACAACAGGGGTAGGGATCTATATTGTAAGTTTTAGAGGAAGCAAATTCCAAAACAGGCAATGAATTGAAAAGGATTTTCCTCCTCTACTTTTAAGTTTAACTCTAGGGACAACGACAAGTCATTGGTCCAAACATCTTAGAATTCTGATAGGAATGTAGGAGATAATTTTCCTGTATGTTTAAACTTTCAAAATGAAAATTATTTGTTCAAGTTGCCACAAACTCTGGCTCATGCATTAAAAGAGAGTGCCAAAGACCAAGAATAAGCACTAGCTTTAAATAATAAAGATGGTATCACCAGGAGACTAAGGGCATCATTTAGAATTTGGAGGGCTCCCGCTCTGCCAAACTTGCAGTTCCCCTTTCTCATTCAGAAGTGGTAGCCATCAGCGACCAGTTCAGGTAAGAAGAACGACGGGGCTGTGTGGCCGTGTTTGGGGAGCGGGGGGGGGATTTGAGCAGGATGGAAAATTAAATAAATAAATAATTTTTACTCATCGTCGTCATAGCCTCAGCTGGCTCCTGTGACATGCATCTGTGATGTGCAGCCCATTCACCATCGTGCCTCTAGGTCATTGTAAAGGTCACCTTGTCCTACTTAGAGCAAGGCGACTGTCACTAGATTTCTGTGACTGGGAAGCATGGTGGTCACAGGCAGGGATTCAAGGACAAACGTTGTCATGCACATACAAAAAAAGCCTGCAGTCAGTGCCGCTGTTCTTTTCTTTAAAAAAAAACTCATTTTTTTCTGAAAACTAAAAATGTGAATGTCTACAAAGTGCATCCCCACTTCAAGAGAGTCTCTTGGTTCCAGAGAGAATTATCATCGCCATCACTTATTTTACTTTGTTACTTAGTTTGTAAGTAATCAGTTTTTGACAGAAGTGCTTCAACAATCCATGGTCATGGGCAAAAGAAATTCCTTATTTCTCATTGGAACTAAAGTTTGGCTTGAGGATGCATGCTCTATCAATTGGTTCACACTTGATTTTTGCGAACAGTAGAGGTGGAAAAAGGAAAACTGCCACACAGTAAGTACACAAAAATGAATACAAATTGGCTGCATAGACCTGCTCCAGTACTGGTGAAAAAGAAATACTCTGTAAAGCAGTAAAAAAAAAAAACTTTCGAATTTTACAATTGCCTAACTTCATACATAGGGTACATACAGAAATGTCATGCGCATGTTTTTAATGACTAAAAATAAATCTCAGACGTGCTATGAACCTGCCCTGGAATACGGAATTATTGAACTACATTGAGAGAGACTATGAAAAATGTATGAGGATACACTGTACCTGATTCAGCTAAATGTTGCGTGTTAAATATTTGGGGTGATGATCCCCTGCCGAGATATAGTTAGCTATGATTGTCTTTGGGGTTGGAATTGTCCTCCCAGTTAGAATCTGGAAGAAACATGCGGAAACCTTGTTTCCTCTGTTATGGTCAATTTGTAATCATTCTCTGCAATTGGGCACAAAGCCACTTGCCTGGTGAAATGCCATAGTTACGCCTATTTTGAAAAAGTCACCTCTTGATCCAGTTGTTATGAATAACTGCAGACCCATTTCGCTTCTGCCCTTTCTGGCGAAAATTGTGGAATGCTATGTTAGCAGTATCTTAGTTCATTATCTAGAAACTAACAACTACTTGGAGGTAGAACAATTTTGATTTAGCCCTGGCCATGGCATAAAGCTTTGATAATGGCCATGGACAAGCTAAGGATGTGAGTCGATGAAGGGCATTCAGCGGCACTGATTCAATTAGACCTCTTGGCCGCTTTTGACACGGTGTCATGCCAGCCTTTTAGCTTGGCTGGAGTCCTTTGGGGGGTATGGAACTGATTTGAAATGGTTCCATTTATTACTCCAAAATAGAAGTGAATCAGGGGCTCTTCCCCCTTATCGTTTCCAGGTCAGGGCTACGAATCAGGGAGTACCACAGGGCTCTGCCATGAGCGCGATCTTAATTAACATCTATATGGCCCTGATGATTAGACTTTTTAAGTCCCATAAAGTGACCCTGATCAACTATGCTGATGATGCTCAGCTTATCGTTTCTCTAACTGGCAACCAGGAACTCTCCTCTCTTCAGGATTGCATGGCTGACATTACTCAGTGGCTCAGGCGCAATTCACTGATTTTTAACAGGTATAAGGCAGAGATATCTGTTGTGCTGCTCGCATAATTCCGGAGCTCTACCCCCCAACTCCTGGTCTCGATTGTTCAAGGGGCCTGTTGCCCCTGTCAGCACAGTTCAGAATCTGGGAGTCATTTTTGATAATAAACTTAGCATGGAAAGCCATGTAAATAAAACGACTGAAAGTTGCTTTGCACTTCTGAAAACTCTTTGGAAGATCCTACTATTGCTTCCATCCTCTCTTAGAGCGTTGGTCGTCCGATGTGTTGTCCTTGGTCGTTTGGACTACTGCAATGCTCTTCTTTGGATGCACCTGATTATCTCTAGTGTCGCCTGTCAAGGATGCAGATTGCAGCCACTAAACTTGCTCTGAACAGATCTCGGAAAACTTCTGCATCTTTGGCTCTAAAGCAGCTTCCCTGGCTGCCACTAAAGGAAAGAATCCAGTTTAAATCTCTTTGCCTGGCTTTTAAAACCTTTCATGGGCTAGGCCCTGTTCATTTGCAAAAGAGGCTGAGAAGATATGTTCCAGACAGATCTCTTTGTTCTGCATCCGCTAACTTGTTCTGTGAGCCCAAGTTTAGGAAATTCAGGAATGGTGGCAGAACATTTACAGTTTCAGCTATTAAGCTCAGGAAGTCCCTTCCTTACTGTCTAAGAGCTTTAACTGACTTGTTAAAGTCTAGGAACGCGGTCAAGACCTGATTGTTTCCTAAGTAACCATATTGAGCCGTCTCTTCCCCGTAACATTGAGTCTTGCTCATTCTTACGGTCCCTTCCTTATTTCATGCACCACCTCTGACCGGGTTGGCCAGCGACAGGATACAAGTTGGTGACAGAGCGCTTTATAAAAACTATAAATAAACGGCCAGATGCGATATAGGCAGGAGATAGGGAGCAAGCCAAGCTCCTATGTGGCGGCAGGAGTGAAGACATGGACTGTCGTATGCTAGCAGAAGAGACAATCTATCACAGCAGAGAGTGTCCCAAAAAATGGGAGAAAATCTGGATTTCTTGAGAGTATAGGGGGTTAACAAGAAGATCACTCTATTTAAACCCTGCAATTGCTTTAAGATGTATGACAGAACATTACATCATGATGTCAATTGTCACTTGTTTCTGAAAACTTGGCTCAATAACCCGGCATTAATAACGCTTATGGTGTGTTGCCTTGAAATCTGCCTTTTGTGTTTATGCTTTTTGTTTTGTTCTTCTGAAAATCAATAAAAATATATATATGTTTTTAATCTAAGATTGGGCATTGTCTCCTAAGCGTGGGCTAAATAACATTACCCGCTTCCATACTCCCTCCTCCACTGGCAAAAAGATGTAGGGCAGTGTTGTGTCACTGCTGCAGATTTGCAGTTTAAGATTAAAGAAGAAAATGGGGAAAAGTAGGTCCTTGGTTCAGTTGGTTGGGGGGTGAGGTGGTTGTAAATTTCCACACAGGTAAAAGCTGGTTGGTGTGGGTTGGAGGAGTCACATTTATGCTCCTCTTAAAAACTTTTGCTGGTAACTTCCATGCATCGAAAAATAGTATGTGCCGCAAACTATGCACGCCGATCCACCAAGAGTAATGGACTATTTAGCACCGTTACTGAGGCAGGGGGAGCGAGTTATGACCCACTCCAGGCTCCGTCTCCTGTGAGTCATGCCCGGTCCCCATAGTTAGCAATGACAATAAGCAGCATATTACTCTCTGCGCATGCATTCTGAATATAATGTATATGCACGCAAATATATAAATGCATATATGCAGTATATACTTACATATATAATGAAATAAATGCAAAAACATAAATATATTTTTAGTGCCCCCATCCCATTTTATTTCAGTAATCTCTGTGCCGAGTTATGCTATTTCTTAATTCTCTACTGTTCCCAGTTTCACCCTATTGAATAATTATGTAGCATGAAGCAGCCTGAGCCAGCCACCATCTTGAACTGGCAATGAACTTTGCTTTCTACATATAAATACAGATAGCAATCACACCCCAATCAGTGTGCAGGCTTCAGGGCATCATCTTAGCAACTCTAACTTTCCCATTACGATAATGTGATTTTCACTCAGTCTATAATATTGCCAGCCATGAATAAAACAACTGCCTCCGCTCCACACCCTCTCTTCCGCTGCCTCTCTCTCTCACTTCCTTGCTCGCCTGCCTTACCTCTCTGGCGTCCTCGCACAGTGAGGCGGCGTTCTTTGCATGCTAATGCCCTCAGAAAACCGCCGCCCGCGTGAGGATAAAAAGATTGTTACTGCACAGAATCGTTCAAAGGTAAAAGCGCCTCATCATACCAAACAGCAGCCCAGAATAAACATTTTTCATCTATGATTTCTACATGCCATCAGCAATTGAACATTTACAATCAACCTGAATTTATGTACACAATCGAGGCTGGCTCCTGAAGTGTTTACTAATTTTGTGTCGGTGTGACAAAAAAAGCTTAGCAAATTTGGGCTAAGATTCACTGTGATGCACTAGTATTTGGCCTACGCAAATGCAGAACGGGGGGGGGGGGGGGGCACAAGGGCAGATCCGTAATTCACGTCACCCTCTTCCAAAATAGCCCAAAATGCCCAACACTTGATGGCCCTCAGAGTGTCTGACTGCAGGAGTGGATAGTGAGGAAAGGACACATCTCCCTCATTTTGGTACAGTCAGCAGTCATTGAATCGCTCGTAGATAGACAGAGGCCAGAGTACACTGTGTCTGCCGTTGATGGAGACGAAGGTTTCATCTTTAAAAACGACCTTCATAAAGTAAAGATCCAGTTAAGTAACAGCATGTCAATTTTTGCAGCAGAATCATACCATTTGCATTTAGTTCGCATAAGGAAATTACCTATTGGCCTCAGTGAATCATAGTACAGTTTAAAAAAATCATTAAGCAGTGGCAAAGAGTATGAAAAATTACTATTTCTTTATCTGCTCAATTGGTAAATGTCTAACAAAACGCTTGTTTTTACACCTCAAAGCACTGTTAACCTTTGTTTTATCATGTTTGTCAGGGCCACTTACAAGGAACCAGTAACGCCCGTGGGTGCACAGAAAGGCTGGAAAAATCTAGGGATTTTTGAGAGAACAGCATTAAAAAAACATCTGTTCCAAGTATGCGGAGGAGTGGACGCCATATTGTTTAACAGTTAACAAGAGAATGAGTCCACTGGAGAGAAGGAAGTGTGTTTAATGCCAGTCTAGATCATCGAGGTCTTCTAAAAGAGGTGAGGGTGAAAATATGGATGGGCAAAAGGATCAATGATGGTTAGATGTATTAATTGATTGATGCCTAAGTCAAAAAATGAGTGGATGGATGAATGCATGGATGAATGCATAGATGATGGGTGTGTGGACTGATGGTTTGATGGGATGACCCATTGTGGTTTGATGGCATGGTGAACAATTGAATGATGGTTGAAAGAATGAATGGATGACAGCATAGAAATGTGCAATTGCGGCTGTCAGTAGTTCAAGGAAAGAGTGAAAGGATGAATGGATAGATGTTTGGATTGCAAAATCCATGGAGCTCTTCAAGGGAGAGTCAGGTTCACTTGCTTCTCTTGCATGGTGGTTACTGTGTTGGGTTTAAAAATTGGCTTCAGGTATGTAAAAAAAAATCCTTATTTAGAAATAAAGATCATGCTTGATCCCAAAGTAAAAATGAGATTCATGTATTTCACTCTTTAAAGAGGTAACCTTCTACGGATTTTTTGTATGTTTAAATAGTTTTTCTGAAATGCAAAGGATTATTGGTTATGACACGACTGACAGACTTCACCTGCCCATGTTGTCAGTTGGTAAGGAACACATTGGCAATCTGTAACCAATTCTACGCTCCTTGCCATCCGAAAAGTCCATCTTAAATAGACTGAACCTGCCCCCATTGATAATCTACAGTAATGGAAAAGCTGCACATGAAATGCACTACCAGGAGTGAAACTCTTGTTGGATCCTACATCTTTCATTACTTAGGAAACCATACACAATGGAAAATGCCATGCGTATGGTGGTTTAATCTTTGATCTTATCGCGGCTGGACTACGCAAATGCAGTCTATCTGGGTGCGCCACAGGGAACCATGAAGAAACTTCAGATAGCCCAGAATTGTGCTGCTCATCTCTGGATGGATATCCAAAAGCGTAGGTCGGCTAAGTTAGCGCTTGGCCGACTGCATTGGCTTCCTGTCTCGGAAAGAGTTTGAGTAAAGGCAATGTGTATTGTTCATTAATGAATCTTTGGCAAGGGCCCAGCTCTGCGTCAGTCCATGGTGAAGTTATATGACACCAAGAGGACTCTAAGATCCAACAACAAACATCTGTTGGCAGTTCCGAGGATCAAATGGTAACGGACTGGAGGACGGCGGTTCTCCGATTACGCAGCCAAACTCTGGAACTAGCTCCCAGATTTTATTCATCTTGAGTCTGACCATCTTATATTCAGAAAGCAGCTGAAGACTCTTCTTTTTGCTTGATCAGTGATGGATGATTGGTGTTACAGGATGCCCTCGGGTAGCCATGTGCTATACAAGTGCGTATTCATTCATTCATTCATTCAAAATGGAGCATCATTTCTTTGAACCTGTAGCATCCTCCCCAGCCCGGGAGCATGCAACAGACCATACCATATAAGGAGCTCTGGTTTGCATGTCTTTATTCTTCAGCATGCAACAGTTAACTGAACGTACTGAGTCACAAACTTTATTAAATACGCCCAGTTACACCCATCAGATTATGAAATACTTGTAAAGAGATTGTCAAGGGTAACTAGAATCTTCTTGCACATAAATACAGTACACAACATCTCCCCCTTTGTTAAATAAAAAATATGAACAAATGTATACACATATACGCAATACAATTTCTCAATGAGTCGTCAAAGTGCTCGCACCAGTCTTCCAGATCTAATTGTACGAGATAGAGGAGGGGCGCCTTCATATGGCATCTCCGGAGAAGATTCGGATGCTTGACTTGGGATCTCAGGTGGACTTGCACTAACTTGAGAGGTCTGGAGATGGTAAACATCGAGGTAAAGGCTTAAAGTGTGACGAATCTCTGGTTATGGATTTTCAAAGTCATTGGGCAGTTACCATATGTCCTTTGCTCTTCGCAACTCTTAGTGGTTCAGCATTAAATAGAGTGTCTGTTTTGCGGGTCCACTTTTGCTTAACAAGAACTCAGTCTCCCTGCTCGAAAACAGTGTCTCAAGCGTGTTGCACTTTTCGGCATAGGCCTTCATTTTGCATTTGTGAGAGGTGTTAGTGGCATGAATCTCATCAGGGTCTGTTGACCAGCTGGCAGTCAATTGAGGTATTTTTATTCTAAGAGCTCTCCCAAATAGCAAGGTGGCAGAAGTGGAATGATAAGTTCAAAGGGCTGGGCGTAGAGCAGACTTGAGGCCGATGCCTTCCAATGCAGCACGTTGAACCACCTTTTTCAAAGTATTCATAAATAATTCAAGAACATAATTTCCTGTAGCCAGAGAGGTGTAGTTTTCAGATGCTTGAAGTTCAAACAATTGAGAAAGTCTGTGAACTCTCTGCTATTAAAGGGTAAACCATTGTCATATTCATATTTGAGTATGGAGGTAGCATTCCAAGTTGTAAAAATGTCATCCAGCCATCAATGACTCTGTCATGTGTGATTGATGATAAGTCTTCCACTGGAGGAAAACATGAGTACTCATCGACAACTACTATGATGTTCGTTGTTGAGAGGCCCAAAGACATCAACAGCAAGCATGCTTAGGTAGATCAGACATGTTCAATGGGTGTTGACTTGTTTTGAGAGACAGGCAGTTGCATCGCAGATAAGCTTAAGTTTCCTTTTCAACTCGTTCATCAAGACACAGAACTGCACTCAATCCCTGAGGACTCTTTTAGTTAGAGCAATGCTCGATGTTCTTCATGTGCCAGTTCAATACCTTGTTGCCTTTGGTTTTATGGGATAACTATTCTTGCTCCTCTTAGTATGACACCATCAGGTGTAAGGGAAGGCTCTTCACAAGCATTTTTGAATTTCCGGTATTCACCATCCTCTGTAAGAGGCCGAGTATGCTTCTTCAGTGATTGTGTTGTAATGATTCCTTTGCGCTTGCGCTTGAGCATGTCTTTGTCAGTATTAGTAGCTGCAAGAATCTGTTCAATAGAAAGAGGTGCAGGCATACACAATTTACTAAGAAATTGAGGTAGGCCTCAGCCGCTTTGTACACTGTGCTACTATGCTGTAGTGACATTGATCAAAAGTAGTCTGCAGGGTTCTGATGTTTACCTGGTTTGTACACAATTGTGTAATCATACTCCTGTAGACACAACCCCCACCTCATGATGTGAGTGGGCATCTTGGCTTTTGGATTTCCGAAAATGGTGAGCAACAATTGATGATCTGTGACAGGAGTGATATGCTTTCTGTGCGGAGAGACATGGAAGTATTCACACACCCATAATACAGCTAAGCTTTCTTTCTCCAATTGAGAGTAAGCATGTTCAGTCTGGGATAGCTTCTGACTTGCATAGGCAACAATGCTTCTCTGACCATCAGGTTGTCCATTAAGCTGGGCAAAGATTGCCCACAACCCCACCGGGTTTCCATCCTCCACAATTTCTGTATACAATTTCAGATTCAAGTAAGCCATTTCAGTTGCATTTTCAATTGCATGTTTTATTTTCTTGACACTTTGGTCACATTTAGACGACCATTCAAATGGAACATCTGGCTTTGTTAATTCTCTTAGAGAGGCACTTACAGTGGCAAAGTCATGAATATACCTGGAGCAGTAGCTGGCCATACCCTGGAAGGAGCGGAGCATGGTCACATCTTCTGGAGGGCATGTAGATGACAATTCATGTATCTTTTCAGAGTCAGGAGTCATCCCTTTTTCAGAGAAAATAAGCCCAAAAAATGTCAGTCTGTTTTTGTCAAATTCACACTGTTCAGCATTTAGTAGTGAGACCTGCATCAGCAAGCAAGCAGCATACTTGGGTGATTGTTCTGTCATGTTTCTTTGTGTAGCCCCAAACACCAGTCTATCATCACTGTAGTTAAAAGCACGTGTGACCGGCTGAATTACTTGATGATTGTCATCTTGAATTATTTCTGCAGCTGACGTCGCACTGAAAGGGAGTCTTTTATATCTGAACAAACAAATATGTGTTGAAAAAGTAGTAATGGGCCTACAGTTTTCTTCCAGTTCGAGTTGATGGTAATCTTTGTTCAAATCGAGGTGGGAAAGCTTTGGCTGCTATTCAGTATTGTGATCATGTCCGTAGTGTGCGGAACTGGATGCCTTTCTCTTTTGATGGCTTTGTTGCCCTGTCGCATATCAGCACAAATACACACTGAACCTCCACTGTCCTTTTTTCACACAACCACAATGGGTGAAACCCACAGTTTCAGACCAGTAGAGTGCTTGATGATGTCATGCTTTAGCAGTGTTTCTAGTTTTTTCTCAACGTCTTCCTGTAAGTGAAAGGAATATGATGGTATTGCTGTGCAAAGGGGTGAATATCTTCATTAATGTGAAGCTGTTCCTTTGTTGTCCTAAGATTCCCAAGTCCATGAAACAATGTTGGGAACTGACTCACTAGTTCAGAATTGGCATTCAAGTTTTATGCATTCAAAATCAGTCCCATGTCAGTAGCAGTGTCGAAACATAATAAGAATGCAGTCGATGAAGTAAATGGATCGGTGCTTGCACTGGCATTTTCTTGTGCCACATGGTTGCCACAAAGGATCTTTTACTTCCCCAGGGTGTAGAAGCTGCACAGGCATACATCTTTGTTCTTGACAATGTGAGACATGGTATTGGAGACAGTTCTTTGTACTTCTCTGCCAGCATGATGTTTACTGAGGAAGCACTGCCTATAATGAAAGTTGCAGAGCATCCATACACCTTAAGCATAATTATAGGACAATGTCCAAAGGAACTTTGTTGTTTCATGTGGTAATTCTTTTCAGACTTGTGTTTTTTTCTTGCAAGCAGCCAATCCTACATGAGCATGTCAATCCGTGACTCACATCACCATCGTTCACGTTCGACACGGTGAGTCATTCAATCTTAGTGGAGAGACTGGAGAAGATAGGGGTGAAGGGACCTGCTCTGCAATGGCTGCAGTCCTCTCTAGCGGGGAGACAGCAGGTGGTAACCTTGGCACCATTTTCCTCCAGAAAATCCCCGGTAGTTCATGGAGTGCCGCAGGGTTCTGCGATCAGCCCTTTTCTCTTCAATGTCTATCTGCAGCCCTTGTTCTCCATCATTAAATCATTTGGAGTCAACCTGGTCAATTATGCCGACGATGCACAGCTGGCGTTCTCCTTTGATGGGGAACATGCAGTCTCCTTGGACATGTTTCAGCGGTGTATGCGTCAGATGGCTGTCTGGCTCCAGAGAAATTCCATACAGTTTAATGGTGGGAAGATGGAGGTGGTGAATTCCTCCTCTGTCAGGATATCTAAACATCTACCAGTGGAGTTTAGGCTTACCCTGGAGGAGGAACCGCTGATTCCGGTCAGCAAGGAGCGCAATTTGGGGGTTCTGATTGATGACAATCTTCAGATGGAGTCACAGGCAAATAAGACCGCCAGTGTGTGCTTCTCCCTAATGCGCATGCTACGCCACATACTTCCACTATTACCAAAAGAGTCTCGCTCTCTGGTAGTGAGAAGCACAGATATAAACAGGCTGGACTATTGCAACTCCCTGTATATGGGAGCACCACAATATATCTTTCAGGGTTTGCAGAGGGTCCAATCTGCAGCAGCAAAACTGGTGCTAAATAGGCAGCGACGTTCATCTACTACCCTGGCCTTGAGAGACTTACACTGGCTGCCTATCAGGGAACGGGTCCATTTTAAATCACTCTGCCTGGTGTTCAAAGCGGTGCACGAGCTGGGTCCAGTCCCACTACAGGGAAAATTTACCTGGTACCAGCCCAAGGGGCAGCTTTGCTCCTCCAGTGCCAGCTTACTGTCGATTCCTAGATTCAAACATTCTAGGATGGGAGGAAGGGCACTTAATGTGGTTGGTGCCCATCTATGGAATGAGTTACCCCAGAATATCAGACAAGCTAACTCCCTGATTGAGTTCCGAAAGAGTCTTAAAACTTGGCTCTTTCCCAGGGTCTGACCTTCTTTTTCTGTTACACTGACCATCTACACTCTGGTCATTGTTTTTCAGCCTAAAGCGCCAAGATACCCATAGGGTGACAGTCTACGCTATATAAGAATCTCATTAGTTCATTCATTCATTCATTCATTCATTCATTCATTCATTCATTTCCCTCATTGTCACTAGATGATGATGTTGTCAATGAACCATTGGACGATGAACTTCATAACGATCGACTTCATTTTGTTTCCACTTGCATTAGTCAATATTGTCATTTGGCCTTGTGGGAGTGGGTAGAGTTCTTCTGGAACTTTCTTTCACTTTGCAAACCACAATGAAATGGTTTTCCTACCTGCAGCCTTTGCATATTTGTCTGATACCAGGACATTTATGTTCCTGTAGAAAGAAGAATCCATAGCGAAAACAGCATTTCTTTTTTTCTGAGACATCACTCAGTGGGAGTCTGCCTTGTGTTTCTGCTTACTTTTCATGCTCGATGCGGATTCATTTTGGGTTGTTCCAGCTTCCATATCAGAAGTTTGTTGCTCGGCATGTTTCTCGCTCTTGCAGCTATGAGTACTTTCTCCAAACTGAACATTTCTTGCACCATGCGCCGTCAGAATGAGTCGGAGAAGCAACCATCAATAACTCTAAGATGCATGACTTCTTCATCATGAATTTGATAGAGTGCGATTATTATTATTTTTATTATTATTATTTTTATTATTATTATTATTATTATTATTATTATTTAGTCCTCATTTATCCAAATGAGGCTTTAAATTCAAAGAGAAAGTGCATAAACCAATCCAATAAGAGGCTGTGGTTCATCCCCGGTCACTCCACATGGGAGAGAAAGATAAAATATATCTCCGGGTCCACAATTTATCCTTTTGATTGGGGAATGACACCGACTCTTACATTTTCTTTTAAGCAGGTGCTTTTTAATATAACAGTGGCCCTGCCACCAAAGCAACCTCTTTAGCATATTCCTAATCATTGGACCATAGCACATAAACAGAAAAAAAGAATATACCTTGAAAGAATAAGGGCAAGAAGAGACAAAGTGAAAAGTGAGAGAAGAAAGAAACCTTTAGTCCAAGAACCAGAAGAAAAAGTAGTAATCAGTGAAGTGTATTTGGAATGAACTACTTAACCCAATCATCCCAAATTTCCCAATATTTGATTTTCTTAACCTGTTTACCTGAACGATCTACAAGGGATACGCTCCGAACGGACTATATCCATTCCTCTTCCATAGGGGAAAAGGGAAGAATCCACTTAATGCATAATTCCCTCCGAGCAAGAAGGATCTTGCTTATAGATGGTACAGTTAGCTTTATCTCTTGACCCATAATATCTGATATGGTCTTATCCACGTTTTGCCAAAAGGATTGAATTGAGGGACACCACCTAAACATATGGATCTCATTAGTGCTGTCATCTCTACATTTTGGGCATTTCTTGCTCTCACAACTCCCCATTTTAGATATTGTCTGTGGGGTCCAGCATGCCATATGCACTGTGAAATGGTGGTTCTTCTTTAAAGGTGCAGATTTCACACGTGACCATAAAAGAGACATAGATACTTGCACTAGTTTTTCAAGATATTCATCTGGAAGGTCCCTCTTCCAAATCTCTGTAAATGAGGCTTGCATGACTTCTCCACATTGAACTAACAGCCAATACCACTCTGCAACGTCTTTCTGCATTGTATGACATGTACAGATCTTTAACACCAAGTCTGCTATCCCTTCTCGCTCCTTTCTTAGAGATTTTACCCAACTTAACAATTGCTACTATTTGAATTTCGAGACCATATGTTCACAAATCGTGGATAAGTGATGCCATGAGATTAATTCAGAGTCCACAATAAGTTACCCCCATGTATGAATACCACAAGATTGAAGTGGAAGGGTGAGGGCATCCTCCAAAAAATCCCGAGTACCTGGAGAGTCCCAGATAAGTGCTGCATCGTTATAATAAGGAATTTTTAAAAGACGTCTCACCTGAGACCAGAGCTTGGCTGCTGTCACTCACCTTCTTACAGAATTTTGGATGGCCAAATTTTAAGTGGAAAAACCTTGCCTGGTCGGAGAAGCTAACTGTAGTGGCCTTAAAAAGTGGAGAGAAAAAATGAGCTGTCCGTCAGTAGATGTCGAAAGTTCATTACCTCCATGAGCTTTCTTTCTTCTAAATTTCTTTAGGGCTGTTCTTGGACTTTTGTTTCTCCAAATAAAACTGCAGAATGCCCCTTGTACCTTCTTAAACCAAATCTTCGGGAATTCTAACGGATTAGTATTAAACAGAAAAGTGAATTTTGGGAAGATTGACATTTTTAGGAGATCTGATTTACCCAGAAAGGAAAGTGGAAGCACATCCCATGATTGCAACTGTAATTTAACTGTCTTAGTAACTTTTTCGAAACTGACCTGAGCTACCTTGTCGATGTTGTGAACTATTTGAATACCTAGATATCTGATTTCCTTCTTTGTGAGGTCACTCCTATATTGGATATTCCATTTCATCGACTCTGTTTTTTGTTGGTTAATCAAATAAACAGATACCCTCCCAAAACTCTCCAACTGGTCCCATATCGCAGGAAATGATTGCTCTAGGTCACCTGTTAATATCATCGGTATATAATCCGAATTTCTTTTCCCAACCATTGCAACTGAAAGGGATGATGTTCCGGCAACCTCTTAATTTACATGCAAGGGGTTCAATGTATATATTGAAGAGAAGAGGGGAAAAGGGACAGCCCTGTCTAGTCCCCCTGCCTATTTTTATTGATCTTGTAAGATTGCCATTTACAAGGATTTTAGTAGATGGATTTTTATAAATGACTTTAACTGCTGTTAAAAACATTTTCCCTAAGTTAAGACGCCAAATCATTTTAAATAAGAAAGACCAACTAACTCGATCAAATGCTTTCGCGGCTTCAAAAGTCAGTATTGCTAGTGAGATCTTAAGTGTTTGTGTCATGTCTATTGCCTCGATTAAGTCATGTGTTAATTCAAAAAGCTGCCTCCCTTTCATCAACCCTTTCTGATCTGGGTGTATTAGTGGTCCTATTACCTTGTCTAGGTCTTTAGTTATGATCTGGGTGTATAGTTTATGATCACTATTTAAGAGTGAAATGGGCCTGTAAGATTCACAGGATCTCGGGTCCTTGTTTGGTTTCAGTTGAATAGTTATAGTGGCTTCTTCCAATGACAAGGGGAGGTATTGGCTGTCTAGGAAAGCCAAATTAAACAACTGAAGGAGAAATGGGGCAAGCTCTTCCCTTAAAATGAAATAAATCTAATTTGGAATTGTTATGGTATGTTAGTTTGGTCTTTTATAGCGCACGGCTACTCCATGGAGTGTCCCTGCGCTTTTATTGTAAACCTGTAAGAGAACAACACAACACAGTAAATAGAACGGTCCCAACAGAAAAAGAGAAGAGCTTCCTAAAGTGCGAAAAGCCAAGTTTTAAGGCCCTTCCTAAAAGTCAGCAAATTGGAGGTGCTGCGTAATGCTAAGGGCAAAGTGTTCCAGATCTGTGGCGCCAGCAGCCTAAAAGAACGACCTCCAACGCGGGCCCTTTTTACTCGAGGGACCACAGCAAGGAATAATGATTCAGATCTCAAGGATAGGGCCGGATGGTAGAAGGCTAGCCTCCATTGGAGATATTTTGCTCCCAAAGCGTGGAGAGCCTTATGGGCCAGGGTCAAGACCTTAAAAACTATCCGCTTTCGGATAGGCAGCCAGTGAAGCGACTGCAAAAGGCCGGAGGCTCTAGCTCGCCTATAGAGGCCAGAAAATGGCCCGCGCAGCCGCGTTCTGGACCACCTGCAGCCGTTGCTGGAGATACTCCGGCAGGCCCAGGTATAGGACGTTGGAGTAGTCCAGTCTTGAACCGATTAAGGCCTGCACCGTGGTCTTCCCATGATCTTCTGAGAGCAAAGGAAGGAACTTACGGAGCATCCTAAGGATGCCAAAACATGTTCCCGTGAGATCAAGAATCTGAGTTCTTAATGTCAGGCCGTTATCGATCTTGATACCCAGATTCTTTGCTAGCTGGGACGAACCCGCTGGGGGAAACATATTAACAGGCCACCATTCCCGCCAGTCGGGGTCAGATGGACAGCCGAAGAAGAGTACCTCGGATTTGTCTGAGTTGCACTTGAGGCTGTTAAGCTGGAACCATTTGAAAACAGCCCCAAGGCACCCACTGATACTATCTCCGTCAAATCTTCTCCTTTCCTGCACGTAAAGAGGAGCTGGGTATCGTCGGCATAGGATACGATCTGGGCCCCGAAAGACTCCGCCAATGCCGCCAGAGGGGTCATAAAGATGTTAAAAAGAGTCGGGCTCAACACAGAGCCCTGCGGAACTCCGACCCCTAAAGGTGGCATCACGGCAGAGCTAGGGGAGGCCCAGACCGTTTGTTGACGGCCCGCCAAAAAGGATGTAAACCAGCTGAACACCGTCCCCCTCAGACCGATCTCATTGAGTCAGGACTGGCGGCTTTCCCTTTTTTTAGAGTGCTATTGGATTGACCGACTTCCTCCAAAGTTATGGGGCGGGTTAGATGGATTTTTATATCGCTCTGGAGGGACAGAGGATCTAGATTTAAAAGGGAATCATACATATTATCTTCATTCAATACCGACTCTTCTGTATAAAAATTTTGCAAAATTGAACAAAGACATCTTCAATCCCCGAATCATCAGCAATGATGACCAGTGTTATTACCAGTGATATTACCAGTGTTTGTACATCGAAGATCCCTTATCCAATTTCTAGACTGGTCAGCTTCTAATTTCCATGTGAGGAGTTTGCCACACCCCTTCCCGTATTCATGGCGAGTCAGTCTGCTGGCTTCCCATTTACTTTTAATTATGACTTCTAAGTAGTCCGCAAGTTTATGTTTTGCTGCTGTTAAATGTGGTTCAGTATTTAAATTACCAGGAGTTTTTTCTAGCTTCTCCTGATAGGTATGTACTTCAGCTTCTAAAGTTTTTATTTCATCCCTCGTTCTCTTGGTTTAGGCAATAGAGAGAGTTGTTAAGATACCTCTTAAATATGCCTTATACCAGTCTCATACCATGTTGAGGGAAGCTGAGTTGAGATTAAATTTAAAAAAAACTCTTTGGTTGCTTTTTTTAATTGATCAATTACTCTAGTTTCCAACAGTAGTGAGCGGGTTAGGGACCTCCAACGGGAGGACGGTCTCTTTGTAATGGCAACTTCTAGGACCACAATAGAGTGGTCAGACAGATGTTCTGGGACATTACTGACCTTAATGGTGTTTTTACATGTAGAAGCATCAACCAGGAAAAAGTTGATCCTAGAGCAATGGCCGCACTGCTTGTTGTGGAGGGTAAAATTCCTTCCGGCTGTCCTTGTCTTATATCCCATCTCCATTCAAATACATGAAAGCCCCATATCTGACATCACCTGTTTTAGGGCTGCTCTCATCTTTTGTGTTGTTGCAACTGCTCTGCTTGAAGTCAAATCTTGACTGGGGTCCAAAGCCAGATTGAAATCACCACCAACTATAATAGGATCATTTATATTGATTAATTGAAAAAGTAAGGTATATAATGGAGCCGGATCATCTAAATTTGGTCCATAATACCCCACAAACATCAGCAAGGAGCCGTTAATTTTGGCCCTTGTGATTGCCCACCTCCCTAAAGGATCGAGAGTACAATCCCCCAGTATAGCTTGAATAGTTTTTTTGAATACAAGAGCAACCCCTTTTATTGTGCATGTTTGGGTTGTGCAGATACAGTATTCTACCCATTTTTGATCTTTAATCAAATGTGTTTCTTGGATAAAGAACACATTGCTGTTGGAGAGTCTTGGATATTCTAGGATTTTCTATCTTCTAGAAGGGACCCTAAGGCCGTTTACATTCCAAAACATAATTTTAAAGATTTTTGCTTTCTCTGTCCTACCTACGTCTGTCATAGGAGAAGTAAATCATAAGAAAATTGAATCTTTATATGCTACCTACAGTTGAAAGTGACACACTTATCTGGGTCAATTTGAAGTATTTGAGATATCTGTTTGTTATTTATAAATGAGGACAATTTTTTTCTTTTTTCCCACATGCTCCCCCACCCCGCGCAAGAACAAAAAATCTTTTATTTTTTAATGTATTTTTATTTGTGCCCAACCCCCCCACCCTTCCTGTCCCTCCACCCCAAGGAACCCTCCCTCAATACTAGAGGTATACTTGGGATACCTCTGGATTTGGGCTCTATCTCTATCTAGGCAGAATGTTAACATTTCTCAATTGGATGTGCTTTTAATCTGGGCAATCAGGGATTTAACTTCCTAGGGATCCTTGAAATTGAACATTGTGTTGTTCCACTTCATCTTTAATCTTTAATGAAGCGAGAATCGTAAGTTTGCTGTGGCACCCAAACCTCTTAGTTCTTGTATGGATTTCCCTAATTCCCACTGTTTGTCCTGTGTGATGCGGGATATGTCTGATCTAACACTGAAGAACCAGTCCCCTTTATCATACACTCCTGCTTTTAGGCCCCTGGAAAGAATCTTCTCCTTGATTAAATACGTTTTAAAGTTTACTAAGGTCCTTCTCAAGGTTTTTTCCCTGGTCTCTTGGAGTCTCTTGGTCACAATAAACTCTCTGTATATCATCCTTTAGGGTCTGTCTTTCCTTGTCAGGATGTAATTCTCTTAGAAGATTAATAATGAAAGAACTTATATCTCCTCCCTCAACCTCTTTTGGGACATTCAAGATCCTAATATTATTTCTTCTTGCGTTAGTTGCTAAACTTTCTAGCTTGTCCCTCAATTGTTTGTCGCTATGCTTTAGTCTCGTAATTTCAAATGAATTTTTTTCTACTTGTTTCGTAAGATCTCCCAGGGCTGTTTCCATAGCACCAACTCTCTCCGTTATTTCATTCATTTTTGTTTCCCGCGTTTCTCAGACTGCTTGAAATTTTCATTTGGTTGCTTTCTGAATCTGTACATTTTACTCTGATTTCGACAAGTAGGGTAACTAAGAGTGCCTCTGTAGAAGACTGAGCATCTAAGTTTTGTTCTTAGCTCCTCCCTTAGCTCATTTCTCTGTTGGCTAAACCAGTTCCCTTGATTCTCAGGGCTAGAATTTTGACAAATATTTTCAGTATTGTCTTTCTCAACCTCAGTCGAGGGCGCCAAGGGAGCAAATCTGTTTTCAAGGAGTACAGGACCCATATCTGTTCTTACTCACCTGGTGTTTGTAATCGAAGAATCAGTACTGCTACCGTTGTTCAGGGTCGTCTTAGGGGTAGATTTGGAGCTTAACTGGTTACCCTGAAAAACTTGTACAGGCTGGGTAGATTGAATAAATGGCACAGTTTGGGCTTTAACCTTAAAATACGATCGGAGTGAAGGGGTAACTCGAACAGTGGTTGGTTTAGTTTTGATTTGCTTTCTTTTCCGCACACCATCGACCACGACACCCTGCTAGCCTGGGCCAGCGTGAGCATCGATGACACCATCAAGACCACGCACACAATCCACTCCGGCTCTACATCAGACCCATTCCCGCACCACGTCTTCAACAGAGCAAACTGCTCCATCGCACCCCACCTGCGCAATGTCATCAATCTCTCCCTCGAGACCGCGACCTTCCCAGAGATCTGGAAACACGCCAAGATCAACGCCCTACTCAAAAAACCTAAGGCAGACCCAAGAGACCTCAAGAACTTCCGGCCCATCTCTCTTCTCCCCTTCCCGGCCAAGGTCATCAAGAAAAACGTCAACAGACAGCTAACCCTATACTGTAGAAAAAGGTACGGGCAGATGACCTTTTTCAGAGTTGCCCGGTGTTAACCGCCTCTATACCCCTTCAAGTTACCAAACAAAGAGGCAGGCGCTGGAGACTGGAAGGCAGGAAACAAGGGTTTATTCTCTCCGGAGGAGAACACATCAGTTCGGACAGCAAGTATCGTCACGAGGTGCTCTAACTGCATCTCTGAGGCCTGGCCTCTTATACACAGGTTTATGGTCGGCAAACATTCTTTATTGTAATAAAGTCACTTTGAAGCATGAAAAGACATTCCCAGAACCTCCGCTTCAGGCCTGTTCCCACACATTTTCACAGCAAGAGTCCCCTCCCTACCCACAGGAGGAGATGGCTATCACACAGCTGGACATTCCGCCGATTCCCGGAATGCGTGCGACTGATCAGATCTCATGGGGTGGGGGCTTTGATCAACTGTAACTCCTTTGAAGAGGGGTGATTCCTTACAGTAGGGGCAATAAACTGCATCCGCAGGGCTAGGTGATGGCTGGGATCGACTCGGACAATCGGGCATGGAGGAAGGAGTTTATCAAAGGGTATGCGACCATGAAAGGGATGAAGGGAGGTGTCGGTCGGGCATGGGGTGTGATTCTCATGGAAGAGCAGCGCAGATGGGTAGGGTTTATGGCCCATGCATGAGAGAGCGGGGGTGACCAGTGCGTGGGGGGTGCTTGTGAGGGCGAAGAGCCGTGCTGGGGGTCAGTGGCGTGCAGAGGGTGGTTCTGACCAAGGCACCTAAAATGGCAGGTGTGCACGACAAAAAGTGTGGCATCGGGGGAAAAGGCAAGATGGTGCAGATAATGTTTACCAAACCGTATTAATTTTCCACAGTCCTCCCTTTAACATTCCCAAGACATCTTGCTGGCCTATTTCCTATCCATGTCTACTGTGGCAGTCATAAGTAAAGAAATAGGAACCCAGGCGAAGGAGCTGTGCATAAACATTACATTTAAAAATTTTCATCTTAGGAGGCGGGCCCATCGTTAAGCTCGTTGCAGGAAAGTCATAGTAATGCAATATCGGACAAAAAATGATTCTGTAGTGAGAGCGTTGGGTACATTTCATAGATGCCTATAGTCATTCGGAATATGAACTGATAGGTTATTACATATGTAAGTTCATTTCGTACTCGGTTGGAGCATAATCAATACAATGGTGGCTGAGAGAGAAATGAGACGTAGTAAAAACGATAATCAGGCCGTGTCACTGTTCGAAGAGGAGGGGTGTTGCTTTTTCCAGTGTCTTATTGTCGTGGACCATTATTAGTGAGTTCTCAGCATTCTTTGTCGTTTTCTATTGGCACTGTTGAGCACCGGCGGTGGAGCTATGCGTTCAGCTCTATTCCAGGTCCTGCATTGCAGGGCATGACCTTTTCCTTGTTTTTCTGGTCAAAAAGGTCCTTTTTCGCCCTGTGTCCTAACTATTCTTTCATGGGTACCTTAGACAGGGCACCCAAGTTTCATTTTAGTTTGCAACAAAACCCTATTCTATCTGACTGCAGTTTTTCTTTTTCGAGTCGATTGTCAACGAGTTCAGGTGGAAGAAGAGGGTGTGTGAGTAGTCCTTATGGTAGGTCGGGGGAAGAGGGGATGGAGCAGGGCCAGATCGGGAACAGACCAGGGGGACGGAAAATTTCAGGTAGGTGGGCCCATGACCGGGCTCAGAGGGCGGGGACTTTTCGGCACATGTTGATCATCGAGCAGGGGCATCAGGTCGCCCCTTTCCTTTAATTTTGTCGGAAACAGTGCCTCGTCCTGCGACTCCTTACTGTTGCGGTCCCGCCTTGGCCAATGTCGCAGATGTTCGACGATCTGCAGTCAGGCCGCGTGCTCCCACATCCGGTCTCTCTCTCCTCCGACAGTGGTACCCTTAAATGAGTTTGAAAAGACAGTCTTTAGAGAACTGGCAGAGGAAGGTAATCACATAAGTCTATTTCTCTCCCAACTCCAAGCAACTGGGGAAACATCCGTTACATTGGGGTTTACAACCAACGTATAGATAATTGATGATAGGTTTGCTGGATTCCCTACAACTTTCCATCGTAACTATTTCTTTGGCATTTGTTGGTATTACATTCATTGTCGTGGTACGAGGTCTGATACCTATTCATTGCATTTGTTTATTACAGTCACGTCAGTTCTTCTGGCAGAGACCCACTTTTCTAGTACGAGTCTTACAAAGCTATACCGTTCTTCAGGGCTTTGTATTTTACGAAAAAGTGCAACGTGCTATCACCATGGCCTGATAGGTATCTTTCTGAGGAATGAACATAGGCTACACAATTTTCCATTATATCAATGCATCCTATCTTTCAGCTAAACATTTTACTTTCAACAGGGTTTACTGCAACAATTTCTTCATTTTGATCTTATCTTAACTTCGCAAACATCATTCTAATTTCTACATAGTCTCTTACAACCTAGCTACTTCATAAAAACGGGGGGGGGGGGGGCTTGCGATAACTATTCAACTCATCCTTGGGGTGACCGGAGTCTTATGGAAAACAACTAGGAACATAGCAGACTGGGGTGAGGGACAGATTTTTCAAACTCTCGTCCGGGGAAGCTGATACAAAACTGGGGGCGTTCTGGGAAGACGGGGATGCTTTGATCACTTTGACATGTAGTTCCCTTATTACGGGTCAGATTAGGGAACCTCAGTCGTCTTACCTGTCCTTTCCTTTTTGGCCAATCTAGGTTTCATCAATATTTAGCAGAAAGGAGAGGTAGTAACATGGTATCAATGTGATTTTATTTAAGACAAATTTGTGCAAATACTTGCGGTATTCGGAGCCAATTGGGTGGTGCACCAGGGATGGTGGTTCGCCAATTAGGTGCCAGCCGTTAGGAAGAGTGAGAGTGTGGAGGAGAGAGAGAGAGAGCGAGAGAGAGAGAGAGAGGAGAGAGAGAGAGAGAGAGAGAGAGAGAGAGAGAGAGAGAGAGAGAGAGATGTGCAACAATAGGCTAAACAGTACACGTGCGACATGGAGAGTGGCCGTGTACTAAGATAGGCTATTCAGCACATTACACAACATGAGACATTACGGGTCTGTGTTAGAATTTAGAAAGCATGCAGTTTGGGACGGAGGAGCATTAGGCCGGGTACAAAGGGACATGCATTGAGTAAAAGGCACCATTGTGTCGCACTTCTCGCACTCTCGGTCCTTTGCCTAGTTAAGTCAATTGCTTCAGTCGCATAGAAAAAATTTTCTCATAGTTTCAGACATACGTGACATGTGCTCATTCACGCAATACGGGTTAGGGGTGATCGCGTCTCATCATATCATACAACTATTGGCTCTTTCGTTACAAGAGTAGTTTGTGGGTGTCTTTAGGTGCCACCTTGCAGCGTTAGTCCGCTTCAGACATGGCGTGGCTTCAGATCTTCACTATACCCCAGTCGTGATTCCAATGTAACCTGTAGAGGGAGAAAAAGAGGGGAAGGGAGGGGGGACAACATTCGAGCATATCAAATGTACGGGCACGAAAGTCCTTTACTTACCACATACTCGTCTTATCTCCTTGGGATATAATCCCTGGGGTCTTGGTTTCTGAAGCCAGGGGGCGGGCAGTGTGGTAAGGATGGCGAGCGATAGGTTGTTCATGAGGGAGACGGTCCGAGTGTGGCATTATAGGCCGTGTGTAGGGAAACGCTAAAAATCAGAGGCGCTTAGTGCGAGGTATCTAGTTTGTAGATGTATCTAGCTATCGGGATCCTTAAATCATTCCCAATGCTGTGATGTCCTAAGGCATATCAGCTCTTCGGCCAACCCTGTTCCCTAGTACCTTTGAGTACCATACCTTTATAACATTTTATCATTTACACCGCTTCACTTTACCCGTTCTCAGAAGTCGAGGTCCTTCTCCATGCGTTTGTTCCTGAGCCAGTCGCACATTTGGAGGCAGCGTATCGTGCCTTAGATTCGATCATCAATCCGGGGCTGAGCAACCATTTTCTAATAACCTTAAAAAGAGAACAAAACAGGGCGCACAGAAAAACCCTCCCGCTGATCCCACATTTACAAAAATATGCGATACCTGTTCATAGTTTGAAAAACCTTTATTTGCACAATTGTTCAGCATGTAAATATGAGAGTGCAATCGTATTTGGCCGGACACGGCGTTGGCTGAAGCGCGTACAGTAGGGGGGGGCTATTTTGCAGCATTAACATCATTTTAAAAGGGTTTATTTAGTTATTTGCAGGAAACTAAAAACGTCTATCAATAGTTGAGGGTCAGGGGGCATTCATTTCATAATTGGAAGCATAGTCAGACTAGTTGCAATCAAATTTCCTAGATGCATACCGTGGGCGTGTGTCATAAGCGACGTTATGTATCAGTTACAATAATATCATAATAAATCGTAAACCAACATTTTAACGGGATCCTTTTACGTGTTCGCCAAGTGAACCCTCCCCATTTTTCGTCAAGTGTACAAAGGATCATATATGTATCTTAGAACATCAAATCTTATTAGCTAAGAACACCACGAGGTGTTCGTGAGTTCCTATTGACACCGGCGCCATTTTGGGCGAGGCCGGGTTAGTCCGGAAGTAGCATCAGGGACAAAATGTTTCCAACAACCGGCGGTTGGACCAGAGTCCCTTTCGGCAGTTCAAAAAAACTTGTGCTAACAGAAGGGGCAGGCAATGTGGACCATCAATCAAAAGGGGAGGGAGGCAAAATCTCCCCTACCGGGTCACGTTGAGGTTCAGCCGGAACTTGCTCGAATTTGTTAGCCCACAATGTTTCTGGATGGTTCAGACTGAAGCTGGCGCTGACACGAGAGCACCACCATCTTGTGACTACGTCGTGGTCATTTCGTTAGTGATCAATGCAGTTGTTCCCCACCGGAAGCCTGTAGGGGTCGAGGGCTCCTGGGACTTTTGTAGAATCTTCAAGGCTGTGGGGATGCTGTCGGAGGTGGGGGCTCGTGCCCAGGTGGGCAAGCGTCCGAGTTACATTACTGGTCAAAGTTACTCTAGCGGCCTAGACCCGACTTCCAGGGGGCCCAGACGCCATTTTGAGACTCCGCAGCAGCCGCCCTTTGTCGTGTCTGCAAGAGTGGATGAGACTTCTTGGGGCAAAAAATGGAACACCGTGCCGTAGGAGCAGGACATTCGGCTCGGGGCGCTAGGGTGCAGCTGTGGTGCCTCCACCTAGGGAGGCGAGGGAGGATCGTTCGCGCCGCCTCCCTCTCCCAGTGCACCCCACGCCGTCCCTTTGCGCGGGTATACATGATGGCCACCCCACATCCCGTGCTCCACAAGTACACTTGAGGGCCATCATATGTCTCGTGCTCCGCAAGTATGGTTGCTGGTAATTCTATGTCCTGTGCTGCGAAAGTATGTTCGTCGCTGGCCATTCTATGTCCCGTGCTGCGAAAGTATGTCCGTCGCCCGGCTGGAGGATTTCGGCGCCGGGCCGGGGCTGGGAAACCTCCACCTGGGGAGGTGAGGGAGGCTTGTTCGCGCTGCCTCCCTCTCCCAGCCCACCCTGCACCAATTCTTCAGCGGAGGTATTTGTGATGGCCGGACCAGGAGATACGAGGGAGGGGGTCATCTGCATCCGCCCCCTCCCTACTCGTGGCCCGGGGGACGCCGCCCCAGGAAGAAGAGGATGGGAAGACCATTACATGCCGGGCCCGTGGTGCCTCCTGGACATCCCACCGGCGACCTCTTTGATCGATGGCTGTCAACAGGACCCCGCCCCACACGTGCTGTGTGTTTCACCTTCCGGGTGGGCGTGACCGGTGACCTGCTGCATTTCGGGAACTTCCGGAGTGGGGGTAGGTATTTCTTTTTTTTTTTTTCTATTGGGCGTGGTAGGAGGCGGGACAGGCATGCCTGGGTAATGGGGGGGTGGGGTGTCCACAAGAACAGTTTTCCTGAACGGGGGGTTGTCTATGCAGGCCTGTAATTGCTTTTGTCCACACAGTGGGGGGCAACAGAGAGTAATCAGTCCCATTGCACTCGAAGTTTGAGTTTATTAATGGAATGTATACTAATCTGTCCGAAACTACTCTGTGTGTTGTTCTTGTATGTTATCCGAAAGGGTGGCTTTTGTGTTCGGGAACAGTAGCGGTAGTACGGGGCTCGTCACCGGGTAACCTAGAGCTTGCCTGGGTTTCCCGTCTTAGCGTTGTTCGACCTATGAGAACTCAAACATGTCGCTGAAATCTGTCTGGCGAAACCTGTGCCATCGGGCGTAATCAAACGTGGTGGTTCTATCCGGCCTGTCCGTGTCAGTCTGATTCATCTTTGTCTCACGCCTTTTCCCTTTCTGTCGGCCTATTATTTCTGTCGGCCCTCTGCTCTTACCTGTGTTCAGTAGAGTCGGGCATTGGGCTTTCCAGTGCCCGGAATATTTACAAAAAGCACATTGGTTTTGCCCTAAGTCTGTTCGTCCTGCGCGTAGTGTCGGGGGATTACTTTCGGGTCGTTGTGTCTTGGGGTTGTCCTGTCGGTATATCCTTTTACACCGTTCCCTTCCTGTGTTTACTCCTTGGAACCGTGTCGCCGCTATCCCTTCCTTTGGCCTACCAGATGCTTGGAAGGTTGTCTGTCGCGTTTCTTTACCTACTCTGACTTCGTCTCTTTTCTTTCGTTGCATTGCTTCTTTGCGCCACATACCGAGACTGTCGAGCATAATAGGCGTTGTCTTACTACTACAAAGGGCTATTTCTAACGTTTCTATTTTATCAAGGTCGAAGGATCCTATCAGTGGCCATTGTTTCTCTTGATTTTCTTTGGTATACTTGTGCCACAGCTTACTATAGGCTATGATAACTAATCCATACTTTGTGAACATGTCTTTATTAGGGGTGCCTTCCAGCGGAGCTAGATGGTCCACCTCTAATAAACGGTCCGGGTTGAACCAGCTACCAATCAGTGAGGAGAAGATAGGCATGACAAATTTCAGCGGGGGACAAAGGTCCGCGTTACCCACCCCTTCACCGTCCACAAAGGAAGATAGAGTATTTCTACTCTTCCTCGTTTGTAAGCAGCGAATATCTCAAGAACCAATATCGAACAGTCAATGTTCGGTCAATCAAACAATCAGTGGGGAGAATAAGTAGGCCCGCAAAGGTCTGCATCACCTACCCTTTCACTATCTGCAAAGAGGGAACCTGTTCTTTTCCTGTTTGCAGACAGAGAATCTCCAGAAAACAATCCGCGAACAGTAGTTCGGGTTCAATCAATTAATCAGTGGGGGAGAAAGATAGGCACGACGGATTATAATGGGGAAAAAAATCTGCGTTACCTATCCTTCACTGCTTGCAAAGAGAGAGCCTGTTGTTTCTCCGTTTGCAGACAGCGAATCTACAAACAAATCAACAAAGAGTAATACTAGTATTTTCCAAACAATCAAACAATCATTTCGCAACTCGTCGTGTTTACACGACCTTACCCGGACCACATGGGCTGTTTCTCGTCTTCCGCGTCCAGCGCCCGATCGTCCTCCAATCTCCGATATTGCCACGGCACTCCTGATGGTTCCCAGTCAGGACTGTAGATCATTAGAGAGAGGTCGATTCGGAACCAGTGAAGTTCGGATGATTGGCTGCCTGACGAGGGTCTATTGGGCAGGAGCTCACCCGATGGTTGCAGTCGTTCACTCTGTCGTCAGGACCTCTCCCACTGGATCCACGTGTCGCTGATGGGCCCCACGCTTGGGACGCCAATTGTAGAAAAAGGTACGGGCAGATGACCTTTTTCAGAGTTGCCCGGCGTTAACCGCCTCTATACCCCTTCAAGTTACCAAACAAAGAGGCAGGCGCTGGAGACTGGAAGGCAGGAAACAAGGGTTTATTCTCTCCGGAGGAGAACACATCAGTTCGGACAGCAAGTATCGTCACGAGGTGCTCTAACTGCATCTCTGAGGCCTGGCCTCTTATACACACGTTTATGGTCGGCAAACATTCTTTATTGTAATAAAGTCACTTTGAAGCATGAAAAGACATTCCCAGAACCTCCGCTTCAGGCCTGTTCCCACACATTTTCACAGCAAGAGTCCCCTCCCTACCCACAGGAGGAGATGGCTATCACACAGCTGGACATTCCGCCGATTCCCGGAATGCGTGCGACTGATCAGATCTCATGGGGTGGGGGCTTTGATCAACTGTAACTCCTCTGAAGAGGGGTGATTCCTTACAGTAGGGGCAATAAACTGCATCCGCAGGGCTAGGTGATGGCCTGGGATCGACTCGGACAATCGGGCATGGAGGAAGGAGTTTATCAAAGGGTATGCAACCATGAAAGGGATGAAGGGAGGTGTCGGTCGGGCATGGGGTGTGATTCTCATGGAAGAGCAGCGCAGATGGGGAGGGTTTATGGCCCATGCATGAGAGAGCGGGGGTGACCAGTGCATGGGGGGTGCTTGTGAGGGCGAAGAGCCGTGCTGGGGGTCAGTGGCGTGCAGAGGGAGGTTCTGACCAAGGCACCTAAAATGGCGGGTGTGCACGACAAAAAGTGTGGCATTGGGGGAAAAGGCAAGATGGCGCAGATAATGTTTACCAAACCGTATTAATTTTCCACAATACCTCAAAGAAAACAGAATCTTGGACCCTTCCCAGTCAGGGTTCCGAAGCATTATCAAAAAAAGTGTGTGTGAAGGGTCAAGGGGAAATAATTTACCGACCTGCCAACTCGTGCCCCTACTGTCAAGATACAAAAACACAATAGAGTAGACCAGGTCTAATGGGGTGTGCTGCCCAAGGGGTAACTGAAGATCACGCGGTCACATGCCCAAAAACTTGTATTTGAGTCACACTAGGCTAGAGATTCCCATCAGTCCACCTTCGTGGCGGAGTTTCATCATGTGGGAGTAGGCGGTCAATCCGAAGCAACCACAGGACCGAGACTACCCTCATCGCCACCACCGATGAAATCATGACCCTGCTGTACAATGGCGAGACCGCAGCACTCATCCTCCTAGACCTCTCTGCCGCCTTCGACGCCGTCTGCCACCACACACTACGTGCACGCCTCCACGCCGCAGGGATCCGAGACAAGGTCCTGGAATGAACCACCTCCTTCCTCTCCGGCAGAACCCAGAGTGCCTGCCTCCCCCCATTCCATACCAAAGCCTCCGAGATCATCTGCGGTGTACCTCAGGGATCCGCCCTCAGTCCGATGCTGTTCAACATTTGCATGGCCCCACTCGCACACGTAGCCCGACAGCACAACCTCAACATAATCTCCTACTCCGACGACACTCAGCTGATCCTTTCCCTCACCAAGGACTCCATCACTGTCAAAGTCAACCTCCATGAAGGAATGAATGCTGTTGCCGACTGGATGAAGACCAGTCGTCTGAAGCTGAATTCGGACAAGACGAAGATCCTTATCCTCGGCTCCAACCCTTTAGCCTGGGATGACTCTTGGTGGCAAATGGCACTGGGGGCAGCCCCGACACCCACCGACCACGCACCTGGAAATCATCCTTGACTCAACGCTCTCAATGACCAAGCAAGTCAACACCGTCTCCTCCTCCTGATTCAACACCTTCTACATGTTCCGCAAGATCTACAGATGGAACCCAACAGATACAAGAAAGTCAGTCAACGAGGCCATCGTCAGCAGCAAACTCAACTACAGAAACATCCTCTATGCGGGAGCCCCGACCAAGCTCATCAAACGACTATAACGCATCCAAAACGCCTCGGCACGACTGATCCTCAATGTACCACACCACGGCCATATCACCCCCCACCTGAGAAACCTGCACTGGCTCCCTATCAACAAGAGGATATCCTTCAAGCTCCTCACGCATGCACACAAGGCACTCCACAAGACCGGCCAGGCCTACCTCAACAGACGGATGTCCTTTTACATCCCCAACCGCCAGCTACGCTCCGCCGACCTCTCACTCACCACCATCCTGCGCATCTGAAGAACAACCACCGGTGGGAGATCCTTCTCCCACCTCGCCGCCAAGACATGGAACACCCTCCCACTGAGCCTACGACAGACCCAAGACCTGCTGACCTTTAGGAGGATACTCAAGACCTGGCTGTTCGATCAGTAGCACTCCGCCCCCCCAGTGCTTCGAGACCCTCGCGGGTATGTAGTGTGCTTTACAAATGATTGATTGATTGATTTTCCCCTTAGCTGAGGGGTTCTTCTCTGGCTGCGCTTTCTTGTTATGTATGGCTCTAGAGGTTTTTTGAGAGTTAATTTGTACCGTAGGTAAAGCGGTTTCCTTAATATGAGCTTCAGATGGGGACCGACTTCTGCCCCAGATGTCCCTGCTTCTAAGGATGTATCTATTTAACCGATTTGCCTCTGTGTATATCTCAGCAAGACCCCCACTAGTTTGCTGCTCCTCACATATAGCGCCCCTCTCCACATTCAATTTAGGCCCCCAGTCCCTCCTTCTCCTCCTTACCGGGGTCATTGGCGAATGCCATAAACAATATCCAGTTTTCTCCAAGTATGCTGACCTACTTTGAAGACAGCCAGTTTCCTCTCTGAAATTAGCCCATAGTGTTTTGACCCTCGTTTCAGTGAGAATTTGCGCTGTTATACTGGGAGCTGTAAGGACTTGCAGACAGGGAACCGGGAAGTCAGTACCTCGGCTCCGGCTGCCCCGGAAGCCAATCCAAGCTGCGGTGCGTCAGCAATGCGCTGCTGGCATCGTCCAATGGCTCCTCTGCGGCGTCACCTCCACTCCGACCGCCCCCGTCACTCTCCAAGCCAACCACGGAAAGACGCACCGAAAGAATGCTGAAAAGCAGCCAAAGAACATATAAAGGAACGCCGCTGTGAAATCTCACCCGGTTGCAGATACAGGTACCGTCGCATACAACTATTCTGCCAGGATCGAGCAAGAGCCCACGACCGCTCTAACTAGTGGCAGCCATTTTCCATATTTGTCTGATATGAGGACATTCACCTTCATGTAGAAAGGAGAATCCATAGCAGAAACAACATTTCTTCTCAGTGGGAATCTGCCTTGTGTTCCTACCTACTTTTCATGCTCGACGCTGATTCATTTTGGGTTGTTCCGGCTTCCATATCAGATGCTTGTTGCTCGGCATGTTTCTCACTCTTGCAGCTATGAGCACTTTCTCCAAACTGAGCATTTCTTGCACCATGAGTCGTCAGAAGGAGTCGGAGAAGCAACCATCAATAACTCTAAGATGCATGGCTTCTTCATCATGCATTTGATAGAGCGCGATTATGCTCTTTCATTTGCAGGGGTGCATTGTAATCACGAGTAGGTTGCACATGCATTTATTCTTTTGTTGTGTTAACAGTTTGGTTTCTAGAATGCAAAATGTAGTAATGTGTAAAGTGAAGTGATAGAGATACTTCATGTAATGTGAAGAAATGAACATGGTAATTGTGCTTTAAATGAAAAAAATTCTAATGTTTGTTTATAAATGATTAATGAGATGTATTGACTGTCATGTAATACATTGATTTGGATGTGCACAGAAATAATGTTTATGTATAATTGTGTTTAACAAAGTTCATGGTGATTCTTATGTCAGACGATTTTCAGTAGGCCTTGTGTATTTCCCGGTATACAGTCAAAATATCGAGTTTTTAATATCGAGTTACAATAATATTGAGTTAAAAATATAGAATGGACACAATATCGAATGGACAGAATATAGACTACAAAAATATCGAATAGAATAGCATAAATATCGAATCAAAAAATATAGAATGGACAAAATGTCGAATGGACAGAATATAGACAGCAAAAATATAGAATGACAGAATATAGACAACAAAAATATAGAATGACAGAATATAGAACCCAAAAATATAGAATGACAGAATATAGACAACAAAAATATTGAATGACAGAATATAGACAACAAAAATATAGATGACAGAATATAGACAACAAAAGTATCGAATTTGAGGTAAGTTAATATTAATTTTTTTAAGTATTTTTTATTTTAGTATATGTGTGAAAAGTGTATATTTATTTTATAATTTATTATAATTAATTAATTTTATGGTATTTAATTTTTGCGTAATATAATTCTGTAGCGGATTGTGGGTTTATAGGGGTATAGGGTGGGAAGTAATTTCATTATAATTAATTTAATATGTTAATTTATTTATTGGTATTTATTTAGAATTAATATTTAATTGCTAATTAATTGGTAATTAATTAAAATATAATTTTTAATTATTTTAATTAATTAATTGATAATTATGTTAATGTTATTAATGTATTTTCTGTAGCGGGTTGTGGGTTTATAGGGGAATAGGGTGGGAAGTAATTTAATTATAATTAATTAAATATGTTAATTTATTTATTGGTATTTATTTAGAATTAATAGTTAATTGATAATTAATTGGTAATTAATTAAAATATAAATGTTAATTATTTTAATTAATTGATTAATTGATAATCATGGTAATTTTATTCATGTATTTTCTGTAGCGGGTTGTGGGTTTATAGGGGAATAGGGTGGGAAGTAATTTAATTATAATTAACTAAATATGTTAATTTATTTATTGATGTTTATTTAGAATTAGTTGTTAATTGATAATTAATTGGTAATTAATTAAAATATAATTGTTAATTATTTTAATTAATTGATTACTTGATAGTTATTTTAATTGTATTAATGTACTTTGTGACGCGGGTTGTGGGTTTATAGGGAAATAGGGTGGGAAGTAATTTAAATTTAATTATTTAAATGTTTAAATGTATTTATTGGTATTTATTTTGAATTAATTGATATTTAAATTTTTAATTGGTGATTAATTAAAATATAATTGGTAATTCATTTTTAATTAATTGATTATTTGATAATTATGTAAATTGTATAAATGTATTTTCTGTAGCGTGTTGTGGGTTTATAGGGGAATAGGGTGGGAAGTAAATTAATTGTGAATAAATAAATATTGTTATTTATTTATTAGTTTTGTTTTGTTGTAATTATTAATTCATTTTTAATTGTTAATTAATTAACTGTTAATTGGTAAATAATTTATATTAATAGGTAATTATTTGTAATAATTTTTTTTGTATTTTTAATTGATTAATTATTATATCATAGAAAATTGTTAATTATTGTTAATTAATTTGTATTTGCTATTAATATTTAATTTATTTTTATTCATATATGAAGTATTTACTTTCTCTACTGTTGCACTGGAGTGTGAATAGTAATTTGTACCCCTACGCTGTCCAATGCTTTCCCTACTGTTGCACTCTTTGGAGTGGAAATAGTAATTTTAATTCTCCCGCTATCCAATGCTTTCCCTACTGTTGGTCTCATTGGAGTGGAAATAGTAATTTTTACCCCTATGCTATCCAATGCTTTTCCTACTGTTGCACTCACTGGAGTGGGAATACTAATTTTTACTCCTACACTGTACAACACTTTCCCTACTGTTGCACTCTCTGGAATGGGAATAGTAATTTTAACCCTCCCCCTATCCAACGCTTTCCCTACTGTTGCACTTTATGGTGTGGGAATAGTAATTTTTACCCCTACGCTGTCCAAAACTTTCACTACTGTTGCACTCTTTGGAGTGGAAATAGTAATTTTTACTAAGGCTGGGCGTAGTAGGCGTAGTGGGGCTACGCGAAACTACGCGAAGTGGGACAGAAACTATGTCCACCCACGCACTTCGCTTAGACCCACTACGTGCCTCCCGCCTCCCTCCCGTCCTCACTAAATACTACCCGCCCTCCCTAAATACTTAAATGCGCATTAATATCCAACATGGCGGCGCGGTTACCAGAGGGAGCCCCGGAGACGCAGCCGACAAGGTAAGTGGTGTTTATTCCTTTAAAAAGCATTATTTAAGTATTTAGGGAGGCGGGTGACGGACAACTTCGCTACGCCCAGGGAGTGGGCGTAGTGTTGCCTGCTACACCTACTTCGCAAATGGTGAAGTAGGCAACAATACGTCCACTCCGTGGGCGTACCGAAGTACTACGACCAGGCTTAATTTTTACCCCTACGCTATCCAACACTTTCCCTATGGTTGCACTCACTGGAGTGGGAATAGTAATTTTTTACCCCTACGCTATCCAACGCTTTCCCTACTGTTGCCCTCTTTGGAGTGGGAATAGTAATTTTTAACCCTACGCTATCCAACGCTTTGTCTACTGTTGCACTCTCTGGAGTGGGAATAGTAATTTTTACCCCTACGCTATCCAACACTTTCTATCCTGTTGCAATCTCTGGAGTGGGAATATTAATTTTTACTTCTACACTATCCAACGCTTTCCCTACTGTTGCACTCTATGGAGTGGGAATAGTAATTTTAACACACCCGCTATCCAACGCTTTGCCTACTGTTGCACTCTTTGGAATGGGAATAGTAATTTTTACCGCTACACTATCCAACGCTTTCCCTACTGTTGCACTCACTGGAGTAGGAATAGTAATTTTTACCCCTAAGCTATCCAACACTTTCCCTACTGTTGCACTCTCTGGAGTGGGAATAGTAATTTTTACCCCTACGTGATCCAACACTTTCCCTACTGTTGCACTCTGTGGAGTGGGAATAGTAATTTTTACCCCTCCGCTATCCCACGCTTTCCCTACTGTTGCACTCTGTGGAGTGGGAATAGTAATTTTTACCCCTCCGCTATCCAACGCTTTCCCTACTGTTGCACTCTCTGGAGTAGGAATAGTCATTTTTACCCCTACGCTATCCAACGTTTTCCCTACTGTTGCACTCTCTGGAGTGGGAATAATAATTTTAACCCTCCCGCTATCCAACGCTTTCCCTACTGTTGCACTTTTTGGAGTGGGAATAGTAATTCTTACCGCTACGCTATCCAATGCTTTCCCTACTGTTGCACTCTTTGGAGTGGGAATAGTAATTTTTACCCCTACGCTATCCAACACTTTCCCTACTGTTGCACTCTGTGGAGTAGGAATAGTCATTTTTACCCCTCCGCTATCCAACGCTTTCCCTACTGTTGCACTCTCTGGAGTAGGAATAGTAATTTTTACCCCTACGCTATCCAACACTTTCTACACTGTTGCAATCTTTGGAGTGGGAATAGTAATTTTTACTCCTACGCTATCCAGCACCTTCCCTACTGTTGCACTCTCTGGAGTGGGAATAGTAATTTTAACCCTCCCGCTATCCAGAACTTTGCCTACTGTTTCAGTCTTTTGAGTGGGAATAGTAATTTTTACCCCTACGCTATCCAACGCTTTCCCTACTGTTGCACTCACTGGAGTGGGAATAGTAATTTTTATCCCTACGCTATCCAACACTTTCCCTACTGTTGCACTCTCTGGAGTGGGAATAGTAATTTTCACCCCTACGCTATCCAACACTTTATATACTGTTGCAATCTCTGGAGTGGGAATATTAATTTTTTACCCCTACGCTATCCAACGCTTTCCCTACTGTTGCCCTCTTTGGAGTGGGAATAGTAATTTTTAACCCTACGCTATCCAACGCTTTGTCTACTGTTGCACTCTCTGGAGTGGGAATAGTAATTTTTACCCCTACGCTATCCAACACTTTCTATCCTGTTGCAATCTCTGGAGTGGGAATATTAATTTTTACTTCTACACTATCCAACGCTTTCCCTACTGTTGCACTCTATGGAGTGGGAATAGTAATTTTAACACACCCGCTATCCAACGCTTTGCCTACTGTTGCACTCTTTGGAATGGGAATAGTAATTTTTACCGCTACACTATCCAACGCTTTCCCTACTGTTGCACTCACTGGAGTAGGAATAGTAATTTTTACCCCTAAGCTATCCAACACTTTCTCTACTGTTGCACTCTCTGGAGTGGGAAAAGTAATTTTTACCCCTACGCGATCCAACACTTTCCCTACTGTTGCACTCTGTGGAGTGGGAATAGTAATTTTTACCCCTCCGCTATCCAACGCTTTCCCTACTGTTGCACTCTGTGGAGTGGGAATAGTAATTTTTACCCCTCCGCTATCCAACGCTTTCCCTACTGTTGCACTCTCTGGAGTAGGAATAGTCATTTTTACCCCTACGCTATCCAACGTTTTCCCTACTGTTGCACTCTCTGGAGTGGGAATAGTAATTTTAACCTTCCCGCTATCCAACGCTTTCCCTACTGTTGCACTTTTTGGAGTGGGAATAGTAATTCTTACCGCTACGCTATCCAATGCTTTCCCTACTGTTGCACTCTTTGGAGTGGGAATAGTAATTTTTACCCCTACGCTATCCAACACTTTCCCTACTGTTGCACTCTGTGGAGTAGGAATAGTCATTTTTACCCCTCCGCTATCCAACGCTTTCCCTACTGTTGCACTCTCTGGAGTAGGAATAGTAATTTTTACCCCTACGCTATCCAACACTTTCTACACTGTTGCAATCTTTGGAGTGGGAATAGTAATTTTTACTCCTACGCTATCCAGCACCTTCCCTACTGTTGCACTCTCTGGAGTGGGAATAGTAATTTTAACCCTCCCGCTATCCAGAACTTTGCCTACTGTTTCAGTCTTTGGAGTGGGAATAGTAATTTTTACCCCTACGCTATCCAACGCTTTCCCTACTGTTGCACTCACTGGAGTGGGAATAGTAATTTTTACCCCTACGCTATCCAAAACTTTCCCTACTGTTGCACTCTCTGGAGTGGGAATAGTAATTTTCACCCCTACGCTATCCAACACTTTATATACTGTTGCAATCTCTGGAGTGGGAATATTAATTTTTTACCCCTACGCTATCCAACGCTTTCCCTACTGTTGCCCTCTTTGGAGTGGGAATAGTATTTTTTAACCCTACGCTATCCAACGCTTTGTCTACTGTTGCACTCTCTGGAGTGGGAATAGTAATTTTTACCCCTACGCTATCCAACACTTTCTATACTGTTGCAATCTCTGGAGTGGGAATATTAATTTTTACTCCTACACTATCCAACGCTTTCCCTACTGTTGCACTCTATGGAGTGGGAATAGAAATTTTAACACTCCCACTATCCAATGCTTTGCCTACTGTTGCACTCTTTGGAAAGGGAATAGTAATTTTTACCGCTACACTATCCAACGCTTTCCCTAATATTGCACTCACTGGAGTAGGAATAGTAATTTTTACCCCTACGCTATCTAACACTTTCCCTACTGTTGCACTCTCCGGAGTGGGAATAGTAATTTTTACCCCTACGCTATCCAACACTTTCCCTACTGTTGCACTCTGTGGAGTGGGAATAGTAATTTTTACCCCTCCGCTATCCAACGCTTTCCATACTGTTGCACTCACTGGAGTGGGAATAGTAATTTTTACCCCTCTGCTATCCAACGCTTTCCCTACTGTTGCACTCTCTGGAGTAGGAATAGTCATTTTTACCCCTACGCTATCCAACGTTTTCCCTACTGTTGCACTCTCTGGAGTGGGAATAGTAATTTTAACCCTCCCGCTATCCAACGCTTTCCCTACTGTTGCACTTTTTGGAGTGGGAATAGTAATTTTTACCGCTACACTATCCAATGCTTTCCCTACTGTTGCACTCTTTGTAGTGGGAATAGTAATTTTTACCCCTACGCTATCCAACACTTTCCCTACTGTTGCACTCTGTGGAGTGGGAATAGTAATTTTTACCCCTCCACTATGCAACGCTTTCCCTACTGTTGCACTCTCTGGAGTAGAATTAGTAATTTTTACCCCTACGCTATCCAACACTTTCTACACTGTTGCAATCTTTGGAGTGGGAATAGTAATTTTTACTCCTACGCTATCCAACACCTTCCCTACTACTGCACTCTCTGGAGTGGGAATAGTAATTCTAACCCTCCCGCTATCCAAAACGTTTCCTACTGTTTCAGTCTTTGGAGTGGGAATAGTAATTTTTACCCCTACGCTATCCATTGCTTTCCCTACTGTTGCACTCACTGGAGTGGGAATAGTAATTTTTACCCCTACTCTATCCAACACTTTCCCTACTGTTGCACTCTCTGGAGTGGGAATAGTAATTTTCACCCCTACGCTATCCAACACTTTCTATACTGTTGCAATCTCTGGAGTGGGAATATTAATTTTTACTCCTACACTATCCAACGCTTTCCCTACTGTTGCACTCTATGGAGTGGGAATAGTAATTTTAATACTCCCGCTATCCAACGCTTTGCCTACTGTTGCACTCTTTGGAATGGGAATAGTAATTTTTACCGCTACACTATCCAACGCTTTCCCTACTGTTGCACTCACTGGAGTAGGAATAGTAATTTTTACCCCTACGCTATCCAACACTTTCCCTACTGTTGCACTCTCTGGAGTGGGAATAGTAATTTTTACCCCTACGCTATCCAACACTTTCCCTACTGTTGCACTCTGTAGACTGGGAATAGTAATTTTAACCCTCCCGCTAGCCAACGGTTTCCCTACTGTTGCACTTTTTGAAGTGGGAATAGTAATTTTTACCGCCACGCTATCCAATGCTTTCCCTACTGTTGCACTCTTTGGAGTGGGAATAGTAATTTTTACCCCTACGCTATCCAACACATTCCCTACTGTTGAACTCTGTGGAGTGGGAATAGTAATTTTTACCCCTCCGCTATCCAACGCTTTTCCTACTGTTCCACTCTCTGGAGTAGGAATAGTAATTTTTACCCCTATGCTATCCAACACTTTCTACACTGTTGCAATCTTTGGAGTGGGAGTAGTAATTTTTACTCCTACGCTATCCAACACCTTCCCTACTGTTGCACTCTCTGGAGTGTGAATAGTAATTGTAACCCTCCCGCTATCCAAAACTTTGCCTACTGTTGCAGTCTTTGGAGTGGGAATAGTAATGTTTACCCCTACGCTATCCAACGCTTTCCCTACTGTTGCACTCACTGGAATGGGAATAGTAATTTTTACCCCTACGCTATCCAACACTTTCCCTACTGTTGCACTCTCTGGAGTGGGAATAGTAATTTTCACCCCTACGCTATCCAACGCTTTCTATACTGTTGCACTCTCTGGAGTGGGAATAGTAATTTTTACCCCTACGCCATCCAACGATTTCCCTACTGTTGCACTCTCTGGAGTGGGAATAGTAATTTTAACCCTCCCGCTATCCAACGCTTTACCTACTGTTGCACAGTCTGGAGTGGGAATAGTAATTTTTACCGCTACGCTATCTAATGTTTTCCCTACTGTTGCACTCTTTGGAGTGGGAATAGTAATTTTTACCCCTCAGCTATCCAACGCTTTCCCTACTGTTGCACTCTCTGGTGTGGGAATAGTAATTTTAATCCCTACGCTATCCAACGCTTTCTCTACTGTTGCACTTAATGGAGTGGTTATAGTAAATTTTACACTTTCCGCTATCCTACGGTAAAAATATTGTAAATATTTTATTAATATTATGTTTACATATATATATATGTATTAACAAATTAATTTGTAATTTTTTTATTTTTTATTATATTAATTCATTATTAATTTTAAGGTTATTTAAGTAGTTTAAGTATGTTTAAGTTAATTATGTTTATTATTTACTACATTTTTTATTAATTTAAAGCATTTTAAAAAATGCGATATTTTGACTAACTATATTTTTTACATCGATATTTTTGATTCGACATTATTGTACTTACCTGTTTGGAGGTAGGAGGTCTATATTTTTGTATTCTATATTTTTACCTTGATGTGTTTTTGTCACTCGATATTTTTAACATCGATATTGTTTCATTGATCCGTATTTTCCTGGCTCTCCAAAATGGGTTTGTTCGTAATGTTCATGTGTATGTAGAATCTTTTTCTTTCTCACATTTTTGTTGCAGGTGGAGAAATTCATCTTTGATAGATAGAAATATGCTTTTGTTTTAGGAGTTAGGCTTAGGGAGGAGAGGATACATTTGAACAAGTAGTGCTGCTAATGTGGGACGGTGTTCTTTCTCACTGGAGATGGCCTGGGAATGAAGGTCATTGACAAGAGGCTGGGAGTATGAAAACTAAATGGAAAATTACCCACAGGGAGGTGTCCAGCTGGATGAGGCAATCAGATGATGTGAAATGGGTGTGTCTTAGGGTTTTTGTGTTGGAATTAGAGACAGTGCACTGGGGGTAGAGAGAGGAGAGGCGATCATCGGAGAGAGAAGGAGCATCCTAGAACAAGCTCTGTAGCTTTAAGCTACTTGACCCATTTAACATGAGTGCACTTCTTAGGAAGTCTTCACGTGCTGACACCTTTTTCCTGAAACTTGCCAAGGGAATGCTAAGTAGGAATGTCACGTTAGTAGTAGATGTCACAGTAGAGTAAGGACAGACTAATGCTTTTTACTTATGAACCTCCAATGAAGTCTAATCTTGGCGTTGGGATGCTCCTTGCCTGCATTCTGATTTTGGAACTTTTCATCCTTTGTATTCTCCAGAGATTGAATTTGCCCGTAGGTTTGGTTTTGTATTAGTTCTGATGTATGTTAACAACCTCATCTTAAGGTGTCTGTATGTCCAGTTATTATTGGCTTCGTAATAAATGAACTAACCTGGAACCTGAAATCTCTGAATCTTCGGAGTGATGAATTATTGGGACTATGGAGTCTGTTAGAACAAGTAAATTCTCCCCTCTACACTTCTAAGCTAGTACAAAAGGTCCATTGACCAGGGGTTCCAGAGCATAAGCAGAAGAGGAAACACCAGAACCATCAAATTCCTTGAACTTGCAGGACTTTATAACTGTTTAAAGTCTCCATCGTCTCACCCGGTTACTGTCTTGCTTGGCTTAAACTGTACTTTTCATATTCGATATTCAGCAGTGAATTGAACTTGGCCTCCAACTTCTTCTTGATTTGACTATGATATTTCACTAGCTTGTGATTACATCTTTATCATTTCTTTTACTCTGTGACCTGCCAGGTTTCTATAAGTATTTTATTATCTTTTTGTCAGCTGCCTCTTCTATAGCAGCTATCATGAATTATTTGGACTGTGGAGTCTGATAGAAGAAGTTATTTCTCCCCTCTACACTGCTAAGCAGGTACAAACAGTCCATTGATCAGGGTTTCCAGAGCATAACGAGAAGAGGACACCCCAGCCCCATCAGTTGGTTGCAATGTCTGATGGTTACTTCCTGGTGTGAGGGAAGAACATAGGAAAGTTAGGATAGTTTAGCCCATAGAGACCCAAAGTGCCCAAAAGGATGAGAGCCTAAAAGATCGAGAGCAGAGAACAACGGAATCTGGGGGAGGCCGACGGAGAGTGACAGTGCAACAAGACCAGCGGTGCACGGTGGAGTGAGTGTGAATAGGGATGCTGTGTGTTAGATTGTGGTGAGGATTTGATTATGTGATGTCTTGCTGATGTCTTACTGAGTGAATGTGGTTTTGGGCAGAACGCGCGTGGTCCATGAGATATGAGGATCTGATTTTGATTCAATGTCAAGCTCGACGAGCAGCCTAAGATCCCGGGATAGATTTGAGGTGTAGAAGACACCAAGTTGATGTAATTGTCAAACCAGTGATTGTGGGAAGTCCTGAAGTGCTATCGATGACCCGTTTGGAGATAGGGAACGTGTGTGAGTGAGCTTGTCAGAATCATGAGGGGTGCACAAGGGTGGACCTCAGTGATTTCAGTGGCCAACGTAGGTCGTGGGTCATGGTTTGTGAATGGTCTTGAGAGATTGGATTCTATAGATTTGATTTAAGTGACTGGCCGGTCGTTTCTTGGACAGTTACTTGAAGAGAGACAGACAATTACTCGAGACTGTCCGGTCGTTTCGTGGACAGACAGACTGATTTATGTGTCTGTCCGGTTATTGGACAGACAGTTATTTGATTCTATGAGTGAGAGTGTGAACGAGTAGCATGAGATTGAGAGGGAGCGTTACCCACTGTGAGGGGAAAGAGTGACATCGGAGTGTGCCGCGCTGCTAAATGTCAGTTGGTATAAAGCCTCGCTGGGATTGGTGGTGTGTCATCAGGAAGTTGAAATTAAAACACTTTATGGGTAAAATAATTGTGTACAATCATGCAATGCTTTAGAGTGTTATGTGATCTTTGTAGAGGAGATAGAAGAGTAGTTACTCAAGTGGGTGAGGAAGCACTACCGAGGACACTCCAGCACATTACATGGCTACAAATGTAGGACTCCATACTATAGTTTGGCTTCAAAATTGGTATTAAATTAATGAAAAGGAGGGAGATTTTGAATTTTCCACATTATGGTTCATTTAGATTAGAGGTGCTGTATCCGTTGAGGGGAGTGATGGTTTCACTGCGACATCCACCTACACCAACACAGTTCGAAGCTTAGATGCTTGGATGAGAGTTGCACACGCGAAAAGTATGGAGAGAAGGAGGGGAGAATGAAAAAGGCAATGAAAACATATCAGGATGCTCCATGGGATGCACAGTTGAAGAAGTGGAGAGTAGGCACAATCGAGGGAGAGAAGCTATTCCCACAATTAGTGAAGCCAGGAGACGCTCTGATTAGAAAGGAAGAGGATGATAGTGACTCCAATGATAGGGTGCTAGCAGAGCGTCCTCCACCATACAATCCAGATTTAGACGAGGGAAGGGAGAAAACGGGAGGACCACAGACAAGCCCTAGTGTGCGAGTAGTGGGAAAGATTTCTCAACAGGAATGGAAGGAACAGGGATACCAGCACCAAGACGTACAGAGATGAGTAGAGCTAATGCTGCTACACAGTTACCAGAAGCCCTTACAGTGCCGGCCACCATTGGACCTATAGTGTCTGTATATGATCCAAATTAGGGGGAAAACAGTAGTCAGCCACAGTTAGGAGTAGGAGAAAGGGTCAGTTCAGGAGGAAATGGCACTGCAAGCAGAAATGGTCAATTTTCTGTGCCTATAGAACCTCTGCATACAAAAGTTTCCCATGCTGACAACAGAAGATTTGCCATACAACTTGAGGGGCTCAGTCTCTACAGTGGTGTGGGATTTCCCGGGAGAAGAGGTCATATTGATTTGAGGGGTTGAGCCATTTTAAATACAGATTAAGCCGAAACTCTGAGTTTGCAAGAACACACCAGTACAACTTGACCCGGGAAACGTAGCAGGGATCATACCTGTGATTGAGTCCACTATCGAACAGGGCATTTTGAAGGAAATCATGGGGATCCCATGCAATTCCCCTATAATGGGATTGCAGAAGCCAAGTGGGATTTACCGAATCGCTCATGATCTGCGAAAGATCAACACAATTGTAGTTCCATGTTGTCCTGTGGTACCGAATCCATCTGTGATCTTGTTTCAAATTCCTTGTAAGCCTGAGTGGTTTACAGTGATTGACCTATGTCAGACATTCTTCACTACACCCTTATATTATGAAAGCCAATTTTCATTTTCTTTCCATCTGGAAAATCATGTGTTAATGTGGTGTCACATCCCACTAGGGTATATTGAGAGTCCTTTGATTTTTAATCAGATTTTGAGAAGAATCTTGAGAGTCTGGTACTGCCTCAGAGTTCAGTTCTTGTGCAGGACATTTACGACCTCCAGATTGCATTTGAAACTGAGGAGGCTTGTGGAGTTGATACTGTTGCACTGTTAAATTACCTGGCAGAGAATGGACACAAGGTGTCCCCAAGCAAATTACAGTACTGTTTGCCTGAATGGCAAGAGGAAGGTGTCACCAGACCGCATTGAGGTGATCATGAAAATGAACGTGCCTACCACGCAGAAGGAAGTCAGGATGTTTTGGGAATGGTTAGTTACTGTCGTCAGTGGACTCCCAACTTCTCACTGAAGGCAAAACCTCTGCAGAGGTTGACAGACAAGGAAGTGAGTGATCTGGTACCATGGGATAACTGCCGTTTGGTTGCCTTTCTGGAGCTGAGAGAAAGCCTGTGTCGCCCTCTGGCTCTAGGAATGCCTGATTGCAATACAGCATTTTTGTTATTCTTCTGTGAGTTTGAGGGTTGTGCACTGTCTGTACTCACCCAGACACATGGAGGTGTCCGTAGACCAGTTGACTACTTTTCCGCTACATCAGATCCTATAGCTTCAGTGTTTCCTGGATGTCTCAGATCCGTTGCTGCATCAGGTGTCAGCATTGAAAGGTGTGAGGGTATTGTGATGGGTCATCTTCTTACTGTTTATGTTCCACACTCAGTTGAGCTTCTGATGACGAGCACCAAAACCCAGTATTTGACGAATAACTGGCTCACACGCTATGAGCAGGTTATCCTTGCATCTGAGAACGTAACTCTGAAAAGATATTCTGTATTGAATCCTGCTACTTTTTCGCCTGTTCCAAATATTGAAGATGAAGATTGTGAGGACCATTACTGTTTCAATGTGACTGAACTTTGCACCAAACTGAGACCCGACATTGTTGATGAGCTTCTGCCTGAATCGTGCTTAATAGACAATGTGGGTTATTTGAGAGCAGTGTTTGCTGTTTTACTATTTCTGGAATTGTGAAAGCTGCTTGTTTACTGGGAGTACACTCCGCATAGGTAGTTGAAATCATTGCCTAGACACATGCATGCCTTGTTTCTGATCAGTTCCAAGTTACCATCTACACCGATAGCCAATATGCGTTTGGTGTGGTTCATTACTTCAGTCACCTGTGGTCACAGAGGGGGTTCCTAACGTCATCAGGATCTCCTATTAGAAATGGGGAATGAGTGAGAGAATTGTTGGAAGCTTTGCAACAACCAAAATAAATAGTTGTGGTTAAATGTATTGTGCATGGGAAAGGGGAGGACTTTGTGACACTTAGCAACAGATACACTGATGAAGTTGCACTGTTCCGCGCTGAACAAGAATGTAATTAAAATGGGGAGTATACTGGAAAGAGAGCAGAAAGAACTGAACTCAGCATGATGTTAGCCATAGCGGACACTTAGGATGAGGTCAAGAGTTTGCAGGGAGAAGTGTCAGACATGGATTCAAGCAGGTCGTGAAAGAAGAAATTATGGTATTTGGGTTTCAGCTGATGGCCAAGCAGTATTGCCAGATTGTTTGTTGAGCCCTATGGCAAGGCTGATTCATGAAGTAGTTTACATTGGGAGCAATGCCATGGAGATAGTGTTTAGACAGACGTGGTTCAATCCACAGTTGTGTGCTTTTGCTGGAGCAGTGTGTCACAGATGTGTTATGTGTCAAAAGATGAATGCTGGAACGAAAACTGTGGTTGCACTGAGTCACATTGGAAGGTCTGGGAGTCCCTTCAACAAGATCCAAATTGTTTTTATCAAGATGCCTAAGTGAAATGGATTAGGATACATTCACATAGTGGTGTGTGTTTTCTCATGGTGGGTGGAAGCATATCTGACAAGAAGGTGTAATAGTCTCACAGTAGCGAAGCTGTTACTTAGAGAGTTAATACCACGTTTCATATATCCAACCTCATTGGAGTCGGATAGAGGAACGCATTTCCACAGTGAGATTATGAAGCTGCTGTGTATTGCCTTGCAAGTTGATCAGAGATTGCATTGTAGCTACAGACCAGAGGCATGAGTTCTTGTGGAACAAATCAATGGGACTCTCAAAACGCAGATGGCAAAGGTCTGTTCATCCACGTCTGTGAAAATGCTTGATGCATTACCTTTGGTGTTGATGAGAGTGCATAGCATCCCCAATAGAAGGACAGGACCGTTTCCCCATGAGATAGTGATAGGGAGGGTGATGCACTTGCCAGCAGTGCCATCTACCGTGCTGTTAATCATCACCGATGATTTTATCCTTGAAGATTGCAAAGGACTGGCTAATGTGGTCCGTTCTGTGTCTCACCAGGTTGAAGGTGTGACTGAACCGACTTTGAAGGAACTCTGCCACTACCTGTGTCCAGGTCATTAGATAATTGTTCGTAAGCATGTGAGGAAGAACTGTCTTGATGCTCACTGGAGAGGTCCATACTAAGTGATTTTTGTGTTGAATACTGCTGTGAAGTGTAAAGGCTTGCCGAACTGGATCCACACCCGCAGAGTTACAGGACCCTCAGAAGAAAGAGCTCCTCTCCATGAAGGAAATCCAGCCATGGCTGTGAGGCCACTGGAGAAGACAAGTCAAGCTGTGGGGGTTACTGACAAGGCTGATTACCCACCAGAGCCCAGGTACTGACTCTGAGGGAGACGGTAACGTTGCGAGTGGTATAGAGTTGAACTCAGCTGAAGGAACTGGTGTGTAAAATGATCTGTGGTAGAGAAGGAGAGCAGAATTTGCAAGAGAATAATGGCCAGTGAGACAGAAGAGGCAGAACATGAGACATGCCCCGGAGAGAGACCGTGCCCTTTTATCTGAAATGTCTGAATCAGAGCTAAGTGACACCAAGCAGGCACAAGAGGGCTTTAGAAGATTGAGAAGAGTAAGAGTACCCTGCCAGAGGTACGCTGCTCCTGAGTGGACCTATCTGATCACAGATGCCGGGAACAGTGGGCATGGGAGGCTGAGGTCTTAAGAGTGACCAGCAGAGTGCCAGAACTGATTATTGGAATTGAACTATTAGTTCCTGGAATAGAGGCCAATGGAGTGTTGACAGTGACGGTTCAAATCCTCCTATATTGAGAGGTTTTGATTCAGTGAGATCTGTCTTTTCCAACCTTTGGATATCAGCCACCAGCTCAGGAGATTGCAGCAGTTCATCTTGAAATTCTACAGCGTGTCATTGATGAAATTCACTCTGAGCTTGTGAGAGACTGTTAATTGAACTGTGAAATGTGAATAAATGTTTGCTTTCAAGAAAATGGTCTAGGCCCAAGTGTAAGAAGAATAAAATTAGGGATCTTCCATAGAAGAAAAAAGAGGGCTAAGGAAGTCTTTTGAATTGTGTAAATAATTGTACTGCAGACTGTGAAATTGATTTCCAAGACTCCAACAAGCTGTGACTGAACTCTCTGGAACAGCAATAAGGAGGCAGAGAAATAGACTTTGCATTGATCTTGATGTGCTAAACAGAACTCAATTAGAAATGGAGTCTGGAAATTCAAATCATAGGTCAAAGTGTATAATAGGTACACTTATAATAGGAGTGATAGCAGTAGTTATTATCATATCATTGAAAGCTTCACATGAAGCAGAAGGGGATGTGATGGGATTACAAGGAACATCCACACCTATCACTTCTAGCACAAAAGAGGGTACATTAGGAGCGGATAAAACTATGCTAGATCAAACTAGTTGCATATTGCATGTAGATTTGTCTAAGGGTGATCATACATTGAATGCCTCTGCGAGGCCGCTTTATAAGTACGTGAATACAATGGATGTGAGAGATTTTTATGTGTGTATGCAGTTACCTGCATCGGTGGAGGAGGGAATTCGCTGCCACCACCTGCCTCTGATGTATGGTATCTCATGTATTTTATTGTTTAGTGTGTTTTTCGGTAAGAGTAACTATGATTATTATTCGCTAACTACGACGCAGTACTTTCAGAAGATCCAGTTTATTAGCACCTGAACTAGTATAATTTTTACAAGCAGGAAGAAAGGATAGGGAAGTATTTCAAACCTACCGTTACATTAGACACAATTTATGCTCATCGCCATAATTTGACATGTATGTTGACTGATGTAGAGAAGAAGTTCATAGATCAAGTAGAATATAAATATAGGCAATTGACAGATAAGCTTAACAGTTCAGGAGGTACATTTGTGTGGACCAAAGAGGAGTTAGCACATAAGGTGAAGGGGAGTTCTGGTCCACTAGCTTTAGATTTTGAACAACGTGGAAAACTTTGCATTAGACAGGTATAGACCTTCTATGACAAGATCTTTCTTGGACAGAGCATGTGTGATCACATTTTCACAATGGAAGCCACTGTGAAGAAGTTTGTACAAGAAGCCGTGCAAGTGGTAACAAATGTGTATTTTGTGTGCGGGAAGAATACGTATGTGCAACAGCCACTGAAATGGTATGACATGTGTTACGCGGCTGTTGTGTTTCCTAAGATATACCACGTTGAAGATTTGGAGCCATTGGAAGGAGGATTACACCAAAGAGAGAAGCGAGGTACAAGTTCAGGAGAGATTGTTGGAGATGTATTTGGAGCAATGATACTAAGTTTGAGATGATTCTGAATTACATAAAGATTAGAAGGTTGTCAACCATTGTGGATATGTTGTCAGCGAATACAGTTCAATCTTTGTTGTTTGTGGATGGAGAGATGGTGTCGATAAGAGCTATGGTAATGCAGAACTGCCTTGCGTTTAATGTGTTACTGGCAAAAGAGGGCGGAGTCTGTAAAATGTTGAGGGTTGAACAGTGTTGTACTTATATCCCTGACCATAGCAAGGATGTGAAGAGATATATAAGCAACATCACTGAGATACGCCATGAGATACATGATTTGGCAACTGAAAGAGTTTGGGACAATGTTGGCAAAGGATTTCGAAAGATTGGGAGTTGGTTTGCCAACCTTGGTAAGGGAATTCTCGGTTACATTCTGAAGCCCATCATTATAGTAGTGGTGTTTGTGATTCTCCTGATTGGAGTGATAAGGGCTTGTAAGTGGCATAAGTCAAGACATGCTGAGAGATCTCTTAGAGAGCGTGAGAGGAGGATGGAGCGACTACAGGACAGTCACTATGAGAATCTCATAAGCCTAGAAAAGTTTTGACAGGAAAGACTGGCTACAACATCTGTTTAGGCCAGCTCTTTCTACAGGGATTGTGATTGATTGTGATGACAGTTGTCATCAGAGGGAGGGACTGATAGGGCACGATTATGCCCTTTAATTTGTAGGCGTGCATTATAATCACGAGTAAGTTGCACTGAGGAAATAGAAATTTTACGTGGCCAGTGTGTCCCCTACACGCACCCTATGTATGTACCTATGCCCCATGTATGTCTATGTCATCATGTAATTCCCTTCTCTTGCCTGTAATAATAATGCCTCTGCATTTCCGTCCAATGTTAGCATGTCAGTTGTTAGGCCCTCCATGAATGAAACGTTAATTCTGCACTGAGGCCTATGTTGCCAATGCATTTACATGGTACACGTTGAAAAGTCGAGATGCACACGTTTTTGTGGCACAGTCGAGCCAGGACCCGAATTCAGACTCCGAGCCTCCTCTGACTCTGAAAGCTGCAGAATAGTTATGTATCCCTGACCTCTCCCTTACTTCCTGCTCAGCCGAGAGGTGCCCAGCCTGGCCTGCCAAGACGGTATTTTGCCTACAGTTATCTGCTCCGCTCCACAGAAAACACATTCCAGTCTAGTGAAAGGGGTAAACATATTCCGCCTGCAGAAGATAGGGCCTAGCCTTTCTGTCTCCTTTCAAGTGATTTACAGAACCCGTTTCCATAGAAGGCCTATGGCCCCCACGCAATGCACGAAGAAATATATGCACACACTAGCATTTTAGTGATGAGCAGCCTTTGCTCGAGCGACCTTTACTTCAGACAATACATCCTCCAAACACAAGATATCAGATATGCCAAAGGTGCAGGTCGTTCTGACATCCCAGACTCTCCTACTAGCACTAAAGTCAGCTCCCCCCAGCTCTCCCCAATTACACGTCAATTTCACGTCATGACCAGTTTTGCACGCACAAGTAGGGTAAAGGTTCCTGCTGACCATGCAGACCCCCTCTATGCATCCACCCACCTATGACACACCTATGACTCATCAAGTGAGCACCCACGTGTACGCCTCCTTACACGCCTTCTTTCACGCCCATGTGCTCTTATCTCTCTCTTTCACTTGCTCCGCCTAGAGCGCTCCGCCTTCTCTATCCAATTCAATGTATGTTTTAACTATATATAATGTGTTATGTGAATAAAGATTTAGATGACGATCCTTCCTGAACCTTAGTGGTGATGGAACCCGATTCTCCAGTGACTCGAGTCATTGTATTAAAGCCCTTCTGAATCGGACACCCCAGACTCTGCCTCTCATTATATGCATGATTCTTATTCATGTATAGAAATTATGACAGGGTAATTAATTATATACCACAGCACCTGCATTTATTCTTTTGGTGTGTTAACATTTGGTTGCTAGAACGTGTAATGTAATAACATGTAAAGTGAAATGATAGAGATACTTCATGTAATGTGACGAAATTGACATGGAAATTGTGTTTTAAATTATGAAAATTCTAATGTTTGTTTATAAATCATCAATGAGAATTTATTAATTGTCATTTAATCCATTGATATAGATGTGCACAGAAATAATGTTTATGCATAATTGTGTGTAACAAAGTTTATAGTGATTCTTATGTTAGCTGATTTTCAGTAGGCTTCTAGTGTATTTCCCTGACTCTCCAAAATGGGTTTATCCATACTAATATAATAAAGAGAGAGCCCAAACCTTTGAGGCGGGTAATCTCAGGAACCACAGCACCAATCACAACACCCAATACAGTGTTGGAAAGGGCAGTTGCAGCAGAAGGACATAGGCTATGCAGACACCCACCATATACATTTAAAAGGTAAAAGAACCGTGCCAGCAAAGTAGTCCCTTGTGGGCGTGTCTGCGTTGTGCTGTGGGCATGTGCTGGGGGCTTGACAAACGCTTTGAGGCGTGTGGTACATTCCGCCCTTCATGCCATGTAACCCAAAACTATATCTGAACCCTTAAAATACCCAAACACCCCAAAACATATACCTCAGTACCCCAAAACATATACCCCTATACCCATACTTCCGTTATCCAAACATTAAAAAAACATGCGTTTACCATTCATGCATTTACAATGAATTTCGTTGTAAATGTTTGCGTGGTAAAAGCATATAAAATGTAATGCCATGCCTTATAATGGCATTGCGAACTCATGGTACTTTCCTAATGAAAGTATGCGGAGTGATGATATGCGGAAAGAAAGTTGCGGAATAATGGGTGTTTACCCTCCCCTGGTAAGTACATTTGTGGCACGGCGGCCCACATCCCCAGGAACATACTCATATTTTTGCACCACCCATTTGAAAAATGCACAGGTCCCTCTCATTGATGGCCAGCACTGATATAAACTTTTAGACACACCTCCCGCCACAAGTTCTAGAATTGCGAACTTTAGAGCTGGGGAGCTACGTGCGAATCTCGGCATCAGCTCAACATCCTGTGATTGCAGGCAAATCGCTTTGTCTCCCCATGCCTACCACAAATGAATGTGTTCTTCTGTAATGTAAATTGTGCTCATGCCATGTTGTCGAGTTTGGGCTATATAATATTGCAAGGAAAAATAAAGTAGGGAAACTCGAGTTCACTCACTACTGAACGCGCACTCTTGAGTGCATCAGCAGTGCACTGTGAATCGGAGCGTTTCACAGGCCTGTCACAGATAAGAAATGCTATCTAAACGAAATCCTACAAAACAATATACTACTGGCCGGCAGCAATTCATACCCGAACAACGTCGGGACGGGCTGCTAGTTCATAATGTTCATGTGTATTTAGAATCTTTTTCTTTCTCACGTTTCTGTAGCAGGTGGAGAAATTCATCTTTGTTAGTTAGAATAACGCTTTTGTTTTAGGATTTAGGCTTAGGGAGGAGAGGATACATTTGAACAAGTAGTACAGATAATGTGGGACGGTGTTCTTTCTCACTGGAGAAGGCCTGGGAATGAAGGTCATCAAGCCAGAGGCTGGGAGTATTGAAACTAAATGGAAAATCACTTATGAGGAGGTGTCCAGCTGGATGAAGCAATCAAATAGTGTGAAATGGGGGCATCCTAAGATTTTGGTGTTGGAATTAGGGACAGTGCCCGGGGGGTAAAGAGAGAAGAGGAGAGGAGATCACAGGAGAGAGAAGAAGCATCTTAGAACGCGCTCTGTAGCTTTATGCTACTTGACCCATCCAACATGAGTGCACTTCTTAGGAAGTCTTCACACACTGACACCTTTTTCCTGAAACTTGCCTTGGGAATGCCAAGTAGGGATGCCATATTTGTAGTAGAGCAGCGACAGACTAATGCTTTTTATTTATGAACCTCCAATGCAGTCTAATCTTGACGTTGGGGTGCTCATTGCCTATGTTCTGATTTTGGAACTTGTCATCCTGTGTATGCACCAGAGATTGAACTTTGCCCATAGGTTTGGTTTTGTATTAGTTCCGATTCCTTTTTACAACCTGATCTTGAGGTGTCTGTATGTCCAGGTATTTTTGGCTTTGAAATAAATTACCTAACCTGGAACCTGAAGTCTGTGATTCTTCGGAGTCATGAATTATTGGGACTTTGGATTCTGATAGAACAAGTTATTTCTCCCCTCTGCACTTCTAAGCAAGTACAAAGAGTCCATTGACCTGGGGTCACAGAGCATAACCAGAAGAGGAAACCCCAGCCCCATCAAATTAATTGAACTTGCAGTGCTTTATAAGTGTTTAAAGTCTCTCAACAAACTCATCCATCGTCTCACCCGGTTGCTTTCTTGCTTGACTTAAACTGTACTTTTCATAGTCGACATTCAGCAGTGTATTGAACTTGGCCTCCAACTTATTCTTGATTTGACTATGATATTTCACTAGCTTGTGATTTCTTCTTTATCACCTCTTTTACTCCATGACCGGCCAGGTTCTTTAAATAGTTCATTATTTTTTGTCATCTACCTCTTTTAAAGCATTTATAAAGTCAACAAACTCTTCAATCCAGACCATCTGGTGCCAATATTCAGCTTTTTGGTGGTATTGAATGGAGGTGGTGGGTTCAGGAACACTACAGCATCGTAATTTGTGCTGCTCCACTGACATCAAGAGTATGTGCTGCTCAGGCAGCGTTTGATTTTCAATGTCACTTTGCCCAGTAGCACCTTTGCAAGCATCAGCTTGCTCACTGGTGCTCAGGTCTTCAGACACCATCTGCCTCATCACGGTGAGTAATGATTTTGCTTCTTGCATGCGTTCTTCACGCCTCTTGACTTTAAACATTATACCTGGCTGTTGCCGCCTTTAGCACTTCTTTGTACCTGATTGTCCTGTCTTTAGCGTGTCTTCTTTGTATCATCGCTGGCTCTGTGTTATTCCTCCTCTAAGATGGCCGCTGGAAGGGAGCTCCGAAGATCGAGCTCCAAGAATTAAGGAATAAGCATCACCGCTAAAGAGCACTCCCTTCTGCCCTCCATCCCACCCGTGGCATGAAGCTTGAGTACTCACCAACATCCAGAGCCTCCAGAACAGGACAAGCCTGAATCGTGCCTAGAAGAAGCGGAGCATCGCCGCTTCTCTCGCTGGCTGCCAACTGCTTCCTCTGTGTAGAACAGCACCTCCCTGTGCTCCATCGATCAAAGGCAACCTCGCCAGGAACCGCTGGAGCTCCGAGCCGACACCGGACACAGGCGGCAACTCAACTAGACTAACCAGTGGAAATGCAAGAAGATCGCCGAGTTGATGTAATCGTAGGACGCAAACTAATCCCGTGCCGCCTGGCCTTAACATGGTGGCCCAGTCAGGTCAGTTCGGTGGTTACCGACGACCGTGAGCATGCATGGGCCATACCGAAGCTGTGGCAGAAGGTTACGTGCTGGCCCACAAGCCAGGGGACTGGTTCCCTCTCTGGCCACTCGCTGGACTGATTCCACTTGCATAAACTGAGCTTTCACCCTCTCTCCACATGCCGCCTGGCTTAGCAATGACGGTCTAAACATCCCAGCCGGCCGGTAATGTTATGCCCCGAACCACTCGGGGGCTACCTGAAGTGAACGCTGGGGTGGTGATCGCCCTGGCATGAACCCTGGCTCTGCCTCTCGCCTCTGTCCTCACTCTGAAATGGCCAGTACCGAAACCGGAGCGCCTGCACAGATCCCCCTGTCCCGCCTGGCTTCAAAATGGTAGAAATGTATCGACATCTAGACCCGGGGGCAACCTGATATGAGCGTGGGTGGGGGCAATCGCCCTGACACGAACCCGGGCTCCCTCTCACTTCTGGCCTTCTGGCCTCCCGCTGGAAAAGCCACAACTGAAACCGAAGCCACTGCCCGGATCACCCCGTCCCGCCTGGCATCAAAATGGCAGAATAATACTGACAACTTGACTCGGGGGCAACCTGAAGTGATTGTGGGAGGGCAATGCCCTGCTCTCTCTCCCGCCTTCTGGCCTCCCACTGGTAAGGCCACAATCTAAACAGGATCCCCTGCCCAGATCACCCCATCCCGCCTGACCTCAAAATGTCGGAAACCTAGAGACAACGAGACGAGACACTCCGACCCGGATGATCAAGAGGGACACTCTGAACAAAGCTCAGGGGAACTCCCCTAGAACAAAAACCCAGACGGCCTCCTGCCCCAGACATCTCTCCAAATTTCATACTGGCAGTCTGTGAGCCCCCTGCTCAAACCCCCCCTGTTCCGACTGATCTCAAAATGGCACACAACCGTAACAACTCCCCATGAATCTCTAGGTGACAAGCACTCGGTGCGCACCTCGACACCTATGCACGGGAACAATGGCTGCTGAACTGAAGTAGGTGCAGGTGAGTCACTCCCTGTAATAAAACCGAGTGACAACCTCTTGCCCCTGGGTCCCTCCACTAGTTGCTTTCAGAGTAAACCAGACCTCCTCCCTTCGCCAAGGCCCACTACTCCTGTTCCGTATTGGTCTCGTAAAGAGCACCATCCACAGTGACAACTCAGCGCCTGCGAAGAGACCGCATCCCTTCATCATAGTTTCCTTCCGACCCAGCTAACACTCCCCCCTCAAAGCTTCCACAGCCCCACTGACGATGAGCTCTCTGGGGGAGGAAGCACACCTCGACCTCTATTTGTACTGGTCTTCACCATTAATCCACTCCCCTGTAATCCCTAGAGGACCCCAGATACCCCTCTCCCTATTTCCCCTTGATCTCCTAGATCGCTTCTCACCTGCAGACTCTAGATCTCATCTCACTTGCAGACTCTAATCAGAATTTAAGCGTTCACCCTCTTCCTATCTCTACCACTCTCCTCGATCTCATCTCTAATCCCTCCAACACACTACAGTTTCAGAAAGATCGGTCTCTCTTAAATCCTGTCGGGAAGCTCTCCCGCCCTGTCCACTAGGTTAGTAGTAGAACCCCCCATAAAGTTACCATCCTCACTGTCACCTAACCAAAATGCCTTCACTCACGACAACCCCCCCAACCCCCTCTCCTCACCCTACATTAGGCGATATGGTCCAAACTCCTTCTCGTTGTCCCTCCCCTCCAACCTCGCACCTACATCAAAAAAATCCCTCACACATAAACTGATCATGCAATTCCCAGAATCCCTCTTTGCCAACATCTATCACTCTGCCGTAAAAGGTCAAGGGAAAATGGACCTCATCTTTCAAACCGCCAGACCCGGCTTTTGGATCTCCACCTTGAGAGCAAAATGCCAAATCATCAAAACCACCAACACGACCCACAGCTGTAAACTCTCATTCTACCCTCCTAATCACCTGCCACGCCTCGGGACCACTTGATCCAAGCCAACAATGACAATCTTGAAGCCTTTGATCTCCTCTTCCCCTCTCTTCATTCCAACCCGACCCCCACATCACCCCCCTCCCCCTCCCAACTGGGCAACCAGCCCCCCATGTCCAGTTCACCCCTACATCCTCAGCCACCTACGCCCAACCCCAAACCCTCCAAACGCTCTCCTCTCCTTGCAGCTCCAGTTCATCCCCGCATCCTCAGCCTCCTACGCTCATCCCCAAACCCTACCCAATCCCTGCAGCTCCAAGGACTTGGCCACGCCCTCTAGTATAGGCCTTCCATCAGCTCCTCCCCCTAGGCTTAACATCCCTCGATCTCCCCCAAATTATCGCAATACACCACGTGGCTCCCAACCTCGACCCATCTTCAAGACCAAACAACCACCACACCCTGTTCCCCCACAATATAAAAAGCCTAACATCCCCCTACCTGCTCCAGACGAGCGCAATACATCCTCCGAGGCTCCCAACCCCCAGTCTCAACCCATCTCCAACTCTAAACGACCACCACACCCTGACCCCCAACACCATACGACCTACTCCAGTACCCTATCCGGTACCGTAATAAACACCAAAAGACAACACTTCTCCACCAACGCACCAACAGGCCGCAGTGACCCCATCCAGAAGCAACCCCCCCTCAAGATGAGACGGCTGTTGTCTCGGCCGTATCGAAAATCAAGTTGCCTTTATAATACAGGGATTGAATCTAATCCTATCCAACCTCTTGATGCTTCACAACCCCCCCTAAACTCCCACCCCTCTCCCACCGTTCTTCACTCCACACGCCCTAGACACACAAAGCCCCCGACCCCCAGCCTGGCACCCCGCCCCCCTCCCGCACCATGCCACGAGACCAAGTACAACCGCAGAAGCCATGTCCCCAGAGGAAGCGCTCGAGCTGGCCTCCTCATACTCCACCCCTAGCGGCGAGAAATCTACAATCAAGGTAATCACCGGCTTCAGAAGCGATTAAACCCTCCCGAAACCCCCTAGACCCCCAACCTTCCTCATCAACATCCCCATTGATCCTAATGTAGAAAGACCCAACACGAACGGCATGCTCATTAACTGTAGATCCGCCGCGAAACATGCCACAGAGCTGGCAGAAACCATTCTCAACCATGACATGGACATAGCCTTCATCACCGAAACATGGCTAAACGACTGTTCGCCTCCCAATCTGGATATGCTCGTACACCCATAGGAAGGACAAAATAGGCGGCGGTGTGGCAATCATCCTCAACAAAAACATATCGATTTCTGAAATAGAATCCATTAACCACAACTCCTTTGAATGTTTATCCACCAACATCAGAACCGCCAAAAACACTGTACTACATTGTAACCTCCTGTACCATCCACCAGGCAACACCACCTCGTTCATGGAGCACCTGTCAGACCTGATAGCCCACGGTTCCCTCCGAAGCACTAACAACATAATTTTAGGCGACCTCAATCTCCATTGGAATGATGAGAATAGTGTTCCAGTACAAACACTGAATGACCTATTACACTCTAATAAGCTTACCCATCACTGCGAAAAAGAAACCAACAACAAAGGTGCAATCCTGGACGCCATCATCGCCTAATAGGACGCAGTTACTATAGACCACATCCTTCCAGTCAACTGGTTGGATCATCACCTAATCCTATTCCACCTGTAGCAACCGATCATGTATCAGCCCTCCACCAGAGACCCCCTAAGTGGTCTAGGAACCTATCGTAGATCAACACTGTTGACTTAGAAGAAAAAATATCCTCCCTCCTTCCCATCTCCCCGGACGGCCTCTCTACTGCAGAACTCACAGCACATTACAACACAACGATGTCCTCCATCTTAGACCAACTCGCCCCCGTGAAACTGAGAAAAACCAGGAACATCCCCTCAAGAATATGGTTTAACAAGGACATCAACGAGGAAAGAATGCAACTCAGAGTCTCAGAACGGCTCTAGAAAAAGAACCCCTCCTCCAGCCACTGCGAAAAGCTCAAATCAGCAAGAAGAAATTACAAGAACCATATCATCAATGAAAAAAAACAACTTCTTCTGTACTGCACTCGAAATGGCAAAAAACAGACCAAGAGAACTATTTGACATCATTAAAAAACAAACGTCCAAACCGTCGAATTCCCTTGTCCAGCCCTCCAAAGCCTTATGCGATAACGTTGTCAACTTTTTAAACGAAAAAATCGACAAGATCGGACTTTCCCTTGACATTAACCAACATCCTCCAGGCAACAACCTCACACCAATCTAAACCACCTCGAACAGGTGACCTGCAATTACCTGGTCTGCCTTCGACCCCGTCACGGAAACTGGGATTCTCAACTTAATCGCCACATCGAAACCCTCCTCCCATAACTTGGACCCTCTACCAGCCTAATTGTCCAAAGATCTGAAATTCTCCCTCGCTACACTCTGGTGCAAAATCATAAACAGCTCCCTAAAAACGGGTACCATACCCGACTGCCTCAAGGTCGAACAAGTAACACCTCTCTTGAAAAAAACAGGCCTAGACTCAAACGACCTGAATAATTTCAGACCGGTCTCCAATCTTCCCTTCGTGGCCAAAATTCTGGAAAAATGTGTGCTCCGCCAATTGAACAAACATATTGCCACTACCAACCTGCTAGATCAGCATCAATCAGGTTTTAGAAAAGGTTATAGCACCGAAACTGCAATCCTTAACATTGTCGATGACATCCGTCACTCCCTTGACTCAGACCATTGTTGCCTACTCATCCTCCTTGACCTGTCAGCAGCATTCAACACAGTAGATCATAGTCTTCTCATCAAGGCTCTCAAAGAGAGAGTTGGTGCAGAAGAACAGGTTCTGCAATGGTTCTCATCCTTCTTCCAGAATCTCTCCCAGAGAGTCAAAATCAAATCCTTCACTTCTGACCTTCTCCCCATGAACAGAGGCATCCCCCAAGGTTCCGTTCTCTCCCCCCAATTGTTCAACATATACACGGTACCCCTCGCCTCCATTATGAATAAAGCCAAGATCCCCTTCCATCTATACGCAGTTGACACCCAGATACACCTGGAATCCTCCTCCCTCAACGACATTATAAGACTCAATAATACTCTCAAAGAAGTCCAGGGGTGGTTATCATCAAACCACCTGAACCTCAATCAAGGTAAAACAGAGATCCTCCTCATCTCCAACAAGGTAGAAAGCCCACAAATGATGGAGTGGTTGAAAGCCATTGATACTCTCAACGTGAATCTCACTCTGACAAACTCTGTAAAATCACTGGGAATCACCCTGGACCTCAAATTATCCATGACAAACCACATTAAGAGCTCTGCTAAGAGCGCCTTCTTCAACCTGTAGCTACTCAACAAAGTCAAACTCTACATTCCACCTGCGGATCTCAAACAAGCCACCCAATCTCTAGTGTTATCCAGACTGGACTACGGAAACGCGATCCTCTCTGGTATACCTCTCTCCAACCTAGCTCCCCTAAAAACCTCCCTCAATGCAGCGGCCAGAATGGTCTCAGGAGTAAAAAAATTTGACCACATTTCTCCCACCCTCAGAGATCTAAAACGGCTCCCAGTGGAAATGCAGGCTAGCTTCAGAACGGCCTGCCTAACACACAGAGCCTTGCACACAGGGAAACCAGAATACCTAGCCTCGAAACTCAAGAAAGCCGGTCAATCTAGAAGTCTCAGAAGCTCAAACTCCCTCCTTCTCATCCCCCTGAAAACATGCAAACAGAAAAGGGCAAATCGCTCCTTTGCGGGGAATGCTCCAAAAATCTGCAACGCCATCCCTGTGGACATAAGAACTATTCCCTCCTTTATAAAGTTTAAAAGCCGCCTAAAAGAACTTTACCTCAACCGTGCCTTCCCGAAACCAATTACGTAACTTTCAAGCTCTAACTTGTGAGCCATCAGATTGCACGCACCTGCATCTTACCTCACCCCCTCTTTCCTCCTCATCACATGGGGTCGGCACGGCTACGTGAAGCTCTCAGGATAATACTTTGCCGAGTCAGCAAGATCTCTCCCTGACCGTCTCTACCTCAACGAGGACCTTCGATCCCCGGATCCCTATTCCTCAGCGCCACATCTCAGCCCTCATCACCTGTGGTCTATCTGAACGCTTATCTTTGTGCATATTTTATCTGTGGACTCGCTGAACGCTTATCCTTGTGTGTATTGTACTCGTTATCTAACTTATACATATCCTGTAATGAAGTGCTCCAATGCCCTCGGGTCTGGCCAGTGCTATAGAAAACTCCTAAAATAAAAAAATAAAAAATAAATAAAATAGAGTATCTCTTCTTTTGGCCTTACCAGTAGATTTTGGACAGGCTTCCTCTGTAGGGCATTCACCTTCTTCGAGGCCCTCTCAAAAGCTGGAGTTGCGCTTTGACTCCATATACACCAACTGTAGGCCGCTGAGGTGCATGTGGCACACACAAGCAGTTTGAGGGACCACTGCAAACTCTCAGGGAGAGCAGTCTTGTATTGTTGGGGGCACGTAACCCCTATCTCGTCGCCAGTTGTAGCATCCTCCCCAGGCCAGAAGCATGCAACAGACCACTCCTCACATGGAACTCTGGTTGGCATATCTTTATCCTTCAGCATGCAACCAAAAACTGAATATACTGTATTACAAATGATATACTCAACATCAGATTACGTAATACTTGTAAGGAGCCTGTTGAGGGCTGCTAGAGTCTTCATGCACATATACAAAGGACACAACAGAAGCTACTTATCTGAACAAAAAACATATGAACTACATGAACAAAAAAAACAAAGGAGGGCAGTAATTATATCAGCTGCTTATCATAAACATCTATTGGAATCTACTCAATATGACACATACACGACAAGCACATGTATTACAAGCACATGAACATCCAAGGGTATATACTGAGTATGACAAGCAACCCCGAATGAAACTACTCACTTTAACAATCACTGATACAACTTTTAAAACTGCCTTTACCAACTTCCCCTCCTGTGAAAGATCTAGGCAGCCTACACTGTCGTCCATTCCATGGTCCAAGCGCAGACCTTTTCCAGACTTCACTGTGGTACTTGTCACTAATTTACATCACCAATGGCTTTCTCCCTTCAGTAAATGTTATTAAAGTATGAGTGAGAGAGACTTAGAGTGAATGTGAGTGTGAATCAGGGAGAGAGAATGAGCAAGCGAGAGTGTGTAAGAATGAGTAAGTTATGGCAAGTAACGATGACTGAGTATTAATCAGAATGAGTGCAAGATAGTGAGTAAAAATGAGAATGAATGATGGATTTTTAGTGAGAATGAGTTTGAGTGAGCAAGTGTGATTGACAATGAGATGTTATGCTTGCTAGTCTCCCATTGGCCCTGACATACTAGAGGTAATTTTTGGCTTACAGTATGGTAGACCTGTCAGCCTTAGGGTGATCTTCCCTCAAACTTTTTGCCTTCACTCGCCTATTTTTCTGACTTAGGTTTTTTAGGGCTTTAGCACTTTACCACTGCTAACTAGTGCTAAAGTGCTTGTGCTCACTCCATGCAACATGACAAAATTGGATTACGACTGATTAGCACATTTAAATTACTTATAAGTCCCTAGTAAAGTGGCATACCATGTCTCCAGGCATATAAATTGAATATTACTAGTAGGCCTGCAGCACTTACTGCGCCACCCAGTTAAGTAGCCCTTTTAAAATGCCCCAGGTCTGCCATTGCAGCCTTTATGCAGTTTTAAACAACCAATTCGACTTGGCAAAATAACCCACTTGACAAGCCTTAAACTCCCCTGGTATTTCTTATAAGTCAAGATGTACATGTCCTGGTAGTGAAAAACTCAAATTTGTTTTTTACTACTGTGAGGCCTACCTCTCCCATTTTGAAAGTGCCACTTTTAAAAGCTGGTGTTTTCCTGCCCTACCTATTTGGTGCATGCAGCCTGTTCCTGGATCACATGGCTTGGAGTAATTGGCAGTAGGACTTTGCATATTCCTCCCAGGCATCCACACAATAGAGTGTGCCTAGATGGACCATCATTTGCAGGAAGGGGGGTGGAGCTTGGCACAGCCCCACTTGCAAATCAATAGGCTGTGTTCTGCCTGCACACAAAGACGATCTCACTAGTCCATTGTATCTCCAGCCAAGCTGGAGCCAGGGTAGAAGAGGCTGGAAATTCCAAGCACTTCAAAGAGAATATCTACAATTGTCTCCCTACTTAAAAGAAGGCACCAGGTACAAAAAATAAGCCCTTCAGACCCACTCTTCAGTTCAATTTCTGGGCCAGCCGAAGGAATCTCAAAGGACTGCCTGCTGCTGTGACCTGCTGTGTACTTCAGAAGACTGTTTTGTGCACCTGGAATGAGTGATCTGTTGCCTGAAGCCTGCCTTGAACCCTTAGAGGCCTGCCCTGCTGCTTGAGCCCTGTTCCACTTCTCGAAACCAGGACTACCGGAGTGACTCCAGTGGTTAGTTGCCTGATCAGAGTCTCAATGGCAGAAAAGGCTCCAACCATCTTGAACCCCCACCTGGATCCATCCTGAGTCCTGGCCCTCCAAGTGGTGCCTTCCGGTCCTGAAGCCTAGGAAGTGGTGCTAAAGGAACTCAGAAATCCAAAATCCAAAACTTGAAACTTTAAATATTTTTGGCTAAAAAGTGCTCTGAGAGCCGAGTGGAGACCAAAATTTACCTGCTCATCGCTCCACCCAAAGTGCATTGCCGGTTTGCCTGACTTCAGGGCAGCTCCTGATACCTTCTTCTCCGCAGCAATAAATTCTAATCAGTGGTAGTTCGCAGAAGGAGTATCTGGCCTTGTGGTGCCCTCATTGCCTAAAGCTTGCAGCTTCATCCTGCTGGAGGTTTTGAACTTCCAAAAAGGAGACTAAAGCCTAATGTAGAAATCTTTACTATGACTTCGCCCAGTTATTCCATGATGACGACGTCTCCTCCTTGGACACTGCCTTCAAACTTGCTCTGCTGAACTTGACCTTAATTGACCTGGACATTTTTTCTACAAAATGTCTTCTGAATCTTAAGTGCCGACCGGGTTCAATCAACTTCTTGTATCCATCCTACTCTTCATTGCGGTGAACCATATTTTTTTACTTTGACCCTAACCTTGAATGACTAGATGTCTGTGGTTGGCACTTTGATGTTTTAGGTGCTAGTTTTTACCTTGAACTAAATTCACAACTCTGGGTCTACTGATTGGATTTTTGTTGAATTGGTGTTAAATGATTTATTAAAATTCACTCTATTTACCTAAACTAGTGTGGGATTTTTCCTGTGTTGTGTTTTCACTTTTTTGCTTCTTGCATTCTGCATACATACTTTATACATTACCACTAAGACATGCCTCACTGTTTTTGTGCCAAGCTACCAGAAGGTTAAGCACAGGTTAATTTAATGACTTTAGTGGTTCACCCTGAAAAGGATTGTAGCTGTTGCTTGAGCAGGGTTTACACACAACTCAACCAACAACCCAATTTTTCACATAGAGTCAGGCACCCATGGAAAAATGCTACCCCAGGGGGATTGGGGTGCAGCCGAGCTCTTTGCCAGGGCCGTTTTTCGGCCGATTTTGTTATACGGCCGATTTTGCAGCTATGCTGCAAAAACGGCCCTGTAAAAAAAACGGCCCCCAGGGGCCCCAAACCGGCACCCCACCCGTGCAGCGCACTGGGTGATTGCCCGGTGCCCGCTACGGCCAGTCCGGCCCTGATGGGCACCCATGGAAAAATACTTCCATGGTGAGGGAATTATTAGCAGAATTGCTGGCCAAATTGTAGACAAAATGATGCCCCCTCCTTCGAGCCTAACGAGAAGAGGTTTGGCTCACTACAATTCATGGTAAGTATTACATCCCACCACTTTCAGCGATCATGTCACCACCCTAATTAGGTGGTTTCTAAAATTTCTATTTGTTCGTGTTGTGTTATACTAATCAATCATGTAGTTGTTACAGGACTCCAGTGATGCTAATAATTGTAATGTCTTCAGGGTTAAGGTCTTGTGACACAACTTCCTAGGGATATTTAGAGTCAAATGTCATATGATATCACTTCCTGTAATGTCATTAAGGTCAAAGAGTGCGTGATGTCACTTTCGCTACCCTTGTCATTATGGTGAATCAACATCCTTGATAACTGCTTGGCTCTTCACTCATTCCTATTTCGAGCCCAATGTCCACTTTTGACCAATGGTACATGGTCAAAAGTCTGCCTTAATTCTGCACCCTCGCTTTCGGGTTCATGAATTCTTTGTCTCAGAACCCTTGACGTTGATTGGCTCCAGGTTGAACAGCAGTTCTCGTATTTCAGCAGCAACAGAAAAGACAATTCTATTCTAAACGCAATTCCAGCACAAAATAATATGAAAATAAAATCAGCGCCACATAGTTATTTTTTGCTTCGAGGCAATAACACGGGAGACCCACAATGCTGTACAGTCATGTGATGTGTTATCTTCACTCGGCATGCTTTTTACGTTATTCTGTTTTAGTGACTGCACATTATAATTGTGGCAAGGAAGCTGGAGAGCCACTAAAAAAACTGCAATTTGTTTTTATTATTCCAACCTGAACAAAAGGAGGTTAGGAAGGGCTAAAAACAGCTTTATCCTTCTGTCCTTCAGAGTGCACCATTAAAATATATGCCGATATTATCCATTATTTTTTTAAATGATTGCTAAAGTGCAGAATTATTTAGCTGGACTCTCAGTCTATCGGAAACATCATATATAACCTTCACTGTTTGCAGTTTAATCTCCCTTGCATGGCTGCGGGCTGTGTTTTGACATTTTAAACTCCATAAATGACAGCAGAGCTCCGAGCCATTGTGAGAAAAGCCAAGCACTTGGAGGAGAAAACAATAAAATAAAAAATAGACACACTTTGCGAGGACATTTCCGCCTATTCTAAAGTTCAATCTTTTTAAAACGGCCTTGCTAGAAGAAAAATAGAGGTGACAGTTCATTTGCATCTCCTCTTTTTAATGCGGCCACATATAGGCCTTTGGTACTGAAGCGTGAACAAAGAAATCAGAGCATTGTGTGGCATAAAAAGTGAGCTAAAGTACACGGTGCCTTTTTGAAGCAATGGCTCCTTCCTTGAATGCGAATCTGCTAGCTAACTTGAGAGGACAACATTCTCCTGCTTTTGGGGCCTAGTCAAAAAGGCATCTTGGAGTACATTAACTAGTTCTGCTGTATACCTCGTTTGCCTTCTCTTGCATATCTTCGTTAATTAGTCCAAAAACATTTAAAATAAGAATGAAATGGGAAGGTTAAAGGACTAGTCATATATAATTAGTTTAACTAATAAAGGGCTGAACTTCACAAAGGCATGGAAGAGTACATAAAAAGTACTCCTGTTCAGGGCCGTAGCTTGAGGGGGCTGTTTGTGATGTTACACCCTCCTAATAAATGCATTTTCTGCGAAATAGTTGGGCAGAGGTACTTTTCAGTAGAGTATGGTGATAGAGCGCCATGTTATTCTGAAATTTGTAGGGGTGCATAATCACCAGTAGTCAGCACCCGCATATTTAGAGGACCATGTTAATGTGTGACTTTTAAGATGTAGTACTAGGCCGGGATCAGTGCAATATGTAGATGTGTGCTCATATTATTTGAAGACTAATGTAGTGCTTTAACCGAGAATATGCCTTAAGTAATGCAGCAATCATTGCTTCGTGTTTAAAATGTTGAATTAGGACTAAACATGACCTATTAGAAGCTGCCCGTGTAAGTTGCCTATTAATGAAACAAGTGTGATGCTCTAACATAAGAAGAATAATGCCTTAGAAATATAGAGAAAAGTAATGCTTTGGAACGATTAAAGTGATGCTTACTGTTAGAAATGCATTTAAACGTGTAAAGGCTTGAAACATGGAAACGCCAGCAGAGGCTTAACTGTATTCTCTCAGCTTAGCTAACGATGTAGACCTGAAATGTGTATTTTACCTTGGCAAAGGCTCCTTTTCGCAGTCGAATTTCGAATTGTAACTTAAAGCGTGTGCAAGGTTGTTTCTCACAAGTTTCCGTTTCAGGTGCAAGGACACGAAGCTTGCTAGGTAGAATAATCCATTGTTTAGGAGTTAGGTTGGTAGGAGTGAGAACGAAGGGAGTGGATCGGAATGCAGAGATGCTACATTTGGCGGAGAAGGTGCCTGGGACCCAAGGACACAGCAACGGTTTTTGGATGGAATAGAAGGTTTGCTGGAAAAGTCCAGGAGGCAGCACCTGCCTGAAGGGGTGTATTTTGGGTGTGTTTACTGTTTTTGGGATTTTGTATTAGGGACAGCACCCCGAGGGTGGGGAGCAGAGATCTTGGAGCAGACTTGAGGGAGACATGCAGGAGAGGGATGAGGGAAGGAGCATCTTAGAACGAGCTCTGTAGCTTAAGGCTACTTACCTATGGAAAGTGAGTGTACTTCTTAGGAAGTCTTCACTGCTGACACCTTTTTTCTCTTGCCTGGGAGGAAATGCTAAGTAGGGATGTCACCTTAGAGTTAGTGTAGGGACAGACTAACCTTTTCTTTCTTCGAGTAAATGCAGTCAAGACTCCAAGTAGGAACTGTAATAGTTTGCCTGATGCTTCTTGAATTTACACTGATTTTCATATTGAGTCACCTGAGACTCTTGCATAGGATTATGTTTGTATTAGTGCCTGTATATTTTCTGAACCTCTTGCTGAGGTGCTTGTATGTGTAGTTATTTTTGGCTTTGTAATACATTTCTGAACCTCATTTCGTAGTCAGTGGTCCTTTTAAAATTGATTTGATTGAGTATTTACAAATTGTCAAAAGTTATGATTTGGAAATCTTCCCTTTATACTTCTTAGCAGACAATAAAGATTGAGTCGACCAGGGATTCTAAGGATTGGTAAGGTAAAAAATGTATATGAGAATACCAGCGCTAACAGTTGATAGCAACCGAGGATGGTTGTCTCTAGAGCAAGGGGAGATCTAGATTAGGATAAGGATTCCCTAAAGCCCATAGAAGTTAGGTGATGATTGTTAGTGGATTAACTGTGGAAAACGGCGTTTCATGGAAACCGCCGGAGAGTGACGGTGCAGGGAATGCAGCAGTTTGTGAGAGAGTAAGTATGAACAGGGTTATATGTTGTTAGATTGCGGTGTTTGTGTTGTGATGTGTTGCGGAATTGGGATGGCTGTTGTGTGAAAGGAGATCAGCCTGTGAGCGCGAGCTGCCCGGGAAAGTCTTAGGCTCAAGGAGTAGCTTAAGCGGTTCGGGTGTAGCAGAGTAATTGTCGACCATTGTTAAGGGAATCATGAGGTTACATCGATTGCCCGCTGGACCGAGATAGAGGGAATGCATGTGTGAGTGCGTGAGTAACTGACGCTGGTCGTGGGTTGCTGAGTGTTTGTCACCTATCAGTTGAAGTGATTGTCCGGTCATTTCGTGGACAGAAAAATTGCCAGTTGAGGTAGACAATTACACGACTGTGGACGTACAGTCAGACTGTGGACGTACAGTCAGCAAAGTAATTGCTTGGACGTGCAAGCAATTTTTTCAGTGTATGAATGGGAAGAATGCCTGAGTGAGAGCCAGATTGTAAAGGAGGGGAACTACTGCAAGCGGAGGCGCGTGACATCAGAAGGTGTCACTGTGATAGGGCGGTTGGTGTAAACCCGCGCTGTGATTGGTAGATTGTTATCAGGAAGTAGAAGAGCGCTGCGAAAAAGAGAACGTTGGTTTCATCATGAAATGTTTTAAAGTTTTGCGAGATTTGTTCAAAAGAGAAAAGAAATTAGAGCCCGGGGGGGAAGAGGTTCCACCCGATGATACTCCAGCTCATTATATAGCTACGAATGTGGGGTTGCATACCATACTTTGGCTTGAAAATTAGTATAAAATGACTAAAGGCAACGAAGAGTTGACCTTTCCCCGTTATGGAACTTTTAGATCAGAAGTGTTATATCAGTTGAAATCGATTATGGCTTCTTTGCGACCTCTGCCTAGGCCAACACAGTTTGAGGCATTACACATGTGGATTAGGGCTGCACACGAAAGGAACAGGGACAGGAGACAGGAAAGATTAAAGAGGTCAGTTAGGCAATTCCAAGATGCCAGATGGGATGCATTGGAAAAGAGATGGAGAGTACAAACGATTGAGGGGGATAAATTGTACCCACTGTTGGTTAAGACGGGGGGGGGATGCAGAAAAAGGTTGGCGAGGATGATGACATAAATACTGATGATCGTGTGCTACAAAAGTTGTTATCTGAGAGACCTCCTCCATACAATCCGGAGTCAGAGGGGGAGAAATCAGCCCCAACAGCGGGAGCTAGGGAACCGCAAGCTCCACCAAGTTCTGAATTAGGGGGAAAACTCTCAACGAGGGAAATTCAGGACGCAGAAAGTGTCAGTCCTCAGATGTTGCCGTGCCTCATAAGTTGAGAATATGGTAGATGTCTCTTCAAAGCTGGCGGGTGAAAGCTGTCATAACTCAATAAGTTGTTACGGTCTGGAGAAGAATGGTATATCCAGAAGAGCGGAACATCCATGGGAAATTCGGCAGCCCCCACGTATGCGAATATCTTCATGAGGGACTATGAGGAAATGAACATTCTTAGTCAAGAAATCTGGAAACAACATATCAAACTTTATGTCCGATTCATCGACGACATCTTTATTGTTTGGGAAGGTGCCAAAGAAGTATTATCATTTGAAATATCCAAACTTAATTTGATTGACGAACGCATACAGTTCACTTGGGATATTCAAGAGAATATTATCAATTTTCTTGATGTAAAGATCACCAGAGGAGACACAACCTTCAACACGTCTCTATACAGCAAAAACACAGACCGTAACAACTTATTGAGTTATGACAGCTTTCACCCGCCAGCTTTGAAGAGACATCTACCATATTCTCAACTTATGAGGGTGAAACGAGTAGTCTCGGAACCAGAAAAAGCGGAAATACAAATGAATGAAATGTCCATACGATTTCAAAAGAGAGGGTACCCCTCATCTATCTTGAGTGAAGCTAATCAAAGGATTAAAAATGTGACAAGAGAGACCCTATTTACTCATAAACCAGTGAACAAAGAGCAACATATCACATGTGTGAGTAAATATTCTACGTCAAGCCAATCCTTTATAAACATCATCAAAAAACATTGGTCTATACTACGGGTAGAACCTGACTTCAAGGGAGCATTTGTACAAGAACCATTGTTCGCACACACTAGATCCAAGAATATCGGACAATTATTGAAATCTAGATCTAAGTTCAGTCCGTTTACCATTTATAAAGGAACCTTGCCATGCATGAACTGCAATAACTGTGGCAATATCACCAAAGGCCTTAAGTTATCTCCTCCTGAGTTCAAAGATACCATCAATTTAAAAGTAAACGGCACATGCGACACTATGAACGTTATATATGTATTGAGTTGTCCGTGTCATTTGCATTATGTGGGCCATACGGAGCGCAAACTAAAAATTCGGCTCAATGAACATAAGAGCAATATTAGGACTAAAATGCTGAAGTCTACCGTGGCCACACATTTCCTTGAAGCCAGACATGAAATTTCTGAACTGAAAGCACGCATAGTTGAAGTTGTAGAAAAACACGAAGGTGTCAACAACAAAACACAACTCCTCAAGCGAGAAAATCATTGGATTTATCGCTTAAAGACTCTGAAACCGGGGGGTCTCAATGAAAGAGTGGAATTTCTTTGTTACCTGTAATGTTACAGATGTGTACTTTCCATATCCAAGCATGATAACTGTTGGTTATTTGTACTTTCACTTTATGTTTAATATGTTGGTAATCACGGTTTAAATTACACTTGTGGTGGGCGTCCCAGTAGTAGTACTAATTACCATTGTTTCAACCCACAGATCCCTTGATAAAGGCGCCGACGCGCGCCGAAATGCATTGGGAGGCCAAGGCCGGCCAGTGAAATGTTTAATACATCGCGATTATCCGATTGAGAATTATTTTACTATGACGTTCGATGTGAAGTAACATTATGGATTTCGTCATGCATTTTGGATTATCAATAAATTGAATCATCTTTACGGATATCTGAAAAACTGTCTTAAAAAATTCTTGCTGGCTACTCAGCACACACTTGTGCCCAGGGTTACAAGTTGATTAGGAACTTGTTCGTACCTGTTGTCACTGTTTCACACCCAGAGTGGGGGGTGTCCTTGGAGCACAGTCAGTTTACTATCAACTTCGATACAAATACGCAGTGCTCAAATCATCCAAATTTTTTTATCAAATTCGTTGCTGCAACGGGTGTCAGCATTAAAAGGTGTGAAAGTATTGTCATGGGTCATCAGCTAATTGTTCATGTTCCACATTCTGTTGAACTATTGATGACCAGGACCAAGACACAGCACCTGACCAACAATAGTCTCACACGCTACGAGCAGGTTATACTTGCTGCAGAGAATGTGACGCTTAGGAGGTGTTCTGTTTTGAATCCTGCTATACTGATGCCGTTGCCAAATACACTTGATGAAGATTGTGCAGACCATGATTGTCTTGATGTGACTGAGCTTTGCACCAAACCTATTTTTTATTTATTTATTTACAGGCTTGTATAGCGCTGGCCTCGACTCCCAGAGGAGTATCTCCGCGCTTTTGACTTCTACCACATTGAGTTCAGGAGAACGTTAGCTGTCTAAAAACTGAATAAGAGTGTTTTTAACATTTTCCTAAAAGGAAGGTGGTCTGTACATAGCCTAAGGGTGTTAGGGAGACTGTTCCAGAGGGACGGGCCTGCTATTGAGAGGGCTTTGCTACCCTGTCTTGCCGTCTTGGCTCTAGGTACATATAGAAGGCCTTGTTCGCTCGACCGAAGTGAGCGGGAGGGTTTATAGGGGACAAATTTGGTTGCCAGATATGCAGGTCCCATACCATTAAGACTTTTATGTATGGTACAGCATACCTTAAATTTGGCCCTCTGTCTAACAGGTAGCCAGTGGAGTTTTGTCAGTAGGGGCTTTGAAGGTGTGCGGGGAGGAGCATTCAAGACCAGACGGGCAGCCGTCTTCTGGACCACCTGCAGTCTTGTCATGACTCCCTCATTGGCAGATAGCAACAAACCGTTACAATAGTCTAAACGACTCATGACTAAAGCTTGTACCAGCGTCCTTCTACTGGCGTCTGGTAGGAGGGGGAAGATTTTGCATAGCATGCCAATTATGTGGAAGCAGGATCCCACCACCTGGTTGGCATGTTGTTTGAGGGTAAGTTCCTGGTCTAGTCGGACCCCCAGATTCTTAACAGTTGGTTTAGGCTCCGGTATTGGGCCAAGGTCTTGTGGCCACCAGTCCGGAGTCCAAAGTCGTTTTACCTCACCAAACAACATGACTTCCGTCTTTCCAACGTTGCATTGTAAAAAGTTGGAAGACATCCAGTGTGCCACTGCTTTCATCCCCAGGGAGAAGGAATTCTTAACCTCGGGAGTCAAGGTTTTAAAAGGAAAGAGGAGTTGAGTATCATCCGCATAGGATATTGGAACGAATCCATATGCACTCAAGATGTTAGCCAGGGGTGCCACATATATGTTGAAAAGAGTTGGGCTCAGACATGGGCCCTGTGGCACCCCCTTGGAGATCTCAACTTCCTCTGACCGAAAACTAACCATGGTTACTTGCTGGGTCCGATTGGTTAGAAAACTTCTCAACCATGCAAGGGCTTCATGTTTCAGGCCGATGTTCTCTAGCCTGGCCATGAGGATGGAGTGAATTATGGTGTCAAACGCCGCAGACAGAACTAGTAGTACCAGGATAACGGAGAAGCCCCTATCCTGGTACATATGCAGATCGTCTGCGACTGACATTAGGGTGGTCTCCGTACTATGTTTGGGCCTGAAGCCGGATTGTGAAAGGTCCAACACTCCTGCAGATTCAATATATCTCGACAGGTGTTTGTTTACGTGTTTTTCAGTAATTTTACCCAGAAAGGGGAGTAAGGATATTGGTCTGAGATTACTAAGCTCGTTCCAGGAGATGGTGGTATTTTTCCCCAGCAGTTTGACCAATGCCTTTTTCCATCCACGTGGGACTTGCCCCGTGCTTAGCGAGAGGTTTATTAGTCTCTGGATGGTGGGTCCCAGATCCATAGCTAGAGTGGGCATAACACGTGCAGGGATAATATCTGTGGGGGAACCACTCTTTATTTGGGACGTGAGTGCCAATATTTCCTCAATCTGAATAGGGGGAATGCAGAGAGGGAGTTCTCAAGAGGAAGTGGTATATCGGAGTTTAGGGTGGGTTCATTGTCATTTCTACATGTAGAATTGGAGAGTAGAATTTTATCGTATATGGCGTCGATTTTTTGAGTAAAGAAGTGGGAGATGTCGTCACATAATTGTTGTGAGGCCACTTCTGGACTTTCACAGGCTATGGGTTTAGTGAAAGTCAGTAGAATCTGATATAGTGTCTTGGAATTGTTACCGGCCGCCAATAGCTGTGAAGCTATATGGTTTTTCCGTGCTGAGCGAATGTCTTTATGGTATGCTCTCGAAGACTTTTTGTATAATTGTTTGTCGCTATCTAGACGTGAAGCCCTCCATTTCTTTTCTAGCTTGCGTGTGGCTTGTTTGGATAGTCTTAGATTTTCTGAAAACCAGATCTCTTGTTTAGGTGCGTGTTTGGGTTTGAAAGTTTTTAACGGAATGATCTCATTTATTGTATTAAGCAGCGTCTCTTCATATTCATATAGGGCTTTATCAATATTCTCGCTCCCAATCGATTTGGGCGTTACAAACGCTTTACACAAATTTTCTTGGGTTAATCTGTGCCAGGGTCTTCTTTTACTGGGTAAGACGGGATGTTTTTGGCCATGTAAGGTAGGAGGAGGGGTCAAAAATTCTAAAACATAATGGTCTGTCCATTCTACTTGGTAAGGGAGGGAACATTCAATTTGTAGAGAATTCGTAAAAATTAGGTCTAACGTGTGTCCTGCCTTATGGGTGGGCCCGTTATTGACCTGCCTTAAACCCAATGAGTTAAGGTCTGCGATAAAAGTCTTCGTCTCAGAATTATTTTCTAGCTCGCTGTGAATGTTAAAATCACCTAATAGGAGAAAATCTGAGTTGTCGTATATATGAGGTGCCAATGCTTCCATCAGTACTACAGATATGTTAGAGCATGGGCCAGGGGGGCGGTATATTAACGCTCCCTTTCTGCTTGTTTTAGTAGAAAATTGGAGATTAAAAATCATAAGTTCTAATTCAGGGGTGCATATTTCGTCCAGTATTTTAACATTGATTTCCTGCTTATGTACTATCGCTATCCCTCCTCCGATTTTCAAGGGGCGATCCACCCTGGCGATCTTGTAGCCTATTGGATTTCCCAGTGTTATGACGGGAATTAGGTGGGGTTTAAGCCAAGTTTCCGATAGGAAGCATAGGTCCGGTTCCTTACTAGAGATCCGATCCCATACTTCGACGGCATGCTTTGGCAATGACCTAATGTTACAAAGCAGGTTTTTATTGTTAAGGACGTTTTTACTGGTAGTTTTATTCGTAGCAGCGGTAGGCTCATCAGGTAGAGTACTTTTTTCCGGTGGGTAGTTTTGAGGGCAAAGTTTGGGGGTATATATCGGACCCGTGAGGGTCTCAAATTGAGTTTTACAATGGCGACAGGTAAAAGGACCTTGATGAATGATAAAAGATGTTCAGTAGTACCTGTGATGTGTACATTAGTCGGGGGACTGGAAGAATCGCCATAGCTACCGGCCCCCGGCCACGTCCTGTCGTGGACGGGCGCAGACGGGCAGGTCTTTGGCTGGTCTTCGGCGCTGGCTACGGCGCCCCCACTGCGCGCTACCGCTGCGCGCTAGGACCGACGAGGGCTATATAGCCCTGTCAAGTGGAGAGCTGGAGCGCTAACCGCTCGCCTACCTGGGCGTGTCCTGCTCTTGTCTGCCCCACCCTCCGCTCAACGGTATAGGTTACCGAGTCGGACCGGGGCGGGCAGACTTGAATAATGAGCAGGACGCGGTAGCAAGACCGCCGAGGATACCTTCTGAGCCCCTCTAAGCCCTGTCAGGCGCTGGTACCTCAGTAAGTTCCCCACGTATGTTTGTAAATTCTTATATCAATTTAAAAACATTCTATCAGGGTAGGTGCAGGGTATTTTAAAATTCGACAATCAATTTTAAAACAATCAATTTTAAAAGTAGCGAGTGCGGGGTAAATACAGTGACAATTCAATTCTTAATCAATGTCAGTCACTCTGCAGCAGCGTTACCGCTTCAACAATGAGGTAGGCGCCAAGCGGGGTCGGGAGATGCTGCCACCGTCGTCCCTTACCGCAAGATTACAGTGCCTCCTCGTTGCCAATAGAGCCCTGTCAAGTGGAGAGCTGGAGCGCTAACCGCTCGCCTCCCTGGGCGTGTCCTGCTCTTGTCTGCCCCGCCCTCCGCTCAACGGTATAGGTTACCGAGTCGGACCAGGGCGGGCAGACTTGAATAATGAGCAGGACGCGGTAGCAAGACCGCCGAGGATACCTTCTGAGCCCCTCTAAGCCCTGTCAGGCGCTGGTACCTCAGTAAGTTCCCCACGTATGTTTGTAAATTCTTATATCAATTTAAAAACATTCTATCAGGGTAGGTGCAGGGTATTTTAAAATTCGACAATCAATTTTAAAACAATCAATTTTAAAAGTAGCGAGTGCGGGGTAAATACAGTGACAATTCAATTCTTAATCAATGTCAGTCACTCTGCAGCAGCGTTATCGCTTCAACAATGAGGTAGGCGCCAAGCGGGGTCGGGAGATGCTGCCACTGTCGTCCCTTACCACCTAACCTAAACTGGACATTGTTGATGAACCATTGCCAGACCCTGATGAGATTTTCTTTATTGATGGTTTATGCTTAAGAGACAGTGTTGGTCAGTTGAGAGCAGCATTTGCTGTACGTACCATTACAGGAGTAGTTGAAGCTGCGTGCTTTGAAGGAGTATACTCTGCTCAGGTGGCTGAGATCATTGCTTTGACTCGGGCCTGCTTGGCAGCAGACCAGATTCGAATCACGATTTACACTGACAGCCAGTATGGGTTTGGTATGGTTCATGACTTTGGACAGTTAAGGTCCCACAGCGGTTACATGACATCGTCTGGATCGCCCATCCGGAATGGGGAGTTTGTAAGGTTGCTCCTGGAGACCTTACAGCACCTCAAAGCAATTGCCGTTGTTAAGTACACAGCTCATTGGAAGGGGACAGATTTTGTGTCACTTGGGAAGCGCTATGCGGACGAAGTTGCACGTGTCTGTGCCGAACAGCGCTTTTCTTTCACTGAAAAACACGTAGAGGGGAGCCAAGAAAGAACCAAGTTCAAAATTATCCTGGCCATAACATATACTTGGGATGAACTCAAGCGCCTGGAGGAACAGGTTTCAGACCAGGAGAAGAATGTGCGGATCAATTCAGGCTGTGTGAAAGGTTATGTGGACATTTGGGTCTCATGTGATGGGAGAGCGGTGTTGCCGGATGAGTTGTTGAGCCCTATGGCAAGACAGATTCATGGTGCAGTACATTTGGGAAGAGATGCGTTGGTGGGAGTGTTCAGAAGACAAACGTGGTACAATCCGCGATTTTGTGCAGTGGCCGAAGTTGTGTCAGAGGTGTGTTACATGTCAACAGATGAATGCTGGAAAGAAAACTGTGGTTATGATGAGTCACATTGGGAGGTCCGGGGAACCTTTCAACAGGATGCAGTTGGACTTTATTGAGATTCCTAGGTGCAACAGGCTGAGGTGCATTTTGGTAGGGGTGTGTGTGTTCTCAAGGTGGGTGGAGGCTTACCCTACACATAGGTGGGATACACTCACAGTGGCTAAGCTGTTGTTGAGGGAACTCATTCCTAGGTTTGGGATCCTGACCTCTTTGGAATCGGACAGAGGAACACACTTCCATAGCGAAATCATGAAGATGCTATGCACAGCACTGAATGTTGATCAGAGACTCCATTGTAGTTATCGTTCAGAGGCGTCTATGATAGTGGAGCAGATCAATGGGACTTTGAAAGCTTGAATGGCAAAAGTGTGTTTATCAACTAATCGAGTAAGTAGAGGGTGCACAGCTAATAGTTACTTGAATAGTTAGAACAATGATGGATACAGGGTTGGGTGCTCTCACAGGTAAATCCTCCATCCGTTGGGCGTATACGTGAAACTGCAGAAATGTGCACGCTAGAACTGCCAGTGCATCCCTGTTTGCGAGGCACTCCCTTGGGGTTATAAAAACAAATCCAGAATTTACAAAATTTCTTCTGAGTATTGTTATTTATTTTCCTTTTCAAAGTATGTATTTTTTATATTGATGATATTTACTGCATATCATGAAATTTCATATTTCAAATCGATACATTTGATAGCTTCAAGCAGATACAACTCCAATGCATTTCGGGCTATCCTCGCCCTTTATCAAGGAGAACTGAAAATGAGGAAAGATACGGCGTGCTGGCAGTAAATTAGGTAAACACAGCTGGTAAAGGTGGTAGAAATGGTGCTCGTGGTGAGTAGAACCCAAAATAATCGGTAAAGCAAACAACTTCACGTATCATGCGTCGTGTGTATACACCCCAAACGTGAGGGTAGTAGGTGTCCGACATGTGATAATTTATCTAACGGCTGTGCTCAGGGCAGGTAATCAGTGCACGGGGTTCAAAAAGTGAAGGTGGTAAAAAAACTGGAGGTGGTAAATAACTGAACTTACAGTTTGCCGGCCTCTATGGAGGACATGGCGATCTAAATAATAAAAAACACGGATAAAAGGATTAACGCTGACCTCATAATCGGTAGTAATATGCCCTGAATTTCGGTGATAAGCGTTTACGCTAAACTTACTTGTGAGCGCGAACGCTGTTGGCGTGCTGTGTCAGCCGATGGTTCGTCTAGAGTGAAGAAACCGTAAAGGTTTCTCTATTCGTATGCTGGGTGGGTGGGGCAGTTGGACCTAAGTGAAGGATTACCGTCGGTGGGATTGGTGAAGGAGGTGTGTTAGTGGTGACGTAGAAACGGGAAGGTGAACGAACTCTGTTAATAGGTGTTGTCAGGGATGCTGGAAATAAACGAAGGGCTATTCGTGAATGAGGGGGTAGAAACGGTGAACGGACTTTGGTAATAAGAGTTGGCAAGGATACTGAAAGTAAACAAAGGACTACTCGTAGGGTAAAAAGGTTAAACAGAAAAGGTATACAGCACAAAGTAAATGGGACATATCATAGGAGCAACAGTACATGTTGTAAGAGCAATACTACGTATCAGGTTATAGATAACAGCTGTATTCAATACGATCATTGAGTCCAAGTGGTTTAAATGTCTGGAGATGATAAATCCATTCGATTTCGCGTCGTAGCAAAAATTTGTGATTGTCTCTCCCTTCGATTTTCGTGACTGTTTCCAAAATAATGAATTTTAATTGTGCGATAGTATGTCTTGATTCCAAAAAGTGAGCGGTAACGTTGGATTTTGGTGCTGATGCTTGACTTATGTTCATTAATGCGTACCTTTATTTTTCTTTCTGTCTTGCCAACGTATAGTTTCCCACATGGGCATTTGGTGGCATAGATAAGGTTGGCGGAATCACAAGTGGCATTCACTTTAAGTTTTATGGAGTGGCCTTTCATAGGGTGTTTGATGTTATTACCACTGATGATACAGTTAAAGTTACTGCAATTCATGCATGGCAGGGTTCCTTTGAAGTCTTTGTCAATTGTGGTTTTCTTGCCCCAAATTTCTTTGATGTTGTTGTTGCGAGTGTATGCGAATATGGATTGAGTTTTGAAGAGATCATTAAAGTCGGGTTCCATCTGTAAGATTGGCCAATGTCTGAGGATTATTTTTTTGTATTTAGCACTGATTGTAGAAAATGTAGACACTAATACAATCCGGGGTTCATTGGACGTGTAGATTTTCTTTAGTGCATCTTGTCTGTTGATGTGTTCAGTCCGTTTGATTGCTTCTTCAAGCACTGTTTTAGGGTACCCTCTTTCAATGAATCGATCATGCATTTCCTTAATTCTTAGGTTGTAGGTTTCCTCATCTGAGACAATTCGCTTAACTTGGAGCATTTGTGAAGAAGGCAAGTGTTTTTTTAAAGATCCCTTATGAAAGCGTGTGTAATGCAACAAGTTATTGCAATCTGTGGGTTTATCCACATCCCTGAAATGGCCTGATGCTTTGCCTTTGGTGTTGATGAGTATGCGCAGTACCCCAGACAGGAGAACTGGTCTTTCACCTCATGAAGTGCTGATGGGGAGGGCTATGAGGTTACCAGTGGTGCAGTCGACAGCCTTGATAAGCATCACAGACGATCTGATTTTTGATTATTGCAAAGGACTCGCTGATGTCATCCGTTCTGTGTCCCATGAGGTGCAGGTTGCTGTGGTTCCGGTTCAAGTGATCTCTGTCACAACCTGAGTCCGGGGGACTGGGTGCTGGTTCGGAAGCACGTGAGAAAGAACTAATTGGATGTTTGCTGGAGAGGCCCATACCAGGTCATCTTGGTAACGAACACTGCAGTGAAGTGTGGAGGATTGCCGAATTTGGTGCATGCTTCTCACACCCGTCGAGTTTCAGCACCCTTGGAAGAAACCGCTCCTCTCCCAAATGAAAATCCAGCTGCATTGGCAGGGCCACGGGAGGGGACAAGCCCAGCTATTAGGGTGAGTGACAAAGCTGGTTGCTCACTAGATTGAGCTGAGGAGGGTCACGAAGGCAGCGACACTGACACTGCCTCAAAAAGGGGAAGTGAATGTGAAAGTGACCCAGAGTCAGAATCAGCTGAGAAAAGTTTTGAGCAGGGTGAGCAAAGAGAAGGCAGGAGGGCCAGCAGAGCAGAAGAGCAGTGGCCAGAGAGACAGAGGCGACTGAACTTGAGACTGGTCTCTGAGAGGGATCTTGCTCCAGTGTCTGAAGAGTATGAGTCGGACAAAGGTGAAGAAGGTCAAGCTTGTGGAGATCAAGACAAACGAGAGTGCCGTGCCTTAAGTACATGACTCCAGAGCGGACCTACATTGTGACTGATGCCAGGGGTACTGAGATCGGGGAGACTGAGGGCAGTGACAGTGACCAGTACCAGTCCTAACGTGAAATTGGACGTGGTGTTGTTGGTACCAGCACTCGAAATCGAAGGAGTGCTGACCATCACAGTTCCGAATACCCTGATACTAAACAGAATTTGCAACTTGATCCTGAATAGACTGATATTTCCTACATTTGGAGCTGAGATCCCATCGCATGAATGTATTGTTCTTCATCTTGAACTTTTGCAGCATGTTCTAGAAGCTGTTGGAGAAAATCTTACTTTGGATTAAGGAGACTTTATTGTAAATAAGCTGAATTAGATAACCTAGGTCCGAGTGGAAGAAGAAGAAATTTAGGGGCTTTCCACAAAGGACGGAGACGGGTTAAGGTTGTCTCTTGCTTGCTGTTAATAAGAAACTGAAATAAAAGGAGACTTCAAGCTTTCTGAGGTGTGGTTCGAGTTGGTTCAACCAACTGGAGAAGGAGAAGAAGTGACCCTTGAGCGTTGCAGCTGCACAAGAATAGTAAATAGTCTTGAGACCATGGAGGCTGGAAACCCAAATCGTAGGGCTAGATGTGTCGTAGGTACACTTGTAGGAGGAGTGATGCTCTTCATAATTGTAGTAGTTGTAGTTTCATTTTTAGCACCACATGAGCAGGCAGTGGAGGTAGAGGGAACACCTACACCTACTACTCCTACCAAGAAAGAGGTAAAAATAGGAGACGAAAGAGCTATGCTACTAGAGGAGAGTCGTAGGTTTCATGTAGATCTGTCTAAAGGGGACTTTAAGCTTAATGCATATGTGAAGTTGTTGTCTGAGTATATTGATGCAATGGATGCAAAAGGTTGTTATGTGTGTATGCAATTGCCTGCTTCAGTGGATGAGGGTATCAGATACCATCATCTTCCTTTGCCATGTGATATTTCATGTAGTTTGATGCTTAGCATTTTCTATAGACGAAATCATTTGAGTATTTATTTTCGAATTATGAGGCAGTTCTTCCTGACGTACCAGCTAATAAGCATTTGAATAAATATTATTATTACAAATCAGAGGATTGACTTAGAACATATTTCATTCCGACTCTAGAGTTGGATGCAGCTTATGCTCATCGCCATAATATGACGTGCATGTTGTCCGATGTGGAGAAGAAATTCATAGATCGATATAGGAAACAAAAGCAGTTGCGAGATTCAGGATAGGGTAAAGTAGATTGGGCCGCCAAAGAGAAGTTGCACAAGTCGAAGGGGGGTCATGGTACGATAGCTCTAGATAAAGTGCAGAAGGGGAAGTTGTGCACAAGTCGTCCACAGACATATTATGAGAATGTTAATGTGGGACAGACCACATATGATCCTACATTGCAGTATTCAGCAAAGAACTTATTGCAAAGTGTGGCACAGATAATTCCAACTGAGTATTTGGTTTGTGGAAGGAATGCTTATGTACGACTGCCTGCGAAGTGGTATGGTACATGTTATTTAGCGATCATTTTCCCTAAGATTTATCATGCGGAGGATTTAGAGCTCCTAGAAGGAGGACAGCATGTAAGAGTGAAGCGAGGTGAAAGTGCAGCAGCTGTGGTTGGAGATATTTTTGGAGCAATGATATCAGGATTGGGAGTGATTTTGAATGATGTGAAGATTGGAAGATTGGCGACTGTTGTGGATGAATTATCAATGAATATGGCTAAATCGTTGGTGTTGGTTGAAGGAGAGATGTTATCAATAAGGACGATGGGTTTGCAAAATTGTCTTGCTTTAGACGTCCTTCTGGAAAGGGAGGAGTCTGTAAATCTTTGAAGGTCCAAGAGTGCTGTACTTATATACCAAATAACAGCAGGGATCTGAAGAAATATATAAGTAACATCACTGCAATCAATTATAAGATTGAAGATCTGACTGTAGAAACCGTGTGGGAAAAAGTTGACAAGGGATTTAGCAAAGTAGGGAGTTGGTTTGCGTACCTTGGTAAGGGGTTCCTTGGCTATGTGTTGAAACCCCTTATTATAGCTGTGGCATGTGTGATTGTATTGTGGGGTTTGATAATCAATCAATCAATCAAGAGTATTTGTAAAGTGCGCTACTCACCCGCTAGGGTCTCAAGACGCGGGGGGGCTGCTACTGCTCGAAAAGACAGGTCTTGAGCTGCTTCCTGAAGGAGAGATGGTCCTGGGTGAGTCGTAGGTGGGTGGGGAGGGTGTTCCAGGTCTTGGCCGCCAGGTAGGTGAAGGATCTTACTCCGGGGGTGGTTCTGCGGATCCGTGGGATGGTGGCAAGGGCGAGGCTGGCGGAGCGCAGCTGGCGGGTTGGCGTGTAGAACGTGAGGCGGTTGATGAGGTATTCGGGGCCCAAGTCCTGGAGAGCCTTGTGTGCATGGGTGAGGAGTCTGAACGTAATCCTTTTGCTGATGGGGAGCCAGTGCAGGTCCCTCAGGTGGGCTGTGATGTGGCTGTGTCGGGGGATGTCCAAGATGAGTTGTGCTGAGGCGTTCTGGATGCGCTGGAGTCTTTTCTGTAGTTTGGCGGTGGTCCCAGCGTAGAGGGCGTTCCCGTAGTCCAGACGGCTGGTGACGAGGGCCTGGGTGACCGTTTTCCTGGTTCCAGTGGGGATCCAGCGGAAGATCTTACGGAGCATGCGGAGAGTGTTGAAGCAGGAGGAGGTAACGGCGTTAACTTGCTTGGCCATCGTGAGGGAGAAGTCAAGGATGAAGCCCAGGTTGCGTGTGTGGTTCGTGGGCTTGGGTGGGGGGCCCGGAGTAGGGGGCCACCAGGAGTCGTCCCAGGCGGAATGGATGGGCCGAGGATGAGGACTTCCGTCTTGTCTGAGTTCAGTTTCAGGCAGCTGAGCTTCATCCAGTCTGCGATGTCTTTCATTCCGCCCGGGAAGCTGGCTCTGGCGGAGGTGGGGTCGTTGGTGAGGGAGAGGATCAGTTGGGTATCGTCGGCGTAGGAGATGATGCTGATGTTGATCCATTGTGTGAGGTTGCGGGCTCCTTCGTTGGGGTCCGTGGTGTTGGTGGGAGGGTTGAGGTGCAAGGAGGTGGTGAGTTGGTCGGTGGTGATCTTGCTCCAGCATCTTCGGGGGGTTTGTTGAGGACGGTGGTGGGTCATTGTTTTCCTGAAGTTGAAGTGTACGCAGATTTGGTCGGTCCAGTGGAGCTCCGAGGTGTGGCTGCAGGAGATGTGGTTGCTGGAGGAGAAGACAGGGTCGAGCGTGTGGCCGGCGTAATGGGTGGGGGTGTTGACCAGTTGCTTGGATCTGAGGTTGGCGAGGTTGTCTAGTAGGGCAGTGGTGTTGTTGTCCTCGTCGTTCTCCAGGTGGAAATTGAGGTCTCCTAGGAGGATGTATTCGGGGGAGGAGAGGGCGAGTGGGCTGATAAAGTCTGCGATGGCCCCGCTAAAGTGTGAGCGTGGTCCCGGGGGTCTGTAGATGAGGGTTCCTCTGAGGGTGGTCTTGGGGTCGGTGTGAATCTGGAAGTGCAGGTGCTCTGCGGTGGCGAGGGTGTCGTCGGTATTGGTCGTGATGCGGATAGTGTTTCTGTGGGCGATGGCGATGCCTCCTCCGGTCTGGTTGACGCTGTCCCTCCGGATGATCTTGTAGCCGTCTGGGATGGCAATGGTGATGTCGGGGGCTGAGAAGGCGTTCATCCAGGTTTCCGTGAAGAAGGCGACGTCTGGTTCCGTTTTGTCCAGGAGGTCCCATAGTTCGACGGCGTGCCTGTGAATGGAGCAGGTGTTGAGCAGTATGCACTTGAGGTGGTTGTTGTTGGCGGCTGTTTTGGCTGGCACGGTGGAGGACCGAGTGCAGGTGAAGTAGCAGGCTTGGCAGGTGAAGGCTCCGTGGGTGCATTTCAGGGTGGCTTGGTAGCAGGCTGGATGCCGGCCGGTGTTGAGTGCGTGGACGGTGGTGGTGTCGTAGCTCAGTCGGGTTGGCTGGCTCTGGCGGGGTCCAGGTGTTCTGGCGCTGGGAGCGGTCCAGGCGCGGATGGGCATAGACAGGCTTGCCGCAATCGGCACGCCCGCTGGGCGTGGCTGCTGCGCAAACACGAGGTCCCCGCCATTTATGCAGAAGTGGGAGGGAGGAGCAGCTGGGAGGCGGGAGGGGGTGGCGAATGGGGAGCGGGAGACAGGAGAAGGGGGTGGGGCCGCAGGGGAGCAGCGGCGGGGAGCAGAGGGGGGGTTGGAAAGAGTGGGAAAGCAGAGCGGGGGAGAGCGAGGGCAAGCCTGGAGAGCAAGGGCAAGCCTGGGGAGTAAGGGCAAGCCTGGAGAGCAGGGGCCCTAAGGAGAGGCGGCAGCAAGAGGGCCAAGCAGGCAGCGGCAGCAGAATCCGGGCACACGGGGGCTGCGCGGTAGTAGAGTGACCAGGTCAAGGGTCACAGCTCACTGCTGTGCTGTCCCCGCCATTTATGGCCAAGTGGGAGGGAGGAGCAGCTGAGAGGCGGGAGCGGGGCAGCGAATGGGGAGCGGGAGACAGGAGAAGGGGATGGGGCCGCCGGAGAGCAGCAGCGGGGACCAGAGGGGGGGTTGGAAAGAGCGGGAAAGTGGAGCGGGGGAGAAGAAGGGCAAGCCTGGGCAAGCCTGGAGAGCGAAGGCAAGCCTGGGCAATCCTGGGGAGCGAGGGCAAGCCTGGAGAGCAGGGGCCCTAAGGAGAGGTGGCAAAAAGAGGGCCAAGCAGGCAGCGGCAGCAGAATCTGGGCACACGGGGCCGTGCGGTAGTAGAGTGACTGGGTCAAGGGTCTTACAAGGGGTATAAGTCCAGCAGATTGGAGAGATCACTGAGAGTGCAAGAGAGACGAATGGAGAGACTGCAGGGCAGTCAATATCAGAACGTTAAGAACATGGAATGGAATTGCTCAGGAGAGGAAGAGTGGCAACAAGTTCTGTTTAAGTTGGTTCTTTCCCAAAGGATGGTGTATTTTGTGATGATAAAGTTCATCAAAGGGCGGGACTGATAGAGCGCCATGTTATTCTGAAATTTGTAGGGGTGCATTATAATCACTGAAGTCAGCACCCGCATATTTAGAGGACCATGTTAATGTGTGACTTTTAAGATGCAGTACTAGGCCGGGATCAGTGCAATATGTAGATGTGTGCTCATATTATTTGAAGGCTAATGTAGTGCTTTAACCGAGAATATGCCTTAAGTAATGCAGAAATGATTGCTTTGTGTTTAACATGTTGCACTAGGAATAAACGTGCCCTATTAGAAGCTGCATGTGTAAGTTGCCTATTAATGAAACGAGTGAGATGCTCTAACATGAGAAGAATAATGCCTTAGAAATATAGTGAAATGTAATGCTTTGGAACGATTAAAGTGATGCTTATGCTGTACTGTTAGAAATGCATTTAAACGTGTAAAGGCCTGAAACATGGAAATGCCAGCAGAGGCTTAACTGTATTCTCTCAGCTTAGCTAACGATGTAGACCTAAAATGTGTATTTTACCTTGGGAAAGGCTCCTTTTGGCAGTCGAATTTCAAATTATAACTTAGAGCGTGTGCAAGGTTGTTTCTCATACGTTTCTGTTGCAGGTGCAAGGACACGAAGCTTGTTAGGTAGAATAATCCATTGTTTAGGAGTTAGGTTGATAGGAGTGAAAACGAAGGGAGTGGATCGGAATGCAGAGATGCTACATTTGGCGGAGAAGATGCCTGGGACCCAAGAACACAGCAACGGTTGTTGGATGGAATGGAAGATTTGCTGGAAAAGTCCAGGAGGCAGCACCTGCCTGAAGGGGTATGTTTTGGGGGTGTTTACTATTTTTTGGGTTTTGTCTTAGGGACAGCACCCCGAGGGTGGAGAGCAGAGATCTTGGAGCAGACTTGAGGGAGACAGGCAGGAGAGGGATATAGGAAGGAGCATCTTAGAATAAGCTTTGTAGCTTAAAGCTACTTAGCTATAGAAAGAGATTGTATTTCTTAGGGAGTCTTCACTGCTGACACCTTTTTTTCTCTTGCCTGGGAGGGAATGCTAAGTAGGGATGTCACCTTACAGTTAGTGAAGGGACAGACTAACCTTTTCTTTCTTTGAGTAAATGCAGTCGAGACTCCAAGTAGGAACTGTAATAGTTTGCCTGATGCTTATTGAACTTACGCTGATTTTCATATTGAGTCATCTGAGACTCTTGCATAGGATTTTGTTTGTATTAGTGCCTGTATATTTACTGAACCTCTTGCTGAGGTGCTTGTATGTTCAGTTATTGTTGGCTTTGTAATACATTTCTGAACCTCATTTCGTAGTCAGTGGTCCTTTTAAAATTGATTTGATTGATTATTTACAAAGTTGTCAAAAGTTATGATTTGGAAATCTTCCCTTTACACTTCTTAGCAGACAATAAAGATTCAGCTGACCAGGGATTCTAAGGATAGGTAAGGTAAAATATCTATATGAGAATCCCAGCCCCAACAATGGTGAACTGTCTGTCTGGTTTTTACAGGAATGTGTACCTACACACTGACAAAAACGAATGCACACTTTTCCCTCTCTGTTTTGAAAATCTTCAACAATGTTGGCTATTTTACAATATAATGTGTTTCTCTCACTTAGTTCCCCTACGAATTGTCTCCCTTTCTATTGCCCATCTATAGCCCCTCTCAAGTACCCTGATTGTTGTATAATGTATTTTAGCTTTATACACCAGCGACATTGTTGGAATATCTAAAACTCACACCCCCCAAGCTTACTGAGCATGCTAAGCCCGAGCTCCTGTGGTATTGTTTCCTGTAATCATAAATGTTTTTGTGCTTTCGCCTCATTGCATTTGAATGAGGGCTGACCTTCCTTTCAGTGTTCAATCATAGTTGCGCCCTACCCGGCTTCAACCTCTAAATATTGGAGGTGCAGTGGTTGTTGGTGCAAGTTGGGCCTAAAAAGGCTAGTGCCTATGCTCTATAAATTACTATATAGCAACGTTCAGACCAGGGTTTGTTACAGTGGTTAGCTTGTAAAAAAAAAAAGAGGTGCTGGGGCTCTTGTCAGGAAGCATCTTGCACCAGCCCATTTCTCCTGTTAGCACTGCCTAAAACAGAACCAACTACCAACCATGAAAGAGGGGAGAGGATGTAGCGTAATGGCCAGAACTGTCAACTTCAGAGCTGGGGAGCCAGGTTCGCATTTGGTTGTCTGCTCAACATCCTGTGATTCTGGGTAAATAACTTAATTTCCCCATGCCTACCATACAAACAATGGTGCTCAGGAAAAGCGCTGGTGTTGTGATGATGGACTTTATGACGTTACAACGCATGCAATTACAATGCATGCTTTTACAACGCAGTCTTTACATTGCATGATTTTACAATGCATGCCATTACAACGCATTTTTTAAAACTACCATTACAACGTATTCCATTACAACACATACCATTACAACACATAATACTTTTAGTAGAGTAATTGTTGTATAATGTAGGGGTAAAAATTACTATTCCTACTTCAGTGAGTGCAACAGAAGGGAAAGTGTTGGATAGTGTATGGGTAAAATGTACTATTCCTATGAACCTCAAAACCCATACCCATCATAATACTAAAAAAATCTCCATTACTTACCTTATAATGTGTTGTAATGACATGCATTGTAATGGCATGCATTGTAATGGCCTGTGATGTAAAGACAGTTGCATTGTAACACTTACATTGTTTTATTTTTTTTTGTAAAATTTTTATTTGGAAAACCTCAACATTACATCAGGAGCAAGGCAAGTAAAGGCCGAGGGGCCACTAAACAAGAACATTCTCGAAGTCAAAATCTCGCGCAGCGAGGGGTAACAACACAGTGTTCCTCGGCCAGGCCCACCACAATAAATCAGGATTGACGAGCAAAATTGTCCACAATATTCCAGGATATGGGAGGATTCCAATTTATAGTAAAGTTGAAGGATCGGACATCAGGCAATATTACGACATTGCATACTAAGAAAGTCACATAACAGGAGATCAGTCTTCAATCGGGCGTACCATTGGGAGAACAATAGAAGGATATGAAGCCATAATCGCTCACACTGAACCATAGTGTCCAACTCGTAAGAGCAAGAAACGGCAACAAATTTTGTAGCTTTAAAAGGACACAAACAATGATCCTCCCAAGGAAACCGAACCCCCATCTCTAACTTTAAAGAAATATATATAAGAAAGGGAGATGTACAAAGAAAGAACAAGAAAAGAAGAAAGGAGAAAGTAGGGCCATAGAGACAAAGAAGAAACAAAAACACGTCCCATCCCCCAACCCCCACCCTGCATGCCGCGGAAGGCCTCGGCCCCCCCCCCCCCCATAGGCATGCCTGTCACCCCAGAAAACCCCGAAAAGGGAAATACGGAGGAGGGCCCTAGCTCTGGCCCCCCCCCACCCCCCCCCCCCACCTGAAAAGCATGTAAGCCCACCATGATGCAGAGCGAGCAGCAATTTACAGTCATCCCAATCACCCTGAGTCACCATCACAAGTCATGTTGCACTTTGTCACCAGGAACATCCACCGAGTACTAAAAACAGCCCAAGTTCAGCCCTGGCCAGTCCGAACCGAGGTAGACAAGCGCCGCATACCATGGACAGGCAAGTTCGATGGGCCAGCAATCCCTGTAGGAGCCATCACGGCTACAAGTAAAAGCAGAAGAGTTGATGTGATAACGCATCTCCATGATACACTCGCCGTCGAGAGAACTAGGTGCTGCAAAGCAGGAGAGGAGATAACGAGCTGGAGGATAGGAAGGGCAGCAGGCACACAAACTCGGCCGTATGGTTCACTGATTCCACAGTCCAGTACTACACACTCCAGGGAGTCCTTAGCATCAGCAAACTGGGAAAGATCGGGCACCCGATCATCATTTAGTCCGCCCATCATTGTGGACCTTGCGGCCGTCTGCAGGTCGTCCACGACCAGCCACCGACATCTCAGGGCTGAGTGAAAATCTGTGAGGGCCAGAAGGATGTCCTTCACCGTAGGTTCCATCACCCCTTCGCCGATTTTCGCAGCGCACCTCTCCTCCAGGAATCTTCCGAGCAGGATAGAAAGCAAACCCAACAGGCAGCCGGGAAGTGAATCGCTGCTCGCGGCACGCGAAAGGGTCAAAACTAGGCAAACTCAAGTCCACAAACACCCACCGCGCTGCACACCGCTTACCAGCCGTAGCTGGAATCTCCCACAGGAATCAGCAGCACAGGGAGAGCGGTCGCTCACCGGCAGCCTCCGAAGTAGGTCAAATTCCGGCTGTGTGTAGGAAAGTGCAGCCGATTTTGCACGCAATCACAGGCACCGGCATAAACATTAGTAGCGATGCTCGGGGGCTCCAGCGCCAAGCTCCGACCGACCGTCTATGGCCGTGTGCAATTACAAGTCCCGGTCTGGGTCACCGGACTAACATGGCCGATCGGAGCCGATGTTGTTCACTCCTCTGTCGGCTGCACACCCACTCGAGGTCCCGGCTCGCCCACTGTAAGGGCCGGGAATTTTAGGACGACGGTTCTCGGTCATCCGGGGTGGATTTCATGCCGGAGTTACATGGCCGGGCTCCGTATGCCTTCATCTGTACGGGGCCACGATTGGGATGCAGGATGGACGCCAGGATGGTGCGGGAGGCGAGGGCGAGCGGCGGAGCCGGGCGTCTATGCGGCCATTTTGGCCGCCGTCGTGGCTCCTCCCCAACGCTTACATTGTTAAGGTAGTTCGTAGTAATGATTGTGTTGTAATGGATGTTTCCTGTGATGATGAAGTGCAGGTGTTGAGCACCAGAAAGCACCAGCTCAAATTAAGCACTGGCTTGTTACAGACAAGGATTGGGGCTGAGTCACAAACGTAAATGGCAAGCTAAGCCAATTACTCAACGTGTAAGTCACATCTACTCCTGTGTGTAAAGTATGCATTCTGCTACTTCATGTATGTTTGCTTACATTACAAGAGTGAGTTACATTTGCTATAAAAACTCCTTCAAATGTATGTAAGAAACTAAAAGCAAGAACGATAGAGCCACAGGGGCCTGATTCAATCCCCTGGACAGAGAAACTCCACAAGACAAAGGACAATGAGGATTATTTTATTGTATTTCCCTAAAAGAGCAATGCTTCTCCAATGTAAACATTCCTCTGTAGTAAATGTTAGGAAAAGCTATGACTTGTTTAAAATTTTGAAATTAAATTGAAACATGGCATATTTTTACCTTCAATTACTGAAGTGAATTTTTGAGAATGAGGTTTCTTATTAAAAAATGTATACAAAAAAAATCATATTTGTTTCCTAAGATTGGACCTGATAAAATTCATGATCTTCACCAGATGGAAACAAAAGGATTATTAAGAGGAACAAGAGGAGCACACTTGTTCTTCTCTTTCATGAATCCATAAGCCTACTTGGAAATTCCTCATTTGTGAGTGCAGGCCATCATCTATATTCTCTGCTCATGGCCAGTTCTTTACTGTCCTCGAAAAGTCCACATAGTCTATATTTGATTGTGCGAAAGGTAGTCAGGAATTACTGATATTTACACAGCCAGGACTTGGTCAGCACATAAAAGACCAGACGCAGAATTTCTGCATGGTATAAACGTGTACTTTATCATGTTTGTGCATGTAGCTATTCACAAGGAAAAGATGTGGAAATTAGACATGCGTAGACATATGGCATTCTAAAGCAAAGTGATTAAAACTTATGACCAATTAAACCGGACTGTGACTAAAACTATGTTTGTATATTGACAGGCTCATCATTGGTATGCAGAAATGTGAGCGGTACTTTATTCAACAGTAGTTCAGCACACTGGGAAAATTACACGCACCTTTATGTATTCGCTCAAAGAACATTTAACAATCAAAAGAGTCTTCCTATGGAACAGCAGTGCAGTGTCCTTATGGACTATGGGAGCAGTGTCCAAATTTTTGCTTAGGGAAAGAAGTGGAAATGGACTATCACTAGTTAGAAGGCATTTGTTATTATAGTATGCCATGCAGTTCTATAATTGCTCCTGGTATATGATGCGCCATGGGAGCAAAATAGTACCCCGAAATGTAGACATGCCGATAATTGACCTAAATCAAACCTCCCACATGTACTGGATCGGAGACAGTGTTGAACCTCAATTTCATGAGGCAATGTGTCCTCGTGTAAAGGCACCCCCCAAAACGCAAAACTTAGCACAGTAAAGCAACTCATTAAGTAATGGGTTCTACTCAATACCTGAGATCTAGATCAATGAAAAGTTAAAGGGTTTTATTACAATGCCATAAAGGGTCTCTGATGCAGATTCTGAAAGCTAAAATGAAAGGTCTTCCTGCCTTTTCCCATATTAATAGACAGCTTAACAAAAGACTTCTGAGCTCGTTTTCAGCCAATTTTGATGATAGTTTAATGAGGCAGAGAAATACGAGGGCATCTCCATCAAATAGAGAAGCACTTACTTCCTTTAGTCAAGAGGAAGGGCACCTGTTTGGTGGTGATTGTCTTTTTGACCTCTCTTGATGAGGATTCCCGTTATCATAGATTTATGGATGAAGACAGGTGAGGAACATTCCCATTATCGAAATTGCACCCACACAAAGTCATTGGAGACATCGACCCATTGTCCTTTATGCAGCTGTAGGGCAGAATATGCACAACATATTTACCCAAAGAGGAAGCACTCATTAGTTAGCCAGATGGAAGTCCTCCAGTTGGGTATATGTTTTCAGCAAATCTGGGGAATTTTGTGTGTAAAAATTAGGTTCAATTCTGGCCCTTGTGCAAATTTACAGAAATTAAACCTCTCCGGGAAGCAATTAAAAATATAAACATAACAGTTTCCCCAGTCGAAGCTCCACTTCATTAAAGCACAAGCATTCATAACTTTTTTAGGCTTGGCTAAGGCAAATCAAAATTGTTTCATTTCAAATTCCGCGTTGGAAAAAAAATTGAAATCCTTCATGGAGGTCCACAACGGCTTGTGCCGATTGTTGCGGAGGGACACTAAGCAACAGAACATGAGGCAGCGTCATCAGAGCTGCCCCTGCCACTTCCTCTTACATATTCCCCTCCACAGCACGGACGCGCGCAGTGGCGCGCCAAAGGCAAGCCCGTCTGCGCCCGTCCGCGCCAGGACGCCGCCTGTTGCCTTGACCCCTTGCCAAATCCACAGCTGTATCGGCGGTAAGGTTACCTTTACTAGCCATCATGCTCTGTTACTCTCAGGAGGAACTAATCGCTCTCAACCCTAAACACTCGCCAAACTTCCACAATACTCATGTTACACCATGCATACAGAAGAATAGGTCCTGTAACACCACTGCCTCCACTGTGTCCTTACCTGGCCATGATCGCCCTGCACTTAAGAACTCAGGTGCGACCATAGGTTCTATTCAGATATCAGCTCTATATCTCAACACCAGATCTATCCCCAGGCATGCCCTGGAGGTATGGAGCTTTTTAGACACCGAGCGACCTGACATCTGTTTCTTCACTGAAACATGGCTACATAGCCAAGCCTCGCCCGATGTGGCTATTGCCTTCCCCCAGGAATACCATCTTATCAGGCAAGACAGAGAAGGTAGGAGAGACGGTGGTGTGGCTGTGGCGGCTAGATCCCCCATCTCCATTACCCTGCTTGCATCCTTCATTAAACCCTTGCTTGAAATAACAATAGTTAACATCATGTATAATAAAACGTCACTGGGGAGGGCCGCCTTAGTCTACAGACCTCCGAGAGACAAAGCTAAGTTTGTTAACGTTCTCCTTAACACCATAGCCTCTCATGTGTTGGCCACAGATAATTTTATCTTGGTAGGAGATTTCAATTACCATGCATAACTCGCCTATGATGATGACACCTGCCACTTATTTTCAACTTTGGAAACCTCATCATTATCGCAAAGAGTGATAGGACCCACACATCAGACAGGGCACACCCTTGATTTAATTTTCACCAACCTGCCCAGCCTTAACTGCGAACCTCCACTACCCATGACTTGGACAGATCACTATCTTGTAAAGTTTAGCTTTTGCAAACATACTGAGTCCACGACCTTTAATCGCTCAGATACTAAACTAATACGGCCCTGGCGCAAGCTGACCCCGGAAGCATTCTCGACTGCTTTCATACCCCCCAATCACTGTATCATTAACATCGATTTAATGGCAGTCCAGCTAGAATTTGACACAATGTCCAGCACTCTACAGAAGTATGTAAAAGATCTATTTCTATATGGTTTGATAACCAAGAAAACAACAATATTCTTTATGGATGAACACCATATAGTCGCAACATTTCATTCATTCAACGCAGGTGAGTCAAGATTCTTCAATGGTTGAGTAGTAAAGTCTTTATTCTGTTAAAAAAAGCAGGGATTCTATCTTCATAAAAACAATGTTGTAGCCGGTGCCTCCGCGTTTCGTCCAAAAGGACTTCTTCAGGGCAGATAAGTCACTGTCTTTATCTAATCTGTCGCTTCATCTAAGGAGTTGTCTGCGAGTTACGGCGGATGCGGTTACGATGCCATGAAGTTCGGGATCCACGTTTTCACAACAACGAGTTGGACCTACGATAATCCGGCTCAGTAGAGACCTCCCAAAAAGACAGCACGAAAATACTTTTCAAAGATACGGGACCCCCAACGAAAAGACTATACTTACCGATTATAAGATATTTAACATAATGCTTGTGAAACCATGCGGAGAAAGTAACTCGCAGACAACTCCTTAGATGAAGCGACAGATTAGATAAAGACAGTGGCTTATCTGCCCTGAAGAAGTCCTTTTGGACGAAACGCGTAGGCACCGGCTACAACATTGTTTTTATGCAGATAGGATCCCTGCTTTTTTGAACAGAATAAAGACTTTACTACTCAACCATTGAAGAATCTTGACTCACCTGCATTGAATGAATGAAATGTTGCGACTATATGGTGTTCATCCATAAAGAATATTGTTGTTTTCTTGGTTATCAAACCATATAGAAATAGATCTTTTACATACTTCTGTAGAGTGCTGGACATTGTGTCAAATTGTATATGTATGAGATTTTTTAGTCTCAGGGAGACCTAGGGGTCTGGATCTCCTGTCCTTAGCACCTAAAAATTGCAAATACTAACGTGACACTAGTGGATAGGTGCAATATCGTATAGCCTCAAACCCCTGTGCTCGGTGTATATAATACTGCAGTCCAGCTAGAAGCATCCATTAGGGGCACTCTGGACGCAGTCATACCCGAAACCACAGTCAAGGTTAAAACAATAGCATCCCCATGGTTTACGGAGGAGCTTAAAGCCGACAAATCCGCCAGTAGATCGGCGGAAAGGCTGTGGAGAAAGACCAGAACGCCAGAAAATCGCCTGAACTATAAACGGGTTCACTCCAATTACCTGAAAATAAGGGCTGCAAAATCCGCCTACCTCACCCACAGGATTAATAAAGCCGCTCACTCGAGCAAAGAACTATACAAAATTGTAAATGAGTTCACCTCTCCGCAGGTGGAGCAGTCAGTATTTGTCCCCACTGTACAGTGGGTTAACTCACTCGCTGCCCCTTTTGACAACAAAATCAAGATGATTTATTCCACATTTGTTGCCCCTAAACCAGATATCCCTCAACCCGGAGAGGCCCCCCCTGCTAGCTCTCTACCCCAGCTCATACCAAGTCCCCTTGCATTTTGGAATTTGAGCCCACTACAACAGCGGAAGTGTTAGAAACCCTTGTGAAGGTGAAATCGGGCTCCCCTACAGATTCTCTGGTTCCGTGCAAGTGTAGCAAGATCTTCCCGGCATTGGCCAGCTCTCTCACCAACATCTTTAATGCCTCGTTTGATCTAGCCTCGTTCCCCAGTTGCTGGAAGGTGGCTCAGGTTAAACCTATTCTTAAAAAACCTACCAGCGACCCCACTATCCTGTCCAATTACAGGCCGATCTCGCTTCTGCCCTACTTTGGAAAGGTATTGGAACATCTTGTTAACAAGCGAGTCTCAACTTTTATTGAAGAACAGGGGCTCCTTGATCCCTCGCAGTCGGGGTTCCATGCCGCCCACGGGACGGAGAATGCAGTAATGGAGTTAGTGGACAACATCCGTCTCACTCTTGATAGAGGCGAGTCTGCTGTCCTTATCCTATTGGATCTGTCGGCAGCCTTTGACACCGTCTCTCACAGCATTCTTCACCAACGACTGTGGGATATTGGTCTCAGAGGCAAAGCCCGTGCTTGGTTTGAGAGTTATCTAGCAGACCGGCACACATACGTAAAGGTTAACACCCTGAATCCAGTAAGATCCCCCTTTCCGTAGGAGTTCCACAGGATCTATTCTAAGTCCCCTGCTTTTTAATTTGTATCTCACCCCCCTGGCCAATATTATAAAATCACACGGCTTTTCCACAGTGTCTTACGCGGACGATACCCAGGTGTTGATTACCTGCAGCTTAGATTTTCTTGACACCCGTTCCAGATTTCAGAAATGCATGATCTCGATCAGGGACTGGATGAATGCCAACAAACTTCAACTCAATTACAGCAAGACATAAGTAATTCTTTTTGGTAAGGCCAAGCTGATATGGGCACAAGATTGATGGCCCCAAGAACTGGGACCCTGCCCAGATCCCAAAGAAGTGGTACGCGACCTGGGAATTATGATTGAACCCACCCTTTCTATGAAATCCCACGTCAATCAAGTCTCTCGCACCTGCTATGGTATCTTGCGTAAATTGCGTAAAATATTTAAATGACTTACCCTGGAGTCTAGGAAGCCCCTGATTCAGGGGCTCATCATCAGCCGCTTAGACTACGGCAATGCCCTGTTGGCCTCCATTAGCGAGTGTCTGCTGACCAAGCTACAAACCCTTCAGAGCGCCGCAGCTCATTTGGTGCTTGGGCTGTCCCCTAGGTCACCCTCTCTGCCCAGTCTCAAGGAGCTACACTGGCTCCCTGTGCGCCAAAGAAGTCACTTCAAGATACTCAATATTGTCCACAAACTCCTTTCCGGTATAGGGCCCTCCTACTTAGCGAAGAAACTGGTTTGGTGCTACCCCCCAGAGTCCTAAGATCTAGCTCCTGGTCCAGCCAAGGGCCAGGACTTCGCGAAATAGTTGTCTGGCTTTTTCCTATATAGCTCCCCTACTCTGTAACAAGCTGCCCCTCCATCTGTCGTCTCTATCCAACCATCTGGCCTTTCGGAAGGGTCTGAAAACATGGCTCTTTCCCAACTAATCTGCGTTACCTCTCTTGAACTCATGGTTGTCGTCTCTCTTTGCTAAGCGCCTTGAGACCTTTCTGGTGAATCGTGCGCTATACAAGAACCTATGACTATGACTATGACTATGACTATGTATGTATCGTTGATCTAATGGAGCGCAATCTGATCGTAGTGACTGTGATGAGTGGTTTCTTTCTTGCCATCTCCTGGTGAGAGCAGACTCGAAGGTTGCTCCCCTGAGTATGCAAATGACAAAAGTCCATAGCACCACTCACTCACCCTCTCACAGACACATACAGGCACTCACAGACCCAAATACCCTCACACAGACCCACACTGCCACTCACACACCCACTCAAAGACCCATTGTGCCACACACTAACCTAGTTACACACCCACACAGGCACTCACACACCCACTCACATCACAGACCCACACTGGCACTTACGTGCCCACTTAAAGTCCCACACAGGCACTCACACACCCAATCAAGACCCACACAGCCACTCACACACCCACTCACAGAGCCATAGCTCCACTCAGACCTAGTCATAAACTAAACAGGCATTGACAGGCAATCACACACCCACTCACAGACCCACACAGGCACTGATACAGCCATACACAGACCCATGTAGTAACTCACACACCCAGTCATAGACCCATAGCACCACTCACACACACACACACACACACACACACACATATATATATATATATATATATATATACATACATATATATATACACATATATATATATATATATATATATATATATATATATATATATATATATATATATATATATATATATTCACTGAACATTTCACTCATACAAAACCATTGAAATTCCCCCATTATAGTTAGTTCAGCTAACTATAACTTGCGCGCCCGCAATGCACTGCTGATGACATCTCATATTACATCACTCATGACATGGTCAGTGACATCACTCATGACATCACTGATGACATCTCAAATGACATCACTGATGACATCACTGATGACATCATCCAGTGAATGTGTGTCTTTCTGAAAAATAAATATTTTTTATATATATATATCTAAAGGTCGATGGAAGAATAATTGGGTAAATAAGTGTCTAAATTGATGTTTTTTTTGTAAAATTGATTGTATAACTGACTTATTAAGTGTATCTTAGTGAATACATGTATTAGCGAGTAATGTTTAAATATGTAAATATCTGTATCAGTGTATCACTTTGTGAATAAGTGGCTGCATGGGTTGGTAAGTGGATACATGAGTGTCTATATGGGTTATTATAATTTTTTGGGAGTATCAGTATGAGTGTCTGTATGGTTTGGTGGGGGGTATTACTTAGCGCACAGATGCATGAATTACTGACTGACTGTTTGTATGTGTTTTGAAGACAGCATGTATGCAGGACTGTATGGGTGGATGATTGTGTGTATGGGTGTGTTAGTGAGTGAATGACTGTCTCAATAGTATGTATGGTTTGGTGGGGGGTATTACTTAGCGCACATATGCATGAATTACTGTTACTGACTCACTGTTTGTATGTGTTTTGAAGACAGCATGTGTGCCGGACTGTATGGGTGGATGAGTGGGTGTATGGGTGTGTTAGTGAGTGAATGACTGTCTCAATAGTATCTTCATGAGTAACTACAGATGTTTTAATCTAGTATATGTGAGTATTGATGTATATAAGTGAGTATATGTGAGAGTGAGAGATTGGAAGAGTTCCCTTATAAATAAGTATGTGCTTCTATAAGTGATTGTTTAAGAGAGTAAGTATGTGTACGTTTCTGTAGAAGTAAATGTAGTGGTGTGTGTATAGCTGTATATGCAAGTAAATGGATGTTTGATAGTTTATTTGCATGTGTGAGTATGTGTGTGAGTAACTCTATGGATGAGTATCGGTGTGTAACAGGATGTATAGGTGTATGAGTACATATGATGAGTGAGTACATGTATGAGTGACTATATAGAACTGTTGGTGAATGAGTGGATGTGTATGTAGATGTTGGAATTACTGAATAGGTTGTTGTAAATGCTATTGGTATCTCCATTTTTTTTAAAAATTGTAGTTTCTATTTTTTTAATGTGTGTATCAAAGGTTATGTGTTATGTTATGTTATGTTATGTTATAACGTGTTTTATATAGCGCTCAGCTACTCAAGAGGAGTGTCCCGGAGCTTTAAACCCAATACAGACCGAGGGCAGGCTGGTGATGCCACGCACTACTGAACAAAAAGCCAGGACTTGAGATCCTTTCTAAAGGCCAACAAAGTGCCGATCTTTCTCAGCGAGACCGGCAATGTATTCCACAACTGAGGCACCAGGCGACTAAAAGAACGACCTCCAATGCGGGCGCGCCTTATACTGGGAACAGTAGCTAAGGCCAGCGCAGATGACCTAAGCGATCTCGATGAATCGTAGAAGGCCAGCCGTCTTCTGATGTACTTGGCGCCTGAGTCATGGAGAGCCTTGAAGGCCAAGGTGAGCGTCTTGAAAACAATGCGGTTACGAATGGGGAGACAGTGAAGAGTTCTCAGAAGGGTGTTTGCACTGGTTCTCCGATGGAAGCCAAAGAAGGCTTGAGCAGCCGAGTTTTGGACTACTTGTAAGCGTAAGAGAAGATACTCTGGAAGTCCGAGATAGAGCACGTTGGCGTAGTCCAAACGAGAGCCAATTAATGCCTGCACAGTGATTTTCCTATCATCCTGAGAGAGCAGAGGAAGAAATTTTCTTAACAATTTAAGGAGGCCAAAGCATTTACCAACTAGGCCAATGATCTGGGGCTTCATGGAAAGACTGTTGTCAATCTTCACTCCCAGATTCTTGGCCGTGTCCGAAGCAACGGAGGGAGGGAACATAGCAGCAGGCCACCAAGACTGCCACCTGGGGTCGGATGGACAACCAAAGAAGAGTGCCTCACATTTGTCCGAATTGCACTTGAGGCTGTTCTGCTGGAACCACTCAAACACCGCCCCAAGGCAACCTCTGAAACTCTCAGCATTGAAGTCTGAGCCCTTCTTGCAAGAAAAGAGGAGCTGGGTGTCGTCAGCATACGAAACAATCTGGGCACCATAAGACTCCGCCAGTGCAGCAAAAGGGGCCATATAGATGTTAAAGAGCGTTGGGCTCAGAATTGAGCCCTGGGGAAAACCCACCTCCAATGGCGACACTGCGGCGGAAAAAGGGGGTGCCCAGATCATTTGACGACGATCTGCCAGAAAGGACTCAAACCATCTGAACACCGTCCCCCGCAGACCGATCTTCCTAAGTCTGGTCGGAAGACCTCGATGGGGGACGGTGTCAAAGGCCGCCGACAGATCGAGCATCACCAGCATTGCCTTGCCCCCAGAGTCTAGGACCTCCTTGATAGCTTCTGTGACTTCTAGCAGCACTGTCTCCGTGCTCATATTTGCACGGAAGCCAGACTGAGACCCGTGTAAGATGTTATTGGTCTCAAGAAAGTTGGCTAAGGAAGAGTGGGCATGCTTCTCCACAATCTTGGCAAATGCTGGGAGGAGCGAGATGGGTCTGTAATTGGCGTGTAGTACAGGATCCAAATTAGTTTTTTTTAAAAGAGGCAAAATAAGGGCCTGCTTCCAGGCCAACGGAACCACACCGGAACTAAGTGAAAGATTAAGAACTGGATTGATAAGGGGATTGATGACTTGAGCTGTACTGGCAAAGAATTTGGCCGGACAGGGATCCAAAGGGGAACCAGATTTTAATTTGGTCAGGGAGTCGTGGGAGGCTGAAAATGAAAGAAGAGGAAACTCTGAGAGGGAAGGCCCCTCCGTAGTCAGGGATGGAGAGGGGAGAACAGTGGAGCAGAAAACTGCCTCAGCACTGCAAGGCGTAAAAGAGCCTTGAATGGCTTTAATTTTATTGGTGAAAAAGTCCGCTAGTTGGTAGACCCTAGATTCGGAGTGGTGGTGAGTAGGCATGTTCAGAGTAGGCGAGGTGAATTCCTTAACAACTAGGAAAAGTTATTTTCTGGTGTTGATGGCTTCCTCAATTCTTCTGGCATAATAGGCTTTCTTTGCCACCAGAATATCCCCATGATACGCCTTGATAGATTCCCTATACACTGTCTTAGAGGTGAGATCGTAGTGGCGACGCCAGGCCCTTTCGGCTTTCTTACACTGTCGCCGTTTTTCAGATAGAGCCGGAGTAAACCAAGGGGCAGAGGACCTCAGGGCCACTTTGCGCGCAGTCGTCGCAGGGGCTAGTTCATCCAGTCTCTCCGCAAACCACGTTTGCAAGAGCTCCAGGTCAGTCTCTAGCCTCCCTGACAGCTCGCAAGGATGAGATAGAAGAGCTTGGGCCAACATGTCAGAGGAGACACGATGATAGGCTCGTAATGACTGAGAAGGGCGGCTGGACATATTGGAGGAGACTTTGTGGGCATGAAAAATTTGGAAATTCACCAAGTAGTGGTCCGACCTAATGACGGGGACTGGGGTGGAAACGCCAATAGGGACCGTGGAGAAAACTTGGTCGAGCGTATGACCTTTGTTGTGCGTTGGAGCAGAAAGGTTGGGGATAAGACCTAGGGGAGATGTAGTGTCTAGCAACCTTATAGTGTCTACACTTTCCTTCATGTCCATGTGGATATTAAAATCCCCCAAAAGGAGGCAGTGGTCAGTTTTTAGACACAATGCGGAGACCACCGCATGGAGCTCTTCGTAGAAAAAGAGCAGATGGGGCCCGGGGGGCTGTAAATCAGAAGCCCGGTGCACGATTGATGTGGAGACAGGGAAAGGGAGAAGCCCAGAGCTTCACATCCTTGAATATCATCAGTTGGAGTGATGGAACAAACGACGCGCTTGTCAAGCACTATCGCGACACCGCCCCCTCTGCCATTGGCTCTTTCCTTCCTGAAGATTACGTAGTTGGGAGGGAGTGCCGTGGCAATGTCCGGGCCCGAGCAGTCACCCAGCCACATCTCCGTCAAGAAGAGACAGATAGGGTTAGACCCAACCAGAAGGTTATGTTAGGTTATATTAGGGTGAGAGGAGGTCTGCCACTCTTTCACAAGGATGATGGCATCAGTGATGTCATTTTAGATGTCATCAGTGATGTCATGAGTGAATTCACTGACCATGTCATGAGTGATGTAATATGTGACGTCATCAGCAGTGCATTGCGAGCGTGCTAGTTATAGTTAGCTGAACTAACTATAACTAGGGAATTTCAATGGTTTTGTATGAGTGAAACGTCCAGCTAACTATAACATGTGTGAAACCTATGGTTTTTTCAGTGAATTTCTAAGGTTTTTTAAATGCTAAATCCTAACTATAACATGGCTGAAACCTATGGTTTTTTCAGTGAATTTCTAAGGTTTTTTAAATGCTAAATCCTAACTATAACGTGGCTGAAACCTATGGTTTTTTCAGTGAATTTCTAAGGTTTTTTAAATGCTAATTCCTAACTATAACGTGGCAAAAACCTATGGTTTTTTCAGTGAATTTTAAAGGTTTTGTAAATGATAATTATAATAAGTGTTGATTTTTAGATATTTTATTTTTTAAATTACATTACATATTTTTAATATAAATTGAAGAAAAAAATTTAAATATTGAAATTGTAATATATATTTTTTTATATATTTTTTTATTCACACATATTTTATATAACAGGCAATGATATCCTATGGAAGGAAATTCAAGTTACTGGTAAGTACGGTTACAATTACTTTTCAGGATCAGTAGTGGGCTGAAAGATGCAGCACTGAGGTCTCTCCTGATAACAGGTGAGTAAATCAGAATTTGTAGTTCGGTTGAATTTAGAGGAATTTTTTGAAGTACCTAAACTCCACACTTTAAGAATTTCCAAGTGAAACCAGTCAATGTTAGCCTATGGGAGGAAATTCAAGTTACTGTAACTACGGTTAGAATTACTTTTCAGGATCAGTAGTGGGCTGAAAGATGCAGCACTGAGGTCTCTTCTGATAATAGGTGAATAAATCAGATTTCGTAGTTCGGCTGATTTTAGAGGAACATTTGTACGTTTCAAAAATAGACACTTAGAAACTTTTCTGGTGAAAACCACACAATAGATTCCTATGGAAGGAAATACAAGTTACTGGTAAGTACGCTTAGATTTACTTTTCAGGGTCCGTACTGGGCTCAAATATGCAGCACTGACGTCTCTCGTGATAACAGGTGAGTAAATCGGAATTCGGAGTTCAGCTGTTTTTAGAGGACTTTTTGCTCAATACTGAAGGAAGGGGGAGGGCCTGAGGTGACATGTGTGCAAAACACACCCTGTGGTGTGTTTTAAGTTGGGGAACTAATTCCTCTTCAATCCTGAGGTCCCCTGTGGGCCAACTAGCCCACCAGGTACCTCCAGTATGCGCCAGGGAGCTGTGTTGCAGAGAGGTGTTCAGAGGGCACTTCCCCTTTTTACATCACTCTGCAACGCATCTCTGTGGCGCTTACTGGACGTACCTGTTGGGCTAGTTGGCCCCTAGGGGACCACTGGATTGAAGAGGAATTAATTCCCCAACTTAAAAAGCACCAAAGGGCATGTTTGCACACATATCACCTCAAGCCCCGCCCCCTACCTTCATCACTGTGCAAACGCGCCCCATAGTGCGTTCTAAGTTGGGGGATTAAGTCCCCTTGCATACTGGGGGACCCTGGGGGGCAACTGCCCAGCAGGAACCTCCAGTATGCGCCAGGGGGCTGCGTTGCAGAGAGGTGTAAAAAGGGACTGGCCTCATTACACCTATCTGCAACGCAGCCCCCTGGCGCGTTTCCGGAGGGGGAACTAAATCCACTTGAATACTGGAGGTCCTGGGGGCCAACTAGCCCACCAGGAATCTCCAGTATGCGCCAAGAGGCTGCGTTGCAGAGAGGTGTAAAAAGGGGTGTGTCCTCATTACACCTCTCTGCAACGCAGCCCCCTGGTGCGTTTTCAGAGGGGGAACTAAATCTCCTTGAATACTGGGGGTCCCTGGGCGCCAATTAGCCCACCTGGAACCTCCAGTAGGCGCCTGGGGCTGTGTTGCAGAGAGGTGTAAAAAGGTGAGTGCCTCATTACACCTCTCTGCAATGCAGCCCCCTGGCACCTTTCCAGAGGGGGAACTAAATCCCCTTGAATACTGGAGGTCCCTGGGGGCCAACTAGCCCACCAGGAACCTCCAGTATGCGCCAGGAGGCTGGTTGAAGAGAGGTGTAAAAAGGGACGTGGCCTCATTACACCTCTCTGCAACACAGCCCCCTGGTGCATTTCCAGAGTGGGAACTAAATCACCTTGAAAACTGGGGGTCCCTGGGGGCCAAGTATCCCACCAGGAACCTCCAGTATGCGACAGGGGGCTGCGTTGCAGAGAGGTGTAATGAGGCCACGCCCCTTTTTACACCTCTCTGCAACGCAGCCTCCTGGCGCATACTGGAGGTTCCTGGTGTGGGCTACTTTGCCCCAGGGACCCCCAGTATTCAAGGGGAATTACTTCCCGCTCTGCAAACGCGCCATGGGGTGCGTTTGCAGAGTGGTGTTTTTTTGGGGATCGGCAGGGTACACGTACCCTACGCGCATCCTGTGATTAAAAAATAAAATATAAAAACATTTGCCCTTGGGGGTCCTTGTGGGACCCCCCTAAGCAGGCCTAGGTGGTCAGGGAGTTTCTACCCTGCCCCCTTTGCATCTATTGCGCTATTGTTTTTCTGTTTTCACACATATCACCTCAAGCCTGGCCCCTACCCACTCTGCAAACGCGCCCTGTAGCACGTTCTAAGTTGGGGCATTAAGTCCCCTTGAATACTTGGGGTCCCTGGGGGCGAACACATTGAGTGAAACCAGTCAATGTTAGCCTATAGAAGAAAAATCAAGTTACTGTAAGTATGGTTAGAATTACTTTTCAGGATCAGTAGTGGGCTGAAAGATGCAGCACTGAGGTCTTTCCTGATAACAGGTGAGTAAATCGGAATTCGTAGTTTGGTTGAATTTAGAGGAATTTTTTGAAGTACCTAAACTCCACACTTTAAGAATTTCCAAGTGAAACCAGTCAATGTTAGCCTATGGGAGGAAATTCAAGTTACTGTAACTACGGTTAGAATTACTTTTCAGGATCAGTAGTGGGCTGAAAGATGCAGCACTGAGGTCTCTTCTGATAATAGGTGAGTAAATCAGATTTCGTAGTTCGGCTGATTTTAGAGGAACATTTGTACGTTTCAAAAATAGACACTTAGAAACTTTTCTGGTGAAAACCACACAATAGATTCCTATGGAAGGAAATACAAGTTACTGGTAAGTACGCTTAGATTTACTTTTCAGGGTCCGTACTGGGCTCAAATATGCAGCACTGACGTCTCTCGTGATAACAGGTGAGTAAATCGGAATTCGGAGTTCAGCTGTTTTTAGAGGACTTTTTGCTCAATACTGAAGGAAGGGGGAGGGCCTGAGGTGACATGTGTGCAAAACACACCCTGTGGTGTGTTTTAAGTTGGGGAACTAATTCCTCTTCAATCCTGAGGTCCCCTGTGGGCCAACTAGCCCACCAGGTACCTCCAGTATGCGCCAGGGAGCTGTGTTGCAGAGAGGTGTTCAGAGGGCACTTCCCCTTTTTACATCACTCTTCAACGCATCTCTGTGGCGCTTACTGGACGTACCTGTTGGGCTAGTTGGCCCCTAGGGGACCACTGGATTGAAGAGGAATTAATTCCCCAACTTAAAAAGCACCAAAGGGCATGTTTGCACACATATCACCTCAAGCCCCGCCCCCTACCTTCATCACTGTGCAAACGCGCCCCATAGTGCGTTCTAAGTTGGGGGATTAAGTCCCCTTGCATACTGGGGGACCCTGGGGGGCAACTGCCCAGCAGGAACCTCCAGTATGCGCCAGGGGGCTGCGTTGCAGAGAGGTGTAAAAAGGGACTGGCCTCATTACACCTATCTGCAACGCAGCCCCTGGCGCGTTTCCGGAGGGGGAACTAAATCCACTTGAATACTGGAGGTCCTGGGGGCCAACTAGCCCACCAGGAATCTTCAGTATGCGCCAAGAGGCTGCGTTGCAGAGAGGTGTAAAAAGGGGTGTGTCCTCATTACACCTCTTTGCAACGCAGCCCCCTGGTGCGTTTTCAGAGGGGGAACTAAATCTCCTTGAATACTGGGGGTCCCTGGGCGCCAATTAGCCCACCTGGAACCTCCAGTAGGCGCCTGGGGCTGTGTTGCAGAGAGGTGTAAAAAGGTGAGTGCCTCATTACACCTCTCTGCAATGCAGCCCCCTGGCACCTTTCCAGAGGGGGAACTAAATCCCCTTGAATACTGGAGGTCCCTGGGGGCCAACTAGCCCACCAGGAACCTCCAGTATGCGCCAGGAGGCTGGTTGAAGAGAGGTGTAAAAAGGGACGTGGCCTCATTACACCTCTCTGCAACACAGCCCCCTGGTGCATTTCCAGAGTGGGAACTAAATCACCTTGAAAACTGGGGGTCCCTGGGGGCCAAGTATCCCACCAGGAACCTCCAGTATGCGACAGGGGGCTGCGTTGCAGAGAGGTGTAATGAGGCCACGCCCCTTTTTACACCTCTCTGCAACGCAGCCTCCTGGCGCATACTGGAGGTTCCTGGTGTGGGCTACTTTGCCCCAGGGACCCCCAGTATTCAAGGGGAATTACTTCCCGCTCTGCAAACGCGCCATGGGGTGCGTTTGCAGAGTGGTGTTTTTTTGGGGATCGGCAGGGTACACGTACCCTACGCGCATCCTGTGATTAAAAAATAAAATATAAAAACATTTGCCCTTGGGGGTCCTTGTGGGACCCCCCTAAGCAGGCCTAGGTGGTCAGGGAGTTTCTACCCTGCCCCCTTTGCATCTATTGCGCTATTGTTTTTCTGTTTTCACACATATCACCTCAAGCCTGGCCCCTACCCACTCTGCAAACGCGCCCTGTAGCACGTTCTAAGTTGGGGCATTAAGTCCCCTTGAATACTTGGGGTCCCTGGGGGCGAACTAGCCCACCAGGAACCTCCAATATGTGCCAGGGGGCTGCGTTGCAGAGAGGTGTAAAAAGGGGCGTGGCCTCATTACACCTTCTCAGGAATAACTTTGATGCCTGTTGATGAATCATCGCGAAAGTTTCAAAACTGGTAGGGCGCTCTGGTACGCTCCTATCCTGAAAGTCTTGGGGTGATTCGTCAAGCGGGGGCCGAGAAAAAAGGGGGGTCCCAAAATGTGTTTTCCCCATGTAATTTTCCATAGGAACCTTTAATCGCAGCTACAGCCCGAACTGCTGTACAGAATTACACCAAATTTGGTAAAGAGGTAGTCCTTGGTTCACACTTGTGCCTTTTGGTTAAAAGGTGTGAATCTGTTAAGTGTTTTTTTATATATTTAAGGAAAAAATACATATATATCTGGGCGGAGCCTAACGACACATCTCATCTTGAGATCTGATTGGCTGTCAGCAGTTCATCCAAAAAGTGTTGGCAACCATCTTGTTACCAATATACATGATAGCACCTCATTAAAAAGTGTTGCAGTTAATAGAAGGTTTTAAGACTTTAGTTACATTGTAAATCATTTGTTGATGGTACCATACTAATTTTAGAAATTGTGGTGTGTTCTAAGGTGAAAAAGCCTTCTGCTGGGATATCATGAATCATGCTTGAGAGATAACTATTTGCTCATGCTTTTCCCACAGAGGTTTGGAAGGTGATCTATATGTTAAACTGAGAGCATATTTTCTCTAAATTCACATGGTCTTTCTCAGTCATGTGAGAAGGAAGTCATTCTCAGTAAAACATGTACATCCAACAAGGGCAGAGACTGTAAGTTGAATCCTTTGTGTTCTACCACAGCTTCCCAGAGTGTTCTAAAGAACAACTAGAGTGCTAACAGCCTTAATTGTGACAAAAGTATAGCACACCTGAAGCCATCTTGATAGGAATAAAGTGGTAACTCTTAAAACATTTAATTTAAAAAGCAACAAAATGAGGGGGTTCATTTTGCCATAGAAAGTATGATTAGTGCTGCAGAAAGAAAAATTAGGGCACATTTTAGTTACTTCTCAAATCCACTTCTATTTCATTAAAAAAATTCTGACATGCAGCCTGAAAATGAACTTTAAATACCAGCAGCAGACTTCCCTGGTGAGCAGTAGCTTTACTACAGTGATCTAATGCGCAACTAGAGTGTAAAACACTGAAAGTATTTCATACTGAGGAGACTGTAGTAAATAAGGAAATTAGGAAACTTCATAACAAATAAGTCTCCCAAGAATGGCCGCCAGAGACAAAAGAGCCCAAATGTAGCACAACTATCACCCAGATGTAGCCCAAGTATAGCCCAATGACAGAATGTCCGAAATTGTTCTAAAGAACAACTAGAGCGCTAACAGTCTTACTTATGGCAAAAGTATGGAACACCTGAAGCCATATTGATTGGAATAAAGTAGTAACATTTAAAACATTTAATTTGCAAAGGGACGGAATGAGGGGCTTCATTTTGCCATAGAAATTATGATTAGTGCTGCAGAAAGAAAAATAGGGCATATTTTGACTCCTCAAATCCTCTTCTATTTCATTAAAAAATTCTAACATGACTGAAACATGCACTTTGAATAACAGCAACAGACTTCCCTGGTGAGCAGTAGCTTTACTACAGTGTTCTAATGAACAACTAGAGTGCTAACATTCAGGATTCATGGCAAATGTGTGATACATCTGAATGCCCTCTTGATGGAACCAAAGTAAACAAGCATTGAAAATGCAATAGGTCTCGCCCTCGTTTAAGTTAACGCAATTCTGTTTGCAATTAGGTGGCTTTTAAGCTTTTAAACTTTCATGCGCATAACATGCATATGTATGTATGCATATATGTATATGTATGCATGCATTTATATTTGTATTTATATAGATATGCAGATTATATATCTTTTTATATATGTATGTATGTATATACATATATATATACACATACATATATATAAATGCATTTATAAGCATATATATGTGCATATGTGTGCGTGTAGAGAGAGGTGTAGAGGTGGAGGTGTGGAGGTAGAGAGGTAGAGGTAGAGAGGATGAGAGGTAGAGAGTAGTAGTGAGAGAGGTGCAGAGAGGTAGAGAGTAGAGTGTGAGTAATAGAGAGTAGAGAGTGACTAGTAGAGAGTAGTAGAGAGTAGTAGGGTGTAGTAGAGAGAGTAGCAGAGTGAGTAGTAGAGAGTAGTAGAGTGAGTAGTAGAGAGTGAGTAGTATAGAACAGTAGAGAGCTAGTAGTACTGAGTAGTAGAGTTAGTAGTAAGTAGTAGAGAATGAGTTGTAGAGAGTAGTAGAGAGTGAGTAGTAGAGAGTAGTAGAGAGTGGGGAGCAGTGAGTGAGTAGCAGAGAGAGAGTAGTAGAGAGTAGTAGAGAGTGAGTAGTAGAGTGAGTAATAGAGAATAGTAGAGTGAGAGTAGTAGAAAGTGAGTAGTAGAGTAAGTAGTAGAGTGAGTAGTAGAGAGTGAGTAGTAGAGAGTAGTTGAGAGAGAGCAGTAGAGAGTAAGTAGTAAAAAGTGAGTATTAGAGAGTGAGTAGAGAGAGAGAGTAATAGAGAGTAAGAAGTAGAGAGTGAATAGTAGAAAGTAGTGGAGTAGTAGAGAGTAGTAGAGATAGAGTAGCAGAGAGTAGTAGAGAGTGAGTAGTAGAGTGAGTAGTAGAGAGTAGTAGAGTGAGTAGTAGAGAGTGAGTAGTAGAGAATAGTAGAGAATGAGTTGTAGAGAGTAGTAGAGAGTGAGTAGTAGAGAATAGTAGAGAATGAGTTGTAGAGAGTAGCAGAGAGAGAGTAGTAGAGAGTAGTAGAGAGTAAGTAGTAGAGAGTAGTAGAGTAGTAGAGAGTGAGTAGTAGAGAGTGAATAGTAGAAAGTAGTGGAGTAGTAGAGAGTAGTAGAGAGTGAGTAGCAGAGAGTAGTAAAGAGTGAGTAGTAGAGTGTAGTAGAGAGTGAGTAGTAGAGTGAGTAGTAGAGAGTAGTAGAGAGTGAGTAGTAGAGAGCAAGTAGTAGAGAGTAGTAGAGAGCAAGTAGTAGAGAGTGAGTAGTAGAGTGAGTAGTAGAGAGTAGTAGAGAGAGAGTAGTAGAGAGTGAGTAGTAGAGAGAGAGTAGTAGAGAGTACGTAGTAGAGAGTAGTAGAGTAATAGAGAGAGGTACAGAGAGGTAGAGAGTAGAGTGTGAGTAATAGAGAATAGAGATCAGAGAGTGAGTAGTAGAGAGTAGTAGGGTGTAGTAGAGAGTAGCAGAGAGTGAGTAGTAGAGAGTAGTAGAGTGAATACTAGTGATTTGAGTAGTAGAGAATAGTAGAGAGCTAGTAGTAGTGAGTAGTAGAGTGAGTAGTAGAGAGTAGTTGAGAGTGAGTTGTACAGAGAGTGAGGAGTATTGTTTGAGTAGCAGGGAGTGAGAGAAGTAGGGAGTAGTAGAGAGTGAGTAGTAGAGTGAGTAGTAGAGAGCAGTTGAGAGACAGTAGTAGAGAGAGAGTGAGTAGTAGAGTATTAGTGAGTAGTCAGTCAGTGTCAGTCATTTAGTGTCAGTAAGTCAGTGTCAGTCAGTCAGCCAGTGTGAGTCAATCAGTGTCAGTCAGTGTCAGTCAATCAGTGTCAGAGTGAGTAGTAGAGTGAGTAGTAGAGAGTATTAGAGTGTGAGTAGTAGAGTGAGTAGTGGAGAGTAGTAGAGAGCGAGTAGAAGAGAGTCAGTAGTAGAGTGAGTAGTAGAGAGTGTGCAGTAGAGAGTAGTAGAGAGTGAGTAGTAGAGAATGAGTAGTAGTGTGAGTAGTAGAGAGTGAGTAGTAGAGAGTGAGTAGTAGAGAGAGAGTAGTAGAGAGTAAGTAGTAGAGAGTAGTAAAGTAGTAGAGAGTGAGTAGTAGAGAGTGAGTAGTAGAAAGTAGTGGAGTAGTAGAGAGTGAGTAGTAGAGAGTAGTAGAGATTGAGTAGTAGAGTGAGTAGTAGAGAGTATTAGAGAGCGAGTAGTAGAGAGTGAGTAGTGGAGAGTGAGTAGTAGAGAGCAAGTTGTAGAGAGTGAGTTGTAGAGAGTGAGTAGTAGTGTGTAGTATGAAGTGCGTAGTAGAGAGTAGTAGACATTGAGTAGTAAAGAAAGTAGTAGAGATTGAGTAGTAGAGAGAGTAGTAGCGTAGTAGAGAGTGAGTAGTAGAGTGAGTAATAGAGAGTAGTAGAGAGCAAGTAGTAGAGAGTGAGTAGTGGAGAGTGAGTAGTAGAGAGTAGTAGAGAGCAAGTAGTAGTGTGAGTAGTAGAGAGTGAGTAGTAGAGAGTAGCAGAGAGTGAGTAGTAGAGAGTGAATAGTAGAAAGTAGTGGAGTAGTAGAGAGTGAGTAGTAGAGAGTAGTAGAGATTGAGTAGTAGCGTGAGTAGTAGAGGGTATTAGAGAGCAAGTAGTAGAGAGTGAGTAGTGGAGAGTGAGTAGTAGAGAGTGGTAGAGAGCAAGTTGTAGAGAGTGAGTTGTAGAGAGTGAGTAGTAGTGTGTAGTAGAAAGTGCGCAGTAGAGAGTAGTAGACATTGAGTAACAAAGAAAGTAGTAGAGATTGAGTAGTAGAGAGAGTAGTAGAGTAGTAGAGAGTGAGTAGTAGAGTGAGTAATAGAGAATAGTAGAGAGCAAGTAGTAGAGAGTGAGTAGTGGAGAGTGAGTAGTAGAGAGTAGTAGAGAGCAAGTAGTAGTGTGAGTAGTAGAGAGTGAGTAGTAGAGAGTGAGTAGTAGAGAGTGAGTAGTAGAGAGAGAGTAGTAGAGAGTAGTAGAGAGTAAGTAGTAGAGAGTAGTAGAGTAGTAGAGAGTGAGTAGTAGAGAGTGAGTAGTAGAAAGTAGTGGAGTAGTAGAGAGTGAGTAGTAGAGAGTAGTAGAGAGTGAGTAGTAGAGTGAGTAGTAGAGAGTATTGGAGAGCGAGTAGTAGAGAGTGAGTAGTGGAGAGTGAGTAGTAGAGAGTAGTAGAGAGCAAGTTGTAGAGAGTGAGTTGTGGAGAGCGAGTAGTAGTGTGTAGTAGAAAGTGCGTAGTAGAGAGTAGTAGAGAGTAGTAGACATTGAGTAGTAAAAAAGTAGTAGAGAGTGAGTAGTAGAGAGAGTAGTAGAGAAGTAGAGAGTGAGTAGTAGAGTGAGTAATAGAGAGTAGTAGAGAGCAAGTAGTAGAGAGTGAGTAGTGGAGAGTGAGTAGTAGAGAGTAGTAGAGAGCAAGTAGTAGAGAGTGAGTAGTAGAGAGTGAGTAGTAGAGAGTAGTAGAGAAGTACAGAGTGAGTAGTACAGAGTGAGCAGTAGAGAGCGAGTAGTAGAGAGAGTGGTAAAGAGTAGTAGAGTAGTAAAGAGTGAGTAGTAGAGAGTGAGTAGTAGAGAGTAGTAGAGAGTGAGTAGCAGAGAGTGAGTAGTAGCGAGTGAGTAGTAGATAGTGAGTAGTAGATAGTCGAGAGTGAGTAGAGAAGTGAGAAGTACAGAGTGAGTAGTTGAGAGTGAGTAGTAGAGAGAGTGGTAAAGAGTGAGTAGTAAAGAGTGAGTAGTAGAGAGTGAGTAGTGGAGAGTAGTAGAGAGTGAGTAGCAGAGAGTGAGAAGTAGCGAGTGAGTAGTAGAGAGTGAGTAGTAGATAGTCAAGAGTGAGTAGAGAAGTGAGTAGTACAGAGTGAGTAGTAGAGAGTGAGTAGTAGAAGAGTAAAGAGCGAGTAGTAGAGAGTGAATAGTAGAGAGTAGTAGAGAGTGAGTAGTAGCGAGTGAGTAGTAGAGAGTAGTAGAGAATGAGTTGTAGAGAGTAGTAGAGAGTGAGTAGTAGAGAGTAGTAGAGAGTGGGGAGTAGCGAGTGAGTAGCAGAGAGAGAGTAGTAGAGAGTAGTAGAGAGTGAGTAGTAGAGTGAGTAATAGAGAATAGTAGTGAGAGAGTAGTTGAGAGAGAGTAGTAGAGAGTAAGTAGTAAAGAGTGAGTAGTAGAGAGTGAGTAGTAGAGAGAGAGTAGTAGAGAGTAGTGGAGTAGTAGAGAGTAGTAGAGAGTGAGTAGCAGAGAGTAGTAGAGAGTGAGTAGTAGACTGAGTAGTAGAGAGTAGTAGAGAGTGAGTAGTAGAGTGAGTAGTAGAGAGTGAGTAGTGGAGAGCAAGTAGTAGAGAGTAGTAGAGAGCAAGTAGTAGAGAGTGAGTAGTAGAGTGAGTAGTAGAGAGTAGTAGAGAGCAAGTAGTAGTGTGAGTAGTAGAGAGTGAGTAGTAGAGAGAGAGAGTAGTAGAGAGTAGTAGAGAGTAAGTAGTAGAGAGTAGTAGAGAGGTAGTAGTAGAGAGTGAGTAGTAGAAAGTAGTGGAGTAGTAGAGAGTGAGTAATAGAGAGTAGTAGAGCGTGAGTAGTAGAGTGAGTAGTATTAGAGAGCGAGTAGTAGAGAGTGAGTTGTGGAGAGTGAGTAGTAGAGAGTAGTAAAGAGTAGTAGACATTGAGTAGTAAAAAAAGTAGTAGAGAGAGTAGTAGAGTAGTAGAGAATGAGTAGTAGAGTGAGTAATAGAGAGTAGTAGAGAGCAAGTAATAGAGAGAGAGTAGTGGAGAGTGAGTAGTAGAGAGTAGTAGAGAGCAAGTGGTAAAGAGTGAGTAGTAGAGAGTGAGTAGTAGAGAGTAGTAGAGAAGTACAGAGTGAGTAGTACAGAGTGAGCAGTAGAGAGTGAGTTGTAGAGAGAGTGGTAAAGCGTAGTAGAGTAGTAAATAGTGAGTAGTAGAGAGTGAGTAGTAGAGAGTAGTAAAGAGTGAGTAGCAGAGAGTGAGTAGTAGCGATGAGTAGTAGAGAGTGAGTAGTAGATAGTCGAGAGTCAGTAGAGAAGTGAGTAGTACAGAGTGAGTAGTTGAGAGTGAGTAGTAGAGAGAGTGGTAAAGAGTAGTAGAGTAGTAAAGAGTGAGTAGTAGAGAGTGAGTAGTAGAGAGTAGTAGAGAGTGAGTAGCAGAGAGTGAGTAGTAGCGAGTGAGTAGTAGAGAGTGAGTAGTAGATAGTCGAGAGTGAGTAGAGAAGTGAGTAGTACAGAGTGAGTAGTAGAGAGTGAGTAGTAGAGAGAATAGTAGAAGAGTAAAGAGTGAGTAGTAGAGAGTGAATAGTAGAGAGAGTAGTAGAGAGTGAGTAGTAGCGAGTGAGTAGTGGAGAGTGAGTAGTAGAGAGTAGTAGAGAGCGAGTAGGAGAGAGTGAGTAGTAGAGAATGAGTAATAGAGTGAATAGTAGAGAGGGAATAGTAAAGAGAGTAGTAGAAAGTGAGTAGTAGAGAGTGAGTAGTAGAGAGAGAGTAGTAGAGTAGTAGAGAGTGAGTAGCAGAGTAGTAGAGAGTGAGTGGTAAAGAATAGTAGAGTGAGTAGTAGAGAGTGAGTAGTAGAGAGTGGGTAGTAGAGAGTAGTAGTAGTAGGGAGTAGTAGAGATTAGTAGAGAGTGAGCAGTCGAGAGCAGTAGCGAGTCAGTAGTAGAGACAGAGAGTAGTAGAGAGTGAGTAGTAGAGAGTGAGTAGTAGAGAGTGAATAGTAGAGAGTAGTAGAGAGTGAGTAGTATAGAGATAGTCGTAGAGAGTAGTAGTAGTGACTGAGTAGTAGAGCGTAGAAGAGAAGTAGAGAGTGAGTAGTAGAGAGTAGTATCAAGTGAGTATTAGAGAGTGAGTAGTAGCGAGTGATTAGTAGAGCGTGAATAGTGGAGAGTAGTAGAGAGTGAGTAGTAGAGAGATAGTAGTAGAGAGTAGTAGTAGAGAGTGAGTAGTATAGAGTAGAAGAGAAGTAGAGAGTGAGTAGTAGAGAGTGAGAATTGGAGTAGTAGAGTAGTAGAGAGTGAGTAGTAGAGAGTGAGTAGTACAGTTTTAGAGAGTAGTCAGTAATTGTCAGTCAGTATCAGTCAGTGTCAGTCAGTCAGAGTGAGTCAATCAGTGTGAGTCAATCAGTGTCAGTCAGTGTCAGAGTGAGTAGTAGAGAGTAGAGGAGAGCGAGTAGTAGAGAGTGAGTGAGTAGTAGAGAGTAGTAAAGAGAGAGTAGTAGAGAGTAGTAGAGAGTGAGTAGTAGAGAGTAGTGGAGAGTGAGTAGCAGAGAGTAGTAGAGAGTGAGTAGTAGAGAGTAGTAGAGAGTGAGTAGCAGAGTAGTAGAGAGTGAGTAGTAGAGTGAGTAGTGGAGAGTAGTAGAGAGTTAGTAGTAGAGTGAGTAGTAGAGAGTAGTAGAGAGTGAGTAGTAGAGAGTGAGTATTAGAGTGAGTAGTAGAGAGTAGTTGAGAGTGTGTAGTAGAGAGTAGTAGAGAGTGAGTAGTAGAGTGAGTAGTAGAGAGTGAGTAGTAGAGAGTGAGTAGTAGAGAGAGAGTAGTAGAGAGTAGTAGAGTAGTAGAGAGTGAGTAGTAGAGAGTGAGTAGTAGAAATTAGTGGAGTAGTATAGAGTGAGTAGTAGAGAGTGAGTAGTAAAGTGAGTAGTAGAGAGTAGTAGAGAGTGAGTAGTAGAGAGTGAGTAGTGGAGAGTGAATAGTAGAGAGTAGTAGAGAGCGAGTAGTAAAGAGTAGTGGTGTGTAGTAGAAAGTGAGTAGTAGAGTGAGTAATAGAGAGTAGTAGAGAGCAAGTAATAGAGATTGAGTAGTGGAGAGTGAGTAGTAGAGAGTAGTAGAGAGCAAGTAGTAGAGAGTGAATAGTAGACAGTGAGTAGTAGAGAGTATTATAGAGCGAGTAGTAGAGAGTGAGTAGTAGAGAGTAGTAGAGAGTGAGTAGTAGACAGTAGTAGAGAAGTAGAGAGTGAGTAGTACAGAGTGAGTAGTAGAGAGAGTAGTAGTTTAGAGTAGTAGAGAGTGAGTAGTAGAGAGTGAGTAGTAGAGAGAGTAGTGGTTTAGAGTAGTCGAGAGTGAGTAGTAGAGAGTAGGAGAGAGCGAGTAGTATAGAGTGAGTAATAGAGAGAGAGTAATAGAGAGTGAGTAGTAGATAGTAGAGAGTGTGTAGTAGAGAGTAATAGAGAATTAGAGAGTGAGTAGTACAGAATGAGTAGTAGTGAGTGAGTAGTAGAGAGAGTAGTAAAGAGTAGTAGAGTAGTAAAGAGTGAGTAGTAGAGAGTGAATAGTAGAGAGTAGTAGAGGGCGAGTAGTAGAGAGTGAGTAGTGGAGAGTGAGTAGTAGAGAGGGAGTAGGAGAGAGTGAGTAGTAAAGAATGTGTAGTAGAGAATGAGTAGTAGAGTGAATAGTAGAGAGTGAGTAGTAGAGATAGTACTAGAAAGTGAGTAGTAGAGAGTGAGTAGTAGAGAGAGAGTAGTAGAGTAGTAGAGAGTGAGTAGTAGAGTAGTAGAGAGTGAGTAGTAGAGAGTTATAGAGAGTAGTAGAGTGAGTAGTAGAGAGTAGTAGAGAGTGAGTAGTAGAGAGTAGTAGTAGAGAGTAGTAGAGAGCAGTAGGGAGTAGTAGTGAGTGAGTAGTACAGAGTGAGTAGTAGAGTCAGACAGTAGTAGAGATTGAGTAGTAGAGAGAGAATAGTAGAGAGTAGTAGAGAGTGAGTAGTAGAGACTACTAGTAGAGACTGAGTAGTAGAGAGTGGTAGAGAAGTAGAGAGAGAGTAGTAGAGAGTAATTAGTAGAGCGTGAATAGTAGAGAGTAGTAGAGAGTGAGTAGTAGAGCGATAGTAGTAGAAAGTAGAAGTAGAGAGAGAGTAGTAGATAGTAGTAGAGAAGTAGAGAGTGAGTAGTAGAGAGTTAGTAGTAGGAGTAGTAGAGCAGTAGAGAGTGAGTAGTAGAGAGAGAGTAGTAGAGAGTGAGTAGTAGAATATTAGAGAGTAGGCAGTCAGTGTCAGTCAGTGTCAGTCAGTCAGTGTCAGTCAGTGTCAGTCAATCAGTGTGAGTCAATCAGTGTCAGTCAGTGTCAGAGTGAGTAGTGGAGAGCGAGTAGAGAGAGTGAGTAGTAGAGTGAGTAGTAGAGAGAGAGTAGTAGAGAGTGTGTAATAGAGAGTAGTAGAGAGTGAGTAGTAGAGAGTAGTGGAGAGAAAGTAGTAAAGTGAGTAGTAGAGAGTAGTAGAGAGAGAGTATTAGAGTGAGTGGTAGATAGTAGTAGAGAGTGAGTAGTAGAGAGTGAGTAGTAGACAGTAGTAGAGAAGTAGAGAGTGAGTAGTACAGAGTGAGTAGTAGAGAGTGAGTAGTAGAGAGTAGTAGAGAAGTAGAGAGTGAGTAGTACAGAGTGAGTAGTAGTGAGTGAGTAGTAGAGAGAGTAGTAGAGAGTAGTAGAGTGGTAAAGAGTGAGTAGTAGAGAGTGAATAGTAGAGAGTAGTAGAGGGCGAGTAATACAGAGTGAGTAGTGGAGAGTGAGTAGTAGAGAGCGAGTAGGAGAGAGCGAGTAGGAGAGAGTGAGTAGTAGAGAATGAGTAGTAGAGTGAATAGTACAGAGTGAGTAGTAGAGAGAGTAGTAGAAAGTGAGTAGTAGAGAGTGAGTAGTAGAGAGAGACTAGTAGAGTAGTAGAGAGTGAGTAGTAGAGTAGTAGAGAGAGAGTAGTAGAGAGTAGTAGAGTGAGTAGTAGAGAGTAGTAGAGAGTGAGTAGTAGAGAGTGAGTAGTAGAGAGATAGTCATAGAGAGTACTAGTAGAGACTGAGTAGTAGAGAGTGGTAGAGAAGTAGAGAGTGAGTAGTAGAGAGTAGTAGCGAATGAGTAGTACAGAGTGAGTAGTAGAGTCAGAGAGTAGTAGAGATTGAGTAGTAGAGAGAGAATAGTACAGAGTAGTAGAGAGTGAGTAGTAGAGAGATAGTCGTAGAGAGTACTAGTAGAGACTGAGTAGTAGAGAGTGGTAGAGAAGTAGAGAGTGAGTAGTAGAGAGTAGTAGAAAGTGAGTAGTAGAGAGTGAGTAGTAGAGAGAGAGTAGTAGAGAGTAATTAGTAGAGCGTGAATAGTAGAGAGTAGTGGAGAGTAAGTAGTAGAGATAATAGTAGAGAGTAGTAGTAGAGAGAGAGTAGTAGATAGTAGTAGAGAAGTAGAGAGTGAGCAGTAGAGAGTGAGTAGTAGGAGTAGTAGAGTAGTAGAGAGTGAGTTGTAGAGAGAGAGTAGTAGAAAGTGAGTAGTAGAGTATTAGAGAGTAGGCAGTCAGTGTCAGTCAGTGTCAGTCAGTCAGTGTCAATTAGTCAGTATCAGTCAGTGTGAGTCAATCAGTGTCAATCAGTGTCAGTCAGTGTCAGAGTGAGTAGTGGAGAGCGAGTAGTAGAGAGTGAGTAGTAGAGTGAGTAGTAGAGAGTAGTAGAGAGAGAGTATTAGAGTGAGTGATAGATAGTAGTAGAGAGTGAGTAGTAGAGAGTAGTAGAGAGCGAGTAGTAGAGAGTGAGTAGTGGAGAGTGAATAGTAGAGAGCGAGTAATAGAGAGTGAGTAGTAGAGTGAGTAGTAGAGAGTGAGTAGTCAAGTCAAGTCAAGTCAAAAACACTTTATTCGATTGTTTTAAAATCATAAAAGTATGCTACAGAAACCGTTTCAATCATACAAACAAGTTATTAAAATCATGTTAAAAATTAATATTAAAAATAGAAAAGTTCATATAAAAACATCTTTACCATCACATTTATCAATATTAACAATCTTACAGGACCTTACAATGTACAAAAATTTTAAATGTTGGCAAACAAGCATGTCGTTACAGTTATATGTACAAAGTACTAACAGCCTGGGGAAAAAGTGCAAAACGTGCAGATCATAAGTTCATTTTTAACGCGGGTCAAAATGACAGATAACATTGGCCTATTCTTAAAGTCAAGAAGTCAATCAACGTTAATTATTCAGCCTTAATCTTTTTTGTTTTAATCGGATTGACATTGTCAGGAAGTTGGCTACCCCATACACTACTACTGTAGTTTCCATGAGCTGCAGATACAGTAGGGCTGGTTTAACCTGCATAAAATCTTGACCTCTCAGAATTGGTTTAATGTATTTTCCCTCCCCTCCTTATAAAAGGGGCAGAAGAATACAAAATGTAATAAATCCTGATCAGAAAAGTGATCACATTTACAGGGAGCACTTTCTTGAGGCTTACACCATTTTTCATATTCTCCTAGCAGAAAGTGAGCTTGGTTAAATCGAAATTTAGTGAGGACCCACCTATGAAAAGGTTTGTTTACTATCGTCAGATAAAGTTGAATGGATAACGAAGTAATCATCATGTAGTGGGCCCTTACAGTCGGTTTTGAAATTTCGCTAGCCTCTCTCTCTGCTTCCTTTTTCCCTATGAAATGTTTCTTCACCCAGTTGATATCCTCTCTCATCAGGCTCTCGGGGTTTGTATATAGCTCTGGTCGGCCTAGGTATTCTGCTGTGAATTTAATATATTGTAACCAACCAATCTTAGCCATCTTTTCCCTCCCCATACAATCCCTAATGATCACATGATTTAAAGTTAAAGCTGGATTAAGCCATGTCCTAATCCATGACAGTAGTGGGGCCAAAGACAATGAGTCTTCAATGTACCCTATCCCCAATTCCATGTGTACGGAAAAAGCTGGGGTGGATTTAGGAAGGCCCAGTATAGATCACAAAAATAGGTTCTCTTCTCTTTGTATGTGGGCCAGATTTTTATATCCCCATATTGCTGCCCCATAACTCGCAATGGACAGAGTTTTGGCTCTGTAGATTGCTAATATTGCCTCAGCAGGTTTGCCACCCAATCTTTTTGCAAAACCTAGGATGGCCGCGGCCGATCTTTTTACCGCTGCAGCTTTGCTTGTAATTTGTGGTGCCCAGGTCCCCTTCTCATCGAACACCACACCCAGGTAAGTAAAAACTTTAACTCTGGATAACACTGAGCCATTACAGGTAAGGGTTTTAATGCTGTTCTTTCGTTTACCTACTGCCATAACATGGGATTTCTCGATGTTAACCAATAAATCCAAGCTTTGCATAAAAGCCCCAAAAGAATTTAAAAGACGTTGAAGACCATTAGGGGTTCTTGCCATTAATACCGTATCGTCGGCATATAGTAAGACCGGCATTAAAGAGTCACCCATACGTGGTACGTCAATAGAAGCCGTCTCCAGAGTCTTTCCCAGTGAATTAATATAAAGCGAGAAGAGCATTGGCGCCAGAATGCACCCTTGGCGCACCCCCCTTCTCGATTTAAAAAAGGCAGTACACTTTCCTTCTTGGGACATGCGAATGGTCGCCCTCAAATCACTATGAATTCGTGCCAGGAAATTCACTAGTGCTTGGTCTAGACCCAATTCCAGAAGTATAGTCCACATCTTTGACCTATTGACTAGGTCAAAAGCTGTGGACAAATCCATAAAAGCCAAATATATCATCCCCTTTGATGCTACTGTATATTTGCCCAGAATAAGATGTAAGTTTAGGCATTGATCCTCTGTGCCTCTCCCGGTTCGAAAGCCATACTGAGCTTCACACAGGATGTTGTTGTTTATTGCCCAGGTTGAGATTCTTTCCAAGATGACCTTACCCAGTATTTTGAAGGAAGAATCTAACAAAGATATGGGCCTGTAGCATCTAGGGTCTCCCCTTTGTCCCTTCTTAAAAATGGGGATTATGACGGACTGTGACCATGATGTTGGGGCTTTTATCCCTTTCAGGCTAATCACATTAAAGACATTAGTGAGGACCACTGCCCACATGCCCAGATTTGATTTAAACATGTCGGCCGGAACGCCGTCTGGGCCAGGGGCTTTTTTACCTGCTGTGTCCTCAATTGCCTTCTGCACCTCTTTAATAGTGAAACTGGATAAAACCTCTTCTGTTTCAGTCAGTGGTTGATCAAGAGGGTCTGCATTGAGATTGCTACCATAGATGTTTTGAAAATGATCCAACCAGTCTTGTTCTGGGATATTTACTTCTAGAGGTGTATTTTCAATCCCGTTAAATAAGGGGGTATTAACGATTTTCCAAAATTTAGTACTGTCCCTCAGTGTGGCCTTCTCGTATAGGTCTTCCCATGCCTGTCTTTTTAATTCATTTTTCCGCCTTAGGGTATTTGCCTTATACTTTTGCCTTAAGCTGGCCACTTCCTGTTTATCTCGAGGTGTCTTTTTTAATGCTTTATATAGTTCACAATGGGATTTGGAGCATTCCTTGTCAAACCACCCCATAGCCCTCTTCTCTTTCTTTTTCATGTTACTTTTCAAATCGTCCGATACCTGGCTGCAAATCTTCTCAAAGGACTGAACTATATTCCCCTCAAACCTAGTTGGGTCCATACAGATGTTAATTTCTTTGCCCATCTTTAAGTTTAGAGAATAGAGAAAGTCCTCAGGGATGATATTGCTCCATTTGACCCGCCTCCCCTGGTCCTTAACGATCAATTCTGTATAGCCTACTTTATTTGAATCTATGTTTGTTCCTTTTGTAAATAAAAACAGATTGTTATTATCTACTTCTAATATAACAGGGTTGTGATCGCTGAATGTCGTCTGAACAGCATTATAAAACAATACATTCTGTAACAATCCCGGTGAAATAAATATATAGTCAATTATTGTATTGCTGTCCCTAGCACTGTAAGTTGGCACCCGCTCTTTTCTATCGAAGAACTCTGGTTCATATAAGTCGTTCTCTAGGAGAAGTTCTTCTAGGGCAAACCCCTTTTCTGAGTGCTCAAAGTGTGGTAGCTGTAACATATCAGTGTTGATGGTATCTATGACGTGACAGTTTAGCATACATAAATGAGTATTAAAATCTCCCATCAGGAAAAAATAAACAAAAGTGTTTTGACCCTCCTTATATTTACATAAAAACTCCATCAATGAGTTAATGTTTGCGTTTGGTACTATACTTTGTATGGTATTATAAAAGTTAATGTAAACACATTTATGACTATTAGGCATTGTAACCTCCAGAACTAGATAGTTATGGGATGATGTGTTTAATACCTTCACAGTACCCTTCACATTTACAGATATTAAAAACAACAAGCCCCCTTTGTTTCGCCCTGAGCTTGATGTCTGAGCAGCTATAAAATAAGAAGTATATCCATCTAGCCAAAAATCGCAGTCCCTATCCCACGTTTCCTGCAGGGCCACCACATCACACTTTTTCAGCAAGTCCAACCATCTTGTATCGCCCCTTTTGGAGCGTAAACCTGCAATGTTCCAGCTCATCATTTTCACTCTACTACCCTTTTCAGTGATTTGCGGCTGGATGTGTTGTGATGGAGATGATTTGTGATGCTACCTGATGAGGTTAGTCAATCATTTTCCTCTAGGTTAGAGAAGACAGCAAACCTATTTGTTAGCACCAGACCATTTCTGGCTTCACCTCCCTGTATATCATTAGTTTTTGGTAACATGGCTGTTTTCTGTGTGGCCCAAGAACTTGGACATGGGGTGTGTGAGTGCCCCTTCCAAATTGGGACCTATGTGTTGTGGGTCGAGGATAAAAGAAGCCTAGCGGTACCGCTCTAATCCCGTCTTCCCTTACCACAGTAGCGTCCCAGAATAACCGTTGGGCCTCATGGGGTCTATTAAAATTGACTATAATACAATCCCCTGCAAGTTTCTTGGGCGTATACCCCACCCAATCAACCCTTCTGCCTGTTTGGATGTACTCCGAGATATTGTTGGGACCAGTACAGTTTTCATCACACCACATCTTAATATTGTTTAACAGTGCAATATCTGACTCACATTCTCCATTTTTCAGTACTGGTACGTTCACCAGAATAGCAACAAAAGGTGTTGCTTCCGGGGGAAGATGTACCGGTGAGTAGTAGAGTGTGAGTTGTAGAGAGTGAGTAGTAGAGAGAGTAGTAGAGAGTGAGTATTAGAGAGTAGTCAGTCAGTGTCAGTCAGTCAGTGTCAGTCAGTCAGTCAGTTAGTGTGAGTCAATCAGTGTGAGTCAGTGTCAGAGTGAGTAGTAGAGAGTAGTAGAGAGAGAGTAGTGGAGTGAGTAGTAGAGAGTAATAGAGAGTGAGTAGTAGCGAGTGAGTAGTAGAGTGAGTAGTAGAGAGTGAGTATTAGAGAGTGAGTAGTAGAAGGTAGTGGAGTAGTAGAGAGTGAGTAGTAAAAGGTAGTGGAGTAGTATAAAGTGAGTAGTAGAGTGAGTAATAGAGAGTAGTAGAGAGCAAGTAAAGGAGAGTGAGTAGTGGAGAGTGAGTAGTAGAGAGAGAGTAGTAGAGAGAGTAGTAGAGAGTAGTAGAGTAGTAGAAAGTGAGTAGTAGAGAGTGAGTAGTGGAAGGTAGTGGAGTAGTAGAGAGTGAGTAGTAGAATGTAGTGGAGTAGTAGAGAGTTGGTAGTAGAGTGTGTAATAGAGAGTAGTAGAGAGCAAGTAAAAGAGAGTGAGTAGTGGAGAGTGAGTAGTAGAGAGAGAGTAGTAGAGAGAGTAGTAGAGAGTAAGTAGTAGAGAGTAGTAGAGTAGTAGAGAGTGAGTAGTAGAGAGTGAGTAGTAGAAAGTAGTGGAGTACTAGAGAGTGAGTAGTAGAGTGAGTAATAGAGAGTAGTAGAGAGCAAGTAGTAAAGAGTGAGTAGTAGAGTGAGTAATAGAGAGCAGTAGAGAGTGAGTAGTAGAGAGTAGTGGAGAGCAAGTAGTAGAGAGTGAGTAGCAGAGAGTGAGTAGTAGAGAGTGATTAGTAGTGTGTAGTAGCAAGTCAGTAGTAGAGAGTAGTAGACAGTGAGTGGTAGAGAGTAGTAGAGTAGTGGAGAGTGAGTAATAGAGAGTAGTAGAGAGCAAGTAGTAGAGAGTGAGTAGTGGAGAGTGAGTAGTAGAGAGTAGTAGAGAGCAAGTAGTAGAGAGTTAGTAGTATAGAGTGAGTAGTGAAGTTGTAGAGAGTGAGTAGGAGAGAGTGAGTAGTAAAGAGTAGTAGAGAGTGAGTAGTAGAGAAGTAGAGAGTGAGAAGTAGAGAGTGAGTAGTAGAGAGTGAGTAGTAGGAGTAGTAGAGTAGTTGAGAGTGAGTAGTTGAGAGTAGTAGAGAGTGAGTAGTAGAGAGAGAGTAGTAAAGAGTGAGTAGTAGAGTATTATAGAGTAGTCAGTCAGTGTCAGTCAGTCAGTGTCAGTCAATCAGTGTCAGTCAATCAGTGTCAGTCAGTGTCAGTCAGTCAGTGACAGTCAGTCAGTGTCAGCTAGCTAGTGTCAGTCAATCAGTGTCAGTCATTGTCAATCAGTCAGTGTCAGTCAGTCAGTGTCAGCCAGTCAGTGTCAGCTAGAGCAGCTCTGTTGGCCTGGTTCTTTGGCTCTAAAGCAACTCTGCTGACCTGGTTCGCTGACTCTAAATTAGCTCTGCTGACCTGGTTCTCTACTCTCTAAAGTAGCTCTGCTGACCTGGTTTCTTTGGCTCTACAACAGGTCTGCTGGCGTGGTTCTCTGGGTTTAAAGCAGCTCTGCTGACCTGGTTCTCTGGCTCTAAAGCATCTCTGCAGGCCTGGTTCTCTGGCTCTAAAGCAGCTCTGCTGACTTGGTTCTCTGGCTCTAAAGTAGCTCTGCTGACCCGGAACTAAGTCTCTAAAGCAGTTCTGCTGACATGGTTCTCTGGCTCTAGAGCAGCTCTGTTGACCTGGTTCTCTCCCTCTAAAGCAGCTCTACTTGCCTAGTTTCTCTGGCTATACCACAGCTCTGCTGACCTGGTTCTCTGGCTCTAGAGCAGCTCTGCTGGCCTTGTTCTTAGGCTGACCTTGTTCTCTGACTCTAAAGCAGCTCTGCTGACCTTGTTCTTTGGCTCTAAAGTAGCTCTGCTGACCTGGTTCTCTGGCTCTAGAGCAGCTCTGCTGACCTGGTTCTCTGGCTCTAAAGCAGCTCTGTCGACCTGGTTCTCTCCCTCTAATCAGCTCTGCTGACCTGGTTCTCTGCCTCTAGAGCAACACTGCTTACCTGGTTCTATGGCTCTCGAGCAGCTCTGCTGACCTGGTTCCCATGGCTCTAGAGCAGCTCTGCAGACCAAATTCTCTGGCTCTAAAGCAGCTCTGCTCACCTGGTTCTCTCCCTCTAAAGCAGCTCTGCTGACCTGGTTTCTCTGGCTCTAGAACAGCTCTGCTGACCTGGTTCTCTCCCTCTAAAGCAGCTCTGCTGACATGGATCTCTGCCTCTAGAGCAGCTCTGCTGACCTGGTTCTCTGGCTCTAAAGCAGCTCTACTGGCCTGGTTCTATGGCTCTAAATCAGCTCTTCTGACCTGGTTCTCTGGTTCTAGAGCAGATCTGCTGACCTGGTTCTCTGGCTCTACAACGGCTCTGCTGACCTGGTTCTCTGACTTTAAAGCAGCTCTGCTGACCTGGTTTCTCTGGCTTTACAGCAGCTCTGCTGACCAGGTTCTGTGGCTCTGAAGCAGCTTTGCTGACCTGGTTCTCTGGCTCTAAAGCAGCTATGTTGGCGTGTTCTATGGCTCTAAAGCCACTCTGTCAATCATCCTGACAGAAGCATGTCTCTACCTAATCACTCTGGTGAAACATAAGTGCTTATAAATATATCCTGCTGTCAACTACTAGCACTCTAGGAACCCAGTCACTGTCTATGCACTTGCAGAATGACTCAGACATTGAGACAAGCAGTGGTACAGTCAAATGTGCACAATATATGCGATCCCTTAACCCCTTGTAGACTATTGAGTCAGTCGTACAAAAGTCCAGGTAATAGCAGTGCTTGTCTGGAATCACACTGTGAGTCTGTGTCCACTCCTACAATCATCCTGACAGAAGCATGTCCTTATCTAATCACTCTGCTGAAACATAAGCGCTTATAAACTTATCCTGCTGTCAACTACTAGCACTCTAGGAACTCAGTCACTATCTATGCACTTGCAGAATGACTCAGGCATTGAGACAAGCAGTGGTACAGTCAAATGTGCACAATGTATGCAGTCCTGGACCCCCTTGCAGAATACTGAGTGACTCAGTCCTGCAAAAGTCCAGGTAATATCAATGCTTGTCTGGAATCCCACTGTGAGTCTGTGTCCACTCCTACAATCATTCAGACAGAAGCATGTCCTTATCTAATCACTCTGCTGAAACATAAGCGCTTGTAAACTAATCCTGCTGTCAACTACTAGCACTCTAGGAACCCAGTCACTGTCTATGCACTTGCAGAATGACTCAGGTATTGAGACAAGCAGTGGTGAAGTCAAATGTGCACAATGTATGCTGTCCCTTAACCCCTTGCAGACTACTGAGTCAGTCCTGCAAAAGTCCAGGTAATAGTCATGCTTGTCTGGAATCACACTGTGAGTCTGTGTCCACTCCTACAATCATCCTGACAGAAACATGTCCTTATCTGATCACTTTGCTGAAACATAAGCGCTTATAAACTAATCCTGCTGTCAACTACTAGCACTCTAGGAACCCAGTCACTGTCTATGCACTTGCAGAATGACTCAGGTATTGAGACAAGCAGTGGTGAAGTCAAATGTGCACAATGTATGCTGTCCCTTAACCCCTTGCAGACTACTGAGTCAGTCCTGCAAAAGTCCAGGTAATAGTCATGCTTGTCTGGAATCACACTGTGATACTCCAACAATCATCCTGAGAGAAGCATGTCCTTATCTAATCACTCTACTGAAACATAAGCGTGTTTAAAAGTATCCTGCTGTCAACTACATAGCACTCTAGGAACATAGTCACTGTCTATGCACTTGCAGAATGACTCAGGCATTGAGACAAGCAGTGGTACAGTCAAATGTGCACAATATATGTGGTCCCTTAACTCCTTGCAGACTACTGAGTCAGTCCTGAAAAAGTCCAGGTAATAGTCATGCTTGTCTAGAATCACACTGTGAGTCTGTGTCCACTCCTACAATCATCCTGACAGAAGCATGTCCTTATCTGATCACTCTGCTGAAACATCAGTGCTTATAAACGTATCCTGCTGTCTATTACTAGCACTCTAGGAACCCAGTCTCTGTCTATGCACTTGCAGAATAGCTCAGGCATTGAGACAAGCAGTGGTACAGTCAAATGTTCACAATATAGGTGGTCCCTTAACTCCTTGCAGACTACTGAGTCAGTCCTGCAAAAGTCCAGGTAATAGTCATGCTTGTCTGGAATCACACTGTGAGTCTGCGTCCACTCCTACAATCATCCTGACAGAAGCATGTCCTTATCTGATCGCTCTGCTGAAACATCAGTGCTTATAATCGTATCCTGCTGTCTATTACTAGCACTCTAGGAACCCAGTCTCTGTCTATGCACTTACAGAATGACTCAGGCATTTAGGCAAGCCGCAGTACAGTCAAATGTACACAATGTATGCGGTCCCTTAACTCCTTGCAGACTACTGAGTCAGTACTGCAAAAGTCCAGGTAATAGTCATGCTTGTCTGGAATCACACTGTGAGTCTGTGTCCACTCCTACAATCATCCTGACAGAAGCATGTCCTTATCTAATCACTCTACTGAAACATAAGCGTGTATAAATGTATCCTGCTGTCAACTACTAGCACTCTAGGAACCCAGTCTCTGTCTATGCACTTGCAGAATGACTCAGGCATTGAGACAAGCAGTGGTACAGTCAAATGTGCACAATATATGCGGTCCCTTAACTCCTTGCAGACTACTGAGTCATTCCTGCAAAATTCCAGGTAATAGTCATGCTTTTCTGGAATCACACTGTGAGTCTGTGTCCACTCCTACAATCATCCTGACAGAAGCATGTCCTTATCTGATCACTCTGCTGAAACATCAGTGCTTATAAACGTATCCTGCTGTCAATTACTAGCACAGTAGGAACCCAATCTCTGTCCATGCACTAGCAGAATAACTCAGGCATTGAGTCAAGCAGTGGTAAGTCAAATGTGTACAATGTATGCGGTCCCTTAACCCCTTGCAGACTACTGAGTCAGTCCTGCAAAAGTCCAGGTAATGGTCATGCTTGTCTGGAATCACACTGTCAGTCTGTGTCCACTCCTATAACCATCCTGACATAAGCATTTCCTTATCTAATCACTCTGCTGAAACATAAATGCTTATAAACTTATCCTGCTGTCAACTACTAGCACTCTAGGAACCCAGTCACTGTCTATGCACTTGCAGAATGATTCAGGATTGAGACAATACCAATAAATAAATAAATAAGCACTTATAAATTAACTGAGCACTCTGTTTGCAGCACTGTCATCATTCTAATTACTAGTGATGTTCTTATAGAATGATCTAGGCTCCAACACAAGTACACGTACAATATTCTGTGCATAATCCCTACAAACCTCTAAGCAAATAAACACTATTGGTACAGTCCACTAAATACTGAAGTAGTACTCATGCAGCCTAGGATATCTCCTGTCAGTCTCAAGCAGTTTGTCAATCAGCCAACCAGCACTATGTTCTTATTGTATCACTCTGCCAATACCTAAGCACTTATGGGGCAGATTTACAAGCCCCCTGCACCACCAGTACATCACTTTTTGTAACGTAGTGATGTCGCTGGGGACTCCTCCATATTTACAAGCAGAGGAAAAGCCACCCTGCGTGGCTTTTCCTCTCCTTGAAAATACGACCCATTCAAACGCAGCACTTTGCATTGAAGGGGCATTCCGTGGGTGGTGCTGTGTCTGTTCCCACACAACACCCATGGAATAACGTGTGAATGGTGCGCCACCCTAGAGGTGGTGTAGCGAGGCACAACAAGGAGAAACATTTTCATTTCTCGTTTTTTCCTCTTTCAATGCATGCTGCATTCCACAGCACACATTGAAGGAGGAAAATGCCTTTAGTGATTGTTTTTGTGCAGGAAGTATTCCCTTCTTGCACAAAAACAATCTCCCCATGACACAGATATCCTTGCACTATGGTACAAAGGTGCCTGCGTAACTGCATGGCTGCAGTTTGTGTGCTAGTGCAGAGGGAGCACAGAATTGCTACATATTCATGTAAATATGTCACATCCCTGTGCTTCAGAAGTGCCGCAGCGCACAGCAGCTAAAGGGCTTGCAGTGTCAGGCTGCAGCAATTCCTCATAGATCTGCCCCAATAAATTCACCATACAGTACTAATGCATTCTTTCAGTCAAACATGCTCTACACATACATTTAACCAAACTTTCAGACATTACCATGCAATTATAGTTCTTTTTTTAAACCAGATAAGGCAGTTCTGAAGTTTTTTTTCTTGTTTTTTGTTTTCTAGGGCCCGATGTAGGTAAATCCCATTTACCGATTTTGAAATACCGAATTTTACCGATTCGGTATTTCAAAATCGGTAAATGGGATGTAGGTCCCAACATCTGGATTCGTTACCGAATCCTTAACAATTCTTTAATTACCGATTCGGTAAATACCGAATCGGTAATGCCCATTCATTCCTATGGGCTCTGAAGCCCATAGGAATGATTAGGCATTACCGATTCGGTATTTACCGAATCGGTAATTAAAGAATTCACAAGGGTGCAGGGGGTGTCACTTTGACACCCTCTAGCACCCCCAAAACGGGCATGTGTGCAATGTGGCACACAGACATGCCCTAAGGGCACGTCTGTCTGTCACATGGCACATGTGTACAGGCACAGATGTGCATGTACACAGGAATCGGTTTTTTACCATGGATTTGTATTCCATGGTAAAATACCGATTCTGTAAGCCATGTGCTGATGGAACATTGGCTACCTACATTGCATTTTCGGTAATTTTACCGAATCGTTATCATTACCGAATCGGTAAATATTACCGAATCGGTAAATTTACCGATTTGGTAATGATAACGATTCGGTAAAATTACCGAAAATGTGCCCCTACATCTCGATAGCCCTTTACCGATCGGAAACGGCCGAAAATCGGTATTTTCGGCCGATTCCGATCAGTAAAGGGCTACCTACATCGGGCCCCTATTTTTTTGTAGTTTTTTTTTACAATTTTGTACTTTTTTGTGTTTTTTTAAAATTGAGCACAAAAGGAACTAAGTAAACAGTTAGCTTTTGGAATTCAACATCATTCCAAAACCAAAAAATAAATAAAAAATGTGCAGTTGTGGTTCAGTTGAGCAACACAAATAGCTTCCACTGACTCTTCCCCATAACAGATGATGGCTTTACACTTAGTGCAGTGCTGCTGCAGAATAGCAAATTCTGGGCGAAGGTCTACTGGTGGTGCTGAAGTGGACGCTACGGAGGTGCTAGCAATGCCTGGTGGTGGATTTTTTGCTGCACATCTCATTTCTTCTCCTGCCAGATTCTTCGGGTGAATGGTTCGCAGATGTTTATACATACTCGCTGTTCCACAGGAGTATTTCTTGTCACTGCCTTGCAACAGGACCCTGTCACACAGCAAGCATGTGACTTTTGTTGCATTGACCTTTTTTTCTCCGGCAGGAAAGGTGAAACATTTCCATACCACTGATTCAGGCCCCTGCTTGGGTGGATCTTCCTCCAAGATACCTTCATCTGAAGAATGAGGAGCTTGTGAACCAGATGTCATTTCTCCAATGCAATTTTTTAAAAACACCAAAAAAAATCCAAAACCAGCTCTGGAAGAAGAAGAGATGTCTCTCATCAACTGCTCCAAAAAGAATAATTAAAATGGGTGGGGTCCTTCAATAGTTACAGTGGGAAATGTTATGAACCAATCAATCTTTTTTTTTGAGGTCACATGGGATCCGTGCACCGTGCGCTCACAAAGTGCGCACCCGACGAGACTTTGCGAAAATATATTTAAACATAATATAAGTTTATTACAAGTAGAAATATATTATTTTTATGAATACCTTAGATAATCTTTTGCCCTAATATGTAAATTAAAGACACGTACATATAATTTTAGAACATAAAAGATTTTACGGGAGTCGCGCACCCAGCGTGCCCCAACACGTATATGGCGTCACTTGGGGCCCGACTCCGCGAAAGCATTGCGTACCGTAATACGCATATTTTGCGAATGCGCAGGAGCAGGAGTCATGGACCGGTCACATACCGGTCGCGCACACCACTTAACATTGTACGCATATGACGTAACTGAAAAAAACAGGCACTCGTCGCTCACCATACGTGGATCCTTCACTACTTTTCCAAAAGGGCAGTTAGAATACGTGGACCCACTGCGGTAGGTAAGCTTTGTGTGCGCAATTCCCCAAAAAATTTTGATAAAAGAAAATTATATAAATATATTAAAATACAAAAAAAAACTAAATAATTACAAATATTTCAGTTTTAAATTTTTTTGAATTTTGTTTTTACAATTTTCAGAAAAATATATATTGTTGTTTAATAAATAAAATATTTATAAATAAACAGTTAAAAAACTAGAAATTCAGTACAAAAAATAGGTTAAACTACTATTGCACTTGAAAATTTGCATTTAAAAAGCCTTTGAAATTCACTGACAAAACAATCGGTTTCAGAAATGTTATAGTTAGTAATAAACATTTTAAAAACCTTTGAAATTCACTGAAAAAACCATAGGTTTCATGAGTGTTATAGTTAGCTCGACATTTCACTCGTACAAAACCATAGAAATTCCTCTGTTATAGTTAATTGTGCTAACTATAACTTGGGTGCGGTGCCCGGGCCCGCTCTTCGGACAGAGAAACACTATAAAGATAAGTAGAGGGTATAGAGGAGTAACGTTGGGAAAGATTGGTTTATATAACTGTACAAGAATGTCTTCTGCAGCGGCCTGCGTTGACATATATTGACCTGAGTGTGATTGGAGGGGTGCGGGGAGGGATAGACGAACGATGGGGGAACAGTGTGGACATCATTGAACAATCTGACGCACTGGTGGGATACACTGTTTACATTTACGGTGGTGCATGGCGGAAGGAGGGGGAAAGCCAGACATAGCGCCTTGAGAACATTGGAGGTAACGGGCTGTTAGGCGACCTCGATCCCCGAGCGCAATGAGCTACTGACGTTCGGGTTGCTAAGTTGAGGGAGTTGGTATCGGGATGGCGGGGGAGGGAAGGGAATCTGCATGGCCAAGTTGGGGGGTGGAAAGGTGGGGAAGTATTCGGATGTGTTATGGTTTGCTCTGCCTGATCGCTCTGTCTTCACTGGTCTTTGAGATTGCGACTGCCTTACACTGCACTACCCCACTACTACGATGGCTGTCTCAGACCGTATAGCAGCGGACAGGGAGGCTGGGACGCTTAACGCGTTGACGTGGAATGTGCGGGGTCTGAATGATCATCGGAAACTCAGAAAAGTCCTGAATTATTTACAGCGACATAAAGTTGACCTAGCACTGATACAGGAGACGCACCTTCCGCTCACGAGTAGAACGCTTCTTAACAGGGGTCTGGCGGGCAACTGCATCGCCGCTGGATTCACAACCCACTCTAGAGGGGTCTTGACATGGGTTAACCCTAAGTCGAAACTGACACTGTCCTTACTGAGGGCAGACCCGGAGGGCCGATTTCTAATTCCAAGATGTGTAGGGAAGGGTCACGATTTAATGGTGGTTAATGTTTACGGTCCCAACTACGACTCCCCGGACTTTTATGGTGCCCTTGCGCAGCACTGTCATGCATATTCCACTACACAATTAATATGGGGAGGTGACTTAAACTTGGTGTTAGACCCAGTGGTAGACAGGTCCTCAGGCCCCGCACGCAGACCTACAGCAGCTGCATTGAAAATACACTCGGAATTAATTAAACTGGACTTAGTGGATGTGTGGAGAAGTAGGTACACTGCTAGAGGGGGGTTCACTCATTATTCGGCATTTCACTACATACACACCAGATTTGACTACTGGTTGGCGTCATCCTCAGTTATGAGACACATAAAATCCTGCGCTGTGCTGCCGCGCACCCTCTCAGATCACTAGCCGCTTCTCTTGGTCCTCGAGATGCCAGTGAAGAGGATCCCGCCATTCATGTGGCGTTTCCCCCCGTATTCCTTACTGGATGAGCACTTTCGGTGTGAAATTGCAGCAGAAATCGAACAATTCTTTGACACTAATGTGGGGTCGGTTGAAAGCTTCAAAACAGTGTGGGAAACCTTTAAGGTTTACATCCGAGGTATTGCTATGGCAAAGCACTCGAGTGTCCTCAAGGCAATATGCCAAAGGTTATCACACTTGGAGTCCAGACTAACTGAGTTGGAGAAATCCCAACTGGAGGGCTCAAGTACTGAGGTGGAGGAAGACATCAAGAACCTCATAGCAGAATACAACGAGGAAGCTGAGAGAGAAGTCCAGCATATGGGAAAGTATGCAACGGCCCGGTCGTATGGTGAGGGAGTGCGCCCGGGCTTCCACCTGGCCAGGATAACGCGTAACTCTAGACGCCCGTAAGTAATATCAGAGCTGGAGGCAACTGATGGTCACCTCCTCACAGAAGAATCAGAGATTGTAGAGAAGTTCAGGAACTATTACTCTGGGCTCTACTCTTCTCGAACTGTGAATAATGAGGAGGCCATAGACGATTACCTGGGCCGTATACAGCTGCCTTTCTTAAAGGACTCTGACCGGGAATTCTTGATGCAGCCCATACACAAGGACGAGATCGCAGACGCACTTGCAAGCATGCGATCGGCCAGCGCCCCCGGAGTGGATGGGCTCACAGTGGGCTTTTATAAGGCATTTAAAGAAGTACTGATTCCTCATTTATCCACACTATTCGATGACATCTGTGTGGAGGGCAGCATGCCACGGTCTATGCGGGAGGCCCTGATAGTAACTATTCTTAAACCAGGCAAACCTGCAAATGCTTGTAGCTCCTACAGACTGCTGTCTCTCCTAAATGTTGACGCCAAGATTTATGCCAAAGTCCTGGTGACACGCTTGGCGTTACTTGCCCCGGAGCTGGTGGCATCGGAGCAGGCTGGATTCATTCCCAACAGGACTCTTACCTAGAATATTAGAACCATATTAGGGACTATTCAGCATGTCAGGCAGGACACCAAGGCCATGGCCGTCTTCCTGGACATGGAAAAAGCCTTCGATTCTGTTTATGCTTTATGCTCCGTGTGCTGAGGCGACTGGGACTGGGCGAACCATTTTTACAACTGGTGGGAGCGCTATATTATCAACCCACTGCCAGGGTCCGCACGAGAGACCGGGTCTCAGAGTCCTTTGCGATTAGCAGAGGCACTAGGCAGGGCTGCCCACTTTCGCCACTGCTCTATGCGCTGGTGGCTGAACTGCTGGCATGTGCTCTCCGGGAGTATCATGATAACGAGGGGGTGAACTTCCCTACGTACAAAATTGTCATATCAACATATGCGGATGACACCTTGCTGTACGCCCGCGACCCCGAGTCGAATCTCACATCAGTATTACGGGAGGTGGTTCGTTATGGCGCACTCTCCGGCCTCCGAGTCAATTGGTCAAAATCAGTGGCCTTCCCCCTGACTCCGAGGACCACTCAGTTTGATATGGAGTACCCGTTGCATTGGACGACGGAGCCGATCAGGTATTTAGGGATTATGCTCCATACTGACCCGGAACTCCTAATTCGCGAAAACTATGGAGTTGCATACAGTAAGCTGGAAGAGGACGTAGACAAGTGGATCAACCTATCGATGTCCCTAATGGGACGTATAGCAATCATGAAGATGGTGATCCTACCCAGATTCTTGTTTCTCTTTAATAACATCCCGATTGGGCTGTCAAAGTCCTTTTTTAATAGCCTGACACAGCTCCTTATTAAATTCGCTTGAGGGGGTAAACAGCCGAGAATGAAATGGACGACCCTAATACAGCCGTATGAAATGGGGGGATTGAATGCCCCAGACATGGAAAGGTACTACAGAGTAGCACAAGCGTCACATATGCACACGTGGATACACGGGAAAGCGACGATACCGCATGTTTGGTTAGAACAACTATTCGCAGCTCCGCTCCCGCTCCCTGCCACGGTATTCTGCCCGCCTGACCGCAGACTTGGCATATTGGACTCGATCAAGTTCACTAGCCACGCTTGGAATGCATTGCTGCAAATGCAACAAGGCGCCTTGTTGTACTCCCACTAATGCCCATTGAATGGGCACTATGGCTGTCTCCGATAGCGGAAAGAGGAGTGCTCCTGGCTTTGCGTAAACTGGGTATCATTAAGGCGGGAGACCTCTTCCCGAACGGCGTAGCGAAATCTTGGGAGCAGGCTGCAGAGGCCCCGGCCGCGGCCGCACTAATCCTACGTTTTCAATATCATAGGATTCGTAGCGCTTTGCAGGCTCTCCTGGGTCAAACTGGCGGAACTGCCGGAAGTGCCGGAGCTCACCCACGTTATTAAATCTCCCTCCCCCCACAAATTAGTCACAAACTTATATCGAATGAACAGAAAGTGCGACAAGCTACATCACTCGAAGGCTAGGACGGCCTGGCAGAATGATCTCCGCATCACGATAGATGACGGCATTTGGACATATTGCTGCCAAAACACCAGAAAACTATCATTAAACGGCAGACATATACTGATCCATTTCAAATTCCTCCAGCGAGTATATTACACTCCGGAGAGGCTACATAGGTATGGGCTCCGTCAGTCTGCCGAATGCGAACGCTGTCATGCCCCGATCGCAGACTTCATTCACCTGTCGTGGCAGTGCCCGGGAATCCAGAACTTCTGGGACGGGATATTCGCTGAAATGAGCAGGTTCCTAAAAATAGAGCTGCCGATCGACCGGCCCTTGCACTCTTAGGCCACTCCAGGGGCCTTCCTGTTGCGGTACGGCGACTCACTGATATGGGTATGCTGATGGCTGGGCGAGTCATAGCAATGTGCTGTATGAGGGGCCCACTGCCGACGACCACGAGGTGGGAGCGGGACATGCAATATTGCTGCACCCAGACGGAATGCTACAGTGAACTACTCCCTTCCACGAGTCGCCCAAAGAATTTCTGGAGCCTTAACCGAGATTACCTCAGGGTTAAGGAAGCTGAGAAGACATTGCCCTTGGAACTCCCGGAGGGAAAGGAACATTTAAGCGGCAAGACCCTTGAACGCAGAACCCCCTGATTTTTTTTTTTTTTTAAATATATTTTTATTGCAGGAATTAGTACAACAATACAGTAACGACCAGCATCATATTATAGCCAACTCTTTCAAGATACAGCCCACCGACCCCCTTCCATAGTATTGCTATACAGCCAAGCGGCCCGTGTTCTAGGGGTTAGACGGTGAATGTAGCTGGGGTCAGTAGGGTGCTGGAGCTGGTCCGGATAACACACTGTCCGTCATCTGCTTTTCTAAACAAACCCCAACCCCCAAAAAAGAAACCCCCCCCCCCCAACTACCAGACATTATGAAACTCCCCCCCCCCCCCCCCCCACCATCAGCGCCAGGGAGTTTATCACTGTAGGATCCACTGTTTGACCCACGGGGAAGGTAATAGTGCTGTTAATGCTGGTGTTTAACGGGACTCAGGTCTAGGTGCTTCTTCGTTTTCGGAGTCGCTGGGGGTACAATAATCCCTGAGGGCCTGCACCAGCGTTTCCCATTCTAACGCGGCCTCCTGCGCCTTCTCATTGCTTTGCCTCCAAGCCAACTGATAACGCAGCGCGCTCTCACCCGCCGCCCATTTCAAAAGTTCACCGTGCCATCTGCTGCCCGTAGGACCAGCACGTGCCTTCCAATTCCTGGTCACCTCTCGCTTAGCCAGTAGGAGCCCCAGGTCTATAAATTTACTGGTGATTTTATTCCGGGGGGTATGGGGGAACCAGTGCAGTAGCCCTACCGCCGCATCGAACGATAAGTGCCTCCCCGTCACCTCTTCTAAAGTCGCCGTCACCTCCTGCCAGTAGGCCGTCAATCCGGGACAGGCCCATAGCATGTGTAGGAGGTCCGCCTCCTGAGCCGGGCACCTAGGGCATTCCGCCGAGGCTGTGGCAAAGTAACGCCTGATCTTAACCGGGGTCAGGTACGCCCTATGGAGAACATAGTAGTGGACCAGTTGGAAACGGGCACAACGCGTACCCTTCCATGCTCGCCTCACCAGCTGGGACCAGGTCGTCTCCGGGATCTCCCTACCGATGTCCTCTTCCCAGCGGGACTTCAGTGTGGTGAGAGGGACCAACCCCTCGGTAATCAGCCTGCCGTAAAGGCAGGTGACCGCCTTCACTGTTCCTGCCGACATCATTACATACTGGCACACCTGAGACAACTGAGGTTCCTCTAGTCCGTTTCGCCAATACGCCTGGATCACTCGCACAATGGCCGAGTGCAGCAGAAAGTCGCCCCGGGGGATCCCAAAGCGGTCAATGAGATCCTGAAAGGACAGGAGCACTCCGTCCTCATACAGGTCTCCGACGAGCTGTAAACCCGACCCCTCCCAGTCCGCCAGTCGCGACCAGTCTCCTCCGTGGGGGAGGGCCGTCAGCATCCCCAATGGTATTTCAGGTGCATATGGGGTCCGCAGGTGACCTCTGTTATGAGCCCGATTCCAACAGAGTCGGATAGTCCGCTCCTCCATCGATAGGTCCCGAAGGACTAAACGCTGTCGTAACGCGATAAAGGAGAGGACGTGCCTGGCTATACCCGTCCCCCTACCGTCTTCCGGGCCTCTGAACTCCCTGGCTATCTCCTGAGTGTATGTCTGGAGCTGCGCCGCCAGATAGTACTTCTCAAAGTCCGGCACAGCGAGCCCCCCTTCGTCCTTCGGCCTCATCAGGGTATTGAGGGCCACCCGCCGCCGGCCCGTGCCCCAAAGGAACCCGATCACCATAGAACGCAAGCGGCGAAACGTAGCCGGTGGTACCCAGATCGGCAAAGTCCGAAAGTAATACAATAGTCGGGGGAGCGCCACCATTTTGAGCAGGGCAATGCGTCCTGCCACGGAGAGCGGCAGCGTGGCCCAAAAATCCATGCTGCCTCGGAGTGCTCGCATGCAACGGGCAATGTTTCCGTCTAGGAGGTCGGGCTGGTCGTGGTACACAAATACCCCAAGGTATTTAAAGCAGTCGGGTTCCCATCTGATCTCTCTACTTAGCGCCGGATTGGGGACACCCCTACGCATCGGGAAGAGGCAGGTCTTAGACCAGTTCACTCGTAGGCCTGAGACTTCCCCAAACTCCGTTAGCGCTAATTCCGCTCCCCGTAATGCGTCGATCGGATCTTCCAGGAAGAGCAACAGGTCGTCCGCATAGAGCGAAACGTAATGCGGGCCCGCCGCTGTCCATAAGCCCGTATAGTGGGCTCCCGAGCGAAGATGCATCGCTAGTGGCTCCACCGATAGTGCAAAAAGAAGCGGGGATAAGGAGCACCCTTGCCGCGTGCCACGCTCCACCGGATAACGCGATGAAATCAAAGGGCCCGATCTAACCCTGGCGGAAGCAGAAGCGTAAAGAACTGCTGTCCATTTAACAAATCCCTCCCCAAGGCCGAACCTCCGCAACACCACTTCCAAATAGTCCCACTCCAGGCTATCAAACGCCTTCTCCAGGTCCACCGACAAAACTACCGGGGACGGGGCATCCACAAACGGTTCCCCAAGCAAGCGAAACAACCGTCGGATGTTCATGGTCGTATTTCGCCGTGGGATGAAACCGGCTTGGTCCTCGTGTACTAGGGAACCCATGTGCCCCAACAGCCTCGAGGCCAAGATGCTGCTCAATATCTTGTAGTCCACCGTCAACATTGAGAGGGGACGGTAGGACCCCGGGTCAGACGAGTCTCGGCCCGGCTTGAGGAGAGGAACCACCAACGCCTCACACATCGAGCCGGGGAGGCGACCCAGCCTCTTCGCCTCTCTGTAGACCACCAGTAAACGAGGGGCCAGAAGGTCAGCATAAGCTGCATAGAACTCCACCGGCAGGCCATCCAGGCCCGGGGTCTTGTTCCTCGCCATCCGTTTGATGGCCCCGCGGATCTCCCCCAAGCCTATGTCAGATCCCAGGGCGTCTGCCACTTCTCGTTCCACTGTACGGAGCTCCAGCGGGCGAAGATAGTCAACAAGCCGGTCCGGGTCGCGCGCGGAGCGACTGCGATATAAACATTCGTAATAATGCCGGAAGCAAGTAAGAATCTCCGGTTGGGTGCACACCTCGGTCCCATCCGCCCCACGCATCCTAGTCGTCGTTTGGGACTGGCGCGTAGGGTTGGCCAACCACGCCAGTAATGCGCTCGATCTGTCGCCCTCCGCTATAGATCGGACCGTGTAGGCCTTGTAATCGAAACAGCGGAGCCGCTCGACCTCCACCGCCACCTTCTCCCTCGCCTCTACCGTTCGTGTTTGCAATTCCGGGTGTCCGGGTCGGCTAATTTCGAGCTCGCGAAGCGTTCGGTCCGCTGCGTCTAAATCAGCCAGGATAACACGCCGCATGCCCACCCTCTTAGAGATACAGTACCCCCTCACCACCACCTTGAAAGCGTCCCATTCGAACGCCCTAGTACTCGCGGAACCGCCGTTGGATGCAAAGTAATCCGTGATTTTCTCCCCTAGGTCTGCCTTGAAGACACTGTCCTCGAGGATCTCGGGGCGCATCTTCCAGGTGGGTACCGCTGGCGTCCCAGGGAACCAGCGAATGTCCAGCAGGAGGGGGTTATGGTCCGAAATGGTCCGCGATAAATACTCCGATCGGACCGCTGCCGAGACTAATTCGGACGAACCAAGAAAGCCATCGAGTCTGACATGCAGCTCGTGAAGGCTCGAAAAGTACGAATAATCTCTAGACGCGGGGTGATGCGCCCTCCAGATGTCCGTCAAACCCCAGCGGGTCTGCCAATCTTGACGGCCCTTAGCCACCCGCCGGACCGGGGAGTCGGGGAGCGGGGGATGCGAGCGGTCCATGTCTACATCTACCACGGAGTTAAAGTCTCCCCCCAGCAGGAGGGGACCTGTGAAAAGGTGGGCCAACGAGCCCGATAACCCGGAAAGGAAGGCAGTCTGATCCATATTAGGGGCATACACACAACAAACATTCAAGTCCCTCCCTCCTAGCGTGCCTGATATGGCCACGAAGCGCCCCTCCGGGTCCAACACTGTCCTCGTGACTTGAAAGGGGACTCCTGCCCTGATCCATATTAGCGCCCCCCTGGCATAAGCAGAGTACGCCGTGGAGAAGACCTGCCCTCGCCACCTACGCTGAAGCGCCGCCCTTTCCGCCTTGTTCAGATGCGTTTCCTGCAGCAGCGCCATTTGCACTCCCCTACGCACTAAATAAGCGTGGACCTTGTGACGCCTAGACATAGTGTGAAGCCCCCTCACGTTCCAAGTAATACATTTCAAGTTAGCAACATCAGCCATTGTCCCAAAGTGTTCTTGCACAGTCCCCCCGTCCGGGTCCCCACAAAGAAAAAACATCATTCCTCCCAGCGCTGTCGGCGGCCATTTTCCCCAACCAGAACCAAACCCCCCAAAACCCAACAAAACCCCCACCCAACCACCCCAGAACAGGACCCAAACTGCACCATCTAGATCCCATCCAAACTCCTACGGAAAACAACCCCAAAACCCCACTAGCCCTACGGTCGCCACCGTAGGAAGGCCTTATGGGCCAGGAGCGGGCTGAGCGGAGGCAGTGGGCCCTCGTCGCCCAGGCTACTAGGACTATCACAAGCCCCCCCGTATCAAAATCTGTCGGGGCAAGAGTAGAAGCCTCCCGACCCTCCCTCTCCCATTGTCAGCAATAAAGGACGGCAACCGCCACCCCCTCGCCGGGCCCCCACCCAAAACAAGGCAATCAATCCCATTACCCCTGTCCGTCCAGAAGGTCCTCCACCGACTTCGGTGTGATCACCGGTGTATGGGTACTGTCTGCCACTGAGTCTTCCGAGTCCGATGGTGCCCCCCGAGCACCCGGGTTTTCTTCCTCCTCTTCGATGTCTTCGCCCTTTGCTCCCGACAGTTCCGACAGAACTTCCAACACTCCCCTCCGCTCAGATGATGTCTCCGCTGTCGAGGGTCCTCCTGTGCGGCCACGGCGGTTCCTGTCCCTTTTTGATCGCCTCCTTTGTTCCGGCTCCTCCGCCTGATGGGTCGAGGCGTTATAACCATCCTTCCCTGTTCGGTACAGTTCCAGCCAGTCACAGGCCTCCTCCGGGGTGTCGAAGAACTGGGTTTTGTCGTCAACAATGACTCGGAGCCTCGCGGGAAATAGGAGTGAATATTGGATGCCTTCACTCCTGAGTTCACGCTTAACCGCCAGGAAGGAGAACCGCTTGCGCTGCGTCTCGTAGGTATAGTCAGGGAAGATATTCACCTGGCTGTTTGCAACCTGGAACGGGCCATTGTGTCTGGCGGCATTTAGGATCAGGTCTCTGTCCCGGAAATGTAGCAACCGCGCCACCACCGGCCTCGGGGCTCGTCCCTGTTGCGGGGGTCGCGCTGGAACTCTGTGGGCCCATTCCAGAGTGTAAAAGGAGGACAGGCCCTCCGGGACCACCGTGTCTCGGAGCCAGGTCTCCAGGTAGCGCACCATATCGCCTTCCTCAACCTTTTCCGGCAGTCCCACTACCCGAATGTTATTCCTCCTGTTTCGGCCTTCCGCATCCTCCGCCCTCCGTTCGAGGGTCTCGATTCGGGACATGGCATCTTTTATCGTCGCGGCCAGGGTTCTCTGCGCCGGTTCCATAGTTCTCACCGTGCTCTCCACCTCCTTGACCCGGTCTGAGAGCTTACCATGGTCTGCCCTAAGGAGGCCCAGGCCAGTCGCCACCTGGGCAATGTCCTGTTGTAGGGCCGACCGAGTTGCCTCTATGGCTTCCAGTACACGGTCGAATTGTTGCTGGAGTAGTGCGCCACCAGGTCTTTTAGGATCTCCATGTTCTTCCTTGTCCTGGGCCTCAGAGTCCGAGGTGGCCTGGCTGGATCCCTTGGCTCCTCTAGGTTTCCCCATGCTGCCAGGGGCTCTCCGCAAAGGTCCCGGAGTAGTCGCCTCCGTGTGCAGGTGACCAGCACGTTTTTCCCGGGATTCCGCTCTCCAGTCCGGAATGGGCGATCTCCTTCTCCAGAGCCTGTGGAGACTCCGCCGCTTCGGCTCACGCCACCGCCACGGCGTCCGAGGGCACCGATAAGGGGGCGGAGATACCCGTCTCCGAGTCGGGCAGGCCCGTCCACCTACTATAGCTCTGGGGCACGGGCCACCAACTCCCCCGGTTTCCCTGTGGCGCCCGAGCGTCGCGCCATCCATGTAGTTGGGGCGGCCAGGAACTCGCAGCCAGTTGCGGAGTCGCGGTGTCGACCACTACCTAGAGCTGAGTGCACCCGTGCCCGGCGCCCTCTAGCGCGTGGGCACCCGCCCGGACGTCCAATCGAGTATGGTCCGGCTGTAGAGGGTCCGAACCAGCCAATGTCTAATGTTTAAAACAACTGAGGCTGGTGAAGCCGGGTGCCGGGCGACACCCGCGAGACCTCCTCAACTCCGTAGGTCCGATCAAGGGGACAAAGGGGTCCGGGCGCCATATTGGGTCGCACTCCGCCACTCCGCAAACTTCGGCATTTCTTCAAAGACACCTCCGTCCAAACTCCACCAGGGCCCTCGGGAGGGTGTAGTCGCCTCGCTCAACCGAATGCGGGGTCTGGGGTGCCCCTCAGCCTCTGATATTCAGGATAAATCCGGGCTCAGTCCCGGAGCCGAGCTCTCAGGCGACCATCGCCATCGGCGCCCAAGCCACGCCCCCCGCAGAACCCCCTGATGCACGGTGAGGGTAAGACGTCGAGATCTGGCGTGAGGCGGTGCAGTGGTCCTGGATAGCAGATGTTGTGCGTAGAAGCGGCACAGCAGAAGGAACCAGATTCAACATAGGAGTGATGACCCAGCCAACCAGTAGAACAGTTGCATGATCAAGGGCTTAGGCCCACACCATACTACATTTCACCACAGATGTGAAGAGGCGTACTACATTTTAGATAAGGTAAAGTAGGGGGGGACCTGGAATAGGAGTAATGGGGTGTTGGGGACTTATGTTTGTTAGGAACCTCATAGGGATCACGCCATGTGTGTGGCTGCTGAGTGACCCTGGGGAAGGGAGCGGCAGAGCTCAGATTACACTCCCACTTCTATGGTACAGCGCATAGTGCGTGGTAGGTCTCACACAGATGCCCAAAGGTGCGAACATGATATTTTTTAAGGCGCCGCTGGACCCCCGGGTTGTCGGCTAATAGGCTGTGTATCATTGATGTTAAAAGCGATTCTGCTCCTGTTCCGCTGCCGGCCTCCGGGTTGTGGCTACATGCTGTGTATATCAACTCTACATAATAAAGGTTTTTTCAAACTTAAAAAAACTATAACTCGGGCGCCCGCAATGCACTGCTGATGATGTCACATATTACTTCATTCATGACATGGTCAGTAACATCACTGATGACATCACTGATGACATCACAAATGACATCACTGATGACATCATCCACGTGACAATCTGATACACCTCATCACACACTATTGTAACCTTTGATCACTCACTATAAAATACAGAGTACCATATTTAAAAACATTGATACACACATATCAGCTACTACATACGCACTCACGGATTGCTAAGTCTGCACACACAACTCTTCATTCACCCACAGAATCACTTGTACATGCAGTCACTGATCAATGGTAACACTGTCAAAAGTACTCATACACCTATATAGACATTGACACATCAGCAGTCATCCTAGTCGATTATGCAGTGATGCTACTCACTCATGAAAAGAATCAATCACACTTACATTTACTCACCTTCACAGTTATACACACAACACCTGATTTATACATACACATTGTAAATCATAGTTACTATGTTAAAACATCACTATTACAATTATACACTCATTCATACAGTTACTCTCACAATCACTGACTCTTATGTATACTTATTTATAAACAACAACTCTCACACACAATGCCTTTTATTTTTCTACTTTATTGGAGATGTACCACTGACACATATATTCACTTGTCACAATCAAAAAGGACTAGCTATGTTAGGGGGAAGGGGGACTCAAAGAAGTACGCATGCCGGCAAACCAATTGGTTTGTTCATGAAGCCCTCACCCACCAACCTAGTTGGTGGCATGCTTCATCATCGGGTCCACCACAGTGACACCGAATGTGTCCCGGGTGTGCTTCGACGCCAGGTTACTGAGGAGCTGGTATGCTCGCTGAGTGTGCAGTGTAGTGAGTGAGAAAGTGAAAGTTAAAAGCTATACAGTGGGTCCCAGTACCCGAGGGTAAATGAATAAGCTTTAATAACTGGGCCCCTGTTAGCGATTAAAAGGCAATTGGACGTGTTGGAGTACGAATTAAGACCTCCAGCGTCCTATATGGTCTACATGTTTCAGCCAGGCCATTTTTTATTTAAAACTGGCTTTCCTCAGGACCAAGTGAGTATGTGAAAAAGGTACAATTTAAATAAAACTACTAAATTATAGTGATTGTGTTATTGGCTATGTGTCGCACTCCCTAAGGTGCGATTATATGTAAGAGGGGGATTCCCTCTAGCTTTAACGGGCTATTTGCTGTAAAAAGCTTCCTTGGGTCACCTGGCAGAGAAAGAGACCGGAATTGCCGGTCTAGATCCTCCTTGGACCTATCGTCCTTCTGCTGTGCAGTGCTCTTTGTTCCAATAAAACCATGTAATATCCAAGTGGAGATGAAGCATACATAGGACGGGTGCCTGCCCCGCTTTAAAGCTGGCCGATGAGGCATCATTGGGGCCCCCTGCTGGGCCCCAGATCATTTGTTCCGCAATTAAAATAACTTGCCAGACGCGTTTCAAGAGACAAAGCTCTCTTCCTCAATGGCACAAGGTTGCAGTCACAAAAGAGCACCTTGCCTTGCGCAATTGAAGAAACCTGGGACCGAGAGCCTGCTGGCAGGCTGCCGAGATTAAAGAGGAATTTTTGAATCCATTTCGTGTGGTCTCATTCCGAAGGGGTTTCCTGCATTGATGGAATAAGTTACGGCCAGCCCGGTTGTGGAAAGAGACTCACTGCCACAGCAGGTCCATGCTGATGCTTTACAAGCTCAACAGCGGAACAGCGGAACAAATGATCTGGGGCCCAGCAGAATGGGCCGATGATGCCTCATCGGTCAGCTTTAAAGCGGGGCAGGTCCCGTCCTATGTATGCTTCATCTCCACTTGGATATTACATGGTTTTATTGGAACAAAGAGTGCAACCACTTGGGACTTGATATGGCACTACAGATCCCATAACGCCGCAGTGAGGAACACGCCCAGTGGGGTGGGAACTGTTTAAATATGTGTGCAATGCAAGGTGCTCTTTTGTGACTGCAAACCTGTGCCATTGAGGAAGAGATCTTTGACTCTTGAAACGCGTCTCGCAAGTTATTTTAATTGAAGAAACCTGGGACCGAGAGCCTGCTGGCAGGCTGCCGAGAATAAAGAGGAATTTTTGAATTAATTTTGTGTGGTCTCATTCCGAAGGGGTTTCCTGCCATTGATGGAATATATATATATATATATATATATATATATATATATATATATATATATATATATATATATATATATATATATATATATATATATATATGAATCTGTATATATATATATATATATATATATATATATATATATATATATATATATATATATATATATATATATATATATATATATATATATATATATATATATATAAAAAACAAATCCCAGTCGCTCTCGACACGGCTTCTGTTGGGTGCGGACCTCTTTCTCCCTCCAACTCCCAAAATCCAGGAATCAGGACGCCATCACACGAAGTAGAGTGAGCAGTGCAGTTTTTAATATTCTGCCATATTTACAAGCAAGTGCTCTCCCTGACGCGTTTCGCTCTGCACGCAGAGCTTGATCACATATATATACAGCTTAAGGGGGAGGAGCATATGTGCAGTCGAGTATTCCACGCAGGAAGAGTTTCACTGGGGAAGGACAGAGTACTGGGCGCTGAGGAAGGTCTGCTGACCGAAATGCATTCGCCGCTGCTGGCATCCTCCTCAATAAAGTAGCTGTTCTTTCAGAAATCCCCTCCGGCCTCTGTCTTCTTTAACTGGAAGAATTTCGTGACGTTTTCTGCGCCAGCCAGAGGCGCAGCACAGAAGGCCCCTGCCAAACAAAGAGACTCGGCTTCAAAACTGGCGTTCCGCTGTTCCAGCGTTTCAAGGTTGAGGGATCAATAATAGCCGGAGTCCGCCAGGAACATGATGCTGGAATTCGAAGGAAAGGGGGTATTTTATCTCCTTAAGCTAATACGCCTCGCATTTGGCAGCTGACTCGAAGTTTCAACATTATGGAAATGGCCATGGCAGGAGTGAGGGGACAAAGAGGAATGACTACAGTTTTGGGAGCGGTGTTAACAGTCCCTACCAACTCACCTGTGACACGCACGGACCCATTGTCTTTCAGTTTCACCCCCACGCCACCGACCAGGATTTTGCCGAGACTGTGCATACTGGGAAATGCAGTTCTGTGGACTGTAATTGGAGCTGCACAGGTGAGCCTACAGCTTAAGGGGGAGGAGCATATGTGCAGTCGAGTATTCCACGCAGGAAGAGTTTCACTGGGGAAGGACACAGTACTGGGCGCTGAGGAAGGTCTGCTGACCGAAATGCATTCGCCGCTGCTGGCATCCTCCTCAATAAAGTAGCTGTTCTTTCAGAAATCCCCTCCGGCCTCTGTCTTCTTTAACTGGAAGAATTTTGTGACGTTTTCTGCGCCAGCCAGAGGCGCAGCACAGAAGGCCCCTGCCAAACAAAGAGACTCGGCTTCAAAACTGGCGTTCCGCTGTTCCAGCGTTTCAAGGTTGAGGGATCAATAATAGCCGGAGTCCGCCAGGAACATGATGCTGGAATTCGAAGGAAAGGGGGTATTTTATCTCCTTAAGCTAATACGCCTCGCATTTGGCAGCTGACTCGAAGTTTCAACATTATGGAAATGGCCATGGCAGGAGTGAGGGGACAAAGAGGAATGACTACAGTTTTGGGAGCGGTGTTAACAGTCCCTACCAACTCACCTGTGACACGCACGGACCCATTGTCTTTCAGTTTCACCCCCACGCCACCGACCAGGATTTTGCCGAGACTGTGCATACTGGGAAATGCAGTTCTGTGGACTGTAATTGGAGCTGCACAGTTGAGCCTACAGCTTAAGGGGGAGGAGCATATGTGCAGTCGAGTATTCCACGCAGGAAGAGTTTCACTGGGGAAGGACACAGTACTGGGCGCTGAGGAAGGTCTGCTGACCGAAATGCATTCGCCGCTGCTGGCATCCTCCTCAATAAAGTAGCTGTTCTTTCAGAAATCCCCTCCGGCCTCTGTCTTCTTTAACTGGAAGAATTTCGTGATATATATATATATATATATATATATATATATATATATATATATATATATATATATATATATATATATATATATATATATATATATATATATCCAAATGGGTGAAAGGTTAATATCCGCCGAAACTTAGTAGGATGAGAATCCTATGTATTAGTTTACGGTATAGTCAACGTTGAAGGATACAGTGTTCCAAAATATTGTGCACCTAATCTTTGTTTCCTCAAAACTTGCTCTGCAAGAAACTTTCATTAAACAATGTCAAATCACGGCGACAATAACGACACCGATGAAGCAGCAGTAAATGCGAATCAACCGGGTGTAGACCTTACAAGGTTTAATGAAGACGAACCGGGTGCAATATAAGAAAAACCATAACTATAAAACTTATAGAAAATGGGGTATCACCAAGAGGTGGTACAGTTGTATTTGTGGTAGGAGCACATGAGTATCGGCAGACAGAGGTATTCTATTCATGGATGACTTTTCCAGCAGCACATACTGTGACACGTGAGTTCCACTACTTTAAAGTAGCGGAATCTCCAGAGGAATACTCTCCTTTCGAGGAAATTGAAATTCTACTAACATACCAAGAGCACCTGCTCTTATTTAATGGCGCCCTAAAACATCAAAATCTCATTACCAGGCTCGGTCCACTAGGTAGACCAGGAGCCACGTGGCCGGTTCTAGCCAGCTACACACCACACCCAGACATTGAAAGAATGTCAGACGAAGAACTTTTGGTTCAACTAAAACAATTACTTAAAATTCATAGACAATTGGTCCAATATGTCATGCGGACTTCAACAGTCCAACCAGCAATTAAAATTCCTCAAAACACCCCTCATCAGGGGAATACAAATAAAATTACACCACAGAATATTCAATCATGTCTTGGAAAAACACCCGCAAAACGGGAACAAATCTCCTTTTGGTTAGCTCAAAAAGTCACTCTGATAGAGGCAGTGTTTCCTGATACTACCCCTCACGAAAAACACAGAATTCTGACTATCTGTCTCCCAATGGGGATCGCACCACATGTGGAAGACTGTGACACTCGGGGCACGGTCTTTGCTTCTATCTGCACAAAAACACATGGTGTTCCGTCAATGGCGGTTATACCAGATGTACTAAGACAGATTCAAAACGAATACGGCCCAGAACCTGCTTTAAATCTGGGTATGAAATTAATAAAAGACTTCAAGCAGGTCTCGGCTATATTATTAGCCAACATAAAAGGAGAAGCAGCATGTGTGGTAATCTGCCAAAAATTGAAGGAAACAGATATAGCAAACCAACCTTTTGAGCTTGCTAAAATAATTGAAAAATGCTATGAAGAATTAGGCAGAGATAGTTTGGGTGGTAAACCAGTAAAACCACAACTAATTGAAAATCCTGAAAAAACCTTTATTAAAAACAATCTCAATTCTCAAAAGAAGAAATAGGAGGGTAATAAACAAACTATTCCCAGAGAAAAACAATTTCAGTCCAGAGGAAGGTCTCCCCAACGGAGAAATAAATCTCCAGGAGGAAGAGACAAGTCTCCCCAAAGGGAGCCCTCTGAAAAAAGATATAACCTTAGAGATAGGGATAAATTATGAAAACCTGACAGATATCAAGATATTGATACACGTCCCTCTCGATCTTTTCAGACTTCCTCACAGAAATCGGAAAGAAGAGGACGGTCAGAACACAAGGAACAGCACGTCAAGTCCAAAGACAAAGAACCTGCTCATCAAAGAAAAAAATCACAATTTCCAGAAAGAAGGTAGCAAGTATTAAAATTAAACATGCCGAGAATCCTGAGGACACAACTGAAAAATGGAGAGTGGGCCCAGACAATGTTAGACAGCGCAGCAGAAGTGACCATAGCTCGCTAGATCCTGATGAATCTTCTGGAGACAGTGGACACGAATGAATACATTCAGTTAGAAACTGCAGACACGCGAGTTAGCGTGCCCCATAAGCTATATGAAATAACATTACGTATAGAGGGAGATAAAACTAGGAAAATAAAAGGTCTCTTTTGGGAGAATCTTTCTCAAGGCTATGATATCCTGTTAGCTGAAAAAGACTGGCCACCAGAGTTTGTCAGGGAGTGCCCTCATGGCGAAGAAATAATTATGCCTGCCTTCTCAAATCATATCCCAATTCATAAAAAATACACATTTGCAAGAAAATGGGCAGTGGCCCAAGCCCCTGCTTTATATAAAAATCATGTATGATGGGATGAGGATTCTACTCACCACAAAATCCAATTAAAAAAATCAACCTACTGCACAAAGGCAGTACCCAGTTAAACAAGAAGCTAAAAAGCAAGTCATCTTAGATCAACTTGAATATCAAGGGGTGATTGAAACATGCACCTCACAAATGAACAATCCTTTGTTTTCTGTCTCCAAACCAGACGATTAATATCGTCTAGTTTTGGACTACAGACATCTAAACTCCTGCTGTAAAACCTTTGCAGTCCAAATCTCTCACAGTGCAGCACTAATGAATAACATTGTGCACAAAAAATATAAAACAACATTAGATATCTCTAATGGTTTGTTCTGTCAAAACATTGCACCTGAAAGCAGGTATCTGACCGCTTTCTCGATAATGGGGTCACAAAAACAATTTTGCCGACTCCCACAGAGATTCAAGAATAGCCCAGGATTATTCTCAGCAAGGGTAACTGAATTACTACAAATGTATGACGATGAGGCATTATCCTATGTCGATGACATCTATCTTACAGACGATGACCTGGAGACTCACTTGAAAAGAGTGAACACCATAATACTTGGGTTCGCATCGGAAGGTTACAAATTCAACTTTAAAAAGTCAAGAATAGCCCATCTAACTGTCCTATTTTTAGGATATGAATTATCAAATGAAGGCAAAAGCCTGGCGGACAATTTCTTAGAGAAATGTGCAGTACTCCAAGCACCTAAAAAGCTGAAGAATTTACAATCAATACTAGGTTTCCTGAATTTTGGAAGAACATACATTCTAAATTATGCAGAGAGGGTTAAACCTCTCTACGAATTAATAAAACCTGATTTCAAACCAAATAATTGGACTCAAAAACACACAGAAATGTTAAAATCATTACAGACAGACATGTTAACTAAAACAAAACTGCAAACACGCGCAAATGAACGCGATCTTGTAATCAGAGTCATCCCAGGAAGATGCGGATTCACATACCTGACCTGTAATGAGGGAGAAATGGTACCGATTGCTTACAAATCACATTTGTACACACAAGCTGAAATTAAATTCAGTTCTACAGAAAAAATTCTGACAGCGGTTCAAACTGCTGTGGCAAAAGAAAGAGCCCTCGTACAAGGTAAACGTATAATAATAGTTACACCTGTACCTGCTTTAGAAGCAGTAACAAGAGCAAGCATCCCAAATGCTAAGGCACTACATCCAAGATGGATACAGTGGGTTAATTCTCTTGTTGCCCCAGACGTAGTATACGAATTTGATCCTAATTTAAAAACACAAGAATTTCTGCAATATGAATATGAATGTCCTCTGCCAACCGAAATCCTGCCTCTGGAACATTACGGCTGTATAATATATACAGACGGATCAGCACAACCCGCAGTTGGGGGTAAACAAGCATATAGTGCTGCGTGCGCAATTGTTAAAGGTCGTTGGCACGAAGGGAAATTTAGACCACTGGTCACTAAAACTCAATCTCTAGGAGATTGTACAGTTCAGCGAGCTGAACTACTGGCTTTTAAGATGGCGCTTGAAAATACCTATTGCGAGTTCCCCACACTAATAGTGTGCGATTCTTATTACTGCGTTCAGTCTTACAATGAATACTTGCAGAACTGGGTTCAAAATGGTTTCAAAGATGCAAAAGGTGGCACAATAAAGCATAAAACGCTTTGGTAACAAGTAGTTCTTTTACAGAAAGAACTACAAAAGACTCACGTGATACATACACTGAGTCATCAACGTGATGGCATTCACGTTGCGGGGAATTCATTGGCTGATGAAGCAGCGAAGGCAGCTGTGCAAACGGCTTCCGTAGCAACAATCACCCGGTCAAAAACAAAAAAAGACAGCGATATAATGCAAGCTGTCAGTGCTTCAGTAAAAGATGATAAAAAAGACACTCCCGAAAGGCTTTCCAGTAAAGTACTCGTACATAACTGATACGAATAATGTTCCTTTTGCTCGAATCCCTGGAGTGGCGGATAGGGCAATTCCAAACATGGAACACAGGTTAGGACTAATTTTAGTGGAACACGCAGGACTCGCTTCTGCACACGCTGGTGTTTCCGCCACAGTATCATTATTAAAACAGAGATACTGGTGGCCACGCATGAGAAAACAAACTTGGAATCACGTTCTAGACTGTGAAATAAGACAAAGAATGAAAGTATCAACAGTGAAACGACCAACACAGATGCCCCTTCGAATCTCAGATAAACCATTAGCATGTGTTTACTTAGACCACTGTGGTCCCTTGCAAAGGGATAGCAACTATAAATATATCATGGTCACAGTGGATTCCTGCACGAGATTCATTTGGATGTGGCCCCAGCACTCGGCTGACGCCAGAACTGTTATAAAAGATTTGCGAGTCTTTATCGGCACATACGCAATTGGCATGCTACATTCTGATCAGGGTCCTGCGTTTAGCTCTCGAGCTTACAAAGAGGCCATGAGCAGCATGGGCATTGCATTGCGGTACTCTTCTCCCTTCCATCTCGAGGGAAATGCAGTTGTGGAAAGAAAAAACCGTGACATATAGCAATCTATAACGGCAAGGGTATTAGGTTCGGGTGATGGGTGGATCAAACATCTAACAAGTGTCCAACGTAGTCTTAACAATCTGCCAAGAAATTCTCTAAAGGGTTTCACTCCATACAAACTATTGTTCGGCACTAGAATGAGAATCCAGGATTTAGATTGTCAAACTTCAGTGGTGGAAGAAAAAACCTTTGATATCAAAGATCGTTTGGCTGTTTTACAGGACTTGAATGAAACAAGAAAAAGTCTAAGTAAAATAAAGTCTAAGCCAACAACCACTGAAGAACCACCTGTCCCAGGAAGACCTGTCTGGATTCCAAAGATTGGGGATCTGGTCAGAGAAAAGATCGTGGGAAAGAAGGAATATGGGCCTTCTTAGAGAAAAGCATTACCTGTCTTAGCTATCAGCGGAACAAGATCAGTAGCACTACCGCCACTTGCTGGTAAAAAGGAGAACAGAGTTGTATCCATCGACCTGGTGAAACCACAATCATGTGGCCCATAATAAGTAGTGGGCCCAGTGGACTCCCAAGAAATAGCAGAAGACCAAATCTTGCTACAATACAAGAGGTTCAAACTGAAAGACTAATCACCTTTGATACACCATCAGTGAAGAAAAAAGGACTATGCAACAAAGCCATGAAACTTGTGCCTCTTGAAACCCAAATTGCAACAGTTCAAGAAACACCAGTCTACAACGATGTAGCCTCGGACTATACAAAAGTAACAAAAGAAAATGCACAGATCAATGGAAATAGGGAATCAATCCCAGCAATTGACAGAACTGCATCTGGCTACTTTATCAACTTTGATGATTTTTCCGATGATCCGAGTGAACATGGAGACGAGCCAGCAACAAAAACTTTCAAAATGAAAATTAAGAACTTTTTCATCCACTCAAAGAAACATATCTGATTTCCCCTCGGATTGAACTATGGATTGTGATAGGCGTACTTTTACTCCTCTTCTGGCTCATCTTAGTTTTAATCTTAGGTAAATTTATTAGAGTACAATGGACACAGCAAGTCAGAACATCAACTTGGTCCCGAAACCACACAGATCCTCTCACATAGAGAAAAGAGAACTATCATCAGTGAACATCACAGCAAAGCCTATACCTGGTGGTATAGCATGGGACAGAACTGACTATGAAATCTATGGCCCGGTAGAGCTCTTGAAGTATCCACACCAATTCAAGATTTCATTAAGTGACGTTGTGACACCAAGTACTTTCTCTGATGATTGGGACTTTGAAAACATTAATAATATGATGTCAGATTTAGAAATGTCAGCAAAATGTACAGAACATGATTATTTACAGGGTTCATCGAATTATGAAGAGATGTACTGTTATAACCACTATGGTCATCATTATCTGCATAAGTCTGCGAATCCTAGAAATGTTTTTTCTTATAATCAGTGGGAAAATTGTCCAACTCTGCCAATAGGCAGTTCAAAAACGTTTTATGAAAAATTCCCATACTCTTTAGGGTTTAATCACACTGATCCAGAAATGTTTTATTTCAAGATGTTAAATAAGACAGGAATGAAAAATATGCTGACTAATATCAAATTGATTTATTCTGAAAAATGTTATGACATAATGTCAACATTTGGTTTTGAGTTTTGGAAAAACAACATTGAAACAAAAACCATTTGGGGAACGAAAGCATGGCAGGTACAAGGTCTAGAAGCATTATTCAGAGCCTGCATGATCCCAGAACAAATAATGTTCCTGAATGACACATTTCAGCAAACAACCTGTCTTGGTTTAGCCAAAATAAAAGATTTAAATAACCCGTCTATACCAAAACTTATGCCTGATAGAAACACCACTACAGATGAGGGGTTAGACGTGTCCTATATTTTAAAACAAAACAGAACAAATCCTGATTGGAAAAAATGGTTGATCTGGCCCATAGACACAAATAACTGTCAAAATAGAATCCTGAACAGAATACAGGTGTTCAAACAGAACAGGCCAGACCCTAGATACTCCCAGAGACAACATCCAGGGATAGTAACAACATATAGTGTAGGAAAACTATGCCTTGACTGGCTACAGAAATCCACACTTCCCGAAATAAAGCAACACTTAACTTTACTTAAAGAAGGTGCTGCCTTGCGAGATTTCATAATGGGACCTCGCAAACAGCGTCAAAAACGTTTCATATACGCCGGTATATATGCAGCTTACAATGAAGCTTGGAAATTAAAACAAATTGAAACTGCAGAAAAAATACGGGAAATTGACCGTATCAATTTGGAGAAATCATTTTCTGTAGTGGAAAATGGGTTAACGACTCTGTCCTCCAGAATCTATTCACTGGACAGCATCGTATCATCTGATATTGATATAATAGAGCAGGACATGCTAATGTTACAACATGGCCAGTCCCAATTATGTTCTATTATACAGCTAGGTTGGACATTCTAAAACCTACGTTCAGGCTATGTGCCATGGCGTTTAATCAACACAACATCATTGTTTTCTATCTTTAACCTTACTGATAAACAAATCAGTTTGGCACAAAAAGGAGCAGACTATACGATACTGAGCATTGAAAAACCTGAGAGATTACCATTGACAATGTCAGAAAGACCTGTCATTGAATGGATAATACATGGCACCATTACAATCCCGATTACGACTTTTCAGTTTCAATGCTGCCAAAAATATATACCAGCAGGCCTGTATGAAAGTTTGGTTAAAGGATACATCAAATCGACCTGGAATTTACCTTATACACACAAATGTTACAGTGAAGGGAAAAAAGAAGTATTTCTTAGTGGTAATAATTGTAAAAAATCACTAAGCAGTACACTCTTGTGTCAAGGTATTAACTTGCATGGGGCCTGTGAATGTTCTTCGAACAACCTTTTATGTCATCTTCAGGGCACCCCTACTACACAGATAGAGCCATTTTTCAGACAGCTTTCCAACGGTAGCTACATTTTAATAAGTGGTCACAGCTGCTGTGGCATGGTGCCAGGAAAAGCCTATCTCGTAACTGTGACGGCCAGGGTCATTTGCTGTATGCAGGTATTGCATCCAAACAGCAATCCAGACATGGAGGCGGCAATATGGCCTTATGTGAATATCTCTTCTATTCGAATTGATACTTTAAGCAGAATGAAGTCTATTCTATTACAGACAACTGTGCCTTTAACCTCGTCCAAAGAGACGTATGACCTGCAAGTTGCAAGGACAACAGCAGAGATACATACCCTATTATCGACAAATTGCCCGGTGCATTTCGTAGAAATGTTAAGCCAAATCTTAAACATGTCAGATACCAGTGGCATCGCACATGTATTTAAGACAATTTTTTTCGGGACTGCTAACACCCTTTGAAGCAGTTCTTGGCATCTTCCCGAATTTTGTGCATTCGCTCTTCGGTGGCCTGCCTCTCATATTGGGACTCCTAGCAGGAATTGTATTTTTGTTCCTTCTGCTCCGATATGGCAAGCCAAAACACAGACAAACCTCTGGCAACGAGGGAAGAAACGATCCTAGCAATACGATATCGAGACCGTATCACTAAGGTCCTCGGATTGACGCGGCTAAGAGATCTGAATACTACCTGGTTTCTTTCATTCAGACCAATTTAGCAAAATTGGATCTTACCTGTGCTTTGATGTCTGCTATGCGGAGAAGAATGCGTGTTGGACGTTTGTCTTAACACTACCATCAGCAGTACCAATGGATATCAACGCTTTGCCTTGTCCTGTAACGACTCATGCAACGTGCTGTCCCCAGTGGCCACCTATTCTGATGACGGCATTCATTGAGACTTCACCATTACGATTAAGTGGCGGTGAGGTACGAGATGAAAGCGGCACCACACAGGTGCAACCTTTTGTGAACATTGCTGATCCAGACATCGATGATGGCAATGCATCGCACATATGCACTATTTCCTCCTTTTCGGAGTTGGCCCAACTTTCACCTACTGTTGTAGACAAATTTTTTACCGGTCTATCTGAAGTGATGTTCTTCCCTAACAACGAGAATAATATTTGAAAAAGCGAGCTCACAGCGTTCCCTGAACTCTGAATTCGGCCTTCAGTTTTTATAAACAGAACTCCAAAATGGCATTGAAATTATTTTTTTCTCCCTTTCCGAGAACGAAATTATTTTCCCCTAATTTCCAAAATATTTTCAGTTTTTTGGCACATGGTACTCTGCTTAAAGTAGAACTATTCTTAGAGAACAGAAGTTCTATGTTTAGAGACTCTAGAGACAATATTTTGAATCAGCCTCTAGCATATGTACAATCTTGTATAACTTTGTGATGGAATGGTCTCGACTTTTTTTCTGTATTCAGAGCCATTTCATAAATGTAATTTTTGCAATTCATTCAGCCAATCTTCATATTTGCATTTCCTGAATGATAACTCTGCTTGAAAGCGTACAGTATAATACTCATTTTGTGTATCTATACCATTTCAAATGCATTTCATTGTATTTTGGGGTGGGTTGGAAAACACATGCATATCTATATGTTTATATATTGCTTAGTATTTAGTAATGATGGACATTATATGTGGAGTGGGTGTTGTGAATGTTTCTAGGACCCTAATTAAATATTCCTGATTCATGCCCTTATGCGGTTATGATAAACCATGTCCTTATAAAGGCATTAGAATCTTACCCATATTCAGTCATAGCCCACGCAGCCCAAAAACGGCAAGGCTACTTCCTTAGACTCCTAGAGAGCACAACGAGTTCTTTCGACACACCAAACCTTCAGCAACCTGGGAATTCCCCATGTCTTTGTTTTGATTTGTCATTGAACTCCTGCGAGCACTAAAGGAACAGTCAGTTCTTAGTGACATCTTTTATTGACGTCTTATGTCCAACCTTACGTCAAACACGGCACCTTCCAGGTATATATATACCAACACTTGCCTTAAGCAACACACGGTGGTGTGGAGCAGAGCGGCTATCTACTTATCCGAAGCCCAGCTGATGCGAGAGCCAGAGGAAGCCGCCCCTCCCCTTTGACACACTGGAGAAGCTGCCTTTTCTCACGCCGAGAAATCCAGCTCCGGTGTTTCCAGTCATCCTTGCGGGTTACTGGGAGATCGAGTCCTGAGAAACGAGATACAAGACCTCCTTCATTCTATAACCAAGGTACAGAGCTGATTCAAACCTTAGAGAGAATTCTTGATTCAGATTCTTGGCAAAAAACCCAACTTAACTTAAAACTGCAACTTACTTACTCCTTCCCATGTATTAGGCTTAGGTCAGGTACACCGGGGTAGGCGTATCTTAGAAGCACCAGTTGAGTTCATTAGTCAATGTTTTTATGTATGTAAATATTTTATCCGTTTTAAAGTATCATATGGCTAAGAAACCATATCAATGCTTTTACAGTATTATTTCATAATACTCCTTTTACTGTACGCACTTTACTTCATGATAAGTATTGCAATTGTGGCAATTCATTTCTCTTGCATGAGAAAGAAGACTGCTCAATCAAATAAAACCTTTTATTGAAAACGCCTGTCTCTCTATTTCTCTGCACCCTGGTGAAATTAAGCATGCACGATTGACTGAGTGAAATAGCTGTCTATTGTTTTCACACGACTCTGGAGATACTCTCCCTATTCTGGGGGAGCAAAGTTGTCATGTTATATGGTTGTCAGAAGCTAATCCCTTCTTGTCTAAATCAGGGAAGTTAACCCCTCCCTATTCATTCGAGAAAGTTTCTAGTGACCTCTGAGCTAGCTGGCAAAAACTAATTAAGTCTAACATAGTCAATAGAGACCTAGATGACCTCAGTCCTACGTATACACTGCTGTTTATGTTATTCCAATGCGCAGAGCCTATTGGGAATATAGGAACTACACTACAACATAAGTCTGCACAAAAATAGTTGTAAAGTTATACCTCACTGACACACACCTAATAGAAGCTACAACGCACAGCTGTTGCAGGAAGCTCAACAAAAAATCCCTGCCAGCACAGCATCTTTGGGATAGGGTCAGGAATCAGGATAGCTTGCAGTTTCACTCTTGTTACCATTAAACGCAGCCCTACAATACATGCTGCTTGCAAAGTCCCCTTGATGTCTTGCTTAACCCAAGGCATGGGTCTGCTTTTCATTTCTGGGTAAGTGAGTTTTCACCATTTTGAGGGAGGCCAGCTCACCTAACCAGCTCATTCCTACAATTGCCTTAAGTTAAAGTGCCAAGTCCTGGAGGTACCAAAGTAAACATACCAAATGTGACAGCAGGAGTAGGGTCGCTATACAACATGTCTTCCTCACAGGTCTCACTTTGCTTCAGAGACCTATGTTGAGCCATCTTGAATAGTTACCGCTGTTTCATAGACTTGCATACATCCATAGATATCATTAATAAATAACAACTAGCAATGTGTGGTAGCTACTCAACTGTCATCAGCCGATAAGCAGGAATTCTACCACACCACTGGAAAGAGCAGGAAGTTGAGGCACTTGGGGGTGGTGAGTTTAAGATTGTGGAAAGATTTGGTTCATACAGTTCAAACTGCCAACACCACTCAACAAGCAGTGGTCTTCAAAATGCTCCACTGCAACATACCTAACCACACCCTCACCACCTGCGCCAGAATGGGCAAGGCTTATTTGCTATGTTTGTAGTTTTTACAATCATATGACTTCTTCAGTGATGTAACATTGAGGGCAGCACCAACACTCTGAATATTGCTCCAGTGCCATCGGCTTGGGTGCCTTTCTTTGACATTTTAATGTTTTCTGGCCTTGGTGTCTTTGTGTGACATTTCCATGATTTCTGGCCTAGGTGCCTGTGTGTGACGTTTCCATGATTTCTGATTTCTAGCCTGGGTGACTTTATGTGACGTTTTCATGATTTCTGGCCTGGGTGCCTTTGTGTGACATTTCCATGCTTCCTTGTCTGAGTACTTATGTGTGAGATGTCCATGCTTTCTGTCATGGGTGCTAATGTGTGACATTTCCACAGTTTATGGCCTGGAATGGATGTTTCTGTGTGACACACATTTGCATGGTTTATAGCATGGGTGTTTATGTCACGTGTGACATTACCATGCTTTCTGGCCTGCCTTTATGTGACGTTTTCCATGCTTCCTTGTTTGAGTACTTCCGTGTAAGCTTTCCATGCTTTGTATCCTGGGTGCTTATGTCAGGTCATCTGATTTTCTAGGCTTTGAAAGTTAATGCAGCTAAATATGTAATTGAAAATGTGTTGTGCACCATTGGTTTTCCTTTTTACAAAATGTTCTTGAGGAGAGAATTACCCACCATGCAAACACCTCTATCAGTTATTAAGCTTGCTGCGCACACTTGCTATACACCATATGGGGGCTGGTTCAACAAAACTTGCCAGGGCTGCTTTGGGTTCCCAGTGTGTCGATTAATTTAATTCAGAAATTCTGAAATTCAGATCAGGTACTACATCTGACTTTTAGCAGTGCCAGTTGAAGATGTGTGTGGAGCTATTAGAGTAAGTGGGTGGAGCCAGTGAGGAAGGGGGTGGGGCCAGAACAAAGTAGGTGTGGCCTCCAAAAAACCTTTTAGCACCGGCACTTCATATCTGACAAATTAAGCACTTCCCACACCGATCCAGATACGAAAGAGTATTTTAATCACGGGCAAAAAACAAAGATGACCCGTTTCGAGCTATCCAGCTCTTGGTCACATGACCACATGGTTGAATGCATTTTTTTCCTGCCACAAATGAAATAAAGAACAGACTCTGGATTACATCGTCATCCAGAGACCACGTAAGTGACAGTAATTCACTCTTATTTTGGTGATAAATATACAAAAAATAAAGTAAATGAAGGAATGATCTTACTCAATCTCAAGTAATGTTTTCTATAATTTTAGGTAGCAAAGGGACATCAAAATAGAATATTATATATATAAAGATAGATAGATATATGAAGTACTCGTGAATCCATTCAAACGAAGAGTGTTGAGGCCAAATGTCCTGATTCCCCATGGATGACTTCCACACAAAATGAAATGGCAAAATGCTTTTCCTTTTATTGAAACCTGACACATTTCATCTCTGGTCATGAGCATTGTTCACAGGTGAAAAGGATTATTCTGTAAGTAATCACATAATTAAAATGCAGATTTTTGAAACACCTCGGAGCTATCAGATAATTCAATAACCAGCATGCATTGGAATCAAAATACTTAAATCATAAGTAAGGCTCCCTGTTTTCCGTTTTTACTGATTTTTACGGATAAATACAGACCGAAACCATGTATTTTCCTGCCTGTATTTGTTTTTAAATGTGGATAAAAACGGAAATTAGGTTGTTTTTTGAGTAATTCCAAATACTGTCTGCCATGACTGCCAGGCAAATAGCTGTGTGGATTGATAGATAAGGGGGTTAAAAAAGAAATGAATATTATTAAAGAGGCTTTAACAGCAGAAGATACGCACAAGGTTGACGCTGAAAATCGCATAATTTCATATAAGTGCATTCATTTATCTTCTGCAGGTGTTTACAGCATTGAAAAAACAACAGGTGATGGACAGAATGCAGAACAATGTCATACATTCACCCCAGTACAGAAATCGGGGCCTAAATCCATTGTTTTTTTGCACTCCACACCACCCCAGTTCAGACATGGCCATATGCAAATCAGTCTGACCCTGTGCCTCATGGGAACAGTCCAGCCCGAACTGCCAAGCCATACCTTCCCTGGACTGGAAACAAGCTTCCGAGGACCGGTTTCTGGCATTCCAGCCGTCTTCAGCCCGGCTTGCTTGAATCCAGTGGTGTGGAGTGCATGGGACTCACGTCTGAGCATACCCATCCCACTCGGGGTGGCAAATGCAAAAACCACAGGTGATGGACAGAATGCAGAACAATGTCATACATTCACCCCAGTACAGAGATCTGGGCCTAAATCCATCGTTTTTTTGCACTCCACATCACCCCAGTTCAGACATGGCCATATGATTCCGATCCAGGGAAGACATGGCTTGGCAGTTCGGGCTGGACTGTTCCCATGAGGCACAGGGCCAACACTGATTTGCATAAGGCCATGTCTGAACTGGGGTGGCTTGGTGAGCAAAATAACGATGGATTAAACCCAGATATGTGACTGGGGATGAATGTTCTGCCATTGCGCAACACTCCGTCCATCACCTTTGTTTTTTTTGCTGATCACCCTATGTGGGAAGGGTATGCCCAGACGTGGGTCCCATGCTCACTAAGCCACTGGAGTCAAGCTATCCTGGCTGAAGACGGCTGATAGCCAGAAACCGGTCCTAGGATGCTTGATTCCGATCCAGGGAAGACATGGCTTGGTAGTTCGGGCTGGACTGTTCCCATGAGGCACAGGGCCAAGACTGATTTGCATATGGCCATGTCTGAATTGGGGTGGCTTGGTGAGCAAAATAACAATGGATTAAACCCAGATCTGTGACAAATGTTCTGCCATTGTGCAACACTCCGTCCATCACCTTTGTTTTTTTGCTGTTCACCCTATGTGGGAAGGGTATGCCCAGACGTGGGTCCCGTGCTCACTAAGCCACTGGAGTCAAGCTATCCTGGCTGAAGACGGCTGATCGCCAGAAACCGGTCCTAGGATGCTTGATTCCGATCCAGGGAAGACATGGATTGCCAGTTCGGGTTGGACTGTTCCCATGAGGCACAGGGCCAAGACTGATTTGCATATGGCCATGTCTGAACTGGGGTGGCTTGGTGAGCAAAATACCAATGGATTAAACCCAGATCTGTGACTGGGGGTGAATGTTCTGCCATTGTGCAACACTCCGTCCATCACCTTTGTTTTTTTTGCTGTTCACCCTATGTGGGAAGGGTATGCCCAGACGTGGGTCCCGTGCTCACTAAGCCACTGGAGTCAAGCTATCCTGGCTGAAGACGGCTGATAGCCAGAAACCGGTCCTAGGATGCTTGATTCCGATCCAGGGAAGACATGGCTTGGCAGTTCGGGCTGGACTGTTCCTATGAGGCACAGGGCCAAGACTGATTTGCATATGGCCATGTCTGAACTGGGGTGGCTTGGTGAGCAAATTAACGATGGATTAAACCCAGATCTGTGACTGGGGGTGAATGTTCTGCCATTGTGCAACACTCCGTCCATCACCTTTGTTTTTTTTTTTGTTTTTTTTTTGCTGTTTACAGCATTGAAACCTAGTAGGCATTTAAACATGAGTGCATATTTACAGGTTAAATAAATGTGGAAATATATTAACTTCAGCTTCATTTTTCCATAAAACCCTAAATATTTATGGATAAATACAGATATAATTTGCAAAAAATAAATATGGATAAATACAGACGGAAAAAAAATACCATAAAACCGGGAGCCCTATTTATAAGCCACTGTACAGCATTAGTAAAATACGTCAAATACTGTCCAAAATGCAGCAGTGGCATCATTCATGTAGAGCAATCCCGCAAAATAAAGTGACTGTGCATTTGTGGTTTGTCAATCAATGTTAAAAACCCTTTGTCACAACACAAAAAGTCTTGCAAACAAGGGGCTCAAGGACCAAAAAGGAGAAAGTCACATGCATCTCCCTTCTCTCTTTCTCTTCACAATTGCAGACATAATTCCAGGAAAATCCAACTGGTGATGTGTGGGCGAGCGGATCGTACCCAAGTTCATTTTTAGCGGCAACCAAATCCTCTATTAAGGAAGCTGTGAACCCTGCACAGTGTCCTCAACTTGCACAGGAATGAAATACCAGTGAATCCATCCAAACGAACGGCCACATGCATCAATGTTGCCGTTTGCAAATCCTTAATTGCGAAAATTAAGGAATCGCAAGAAAAAATTCGCAAAAGGCAATGCATCAAAATTTCGCAAATATTTTTGCGATTTCCTATTTTCCTTAATTGCGATTCTCAATTTGCGAATCGCAATTAGGGAATCCCATTCCCATTGATTCCTATGGGCCAAGAGGCCCATAGGAATCAACGGGAAGGCATTCAAAATTTGCGATTTTCAATTTGCGAATCGCAAATTGAAAATGCAATTTCAAGGGTGCAGGGGGGGTCAAAAAGAACCCCTCCCTGCACCCCTGAAATTAAACTTAAGTGCAATTTACACACACACATGTCCCAAGGACATGTGTGTGTAAAATGCAACTTTCAAAAATGCAATTTTGTGCATGTTTGTAAGTTTTCGGTAAATTAGCATGAAGTCCAACTTCATGCTAATTTACCTCTTCCAAAATGCGAATTCGCAATTCTGAAATTATCATGCATTGCATTTAAGAAATCTCAAATTGCGATTTCTTAAATGCAATCGCAATTTTAGAAATCGCAACATAATTGCGATTTCTAAAATTGCGAGAATAGCAAAAAAGCTTAATGCATCCCAAATCAATGAATTACATTCGCAAACGGCCGAATTTTGCGATTTGCACCGTTTGCGAATGCAATTCAGTTTGATGCATGTGGGCAGAGTGTTGAGGCCACAACTCCAGATTACCCATGCATGAGCGCCGGTCAAAAGGAAAGTAGCAAAATGCTTCTCTTTTTATTTAAATCTGACACGTTTCAGCTCTGGTCACGAGCCTTGTTCACAGGTGAAAATGAATATTTAGGTAAGTAATCTCATGACTCAACTGCAGATTTCTGATATACCTAGTATTATCAGATACTTCAATAACCAGAATGCATTGAAAGTGAAATACTTATTTTGTAAGCCACTGTACAGCATTAGTAAAACACCTGTCAAATACTGTCCATAATGCTGCAGTGGCATAATTCATGTATAACAATGCCAGCGAATAAAGTGACTTCATGCATTTAAGGTTTGTCAATCAATGTTAAAACCAACTTGCCACAATACGAGCAGTCTTTCAAACAGGGGGCTCCAGGACCAAAATGGAGAAAGTCACATGCCTCTCCCTTCTTTCTTTCATGCCACACCTGCAGACATAATTTCGGGAAAACCCAACTGGTGATGTGCGGGCGAGCAGATCGTGCTCCCAAGTCCATTTTTAAAGGCAACCGAATTCTCCATTAAGAGACGGTGGACCCTGTAGAGTTATGGCGGAGGAGCATCGTCCACTGCTCAGAGCCAGCAGATGGAAAATAAAATAATATTAAAACAATTGTATTATCATTTTATTTTTTCAATGACTGAGCCCAGTACGCCAAGTTTAGGGTGGAGCTGGGTCATCCTCTATGGAGAGCAGAAGGGAGAAGGAGTGGTGGCCACTGCAAGTGCACATGTTGGCTGTGCTGTCTGTCTCAGGACGGCCCAACCGACATGCATACTTAGATTTCCCCAACCAACACAGGTTCCCTGTACCTGAGCAAGCATCAAACCAGCCTGCTCAGACCAGCAGAGCCTCCAGGAGTGCCAAGACTCTTCTCCTACAACCTGAACGTTTTCAAGAAAAAAACTTATAACCGGTCCTTTTCCGGTATGGCACCGAGGATATGGAACGCTTTGCCCAGTGAAACAAGAATGATGTAAATGTAAGTGTATTTATATAGCGCAACCTGTCACCCAAAGGGCATCCTGGCGCTTGCCTAGGGAACCCATCCTGGTATTCCCCTGTGAGAGGCCCCGGCAGGGTGTCCACAGGGTGAAAGCCAGGCATCCCGCCGCGAGGGGCCATCGTGGAGAATAGGCAAGCTATTGCCCAGAGTTGCAGAGTGAGACCCCGTGAGTCGAGTAGGCACCGGAGCGAGAATTGTCGAGGCCGTGGAATTTTGAGCCCGAGACCCGCTAAGGCAGGGAATCGAACCCTGGTCCACGGTCGATCCCAGCTTCCGGGTCTGCCGCCTCTAACCACTGAGCCACACTTCTCCACTGATCCCTTCCACTGCCTCCTTCAAAAGAGAAGTGAAAGCGATCCTCATGGCTAAATTCACGTGAACTCTATGAATTTCCGTATGTTATTATTTGAGGTTTTCATGCGCATCATATTCGTCCTTTCTTTGTGCTAGCTTAGTTCTGTTTTTTCTTATTATTATGTTCCATGTATAACATACTCACACAGATCTCTGTATTTGATATCTTGCATTCTACTTATGACTTGTAAAGCGCTCTGATACTCGCAAGAGTCTTGTTCACGCTATATAAAACGTTCAAAATAAATAAATAAAATCCCAGAGCTTATGTTGTGCTAGGTAATAGCATGTGAGCAGCATCTGAATTGGGTGATGAGTCTGGAAGCTCGTGCCGTGTGGCCCATGAACTACAGAGAACAGAAACCATCTACTACTTGTGCAAGAAGCTAAACCCCAACACCGATTTATGATTAAGATGCACCTTCCCATTCCCTTTGCACCCATTATTATTGGCAGCACCCTGCCTTAAAGCCTGCAAGGTTTTATTATCAGCACCCTTATTACTATCGGATGCCCCACACTATAGGAAGAATGGCTCAATGAGTTGGATGTTCGCTGCTGAAATGTGTGGTAATCAGCAGATCATTGTGAAGTCTGACAAAGACAACCCAACTATTAGTCCCCTTGAGGTCTGTAAATTGAGCAGTGGTAAATGAAATTGAGTACCAATATATTACATTGCTATATACATTACTAGTAGCGGCAGGTATGTACTTTTTTTATCATTTCCCCCCTCACGCTGCCATACCACATTTTATTGACATTAGTCACCACTCGTAGAGGTAGAGAGGTAGCACTCTGTAAATATACTCTGTTTTTAGTCCCCAGTACCTCTCCTTAGCTGCAACATTTACCCTTGATAGGATGCTTCTATATTTTGGACATTTGTTGCTTTTCTTCACCCATCTATCTCTGTTCAGTCATTTCTTTTCCCACTGCAAGAACAGACAACACTAAAACTAGTAGCATGGCAAGTGCTTCCTGAACCTCAAATCATGAGAGGTACACAGGTATTTTCCAAACAACACACCACCCAACATTCTGTGATAACAATCATGTGTTAAGCATTACTCAAAGGCTGGCAATTAAGAATATTAAGTCTATGATGGCATGAAAGGCGCTGTCTGTCCTGCAAAATTTCGGTTTGTATTATTAATTTAAAGTTGTTTCAAGGATTTCGGAACCGCTGCAAAGTTGCCTTGCTGCTAGACAGAGGCCCCCGTGGATACCGGCTGAGCGGGCGTTGCTCGAATGCTCCAGTGCGATGAGAGTGCATTGCTGATCGCTTCACATTAGATGGCCAGGGAGACTTATTTTGCTCTGCTTACGTATATGCAGGTGCAGTGCGTCCATTGGGGCATTGGGGCGTAGCCCCCCCACCACCCGCAGCTCCCTCAGCGTTTCTGAACTTAAGTAAACTGAATCAATTTACTTAAGTTCAAAGATGCAGAGGGAGCATGACGTTGGACCGCACACCCCCTTCAGAGACTGAAGGGGGTGGGCGGTCCGGCGTCATGTTGACTGACATGATTGTCAGACCAGGGGCAAGGGCAACAGGCAGCAGCACAAGTGCACATGAGTGGGGAAGGTGAGTGAATTTTTCACCCATGCCCAGTCATGCGCACTTGTGTTTGCACTGGCTTGCGCATGCCCATTAGGAGCCCCTCGGTCTCCTAATGGGCAGGCGGCGGGCGAAGAGTAACCGTGCCCTAAGCCAATCCTGGCGCTGCTGGCAGTGCTAGGGCTATCTGAGAGGGGTTGCCAGTCCACTCAAGTGCTGTTCGTGAAGGCGCCAAGGGGAGCAGAGGTGGCGCGGACTAGTGGTGAGGTACGTTTTCTGTTTTATAGTTTATTCCACCCCCGCGAGCCGCGACTGCTGACATGTCGTGAGGCACTCTATTGATTCCAGCGCTTTATATAGTGCAGCACCATGAATTAAATTGCCTCAAGGCGGTGGGCGCCGACGAAATCCCAAGCACTGGCGTGTTCTTCGTGCCAGTTTTAAATGCTATTGTGTTTTTTTCTCTTTTAAAATGGCCAGTTGGCTTCTGACCTCTCTGTCATTTCCGCAGCATCCTCTTCTTTAAAAAAATGAAAACATGCAGATGCTTTGGTATATTTCTGCTTTGTTGTTTATTTGCTTTAGTACAATAAAATCACAGACACCAGTCATTTTAAAGCAGAAAATAAACAAAGGTGTAGTTTTTTACAAATGCAAAAATGTGTAGTGCCATTTCTGTGTCATAGTACTCTGAGTCACGATATTTACTGGAGGAAAGGCGACATGGCAAAGAAAAGAAACCCGAATTATTTGAAACCCGAAGAACAAAAGTGGCCTACGCTTTGCTTTCTTCTTCCTGTTGCACTATACTCCTCTGGTGTCGTAACGTATTTGCGTGGCACAAAGCAATGCCTTTGATGAAGGCCCCTATCACATATGGCTGTGTGTGTGTGTGTGTGTGTGTGTGTGTGTGCGCGCCTGTGTGTACTTGTCATTTGTGTTTGAGTCAATTGCCATCTATGTGGTACTTGATGTGATTGGATGTGAGCACGTGTGAGGCATTGGGTGTGTGCATGGCAGTGGAAATATGTGGGGTCTAAAGTGTGCGGCCTTGGGCATGTGTGCGATGTCACTGGGGGAGTATATGTTTCAGGGTATGTCAGTTATGTGTGTGTGTGTGTGTGTGTGAGAGAGAGAGAGAACGAGAGAGAAAGACCAGGCCACTTGTCCATGTCTCCAAGGCTATTACGTTTATTATTATTGCATTAATGTATTATATTTTATTGCTGAACTATCACTATGCGACTGGACCTTCCATCTGCACCTAACTTCTCGGTCCTTCTGGTGATGAGGATGGAACAGTCTGTCTTTCAACAAGAAATTCCAGGCAGTTTACAACCCCAAGCCAGCACGTTACTGAAGCATACATATTCCTCGAAAATGGGACGAGGGCAAAAGGGTTTCAACAGACCATCAGCAACCCTGCTTCATGTCCCACCCCGAGTGATGGTGCTCTGCAATCCCCCATTCCAATGAAGGCCTGGCTTTGTATTTTGCTCATGCACTGGGTGATTTGGCTGCACACTCTGCCTTTCCACTGGAAAGACGTGTGGAAATAAAAAAATATGTAAGACCATTTCTATTGTGTAGGTTTCACTTAATGTGGCCTTCAATTTCTTTAAACATGTGGATACAGGTGCTAATTTGACCCAGTTTAATGATAGTCAATGCATCAAGTTCTGAAGGATGAAAAGCTCATTCAGTCCTGTCTGTAGTCTCACTGCAGATCTCCAAATAACAACATCAGCCCGGCACAACAGCTGAACTCATTAACCGCCTTGGCAGTTGAGTAGAAATTGTATCTGTGGAAATCATTTGCTCCCTTCATTGCTTAGATATAACCTATCTCTGGCAGGGAAATGTAGTGGAGGGGAACGCCAAGCACAACAGTAACTCTCTTGATAATAGATAAATCTTCTTATTTATTTTGAAGTATAGCAAGTAAGAGAACCCAAGGCATGAGCAGTTGAAGGGTAAAGCAACTGACTACATACAGGGTACTAATGACATAACAGAATTCTAAATGAAAGGTTCTAATAATTAAAGTGACAACAACTACATACTACACTACAGGAAAGAAACTGGAATAGACCAATCTAAACTGTTTAGGCTTTAGGCTTTAATTATGATCTGTTTCAGACCTAAAATTATTAAACTCCCCGACCTTAGCAATGGTCCAACAATGTCAAATGAACGGTAAGACTGACGTTAATAATATCATTACAGCAGGATGTCGGGCGTTTAATTCGGGGATTTAGCCCATCTAACCCGTTCATTCTCTTTCCGGCTTGGTGCCCGGGGCTTTCGCTGTCTCTGCACCCCGGCGAATTCCTAGGCCCTGCTCTCCTTACATCTGGGCAGCAGTGCAATATCACACTCACTGTCTGTCCCAATCCTGAGTCACCAAACACCTCTCCTGACTAATCAGTGGTATCTCTGTGCTAAAGCTACAATTTCTGCTGCAAAGAATGATAACGTGTTAAAGGCAAAGCTGCTTGTGTGTTATCTGCTTGTGTGCACAAGAGCATCACAGACAATGCATATGTAATGTATGTTGCACTCCAATGGGCTTTGGGGAGGTTTGTTTATTTGCCTTATCCTGTAAATTGGTATTTTCACTTGTGTCATAGATGGACTTGTAGCTACTGCTTGAACACATTTATCACCGTGACACTACTTACGTCATTACTAGTGCATCACAATGAAAATCAAGAACACAACGAAAAGTGTCTCTGATTGTTATTTTTCAATGAAAGATGCATCTTGTGTGCTGAAAAACGTTTTAGAGTTGTGCTGAACTTGAACAAGATGATAAAAGGTGGCACAATGTGTATGGAACAGCCCTCTCAAAGTTATGTGCCAGACCAACAGGCCCATTTCTGTGGGAGGCAAGAGAGCTGTGAGCTTTCAGAATCCTGCGGGGCACGGGGTGTTGTGTAGGTGAATGGAGGGACTGGGGTGGCATGAAGGATTGATTTAAAAAGTATGGATATCTTTTTCTGGCATATTTTTGTGTCTGATTCATGCCAGTGTGTGGGGGGGAATCAGGCTCGGTCCAGCCTCGAACTTGCTATTGCTCCTTCCCTCTCCCCGTGCACAAAAAGCTGATTTTAATCGTTGTGATTAGTTTTGATGCAACGTTTCCGTGGGCAATTTCTTTGCCAGAAGAGGGGAAAGCAGATGATGATAATTATAAGGCTTGCGGGTCGCCCCCTCCCTCGCTTTATCATCATCTAGGCCTGTTCAGTCACATAATAAACCCAGATTTCCCACGTAGCGAGAGTTCCCGTGTTCACATTGCACTGTAATGCTGGTCTGTAGTCGTGGTAGAAAATCCACCTCTCTCCAGTTTTTATCGAAGCAGGGTCAAGAAGATCTGAGCCTTAAGCAGCTAGTGGAGATCAGAGGCAGCAGCCCATACAATACAGTAGAGCCACCAATGCAATGGGTCCCAGCCAGCTCAGCTCTTAGCCCTCGTACCACAGCACTGGGGTCAGCATTTATATCTTTTCCACTGCTACTCACATTTACTGATGTTTCAGTTCATGTGCTCCTTCCTGTACCCAGACATTTTTTCAGGTATTTTTGTCACATTTACATGACATTTCCGTGTATTGCATAATTAGGTTGTGCATTGTCTGGGTGATTTAAGTTAGTTCTTCCTTGTTAGGTGTTGGGTTTGGAAGTTTTTTATGTATTCTCTAGTGCCAGACTATATTAGTGTGCTTCTGTTGTTTGAAGGATAGTCCTTTGGATTATGTTGCTTTTTCACACTATACTAGTCAGCCTACTCTGAATTTCTTATGTAAATGCAGCTTTAACTGATACTCGTTTACACATTATATTTTGCCTTCTTTTTTTAGTCTAGGTTGAACCTATTCTGCCCAGTTTACACAAACATCTTTTTGCTAAGTTAGTCCACATAAAATTCTAAACTTGCAAAACCCTGAATCGTGTTAAGAATAGTTTGAAATACAGTAGGTTTATAAAAGCAGTGTAATAGGCAAGTCTCAAGTAGCATGTATATCTTGATGTTACCTAAACAGCCCTTTAAAACTTAGTAGAAAACATACATTTCTACCCTAATTTTTACCTTCCCCGCTTGTGCTCCAATCCATTGCTACCTATATTTGCCCCAATGTAGTCACCAATACTATTGTTATGGTTTGAAACGTATCACCTGTTGCAACATTAATAATGGAGCCCGTCTTTAAAAAAGTTTGACTTTAAACAGAAATATCTTACTTAAATAAATGTGAATATTGTTTAGAAATTAAAATTTCCACAAAGCAAGTTACATTATTATAAAGGGAAACATGATATATGTGGTGAAACTTTGAACGTTGAAATCAGAGATAATTAGACGATATTTTTAGCAGCCGCGCTGTTCTCCTAGTAGGAATCCCAGTTGACCACTTACAAAATCATTTTACTGAATCCATTTTTGGCATGTGGGCTGCAAATTTTGTTGCCGGCTGGGGGAATTTAAAAGCGGTGGGGCATAAGCAGAATGGATCAATGAATGCGAGGAAGTGAAACAAGTGAGCTGGACAATTTTTCCCAATTTATTCTTTTAAATTGGTGTATTTTGGTGCAATTTGCAGCAGCATTCCTGTGATAAATGGACAAAAAATACAGTTCTTATTGGCATTCATTAAGGAAAACTCTGACCTCCGAAGGGGGCTATGGTACTGAGGCAAGACTGCTTTGGCTCTACCCTTTCCAATATGAAACACATAACATAGGTTCATAAACGTCCACAAACAAACAAACTTAGAGGGCCCGATTCACAGAATGAACCTAAGACTCAATCCTAAACTTACTACTGTTTTGGTATTCACAGATTGCACTTACTACTTTTGGTATTCACAGAATGAACTTACTACTTTTGGCATTGACAGAATGCACTTACTACTTTTGGTATTCACAGAATGAACTTACACATTTCAGTATTCACAGAAGGTAGGACTCCTAACTTTAGGACTCCTAAATGCCTTCTGTGAATACCGAAAGTCCTAAAATTAAGATTTTTCTCAATTTAGTAGTACTAAAGTTAGGACTACTGACTTTAGGACTCCTAAGTGCCTTCTGTGAATACCGAAAGTCTTAAAATTAGGATTTTACTCAATTTAGTAGTAGTAAAGTTAGGACTCCTAACTTTACTACTACTAAATTGAGAAAAATCCTAATTTTAAGACTTTCGGTATTCACAGAAGGCATTTAGGAGTCCTAAAGTTAGTAGTCCTAACTTTACTACTACTAAATTGAGAAAAATCGTACTTTTAGGACTTTCGGTATTCACAGAAGGCATTTAGGAGTCCTAAAGTTAGGAGTCCTAAATTTACTAATACTAAATTGAGAGAAATCCTAATTTTAAGACTTTCGGTATTCACAGAAGGCATTTAGGAGTCCTAAAGTTAGGAGTCCTAACTTTTGTGAATACCGAAATGAGTAAGTTCATTCTGTGAATACCAAAAGTAGTAAGTGCATTTTGTGAATGCCAAAAGTAGTAAGTTCATTCTGTGAATACCAAAAGTAGTAAGTGCAATCTGTGAATACCAAAACAGTAGTAAGTTTAGGATTGAGTCTTAAGTTCATTCTGTGAATCGGGCCTGTAGTTTTGTTCTTACTGGTAACGCAGACTGGCCACTTCCTTTTCTGCATCAAATATTCAACATTGTTTGCACGGTATCTTCATGAGATAATAAAAAGCTACAAGTATAAGAAATATCCATTTGAAAATAACATTTAATTTTTAGGAAGTCAGCAAAAGCTTTTTATTAATGAACAAGGTAATTTTGTGAAAATAATGAAGTAAATATTGTACTTATGAAAATATACTGGTAACCAGTCAAGCACTCAAGGCACACTGCAAATATGGGGAAAGTAACAACATACAGTACAATAGTGGTGCTCCAGGAAGTTGAGAGGTTGGTCACCACAACCCCAAAGTAGATCCACATTCGTGGATCAACAGTAAATACACGAAAATATCCTCCGAGCACTCCAAATCAGTAGTAAACTGTATTAAGAATCCCTTCTTCCGATATCAAGATTCAATCGGTACTGCAGATATATATCGTCTTCCAAGATTATTTATTAATGTTCCACTTTGTAATCCAATGTACACAGCTCCAATTCAGAAAATTAAGCAGCCAACACGTGTTTCGTCTTGCTCAAATTTAGCAATCGACTTCTTCAGGGCTTGTCTGTTATCCTTCCATCACCACAATGTTTCCTCACATTGCTTAAAAGATTCCAAATCACAATAATAATTATTCACAAAATATGGCAGTAAATTCCTAATAGGTTTGTTCCAATGTGTCCTTAGCCTTAGTTAGCACATCAAGTACCCCCAATCTCCTCAAATTTGTATTATGTTTTAATCTGTTCAAGTATCCACAATCTCCAACACGCCACTGATAACTCGTCTCCCTTCAAAAACAAACTCCACATAGCATTCTTGTGGGTTCCCTCACGCAAAATAAATGGGTGTGGGGCTCAAAGTCCCTAGGACCGATATACCCCGGGGCTTTAAAAAAAAATGGATGGGGGGCTCAAGGCCCCCCCAAGCCCTGGGGACCAACACCCCCGGGGTTTTGTATATTGTGGGAGGGGTCCGCGTGGCCCCCCTCCTGGAGCCGTTGAGGGCCCTGGGTACCGCCAACCCCAGGGCCGGCTCCTGCAGTGTCTCGGAGTGCCCACCCTCGGGACACTGCTGTTTGCTGCTTAAGCAAACTTGCTTTGTATTTTGAAAGAGAGAGCAGGGAAACCTGCTCTTAAAATTAATTAATTAATTAATTGTGTGCTTATATAGCGCAGGAATCACTCCCGAAGGGGTACCTCCGCGCTTCGACCGCTGCGAAACCCTTCCTGGCTTCCCTGAGAGATGGTCCCTTAATGGGTATCTCCAGGGTGAGACCAGGCATCCCCGGTGGTGTGGTGGGGCCGTTAGTGAAGATGAGGCAAGCTAGTGCCCAGAGTTGCCAAGTGTGATCACTGATCAGAGTGGGCACCGAGGCGAGAGAATTATCGAGTCCGCTGACCCTGGTCCAGAAACCTGCCGCGTCGGGAATCGAACCCTGGTCCCGGGCTGTCCTCTGCTCTCGGGTCTGCCGCCTCTAACCAGTGAGCCACACTACTTCACTGCTCTCTCTTTCAAAATGCAAACCATATTGCTTTTCCACACGGGGAACTGCATGTTAGCAGCTCCCCGTGTGGAAAAGTAATGCCTGCTACCGAAGGACGTGGGGAGCCGGCTGGGACTGTGGGGGCATTGGGGCTCCCCCCATGGTCCCCAACGTTGTATATAGGCCCCGGGGGATGGGGTCCCGGAAAGAATAGAAATTAGTGATAGGTACAATTTTTTTTTACGCTCAATTAGGAATCGCGCACCCAGCGCGGCACTCAGCGCAGCCCCCTGGTGTGCACGCACTGGGTTCGCAAAGCCTACGCGTTGGGTGCACAACTCATAACGCACTGGGTGCACGACTCCTAACGCGTTGGGTGCACGACTCCTAATACTTTGGGTGGGTGACTCCAAGCAAAAAAAAGTAATATTTTTCAGATATAGATCAAGCTTATGTGTTTAGTCTTGGGTGGCTCTAAAAAGAGCTGTAGTGTGAATTGAGATAATTTGGTACCTATAAGTAAGTACCTATGCAGAGTCTAAAGTTGATGAGGAAGACTCTGTTACCCTCATCTGTAAAATGTACACCATCTCTCCTATATATGCCATCCATATTGAAATGTAGATTGTTGTGGTAAATGGTCCCCCAGCCTATAATTTCAAAGAAAAGCAGAAACAGCTTTATTGCCATGTTTCCTAGCTTTCTCAATCTGTAGACAAAATTGATTGGACCAGTTCCATTTCTGTCTTTGGTATATGTTGGAATTGACAAAGGCAGTTTGGGGGAAAAGTGACATCAATTCTCCAAAGGAGTCCTTCATAAGCATTTCCAGACCTACTCCAATCAAAGTGCCTAGGTCATTGCCCCCACAGTGCACAATTATGAGGTCAGGGTTTTGGAGATGCAAAAAGTATTTAACCAATGGCATCAATTGGTGCCACTTTAATCCTCTTTGTCCAATCCATTTAGTATCTACATTTGGCAAAGCTAGGTCTTTGTCAATGCCTCTGTTTTCTGCATACCTTTGGCTTCAGAAAATATAGCTGTGTCCCACAATTCACACTCTAAGCATCTTTAAGGGAGGTCTGGATGCAATCAGAATGTGTCTGTATATGAAATGGCAGTTTGAGAACTGAGATTTTTCTAAAATGGTGGATAAGATGCAGTTTTGAAAAAAGAAAAGAAATGATTGGCTGTAGGGTGCATGTTTCTGTTTTTTGAAAGTATATATTTTTTTAACAATTCTTTTTATTAAAGAAGAATCAGCAAAAAACAAATTACTAAGGGTCCGTCATATCCACTGAGCATGCATCAGGGGGTGACAGGATTAACAATGCTTACAACTTCAGAGGAGCTTCATGGGGAGGGGGGATCATCAACAGCAGCATTTGGAGGTGGTGTACAAATATCACCTCTGTAACTGTTCCAAAGCCCCACACCAGTGACCATTTACGGGGTCGTCCCCTTGCGAGGTATGTAGTCTTTTCCCTAATCATACACCAATCTAAATTCTTTTCCCACACTTCCAGAGTGGGAGTTTGCGCAGCTCCCCACATTTGGGCTATATTTCGTTTGGCAATCATAAAACCCAGGGTAGTCCATTGTGTTTGTGAGGTGTTTAAGTCAGTGGGTTCCCATATATTCAGTGTGCATTATGTCATGTATGTTACGCCAATAAGTGGCGATGTACTCACACTCCCAGATAATATGAATAAAAGTCTCTACGAGGCCACACTGTCCTTTGCACAATCGTGTGTGTGAGAGTCCCATAGGTACTAGTCGAGGTCCTGTGAGGTAGATTCTGTGTAAAATTTTAAGTTGGACTAACCTCAATCGAGCTGGAATCGCAACTTCTTTAGGGGAGGACCTTGCTATCTGTCAATCCTCTTCATCTAGTTCAATCCTATCCTGCCTCCATTTGTCCCTTAATGCCTCAAGGGGGTCCGTTTTTTTGTATATCAGTGAGATCGTTTTATCAGGAAGGTGCCCGTCTAATATCCTATCTTCAAGTGGTGAGGCCTCCAATGGCTCTGTTTCCGCGAGCAGTGCTGTGAGAAGGGCGTGACTAACTTCTCCGTAGCAAAATCATTTGGAATTTGCTAGCTTATACTCCACTTGCAGTTCCTGAAATGATTTAATTTCCCCCTTTCCCCATATATCTTTGACTGCAGAAATCCCTATTAAATCCCACTTATAACCCTTTTGTCTTCCAGAGCTTGCCAAGTTTTTCAGCTTCCCACAGAGGGGTGGCCATGGTCAATTTGTTTTTCCAGTCCAATGAACTCGTGGCATCATGCCAGATCTGAACCGCGTGCTTCGTTTGTCCAGTTAATGCCAATTTTTTAGGCAGAGAGTACAAGGCTCTAATATAGTTACCCCCGGTAAGAAGCCATTTATCCATAGCGTATACAGGGTCATCAACCCGGCCATATGTGCCATTCTTAATAGTCACTAATTGGGAGGCCCAGTAGTATCTTTTGATATCTGGGAGAGCAATGCCCCCGTCATACCATGAAAATGTTAATTTGTGTAGAGCAATTTGGGGCCTACCCTCCCACAATAGGCTCCGCTGCATGACTTCGATCTCACAGAATTATCTCGGTGGCACCACATCCAAGGTATTCTGCAGAACATAAAGAAATCGAGGAAAAGCCATCATTTTAAAAAGGGCTGCTCTACCCAACAATGACAGGGGAAGCTTCTTCCAGTTGGAAATATCACTTTTGAGCCTCTGCAAGGGGGGGAGGAGATTTTGGGAATGCCTTACTGAGGTTTCCAAAGAAACAAAGATTCCCAGGTATTTGAACCCTTCTGTGTTGAACTGTATAGGACAGTGACGCGGAGGAACTGGCGGCTCTCCCTTCAAAAGTTAATCGAAAGCCCTGAGTTTCTCCTGAAGGAGGCCAGGACATCGGAAACAACAATAAGGGATTTACGGGGAGAAGTCAAATAGAGCAGGATGTCATCTGCATATAAGGATATCCGGTCCTCCCACTCTGGGGACCACTGTAGACCCTTAATCTAAGGTTCCAAGAGGCAAGGGGTTCCAGAGCCAATGCAAAAAGAAGGGGGTACAGTGGGCAACCCTGGCGGGTGCCTCGCCCCAGCAAAAAGGGAGCTGAAGCTCTATTGTTTACAACTACCTAAGCGAGTGGTTCTGAGTACAGCAGGCGCATCCATCAGATGAATTCGGGGCCAAACCCAAACTTGCCCAGAACTGCCCACAAATAAGTCCATTACATCGTGTCAAAGGCCATTGTTGCGTCAAGTGACGCAATTATGTCCCGCTCCCGCAAAGTATAAGCTCTGGCCAGTACCCCATGTATTTTACGCAGGTTTAAGGCCGTATTCCTATGGGGCATAAAGCCCGATTGGTCAGGGTGGACTAAGTCACTAATGACCTTCACCAGTCTGTTAGCCAGAATTTTGGCCAGAATCTTAGGTTCGGCATTTAGAAGAGATATAGGCCTGTATGACGAACAGCTCATTTTGATCTTGCCCTCCTTGTGAATCGCCACTATCGTAGCGACTCTCTGATCTTTGGGAAGAACACCCCTGTCCCTGGATTCCACAAACATGTCCCTCAGATAGGGCGCTAGCTTGTCTAGTTTGAGCTTGTAAAGCTCGATAGGGAGCTTGTTAGGACCTAGCGCCTTTCCAGAATTTAATGAAAGGATAGCCTGGGCAATTTCGTCAGTCAGTGCACTATCTACAAACTTTTGATCTTCAGAAGAAAGACATGGGAGCTGTATGTCCCGGAGTAGCTGATGGGAGTCAGCTTCAGAGCGAGAAGAGGCCGATGCATAAACTGTCCGGAAGTGGTCTGCAAATCTATCCACTATACCTTGTGGATCAGTGAGTCGCATACCCTCCTCCGTTAGAAGCTCTGGGACCAGGCGCGAGGCCCAGTCTTTCTCATCAAGCCAAGCAATAAGCTTCCCTGCCTTGTCCCCCGGATCGTACAGCCTGCCCTGCTGCTCCCTGCCAAGAACCTTAGCTCTCTCATTAACCAATGCCTTGTATTCGTGTTGTTTTAGGCTGAGGTGATGGAGCTTGGTTTGAGTTACCCCCTATTCCAATTCCCCTTCTAATCTACAAATTTCAGTCTCCAACTCCACTACCTCTTTCTGTCTCTCTTTCTTAGAACCAGCTATCAGAGACAGAGCTTGACCCCTGATTACAGTTTTAAAGGCCTCCCATAAGGTCTCAAAAGAGGACAAAGATCCCACATTGGTAAAAAGCATATTTCTTAATGGTTAACAAAAATTGTTTGAAAGGAACAGTACATAGGATAAAGTGATATTTTGAAAAGTCAAGCACACTTGATGTTTGGATTAGCAACATTGTGTGCTGAACTTGTGACCTGTGTTTCTCAGTTGAGTGTTCCATGAACTGTTACTATGGTAACAGGCAGAAATGCAGATTGGGGGTATGGTTCAAACTTATGTCAATTGGAAAGGGCTGAAATGTGTAACCAATAGAAATGTGTGTTTGTTTTTGAATTAATATGGGTAGTAATGTGATTTGATATTTACGTATATGTGTGCAGAATTAGAGGGAAAGTTTGCCATTTTTTTGGTTTTGCTAAGAGCAGTGCAGTACAGAGATTCTCTATAAGAAAATCTGGTGTGTGACTGACATACTTCTTAATCTACAAATCAATTTGAAAGGTGAGTTATTAATTTGTGAGGGGTTGTATGTGGTGCCTTTTTTTTAATAAGAGTAATGTATTTCTCCTGCTAAAGTCCAGGGAGTAGTCTTGCTTGTCTAGAATCATATTGCGAGTCTGTCTGCATTAGGGCAACCATTATGAGAGAAGCATTTGCTAACTTCATGTGTTTGCTATCAGATAGCTGCTTTATAACCTGTCATGTTGTCAAGTTTTTGTAGTATTAGAAGACAGTCATTGGTTATGCAATTGCAAAATGTGTCAGGCTAACATAGTAGAGTGCAGTATTGAAATAATTATAATGTGTACAGTCACCTTTCCCCTTCCAGAACAGTGAATGTGTTTTGGTAAAGTCCAAGGGATAGTGTTGCTTGTCTAGAATCACACTGTGTGTCGGCGTGAATTTGGGAACCATTGTGAGAGCAGCATTTGGGTACTTCATGTCTTTGTAGACACATTACTGCTTAAAAACCTATCCTGTTCTCAAGTTTTGGTAGAATTAGAAACCAGTCATTGATTATGTATTTTCAAAATGAGTCAGGCTACTACACTAAAGTGCAGTACTGAAATATGTGGAATGTGAGCAGGCATCTTACCCCTTCCAGACTAGTAAATGTGTTTTGGTAAAGTCCAAGGGATAGTGTTGCTTATCTAGAATCACACTGTGAGTCTGTGTGCATTTGGGAACCATTGCGAGAGAAACATTAGGGTACTTCATGTTTTTGCAGACACATCACTGCTTAAAAAACTGTCATGTTCTCAAGTTTTGGTAGAATTAGAAACCAGTCATTGCATATGTATTTTCAAAATGAGTCAGGCTTCTACACTAAAGTGCAGTTCTAAAATATGTGAAATGTGTGCAGTCACCTTACCCCTTCCAGACTAGTAAATGTGTTTCGGTAAAGTCCAAGGGATATTGTTGCTTGTCTAGAATCACACTGTGAGTCTGTATGCATTTGGGAACCATTGTGAGAGCAGCATTTGGGTACTTCATGTCTTTGCAGATATATTACAGCTTACAAACCTATCCTCTTCTCAAGTTTTGGTAGAATTAGATACCAGTCATTGCTTATGTATTTGCAAAATGAGTCAGGCTTCCACACTAAAGTGCAGTTCTAAAATATGTGGAATGTTTGCAGTCACCTTACCCCTTCCAGAATAGTGAATGTGTTTTGGTAAAGTTCCAGGGATAGTGTTGTTTGTCTAGAATCACACTGTGAGTCTGTGTGCATTTGGGGACCATTGTGAGATCAGCATGAGGGTACTTCATGTCTTTGCAAACATATTACTGCTTAAAAACCTATACTGCTCTCAAGTTTTGGTAGAATTAGAAAGCAGTCATTGCTTATGTATTTGCAAAATGATACAGGCTTCCACACTAAACAGCAGTACTGAAATATGTGGTACGTGTGCAGTCACCTTACCCCTTCCTGACTAGTAAATGTGTTTTGTTATAGTCCAAGGGACAGTGTTGCTTGTCTTGAATCACACTGTGAGTCTGTTTGCATTTAGGAACCATTGGGAGAGAAGCATTTGGGTACTTCATGTCTTAGCAGACACATAACTGCTTTAAAAACTGTCCTGTTCTCAGGTTGTGGTATAATTAGAAACCAGTCATTGCTTACGCATTTGCAAAATGAGTCAGGCTTCCACACTAAAGTGCAGTACTGAAACATGTGGAATATGTGTAGTCACCTTACTGCTTCCAGACTAGTAAATGTGTTTTGGTAAAGACTAAGGGATAGTGTTGCTTATCCAGAATCACACAGTGAGTCTGTGTATATTTGGGAACCATTGTCAGAGAAGCATTTGGGTACTTCATGTCTTTGCAGATACATAACTGCTTAAAAACGTATCCTGTTCTCAAGTTTTGGTAGAATTAGAAACCAGTCATTGGTTATGTAATTTAAAATATAGTCAGGCTTCTACTCTAAAGTGCAGTACTGTAATATATGGAATGTGTGCAGTCACCTTACCCCTTCCAGACTACTAAATGTTTTTTGGTAAAGTCCATGGGATAGTGTTGCTTGTCTAGAATCACACTGTGAGTCTGTGTGTACTTGGGAACCTTTGTGAGAGACGCATTTGGGTACTTCATGTTTTTGCAGACATATAACTGCTTAAAAACCTATCCTGTTCTGAAGTTTTGGTAGAATTAGAAACCTGTCATTGCTTCTGTGTTTTCAAAATGAGTCAGGCTTCCACATTGAAGTGCAGGACTAAAATATGTGGAATGTATGCAGTCACCTTACCTCTTCCAGGCTAGTAAATGTGTTTTGGTAAAGTCCAAGGGATAGTGTTGCTTGTCTAGAATCACACTGTGAGTCTGGGTGCATTTGGGAACCATTGTGAGAGAAGCATTTAGGAACTTAATGTCTTTGCATTTGGAAACCATTGTGAGAGAAGCATTTGGGTACTTCATGTCTTTGCAGACACATAACTGCTTAAATACCTATCCTGTTCTCAAGTTTTGGTAGAATTAGAAACCAGTCATTGATTATGTATTTGTAAAATTAGTCAGGCTTCCACACTAAAGTGCAGTACTGAAATATGTGGAATGTCTGCAGTCACCTTACCCCTTCCAGACTAGTAAATGTGTTTTGGTAAAGTCCAAGGGATAGTGTTGCTTGTCTAGAATCACACTGTAACTCTGTGTGCATTTGGGAAACCATTGTGAGACAAGCATTTGAGTAATTCATGTCTTTGCAGACACATAACTGCTTTAAAACTTGTCATGTTGTCAAGTTTTACTAGTATTAGAAGCACAGTCATTGCTTATGCATTTTCAAAATGAGTCAGGCTTTCACACCAGAGTGTAATTCTGAAATATGTAGAATGTGTGAAGTCACCTTACCCCTTCCAGACTAGTGAATAATGTTGCTTGTCTAGAATCACACTGTGAGTCTGTGTGCATTTGGGCAACCATTGTGAGAGAAATATTTGGTAACTTCATGTCTCCTTCTAGTACTATAATCATTCAGTCAGTATTCAAGTACTCATGCAGCGATTCAGGGCCTTAGCACATGGACTGCTACAAACTCCTATGCAATGTGCATGTAGTCTTCTAGCCACCTACACACTTGTGTTCCAGGCCTACAATTCCCCAGTCATTTTCCATACACTGCTGCAAACACCCTGTTACTCCCCTTGTGACCCTTTCAGCACCATGTACTAATCCAGCCACTGAAGTAAAACTCAACCAATTATAAAGTCACCCAGTGTCTCTCCTTGTACTACTCTAATCATTCAGTCAGTATCCAGTATCCAAGTACTCATGCAGCGAGCCAGGCCTTAGCACTATGCATATAGTCCTCTAACAACCTGCACGCTTGTGTTTCAGGCCTACAATTCCCCAGTCAGTATCCATACACTGTTGCAAATACCCTGGTACTCCCCTTGCACTCCTGTAGTGACCCTTTCAGCACCATGTACTAATCCATTCTCTGAAGTAAAACTCAACCAATTATAAAGTCACCCAGTGTCTCTCATTGTACTACTCTAATTATTTAGTCAGTATCCAAGTACTCATGCAGCGAGCCAGGCCTTAGCACATGGAGTGCGTCAAACTCCTATGCACTTTGCTTGTAGTCTTCTACCTACACACTTGTGTTTCAGGTCTATAATTCCCCAGTCAGTATCTATACACTGCTGCAAATACCCGTTACTCCCCTTGCACTCCAGTAGTGACCTTTTCAGCACCATGTACTAATCCATTCACTGAAGTAAAACACAATCAATTATAAATTCACCCATTGTCTGTCCTTGTCCTACTCTAATCATTCAGTCAGTATCCAAGTACTCATGCAGCGAGCCAGACCTTAGCACATGGATTGCTTCAAACTCCTATGCACTATGCATGTAGTCCTCTAACCATCGACACACTTGTTTCAGGTCTACAACTCCCCAGTCAATATACATACACTCCTGCAAACACCTCTTGCACTCCTTTAGTGACCCTTTCAGCACCATGTATTAATCCATTCACTGCAGTAAAATACAACCAATCATAAATTCACCCAGTATCTCTACTTCTAGTACTGTAATCTTTCAAGCAGTATGTAAGTATTCATCCAGCGATCCAGGGCCTTAGCACTTGTACTGCTACAAACTCCTATGCACTATGCATGTAGTCCTCGAACCACCTACACACTTGTGTTTCAGGCCTGTAATTCCCCAGTCAGTATCCATACATTCCTGCAAACACCCTGTTTCTTCTCTTGCACTCCTTTAGTAACAGATTCAACACCATGTACTAATCCATTCACTATGCCAAAAGTGAACAATTTATAAATTCACCCATGCACTCTTGTTGAAGTACTCTATCATTGAGTCAGTACCCAAGTACTCATGCAGTAATCCAGGTCTTACAACATGGAGTACTACAAACATCTGTCCAATGTGCATGCAGTCTATTAATCACCTATACACTTATTTTACAGATGTTAATTTACCCAGGCAGTATCCATATACTCCAGGATACACCCTGTCACTGCTCTTACAATCCAGTAGTGACATATTCAGTACCATATATTAATCCATTCACTGTACCAAAACTAAACAACTTATAAATTCACCCTGGCACTCTCCTTGTAGTACTCTAATTATTGTTTTGGTATTGCAGTACTCATACAGTTAACTAGGCCTTAACACATATACTTGTACAAACTCCTGTCCACTATGGATGTAGTCGTCTAACCACCTACACACTTGTTTTTCACATCTTTAATTACTCAGGCAGTACTAATACACTCCTGCAAACACCCAGTCACTCCCTATGCACAGCTCCAGTCAGCCACCCAGCATCGTGTAGTAATCCAAACACTTCACCAAAACTCAAACATTTATACATTCATCCAGGCATTCTCCTTGCAGGACTGTAATCATTCAGTCAGTGCCTAAGCACTCATATATTAAACCAGGGCTTAAAACAAACCCCGGTACAAACCCTTGTCCATTGCAAATGCAGACCTGTAATCACCTATACAGGTATGTATACACTTTGAATTACAATTTCAATTAGTGATGACAAAAGAAAGTGGTTAAATGGTTTTTATATAGAATATGTTTGTATAGTAATAGAAAAGTATAATTTATAAAGTTATTAAAATACATTTATTTATGTTTATTTTTTATAGATATTGTTTATCATCATTAAAATCAAGTTATCATGCCTGAAAAATCAAGAAAGAGAAAAGGACAGCAAAAGGACAATTATTTGAAGAAAATTCAACAACAAGTATTGGATGACTAACATCATGTGGCTAAAAAGAAACATCTTCCTGTAAGGCAACAAAGGAATTCATTAAAAAACTTTCAAAGCCTAGAAACAATGTGCAGAATGTGCAAACTACTGAGAATGGTTTGACCAGAAAAAAGAATATGAATAACAGGAAAGGAAAAAAGTTAAATTACATTCAAAAGATACGATGTATGGTAAAAGAAGACACAATCAGTATAAAGAAATCCGTAGAATTTTTTTTTATAATAAAGTGGTTTTTAACTTGCTCAAAGATGTGAAAAATATAGAAAAAGAGCACTATTTCATAAAAAGAAGCATATTGAATCCATTGTTCAAAAGGCTGTTGAAGTAAAAAGGAAACTATTCATTTTAGTTTTAAACAGAATTCGATCACTAGATAAACCAATCCATTTAATGGAGGTCAAAAGTAAAAGGAAAAGTGTAATTAACAGAACTCATTTTTGTGATTTTCTTTGGGTGAATGGGAACACAGTTCAAGTTCAGAGCCTTTTTTTAATAAAGAGAGTTATTTTCAGACCAATAATTTATTGCATGCAGTTGATACCAGTGGTCGAGCTTATGAGGTTAGAAATGGTTGTCCAATTGAGAAAGAGAAGATGGTTCCCAGAAATGCAGAAGAAGTGTTAGCTGATGAAGTTCATGGGGGACGTCCTAAAGCCCCAGTGTACACTTAGGATTTCAGTAGTATTTGTAGTGTACGACAAGAATCTATTGATATTTTACGCAATTTCTTACGAGTATACAGTAAAAAAGTGTTAAACAAAAGATTAAGATATTGCAAGGACTATACCCTTGCGGAGTAAGAAAAGATACTGGTTTGCAAGGTCATTCTCTGGCTTGTCTTTCTAGAAAAGTATGGCAAAGTGTTTTTTATCATTTCAGGATGTTAGCATTACATCATTCTCAAATGCGGAAGTTAGTCAGAAGATTGTATTATGCAAAAAGTCCAGCACTAATGTTAAATGAGTTGAACAGTGCTCTTTTGAGTGGGTCAGTATCAGATATGAAGAAGGTTTGTGATGAAATTGAGTTTTGTTACATTGGTCCTGAACAAGAGAGTGCAGAAACTGACATATTAATAGAAGAAAATGTTGAAGAGAATGTGCAACATAGTAGTACAAAACATTTTGAAGAGCAAATTACAAAGTTTAAGGTGATTTCAGTTGAAAGGCCAAATTATTCTTGTATTTGTTGTTGGCGAACTCACTATAAAAATCAGACTAGGACTGTTGATCTGTATTTTAATCGTGAAAGAGAAAATAATGATAAGTGGAAGGAATTTGCAACTTTTTTGTTGGTAGAGAATTGTTTTGATTTGGGTTCTGATCAGCATATTTGTAAACGTTGTTATAATAAATTAGATGAGAATAAAATGCCCGCTAGAGCTGTGCATAATAATCTAGAGTTGGTAACTATTCCTCCAGAACTAATAGATTTAAATACCTCTGAGTCTATTCTTATTCAATGTGCGCACCCATTTCAAGCTATTGTTCGTATGGAGCCTAAAACAGGTAAATTGCCTCCTTCAGATTTACAGAGAGGATTAAAAGGAAGAGTTGTATATTTACCTCTAGATTTAAAGAAAAATATTGAAACAATTGGTGTACAGAATGTAGAAAGTGAAGCACTATTTATTCTAGTTAATGGCGTTCCTCCTAAGAGTAAGAAAATCTGGCAAGAATTAGTGGATGTTAGGAAAGTGCAAAAGGCAACATTGTAACCAATGAGTACTATAAAAATGTGTATGTGGGAGAAGAAGAAATACTTTTAGCAGAAAATACTGAAACGTCAAGTGGATAAATTGAAAAAGTGGACATGTCCAGAAGTGAAGAAATCTATGAACATTACAGTGTACATCCACTTCATTCAAAAGAAGCGATGGGGAATACTATTAAGTTATTCCAAATGAAAAAAGCAAAGGGAAGTCCCATGAGTGTATGGGAAAAAAGCTTAGAAGCTCAATGTTTTCCACAGTTGTTCCCAACAGGAAAAGGTGGACGATATGATGAACGACCTGTGCAGATTCCTGCATCTGAATATCGGACAACAAGATTGTATGCAGAAGATCCAAAATTTCAACAATGTATCCCATATATATTTCATCTTTTGTTTGAGAGTGACTTGTCTGGACTTTCATATGTAGTTAATCATATATTGAAAACAGGAGTACATCTTCAAAATATTTCAGCAACGGAATTTATGGATAAAGTACATCAGAGAGATGATCATTTAGAATCTCAGCTGATTAATCTGATGGCATGTCAATGTGGCACTAACGAATATTAGTACCATCGTCATGGAGAATTTAAATGTATGCTAAGGACCTTAGGAACTCCTACGTGGTTCCTTACCCTAAGCTGTACTGAATAGGCTTGGGGTGATTTACTTGAATTTCTTTGAGAGGCAAATTTGAATATTAAAAATATTGAATACAAGACACCTGGAGAATTGTGCTCTTTGGAGTCTGTTAATGTATGCAGGTATTTCAATCTTAGATCTGAAGCTATGAGGTCTTTTATCTGCGATGAAAAGAATCCTCCTCTTGGAAAAGTTGTGGATTTCTTTTGGAGAAAGGAGTATCAAGCTTGAGGTGCTCCTCATATACATATGCTGATATGGATCAAGGATGCCCTCAAATTCGGAACTGATTCCGATGATACTGTTTTGTCTTTTATTGAAGAATATGCCACATGTGCCATACCCAAAAGCACAGAAGAAAACAACTTAAGACAACAAGTCCTATGATTCCAAAGCCATCGATGTGGAAAATACTGTCAACGAAAGTACAAGTCTAAGGAAAAGTTTCATACTGAACGTTGTTCTGGATTTCCACGTCCTGTAACATCCAAAGGAAGAGTAAACAGTTTTATGTCAGCTATGAGACATACCATCACTAGAAAGTCTCCAAAAGATACCTACAATTTGAGAAGATGTGAGGAATCAAAACACATAAATGATTACAATCTGGTTGTTCTCTCTATGTGGAATGTGAACATGGATATTCAGTACGTAGCGGATAATTCCATTGCTGTCGCTCGGTATGCAACATCCTACATTACAAAATCAGAAAAGACGGAATTGAAAGAAATGTGAGAAGAGATTTTTCACGAGAAGAGTCTAAGAAAGATATTAGGCAGTTTCAGTTTGAAGATGTTATCCCATCGAGAAATTGGAGCGTATGAATGCTCAGATCGCTTATCATCTGCAAGTTTATACTACGAATCAAGAAGAATCTGTTCAAGAAATCGAATATTTAGCAGAAAAAGATCCGGAAAGTACAGATATTGTCAAAACAAATATGTTGGACACATATTATTCAAATAGAAGTCATCATCTTGAGAACGTATATCTCCATGAAGTGCTGCAAAACTACACTTTCAAACTGAATCCTACAGAAAACATCAATGATGGTAAATATGCAGTGATTGGTTCTTAAGGGTGTTTGGTGGAACAAACGAAAGGAAATTTGATTAATCACAGGAAACTGATTTGCGACATGCGACATGCAAATTTTACTATTTAGCCCTTTTGCAACTGTTCAAACCGTGGCGTTCAGAATTGGAATTACGTGGAGATTTTCAGAGCTATGAAGATTCCTTTCGTGCTTGTAAAGATGCCATAGAATGTACTGTTTTTGCAAATTATGTGAAAATGTTGAACGATGAAATTGATCAAGAAGCTACTATTGCAGCTGAGATTGCTAGAGACAGTTCTCAAGACAGTCAAAGTTCTGCTCCACTGAGTCAAGATCCACTAAACAACCAATTGGTGAAAATGAAGCAGCAATTGCCCTGAATGAGGTGGAAACAGCCATACATCAAGCTCAAGAAAATGTTATGGACTTAGCAAACTTGAAAGAACAACTAAATGTTGAACAGAAAGAAATATATCAGCAAGTGAGACAACAGATCGACCATGGATTTCTTCATGAAAAGAAAGAATGCACATGCACATCATTTCTACCTATCCGAATGTATGTGAGTGGACAAGCTGGAACAGGAAAACGTTTCTTAATTAAAGTAATCACCAGTTATCTGCAGAAAACAACTGACTCACATTTGTCTTGTGTTATAACTACTCCAACTGGGTTGGCAGCACACATCATTAAAGGAATTACATTTCATCATTTACTTATGCTACCTGTGGAGCATGAAAACAAATTGGAATATCACAAGCTATCTGGAGAAGCTTGTTATGAAGTTTCAAAAAAGTGCTAAAGCAAATTAAACTTCTGATTATTGATGAGGTAAGCATGGTCTCAAACTTAATTCTTGCTTTTGTGCAATTAAGAATGCAGCAAATTCTTAAAACAGAGTACGAAGTATTATTTGGAGGAAAACATGTCATAGTTTTTGGAGATCGACTTCAACTTACTCCTGTAAAAGGATAACCAGTCTTTAAAACACATGTGCATGAAGACACCAGAAAGTCTTTGGGTAGTGTTGGAAACGTTAATATTTGGTCATATTTTTAATACAAAGAACTCATTACAAATATGCGACCGGCAAATGATGTTGATTATGGAACTATTCTTCAAGATATAAGAATTGGAGTACTGACAGAACATGGCAAATAAGATTTGCAGATTCAATTACTTCCCAATTTATTTCCAAATGAAAATATAGTTCCTGGGAAAATATATATGACAACTGCAGAAAATAAATCTATAATCTGCTTAATGCCAACACTGTGCGAGTGTTCTATATTCAATGAACAACATTTGAAGCTAGAAAATGAAGAAATAATAAAAATGGAAGCCATTGATAAAATAGAGCATGAAGGAATCACTATTATTTTGACAGAAAAATTGAAAACAAAATTGGATTCTTTAGAAAAATCGATATCTAAAACTGCTGGTTTAGAAAATAATTTATATGCATGTATAAAATGACGGGTAATTTTAAGGTATAATTTGGATGTTGAAAAAGGTTTAGTTAATGGAGCAATAGGTAAAGTTGTGGATTTTGTTAATTATCAGAATAAAGATGGAATTGAATGTTTTAAAAGTAAAACAAATTGGTTGTTGTTCAGTTAGTTTTTTGCTTGTTAAAGATTTATATGTCCATAGAAAACAGTTTCTACTTTCTCTGGCATCTGCAGTGACTAGGGACAACAGTAAGAGAGAAAGGGTTTTGTGTATATGGATGTTCAGGCAATACTCCTACTCCCCTAGATCAATAATAAACAAACAAATGGAGGAGTACCCCCATATGTGCCTTCATGCCCCCGTCAAAAGAATAGAGGTGCACAAAAATGCCTGAAAGGACAGATTCATCCTTTGTTAGAAGACCCCTCACTCACCAACCTCGTTGGTGACATGCTTCATCCTCGGGGTCCCACCTGTCTACAGTGGAGCAGGTTTTTTGTTTTTTGGGGTTTTCTCGTGAGAGTAAAGAAAAAGGGTTGGTGTTTTAAAAATTGTCCAGTAAGCTACTCACTATCAAAACTTTATTCTGGAGTGTCTGGGCAACAATAAAAACATTTATAAACTGGACACCATGCCAGATTAGGTAGGACTATGATGTCAAGGATTAGGTAGTGAAAATAAAAATGGTCTACATGTTTCAACCTCTACTATGCTTATTGGATTTTCGTCAGGACCAGTGGTGGTAGCCCGGGTGGTATACACTCGCTAAGGTGTACCCTGCCCTTGACTACGTGAACAAAACCACTAAAAAATTGTTAAGTGGTTAAAGAGTTTCTTTCTCCAGGGTTCCTAGAAAAAAGAACCTGCAAAAAAAGAAGAAAACAAGAAAAAAGACAAACTCACAGTTCAGTACATTAGACATAGGGCGTGTGCGAAGTGCTCCTCAAGTTATAACACCCAAAGTGATGAAGAAATAGGATGGGTGTTAACGCATGGCGTTAACGCACGGGTTCAAACAGAGCCTGTGCATATATATTATTACAGCTCACTTGATGCGGTGAGTCTGTGCACTCATAACCCACTCTCTAGTAAAATGTGAGTGTAAAGTGCTATTTACAGGGAAGTAAGATCACTCTCTAGACTACATTTACACATTCACCCTATATTCTGTTAAATGTGGGTGTCAAAGGGCCCATAATCGAGCATCATTAAAAAGTTGCAAAACGTCATATTGACATACAACACACGGGCGAAAAACCATATGCACATATACACTCAGTGAGGGCAGTAAAATACTTACTTGAAGCCCTATAATAGTATGCCTCATGGGCGTCGGGTTTTGCACAGACCATATCCTGCCACGATCTAGGTCAAAAATCAGAAAGTGGGGGGAGGAGCTACGCGGGCATCCAAGATGGTCGCGTGAGCAGAGAGCTCCCGAGACCCGCGCCGTCCTTCTTTATCTATCCTTCACCTATCCTGGTCATTTTGACGGGCTTTTGCAGCGCCATCATCGCTGATGCTACTGATCCTTTTCTGGTCGAAATCGGACCCTGGGGACCATTTTTCTGAAATTTGCAACTTTCTGGCCTGCCCGCGGGCGCGACCGGGGACTCGGCTGCCCACTGTGGCCGACCTGTAATTGAACAACAACGGCTGCCTGGCATCTGGCCCGCCGGAGGTGTATTGCTTTCACTTTCGGTTTCCTTCCCTTTGTTCCTGTCTCCTCCTACTCTGCCTCGCCTGCTGCCCTCTCAGCCTGCACTATCCTCCGTTGGACTGGCAAGGAGGCCGCGACACCTCTGTCTCAGTGGCGCATCGGAGTTTCTAGACTTTTCTACCTTCTCGTCACTTCCCCTGGCTATCCGAGATGGCAACGAAAGCGGAGGCCGAAAAACGCCGGAAGGCTGCGACCCGGGGGGGATCGATCCAGTCGAACATGATCGAACGCTACACCCAGCCGAGAGGCTCCCCCGGGGCCGTATGCATGGGTGCTGAAGGACTTCAAACGGACACATCGTCTACTTCGGAAGTGTCGCTCCAAGACCTTTTGGCTGCCATTACTGGACTCAAGGCCGACATGAGTCAACAATTCGAAGCCGTAGTGACCAAAATAGACACGGTGGCGGTGGATGTGACTCTGATTCGGGCCGACTTGGCCAAAACGAATGAGCGGGTGAAGGCACTGGATCTTAAAACGTCGAGCCTGGTGAACGACATGGCTGAGGCGCAATCCGAAATTGGCAATCTGCGTGCATCGCACGACTTACTGCTCAAGCGGATGGAGGACTATGACAACAGGGCCAGGCGGAACAACATACGCCTTGTCGGAGTGCCGGAAGGTGATGGTGCTGTAGCGACCGATCTTTTGGTCGAGGAACTTATAGTCGCCCAACTGGCTCCGGCAGGACTTAGTAAGTTCTTTGCCGTGGAGCGCGCCTATCGTTTTCCAGGAGGTCAAGTGAAGCCGGGGAACCCGCCGAGGCCTATCATCGCCAGGCTTTTTCACTACCGGGACAGGGATGCTATCCTCCAGGCCGCCCGTAAACATGGTCCCCTGAAGTATGACAATAACTCTGTCTCCATATATCCCGATTTCACTCCCCAAGTGCAGCGGCAAAGATCAGGTTTCCTTGGAGTGAAGCGTCGCCTGAGGGACCGGGGACTGAAGTATGCCATGCTGTTTCCGGCCCGGCTCCGGATCGAATATCGGGAGCGTGCCTATTTCTTTGATCAACCTGAACGTGCAGCCGACTGGTTGGACTCGTTGCCGGCAGATGACTTTGGGAGCGGAGGCCCTGGTGGTGCGGAAGGTGGTGCAGCGGCCCAGGAGTAACAGAGGCCCTGGAGGTTCCGATTGAGACTATGCAACGTACTGTGTAAATTGACTTAGTCCCTAATGACTCTGCCCGTGGCGGTGCGGTAACGGGTGATTTCTCCCTTCCTCCTCGGGGGGTTCTTTGTGTAGAAGTATGGGGCGACAGGCACACTGCAGTTGGGGGTGGCTTTTTAGTCAGCAGATGTGCAGGGAGGGGGGTGTTGTAACGGGTTTGGGTTTTGGGGTTGGTGTTTGGGGACTGGGTTGTGTTTCGTTTAATTTGTTCTGTTCTGTGTTTCATGGTATTTCGTATCTTGCAATGACTTTTCATAGTGGGTCCTGCTGGGGGGTGGGTGTGGAATGTTTTTGTCGCAATGGGGGGGGGGTGAAATGCGGATTCTTTCTTGGAACGTAAATGGTTTGGGTGACAGGATTAAGCGGGGCATTGTACTGCAATTCTTGAGGCGCCACGCCCCTGATGTTGTGTTCCTTCAGGAGACCCACTTGATTGGCAATGCTTGCAAGGCCTTAGACCGCCGGGGTTATCGACTGGTTGCACATGCGGGTTTCACCTCGGGTTCCCGGGGTGTGGGTATTATGGTAAAGTCTTCCCTTGCTCTTGCTATCGACGATGTTATCCTTGATGAGCGTGGGCGGTATGCTCCTGTTTCGGGGAGGTGGGAGGGTAAGCAGGTCGTGTTTGTTGTTGTCTATATCCCCCCGGGACTGCAGGCTACCACTTATGCTGATTTAGGCAGGACTCTCCTTGGGCTGCCAGACGGCTTGTTGGTCCTGGGCGGGGACTTCAATTCTGTCATGTCCGGCGACTGCGACCGGCTACCCCCTAGAGTATTGCCACAGTCCCAGATGTGGCTCAGTGAAATGGCTGACACTTTTGGCTTAGTGGATGTCTGGCGCTCACTACATCCCACACTCCAACAATACACTTTTCACTCTGGTGCGCACAGCAGCCTCTCCCGTATCGATTATTTTCTTATGTTAGCCTCCACTTTGTCCACTGTTCGTGAGATTCGGCATCTCCCCCGGGGTATCTCGGACCACTCCCCCCTGCTGATTACGATTTCTGTGGGCGGTCTGCCTGGTAACAGAGTTCCCCCGATCCCTCCCTGGCATTTTCGAAACCCCCGGCTCCGCTCAGACTTGATTAAGGCAATAGATTGCTATTTTTCTGAGAATCTGGGCTCAGTCACTTCCCCCACTGTTCTCTGGGAGGCCTTCAAGACGGTTATTCGGGGTTCCGCCCTGTCACTCATTGCCACTGAGCGTAGGGTCAAGAGGGAGGCTGTTGTGGCTCTTGAAACCGAAATCACTGCGCTTGAAAGTGAGTTGGGTGGGAATGACACGCCTGCACTGTTGCATGAATTGGAATTGAAGCAAGCAGACTATAAAGCCTGTGTCACGGATGCTGCTAAATTGATGCGGTCTAATCAACTTGGTCGACTGTATGATGTGGGTGACAAGGCTAGCAAGCTTCTTGCGTGGCTGGATAAGACTGAGCGTGCGAGTCGTGTTGTTCCTTCCATTGTTCGTGATTCTGGTGAGACTGTCTCTGATCCGGGTGAGATTGTTGAGTGCTTTGTTGACCACTTCCGTATGGTTTACACGCCTGTTAGTGATCGAGATGAGGCCGACTCCAGGCTACTCCTACGTGACATTGCCCTGCCTACTGTGTCTGATGCGGACTGCCTCGCTCTGGAGGCCCCCTTTACTGTCGACGAGATTGCCCTTGCAATTCGTTCCCTTCGCTCGGGTAAGGCAATGGGCCCTAATGGACTCCCCATTGAACTTTACAAACTTTGCCCCGACAAGATGGCCGCCCACCTGCGTCACATGTTTCTCGAGGCGGTTGAGGCTGGATGCCTCCCCCTTGAGCAGCGCCTCGCTACCATAGTGGTCATTTATAAGGATGGCAAACCTCGTGACCGTTGTGCCTCGTACCGCCCCATCTCCCTCCTTAATGCGGAACCCAAAATCCTCGCTAAGGTGCTGGCCAATCGAATGCTTGCTGTGATTTGTGACCTGATCCACCCGGATCAATCCGGCTTCATCCCCCACAGAAACACTGCTCTTAATCTGCGTAGGCTCCACAGTGTCCTCGCGAGAGCTTCTATTCTCTCCGAGCCAGCAGTAGTCGCTTCCCTTGACGCCACGATGGCATTTGACACTATTGAATGGCCCTACCTATGGGCAGCCCTCGCTAAATTTGGCTTTGGCCCCAATTTCATCGCATGGGTCAAGCTTCTTTACGAACAGCCGCTAGCTCAGGTCGCGGTGAATGGTAGGTGCTCAGACCCCTTCCCCTTGGGCCGTGGCACACGTCAAGGCTGTCCCCTTTCTCCGCTTTTATTCGCTTTGGCACTCGAACCTCTTGCCGCGTGGCTCCGGTGGGAACCCTCTATCAAAGGGATCCGATGGTCCCCTGACCTCGAGGATCGTGTCTCCTTGTACGCGGATGACATCCTCCTTTATCTCACTTCCCCTCAGAAGTCACTCAATGTTCTCTTCGACGTCCTCACGTCCTTCGGTAAGAACTCGGGACTTGTCATTAATTGGACCAAGTCCTGTGCCTACACCATAGCTGGTACTCTGCCGCCTCTCCCCCGCAGATTTCCCATCCTGGTAGCGACTGACGGTTTTAAGTATCTGGGGGTCCATGTATCCATGATCTCTTCGGTCCGCTATGAGCGGAACTTGTATGCTCCACTCCGCAGACTGAAGCAGGATGTTCGGCGTTGGCGCGATCTGCCCCTATCTCCATTAGGCCGGGTGGCGCTCTTTAAAATGATGTCGCTCCCCCGATTCCTCTATGCCCTGCAAAATTTCTTCGACCCTGTTCCAGCTCGCTATTTCCATGAAGTCGAGAGTTTACAGTGGCAACTTATCTGGGACGGCCGTGCCCGCATTGCCTTATCCAAGCTCACGCTCTCCTGGTACGACGGAGGTATTGCGCTGCCGGATATTAGACGATACTACTGGGCCTCGCACCTGAGCGCCATCAACCATGCGACATACTCTCCGGAGCCCGCTCCTGCCTTTGCTTTGGATAAACTGCTGTTGCCCGGTGGGAACTTTAATAGGGCGCTGTACTCTAAGGCCCCCTTCCGACTCCTTACGGGCCCAACGAAATGTGCTGTGCGGGCATGGCGAGACGCTACGGTGGCCACGGGCTGGGGTGGTAGACTGACACGTATGACGCCACTGTATGATTCGGAACGACTGGGCAACCTGTGGAAGACGAAAGGGTTTGAGAAATGGGACATGATTGGGATTAGCACGGTGGGGGACCTGTGGGCACGTGGCGCGGTTAAGTCCTTTGAATCACTAAAGCTGGAATACCGGCTCGATGATAGGGAGCACTTCCGGTATATGCAGGTGAGGCATGCCTTGTCTTCTGTCTTCCCCTCCGGTACGGACGTTCCGCAGTCCTCCCCTTTGGAGGATCGAGTTCTAGATGGCCACGTCCCAGACAGTACCATCTCCTTAATTTACAAAAAGCTCATTAATAACAGAGCTGACCAGCTCGAGAAGCTCCGGGCTGCCTGGACGGCTGACGGACTTGAATTGGACGACGAGGACTGGCAGTCAGCTGTGTCCTCCCCTAAGGAGGTGGCTATTCCGGCACGACTTCGCTTTGTCCAATTGAAAATCCTCCATCGCGTGTATCTTACTGGAATGCGTCTGGTGCGAATGGGTTTGGTTTCGGATGGACGATGCAAGCGTGGGTGTGGGATGGATGGTACCTTTCTTCATGTTCTGTGGGAATGTCCGATGATTGTAGCGTACTGGTCTAGGGTGCATGATGTGATGAGTCGTGTCACGGGGGTCCCATTGCTTCCTGAGGCGCATCGTTGCCTGTTGAATGTGTGGGAACCGTCTGATTGCACTGCTGCCCAGACACTTTGGGTTACCCTAGGCAATATGATCGCGAAGAGGGATATTGCGCAGCTTTGGGGCTCCCCTAGACCGCCAGTGCTAAGTGCCTGGAAAGAGAACATGGACTGGTCCATGTTCCAAAAGAAGACGGTATATGAGGCCCGGGGGCGTCCAGGGAAGTGGTCCAGAGTTTGGGCTCCCTGGAATACTTATCGTGGAGACATCTGTTCTCCCCCGCTTGACTACGAGGTCCCTCTCCCCTCCTTCCCGTGATTTGCGTTCCTCTCCTATTCTCACCACATGCTTTGTTCTCTTGCGCGCGCCACCCCCCCCTCGCCATCGTCGTTTCTCCTACATCCATTCCCCCCCCCCCACCTCCAGCAACCCTTGCCACTATGATACCATGTGTTTGTTTGTTTGTGTTCATTTCGACAAAAACATAAAATTAAACCTCTCTTATCCTATTTGTATGATGTTATGCTCTTGCCGATAATGTTGATGTGAGAGATTGCTCCAGCAACGTACTGCCTCGTATTGCACTTTTCGCTCAGCCTGTTTTTGTCATAGCGGCCGGCCCTCCGGGGTTGTAGGCAGACGCTGTGTATTGTGCATTTGTAAATAAAGGTTTTAAAAAAAAAAAAAAAAAAAAATCAGAAAGTGGGAGAGAGGCAGTGTTTTTTTCAAAACCCCGGTACAGAAAACTACAACATACCTACAGGACACAAAAAGTCTACTCCTATTCCTGGATCAGATTGAGGTGGATGAAGATACATACTAGTAAGCTTTGGTATTTAAAGCCTCTACACAAGTATCCCCTAAGATGACACCCTGAAGGTTTTAAAAAGCGCTTTACACAAAGCAGAATGGTCAGCCAGGACACCAAGAAACTTTATCCTTGAATGCGCAAGACTAGCCTTAAAAAATAACTTTTTTGAATATGAGGGGGCCCTCTACCTCCAAATTTGGAGTACTTCTATGGGCAGCACTTTTGCCCCTAGTGTGGCGGCTCTATATGTTTATGATTTTGAACAAAAATACATCCTCAGTGAACAGAACCCTTTCAGACCCCAAATTTTGTTCTGGAAAAGGTATATAGACGATGTCTTTGCCATCTGGCAAGGACCAGAGGACACCCCGACGCCTTTTTTCCATTGGATCAATACATGTGATCAAAATCTGACATTCACCTACACCAAAGACCAAAATGCCATGGTCTTTCTTGACATGGTCATTAGCAAGGAGAATGGACACCTGGAATATATGACCCATTGCAAGCCTACAGCTAAAAACAATCTTTTGAGAAATGAAAGTTTTCACCCTAGACCGTTGAGGGGAAATCTGCCTTACGGCCAGTACTTAAGGATTCGCCGCAACTGCAGTAGGATTACGGACTACCGGAAGCAAGCAAATGATCTCACGATTAAGCTAACTGAAGGAGGGTACCCAGAGAAAATCCTGACTATGGGCCTCATTAGGATGGCGGACGGACCTGCGTCCGTCCGCCACCCCGAGGTGGAGGGACCGTCCGCAGGGTCAGCGGCAGTCCCTCCGTGCAAATTAGGATGTGACCGCCACCCTGGTGGTCACATCCCGTATCTGTAACCTTGCGGCGGGTGCTGCTTGAAGCAGCGCCCGCCGCAAGGTTAAAATTGCAGGCTTTGCATATGCATGCACAAAGTGGCAGGCACCGCGCGGTGCCTGCCGCTTTGTGCATGCATATGCAGGGGGGTACCATAGGTACCCCCCATGTGCACCCCCCACCCCACAACACCCTGGGGGCCCGCAACAGGCCCCCAGAAGCATTGGCCCACATGCTTTTCCATGGCGGAAAATCCGCCGCGGAAAAGCATGTTCCCTCACCCTTCGTAATTTGGCCACCGCCACCAAATTGCGGACAACATCCCGCGGATCAGCGGCGGACGGACCTGCCGTCCGCCGCTGATCCCGCCACCATCCTAATGTGGCTGGTGGTGTTTTGGAGGTCCGCAGCGGTGAATCCGCATCCTCCGGGCTGGCGGTGGCTTCCGCCGGCCCGGAGGATGCAGATTCACCGCCATCCTAATCGACCGCTTAATTTCGAAAAAGAGTGCGTAATCAACCCAGAGAGGCATTATTGGAAACCACCACTAGGAATAAAAGCGAAATCCCACTGACCTGCGTCACCAGATATAGCACAGCATCTAACATGGTCACTAAGTCCATTAACAAACACTGGGCTTTGTTGAACTCCGGAAATCTCAAGTGGGAGAGCCCCTCTTCTCTTTCAAGAAAGCAAGGAGCATAAAAAATTCTGTTGTGAACACACGACCAAGAAACTCACAAGACAAACCAACAACAATCCTGAATGCCTGGGGTCTGGCAGACGTCACAGGAGATTACAAGTGTAGAAATTGCAGTGTCTGCCACCTAACTGAAAACACAAAGTCTCTATCTTTGGAGCCAGGAACGGTGTGGACTCAATGAGCACATACCAATTGCAACAGTGCAAATGTGGTATACAGGATTGTGTGCCCATGTAATCTACAATATGTGGGAATGACCAGTAGAAAAGTAAAACAAAGAATTTGTGAGCACCAAAGCACGATCAGGTGCAAGAAATCAATGACCAAGCTCACTGAACATTTCCTCATGCAGAACCACACTCCAAATGAGATGAAGTGGACTGTCATAGAGCAAATAAAATCAGGAGATAGACTAGAGCAGGGCTTATTCGAAAAAGAACAGCGTTGGATTTACAGATTATCCACGCATAAGACTGGATTAAATGACAACATTCCGTGGAATTCTGTTCTTACTAACTAGAATGCTACTGTCCCCCAAACTGCCATTGAATACAAGAACTGATCCGAATCTGCCTTTGGTTAATGAAATGCATGCCATCAAGCGAATGTCTGGGTAACTGGGCATAATATCGACTTCAAAATATCGAATGGACTAAATATCGAGTCAAAAATATCGATGGTAGAGAAATTATCGAATGAAAATATATCGATGTTAAAAATATCGTTATAGTTTTCATTAAGTAAATATCAAAGTAAAAAATATCGAATCAAAAATATCGTGTAGTGTTCATATCGAATTGTTAGTGTAGTTAAAAATATCGAAATGATATATATAGAATATAAACAATATCGAAAAAAAATATAGACAATAAAAAATATCGAAAAATGTATATAATGTTAATAATATAAAAAAAATGTTAATATTGTAGAATGTGTAAAAAAATGTATAATATGTTAAAAGTAATTATTATTTTTGTTGTGTATTTTATGTTTATTTTTAGTGACGGGATTTTGGGTTAATAGGGGTTAAGGGTGGGGAGTGTTTTAAAATAATAATAATTATTTTAAAAAAATAGTAAAAATGTTTGAAAATTAAAGAATTAATTTTTTTAATTTTTTTAAAGATTTCTAAAAGTATATTACATTTTAGGAGCGGGATGTTGGGTTATTAGGGGATAAGGGTGGGGAGTGTTTTAAAAAAAGTTTATTAATAAATAAATAAATATTAATATTTTTTCAAATTTATTATGTTATTTTAGGAGCGGGATGTTGGGTTATTAGGGGATAAGGGTGGGGAGTGTTTTAAAAAAATTATTTTTCAAAAAATTCTATAAAATTTAATATTTTATTATGTTATTTTAGGAGCAAGATGTCGGGTTAATAAGGAATAAGGGTGGGGTTCATTTCAAACTATGTATATAAGTTTTTTAATATTATGTAAAAAATAAAAAATAAATTTATATGCAAAACAAAAATTTTTAATTTAAATTTAGAATATTTTTTTAAAAATTACAATAAAATATATATGGGATTAATTGTTTAATGGTGATTATTCACCTTTAGAATATATATTTTATAGTGAAATCATAGATATTTATTGAGAATTTAAAAAATTAAAAAATTGAAAGAAAAAATTAAATATTTATAAATAATTAAAAAAAATTATTTAAAAAAAATATTAGAAAAAAAATTATAAATTATTTTAGGAATTTGAATAAGTAATTACAAATTTCTAATTATTAATTAAACAAAAGCAAATAATTTTTTGTAATTTATAATAATATAGAAAAATATTTAGGAATGTTAACAAAATTATTAACATTTTATAATACAGTTATATAATATATCATTGTGAGGTTTGTTGAATATGTGTAATGAGATATAGAGTGAGACGTAAATACTTTATTTTTAATTTAAAATTATGGTATTAGGATTATTAAAGTTCATATGATTATTATCCAGCACCTTCTCAGAATTTATTCTTACTGGAGTTGGAATAGTAAATTGTATATGGTCAGTGTCCACCACCTTCCCTGTTTTTCACCTGACTGGAGTTGCAATAGTAAATTATATTGGGTCACTGTCCAGCACCTTCCCTGAGTTTCATCTGACTGGAGTTGGAATAGTACATTGTATATGGTCAGTGTCCAGCACCTTCCCTGTTTTTTATCTGACTGAAGTTGGAATAGTAAATTGTATATGGTCAGTGTCCAGCACCTTCCCTGTTTTTCACCTGATTGGATTTGGAATAGCAAATTATATTGGGTCACTGTCCAGCACCGTCCCTGAGTTTCCTCTGACTGGAGTTGGAATAGTAAATTGTATATGGTCAGTGTCCAGCACCTTTCTCTGTTTTTCACCTGACTGGAGTTGGAATATTAATTATTTTGGGTCACTGTCCAGCACCTTCCCTGAGTTTCATCTGACTGGAGTTGGAATAGTTAATTGTATATGGTCAGTGTCCAGCACCTTCTCTGTTTTTCACCTGACTGTAGTTGGAATAGTACATTATGGGCTCGATTCCGATCCGGTAAAAAGCGCCTCGAATTTCCATCCGAAGCGTTTTCCCCGTACAAATCGTACCCGTACACGTCTCCGTACGAATCTGCAAGTACGATCTCAATCCAAAGCATCACTCCGTACGACTCGTAAAAATCTCCATACAAATCGAAAGTCCATGCGAATGGCATTCGGCTGACGCTTCACGCTACGTCCGAATGTAAATACACCGCGTCATCAGTACCAGGAAGTACGATCTGTGTCGAAGACACTCCGTACGGCTCTTTTGCTACGAGAGTCAAAAACTGCCGTAAATACAGAGTCCGGCCTGACCCCCACCCCGGTACGCGACAAAAAAGACATGAACCCCCATCGTCTGTGTCATACCAGTCCTGTACGCCCACCACCTCGTACATAGAAATCGACGACGGCGCAGATGTCAAACATACCTGTACGTGGTGGCACACGCGCACATCCCCATCAAACCCCTGTAATGTCCGGGTACGTAGCGACACACGCTACAGCATATCACCAGTGTAATAGTCAGACGTGCCACACCTACGTCATTGATTTCGGGGTACAGTACGCTACCGCATTTCACCGGTGTAATAGTCAGACGTGCCGCACCTACGTCATTGATTTTGGGGTGCGGTACGCTCCCGCATATCACCAGTTTAACAGTCAGACGTGCCGCACCAACATCATCGATCTCGGGGTACAGTACGCTACCGCATTTCACCAGTGTAATAGTCAGACGTGCCGCACCAACATCATCGATCACGGGTTACAGTACGCTACCGCATTTCACCAGTGTAATAGTCAGACGTGCCGCACCAACATCATTGATCTCGGGGTACAGTACGCTACCGCATTTCACCAGTGTAATAGTCAGACTTGCCGCACCAATATCATCGATCTCGGGGTACAGTACGCTACCGCATTTCACCGGTGTAACAGTCAGACGTGCCGCACCAACATCATCGATATCGGGGTACAGTACGGTACCGCATTTCACCAGTGTAATAGTCAGACGTGCCGCACCAACATCATCGATCTCAGGGTACAGTACGCTACCGCATTTCACCAGTGTAATAGTCAGACGTGCCGCACCAACATCATTGGTCTCGGGGTACAGTACGCTACCGCATTTCACCAGTGTAATAGTCAGACATGTGGGACATAAGTCTGTAGTCTCAGTGCAAGTGTAAGTGATGTGTAGAAAACATACCCAGCAGTGTCCAGCATCAGAGTGTGTGTGTGGCTACGACCCCCACCAGTGCCCAGCAGTGTCCGGCATAACAGTGTGTGTGTGTCCAAGACCCCCAGCAGTGCCCAGCATAACAGTGTGTGTGTGTGTGGCTAAGACCCCCACCAGTGCCCAGCAGTGCCCAGCATGACAGTGTGTGTGTGTCCAAGACCCCAAGCAGTGCCCAGCATAACAGTGTGTGTGTGTCCAAGACCCCCAGCACTGCCCAGCATAACAGTGTGTGTATGGCTAAGACCCCCAGCAGTGCCCAGCAGTGCCCAGCATCAGAGTGTGTGTGTCCAAGACCCCAGCAGTGCCAAGCATAACAGTGTGTGTGTGGCTAAGAGCCCCAGCAGTGCCCAGCAGTGCCCAGCATAACAGTGTGTGTGTGTGGCTAAGACCCCCACCAGTGCCCAGCAGTGACCAGCACACCAGTGTGTGTGTGGCTAAGACCCCCACCAGTGCCCAGCAGTGCCCAGCATAACAGTGTGTGTGTGTGTGGCTACGACCCCCACCAGTGCCCAGCAGTGTCCGGCATAACAGTGTGTGTGTGTCCAAGACCCCCAGCAGTGCCCAGCATAACAGTGTGTGTGTGTGTGTGGCTAAGACCCCCACCAGTGCCCAGCAGTGCCCAGCATAACAGTGTGTGTGTGTCCAAGACCCCAAGCAGTGCCCAGCATAACAGTGTGTGTGTGTCCAAGACCCCCAGCACTGCCCAGCATAACAGTGTGTGTATGGCTAAGACCCCCAGCAGTGCCCAGCAGTGCCCAGCATCAGACTGTGTGTGTCCAAGACCCCAGCAGTGCCAAGCATAACAGTGTGTGTGTGGCTAAGAGCCCCAGCAGTGCCCAGCAGTGACCAGCACACCAGTGTGTGTGTGGCTAAGACCCCCACCAGTGCCCAGCAGTGCCCAGCATAACAGTGTGTGTGTGTGTGGCTAAGACCTCCACCAGTGCCCAGCATAACTGTGTGTAAGTGTCCAAGACCCCCAGCAGTGCCGATCATAGCAGTGTGTGTGTGTCCAAGACCCCCAGCACTGCCCAGCATAACAGTGTGTGTGTGGCTAAGACCCCCAGTAGTGCCCAGCAGTGCCCAGCATCAGAGTGTGTGTTTCCAAGACCCCCAGCAGTGCCCAGCAGTACCCAGCATAACAGTGTGTGTGTGGCTAAGACCCCCAGCAGTGCCCAGCACAACAGTGTGTGTGTGGCTAAGAGCCCCAGCAGTGCCCAGCATAACAGTGTGTGTGTGGATAAGACCCCCAGCAGTGCCCAGCATCAGAGTGTGTGTGTGTCCAAGACCCCCAGCAGTGCCCAGGATAACAGTGTGTGTGTGGCTAAGAGCCCCAGCAGTACCCATCAGGGCCCAGCATAACCGTGTGTGTGTGGTTAAGACACCCAGCAGTGCCCAGCAGTGCCCAGCATAACAGTGTGTGTGTGGCTAAGACCCTCAGCAGTGCCCAGCATCAGAGTGTGTGTGTGTGTGTGTCCAAGACCCCCAGCAGTGCCCAGCATAACGGAGTGTGTGTGGCTAAGACCCCCACCAGTGCCCAGCAGTGCCCAGTATAACAGTGTGTGTGTGGCTAAGACCCCCAGTAGTGCCCAGCAGTGCCCAGCATAACAGTGTGTGTGTGGCTAAGACCCCCAGCAGTGCCCAGCATAACAGTGTGTGTGTGTGGCTAAGAGCCCCACCAGTGCCCAGCAGTGCCCAGCATAACAGTGTGTGTGTGTGGCTAGGAGCCCCAGCAGTGCCCAGCACAACAGTGTGTGTGTGGCTAAGACCCCCAGCAGTGCCCAGCATCAGAGTGTGTGTGTGTCCAAGACCCCCAGCAGTGCCCAGCATAACAGTGTGTGTGGCTAAGACCCCCAGCAGTGCCCAGCATCAGAGTGTGTGTGTGTCCAAGACCCCCAGCAGTGCCCAGCATAACATTGTGTGTGTGGCTAAGAGCCCCAGCAGTGCCCAGCATAACAGTGTGTGTGTGGCTAAGACCCCCACCAGTGCCCAGCAGTGTCCAGCATAACAGTGTGTGTGTGTGTGGCTAAGACCCCCAGCAGTAAAAGCCGGAACATACCATTGGTAACCTCATTAACATCAGGACATAGACACATGTTACTATACCCAAATTTTAACATCACACCAGCTCCCAGGCACACAGCAGTCAAAGACATTAACAGACAAACTAAAGTACAGAAACAAAAATAAATAGCTTTATTCAGCTGGATCCAAAATTAAAATGTAAATAAGAGTCCTTGCTCTTTGAAGGCCAATGGTCAGTCCAAACAAGTGATAAAAACAGATTGGGCCACAATGGATGTTGACACACCCAAACTTGCCTGCACATGGAGTTCAATCCACAGTGGAAACACTGGGGGCATCATCTGTGGAATCCCCCGGCACCGCAGGGACAGGAGAGGGAAGGACAGGTGTAGTGGGTGCAGGTGGTGTGGATTCATCCACACTGGCCGGTGTATTGCAGAAAGTAGCAATATAAACTTGGCTGCACACTTCAGCCAGTTCTGTAAAACTACCACCTGAACCCGGGGACACATTGGGGGTGGAGGTAGAGGGTTGTGAGTCTGTGGTTGCGGGTCTGTGGATGCGTGTGTGATGTCTGTCCCCTCTCCCTGTGGGTGTGCCTACATCCCCTTGAGATTGGGTGCATGGTGATTTGAGTTTTTTCTGCCGTGTGGGTGTGCTGGGTGTGTCTGTTGTTGTGTCTGACCTGTGGCGTCTGCGTGTACTTTTGGAAGGCATGGGAGAGGCTGAGGTGGATGGGTCAGAAGGAGGGGGGGGCAGATGCAGCCACACTCCGACGTAGATCAGACATGCCAGATGACATGCCCTCCATGAACGACACCAACTGTGTATTGAGTTGTGTATGTCCATGGAGGACAGTCAACATGGATGTCTGACCTACTACAATCTGCCGGAGTAGGTCCACAGACTCAGCAATGAGGGCAGCAGGTTACACAGGGGCAGGTGCTGCAGTGCCGGGACCAAAGGAGACACGGGGGCTAGCACGGACCCTAGGGACCCTAACAACTGGGAGGGTGGAGATGGCAATGGAGGAGGAGAGGCCAGCCAAAGATGAAGAAGAGGCCATTTCTGCATATTCCCCCTCCTCCTGAGAGTCTGATGCTGAACTGTCCGCATTGTAGGAGGTGTCAGTCACATGGGGTCCGGCCCGCAGACTCTCCTCACCCTCCGTGCCACTGCCTCCCTCCGATTCCTCAAAGCAGGTGGCACTGTCGCTGGGTCCATCTGTGTGGTCCGTGTCTGTGTCTGCTCCAGATTGTGGTGATAATGCTGTTGGCAAGGAGAATAAGAAAAACATATCAGTCACCTGTACACATCTGAAAAATCAGCTAGAAAAAAATGCAAACATTTCTAAACATGGCATGCATCATGAGTCACAATCCTCTGAACTATGCACAATGCCAAGCCTAGTCTTGGGCAATCTGAAGAGAAACTACGTTCAATGTATAGTAGGGTAGAAGTAACTGGCAAGGCAACAACTTGTATGAGAGAGACACATTGATGACCGACTGCCTGGCAACCGGATAGCTGATGAACAGTCACTGTTCATTTTCCCACCCTGACACACAAAACCAGACCTGGTCATGGTCGAATTGCTGTGACCCTGTGCCACATGCTAAAAGTCCTTCATGAACTGCCATGTGATGCCATCCTGGGACCTGGAGCCAAGTGTACCTTCACCTCACACTGGCATGACAGATGTCTACACCCAACGTCACATTGTCTGGTTGACCATCTAAAAGATTTCCTAACAACATGCAACATATTTTGAGTATATGCACACACACACACTGCACAGTGTGAGTATGAACAAGCCAAAATTATCATACATGTACAGTGTGCTCCTGTAGCTAAGAAATGACAATTAGAAAGTACACCATGGACAAAGGCCCCTGAGGCTGACTCGTGCAGAATATACATGTTGAGACTCCAGATCAGTGCGAAAATATGTAGAAGGGCAGACCCAGTGCACATGTGGTGCTACATGTAAGGTAACAACAGGTGTCACAGACCTCCCTCCAACATGATGATGTGCTAAGGAATATGCATACTAACACAGCACCTTAGGAGTACCTGTGAAAGAAAAAGTGTTGGCACAGAGCTGGGCAAATGTTGAGTAGGGCAAGGCATGTAAACAAGCATCTGATGAAACTTGGCCATTCTCATGCCAATGCATGAAGTGGCTGTCTGACAACACCACTCCAACTGTGGGAGTGTTAGCATGCCTGGGAGCACTGCAGGTACTCGTTCTGAATATTCATGTTGAGACTCCAGATCAGTGCGAAAATATGTAGAAGGGCAGCCCCAGTGCACATGTGGTGCTACATGTAAGGTAACAACAGGTGTCACAGACCTCCCTCCAACATGATGATGTGCTAAGGAATATGCATACTAACACATAGCACCTTAGGAGTACCTGTGAAAGAAAAAGTGTTGGCACAGAGCTGGGCAAATGTTGAGTAGGGCAGGGCATGTAAACAAGCATCTGATGAAACTTGGCCATTCTCATGCCAATGCATGAAGTGGCGGTCTGACAACACCAATCCAACTGTGGGAGTGTTAGCATGCCTGGGAGCACTGCAGGTAGCATGTGACACACATGACAACAAACATACATGTACCTACCCCCTTCTTGCCGCTGTCTCCCCCGCAACTGCCTATGGAGGTCTGGGAACACCACTTCCAGGACCCGGAGCATGTGGGGGGTGAGGTGGCGGGTGGCGCCATGCCGGCGTGGAGCTTCCAGCTTCAGCTGTACTCTGGCGATGCGGCGGGTCCAGCACCGGAGTCCTGCCACCTCTTCTTGATGTTTCTGAGCCTCCTGCGAGGCCCCCACTCTCTCCTGACAGCCCTGGCGATGTCCAGCCAGATGTCACCCTTCTCATAGGCAGATACCTGTCACGAATGTGAAGATAAAGAACATCAGTACACCTTGTCCATGTCCCAAAGACACACATATGCACAAAAAAATTGAGCACAACAGGGCATAGGATGATGAACACACTTCCATCAATGTCCAGGACTATGTGGCCTGTGAGCAAACAGAAATGCACTACATGCCATTGAAAGGCTACAGAAGACATAAGGGGTGCAAACCACTCATTCAGCATGCCACTCACTGAGCAATATCTGCCATATCAGGGTGCACTGCAGCACGTGACATGCAGTCACACACCCCACTACAACAAATAACCCTCTTCAGACAATACTGTGCACACCGGCACTCACTCCAAACAACATTGCATCTCTCAAACTTACATACACAATGGCTGTACTGTCACACACACAACAGGTGCACACTCCAAGGTAATGCACACATCACTCACCTGATCCTCTGGTCTCCCATACAGCTTGCTGTAGTTGGGCAGGAGGGCATCCAGCAGGGCCTTGTTCTCACCATCACTGAATACAGTGGAGAAGTGTAGCTCACTGGTTAGAGGAGGCAGACCTGGAAGCAGAGGTCAGCCCGGGACCAGGGTTCAATTCCCGGCTCGGCGGGGTCTTGAGTCCTAAAATGTCCATGGACTCGACAATTCTCGCTCCGGTGCCTACTCGATTCACAGGTTCACACTCTGTGACTCTGGGCAATAGCTTGCTTAATCTCCACAACGGCCCCTCGCGGCGGGATGCCTGACTTTCACCTTGCGGATACCCTGCTGGGGAATACCAGGACGGGTTCCCTAAGCAAGCGCCTTGATGCCTTCGGGTGATACGTGCGCTATATAAATTGCAATACATTTACATTTACAGGTGCCCTCTCCATGCTCAGCTAATCAGGGTCCAGAGGATACAGAGACAGCAGCTGTGTTTTCCACTCCAATTTTGTGCAGGCAAGTGCCCTCCCTCAGCCACATGCTGCCTTATATCTGTGCTGCTGAGGGTCTGTGAGTGCAAGTAGTGTGTGATAGGCCAGAATAGTTTGCATCCTATGTTACATCCAATCCGATGACACATTAGGCCATGACACACATATGCATGGTTTGAAAAGTGAGCCAGAGCTGAACAACAACTTTTGCAACATTGTATACTTTTGCCCAACTGAATTTTCCAGATCACCTGTAGGACACTCTCAAATCTCTGTAACCATGACAACCTGGCTGCATTCCAATCCTACCACTGTTCCTCTAGATGCTCTGTATGTATTTTATTGAATAAACACACAAGTACGGAGCGATTGCCATCGCAAATGCAACTCATTCAATGGTGAAACGAGACGTACACACGCACGTACTATTGTGGTACGCTCTGCTCGCGTATGTCTACAATGCATTGGGGAAACGAGGTGTACACACGCACGTACGTTTGGCGTACGCTCTGCTCGCCTATGGCTACAATGTATGGCTACAATGTATTTGGGAAACGAGGCCTACACACGTACGTACGATTGGGGTACGCTATGCTCGCGTATGGCTACAATGCATTGGGGAAAGGAGGCCTACACACGCACGTACGATTAAGGTACGCTCTGCTCGCGTATGGCTACAATACATTGGGGAAACGAGGCATACACACGCACGTACAATTGGGGTACGCTCTGCTCGCGTATGGCTACAATGCGTTGGGGAAAGGAGGCCTACACACGCACGTATGATTGGGGTACGCTCTGCTCGCGTATGGCTACAATGCATTGGGGAAAGGAGGCCTACACACGCACGTATGAATGGGGTAGCTCTGCTCGCGTATGGCTACAATGCATTGGGGAAACGAGGCGTACACAAGCACGTACGATTGGGGTACGCTCTGCTCGTGTATGGCTACAATGCATTGGGGAAACGTGGCATACACACGCACGTACGATAGGGGTACGCTTTGCTCGCGTATGCCTACAATGCATTGGGGAAAGGAGGCCTACACACGCACGTACGAATGGGGTACGCTCTGCTCGCGTATGGCTACAATGTATTGGGGAGACTAGGCCTACACATGCACGTACCATTGGGGGACAGTACGTCAGACATGCTCAAGTGAATGGTTGTGTAGGCTGCGTCCATGACCTCCTACATGTCAACATTGGGAGAGTGAACCTAGCAAATCACATGGCAGGGATGTAGTGTACACTCATGTTGACCATGTGGATGTATACATCAGCATAGCATCCTTCCATCAGCAGGCCCTAGGTGTGGCAGACAGAGATGAAGCACAGGAAATGTCATTTTGTGGCTCAGTTGATGTGTGAAGAGCTGTTAAAACATGTCAATTACCATGGTGCACATGTGTTTCACATACATACAATACGTATCACCTGAGTAACGTCTGCAACATATTGTGATGCACATCAACAGTGGAAGGGCACAACATTCAGTACATGGAACTCTCACATCATGACATTGACATGCCCACTGTCACAGATGTGAAATTGACGCAGAGCATGACCCTGTGTGACCACGTCATGTGTGTGCCATGTGAGACATTGTGCATGCTAGTAGCATATGAAATGAACAGGTCAGTATAATATTCCTCCCCTTACAATAGCCACAAGTGTTAGACTGGATCTGCAAATTTGTGCTTAGCAGTACCCTTGTGCGTCGGTAGGCGACGTCTGTGGCTCCGCGTGTGTCGTCGGCGTCCTGTGTACCGTAATGACGTTGTCTGAGTACTCAGACGCCGCCTACGTGTGCTGACATCAGGTCCGATTTTTTCACACCAGCAGCGCAGTTCTGGTATAAGTGTCACCTTCGTTATTTAAATTCAAAACTTTGTACAATCACTTTTGCTGATTTTACTTGAATTTTCGACTCTGGACGGTGCCAATAGGGATGTCCGTTGTCAAGCCTGTGAGGATTGCGACCGACTGATGTCGGTGACTGACCCTCACCGTCGGTGCCTCCACTGTCTCCACGTCAACCACGACAACAAGAGCTGGTCCGACTGCCGGGCCCTGACTTTGGAAGCTAGACGGAAGTGGTCCTGCAAGCGGCTCTGACTCCAGCAGTTGGCCTGCACTGCAAGAGGTCAGGGTCTGGATGGAGGTTGAGCGACCGGGCGTGGGGTTTGAGCCATCAGAGCTCCGAGAGTCAACATCACCCCTCTGTGGCAAAGTCGTCAGCAAAACACAAGAAGCCAGAGAGGTCATCGCTCTTCCAAAGCCCCACAATGCACGTGCAATGCGGCAGGGGATTTGTGTGACACGCCCACACGGCTCCGTCAGAGTCGCGTGCGTTGTAGCCTGCCCCACAACCTCCAGTCCCTGGGCAGCATGCAACGCAGGATGAGTTTGAGCGCTTCCTCATGGCCATGATGTCCCTCACTCCTCCGACGGGCAATGCCGTGGCTTTGGGCCCAGCGGACACGTCTGGGGTCCCTAGTGGGTCTGGTGCTTCTGGCCCATGGCCGACTGGTGCTTTGGCTCAAACGGCGCATTCGGCCCTGCGCCGCTGGGCCACGCTGGATCCAAAACTTGATTCTGGGCCTCGCTGGTTGACCTCACGCACTCACCGTCTACAGTCCCCCAGGTTTCACCCTCGGCACCATCCTCTGGTGGTGCCGTCCCCAATACCACACTCTAAACGGCTCTGGCGTGGGAACGGCGCAGCCAAACGCCGCATTTGATGCCGCATGGGGAGTATAAATTAGACTAGCCGGCCACATCTGTTGACAACCCTAATTATCATGGAATGGGTGATAAGGAGTATTGGGATTGGTCTGAAGACCCACTGACACGTGAGTGTCAGTCCCAAGACGAATGGACAGGTGGACTGGGGGATGCGAGTGGTCTGCACACCTCGTCAGACACTGGTTTTGTCACAAATCCAACCGTGGCTTTGGAGGAGGGGCCAACCTACAGTGCGGTGTTGACATGGGCGGCCAAAGCCTTGACCCTTCGTCTCACTGTCGCGGCCGTGAGGAGCAACCTCCTCACTGAGGTACTTAAAGTGCAGTCACGCTCGGCTGAGCCTCTGCAGCCGTGTCATGGGGCATTGACTGACGCTATTTTGGGCACTAGGTCCAGGCCTGATGCAGGTTTGGCTGTAGATAGACACGTGGGCAGATGCCAATACCCGCCCCCGGATGACCCATGTGTCCTGTCCTCCCACCCCACCCCAGAGAACCTGGGCATCCAGGCCTCCAATTCACAGACCGCATTCCCATCTGCTCCGCCGGACAGGTTATCCAAGAGGTATGAGCAGTACGGCACAATGGTATCATCCTCCCTGAGTCTGGAACTGCGGTCTTCCAACATCACATGCCTCTTTGTCCGCTACACCCACTCTTTGCGGGACACGGTTGCGGAACTGCTGTCCATTGTCGGTACGGGCAAAACTTGAGCAAGCCCTTGTGGAAGGCCAAGCTGCGACATGGCATTTGATCCGGTGTGGGCTGGATCGCATCAACTCACTGGGCAGGGCGATGGCAACGACGGAGGCAATTTGTAGCAAAGCCTGGTTGAAGTCAGCCCAATTTGTACCCGATGTCCAGAGTACACTCATGGACATGCCATTAGATGTTTGTTGCCTTTTTGGCAACAAGGCAGACCATGTGCTGGAGCACATTAAGGACTCCAGGGCTACGGGCAGGTCCATGGGCCTCTTGCCCCTGCACTAGCAAACTGGTACCTTTTGCTCTTTTTGTGGCCAAGGAAGTGGCACACACATATGTGCTGGCAGCCATGCAACGCTGACTAACATCCAACGCGGTGGCGGCGGAGGTAACCGCTGTGGCAGCGGTCGGGGCCAACGGGGAGGTCAGTCCACACCTCCCCTGCAACATCTGCCTACACACCCCCCTACTCTGTACTGTCAGGGCCATGTGACACCAGTGGGGGGCATGGTACACCAACACCTTCACCACTGGCGCACTGTCACATTTGACAGGTGGGTGCAGAAAATCATCCCAAGCGGCTATTCCCTCACCCTTGATGCAACCACTGAAGCGATGCCACCGCAATACAAAAGCGTATCTGGAGATCATTGGCAACTGCAGCATGCAGAAGTTACAGCCCTCTTGGCCAAGGGGGCCATCATGCCCCTTCCTGGGCCCAAAAAGGGTGTGTTTGCTACTCCGACTACACACTGCTACACAAGAATGCCAATGGGGGCCTTCCCACTATCTTGGACACATGGAACGTCAATGGCTTCCTCCGGAAGGAGACGCTCAAAATGCTGAGAGTGGCTCATGCCCTGGACCAAGGAGACTGGATGGTAGCGGTGGACTTGCAGGATGTTAATTTCTGCATCTCCATCCTGCCGGGCCACCGGCCCTACCTGCGGTTCACGTTAGGCCACAAGCACTTACAGTTTCCCAGCTCCACTTTGGCCTTAGCAGCGCACCACGGATGTACATTTAGGTACTGTATCCCGAGTTCTCAGTATGTCAGTTGACCACCTGGTTCACCTGCCTCTTATGGAGGACCTTATGTTGCAGCAGCAGAGGACTGTCTGCCAACCCTACCTGTACAGTCTCCACCTCCATGCTTGGAGATTGAGCGGCGACAGTAGAGGCCATTTGACTTTCATCCTCAAGTCTGTAATATCCTCCATGCTGCCAGGCGTCCCTCCAGAAAGTTGGTATACGCCTGTAGGTGGACCAGATTTGTGGCATGGTGCACACCAAAGGCTGTGGACCCTCTTTCTGCACCTCTTCATGAATTTCATCTCTTCCTTCTTCCTCATGCCCAGCAGGGCTCTGCTCTGGGCACTATCAAGGGCTACGTTCCTGCCCTTTCACCCATACTAAGGCTGCCTGATCAACCTTCTTTGTACCAGTCCCCTATTGTGACTTGTATTCTGTAAGGCATCAGACACACATTTCATCATGTTCCGTATGTGATGACTCAGTGGGACTTCAACCTGGTTATTACATTTCTGATGTGTGCTCCCTTTGAGCAACTTCACAATTTTCTTCTCCACCTTCTTACTCAGAAGACTGTTTTTCTCTTTGCCATCACCTCTGCCAGGAGAGCGAGTGAGCTCCAGGCTCTGTCTCCATATCCTCCTAACCTTTCAGTCCATCCGGACAAGTTTGCTTTGCAGAAAACACCCTATTACCGGCACTAGTTTGACACGCACTTCCACATCTGGCACTTTTTCACTTTGTCCACCTTATTTCTGCCTACGCATCCCCCAAAGGAGATGGAGCAGCTACATCGTCTGGACCCAAAATGTGTGCTCTCATACTATCTGGATCGCACACACCAGTTCCTGGTGGATGAACAACTTTTAGTCTGTAACGTGGGTGCTGAAAAGTGAAGGCCAGTACACGAGCAGACCATCTCTCTGTGTGTTGTGTGGTGTATGAAGGCTTGGTACCCCTTCCCAAATACGTAGACTCCTATTGGGCTGAGTGCCCATTCCACGTGGGCCACGGTGGCTACTACTGCCCTGGGTTGGGGAGACCCCTGGCAGACCATTTGTCAGGCAGCTACGTGGGCCTCAATGCACACGTTTGGAAAACACTAGTGCCTGGACAGCCAAGTCCGGAGGGATGTCTCATTTGGCCGTTCTGTCCTCCTGGATTTTCTTGTGTGATTATTGGTTTCGAGACCAACCACATGCATTGGTCTTGCTGGGGTATGTATTCCAAGGTAGGAATCTGATACAGACTACTGTTTCTTTCAGATTTTTCATTAGAAAAGGTAAGTAACTTGTTCATACTGTTAAGTATATCTGCTGTAGGTGCAAAGATGATGTGTCCTTGCTGTGATGAGAGGGTTTCCCATGTACGCACACCATGCCACTTGTGCTAATGATCCGCCCATATGTGTGATGGCATCATACACAAATTCTTACAAAAAGAAATTTATGCTGTCTGATGATGTCCATGTTTGACTATTGGAAATGTCACACGGCAAAGAGAATATGTCTGATCAGTGCAAATGATGGCACATGTGATGTGGGTGTGTGCATTGCTGTCAGCTGTCTGGAGGTGCAGACAACCGCCTAATGCAAATCACGTGACGTGTGTGACTGACGTGATACATTGTCCTGCTCACTCAGACCTTCCCATCAGATCATTTGTATGCATGTCATATCCATTCCACAAACCACAGGTCTTGTACTTTTCATGGAGGAGTGGCTGCCAGCTGTCACATGTTTCCTGTGTGTGTAGCCCACGCCACACTCACAATTTTATTGATGTGTTGAGCAGTGTTTCTTGTGCCATGTACATTGTAATTTTCTTTGTCTGACAGTTGTACACAATTTTTATCCTGAATATGTTTTGCAGGGCACCCCCTCTGCCGAGGCCGTTGCCAGACTTGGATGCCATGAGGGAACGTGATAGCATACGGCGTTACCGCTTCCCAGGACAGTTGATTCAGGACTTGACAGACATACTGGAAGCACACCTGGAACCACAACACAGGTATCCAACTGCGCTGACACCCAAGGTAAAGGGGATGGCGGCACTACATTTCTATGCCACAGGTACGTTCCAATTTACCATAGCTGATGTGAGAGGGATGTTACAGACAATGTTCAGCCGGGTATTAAGTGATGTATTGGATGCAATGTTGCTGCACATTGATGAATTCATCATATTCCCTACTCCTGAACAGTTGACAGATGTCAAGGGGGAATTCTATGCCCTGGGACGCATGCCGCATGTAATTGGTGCAATTGATGGTACACATGTTACTCTGGTGCCACCACAGGCTCAGGAGCAAGCGTACAGCAACAGGAAACACTACCACTCTATAAATGCCCTGGTGGTGTGTCTTGCCAACATGCTTATCTCACATGTTTGTGCTCGTTTTCCAGGATCGTGCCACGATGCATTCATCATGAGGCATAGCAGGATACCACAGATGATGCTGCAGCTGCACAACCATCGAGCATGTCTAGTTGGTGGGTATACTCTGCTAGCCATGTATGTCAGTATGTCATTACTTCATGAACTGCATCATATTACACACTCTTTTCCATGATGTCAATTTGCAGGAGACGCAGGATATCCAAACATGCCGTGGCTAATGACTCCCCTACGCAATCCCAGGACAGCTGCAGACCAGCGGTACAACAATGCTCATGGGAAGACCAGGCGGGTGATCGAGCGAACATTTGGACTCCTGAAGAGCAGGTTCAGGTGCCTGGACAAGACAGGCGGAGCACTCCAATACACCCCACTCAAGGTGTGTAACATCTTCATTGTGTGCTGCATGCTACACAACATGTCAGTGGAGAAAGCTGTGCCACTCCTCCTAGATCCTGATGAGCTGGAACATCCGCCCGTTGAGGATGAAGGCCTTGCCCAGGATGCGAGTGACGAGGAGGTTGAAGATGATATCCAGAGTCACCTCATCCGCAACTTCTTTTCATGATGGTGAGTCCTAGGTGAATTTTGTGCAAACCTCAACTATAGAGTTGCATGGGTAGCATGCTGTGTATGCAGCTGACTGTATGCAATGTCACTTTGATGTTTGATGTGCAGTGTCACACAGGTGCAGATGTAATGCAACACACATACGTGCTATGTGTGTACTTGGAATGTACAAGTGTACTACAACATCAGGCTACTTAACATGAGTATGTCAGAATGACATTCAACAGGACTTGATCCCTTGTGTGCCTCTCATCCCCAGCTCGCCCTGCCTGTTGTCCGCTGGTGCCATCTTGGTCAGCCTGCTATTTCTCATTATGATTGCAAAGTCAGACGAATCAACGGAGCATGCATGGACATGTGGAAAAGTCGATTTGGGTAAGGACTCCTATGAGGCTGTTTAGCGTTGGTATGTTTTCAATTGTGTGTTACATGTTCTTGCGCATGTTGTTTGACCATGCATACATGTTACAACATCATGTTTCCTATTACATGTAGGGCCACTCCCATGACAGGATACTCACCCCACCTGACAGTCATCTGTAGTTGTTTTAGACTCTGATGGAAGCATCAATGTGGGTTGACATTGACACTGAGACATTGCATTTACCATGGTTTGACATTGTGTGGGAGGTCACACCCACAGACTCTGTGGAGGATTGCAGCCTCACTGTGTGCATTACAATGTATCTAGATCATCACCTCTAACTTGTGGGCCAGTCCAGTTTGGTTCATAGCAACCATGTTGTGTAGGTGTGGCCCAGTGTATGTTCCACATGTTAAGACAACTGTCCAGTGATTCTGTTTGCATGGATGCATTACCCCTTGTTGCAGTATGTCATGTCGCTGTTGTGTCGTTACCTCAGTGCAAGTTGTGAACACCGCTACACCAGCCTTCACAGTGAGTATGAGTTCTGTTTACATTGACCTGATGCCATGTATGTTGGGCTGATGACATCACAATGGTGTGCTGAAGCACATGTTAAATATTCTGTGGCACCAGTGGGGTGCGGTCATTCACATGATTCTCTTGCCCCGTGCAGCATTTTTGTGCGACGGTCGGGTTCTTTATGTGGCTTGGCTCCTCATTGATTGGTGTTGACTAATATTCCACCAGCTTTTCATGTTTAGCATGGTGAGGCACAGTTGCTAGAGCAAAATACTGGCTACAGAGTGCCTGTATTGCAATTAGGTACTTATCTTCCTCATCATATGTGATGCTGACAGCTGTTGTGGGTGATGTACAGTTTGCCCTCATGGCCCTTACAGGTACACATAAACATATACAGATATTACACTTTGCATAAGTACCACTTCCATATGTTTACATGTGTTTGCAGGGGACACATCATCATACACTGGGAATTAGTTTTTGACAACATAGATCTCATTGCATCATAGCAGACTTGTGACCTTTACAAAAGACTCAAATAGGTGACAGACTGTCCTAGGTTTCATGTGTCCATGTTACGGCATCTGCTCTAATGTGATAACATGATGACTGATCTCTACTTGGCTACAGTCGTTACACTTCACAGGTGTGACTGGTACAGTGAATATCATGTGGTATTTGTAGTGTCTGTGACATGAGATAGTACTCCTAATGCTTGTTTGCCTCTGTTTCAGGTCTCCCTCCCTACAGTTCCCATCCTCTCCTTCCCTCGCCTGATCAACCTTTTGTGTCTGTCATTAGTACTCAGACCAAGGGGCTATTTGGAGGTGGAACCCTTTGAGCATCACACCACTCTGATGGAGTAAGGTACGGGCAGTCCCTGGCCGTCTAGTGGAGAATGTTTCAGCTGCATTACAGGTGACATCATTCAATGACTTATTTTGTCTTCTGGTCAATGGCACTGGCCATGTGTGTAGGATTATGCTTCATGGCCTCACAAGGTAAATCATCATGTTGTGCATGATGTGTCATTCTAAATTAATATTGTGCCTCCTTGATGTCAACGCACATGTCCTTCTAATGTGCATGTATGATATATGGCCTATTGTAGGATCATTGATGATATGTGTTTACGTGTACTGTGACAACATGGATGGTGTGGGTTGAGGCTTAAGTACAGTATTGTGTGTGAGGTAGATGGGTGTGTAGCTGCTGTTTTGCTTTGGACACAGTACATGTAGACTACACTTGCTGATGCTGTGTGTCCTGTGCCCCACTTGTCCCTAAGGGGCCTGATCCTGTGACTGTCATCTTTGCTGATTACTGTGTCATTTAATTTGCAGTGACCCTGATTGACGCAGACACTCCTGCATTCACATACACACGTAAGTTTGTGGCTTGACAATGCCCTTGTGGTATGTGCTTGTTTTGCAAGTTGTCGCACCCCTTCAGCCATAATGTCTTCACTCATTACTGCTGCTGCATACACAGCCACTATGCCGCGCACACTACCCAGATCCAGGACCACACACGCCTACAGATTACCCCTCCTTCAAGCCATTAGTAGAGCATGCTTCAGCCATCCTACACACAGAGAACACCAGACAATCATCCACCTGGTATCTCAATACCTTAAACTCACACATAACAGCTTATCTGCCTGTGTGTGCAACACATACTGGCAAGACTATGCAGAGACACATGACAGTGTGTCTACGTACAACCAGGTCATGTGCCTCGTACAGCACACACACACCTTCCTTACGCAAAAATTTTGACATTGTTACCTTGTCAGCACCACAGCAGCACACCTCGCTTTCCTTATAGTAATGCGCAGTACACTACCTTGGCACACATATTCAACATTTCCGTCACAGCCAGTGGAGTAGCCACCGGGTACACACACCATAACCACGTCTCTTGGGTGTGGTGTGATGTGGCCGTTCTGGTGACGATAATTGTCACACGTGGCTAGGGGTTCTGTAGGCGTTGCACACATCACATCAGTTGTGTACTTGTAACTCCATAGGGGGAGGTCACGTGATCAGGTGAGCTTGTGTAGACTGATACAGCCCATAGCCCACAGTCTGTGCTGCCACCCTTTGCCTGTGCACCATTCATCACATCCACAGTAGAGCAGCAGGCTGATGATAGTTCACATACCTGAGGACACAGTTGTAGGTACTCCCAACGTGGCCACCTAGCTTTATAGCCCTGATCTATACACCTCCAAGTGACTCTCCTGTGCCTGTCAGTAATTGCAGTTTTGTGAGGCAAACCACCCTCCAGCATTTACTAACCATCACAGGTGTGTGTTTCCATCCATGTATCTAGTTGTTAGAATATTGTTACCTATGTGTGTCCTCATCCAGACTCATATCCAAGTGTGTGGATGGCTACAGTTTGTTGCGTACTCTTGCATTTCATACATTTGCACACACGTATTCTTTATACCGTGGGTACTGGATGACTACACAAATGCTGTGATGAAATTTATCTTTATTAGGTGATCTTGTGCAGGAAACGTGAGTAGGTGCTGTACAGGAAGTGGGGGAATCCAAAGTTCACTGCTGGAGATGAGATGCCTTACAGTTTGAGTCAAAAGAGTCGAGCCCACAGTTCTTGGCATCATTGGGAAGAATGTGACCAGCAAGTTCATGTGGGAGAGTCTGATGGGTGATGCTGTTGCACCCAAGGGCAATATGCCAGGTCCGGTGTCCTGGGAGTTGTGCATGACCCACTGCCTCTCAACGTCTTAGCTGTGGACGACCCTTCTTCCTTGGGGGACCCTCACGTGCAGGCCTGGACGATGCATGGGATGCTACGTCAGACAGTTCCTCCTCCTCCTCCTCCCTCCCTGTGGCTGGTGTTGCACTTTGCCTTGATGTTTGTGTCCTGGTGACACAGGGAGGAGGGAGGGTGCTGCATGTTGGCAGCAATCTGACGTAGTGATTGGCTCATGTCCCGATGTACCGTCAAGAGCTCAGCCAGTGTTGCCTCCACCCGTCCATAATGTAGTTGTTGCCTGGCATGTTGCTCAGCCTGCTGTTGTTTGAGCTCAGTGAGCGCCTCCACTACGTGGCTGACCTCCCTGGTGTCCCGCCGGTATGCCTCCAGGATGTTACTCAGTTCAGTCACACCGGGCCCTGCAGGTGACTGGTCAGAATCTCGCCTCCGCCTTGCGCCACTCCCACCACCCTGACCCACACAAGCACGGCCTGCGCTTGTGGGCACATCTGATCGACAGGACCCCCGAGTGCTGGCAGGGTGGATGTTGTCTGCCACCTCCAGGGTGCCCGTCAAAGGCTGTCCCTCATTTTCGGACTGGCTCGCTAGTGGATCATGGGCAGGGCTCTGAACTGTCTGTTTGGATGTGGTGGGAATGGGTCCGGTGGTTGGCACAGATGTAGCTGGTACAGTTGCTGCAGGGGTTTGGGATCCAGAGGGGCCAGGTTGGTTGGGGTCATCCACAGTGTGTTGAGTGGCGTCGCTGTCGGTGGGGTGAGGGTCCTGCTGAGCCTGGGACTGGGATCCTTCTCCCCCCTGGTTGGGGGTGGTTTCCACATGTTGCCCTGTGTGTGTGAGAGACAGACACAATTAATGCACTATCAAGAACATAATGATTTTTTATCCATTACCTGCATCAAAGTTCCACAAGCTTGACATTGTTTTCATTGTTCATTTGTGTATGTAGTGGTGGCAAATTGACATGTACTCATGGATTTTTTCCTTCTTCAATTCTCTTGACAATGAGTGACACACCCATTGCTGTGTCTTGTATTGCCAGCACAACACATATACAGCAATGCTCTGTTTCACGCAACATTCAGGATACAGTGTCAATCCTTATGCCTGCGTAAAGCATGCACAGCTTTAGATGCAGCAGGTTCATGTAAGAGACAGAGTTTAATTTTTACTGATAAATTCCTGTACTTTGGATAGTTGTTGCTGTTCCGTGATGGGCAAGCCATGCCAACTGCCCTGGACCTGTACACCCACTTCTAGATCATGGCTTTAGGACGTGGCACTTGTCATAGACGCATCACCTTGGCAATACCCATGTCCATGTTGGTACTTAAGTGCATGCACAACGTTCATATGATGGGGCAAGTGCATTGTGTGAGAGGCACAATGGACTTGAGCATCTGCACTATGCATGTTATAGTTGTATGTGTATTCGTATGAGAAAGTGTTTAGTTGTGGTACATGACCATTGTGACAGTGTAGCACTCCATTGCCTGTCCCCATGGGATTAGTTTCTGTACGGGGTGTGTGTGACAGGCCATGCTAGTAGTTAGTATGTGATTTGCAAGCTTCCATCCTTTGTGGTTTGGCTGTGCCCTCATGAGACATGCTACCTTGATCGGGGTTGAGGGTTCCTGCACAGGATGTCTGACCTTGTCCTGGTGTTTTTGTTTGCAATGTTCACAGGAGGGCCTTGTTCTGCCTACACCAGGGACCATTGTCTACTACAGAGCTTTACAAACTGTGTGTCCTGAGACAGTACTGTGTCACCTGCAAATGCTGGGTGTGTCGCAGCCAATTGGCACATTACTGCTGGTAATTGAGTAACATCCCTAGACACTCTGGTCTATGGTCTTTAATAGACCTATGAAGTGCTCGGGTGTGACTGTGTGTGTGCCCAGGTCGCTGGGGTGAGTTGACCTTGGGAGGATAACTGAAGGTGGAATACAGAGGGAGGAGGGTAATAGGGTGTGTAAGCCAGACCTAGGTAGGGAGACAGACAGAGGGAGAGTGAGGGGGACGGAGATAGAGGGGGACGGAGACAGAGGGATGGAGACAGAGGTTGACAGACACAGGGAGACTGTCCGAGGGAGGGAGACAGACAGATGGAGGAGGGCAACAGAGGGATGGAGACAGGTGGTTTGGCCTCGCTCGCTTGATACACTGCCTTACTGTGTCACCAAATGATGCATCTCCAAAACAACATGATAAGATTAGATTTCTGTGGTCTGCTATCTTGTCTGTACTTTCACACTCCCTGTACATTCAGCATGGTGCTTGTGTGTGTACCTGGGACATATGGGATGAGAGCAGCCTCCTACCCTACACCTTCCACCCTTTCAGCCTCCCCCTTGCAACTACCCCCATACAGTTTGGCACTGCTGTGACTCATGGCCACCCACCCCCATACTGCTGGGCACTGTTGTAAGTTCAACCATGTGACATGTGTTTGTTGTGTACTCACCAGGCTCAATGACTCCTTCTATTCCGTGTACTCCCACCGGTGGCAGCATGGTCATGACTTTCTCCTCCCAGGGATGGTATTCTGGAGGTCTGCGGGGACCACCACCGCCAGTGTGGTGTGCAGCGGCGTAGTCCTGGTCCATCTTCTTCTTGACCATCCTCTGCAGATCATACCACCTGGACTGGCATTCCGGCCTGGTGCGCCTGATGGGTGCAACAGTATTGAGCCTGTCAACGATCCTCTCCCACATGCGAGTTTTGTCAGCCATGCTGGTCTGTCTGACCAATGCGCCAAACAGCTGTGGCTCGACTCAGATGACTTCATCTGTAAGGATCTAATTTTCCGGGTTAGTGAACTTTGGATTCTTTGGTGTGGTCATGGTGTGGGGTGTATGTGATTGAGAGGGTGATGATGTGTATGTAAGAGGGTGTGTGGGTCTGATTGTGAAGGGATTGGTGTGGGTGTAGATGTGATGGGTTGTATGTGTGCAGGTTCATGGGTGCAGTTGGTGATGTGCTGGCAGGCTCATCTTTTTGCATGTTGGTATGTTGCAAAGGATGTTGGGTTGTATGGGTGTACCCTTTTATTTGTCCATTTGTGGGTGTGGCTTAGTTTGAATTGGTGGTGTGTGTGTTATATGGGGTGGGTGTGACTTGTGCCCTCTGTTTGGCTGTTTGGATGTGGCCAGAAGTTTGTTTGTCAATGGTGTGTACACAGTAGACATGTTTAGTGGTGTTGTGCGACTCGTTTGAATGGTCCTAGTGCTGGTTTAGGGGTTTGCGTTATGTGTGCGTGTCAGACTTGTGCGTGTGGGTGACTTGTACGGGCTGTTGGGGGTGTGGGGGGTTGGCGTTTGCTTGTGGGGGGGTGTGCATGTGGTGTTTGTACGTGCGGGTGACTTGTACAGGCCGTTGGGGGTGTGGGGGGTTCGCGTTCCCTTGAGGGGGGTGCATGTGGTGTTTGTGCGTGCGGGTGACTTGTATGGGCCATTGGGGGTGTGGGTGGTTCGCATTCACTTGAGGGGGGGTGTGCGTGTGGTGTTTGTGCGTGCGGGTGACTTGTACGGGCCGTTGGGGGTTCGCTTTTGCTTGAGGGGGGTGTGCGTGTGGTGTTTGTGCATGCGGGTGACTTGTACGGGCCGTTGGGGGTGTGGGGGGTTGGCGTTCGCTTGAGGGGTGTGTGCGTGTGGTGTTTGTGCATGCTGGTGACTTGTACGGGCCGTTGGGGGTTCGCTTTTGCTTGAGGGGGGTGTGCGTGTGGTGTTTGTGCATGCGGGTGACTTGTACGGGCCGTTGGGGGTGTGGCGTTCGCTTGAGGGGTGTGTGCGTGTGGTGTTTGTGCATGCTGGTGACTTGTACGGGCCGTTGGGGGTGTGGGGGGTTGGCGTTCGCTTGAGGGGGGGTGTGCGTGTGGTGTTTGTGCGTGCGGGTGACTTGTACGGGCTGTTGGGGGTATAGGGGGTTGGCGTTCACTTGAGGTGGGTGTGCGTGTGGTGTTTGTGCGTGCCGGTGACTTGTACGGGCCGTTAGGGGTGTGGGGGTTTTGCTTTCCCTTGAGGGGGGGTGTGGGTGTGGTGTTTGTGCATGCGGGTGACTTGTACGGGCCGTTGGGGATGTGGGGGGTTCGCGTTCGCTTGAGGGGGGGTGTGCGTGTGGTGTTTGTGCATGCAGGTGACTTGTATGGGCCATTGGGGGTGTGGGGGTTTGTGTTTGCTTGAGGGGGGTGTGCGTGTGGTGTTTGTGCATGCGGGTGACTTGTACGGGCCGTTGGGGGTGTGGGGGGTTGGCGTTCGCTTGAGGGGTGTGTGCGTGTGGTGTTTGTGCATGCTGGTGACTTGTACGGGCCGTTGGGGGTGTGGGGGGTTGGCGTTTGCTTGAGGGGGGGTGTGCGTGTGGTGTTTGTGCGTGCGGGTGACTTGTACGGGCCGTTGGGGGTATAGGGGGTTGGCGTACACTTGAGGTGGGTGTGCGTGTAGTGTTTGTGCATGCCGGTGACTTGTACGGGCCGTTAGGGGTGTGGGGGGTTCACTTTCGCTTGAGGGGGGTGTGGGTGTGGTGTTTGTGTGTGCGGGTGACGTGTACGGGCCGTTGGGGGTATAGGGGGTTGGCGTTCACTTGAGGTGGGTGTGAGTGTGGTGTTTGTGCGTGCCGGTGACTTGTACGGGCCGTTAGGGGTGTGGGGGGTGCGCTTTCGCTTGAGGGGGGGTGTGGGTGTGGTGTTTGTGCATGCAGGTCACTTGTATGGGCCATTGGGGGTGTGGGGGTACGTGTTTGCTTGAGGGGGTGTGCGTGTGGTATTTGTGCATGCGGGTGACTTGTACAGGCCGTTGGGGTGTGCGGGGTTTGCGTTCGCTTGAGGGGGGTGTGCGTGTGGTGTTTGTGCGTGCGGGTGACTTGTACGGGCCGTTGGGCGTGTGGGGGGTTCGCGTTCACTTGAGGGGGTGGTGTGCGTGTAGTGTTTGTGCGTGCGGGTGACTTGTACGGGCCGTTGAGGATGGGGGGGGTTTGCGTTCGCTTGAGGGGGGGTGTGCGTGTGGTGTTTGTGCATGTGGGTGACTTGTACAGGCCGTTGGGGGTGTGGGGGTTCGGGTTCACTTGAGGGGGGGTGTGTGTGGATTTTGTGCATGCGGGTGACTTGTACGGGCCGTTGGGGGTGTGGGGGGTTCGCGTTCGCTTGAAGGGGGGTTTGCGTGTGGTGTTTGAGTGTGCGGGTGACTTGTACGGGCCGTTGGGGGTGTGGGGGGTTCGCGTTCGCTTGAGGGAGGGGTGGACGTGTGGTGTTTGTGCGTGCGGGTGACTTGTATGGGCCATTGGGGGTGTGAGGGGTTGGCGTTCGCTTGAGGGGGGTGTGCGTGTGGTGTTTGTGCGTGCGGGTGACTTGTACCGGCCGGTGGGGATGTAGGGGGTTGGCGTTCGCTTGAGGGGGGGGTGTGCGTGTGGTGTTTGTGCGTGCGGGTGACTTGTACGGGCCATTGGGGGTGTGGGGGGTACGGGTTGGCTTGGGGGGGGTGCGTGTGGTGTTTGTGCGTGCATGTGACTTGTATGGGCCGTTGGGGGTGTGGGAGGTTGGCGTTCGCTTGAGGGGGGGTGTACGTGTGGTGTTTGTGCGTGCGGGTGACTTGTACGGGCCGTTGGGGTTGTGGGGGGTTCGTGTTCGCTTGAAGGGGGTGTGCGTGTGGTGTTTGTGCGTGCGGGTGACCTGTACGGGCCGTTGGGGATGTGGGGGTTGGCGTTCGCTTGAGGGGGGTGTGCGTGTGGTGTTTGTGCATCCGGGTGACTTGTACGGGCCGTTGGGGGTGTGGGGGTACACGTTCGCTTGAGGGGGGGTGTGCATGTGGTGTTCGTGCATGCGGGTGACTTGTACGAGCCGTTGGGGGTGTGGGGGGTTCGCGTACGCTTGAGGGGGGTGTGCGTGTGGTGTTTGTGCGTGCGGGTGACTTGTATGGGCCGTTGGGGGTGTGGGAGGTTGGCGTTCGCTTGAGGGGGTGTGCGTGTGGTGTTCGTGCGTGCGGGTGACTTGTACGAGCCGTTGGGGGTGTGGGGGGTTCGAGTACGCTTGAGGGGGGGTGTGCGTGTGGTGTTTGTGCATGCGGGTGACTTGTACGGGCCGTTGGGGGCATAGGGGTTTCGTGTTTGCTTGAGGGGGGGTGTGCGTGTGGTGTTTGTGCGTGCGGGTGACCTGCACGGGCCGTTGGGGGTGTGGGGGGTTGGCATTCGCTTGAGGTGGGTGTGCGTGTGTTGTTTGTGCATGCGGGTGACTTGTACGGGCCGTTGGGGGTGTGGGGGGTTGGCGTTTGCTTGAGGGGGGTGTGCGTGTGGTGTTTGTGCATGCGGGTAACTTGTACGGGCCGTTGGGGGTGTGGGGGTTCACGTTCGCTTGAGGGGGGGTGAGCATGTGGTGTTTGTGCGTGCGGGTGACTTGTACGAGCCGTTGGGGGTGTGCGGGGTTCGCGTACACTTGAGGGGGGTGTGCGTGTGGTGTTTGTGCGTGCGGGTGACTTGTACGGGCCGTTTGGGGTGTGGGGGGTTCGTGTTCGCTTGAGGGGGGTGTGCGTGTGGTGTTTGTGCGTTTGGGTGACTTGTACGGGCCGTTGGGGGTGTGGTGGGTTAGCGTTCGATTGAGGGGGGTGTGCATGTGGTGTTTGTGCGTGCGGGTGACTTGTACAGGCCGTTGGGGGTGTGAGGGGTCGCGTACGCTACATCGAGGGGTACACGGTTGGTATGTGTCGCTGCCACTTGCTGTGAGGAGATGTTTCCGTACGAATCATTCTTCATGCGCGACTACTTTGGGCCGTACGAATCGCGTAAGGCTTTCCGCACCGGATCATACTAGTGTGGTTGTACGGCATGTTTACTAATCGTACGGAAGGATTGCCGAATCTAATTCGTACAGGTCTCCGACTTTGATTCGTATGGTTCGATGATTTTCATACAGTAATCGACGGAAATGAATTGTACTGGGCAGGTCGGACGATGCTTTCCCATTCGGTTACGAATACGAATCGTAAGGCGGAATTTTTTTCCGGATTGAAATCGGCCCCTATATTGGGTCACTGTCCAGCACCTTCCCTGAGTTACATCTGACTGGAGTTGGAATAGTAAATTGTATATGGTCAGTGTCCAGCACCTTCTCTGTTTTTCACCTGACTGGAGTTGGAATAGTAAATTATATTGGGTCACTGTCCAGCACCTTCCCTGAGTTTCATCTGACTGGAGTTGGAATAGTAAATTGTATATGGTCAGTGTCCAGCACCTTCCCTGTTTTTCACCTGACTAGAGTTGGAATAGTACATTATATTGAGTCACTGTCCAGCACCTTCCCTGAGTTTCATCTGACTGGAGTTGGAATTTTAAATTGTATATGGTCAGTGTCCACCACCTTCCCTGTTTTTCACCTGACTGGAGTTGGAATAGTAAATTATATTGGGTCATTGTCCAGCACCTTCCCTGACTTTCATCTGACTGGAGTTGGAATAGTAAATTGTATATGGTCAGTGTCCACCACCTTCCCTGTTTTTTACCTGACTGGAGTTGGAATAGTAAATTATATTGGGTCACTGTCCAGCATCTTCCCTGAGTTTCATCTGACTGGAGTTGGAATAGTAAATTGTATATGGTCAGTGTCCACCACCTTCCCTGTTTTTCACCTGACTGGAGTTGGAATAGTAAATTATATTGGGTCACTGTCCAGCACCTTCCCTGACTTTCATCCTACTGGAGTTGGAATAGTAAATTGTATATGGTCAGTGTCCACCACCTTCCCTGTTTTTCACCTGACTGGAGTAGCAATAGTAAATTATATTGGGTCACTATCCAGCACCTTCCCTGAGTTTCATCTGACTGGAGTTGGAATAGTAAATTGTATATGGTCAGTGTCCACCACCTTCCCTGTTTTTCACCTGACTGGAGTTGGAATAGTAAATTATATTGGGTCAGTGTCCAGCACCTTCCCTGAGTTTCATCTAACTGGAGTTGGAATAGTAAATTGTATATGGTCAGTGTCCAGCACCTTCCCTGTGTTTCACCTGACTGGAGTTGGAATAGTAAATTTTATATGGTTAGTGTCCAGCAACTTCCCTGTTTTTCACCTGACTGGAGTTGGAATAGTACATTATATTGGGTCACTGTCCAGCACCTTCCCTGAATTTAATATTATTGGAGTTGGAATAGTAAATTAAATTGGGCTAGTTCCAGCAACTTTCCAGACTTTTATCTGACTGGAGTGGTAATAGTAAATTAAATAGGATCATTGTCCAGCACCTTCCCAGAGTTTTATCTGAGTGGATTTGGAATAGTAAATTATACTGGGTCAGTGTACAGAACCTTACTTAACTGTTATTAGAATGGAGTGGGAATAGTAAGTTATATATGTTAGAAAATGAAACCAGAAAAGTAATGTAAAAAAATGTTGATGCAGTATTAAAATTGTTGAATAAATATTACTAATGGAAAAAGGTAGATGTAAATATATAAATATTATTATAATAATCACAATTTAAATATAACATGTTATTCTTATTTGTAAAATAAGTAGATATGCAGTTTTTGAAAATTTTTATTGACAGATTGTATTTATAATAAATACAGTACAGTATAAAAATTAAGTACTCTTTTTTATAAACAATTAGGTAAATTGATTGTATTACATTACATTTATTTACATTCATAAATGTTTAACATTTCTAAAAAATTATTTTTAACAGTTTTATTCAACAAATATAAACAGTGTTGTTTCAGATTTGTTATAAAGTTTATCAACAGTTTTAAACTTTTTATTCTTTTTTAATAACCATTTTTCTTACATTTTCATTAAATATTTAATTAATAATGTTAAGGGGTCTGCCTTGCGCTTGCTGACCTCCTTTCTCGATCAGAGAGAGCAGAGGGTGAAGCTGGGGGACTTTCTATCTCCATCCCTATCTGTGCAGTGTAGGGTCCCTCAGGGGTTGGCATTAAGCCCGACCCTTTTTAACATCTATGTGACCCCACTTGCCAGACTCATAAGATCTTTTGGGATGGAGGTAGTGTCCTACGCAGACGACACCCAGATCCTCGTCTCTCTCTCCCAGTCGGCCAGCTCGGCTGCCTCCAACTTTAGATCTTGCATGGAGGCAGTCGCTCAATGGATGATTCACAATTCATTGAAATTAAACGGGGAGAAGACGGAGGTCATGGTGTTCGGAGGAAAGGAAGAGACATGGTCGGCGGATTGGTGGCCGGACTCACTGGGAGCCTGTCCTATCCCTGCTCTATCAGCCAAACACCTAGGAGTCCTGATTGAACCCACCCTCAGCATGCGTCAACAGGTCAGTAGGACAGTCTCAACCTGTTGGGGAATTATTCATGTATTGAGGAAGATCAGACATTATCTCTCTCAGCAGGCTAGAAAACAGATAGTGATTGCACTCATTGGTTCCCGTCTGGACTATTGTAATGCGCTGTATGCAGGACTAAATAAGGGTCTGCTGCAGCGATTGCAAATGGTCCAGAACGCGGCGGCCAAATTTGTTTTAGACCTGCCTAGACGTGCCTCTGCCACATCCGCCAGAAAATCGCTACACTGGCTCCCCTTTGAAGACCGGATCCTCTTTAAAACATTGTGCATGACCTATGGAGCCTTGGCCAGAGGTAGCTCCACTGGGATCGGATCCATCCTGTTTCCCTATTGCCCCTGAGGAACCTTCGCTCTAGCAACAAATCCCTTTTATCAGTGCCCCGCATCCGTAAAGCTAAATGGGGTGGCAAAGCCTTCTCCACCCTGGTACCTAAGTGGTGGAACAGCCTTCCGGGGGACCTTAAGTCCCTTCCCACCATGCAGTTATTCAGAAAGGCTCTGAAAACTCGGCTTTTTGCGAAGTCATACTCGTAGTTGTGTTCTGCCTCTCTATGTTTTGATCTGTTTTGTTAGGCGCCTTGATGCCTCCGGGTTTTAGTTGCGCATTATAAATTTTATTTCATTCATTCATTCATTCATTCATTTCATTCATTCATTCAATATATAATATATTAATTGTATTAATTAAATATTTCGAATATTTACATGAACAGAAAATAAGAAACAGGTAAGTATATATTTGCCACATTTACATGCTAAAAAAACACAGTTGATGGACAGAATGTAGAACAATGTCATACATTCACCCCAGTACAAGGATCTAGGCCTAAATCCATCGTTTTTTTCACTCCAAATCAGCTCTGACCCTGTGCCTCATGGGAACAGTTCAGTCCGAACTACCAAGCCATGTCTTTCCCAGACCGGAATAAAGCATCCAAGGACCGGTTTCTGGCTATCAGCCTTCATCAGCCTGGATAGCTTGACTCCAGTGGTGTGGAGAGCCTGGGACTCACGTCTGAGCATACCCAGCACACTCGGGGTGAAAATTGCAAAAAACACAGTTGATGGACAGAATGTAGAACAATGTCATACATTCACCCCAGTACAAGGATCTGGGCCTAAATCCATCGTTTTTTTGCACTCCACACCACCCTGGGTTAGACACTGGCTATATGCAAATCAGCTCTGACCCTGTGCCTCATGGGAACAGTCCAGTCCGAACTACCAAGCCATGTCTTTCCCAGACCGGAATCAAGCATCTAAGGACCGGTTTCTGGCTATCAGCCTTCATCATCCTGGATAGCTTGACTCCAGTGGAGTGGAGAGACTGGGACTCACGTCTGAGCATACCCAGCCCACTCGGGATGAAAATTGCAAAAAAACACAGTTGATGGACAGAATGTAGAACAATGTCATACATTCACCCCAGTACAAGGATCTGGGCCTAAATCCATCGACATGAACCAGGGTGCTCATAGATAAAGTCTTTACCAGCCTGTCATTGGGCATGCAATCGAAACACAAGGTGATGAACGAAAGGCTTGAATTAATTTCAGCCACTGGCAATCGCTCTGGCCACATCCCAATCCATCGTTTTTCACCCATCATACCACCTCAGTTTGGACCCAGCCATATGCAAATCAGTCTTTACCCCGCTCCAATGAGAAAAGTCCATCCCAAACTGCCAAGCCAGGTCCTCCCTGAACCAGAATACAAGCAACCTTGACTGGTTTCGCCCTGATAATGGCTCATCTGCCAGATATCACTTTTTTCCCAATGGCACAGTGAGCACAGGACCCATGTCTGAACATACCCGTCGCACTTAGGGCATCAACTGCAACAAACAAGGTGAAGAATAGAATGCCTGAATTAATCTCAGTCACTGGCACTTGCTCAGGCTGCAACCCAAACCATCGTTTCTCACCCACTATGCCACCTCAGTTTGGACACAGCTGTATGCAATTCAGTCTTGACCCTGTGCCAATGGAAACAGTCCTGTCCAAACTGCTAAGCCAGGTCCTACCTAAATAAAAATTCAAGCAACCTAGGACCGGTTTCCCCCTAGTAAGGGCTCATCAGCCAGCAATAGCTTGATTTCAGTGGCACAGTGAGTATGGGACCCATGTCTGGGCATACCTTTTGCACCTCGTGCGTCAACTGCAGCAACTAAATTCATTAAAAAAGTGGGGCCCTGGGTTGATGCATAGGCAGAGATTCATGGGAAACCACTAAGTGTATCTAAAAAGCAACATAAACTGCCTGAAACAATATTTATCCTCATGATGAGATAAGCATCCTTTAAATATGGCAAGATACTCCACCAAAGGATAAAAATGGTTACAGGCAGTTTGTGTTGCTTTTTAGATGCATTTAGTCAACTGCAATAACAGAAAGGTGATGAATGGAGTGCTTGTATTAATCCCAGCCACTGTCAATCGCTCGTGGGCGCATCAAAATCCATTGTTTTTCACCCACTATGCCACCTCCATTTAGATGCAGCCTAAAGCAAATCAGTCATGATCCTGCTCCAATGGGAACAACCCAGCCCGAATTGCCAAGGCAGGTCCTTCCTGAACCCAAATACAACTAAACTACACCCTGTTTCTCCATGATAAGGTCTCATCGGCCAGATTTAGCTTGATTCCAGTGACACAGTGAGCATGGGACCCCCGTCTGGGCATGAAGTGCTTAAGACCAGGAAGACATAGGGGCATATTCTCAAGGAGCTATCACTGAGTTAACTGCACTTTATCACAGCCAAAGTCGTGATAAAGTTACCACCCCATTCACAAGCTGGTGCTAACAGCCCATAGCACCAGTTTACCTGCGATAGCAGCCGCAAAAAACATCGCCACACATGATCCCCCGCAACTATCGTTAATGAGATGCAGAGTAGGCGTGTCAAAAGCCCCGACAACACCACTCCGCAACATTCTCAATGGCCAGCCAGAACAGCAATAAGAACACAAAACATGCGATAAGGTGAGTTAGCAGCAGGAAATTAACAAAGCCGGACGACAGCCTGCAACACAAAAGGGAGCCCAGCCCACAGCCACTCCTGAAGAAAACAGATGCCATTGAGCTACTGATCATGCAACTCGGAGCCCCAGCAGGGCCACAACACCCACTGCCACCGCCACCACCCCCATGCCCGCCACCACCCCTGGACCCCCGCCCTCGGACCACCACAGAGGAAGCGCAGACACAGACCGCGGACCTTCAGAAAACGCACCAGTCTCACAGATATGACACCAGAGTATGTCATTGCCCACTACAGGCTCAAAAGGACAACCATCCTCCGCATCTTGAGCATCATTGACCACAGGCTGACAGTGCCAACACAGCAGACAACCAACATCCCACCACATACAAAGCTGCTGGCCGTGCTGCATCTGTTGGCCTCTGGTACCTTCCAACCAATAACCACCGGAGTCATAGGAGTCTCACAGCCAGCCCTATTGAATTTCCTCAAACCTGTCCTGGATGCAATCATCATCTTGGTACACCAGTACCTATATTTACCACCGTGCAGGAACAGCTGGAGACCAATATACTGTAAATGATCTAGGGCAACTTCAAAACCAATAAAGATATTAGAACATGTCAAATAAAGGTAGTGACACTAACATTTTAGAGAAAATAAAAAACAATGTATTTGTTACATAGGGTTTTGTTTTAAATATTAAAGCATAATAAATATACATTTACAGAGACAGTCATTTGTGCAACATACTCACTGCATCCATCCTTCACACATACACATCACAATCTGATATTTGTTTGAATGCTCAATACAATTTATTAATAAGCCATGTAGGGTATAACAGAGAATCTGTTGGAAAACATGATTATGGGGTGGTTTCCAAGTTCACTCTAGCCTCTACGCCATAGCTGGATTCCCGCATGTTTTGGGGGCAATAGACTGCACAAATGTCCAACTTGTGCCCCCTGCCGACACTGCACACAATTACCACAACAGAAAGCACACGCATTCCATCAATGTGCAGGCAATAGTGGACCACCGGGGGCTGTTCACCAATGTCGTCGCCAACTACCCAGGTAGTGTCCATGATTCCTTCATCTTCCGACAGTTCATCATCAACCGGCGCTTCCAGGATGGCACCTACGACAATGCACTGCTCGTAGGTAAGTACCAAATGAACACAGCACACACCTCAACTTCACAATCATGCAACTCGCAAATCTGGGAATGCACACAACAGAAAATCACATACAACATGCCAAACAACATGCCCTTCCACCAGACAAGACAGCACAACCTACTGTGGCAACCTGGGCTAGCCATGTACACAAGCCATCAACGGCATGGCACCTCGGCCACACAATAGTATTTTGTTGGGAGAGCTGGGAACCATGCATGTGCGAAGGAGACAAGTGATCCTTGAATGAGAATGTACACAATGCCAAGTCTGGCGTGTATGTGAGGGCCAGGCTGCAGTATGCAAACCACACACATATCCATGTTGATACACACCGCTGGTGTTTGGAGTGTAGTGGACAGTGGACGCAACCATGTCACCCCAAGCAGTGGGGATGATCACGGAAATTTAGACTGTTATGTCCCCCCTGTAAGCGTGAGCAGAGTGGGCTGGCCCGGGGTGCGCCAGGCCTGCGTAGGAGTGTGAATAAAAAGCACATAGCTCAGGGCATGCTTCACGTCCGGAATGCCCAACGTCTCTGCCAGAGGGGTGCTTTCCACCCCGCCATGAGGCCTACGCCATGAGCGGTGTTGCCTGCGATCCTGTGCACCTCATGCACCCCGGGCCACTGGTCCCCGAACCTGTCTTGGCCCCCCCCTGTGCACCCAGGCCACAATGCCCAACTGCAGGCACCAGCGTGTGTCGGAGAGGGCCCACCAAGTGCCCGTGCAAGCTCCAGGGCCGAGGCCCACGACCCTGCAGCCTCCTCGGATCATCAGAGCCCCCACGACACCGGCCCGCCGAACCCCATTCTCGTTGACGTAGTGCACCGGCATACACAGCGGACAGGTATTTCACACATTTGGAAGTGAGTCTTGATGAATGACACCATGGCAGAGAACACTTTTCCAAGGCTGAGGTTATGTCAATATACTCCCTTCAATGTGGTGCAACCAAGGCTGTGCATAGGACTCGCAACAAACTTGTATGCGGACTGCGGACGTCGGCCTACACTGGGTCCTGCAGGCCCACACCAGTCCAATGCAGTCCATCACAGGCAGGACACAGCATCATCGCTGGCTAAACACACGCTCAGCTCTGGTGTCACTACCTATGTCACCCATAAACCTAATACAAAATCCATTCCAACGTCATATGTTAGAGATCCAGGAGGTGATGGCTGGACAGTGGTTAACCCGCGCTGACCGTGCCTCTGTCCGACACTGCGGCCAACTAGGTTGCATTTTTGGAACTGAGTCTTGATATCTTCATGACAGTGTACATGTCACAGTGCGCAAGGAGAGGAATAAGAGGGAGACACACTTCAGTCAGGAGGAGAAAAGGCACTCATTCAGGGAGATTATGGGACACTACCAACAACTGCACTGGTGCCAATGACTCTGTGCAGCGAATGCCTACCACACGTGGCTGTGGGCCCCTGATGACCGCTAGCTCCGGCATACACTGCGGTGGAGTAGGTCGCACATTTTGATCTGAGTCTTGCCCTCTACATGACAGAGTCAATGTCATCATACAGGCCTCATCGCAGACTGCAGCCCCTTCCAGCTCTGTACCCTGAGTGTGTGCCCTGAAAATCATGGTCGATCTCTGTGTGTACGTCAGTGCCGTCTGGGTCCATGTGCTGGGGGTTGTCATCCTCTACATGTAGCTGATGCTGACTAGGTGGAAAAGTGGAGCCTGTAGCATTCAACTCCGCCTTTTGCCTGTTCATGATGCTTCTACCTCTGCATCATGCCCTGGAGGGACACCTTCTACTGTCCTATGCAACCCTCCATGACATTGACGAGTACACGCTCAGCTTGCGTGGCCCTACTTCAATGCACAGCAAATCAGTGGAAAGTTGAGGTGTGCCTGTGCCAGCCGCTGTGCATCAGGGGCCACAAACTCTGTGCTGCTCAAGTCAGGGACACATGATGTCCGTACTTCGTACCGCTGAACGAGTGCTTACTGTTGTGGTTGTTGTCAGCACCACCCAACCCCTGAGTAATGGCTTACAATACCCAACACCCATCCTGCACAGGCGTCACTGGAGATGCGACCCTGGCAATAAAAGGGGCCGGGCGCACGTGCACGTAGCTGGTCACACAGAGTCATTCAATGTGTCTGTGTGGTCATTATGTATGTATCAGGGACCGGGGCCATTCCACATTACATTGTGCTGTGCACAGCGTGCGCATGCATGTCACCGGAGGCAGTGGAGTAGACCTTGGACATGTAACCGTCTCATATATTCATGTGTGCATTTGGGGGTGAACAGTCACACAACAGTACTGCGTAGGTGTGTGGCACCTCCACACGTGTATCTGGATATGGTTTAGCGTGGGCCTTGCCAAGGATGTGGCTGATGCGTGTGTCTCTGTTGTAGTGTCTGCGCCACCCATACTGCAATGGACAATATTGCTATGTGGCATGCCCCCGGTGTGAGCGGTGGGCCGAAGGCGTACTTGGGGGAAGGCATGCCCACTCAGGGACCGGCATCACACATGCCAACTATTGTGGGTATCGCTATTGGTGCAGTATGAGCCAAAGATGTACCCTCAACTGCATGTCGAGTGCAGCCAGGCAGGTATTCTACATCTGTTAGACCTGTCCTTGCAATGGGCTTACACTCATGTGACCGGCCACATTCTGCGCAGCATCTTCACTGTGTCCTACTCAGGCTAGTGGACATGAACAGACAGGCACGTCAATGGTGTGGTGTAGGGGTGCAGGTGATGTAATTGTGCAAGTGCACACTAGTGAATGTGCTTGAGGGGAGGTGCAGCAGTGAGGCTACGTAGTACACAGTGATGCAGCTCATGTGCAACACGTAGTAAATGTCATACAGGAATCACTAGGTCACACATCACACACCAAATGACCAGAGTCTGCCAACACATAATGCAGTATGTAGTCGGGACTCATGTCTCTCTGTACTGTCACAGGTGACCAAGGATATGCACTCTACGCTTGGAGGATAACACCCCTCCGAGCCCCGAACACACAGGCCCAGAGGCAGTACAATGTGGCCCACAAACGCACAAGGGGCATCGTGGAGCGCACATTTGGCGTGTTGAAGTCACGTTTCAGGTGCCTGGACGTCACAGGTGGTAAGTTCATGTACAGCCCAGGCCTCGTGTGCAAGATGATCGTTGCATGTTGTGTGTTGCACAACATATGTGTACGCAGCAAGGCCCCACGGATACAAGTTGCAGATGCACCGGACGATGATGAAGATGAGGCAGGTGGACCTCAGCCCACTGCAGCTGCAGCAGGAACAGCCCGTAGGGACTACATCATTGACAATTTCTTCTCTGGTTGATGTCAGATTGTGTGGGTCCTTAGCAGTAATGGCACAGTACGTTAACTGACCACAAGCACTGCAATGTGCTAATAAAAGCATTCCAATGCACATTCCCTGCGTGCATGTCACTCATCTGTACAATAACACAATAACAAGTTGTCCCCGTAGGAATTATTTACACAGTTTTCTTCTGTACATATTTGTCACCACAGTGATCTTACATTCATGAAACAGCAAGGAGGATAGTGTAATACTGTTATTTTATTTTGTTTTTATCAAAAATTGCATGGCAACAGAAATACTACACACTCTACAAACTTTGTTTCCTTGTAGTATTTTTTTTTTTTTTTTGAAAACTTTTATTTGTGTAGATGGTGACATACAAATACGGGCCTACAACCCAGAGGCCGGCCACGGAACAAACTGGAAGACACCAATAGCAATAAAAAGTACGGAATGGGCACGCAATACTACCAAATGCTGCGAGTCTATAATGCTAACTGAGCGTAACCCCCCGGTAAAGGATCACTGAAGGTTAATTTTATATATATAAAAATAAAGGATCGGTCGTATAATAAGCGTCTTGGTACACACGACAGGGAACAGAATCAACATCATTATAATAGGGAATCCGTAAGTCAGTTATCAGAATAGTCCAAAGCGGTCAAGCCATCGATACCCTTACTATTCTTCTTCAGTCAGTGTCCACCGGCAACCTCATGTGCCCAAAGACAAGCAAAACATCACTCTCATGATAATCAAATCATCAATGAGACGGAAAAAGGTGCAATCACTATACAACCCAACCCGGAGAGTAAAAGAAAACAAAAATATTAGAAAAAAGGGGAAAGGAAAGGGGGAATCCACGTTACTGTACCCGCCCCACGGCGATAATGGCGATCCACAATCCAGACAGTAAACATTCTTAGGGGTGGGGAGGCTAAGTCAGGAGAAGCAAAACCCCCCCGAAAGTACCATACCAGGGGGGGCGTGGCTAGCAGCCAACGATGGCGGCCGCAGCTTAGGGAGGCTCCCGGGTAAAGGCGGCTTTCCGCATCAATCCGCACAAATATCCTGATCCATTCCGGCTCCAGAAGGGGAACCGGACCCAGAGACCGTGCAGCGACCATCTCCGGAACTTTCCGGTGCGGCGAAAGCCCGAAACAACACGTTGCCGCGGACCGAAGGCGGAGGAGGAGCCGGGCCTACACGCGGCCACAGAACCTCGGAGCCACAGCCGGGTTGAACCCAGCCGGAAGCAGCCGACAGTCGGGTCCGTAAGACCGGAAGTGCCGGCTCAACGATCGCCTCCTTCCGAGGACCCACTAACTCTCTCCGAAGAGACCGGAGCCCGAGTGTCCATCCTCCAACCACCTGTTGACCCCTCTGGGCATATTCAGCGCTACAGGAGACTCGGAAGACGACGGATCATCCAGGTTCACCGCCGCCATTACTCAGCGCAGGCGACCGGGGAAGTGACTGTGCCGCCCCGACAAGAACCACGCCATGTCGCACAGAGGCCCCAAGAACACTACGACCCAGGCAAAGCTGGACAAATTTGCATATGACCGACGCTCGCCACCGCAAGACCAACGCAAAACCGTTGGAGGGAAAATGGCGGAGGCGGAGACGGGGAAGAAAGCCACACTGGACGATGTCCTGGCGGCGCTGGCGCAGGTACAAGAAACTGTGGGGGCCACGGCGACCGAAGTCACCTTAATCAGGGCGGATTTGCAAAAGATGAACGAACGGGTCAAGCAAGTTGAAGTGGTCACGAAATCTTTGATTGAGGACGTGTCTGAACTGCAAATTGCGATGGAGCGCCTGCAAACGGACAACAAACTCCTTAGAGACAAGCTGGACGACCAGGAAGGTCGCTCAAGGCGCAATAATGTCCGCATTCTGGGCGTTCCAGAATCGGAAGACACGGGGGCCCTAGACCTGTACGTGGAAGATCTGGTGAAGACTCGGCTCCAAAAGGCCTATCGAACTTCTTCTCGGTCGAAAGAGCCCATCGGGTTCCGGGAGGGAAGCCCAAGACCGGAGGCCCACCGCGACCAATACTGGCGAGGCTGTTTAATTTCCGGGACAGAGACGCCATTCTGCAGGCTGCTAGAGTGGCGCCGTCCATCCAGATCCAAAACTCCAAAATCGCTTTCTTCCCGGACTACACAGCGGAGGTATCGAGGAAGAGGAGAACGTTCCTGGAGGTAAAGAAGACTCTACGGGAGAAAGAACTACCCTATTCCATGATATTTCCGGCCAGGCTACGAGTGGTGGCGGACAAGAAAGTATGGTTCTTTGACTCCCCTGACACAGCCCGAGACTGGCTGGAGGGCTGGCACACCGTTGGGAGACAGCGCAGGACGAACAGACAAGAATCGGACCGCAGAGGAGGCAGCAGGAATGGCTCGCAGGCATCAGGGCGCGTGGAGGGCGCAGAACGCTCGCCTTCCCATGGCTTTGAAGGGGGTGGCGAACCTGAATGACTCCGGCGACGGCCACTGAACTGCATTACCTCGCCGACCACCGGCACTAACTAATCTTTTGCAGCAGCACGCTGACTCTGGCATGGCAACCCCGAGAGCCTACAGGGGAGCCGCCAACCCGGGGAGGCGCTCTCCCCCTTACAAGCAAGTACTGTGTTCATTGGGAAGGGTAATGCACTCTGCTAAGTTGGGGTGGCGGGCAGTTGGAGGTCCGTTAAGCAGGGGGGCAGGGAGGGGGGAATGTTTTGAATGGTTCTTGTTAGGAATGGGTACAAGGGGTCGAGGACATTGTTTCAGGGCCGCTGGAATTCGGGGGACACTGTTGAGGATAAACTGTAACACGATGCCCCCATGAGGACTCTGATCGCCTCGCTGTGCGGTGGCGCAGCCAACAGAGCAGTCCCATCTCCGGGACGCCGCAACGTCTCTCCCGTACTCCCCGATGGCTAGTAATACTGTACAGACGGGGAATCTGAACCCTACGGAGACCCAGTCCCCGCCATTAACCGTGCTGTCCTGGAATGTGAGGGGCCTGGGTGATAAGGTAAAGCGGGGATTGGTTTTAACTGCTGTGAAGCGCCTGCGTCCTACTGTGGCCCTATTACAAGAAACACACCTGATGGGGGGAGCTACTAAGGGCTTAGATAGGCGAGGTTACAAAATGTGGGCCCACTCTGCCTTCACGTCCGGCTCCAGGGGAACCGGCGTACTCGTGCAAAAGAACTCACGATTCCTGCCCCTATCCACCAAAACTGACGACCAGGGCTGCTTCGCGGCCGTGCAGGGGCAGTGGGAAGGGAAACTCCTTAATCTAGTGTCAATCTACGTCCCGCCTGCCTTGCATTCAGTGCACCTCCCGAGACTAGGGGACTTCCTCCTGACTCTCCCTGAGGGTGCGATCATTCTGGGGGGAGACTTTAATGCTGTCCAGGATCCACAACTGGATAAATACCCCACTCCAAACCAGACTGGGGGGGAGACATACTTCCGACGCTTCACCACGGCCATGGGCCTGACCGACATTTGGAGACACCTACACCCAGGCATGCAGCAATACACCTTTCACTCCGCGGTGCACGGTAGCCTGTCGCGCATAGACTACTTCCTATCCCTGGGGGAGGCCCTTAGCCACGTAGACACTTCGGTGATTCACCCCCGAGGTATTTCAGATCACTCCCCGCTCACACTGACGCTTTCTCTACAGACAAAAACACGTAGGCGCATTTATCCCCTGCACGCTTCTTATCTCAAGATCCCACAGGTTCGCAAGGCGCTTAAACACGCCACGAAACATTATTTCCTCGAAAACTCACAATCAGTGCGTTCCCAGGCGACGCTCTGGGAGGCATACAAAACTGTGCTGCGGGGTCAAGCCATTAACACTATAACTGGACATAAGAGGCAGCAAACACAAGAACTGGCGGACCTCGAAATCACCATGCAGGAACGGACCAGGGCCCATGAGTCCCACCCTTCTCCCTCCACCCTACACGCACTTACTCTCCAGCAGCAGCTTTACACTGACCACTTACGGACAGTAGTTAAGGGTCACATCACGGACACTCAGAATAGGGTCTACGAAGTGGGGGACAAGGCAGGGAAGATGCTGGCGTGGCTCGATAAGCGTGAGGGCAGCTCCAGGGGGATCCAGAGCCTCAAAGATGCACGAGGGGTGACACACACCGACCCGAGACATATAACGGAGTTGCTAGCGACCCACTTTGAGCAAGTGTACACCCCAACACGTCAGGTTACATCGGAGGAAGCCAGGGCACTCCTCGCGCCGATTGCAGTCCAGACCCTATCCCCAGAGGCATCGAGCGACATGGAAGCTGATATTACAACCGATGAGGTCCAGATGGCCATTGCGGCATTGAACCCGGGCAAGGCCTCAGGTCCGAACGGGATACCGGTAGAGTGGTATCAGGTGATGCCGGACACCCTTAGCACATACCTGTTGAGGATGTTCAAGGATTGCCTGGAGGGGGGCTCCCTTCCGCTAGATCAGCGTGTGGCGTCTATTGTGACAATCCCAAAACCGGGCAAGCCGCCGGAGGAATGCTCCTCGTACCGACCTATTTCCCTCTTAAACGCGGAGGTGAAAATCCTGGCCAAACTTCTGGCGCAAAGACTCCTGCCCCATATGTCCTCGATTATACACCCGGATCAGTCCGGGTTTATGCCGCACAGGAACACTGCTCAGAACCTGCGGCGGCTACATGGTGTCCTGGCTCGATCTGACGCTATCACAGACCCGGCGGTTATTCTGGCGCTAGATGCCAAAATGGCGTTTGACCTGGTGGAGTGGGAGTACCTCTTCGAAACGTTGAAGCGGATGGGGTTTGGACCTCGATTCCTGGCATGGGTCAGATTGCTCTACACGGCCCCGGTTGCCCATGTAGTGGCAAATGGCCATATATCGCGCACTTTCCCGTTGGGAAGAGGCACACGGCAGGGATGCCCACTGTCACCACTGTTGTTTGCTATCTCATTGGAGCCCCTGGCGACTCTCATCCGGGCCTCTCCCCTCCTCAAGGGTGTACCGGGGACCGGGGGTTGGGAAGACCGCCTGTCTCTATACGCAGATGACATGCTTGTATATCTCACAGAACCTGAGGAGAGCATACCAGCCCTCTTGCGCATCTGCGACACATATGGCAGGATCTCCGGATACACGCTGAACTGGTCCAAGTCGGAATTATATGTTTTGCGAGGTCCGGCTCCGACTCTAGACGATACGTGTCCATTGCGACTGGCGGGATCGTCATTCAAATACCTAGGCATACACATTACTAAAGATGCGTCGGAATTCATGGATAAAAACCTGAAACCGCCCATGGATAGGCTCAAGCGAGATGTCGAGTTCTGGTCGGGCCTGCCGCTGACACTACTGGGTCGGGCAGCCCTTTATAAGATGATGGCGTTGCCGCGCTTCCTCCATGTCCTCGAGAATTCACCATACCCGGTACCTCCCAAGCTTTTTCATAAGGTGGCAGCACTGGTCTCCAACCTCCTATGGGGCGCTCTCCCGGCAAGAGTGGCACAACCCAAATTGCGCAGGGACTGGTACAGTGGAGGAATTGCGCTTCCAGACCTAAAACTATATTACTGGGCTGCCCACCTCAAACCTATTAACCAATGGCGCCACGCACCGCACGCCGAGCCGGCATACCATTCCGACAGGGTGCAGCTGGGCGCGGAGGGCATGTTGGGTCCGCTGTACGACCACCGCAAGGTACGGACCTTGGTCGGCCCCACCAAATTGACAGTACAAATTTGGCATGCGGCGACGACAGCTCTAGGCTGGAAAGGGAAAATCACGAAGATGACACCGCTATGGGACTCCCGCGCACTGGGCAACCTCAGGAACACCAAGGGGTTTACACAATGGGACACAATAGGTATATCTACGGTGGGCGATCTATGGGAGAGGAATGAGGTGGTACCTTTTGCCCGCCTCCAGGAACTCTATGAGCTCAATGATAGGGAACTATATAGATACATTCAGATACGCCACGCTATGCTTGCGGCAATCCCAGCCAACACACCACTGCCAGAATCCTCACCCCTAGAGGACCGCTTACTCACAGACTACATGTTGGAACGTGCGACGTCCCTCACTTATCGCAAATTACTTAATAACACCCCCGATCCCACGTCCCACCTGAAAGAGAAATGGGAAGGGGAAATTGATGACATGGACGAACACGAGTGGAACGAGGCACTTGGGTCCCCCAAGGAGGTTGGCATCTCAGCACGCATGCGACTGGTACAATTTAAGATCCTACACCGGGTTTATTACACGCGGACGATGCTGCACCGCATTCACAGAGCGCCACACCTCTACTGTCTGCGAGGGTGCGGGGAGGAGGGCTCGTTCTTCCACACCATATGGGACTGCCCCAAGATACAGGACTATTGGAAACAAATACACCGCACTCTCTCACAGACACTTAATCACTCTATACTGCCTAACCCAAGACGGAGCCTATTGAACATCTGGGAACCCACCGATCTGTCCCGTTATGAGCAGCTTTGGGTCACGGCAGGGATAATGGTGGCAAAGAGGGACATAGCGCAACGCTGGGGGGCAGCGGATCTCCCAACTAAATCCCAATGGTGCCTTAACATGGATCGTGTGATGTTGACCGAACGGGCAGTCTATTCCAACCGAGCCTGCCCGGTGAAATGGAATAAAATTTGGCTGAAGTGGAATGAATATAGAGGGGACATTTGTGAGCCCTTGCGGGAGGAGGACCTGGAAGATTCTGATGACGAGGGTGAAGGAGGGTAACTTAGACGGGTAGCAGAAGTGCGATGGCGGCCCTACTTGTGGCGGGAGGCAACCTATGGGCACCTACACTCAGGGACTGAGAGGGGGGAGGGTGGTTCATGGGACTAAGAGACACGCAGGTACTGACCGGGGACCCCGAATCTCCATGTTCCCGAGGGACGATTGTTATCTATGTTGCACTGATTCATGCCAGACCAAATGACCATTCCTACTTGTTAATGTTCTGTGTTTGTTGTTTTCCAAAAAAAAGAAAAAACTCCACCAAAACCTCAATTCCTGCATTGAATATTTGATCAACATGCACTTTTACTACTCCAGTATGTCTTATCACGACCTTAATGTATGTCTAACCTCGCTACCTGTTTTACTGGAAACAAGCTATGCACTGCTCCTTGATAGCGGCCGGCCCGCAGGGTTGTAGGCGTTCCACTGTGTAATGTGCAATAAAGGTTTTGAAAAAAAAAAAAAAAAAGAAAGTACCATACCATATGGGAATACCCAAACCTCCCCCCCCCCCCCCGGCACTCATCCCGCGGGGATCACGCACAGCAATGGAGACCCAAGAAAAGGACAGATAAGAGCCATAGAAACAAAGAACTATCTAATAGACCCCCATCCACCCGCCCCACCCTGCACCCCTGCAGAAGGCTATGGCCTACCCCTTCCAGCAGCGTGCCTGTCGCCCTAAGCGTGAACCCGAAATATAGAATGAGATAATGTAGGGAAAGGAGAAGAAAACAGATAAAAAGGAAAAAAGGAAAGTCAAGGGGGGAGGATACCATGTAACAAGGCGCACGGCCCCCACCCCCCGCCCATACAAACATTCTAGTGTAGCCCAAAACGAAACTGGCATGGTTTCAAGTAGCCATACATATTAAGGGTTCGACAAGGTATCACAATTTGTGGCAGTCCATAAATCCGTGCATCGAACAGCAGTCCTCCGGGTGAAAAACCCCCCGGGTTCACCCCAGTCCTTTCTTAGCCATCGCCGCGATGTATGGAAAGGTAGCAAGCACAAAACAAAGCAGTGAGAAGAGGTCATGGAGCCACCGCTGGACGGTCAATGGAGGCCACCCACTGGATCTCCACCGCCGAAGGCAATGCAAAAGCTGTTCACGGCAGTCATGTAAATCAGTTGCACTGATCGCCAGCAGTTCTACCCGCATGCGGTCCAAGCCGTCGCCGCCCCCGCCAAAGTAAGGGAAACCAAAAGTAACCACCTCAGGCCCATCCGAATCCCGGGGGGACGGCTCGGAAGCAATGGCGATCCCCACGTCGACCTGCACACAAAAATCCCGGACAAGGGTCGCCTGCCAAATCCTTAGTGCCCGCAGGACATCGCCAATCGTGGGGTCACACTCCCCGGTGCAGGTCCCATCACGGCACAGAGGTACAGCACCAACATCCCAGGGCGTCCCACAGCTTACAGCATCAGCCGCCATTTTGTGATTACTACGCAGTCTTTTCGTGACCGACTCCTGGGGTGGGCTCACAAGCGGGGCCCACGCGGGATCCCCCTCAATCGTCCACAAAGCAGCCACGGTGCAAAGATGAGAGCCACCAAAAAAGAGGGACCCGCCGGCGCCAACTCTCCGCTGGAGCCACTCTCCACCACCGAGCGATGGAAGTCAGGATGGCCGAGCGAGGCAATAAGGGGGGGGAGCCACCAGCACGGCTTCCCCCACACACAACTTGCCGCACCTCACCTCTGAACCACCGGAAGGTAGACCCAGGCGCGTTCAGTTGCCTTCGGCTTTTTCGCATAACGGCCTCCTCCGGCCGGCATCCGTCCTCCACCTGAGGCCGCCGTCGACTCGTCTCCGCCGGCTACTCGCTGAAGGCAAGGCCCCGGTCTCCACTCCACAGAGGCCGCACTTCCTGGGAGGACGCCGCTGTGGGCCCACTGATCTCCGGAGCCACCAGGATGGGTGGTAAGTGTCAGCAGACCTTCATCTGTAAAATGTTGTCTTTTCTGGGCAGGATGGGTGACAGGATAGATTAGTTTGGGCAGGGAGGCCGGCGGAGCCGAGCTACCGTGCGGCCATCACGATGTCGAGCTAGGCTCCTCCCTTCCTTGTAGAATTTGACACCTTATATTCTTTGCATGGAGAATTACACTACCATGTGGAGAGGATTAAATTTCAACATATTCCATTCATTGTGACATACTACAAACAATGATATAAATGAAACGGTGTCGTGCGTCGACGTTTCGGACCCTTGTCGGTTAAGGCAAATCCATAGGACCATCATCAGGACAAGTTGCATATATTAACATCAAAGACCTCCAGCCGGAGGTGATGAAGACCAAAACAGACAATGCTGTTCAATCAATAAACAGTTGCCTCTAATCACATCCAAATGTGACGTCTCAAATATGGTTATTTATCCAAGAAAATCAACAGCGACTCAATCACTGGCAACGAAGAGTATGGCGTTCGTGATCCTCTCTATTCAATCGGAGTGAGACAAATAAGTACCGAAGAAAACTGTGTAAATAATTCCTACGGGGACAACTTGTTATTGTGTTATTGATCATACCCAGTCCTTGTGGGATTATTGGGTGGCTCGGTCTTGCAAGATAAGATACTCATCTGTACAGGCACTTCACTCAGACAAGTGTGGTTGCGACATGTTGTGCTGTCAATTGAGGGATATGTTTATGGATGGTGGGTGTGTCACCTCAGTGCAATGAGGCTGATTATGGTGTCATGTATTCGTACTGCCAGTTCTGTGTGTAACAGTTGTTCAGGTATCCCACTCTTTGGTGTTTCACATGTGTCCCGATTCTTTCCATTTTGGCAGTCGTATGTGGCTTACAAGTGACATCAGGGATTCTTTTGTGCTCTGATATGTGCCGCCATGATACAGGAATGCACACTGTCTGAAGTCCCACGACATGGGCAACATGTACGTAAGGGGGAGTCACTGCCCCTACATTGTTCTGTGCTTTCATTCTTGTTTGATCGTGGACATGGCACGTCGGTGTGCAGGGGGTGTTGTTTGTCCCTCTGCCATGTGAAGGGGAGATGCGGTTTCACGGTGTGTGCCATGTTTGTTTCCGCATTGGCGCAAGTTACATACTGGATGCATGTTGATGCCCTTTGTGGCTGTTTGTGGAGAATTGCCTTTCTTATTTGGACAACGGTCATTTGTTCTGCGTCACAGCTGTGAAGTTGTGCTAGCACGTTGTCATTTCACTGTTTATTTACTCTGCATTTATGGTGCATTTTCCTGCCAGATGCGTTGGATTTGCAGGCCAGTCGCTGGTTTTCGGTGCTTTTTGCATTGCGATTGGCCTCATCGCAAGATTTTTTGCGTGTTGAGAATGCTTGGTTAACATGGCGTAATTTTCCCGCGATAGACTGTGATGTTGAAAGTTGCGTTAAGTAACTTTTGCGATGGTTATCACACGTTCTTGAGAATATGCCCCATAGTTTATTCTGCTGGAGCCAAAGAGACCACCTTCATGCGCTAAATTACAAAGGAAAAACCAGGTGAAGGTGAGAGCTCCCTTCCTTGTTTCACAACCTCCAAATGTTTGTGACCACACGAAACATTTCCAAATGCGCTACTTAAAAGCACATAAGAGTAAATCGTTTGGTAAAATGATCTTTTTTCGTGCACACTAGATTCCAATGTTGACAAGTGAAAGGAGAAGGATTAAGGTGTACAACCAAGCATCCATTAGTTACGACAGGGATGGAGACGAGAACACATGGAAATGTTCAGAGAGAATGTGTTAAACATTAGCTCTGGCTGAGTGTGGAAACGACTCTTTAATGTAAACTCAATTGAACATAAAATTGAGGAAGGCACACAATCAAACTAAAGCACAGTCGGTTCGCGCACAGCCCTGGGAGCACGCCTGCATCCTTTTATGCACAGATACCCACAAACAAGGGGGCACGCGCGCGCCCACCTAACACGTACGCACCGACGAATGCACACAGCGGCGTGAACCCGTGGACTTATGTACGCCAGAAACGCGTTTAAAAACACATATATACAAAGTACCTCTTGGATGAGCCAAGCCAGGCATTTCTAAGTGCTGCTCCGCCTGACAGATGCCTCAGAGCCCGGGGCCGCAGTTAAGGTGACAAGATGCAGCAATTCCTTCTGAACATTTCATTCCCGCTCACTACACGACGTAAATTAGATAGTGTGTTACATTCGGGCGATAAGAGAGATATGTCACCGCCGTGCTGGCCTGTTGGATAGAGGGGGTAATCCTGCCGTGAATTTCATTACCGCTGCCACATAATCAGAATTAGCTGGTTGACAGCGACTGTGATTGTCTTTCACCAGGGGTTTTGGCTGGGAGCTGCAAGGAGCTCCCACTGATGTCAAATTGTGCTACACTCTGACCCCTGCGTGCCAGCCGCTGCTTGACTGGCTCGGCTCCTCGGAGGCGCCAAACAAATCTGTCTGCAAGCCGCTCCACGGGGTTAACTGCGCGCCGAGATGTAAAATGCGCTGAAGCCCTGTTTAAAGATCTTCGTAAAAACATGTCGCAAGTTGGTACAAGGTCATGACATTGTGGTTATTGTCGACCAGCCCGAGGGCTTCTTTATTTATCGCTGCACATTCACCAAGCCAGTTATAGATATAATAGATCCTTCTGGAAACGTGATGCGTTGTTCCATTTGAACCTGGCAAAGGGAACCTATGAAACGTTTTATATCTGCAATTGTTCAATATTATGCAGCTTTGCATCTCTAATGCAGTGTTACCAGTGCTTTAAATGGGCCGGTACTGTCCGGACTAGAGTACTAGCACTTTTTAATTTTGAGAGGGAGAGTACCGGCACTTCTCAAGAGAAATGCTATACTTTTATAATTGGAGAATACCGGCACTTCTCAGACACAAGGAGGTACTCTGGTACAGAGTACCTGCCCTTCTATATTTCCATTACAAGTACTGAGTGTTACAATTATTCATCATGCAGTCAATATTTATTTCGCACGTTAAAAGTCTGAAAAACCCCACTCCGTAGGATTTGAGTGTGTGCCCACCAAGATACACAAAAACATCTTTAGTAAGATTTAACTCACTGAGTTGCCTTACTCATTTGTAACGAAGGCTTGACAGAAAAGATTCAACCAGCCCAGGTCAATGGACAAGCTCAATCGGTGGAGGGAGTGGTGAGGGTCATTCCACCTTTCACAAGATTTCCAACTACAGAGGTTAAACCTGGCATTCCAGCCAGGTGTATCGTGCCCCTGCTACCCAGGACGGCTGACTGGCATTACATCTACATCCCTCGACGTCCTCCCAGTCATGACGTCATAAGGGAAACTTCCCTACCTGGACGAAAAGAAAATTCATGAGAACTCAGAGTAAGCTCTACTCACCCTCCTGAGAGCTGTCTAACCAGACGCTTACCCAGATTCCTTCTTTTCTTCCTAAGGTCAAATCTTTTTATCTTTGCTCTCAGAAGGTTATTCTTCCTTCCTTTTCCCGCTCTCTTTCATCGGAAGAGGAACGCTCTCCGCACTCTCCGGATGTTAAATGGGTCTTTTGATTTACCTCAACCGGTCAGAATCATTCTGGAAGGTTGATCATTTGATTGTGGCTTTCGGGCAAGCTAGAAGAGGTAAAAGACTAACCAAAGCCACACTCAGGTACTGGCTTAAGACGGCTATACTTCTGACTGATCAAGGCTCTTCTGAAGCAGGCCCTGTTCAAATGGGACCTACTAGGGTTGTGGCCACCTCCTGGGCTAAGTTTCAAGGAATTTCGATCAATTTAAATCCGCAGGGCAGCAACTTAGCAGTCAGACTCCACTTTCATCAGACATTAAAGACTGAGCAATGTCAGTGATTGTAATACAGATGTTGAGGTGCTTAGGCTCAGGTGTAATTACGACTGCAGTTTATTGGCTATGTTCTCACTTTTGAATATGCATTGACATGTTTTTGGGTATGCACACTTTAGGTTGGTTTATTGTCTATGTCAAAGTCGTGTGATTTGGTATACCTCAGGATGTAATGACTGGGATAAGGATGAGGGACGTACAGGTAGTGCCCCGATTACTTACCTGTAATCTTCATAACTCTTAGTCCTACTCGTCCTCGTCACAGTCATTACACTACCACCCACACTGCCTCTGATCCTTTTGACAGTTGTTCGGAAATAATACTAGGATTCTGGGTATGCTTCCGGTTATATAGCACCCAGGACTGTGAGTAGGACATACCCTAAATTCTCTTCCTCTGCAGGGAGGGAAGTTTCCTTCATGACTTGATAACTGTGACGAGGACAAGTAGAACTAAGAGCAATGAAGTTTACCGGTAAGTAATTGGGGCATTTTGGCCAGTCTAGCCGGCTGGCTGACTGCTCATACAGCTCTAGGATTGGAGACAGTGTGACATTCCTTTGTCAGCAAGGCTGAAAAATGCACAGCAGAATGCACCACGTTCTGCTCACAGACCCTGCCTATTTCATTTCCATGTTGACTTTAAATGGAAACCACATTCGTCTGCATGTCATGTTCTATCATTCCTAGGAATTGTTATCCTACACTATTTCTGTGACATAAAATCATTTAAATCATTTTATTAAAAACAACATAATAGAGTGTGTGTTGAATGAAAGACAGGTGATGGGGTGGGGGTAGAAACAATGCTACCAGAAATATATTACGATGAGATGGCACAACAATGGGCAGACAAGGGGATTGTGCAGTTAAGTTACCTTTACAGGCACCAGCACATACGGTCTTATGAGGACCTTAGCCACAAATGTGAATGAATGAATGAATGAATACCTTCTTTTATAGCGCATGGCTACTCTTAAGCATCCCAGCGCTGTAAGACAAAGGAAAAATAAAGACACTATTGGAAAAGGTGCGTCTTTAAGCGCTTCCTGAAAGCAAGGTGGTTTGACTCATGCCTGATGACATCTGGGAGTGCGTTCCATTCTTTAGCTGCATGCACCGAAAGTCGACGGCCACCCATCCGAGCCAGCTTCATCCTGGGAACTACCAGCAAGTTCCGCTGGTTGGATCTCAGAGATCTCACTGATTGGTGGCGACGAAAAAGGGGATCCAGGATAAGCGGGCCAGCACCATGGATGGATTTATGCGCCATGCACATGGTCTTAAAAGTTATCCTTCCCTTGATGGATAGCCAGTGCAAGGATTGAAGTGCGGCTTTTGCTGAGCATCTTTTAGGGACTTTCATAAGCAGTCGAGCAGCACAATTCTGTACAGATTGCAGAATTTTTATGGTGCCGACTGGGGCCCCCATATAGACGGCGTTTGCGTAATCCAGCCGTGACATAATCAATGACTGGACTAGCAGTCTTCTGGCTTCGAATGGCAGAAGGTCTAACACTTTTTTTAAGACTTTCAGCAGCCCATAGCAGGTTCCGGCTACCTTTTTTGCCTGGTAGTGAAATCCTAGAGAGGAATCTAGCCAGATCCCTAAGCTTTTTATATGAGTCTTGGGTGCTGGGGGGGGTCCTAGGCAGTGAGGCCACCAAGGGTCAAGATTAATTGGGGCCTTATAACCTAGGAGCATGATGTCCGTTTTGGCCCCATTTAGCTTTAAAAAGGAGGAGGTCATCCATTCCAGAACCTTGGTGAGACACGGGGTCAGATTGTTGATCCCCTGATTTGAAACATCGTTCCTCACCAAGGAAACCACCAGCTGCGTGTCATCGGCGTAGGTAACGAGTTGGATTCCCCAGGGGAGAACCACCTCAGTCAAAGGTCTCATATAGATATTAAACAGAGTTGGGCTGAGGGAAGAGCCCTGGGGAACGCCGTGATTCAGTTGCAGCTGGCTGGATGACACCTCTCCCTCAAAGACAGAGAAACTTCTGTCTGATAAGAAAGAATGGAGCCATTTGATCGCCACATAAGAACCCAATGTCTGTTCTTAAAGGATGATTTTTTAAATATCTTTAAATGAGGGATTGCTTCATGAAACTACATTACTGGTGTATGAAATTGAAATCATTGAGAGACTGAAAACCCAGCTGATGTTATGATAAAAAATGTATATACTTGCTTGAAAAGGCAGCTATCTGATTCTAAAGCTAGCGGAAAAAAGGACTGTGGCATTACATCTCTCCATAGCGACCAAAATAATACTGCAAAGTTTCAACCAAGTCTGTACATATTTACGTGCAACTAACTTATTACTGCATTAATGTAAAACAATAGATCAATTATACTTTACCCTCAGCAGGCTATACTCGTGGAACAAAAACTATTAGTTCTAGATACCCTAACTCCACTATGGAAAAGGCGGATGAGATAATAATAATAATAATCTACATTTGTAAAGCGCACAATCACCCGTGATGGTCTTTAGGCGCTGGGGGCCGTCGGGAAGATTAAGCAAGCTATTGCCCGGAGTCACATGGTGCTGGGCTAATCTGCCACCGGTGCCGGGTATCGAACCTTGATCCCCAGATTCCGGAGTCAGTCGCCCTGGCCGCTGCGCCACACCTCTTCATATGTTTGTTACGTGACCATAGCTTAGAGTACTATGGGCTTAGATAGCGAGAAAGCTAACTGGCATTTCAGATACTAGGATCAAAGTTATCACATAGTTTATTGTATTAGGAATATACATTGAGAAGTTTATGATACCTGCCAATGTAGCCTTATGTTTTATTGATAATTGCAAGATACTGGAGGAATTAAGAGCCAACCGAATATTTGCATTGGTGGCAGAAAATGCTTTTTATAAATGAAATTGAAACTAGACAAAAGGCAGAGGATCGAGGAAATTAGGTCTTCAAATAAGGGGCAAGCTTAACTCACATTCTTAATGCTGGCTACACTTTATATATGTACTATCTTAATTTTTCAGTTTCTTTCTTTTCTTTTTTTCTTTCTTTTTTCTATGATATGTTTCAACGTGGCAACAATTTGTTCTGTAAGTACTCACTCTGTCTTCCCTGATAAAAAACTAAAATAAGAAAAAAAAGACAACTGATGGTAAAGACGATGTAAGACCAAAAGGAAAATAGTTGACCTTAATCTTTCCCAGAATATCAATGGGGGATGGAGGCAAATGTGACCTCCAGAAAGCACACGTTATGAGGCCTTAGTGCATCCAAGAGGAGGTCTGTACATCAAGTGTCAAATAGTGAACTGAAGCAGTGGTGAGCAGGCACTGCCATACAACGAAGAGCCACACTAGTCTGAAAATACAATGATCCTTCGAACTAACTCCAAGGCTGCATATACTGTAGTGGCCTTTTTGAACCGCATGGAGACCCTCTACAGATTTTTGAGGATAAGAGTTATGTGCCCAAGATCACCCACCCCGAATCACTGCATCAAGAGAAAGGCATTGCTTTTAGGGCAACCAGCCCATTGAGCACGAGTGAACACAACTCACTGATCATGCATGCATAGTACATGAGGTAATGACCACAGGCGTGTGTCTTACACGCTGGACACTGGCAGAGTCTGAACCCCATTCTCAATGGAAGTTCGAGCAGATCCTGCTACAAATGACTCTTTATCTCACAAATCACTACTTCTTTTATGTACGTCGGATTCTGCTCATCCCATCAAGGTGATACTGCTCTGATGGGAAACCCAATGAAGATGCTAATTTAACTCTAGAGTGCCTAAAAGAAGACAATTACCTGGGTAATTAACAAATTAGCCGCACAACAGGTGATTCACCCGAAGTACTTCCTGGAGTTTTAAAAACACATTGGACAGTGGCTGCTCCAGCGATTTGGTTACTATAAATGAAGGCTATCCTGTGTACACATGGATACACTGATCCAGAAGAACAGATATCCCACATTAAGGCAATGCTCCTCAGGAAACATGTCCTTGCATTTACCCAGCACCCACTGATCAATTCTACTGCTGCTCCTAAAGAAGGCAAAACATAACATGTACAGAGATTTGTCCCCTATGATTTGTCAAAAGGTCACCCTTAATTCACACCATGTACCTCTTTATCGCAATTTCAATCTGAAATCCATGCCGGATGATTTGTCTCCATACATTGCTCCTTGCCACCTCTGCAGGCTGTTTTGCACCCTGTTTTTTTAAGCCTCTTGCACAGAATATCTTTTGAATGCAAGTTTGCCTTAAGTCTTTTACTAGTTTTAGTAGTTGGTTGTAAATGCTTATTATGTACTGTTGACTAGCACTCATAAGACTAGAGTTTTCAACAAAAAACTTGCTCAAACTCCATTCTGTAACCTACCATCAGGCTCACAATTTATGTGACCTTACTTGTTGTGATGTAATTGCAAGTCAAAGGGCGAGTGGTGTCACTTCTGGTACCTCTAGGGATGCTGACATAACTGCACCGGAAGTGCGACTGTGTTTCATATTTGAACACTGCAGAGAGAAAGGAAATGACACACGATTTAAAATTGATTAAACTAGTCTTTGGCAAGTAAGTATGGAAATAAACAGATTATTATTGCTTACAGTGCAAAACCAGAGCAAACAAGAAGTACACTAGGATTTGGGATGCAGCAAGCGCAAGTGACGCGTTTCCCCGCAACTTTGGTACTAGAAGGCATCGGGCCAAACCAATAGCTTTCACTCCCAGGGAGTTTAGCAAATTAGCTAAAGGCACTTGAACACCCCGCTGTGACTTATTGTACTCCTAATGACAAAACAAAGGAACTTACTGTACCCTTGAGACTTGGAGCCTGCTGGAAAAGATCGTTTATTCCGTACTACCCTCATAGCTATATAATTGGATGCTTTGCTGCCGCTTTAAGACTATGCTGAATTTACTGTTCTTTGGTGCGCTAGTACTGACCGTGATGCTAATTGGGCAATGCGTATTTACCAAGAGCCAATCTGAACACAGCATATCACATATTGTGATAAAAAAAATAAAGTTGAATTCTACTTTCTGAGATTCAGATGTGTCATTTGAAAGCTAAAGCAACTGTACCCCCTAAGAGTTGATGGATCCTCTCTCCCCCCTCCACCAACACACACTCAACAGTCCTGAACCTTGAGTGATTTGTGACACTTGGGCAATTCATACTTAATCTTCCTAACTTTTTTTCCTACAAAAGAGAATTGGACAAAATATATGTTGTTTTTTTTGCCACTGGTTGGACCTTGTAAATGTGCTTAGTGTTTGTGATTTCGCTTGAAGTGATGAGCCTGAAAATATAGCCAAAATATAGCAATTCTTTAAACAAAAAATGGAGAAATAACGCTGTGCAAGAAAGTGTGTGCTTTTTCCTAAAAAAAAAATGTCGTAGTTCAAATGCTTGATATTCAAAGGTCACCCTCTTTCCAGCATCCACAAGTAGGCAGAGAGGAACAAACATTTTTCACCATGCTTCGGCATTTTTCTAAGTATTTATCAACATTTCCTATGGTTGCGGTTTCTACCTACTTGTAAGATGTGGAGGAAAATGGTGATTTAATTTTGAATTCAACAAAGTTTAATTTGTGCTGATATTTCAATGTTTTCCACAAAAAAGTAATTTACATTAAAAAGTCAATTTAAGTGGGAAAAATAGACAACATGGTTTCCACCTATAACTATAATATATGAAAGTAATATCCTGTTTGTTTCACCAGACTCTTCTGGTCACAGGGATATGTAGTGTTTGTAGTTTGTCAAAAAAATCTGTGATACCCAGAGCCAGCAAAAGAGTGGTGAAGTGGCCTGCAATGATTTAGAATTGGGAAATGGCCATACTTTCTTGATAATTGTGGGGACAGAGAAAGGCAGTAGCGGATGCTACCGAACGGGTAAGGGGTGGAGCGGCAGTGTAGGGGGAGGGAATAAAAAAAGAACACGTACCTGGATGCGGCTGGTTGCCGCCTCTCCTCCGTCCACTTCTCTTCTTACGGGGCTGCAGGAAGCAGGCAGCCTACCAGACTCCCCTGACCAATAACAACACTGCCTTACTGCAGCATTGTTAAAAGCAGCATTTGCTTGGTCTGAGCGCTGTAGTTCGACGCTCAGACAGGGGCTGGGAGGCTGGGCATGTTCTTCACTCAGATTGTAATACCACTGGAGAAAGGTTCCCTGCATAGCTCTTGAAAGTATGCATCTGTGGCTCGGATTCACGAAGAAGATCATGTATGCGTGCTGGATGTACCGTTCTTCAACATGGACAGGTGCCCTGTAGTCATAGGGGCACACCATTTACATCCTCCTTTGGGTGAGTGTGCCTATTCACCTACTCAGTTGGCTGTCAAGAACTAACACTGATATTAGCAATACTGATCCTAGTAGCAGGGCAGACCTTTTTACATGTGAGCTGGTAGGGGCAGCAGCCTACAGGCCTCTCTTCTGTTTTTTAATATTTTCTGCCAGTCCCTTGCAACAGGGTCCTTCACTCATGCATGAGAGGCATGGATGTTCCTGTGCAGATACATTACATGGGTGTTTAAGGACTCCATGTGAAGTGGCTGTGACACATTTGGCTGCAACCACACTGGATTTCATGTTGTGTTACTACAGTCTAATGATTACTAAACTGGAGGGCTGAAGATGGCCCGACAGTAGAAGTGAATTCAAGCATTCTTCAAGGACAGTCCAGGGAATCAAGTTCAAAGTTCAAAAGACCTTTATTCGAATTTCATAAAATTCATAAAAGTACCGATTACAGCAAAAATTCATTAAAATGAAATACATACAGACAGATAGAAAAATTTGTGCAGAAGAACGTCCAAAAAATTATGTACAATAACAATAAAATAGATTCCATTTCATTACATTATATACAAAGTGACACCATTATCGCTAGTTACTGATATTAGGGGTTTTCCATCGTCTTACGCGCTCGTATAGCCATTCTTAAGAAAGTGCTGGTGCGAAAAGTCAATTCTTCAGTGTCCAAAGTAAGCAGCATTATATATGATTCTTTGAGGGTGAGAGGTCTGTATTTTTTTTTAAATAGGGGGTTAAAAACCATTTGATAAATCTCAGATAAAATTTACAGAAAAATAAAAAGTGCAAATCATCTTGAGTACTCATACCGTCACAGGGACATGGGGTGAGATCAGCACTGTGTCGATACCCCAGAGGAAATGACAACAAGAATTTGACAGTACCTGCCCTCAATCGAAACAATAAAGCTCTCTCCCAACTAGACATAGGGAGGGAGAGATAGGGCGGGAGGGTTTGCCCACACAGTCCATTTCCTATATATTTCGTAACACTTGATTTCTGGGATTCTCTTTCGAAGCGACCATTTCTGTAAAGTGCGTAGAGTGCATTTTGAACCTCCACCTTGTCCTTTGGTTCAATTAACATTGGGTCGGTGAACAGGGTACCTCTATCAATTTCATTGAGTGATTTAGAAACTTCTGTAAGCCAGGGAATCTTCATGCCGTATTCACAGTTTAGGCAGTTCTTAATAATGTTTTGTGTGAGGACAGCAGCTTCATTTCTCCAGATCCTAATCCAGAAAAGAGCCGGTCTGGCTCTAATAAAATCACTTATGAACGGAAGATTTAGTTATTTGTGACAGATGAAATCAGATGAGGAAATCGGGGCACCCAGCACTTTTCTACAAAAATGGTTTTCCTCTCTTTGAATCAATCAATCAATCAAAGACATTTATAGAGCGCACTACCTACCCATAGGGTCTCAAGGCGCTGGGGGGGGGGGGGCGTTACTGCTCGAACAGCCAGGTCTTGAGCTTCTTCCTGAAGGAGAGGTGGTCTTGGGTCAGGCGCAGGTCGGCCGGGAGGGAGTTCCAGGTCTTGGCGGCCAGGTAGGAGAAGGACCTTCCTCCTGTTGTCGCTCTCCGGATGCGTGGGACGGCGGCGAGGGCGTGGCTGGCTGATCGGAGGTGGCGTTTGGGAGCGTAGAAGTTGATACGGTTGTTGAGGTAGCTCGGGCCTTGGTCGTGTAGAGCTTTGTGTGCGTGGGTGAGGAGCCGGAAGGTGATTCTTTTGTTGACGGGGAGCCAGTGCAGGTCTCTCAGGTGTCCGGAGATGTGGCTGTTTCGTGGGATGTCGAGGATGAGTCTGGCTGAGGTGTTCTGGATCCGCTGGAGTCTCTTCTGGAGCTTGGCGATGGTTCCGGCGTAGAGGGCGTTGCCGTAGTCCAGTCGGCTGGTGACGAGGGCCTGGGTGACGGTCTTCCTGGTGTCCGTGGGGATCCACCAGAAGATCTTCCGAAGCATGCGCAGGATGTTGAAGCATGTCGAGGAGACGGCGTTGACTTGCTTGGTCATGGAGAGGGAGGAGTCCAGGATGAAGCCCAGGTTGCGTGCGTGGTTCGTCGGTTTGGGTGCGGAGCCCAGGGCGGGGGGCCACCAGGAGTGGTCCCAGGCGGAGGGCGAGGAGCCCAGGATGAGGACCTCCGTCTTGTCTGAGTTCAGTTTCAGGCGGCTGGTCGTCATCCACTCGGCTACCTCTTTCATCCCTTCGTGCAGGTTGGCTCTGGCGGCGGCGGGGTCGTTGGACATGTACTGCTTCCCAACCCCCATACCTCTGCTCCATACGTAGCAACAGGTGAGCACTGCAATTTAAAAATCTTTAAAATAGCCTTAGTGGCACCAATTTTCTTTGGGCGAGGGAGGCTCAACAAAGAATTGTTGGCTTTCGAGAACTTGCTCGTGGCGTGGGCCAAATGCCCACTCCAAGAGCTGTTCGCAGCGAAAACCAACCCTAAGTAAGGAGATTTAGGTACAGATTCTAGTTTGTCTGAGCCTATTCGAATTGTGTTTAATTTCCTTTTACCCGGGCCACAGGACATGATAAAGGATTTTTTAAAATTTACCTTTAGGTCCAAACCCTCCATGAATTTTACAAAGCAGTGTGCCAGCAAACAAAGGGCATTTGGAGTGCGGGCCATAAGCACTGCATCGTCTGCGTATAAAAGCACAGGTAAAGGATTACCTAAAATCATTGGGACATCTGATGTAGCTTTTTTCAGGCAATTGGATAGGCCATTAATGTAGATGATGAACAACAGGGGTGCTAAAACGCACCCCTGTCTCACTCCCCTTCCTATCTCAATGGCTCCCGAGACCTCTCCACCCATCCCAATAAGTACCCGTGCTTTCAGGTCGGTATGGAGATAGGCTAGAAATCTAACAAGAGTATCATCAAGGCCATTAGATGAGAGAATTGACCACAACTTAGATCTATTTACAAGATCAAAAGCGGATGAAAGATCCATAAAAGCGAGGTAGGTAGGGGATGAGCGGGCAATGCAATACTTATCAATTATCAACTTCAAATTTAAACATTGCTCCACTGTTCCTACCCGCTCCTGAACCCCATCTGGCATGGGTCCAGGAAATCAGTATCCACCGCCCATTCCAATACCCTATTGTAAATTATGCGTCCGAGGACTTTTAGGGTATTGTCCAAAAGGGAAATAGGGCGATAGTTTGCTGGATCTGTCCTGTCTCCCTTTTTATAAATTGGGACAATGATACTAGTGGCCCAAGTAGATGGCATGGCTACTTGTGGAAGACTGTTAAAGATGTTAAGAAGTATAGGTGTCCACAAGTCGACATTATGTTTAATAATATCGATAGGGAGACCATCTGGTCCAGGTGCTTTATTTCCTAGACTTTCCCTTATAGCTTTTTTAACTTCGTGATCCAAGATCTTTAGCCCATCCAATTGGTCTGATTTATGGAGAGAGTACTCATCAAGCTCTTCAGGAGGGGCTTCATATATTTTGGAGAAATGGCTCTCCCACGCTGCACTAGTTATATTACAGCTTATTTGGGTGAGCTCTTTACCCATTTCCCTCGTTTTTCGGACAGCGGACCAAAATGGGCCGCTGCCACCCAAATTCGCACTAATTAACAGAGAGTCCCAGTGATCGTACAATAGGTTAGCCTTCCTTGCCGATATTTTCTCTTTATAATTTTTCCTGGCGGCTTGGACAGTAACTCTGCACCTTGGTTTGGCAGAGAGTACCTTTCTTAACTCTCTGTTAGCCAGGGAGCAAGACGAGTCAAACCACCTAGGCTCTTTGCATTTTTTGGGAAGTGGGACTGACAAGAAAGTTTTGATGGTGTGACATTATGCTTCAAAATCTGTTATTAGTTTTTCATTATTACAAGTAGGGGACAAGCAAGATTTTATCAAATGCGGGTATAACATTTGTACGCTATCTAGAATAGCCCCACAGTCAACTCCTCTCCATTTCAATCGAAGGCCATCAATTGAGGGTGTAATATCCCTTGCCCCGTTTAAATTCATGTAAATTGGACTAGATACAAAATTGAAAATCACCAGCAGAGGATTATGGTCACTAAAGGAAGTTTGCACCACAGAGGTGTTTGCTATACGTTCAGTTAAGAGTGGTGAGGTGAATACATAGTCAATGGTAGAGCTACTATCCCCACTGATAAACGTAGGGACATGGGGGAAATTTGTATTATGCCCTTCCCTCATAGTGTCAGCAAGGTTAAATTCAGTTAATATTTTAGACAGTTCTAATCCCCTCCGATCCGCTGAGTCAGGGCAAATGGGATCATCAGACCCGTAGTTCTCTGTTAGTTTCACATTAAAATCGCCCCCTATTAGAATACCAATGTTAGTGTCTACTACTGAGGAACATTCAAGCATACTTAAAACCTTTGATAATGCCAAAAAGTTTTTGTTCGGTACACAATAAAAATCATTATTATAAAAATTTATTAAATAAATCAAGGTCTTTGACTTTAGCTTATATTCGAGAATTTGGATGTTGGGATTAACAGAGTTATCGATCTGCAGATCTCTGATTATGCCACCTGCCAGAATTCTGATCCCTATGAATAAGCCACCCACTGCTCGACCAAATCTAGGTTTGGGTGATGTTAAACTGAAACAGTGGTATCCATCAATTTACAAATTCCCTACAGCCCATGTTTCTTGAAACATAAGAATATCCACATCATTAATCACCTCAATCCATGCAGGGTCCAACAACTTGGCTTCCAGCCCTGCAACATTCCAACTTAAGATCGATAAACCATAAGCATTACAACATTTACCCAATCTACTCCCAGTATTCCTAATTTTATGGTGAGTTGACTTATTTGAAGTGGGCAAAATGGGCAGAATGCTATTGGTAGACGTGATTTCTGTAGGATCAATCAGGTCGTGACAAACTGCAGCTAGAACTGGAGGTCCCTCCAATGTAATAGTTGCAGCCTGTCCATATATTTCGTTGTTGGCCGCTGTTCCCAGTCAGTCCTGATCGTCTAAATTAGAAAAATATTCAAAACGATTGTAAGTTGGAATGTTGAATGTTGTTGGTGTAAACTGATAGGGATCGGGAGCTGGATAAGACCTTTCTCTGTAGTTGTGTTGGTGCATGGCTGGGAATTGTGGATAATGAGAAAAGTGAGGGGCGGGAATTGACATTAATGGCTGGTTCTGCAAATTGTGGCTATTCATATGATTAACAAAGGGCTTCTGATTCTGGATAAAAAGTGGTGATTTAATCCTTGCTCCAAAATTCATGTCATGATAAGGGATTACAGAGTGACTCGCCATAGCCTGTTCAGGAGGTATCAAATGCCTGTAAAAATAACCTAATGGAAGGAGTGTGGTGTTAAATTCCCAGGGAGAGGGTGATGGGGCGCTGGCAAGTGTTTTCTCCGCCCATTCAGGGTTTTTGAAACTTATGGTAACACAGTCACCCTCAAACTTTTTCCTGATTGGGCCTATCCAACCCACTCGCTAGGTGTTAATGATCTCCCTTGCACCATCTATAGGAAAATTGCAATTTGCAATTAACCAGTGGAGGGTTTTATTTTTAAGAGATGAAAAAGTTTCATCCTGGTCCTTCCTTAATTTGGTGACATTTACCAACACCAATATATATGCTCCGCATTCTGGTGGAAGATTGATGCGAGAGGGAACTTGCTTAGTTGTTTTTTGCGGTGGTTGTGCCGCAGAGGAACTACTTGCGGGATTCGCAGGTTGGCCAGTAGTAATCGCATTTGGTTTTTTAGTATTCTGGTCCATCCTTTTATCCAGAGCTATGTTGTTAGTGCTAAGAGTAACTGCTTGCTGGCTAATAGATGGACCCTTCAGTGTCGCTGATGTAGCTAATGAAACTTTGGGTGTAACATTGATATTTGTGGTTGGCGCTTGTTGAGTATTGGGTTTGGTGCCAACTGTTTTATTTGAGCTAAGGTTTGTTGCACCATTTACAACGCGTTCTTTCTGTAAATTCTTAATAGGGATACTCAGATCGGCTATTTGCTTTTCGATCCGAGTAAGCCTACTCTCAATAGGAGATAGGTAAATACTCAATAATTCAGCCAACCATTCCAACATGCGATCATTAGCACTTTCAAAGTTATCATTGATAGTATCATTGTTAACTGACATTCTACCCTGCTGCTCATTCTCTCTATCAACCTCCTGGATAGTCTCTGTAGCTCTGGTTATATTTTGGTTAAGGTTAGAGTTAGATCCTTTCCCGATTTTTCTTTTTGTCGGACCATATTTCCTAACCTTTATGTACCGGGACTATGGTGCATATACCTTATATTTTTGGATGGCCCCCTCACGTCTACCTCTTAGTTGTCTTGTGTTATCAATGGGTGTTTCTTCTGGGGTAGGGTTGATAAGTAAATCTGGGGTCCTCTCCAAGTCCATACTAATATCTGTATCTGAGTCTATCAGAGGAATAGAGGCTGATAGATTAACCTCACTTGGGATGGTATGAATCTCGGCACAAATGTTCGCTAAAGGTCTAATATTGTTTGGCAAGACCTGAATAGGTGTAGTAGCAGCAGCAATAAGGCCAAGGGAAGAGCGTTTGGCGTGGGCCAGATCTTGAGAGACCCTGCGCTCTAAGAGTGAGATAACTTGGTTTACGGCATCATTAGCCTTAGTGAAGAAATTATCTATGGGGCCCATTACTGGACCACCCCCCGCAGCAGCTGTTTTGCTGCGACTTCTCCTTGGAGACATAGTGGTGACAGCGTATACTAAGCCAGAGACAATATGGGCTAACTTTTGTTATACAGAACAATAATACTAAACAGTAAACATGTGAGATATGTAAAAGCTAGGGGAGGTGAGAGGTTAAAATTACCACTCAATGAACACAGTAAGATGATTATAGGCCAACATACAGGTACACCCAGCTGCAATATTAAACACAGTCAGTGTCAGTGACACACGTTCCTCGTACACAGTGTGTCTTTCGCAGTCCAATACATATAAACTAGGGTGGGGGTACCTTACAAGGATGGAGTTAGGAGGGTGGCCCCGTCCCGTCCTCTTCGTGCCACTGAGGGCCACAGAGGGCCCGCCCTTGTCCTGGGCTTCTCCCAGTCTCTCCCGCGCGCGACTCGTGGGGCGAGAGGGGTGTCAACCTTTTTCTAGCGCCTCCGGGCGCTCCTGGCGCGTCACGGGCGCGCTGCCGCCCCAAGTGCTGCTGGGGAGTGTAGTCCGGTCCCGCGGGTCTGCCTCCCGGCATTTTACTACAAAAACGCTGCCGCCGTTTCCCTCACGGCTCCGCCCGATGGCGTGGTGGCGATAGTGTTAGCCTTCTGGTGTGCTGAATCAGACAGAGGAGTATTAAGGAAAGGAGAAAAAGTGTCCATTTTGAAGTTACAGATTTCCTGTTGTCCTTTCCTAGGCCCTAATTTTCTAAAGAGGCAACAGCCTACAGGTTAACTGGTAGTTAGGTGGGAAACAGGCGTAAGACAGTCTTTGCAGCCCCTGCTGTGCAGGATGGCCCCAGCCTTTCAAGGGTCCCCATGAAACCCAAGGACAATGAATAAAGGTCATTGTTCAAAGACAAACAAATTATAAAGTACCAGTAATTTGTCATTCTTGTAAATTTAAAGGACAACGGCAATTCTTATTACGTTACAAAGATTACTATCTAATGGGGAGGCTCCCAGTCTCCTTGCTTTTAGTAAAGATCTGAAAACGTGGCTTTTTACTAAATAATTTTTTCCCTTTCTTATCTGCCTGCATTTTAGTTGTTATGTTGTTGTCTTACTTGCCGTTATTCTTCGTCAAAGCGCCGGGATGCTCCCTGGAGTAGCCGTGCGCTATAGAAGAAATAAACTAACATAACATAACATAACATGGGTGTTCTTGAGAAGCTGTTTCTTGTGGCTGTTTCTTTGCTTGTTTGCCAAATCTTTCAATGGTTCTGTAGGGGCATACATTTGCTCTGTGTTAAAGGCTTGCTGGAGGTGCTCTAAAGACTGACGAAGGAGAAGCACTGACTCAATTGAAAAGTGGCATGGTTTATGGCACCGAGCTTCACACATAGTTTTGTGCTCTTGCAACCAGAACCGTCCTAGAATCTTAATACTTAATACTAGGGAAACCTATTGAACATATGTCAGACTGGATCTGCTTCTTTGTTTAACAAGTGAGCCTTTAAAGAGCTCTTTCTGAGGCAGTGATCAGTTTGTTGAATGTGATCTGGGAATCCTAACCCAAGATGAAGTATGGTCCTGTTCCTGTAATGTCAGTTCTTGCTAGGCTATTTATAAGTAGGCAGTTCTGAATGAAGGGTGTCTCGCAATGAATTTGTTCCCTATTATTGTTGCATCCATCATCCCGTGTTTCTATTTTTGGCCAAGATTTATGCGTTTTTCAGCTAAATCTTCTGTTGTATATTTAATTGGATTTTGGCCTTGTTCCTATCTCCAGCTCACCATTCATTCCCTGTATCTTTAGTCAAGACTCAAAAAATTGGCAGGCGTTTTTTCCCCTTGTAGTTTAGTCCTCCACTTCATGACCCTCCTAGAGAGATACTTGACGCCTTTTATGTATGCTATACTGTATAGTATTCACTAGTTACTGGCAGGGGTTGCCTTTTCTTTGGCCAGTCCAGAAGGAGTCTCAACAGACCATTTAAGTGCCCAGTCCTTGACAGTGAGTGATTTCAGTTATAAGGATAGTTGACAGTTAGTAGGGAAGGTCAACATTTCTATACTGTGAGAGAAGGCTGCAGCTTTAGGGCACCACTTACCATTTATAACATATTTCTACTGAAGGAATGAAAATGTCCTGTGCCACCACATCAGAAAAACTACAGAAGGCAAAGTGCAATTTTGCCTGGTGAGATGAAAATCTCTGATCCTGTAATTATTAGGACATGGCAATCACCAAGGTGTTATGTGGCCAAAGAGAAGCATATGACTAGAGTGGCTTTATTGTATCCTATTGTAATTGCATTGATATAACGCTTACTACCCCTGACGAGGCATTGCAGAGCTTTACCCTGGGCAGAGTGCTGCTCTAGAAACCAAAATTAGTGGTTACCCAGCAGTAACTAGCTTTTATTGATTATTGGAATTAGTTTGTGCTCTCTCTCGATCGAAGAGACTGTTTCAAGCATTTCCTTCAGTTTCTTTGTGGCACATTACATTGATAGGGTTAGATGTGCTTAAATGAGATCATTAGTGGGGGACTATGTAAGTTTATGCAAATGATTGGTAGGATTAACAGATACACCAAATGAGATAAAGTATTGTTAGTTTGCAGGGGTATAGGTTGAAAGAAGGTGAGGTTGTGCTCTATGAAATGAGATGTGGGCATGTTTGAGAAATACAATAATAGCAATAAGGTAGCTTGCATGCTAGGTAGAGTAGGCTATACTTTGAGAGAGTAGTCATACAGAGGGTGGAGGTTAAGGAACTCCAGAGGGACATCAAATATCCTTTTGAATGTGCATGTGGTGGTACATCATTCCATATGCAAAAGGGGATCTTTTCTTCCCCACACTCCCATGTAAGTTCTCGTGTTGATTCAGGTAAGAGCTGGATTTTTATTTGGATTTAATATAATGTAGTTTACATACATGTATTTTAGAACAGGACTATAGATACATAACTGAGCAAAGAGCTCACCAGTAGGGACAGTTACCCTCACTAAATGACAGCTTGCGACGTATGCTCCAAAATGTATGTATTTTGCATTGAATGGCCCCCTTCAGCCTTATCCTTTGATGCTATTGTGTGGGAACAGTCAGTGGATTCATATGTGAGGGCCTGAGATGCAGTTTTGTCACAGCAGTGTCTCCAAAAACCATCAGTGAGCCTTGGGTGTCCAACCGAGATTCTGACTTGGGTCCAAAGGCATCAATGTACCTGTTGCAATGGACTGTGTGTGATTAAAGTAACCCCAGCAGTATAAATCTGCATTTTGACTCTTCAAAACAGATGAAATTAGTACCACTGGGTTGAGTGGAAAAAAACTGTGATCAGCTCCTACGCACACCCTCTCTAGCATACAGCTTTGTTACATTGAATGAATGAATGAATGAATGAATGAATGAATGAATGAACAACACTTCTAGAGCGCATGGCTACCTGGGGGCATCCCAACGCTAAATGCAGGGTAACTTCGAGTTCGAAAAGAAAGAGTTAAGGGAACTGAAAGGTCTTTAGATGCTTGAGAAAGGTCAAATAATTTGGTTCAAGGCGAATCCAAAGGGGTAAGAGATTCCACAGTTTAGCAGCATTATACTCGAAGCGGCGCCCTCTGCTTCGTGATCTCCTTATTTTAGGAACTGCTGCCAACTGCTTATTATCAGACCTTAATAATACAAATTTCAGAAAATTATCACAAAATTATGCAGTTTAGTTTTCTGTCCATCACTTTACAAACCTGCAACATTTTTGGGAGTCTGATGATGATAGCTTATTGAACACCACAGAACTTTTCGTCACCTGTTTGAAATTGCGAGATGTCAATATAGTTAATTTACAATTGGCTTAATTAGTGTTAAGCTATGTATGATTAATTTAATTCAGCAGGTTGTCCGCTGATATTAAAGTTGCTTCCTGATATGTTTTCCTCTTCCTGACACAATCTATTTAAATGAGTCCTGCCATATCCGGAGGGAGTGAAGGGGTGTCCAAGGGTAATGGAGTTGTTAGTGTGAGCTGCAAAACGTTTGCTACTATTAATAGTAGTATAAATTGCCTCTGCTTCTTCTATGCGAAATTAAAAATCCCCTTGCATTACACGGTGATTTTATGTACTGTGATTAACATTGAAATTCCTTTAGCCTCCTGTTTTATTGTCGAATTGCACATTCAAAAATGTTATCAGGTGGAGGCGTCATTATTGTTGTTTTGCTCATTTATGTGCTGACAACTAATCTTGAGGAAACCCTGGTAATAGTCCATTAAACCAGCAGACACCTGTCACCAGAACATTCCAGAACAGAACCATATGCCCGTTACTAATAAAGAGAGGGCCCGAATAACTAAGCAGAGCACGTGGAACGGCGGGAGTATACAAAGGCTTGTACAACAGGGTGGTTGCTGCATGTAGGACAGGCTTTCATACATTTTTGAAATAAACATGAAGGGTCTGTGAGCAAAGTGGATTTTTCCTATTATGCATACAATAAAACATTTGCAACCTTTTGCTGTACTACTGAGTTGATAGTGTAGGAAATGCATATAAAAATAAAATTTTAACTTGTAAACCTCAGATTGCGTTTAAACTGCTGCGGAAATGTTTTCACGTACAAAAGGACAGGTAGGAAAAATGTGCCTGCTTTATAACGTGAAAGAAGCATTTTCTAATGCATTATTATTGTTGCAAATAATTAATAAATGTATCACACGTAGGGAAAATGTGTAGTACTTGAATGTATGTGAAATAATGTAAAGAATGTTTTTTGTACTTAGCTACCATTCTTAAATGTGTCCCTTTACTTAGGCCCAAACGCCTTTATCTTTGCACTCTTGCTCTTAAGCTAATAGAGCATTTTACCTACCACTCACATTTTGCTTAAGAATATGCTGACTTGCAGCTAATGTTCCTTTAGCCCATAATGTCTTATTAGCACATGTAAACTAAACAATGGACTATGTTGTGACTGTTAAATAAATAATGTTGTATTCACAATAGGCATAGAACACATCTTTGAGCTTAGGTAAGACGTTTCTTATGAGAACTTTCCTCCATTTTGCAAATGCATGATGCATTGTTTTAATGTACCCTGGCATAAATGTTTACTATGGGAATCAAGTGGAAATGCTTCGGAAGTTGACCCTATCAGATGAGCATTTTTTTATTGGAGGAGAGCTATCAACAGTTTTAAAGTTTCAATACATTATTGTGTGATTTTATATTAATGAGTGTTCCTAGCTAGTTTGAGAGATTGTCATCATCAGCCTTCTGCAGTTGGCAGTCGTCACTCTCACCCATCCTTTTGAACCTTGTTTGGAACTCATTTTGAGACTCGATACTTAACGTATTTCCTTTGAGATCGCTTGGAGGAGACACAGTTGCTGTTACCGACAGCTATTGCTAAAGGTGACTCTACTCTCAACCTTACCTAAACCTTTTTCTTGATCACTGCTACTGCAACGAACACTCCTCTTTCACTGCTGCTTGGATGGTCGCTCCTGAGACTGAGGGTACTTGGCTGAGTTTTGTGTAACAATCGGTAGGGGAAGACAGGGATCAATTGTGATCCAGTATGGCTTTGATTACCATTCAGAGAGAGAAGAATGAAAGGTCTGGCCACAGTCGTAGCTCCAAGTATGAAGACAACAAAAGAGATGACTGGGCTGTTCCTATGGGAAGAAAGGAGGAAAAGGTCACTAGGTTATAAATGCTAGTGCTCAATGGAGGACCATCCCTGGGTATCCAATTTGTTGGATATAATGGCCTCACACACCCTTGCGAGTGTCATGCTTCATCATCGGCAATGCTCCTCATTGGGCAGGCTGTGCAATGCCCAACGGGCTTACCTCAAAGAGGGGCTCATTATCGGAGATCTTTTATCCAACTGCCTATGGGTGAAGTGGGGGTTAGAAGCCAGGACAGAGTAGATAGTGTGTGTGAGGATAAAATGTGGCACAAGGTACCGGAAAACAATTTTATTCTGGTGGTCCTCTGCCATAAGTAAAATCAAAAATAGCCGGTGCTCATTGGAACTGTGGTTTCCCAGAGTGAACCTGGGCTAAAGTGCAAATTGTGGGGTCAACATGTTTCTCGCTTCTAGTACATTGACTGCGATTCTTCAGGACCTAGTAAAAAACTACAATCTACAAAACATGACTGTTAGAACCTGGGATGTCAGGTCACCTAGGGTAGCCTGGCCTAGGGCAAGACATGCATTTCAGAGGCACAAGTGTGAAGGTTGCAAACCACCCAACAGTAAAACCACGCAATAACACACAAAAAGATAACGCTACACCAAAATGTGGAAAAATAAGTACTGCTTTATAAAAATATAATCTCTTTGCTCTCTTGGTTCTAGAATTTACAGTTCAATGTAATGCATTCTGTCAGGGAAAACAACAGTATGTTTAGAAATGCCAATAAATGTCAAAAACACAGTACTACTAAATTATCATCACATTACATTTAGATGACTTGCCATCAGTATCACTACCTTCAGAGAGGCTAACTTATTCTCAGTATTTATCATTAACAATACATTTAATCAGATCCCAGCATTAACCAGATTTGAAGATGTAGTCTTCTCTGACACACCTGAGCCTTAACTCTCTCCCCACCTTAGTTCATAGAAGGATTAATTAGCCTCCCTCTGCTCTAACTCCTGGCAGTTGAATTATCCACTAGGGCTAACATTAGAAGTATTTGAATCAGATTAACAGTTTACATTTGTATGTTCCCTCCACCTTCAATGTTATATAATTCACTGTTACTTCTCAGGACCAGAGGGACGCTCCCCAGCACCAGCCTGGTCCTGATCTAGTCAGTCGGCAGTCTCTGCTCTTATGAGAGACACTTCTCAACCTTTAACTTTCCCCCCTCCCTTCTCAATCCCTCCTTACTTCGTTTGGTGTGGAGGGGGGGTCTGGGCCCTCTGGCCCGTGTCTCCGCCGATTTAAGGAGACAGGCCAAAGGCTTCCCATTCCTCCGAGTGATTCTGGGGCCTCCTGACCTCCCGCCTCGCTAGTGCGGAGGCAAGAGACCAAATCACCCCGTTTCCACCACTCTTGGCAAAGTGCTCTAAACAAACGGACCGCCCCGCTTCCTTCCTCCTTAGGGAAGCAGGGGTCCTCGCTGCAGACGTTTCCCGCGCTGAAGCGGAAACTCGATGCCCGGCGGCTGCTCCTTGCTGATTCCCTCGCCGTCTGTCGACTGGTTCTCCTCACCTCGGGGAAAGCGCAACACGCATGCGCGGGGAAGTAGCGCACCGCCTCCTGAGCCTGCTCTGCCGGCTTGGCGCCGGTAGTGGCTCTGCAGTGGGCCTGCTCGACCCAAGGCCCTTCCTGGGGATTAGCGGATCCAACGGGAGAATGCACAGTAGCGCTGGCCACAGTCCCTGCGTCCCCTCTCACTCAGTCAGCGCTGTCTCAGGAGCGCATACGAGACCCCAGAGGGGCCGGCCCACGAAGGATCAGGGCGGCAATGGAACTGCAGTTAACCCTCTCACTCCACTCGGCCTCACTCAGCAGGTCCAGTCACCGGTAAGGGGGAGGGACAGAGATCTCCGCTTCACGCAGGACAAGAGCTTGCTTTCACCACACAGATGAGAGGCAGAGCTGGTTTAACACCTATAAAGTTCCCAGCCCTTCGTATTCCTCGCAGATCTGCTAGCGCTCTGTACTGGACAGGGGCAAATGAAAGGGGAGGGCACCCAGATTAATTCTCAGCGCAGGGCCACTTGCAGCTCCTCAGCCCACTGGGATTAACCCCTTCACTTGACTGGAGGCTTCTTGCTGTCCAGGGTCAGCAGGACAAAACTAACTCCGCTAGGACAACAAGCCTGGGGGGAAAGTACCTAGACAGAGGGCAACCCTTGTAGAGTAGACCACCCTTCAGGACCCTACCCCTACCAGACCTCAGCCTTCACTCTAGCTGTTCCTCACTGGCAGACAAAATGGCTGCCCCGCATTCCGCCTTATATAGGCTGACCCTCAGTGGTCCAGAATGGACCAGAAGGTTCTGGAACGCCCTATGCTAGGCTATGGGCAAGTTCTGAGTTTGACAGTTAGGGCAGTTGGTAGCCACCATTTTGTGTGGTTCCAACTTTTCCTGTCAGAACAGGCCTCTGGGCCTGAGGTGAAAAATTATGAGGGGGAAAAGAACACCTATCCCCTTGACCAACACCTAGAAAAACTCAGTGGACAAAAATTATTAAGGGTATGAGGGGCAAAAAGGGGACAAAATAAATAATAAATTGGAGGGACTGCGCAAAAAAGCCAGACAGGTCTAACACGCGTCCCCCCCAGCAGAAAGTGGGGAGAACTACCCAACCCCTTGGGAGTCCTCATCACTAAGGCGGAAATACCTGGAGAGACCGTCTGCATTGGCGTGGTCCACTCCAGGCCGATGTTCCACCCGGAAGTCCATTGCCTGTAGGGAGATGGACCACCTCAACAGCTTGGGATTTTCCCCCTTCATTTGCATCAGCCAACGAAGGGGTCGGTGGTCAGTCTGAACCAGGAAGTGCGAGCCAAAGAGGTATGGCCGCAGCTTCTTCAGAGCCCACACCACCGCAAAAGCTTCCCTCTCAATTGCACTCCACTTCTGTTCCCGGGGAAGCAGTCTCCTGGATAAGAAGACTACAGGCTGATCCAGGCCGATCCAGGCCCTCTTCGTTTAGTTGCGATAACACTGCCCCAATGCCATGTTCTGATGCATCTATTTGGACAATGAACTCCTTGGAGAAGTCTGGGGCCCTCAGGACCGGTGCCGCACACATCGCCTGCTTCAATTTCTCAAAAGCTTGCTGACAAGCTCCCGTCCAAACTACCCGTCGAGGTTGTTTCTTCGAGGTGAGCTCTGTGAGGGGCGCTACAATAGTGCCATACCCCTTCACAAAGCGATGGTAGTAGCCTGTGAGGCCCAGGAAAGCTCGGACCTCAGTCTGTGTCTTGGGGGGTTCCCAGGCCATGATTGCCTCAATCTTCGCCTGCAGGGGCTGCACAGTCCCCCTACCCACCAAGTGTCCAAGGTACACAACCGACCCCTGCCCAATCTGACATTTGCTGGCCTTGATTGTCAATCCAGCTTGCTTCAGGGCCTGGAGAACTGCTTGCAAATGCTGCAAATGGTCCTCCCAACTGCTACTGAAGACAGCAATGTCATCCAAGTAAGCAGCAGAGAAACTCTCCATTCCAGAGAGGACCTGGTTCACCAGCCGCTGAAATGTGCCAGGGGCGTTCTTGAGCCCAAAGGGCATCACACAGAACTGGAAGTGTCCCTCGGGCGTGGAGAAGGCTGACCTTTCCCTTGCTCCATCTGTCAAGGAGATCTGCCAGTATCCCGAGGTGAGGTCAAAGGTACTCAGATATTGGGCAGCTCCTAACCGGTCAATTAATTCATCCGCCCTAGGGATCGGATGAGCATCAGTCTTTGTCACTGAGTTCAGTCCTCGGTAATCCACACAGAACCTCAGTTCGGGTGTGGTGCCTGGTGGTGCGGCTTTTGGCACGAGCACCACCGGACTGGACCAAGGGCTGTTGGAAGGTTCAATAACTCCCAGCTCTAGCATCTTGGCAACCTCTCCATGGATGCTAGCCTTCACCTTGTCGGACAGCCGGTAGGTCTTCCACTTCACTGGTGGGCTGTCCCCTGTGTCCACATCATGGGTACACAGGTGAGTCCTTCCCGGGGCAAGGGAGAACAACGTAGAGAACTGCTCCAGGATCTGGCGGCAGTCCTCCCGTTGCTCAGGAGTTAGAGTGGGAGAGAGAATCACTCCCTCCACTGACCCATCCTTCTCTTGAGACGAGAATAGATCTGGGAGAGGTTCGCTTTCCGCTTCCTCTTCCCCGTCAGTCACCATCATCAACATGACTTCGGGCCTCTCATGGTGGGGCTTGAGACGGTTGGCATGCAGCACCCGTAGGGGCTGTCGAGGGGCCTTAAGGTCCACCAGGTATGTGGCCTTACCCTTCTTCTCCAACACTTCAAAGGGGCCTGTCCAGCGATCCTGGAGGGCACTAAGCTCTCCAGGCTCCATCACCCACACTTTCTGGCCAGGCTCCAATTCCACCTGGTGAGCATTGTGGTCATACCACTCTTTCATGACTGCCTGGCTGGCCTCCAAGTTGTCAGAAGCTTGCTTCCACAACTTCGCCATTTGGCTCCTGAAGGCCAGCATGTAGCTCACCACATCCTGGGGGGGTTTCCTGGGAGATTTCTCCCAACCTTCCTTCACCAGGCTGAGAGGACCGCGTACAGGGTGCCCATACAGAAGCTCAAAGGGGCTGAAGCCCACTCCCTTCTGGGGCACTTCCCTGTAGGAAAAGAGCAAACATGGTAAGAGGACGTCCCATTTCCTCTGCAGGCTTTCGGGCAGACTTCTGATCATGCCCTTCAATGTCTTATTAAACCTCTCAACCAGTCCATTCGACTGGGGGTGATAAGGAGTGGTGAACCGGTAGGTCACCTCACACTCCTTCCACATTGCCCGCATGTAAGCTGACATGAAGTTGGTCCCCCTGTCAGACACAACTTCCTTGGGAAATCCCACTCGGGTAAAGATCCCCATTAGGGCTCTTGCCACTACAGGTGCAGTGACTGGCCTCAGAGGAATTGCCTCTGGGTACCGTGTGGCATGATCCACCAGAACCAGGATAAACCTGTGACCAGCTGTTGTTGGTGGATCTAAAGGCCCTACAATGTCGATGCCCACCCTCTCAAAGGGTGTGCTAACGACTGGAAGTGGTTCCAGGGGAGCCTTTAGCTTCACCCCTGTTTTCCCACTGGCCTGGCAGGTTACACATGTCCGACAGTAAGTGTTGGACGCCACTTTCATCTGAGGCCAGTAAAAGTGGAGGACAAGCCGTGCAAAGGTCTTGTCCTGGCCTAAGTGTCCTGCCAGGGGTATGGCATGAGCCAATTCCAAAAGAAAGGCTCGGTATTGTTGCGGGACTACCAAGGCCCTTGATGAACCAGGCAAGGGTACCTTGGGTTCACTGTAGAGGAGTTCATCCTCCCAGTAAATATGGTAGTGTCCCGTAACATCACCTGCTGCTTGGACTTCAGCCTGTCGCCTCAGTCCCTCAAGGGTGGGGCACTCCCTCTGCCCCTTACAGAATTCCTCTCTGGTAGGACCTCCCTCCACATGTCACTCAGCAGGGATGGGTAAGTCCTCCAGAGAGTCTACTTCCCCCTCCATGGACTCCTGGTCCACCACCGCAGGTGGCCGATCTGTCACATGGGGTGTGGAAGCCGGAGCAGGCTCTCCCTGTCTCCGGGTCTGTCCCTTTTTAGCAGCGGGTTGGGCCATTGTTCCAGGCTCCAACCTAGGCGAACTCCCTCTCCGGGCAGTCGCAGACCGTGTGCTTGCACAGGCCCAGTCAGGTGTACCCAGCATCGCAGAATGCGTCCGGTATTCCACCTCTCTCCAAGTGTTGTGTTCCATGTAATTCCCCAACAGACAATCGACTGGCACGGCAGGGCTTACGGCAACTCGAAGTGAACCTGCAACCCCCTCCCACTCAAAGGGAACCTCAGCCACTGGATAGTGGCCCATTCTGCCGTCAGCCATCGCGGTGGGGTGGAGTACATTAGGAACAACCTGCTCTGGAGACACCAGTTGACTTCTCACCATAGTCATACTGGCTCCTGTATCTCTCAGAGCCTCCCCTCTCTGGCCATTGATGGTGACCCATTGCCCATACTTTGTAGTATTTGGGGGCACCTGGATCTTTGGAACCATCTCCCGCTCTCCCAGGGACACTAAGGTGACACCCGCCCACTCACCCCCCTTATCTAAGGGCAACTCCTCCCCGAGCGCTACACTAGCTACTCCCGGTGACTTTCCTCCGGTGGGAGGGGGTGGTCTCTTTGGGCATCTGACATCCCCCTTATAATGTCCAACACCACCACATTCAAAACAGTGGAGAACCCTTGGCTGCTGGCTTTGGCCAGGATTAGGGTTTCTGGGCGGGTTTGCCCTAGGGGTGAAACCTGCTCCCTTCCCTTGGAAATTATTTTGGGGACCTTTAGAGAACTCCTTCTTTTTCTCTCCCCCCTCCTTCTTCTGGGGGGCGCCCTGTCCGGCTTTTTGAGAATCCCCTCCAGTCCCCTTTGAGGACACCCGGGTACTTGCCCAGATGTCCGCCTCCTCTGCAAGCTTCCGGGGATTGGTCAGCTTGCTGTCCACCAGGTGTTTGCGCAGCTCGGGAAAACATTTCTCGAGGAGGTGCTCTTTCAAAAATAGATCGTACAGCCCCTCATAATCTTTCACCTCACTGCCCTTGACCCAACCCTCTAAGGCCTTTCTGGCGTAGTCAAGGAAGTCCACCCAGTTCTGGGTGCTTAATTTGTGGCCCCCCCTGAACTTCTGACGGTACCTTTCTGGGGTAAGCCCAAACTTCCTTAACAACGCCAGCTTCATGGTGGGGTAGTTGGTTTGTTCCTCTGGTTCCAGGGCCAGCAAGGTGTCCCGACCAGCAGGAGGGTATACACCTGTTACAACGCAACTTTTACAACTACCTACTGTTACAACGCAACTTTTACAACGCATACCATTACAACGCATTGCGCTGGGGGGCGCTCTAGGATAGGGAATAAGTATAATTTACTATCCAACACCTTCCCTAGTGTCCACGGGGACTGGAGTTAGAATAGTAAATTATACTTACCACTATCCAGCACCTCAAAGCGCTATGCGTTGTAATGGTATGCGTTGTAATGGTCGCGTTGTAACAGTAGGTTGTCGTAATGGTATGCGTTGTAACATGGTACATCCCAGCAGGAGGGGATGTATTTATATTTATACAAACCACCCCCCCAGTGCTTTTCCTGCACCCCATGAGCTCTTAGGGAGACCTCATAAGCAGCCAGCCACTTAGCTATGTCATCCCCCTGACTGAAGCTAGCTGTAAGGTCTTTCGGCAAATAGGGTCTAGACTCCCTGGTTGTCTCTTTTGTCTCGCTGCCACCATTCATTTCAGGAGAGGACCCCCGTTGCAGGCTCTTAAGTTCTAATTCCTTCAGCCTGAACTCATGGGCCATCCTCCTCTCCTCCTTCTCCTGCTCCAACTTAGCCAACTCCCATCTCAACTGTCTTTTCTCCCTCCTATCAGTGAGCTCGGCTTCAGTTAAGCTTCCCCCAGAGGCGCTACTGCCCCTTCTGGAGTAGGACACTGGTCCTGGGAGTAAGTTTTCCCCCTCAGAGTGGAATAACCCATCTATCTCCCCCACCGTGTCCTGGTCTACCCCTTCATCCTCCTCCTTCCTTTCTTGGTGTGCCTCCACACAAGCCCTGAGACTGGTCTGGAGCTCCCCCTTCCTGGCACCATGCTTGAAAAATACCCCCATTTGCTGGCAGAACACTTTCAGCTGAGCCACAGAATAGACCTCTAGGTTTTCCAAGGCAAACTCCATTTTGAGATAGGCAAACCTAGATTACACACCAGAAATTTTAGAGTTGCAAGGGCAACCTAAAGCTACCTCCACCCACCACCAGGAACAAATTTGGAAAAAAAAAAGACAAATTAGGAGGGCCGCAAGGAGAAAACTCCTGGTGTAGGTTTAGTGTATTACGTTGAATTACTATTGAGTAGCTGCAACCAAGTCAGTATCCCACCGCTAGGCACCAATCTGTTAGAACCTGGGATGTCAGGTCACCTAGGGTAGCCTGGCCTAGGGCAAGACATGCATTTCAGAGGCACAAGTGTGAAGGTTGCAAACCACCCAACAGTAAAACCACGCAATAACACACAAAAAGATAACGCTACACCAAAATGTGGAAAAATAAGTACTGCTTTATAAAAATATAATCTCTTTGCTCTCTTGGTTCTAGAACTTACAGTTCAATGTAATGCATTCTGTCAGGGAAAACACCAGTACGTTTAGAAATGCCAATAAATGTCAAAAACACAGTACTACTAAATTATCATCACATTACATTTAGATGACTTGCCATCAGTATCACTACCTTCAGAGAGGCTAACTTATTCTCAGTATTTATCATTAACAATACATTTAATCAGATCCCAGCATTAACCAGATTTGAAGATGTAGTCTTCTCTGACACACCTGAGCCTTAACTCTCTCCCCACCTTAGTTCATAGAAGGATTAATTAGCCTCCCTCTGCTCTAACTCCTGGCAGTTGAATTATCCACTAGGGCTAACATTAGAAGTGTTTGAATCAGATTAACAGTTTACATTTGTATGTTCCCTCCACCTTCAATGTTATATAATTCACTGTTACTTCTCAGGACCAGAGGGACGCTCCCCAGCACCAGCCTGGTCCTGATCTAGTCAGTCGGCAGTCTCTGCTCTTATGAGAGACACTTCTCAACCTTTAACTTTCCCCCCTCCCTTCTCAATCCCTCCTTACTTCGTTTGGTGTGGGGGGGGGGGGTCTGGGCCCTCCGGCCTGTGTCTCCGCCGATTTAAGGAGACAGGCCAAAGGCTTCCGATTCCTCCGAGTGATTCTGGGGCCTCCTGACCTCCCGCCTCGCTAGTGCGGAGGCAAGAGACCAAATCACCCGGTTTCCACCACTCTTGGCAAAGTGCTCTAAACAAACGGACCGCCCGCTTCCTTCCTCCTTAGGGAAGCAGGGGTCCTCGCTGCAGACGTTTCCCGCGCTGAAGCGGAAACTCGATGCCCGGCGGCTGCTTCTTGCTGATTCCCTCGCCGTCTGTCGACTGGTTCTCCTCACCTCGGGGAAAGCGCAACACGCATGCGCGGGGAAGTAGCGCACCGCCTCCTGAGCCTGCTCTGCCGGCTTGGCGCCGGTAGTGGCTCTGCAGTGGGCCTGCTCGACCCTAGGCCCTTCCTGGGGATTAGCGGATCCAACGGGAGAATGCGCAGTAGCGCTGGCCACAGTCCCTGCGTCCCCTCTCACTCAGTCAGCGCTGTCTCAGGAGCGCATACGAGACCCCAGAGGGGCCGGCCCACGAAGGATCAGGGCGGCAATGGAACTGCAGTTAACCCTCTCACTCCACTCGGCCTCGCTCAGCAGGTCCAGTCACCGGTAAGGGGGAGGGACAGAGATCTCCGCTTCACGCAGGACAAGAGCTTGCTTTCACCACACAGATGGGAGGCAGAGCTGGTTTAACACCTATAAAGCTCCCAGCCCTTCGTATTCCTCGCAGATCTGCTAGCGCTCTGTACTGGACAGGGGCAAATGAAAGGGGAGGGCACCCAGATTAATTCTCAGCGCAGGGCCACTTGCAGCTCCTCAGCCCACTGGGATTAACCCCTTCACTTGACTGGAGGCTTCTTGCTGTCCAGGGTCAGCAGGACAAAACTAACTCCGCTAGGACAACAAGCCTGGGGGGAAAGTACCTAGACAGAGGGCAACCCTTGTAGAGTAGACCACCCTTCAGGACCCTACCCCTACCAGACCTCAGCCTCCACTCTAGCTGTTCCTCACTGGCAGACAAAATGGCTGCCCCGCATTCCGCCTTATATAGGCTGAGCCTCAGTGGTCCAGAATGGACCAGAAGGTTCTGGATCGCCCTATGCTAGGCTATGGGCAAGTTCTGAGTTTGACAGTTAGGGCAGTTGGTAGCCACCATTTTGTGTGGTTCCAACTTTTCCTGTCAGAACAGGCCTCTGGGCCTGAGGTGAAAAATTATGAGGGGGAAAAGAACACCTATCCCCTTGACCAACACCTAGAAAAACTCAGTGGACAAAAATTATTAAGGGTATGAGGGGCAAAAAGGGGACAAAATAAATAATAAATTGGAGGGACTACGCAAAAAAGCCAGACAGGTCTAACAATGACCTAATGATTAGTATCAGTTCCAATACAGCACATAAGTTGTACTACCTGTATGACACTGCTCTTGCTTAGAAAGGGGAGATAAGGAGAACATTACCACAGGTAAGTAACAATATGTGACCCTGTTGTGACCGTGAACACACTGTGAAAAAGTGACATACTAGTGAAGATAGTGACTAGTATGTGGTTAAAAACAAGTTAACAACTGGTAGCAGCAGTATCAATTTGAATATAATCACAGACCCATGTGATCGGTACTACTGTTACTCACCTAAAGGTTAGAGTTATGGGGTGTCAACAGTACCCGGTGGGTCTGACATCAAGGGAGAAGCCATAGAGGTTAGGGCTGAGGAGGGAAGGAAGAGGTGGGATGGTATTAAGGTTAAGCGGCGTTAAGAAAATTAAACCAGTGTCAGGGGGAACTACAGTGCGGCAGAGAGTTTAATCATAACGAATTTGTGAAGTTAATCGCTGTAGCGGCGGTACACTTACTTTCTACTGCTTGTGTCAGGGCCAGTTATGCCTACCTTCTCACCGGGTCCGGATAGTGGAGAGCCGGTCGTCTACCTCCTCATTAAGTAGCAAACTGGTTGTGGTCCAAACTTCCAAACAGGAAGTAGAACTCCCTGGTAGGTCATGTGGTTTTGCTAGTTGGTCGGGCGGCCATGATGGAGTGGCGGGTAGTGTATGGAAAGTATGTGGACATAGCCTGAGTTTTATCGCTATTTGTATATTGACCAAAGTAACAGATATTAGGCCAAACCAACGGATGTAGGCTGAACTTAGCATAAGTCGCCAGGCAGATTAGGGATGCATTTGCAGAGATATGTTCACAGAGCGCTCCATGGGATATCCTCATTCAAACCCCAGCTATCGGTGGACAATCGGTGTGTCCACCTCTGTTCCTTCAGGACAAGATTGTGCTTGGATTTGTCTGGGGAGGTTTCAAGAACTAAGTGGAATCCACTCAAGGTGGTGGTGATCCCTAAAGTGATGGGAAAACACACAGTGTTGTTTAAATGCCCCTCACACACCAACAGGCCCCTTGGTGTCATGCTTCATCATCGGGGCCTTCGCACCCCTCTACGGGATGCGGCGTGCTACGACTCGCGGATACACAGGAGCACTTTGAAGTGGACTATGTGTGGGGGTGTGTGTGTAGGATCAAAATGTGAGTGAGGTGAGGTGAGGTGAAAAAAGTGAAAAGTTAAAAAATACCTGGCACGTGGGAGGAAATTTTTTTTTTAATTTAATCCCCGGCTGGTATTATTAAAAGAAGTGCAGGGCGTGGTTAGATAGATACGAGTTAAGGTATCGAGAACCACTAGTAAAGTGTCAACATGTTTCGGAGGTCACAGCCTCCTTCTTCAGGACAAGGGTTATGCACTTACCCTCCCCTTACTCACATGCAGAATGTTAAAGTGTATTAAAAATTTTCAAAATTACCACAATGTGTAATATTCCTAACAGTGTTTTTTAGTGTTAGCGAATGCAGTTGCGCCCAGTTGGCGAAAGAACCTGCGGAAAGAAATGCATAGATAAATACATGCAGATGTCACAGACAAATCAATGGAGAAGAAGAAACCTTCTCTGAGTATCACCAGGTCATACCAAAAATAATGGGACCCTGTGAGGAAAAGAAAAACACACAAGTGGACATAACAATACTGACACACACACATATACAAAACACAGAATTACTCTCTGCTCTGATGGAAAAAGAGCACATAATAAGAAGGAGAAAGTCTTACTTAGAGTTCTAAAAAATATGACCTCATGAGCCTAAGCGTATATTGGGGATCCTTCCTTCCTGCTCAGAAAAGACCTAAAAATATTAATGAACGAGGTTCAGTTGGAAAAAAGGCACGATATTCAATCTACCAGGCTACAGGATAATGCTAGTCACTGACACCCATAAACTCACGGTTACTGCATTGGCAAATCGCCTGCCTTCCCTCAACGCGGCTCCGATGAAGTGAGCCTGTGTAGCGTCAGAGCCCTTATATATACTATCCCTCTTAGTAATTGGTGATGGTTAATTAGTTGATTGGAATCGGTGTATGCCCAAATACGGAGAAAGCAATCACCGAAGGTCCGGTGTTGCGCTCTCGGTGAACGCTAATGGCGCGCATGCGCACTACAGCCTGTCTAATGCGCATGCGCGGCCGATAGGGGCGACCGCGCATGCGTGAAGTAGACGCGCTACACATTATGCCGAGAAAGACGGGGAGGAACAATCTGCAGTGCTCCCGCCTTACTAGAAAGAGCGCATATTATGGGGCTGAACTCAGTTCACAAAACGGGCAAATCTCTCATTTTGCAATAAGGAGGGTAAAATATGTTATTAGATAGGTATTCGATTAGCACAATACTGTAATATGGGAGCGTGTAATATACAGTAGTGTGTAAAATACAGTAATACCTATACCCCAGCAATTATCCAAAGGGGGAATAACGTATTCTAATGAGTATGAGGGGGAAAAAGAAAGAAACTGACAGGATTGGTACACAGAATGATGTCAGTTGCAGGGCATGGAGGCCATGTGCACGTGGCGAGGTGGTGGCAATATAACCAGATAAACCAGATGCATCATGATTTAGGGTACGGACAAAACACTGTATCAGAGACAATTACTATCTCAAGAGGCTCCAAGGGATGGAGTCATTAAGGCCCGTTGTGTCAGTTCCCAGCCTGAACACCCATCGTTGTTCCTTTTCTAGAAGGCCCACCTCTGAGGGTAACTGTTCAATAACAGTCCACTGCAGCTCATTCACACAGTGTTGGTGTTCAATGAAGTGGGTAGACTGAATCCACTGACTCTCTCTCTCCCCTCTTCTGTTACAATTCGGTTTCAAGAACTAGCCAGGACAAGGAGTCAGCCGTGTGGTTATGTTCTAAGTAGTGTCTGCACATCTTAGTGTTTGTTTTCTTGCAACAAAAGTTGCTTCTATGTTCAGAGATACGGATTTTCACAGGGCGGGAGGTCATGGATGTGATGACCACGACAGACGCTGGACGCTAGGACCCTGTGGGTCACAGGGTGGTGACCAGGTCACCGGACACCACTTCCTGTCGAGGGACAGGAAAGGAAATTTATACAATAGGAAGAGGACGAGGACGGACGTGCCCTGACAGACTGACGAAGTACTGAAATAAAGAAGTACCTCTATTCACACGACCAGCGTCCTGAGTGGTTCCTGCATGCTGCGCGCTGTGTACACGACATCTGGCGACGAAGGTGGGATCCGGTCCCTGCGTGCAGAAATCGCGATTTTAAACCAGGAGCCCACCCTGGATCGCGTCGTGGCCAAAAGGAAGAGGGAAGAGTGAAGCGCCATCCAGAAATCAGCAGCGACGTGGGAGCCCACCCCGACCGCCGCAAAAGAGAAAAGCAACACAGCCGGTAAGCGCCAGCAACAAGAGCGCGAAGTTCGAAGAGCTGAAAAGCCAGCGCGAGCTCTCGCGAGAGTCTCGGCGGCCATATTGGGGCCAGGCGTGAGAGCCAATAGAAACGAAGAATAAGCGTGGCGGCCATTTTGAAGTCAGGCAGTGCTCGGATTGGCTAAGAAGTCTCGCGAGAGTCTCGGCTGCCATTTTGGAGTCAGGCGCGAGGGCCAATCAGCGAGAAGGAAAGTTGGGCGGCCATTTTAAAGTCAGGAAAAGGTCGAAAACAAAGAAAAAGTGCCGATTGCAAGGAAAAAGAGAAACAAAGCACAGGTAAAGCCAAGGAATAGGGGATAAAGGCTAAATAAAAGGAAAGAAAACAAAAAGAACGGTCACATAAATAAACATCGTGTCCGGTGCACCAAAAAGAAGGAAAAAGGGACAACACTGTCACCATAAGAGAAAAACTGTAAAGAAAGAAACAGAGAAACAAAGATATCAACAGAAATAGCTCGAAATAAAAGAGTTTAAAGAAAATGCCAGACACAAAGTCACAGAGTGCGCAATACCGCAGACCAGTGCCTTTCGTTGTATCGGAACCACAAGTGGGCATCCGGTGGGAAAAGTGGATCATAAAATTTGAACGATACATGGAGGCGACTGATGTGGTGAGTGAAAAAAAATTAGATCTGTTCTTAAACCTAGTGGGGGATGAGGTGGATGACCTCCTCATAACACTGCCACGGAGTGAATTAGAAACCTATAAGAAACTAATAAAGTGTCTGACGGCCAAGTTCGACCCACAAAGAAACGTCGACTTTGAGAGATATTCTTTTCACATGGCATATCAGCAGCCAGAAGAGTCAATGGATGACTTTGCAACGAGGCTGAGAAAGCTAGTAGCACATTGCGAATTTGAAAAATACGACAACGAACAGGCACTTCGCCTCAAACTGATAGAAGGCTGCCGAGACACGGAATTTCGCACAAGACTACTAAAAGAACCGACCACTGTAGACAAAATTTTAGATCTTGCGAGGGCAGAAGCAAGAGCGATGATACAAGCGAAACAGATGGATCAAAAGGGGGAACAAATACATAGAATGGCAGACACCGGAAAGAAAGGGAACTGGAAAGGAGGACACAAGGAACAAGCGGCGAAGAAACAAAGTTCCCAATGCTACAGGTGCGGCCTAGAATTCCCTCACAGAGGACCATGCCCAGCATTTGGTCAAACATGCAGAAAATGCAACAGAAGCAACCATTTTGCTACTATGTGCCAAGGTGGACAATTCAAAGGGGAACGTGGCAGGCCAGGAAAGCCAAGAACAACACCAGCAAAACATGTACGGCACATGGAAGCGACGGAGAGGAGCTCGTCGGGAGAATCAGGAGAAGAAGAGGAAGAGGAAGAAACAACAAGAAAAGTAGAACACCTATATCTCATGACCACGGACGAAGGGCAAGAAGAGGAACATATCAGGCTAATAGACAGGAAGTCAATAAAGAAGACAGATTGGGTGACAATTGAAGTAGGGCCCCATCAAACAAAATTTGTACTGGACAGCGGAGCCACGTGCAACATCATGTGTGCCACAGAATATGACAAGATGAAGAAGAAGCCGCCGCTACAACCATCAAGCGTAATAGTATTTACATGGGGTGCACAAAATCCTGTAACAAACATGGGAAAATTCCCGGACACAATGACGCACAAAGGCAAGACTGTCGTAGAAGAAATACATGTGTTACGAGGAGACATTCCAGCACCGTGTCTCCTAAGCAATGTAACAGCAAAAGTAATGGGACTACTGAAAATGATGTATCACATGTCAGAAAAAGAGAGCATACTACAGGAATTCCCGAAACTAACGGAAGGACTAGGAAAACTAAAAGGAAAACAAATGACACTACACATAAATGAGGCTGTCAGGCCAGTTGCACAGCACCACCGAAGAGTACCAATACATCTACAACCTCAAGTGGAGGAAGAAATAAAGGCCCTACTGGCACAGGACATCATTGAGCCTGCAGAAGGACCAACGCCATGGGTGTCACCAATAGTGGCTATACCAAAGAAAGACACTACGCAGATAAGAATCTGTGTGGACATGAGAGTGCCAAACACAGCCATCGAAAGAGAAAGACACCCAGGGCCACATTTGGACGACATGATAAGCTGCCTGACAGGAATGAGAAAAATTTCCAAACTAGACCTGTGCAAGGGATATCATCAATTGGAGCTAGATGAGCAATCCAGATACATAACGACCTTCTCAACGCACCTCGGACTGTTTCGCTACAAAAGGCTGAGCTTTGGAATATCTTCAGCAGCAGAAATATTCCAAGAAACGATCAGGCAGATAATACGACCGATAACGAACAGTCTAAACTACAGCGATGACATTCTGGTCTTTGGGAAGTCAGATGGAGAACATGACACGGCACTGAGGGAAGTAGGCTCACGATTAGTAGAGGTGGGCCTGACAGTAAACGAAAAGAAATGCGAGCTGGGAAGAGAAGAACTAGTGTTTTTGGACACATATTCTCACGAAAAGGAATGAGGCCAGACAGGAGCAAGATAGACACGCTCGAAAAAACGAGTGAACCAAAAGACGTCGCTGACGTGCGCTCGTTTCTTGGCCTTGCCAGCTACTGCGCGAGGTACATAAAAGACTTTGCAACAGTGAGCACACCATTGAGAGAACTGACAAAACAAGGACACCCATTCGAATGGACCACAGAGTGCACAAAAGCGTTTGAAGAGATAAGAGCGTCAGTGACGGCCGTAGACCACTTAGCGTACTTCGACCCGAACCTATGCACAGAACTAACAGTAGACGCCAGCCCGGTAGGCCTGGGCGCAATACTAGCACAACACAAACCTGGGAAAGATTCACCTCGACAAATAGTAGCATACGGAAGCAAAAGCCTGTCTGATGTTGAGAGAGCCTACTCTCAGCCAGAGAAGGAGAGCCTGGCGGTAGTATGGGCATGTGAGCACTACCACATGTTCATATATGGAAAACCATTCACAATAGTGACAGACCACCAAGCGCTAGTGACTATCTATGGCAACCCAAAAGCGAAAATACCACCAAGAATAGAAAGGTGGGGAATACGGCTGATGGACTATAACTTTAAAATAATACACAAACCAGGCAAAGACCAAAACCCAGCCGACTACATGTCGCGACACCCGCTCCCGTATCGGAATGGTGGTACCACAATGGCAGAAGAATACCTAAACTTCATAGTGAAACAAAACACTCCAGAGTCAATAACAAGTGAAGAACTGGAGCGAGAGACAAAAAGAGATCCGACAATGCAGGCAATAGGAACGATAGTGAGGCTACAGAGATGGAGACACATCAATAGCAACACCGTCACAGAAGAAGGGGTTGACAAAGAAGAACTGTTGGCGCTCAAAAAGATAGGCGAAGAACTGTCGGAGACGGAGAACGGAGTACTGATGAGAGGTTCAAGGATTGTAATACCACATCGACTAAGGAAGAGAACAGTCAAGATAGCACATGAATCACACAGAGGAATAGTAGCGACAAAGAAGATGTTGAGAGAAAGAGTGTGGTTCCCAGGACTAGACAGCATGGTGGAGGAAGAAGTGTCACAATGTCACACCTGTCAAGTAACTGGATCATCCAGTAAGCCCACACCGTTGAGGATGTCGGAACTGCCATTGGCAGTATGGACTGAACTAGCGGCAGACTTCTATGGGCCACTGGAGACTGGAAAGTACCTGCTGGTAGTCATTGACGAATTTTCAAGGTTCCCAATAGTGAGGGAAGTATCATCGACATCGGCAAATGCCACCTTACCAGTGCTGGACGACATATTTGCTGCCTGGGGATCACCACAAACACTGAAAACAGATAATGGTCCTCCATTTTCAGGAGAAGAATTCCGCAGGTTCGTGGACTACCTGGGGATCAAACACAGGAAAATAACTCCACTGTGGCCACAAGCCAACGGAATGGCAGAACGATTTATGGGGACCATCAAAAGAGCCATCCAGCGAGCAAAATTGACACAGATCTCCATTGGACAAGCGCTGTGTCAGGTACTACGAGATTACAGGAACACTCCTCACAGCACCACGGGCAGATGCCCAGCAGAACTGGTGTTAGGAAGAGTAAGCAAAACAAGGCTACCACAGAGAGAAGCCATAGCAGACAACAACAGACAAGAGATCGCAGAAAGAGACAACAAAGAGAAAAAGAAAATGAAAGAATATGCTGACAAAAAGAGACATGCAGCTGAACACCAACTAAAGGAAGGAGACTTAGTAATAGTGAAGCAAACACAGCATAGAAAATCCAACAGCCCTTTTTCAAAAGATCCGCTGGTAGTGACCGGAGTAAACGGGTCAATGGTGACCGCGGTCTCAGACCATCGGAAGATAACAAGAAACAGCTCACACTTCAAGGAGTTCAAAATGGAAGAAGGAGAAAGAGCCATAACGACACCGGAAGTGGAGGAAAGAGAGCAAGGAACAAACGGAGAAGTGACAACACACAAAGAAGAAGGTGGAGGACCAGAACAGAGCGGAGAACAAAGACCAAGAAGAGAGTGCAAAAAGATGAAGAGACTGTTAGAAGAAATGTAGAGTCTCTCTCTCTCTCTCTCTCTCTCTCTCTCTCTCTCTCTCTCTCTCTGTCTCTCTCTCTTGCACTCCTTCACAAGCCTTCCACAGTGTGGATAGTATTGCCAGGACTTGTGCATGGGGAAAGCATTTGTTGTGACAAGGGGGGAGATGTGATGACCACGACAGACGCTGGACGCTAGGACCCTGTGGGTCACAGGGGGGTGACCAGGTCACCGGACACCACTTCCTGTCGAGGGACAGGAAAGGAAATGTATACAATAGGAAGAGGACGAGGACGGACGTGCCCTGACAGACTGACGAAATACTGAAATAAAGAAGTACCTCTATTCACACGACCAGCGTCCTGAGTGGTTCCTGCATGCTGCGCGCTGTGTACACGACAATGCCCACGTACTGTAGACCGCATGGGCATCTCAATAAGTAAATGCAGTTCGGAGTATTGCAGTTAGTATGGCCCTGCAAATCCCAGCGGAAGGTGTCTGTCAGGAGGATAGTTTTGTATGTGCTGGTGAAGGGGCACACACTACAGGAGCCGCACTGGTAGTGTCCTCGTACAGGCGGTAGTCGCCACAGAGTGGTTTGTTTAGGTGGCTCAGCCTTCTTTGGCCTAGTGTGCACCAGAATATCCTTAATATTCCTCGACCTTTTGAAGGAAAATCTGGGTGTTGTAAGATTGAGATCACCCGTGTTCAGAATTTGTCAGTGTCTTTTGATTATCTTTTTGATTTCGTTTGAGGCAGGCGAAAAGGTGGTGACACATGTAAGGAGATCTGCCTCCTGTGTCGTCCGGGTATTGAATTCAAGGAGGGCCCCCCTATGCTTGTTCTGTGCACGTTTACGTGCCCTAGATATCCTCTAGTGGGGTACCCTCTATCCCTCAGGTTTCTGGATAGTAACGAAGACTCAGTTTTGTAATCTGACAGGTTGGAACAGTTCTGCCTGACCCGCAGAAATTGTCCGAAAGGCAGATTCTGTCTCAGGGCCTTAGGGTGGTGGCTGGTAAAGTGGAGCAAGCTGTTGCGGTCTGTTGGTTTGCGATACATGGTGGTATCGATTTTGCCCCCCTCCAGTCTGACAGTGAGATCCAAGAAGGCAATTTTGGATGTAGACACCGTTAAGGTGAAGTAGAGGTATTCATTCAGTGTGTTTAGCCAACTGAAGAACTCTTTGTATAGATCTTCAGTGCCTGTCCAGAGTACCAGGATATCATCAATGAACCTCCTCCATAGTTTGATGTTAAGATGGGAGGGGTTCACTGGCCCATTGATGTGTCTTTCTTCAAAGTCTGCCATGTAGAGGCAGGCTACCGAGGGGGCAAAAGTGCTGCCCATGGAAGTACCCTGGGTCTGGTGGTAATGTTGCCCTTTAAACTCAAAGTAGTTCTCCGTCAGGGCAAGGGTGGCACATTCCATAATGAAGGAAGGTGGCATAGGAGAGCTCCATTCTTCAGCACTGAGGACTCTCTCAATCACCCCTAGTGTGGCCCTCTGGGGGATGTTGGTATAGAGGGCCTCCACGTCTAGGGTGATGAGAAAATCAACCTGGATATCCTCCTGTAGATTATCCATGAGGCGTAGGACATCAGTGGTGTCCTGGACGCAGGAAGGTATTCGTTTGACCAGTGGCTGTAGAAAGTGGTCACAGAACTGTGACAAAGGCTCTAGAACAGAGTCAATGCCTGATACAATCGGGCGTCCTGGTACTGGGGTGGTCTCCTTGTGTATTTTCGGGAGGATGTAATAGTAGGGGACCCTGGGTTCTTTTTTTGTTAGAAAATCAGCCTCCTTTTTAGAGATCCACTCCTGACATTCAGCAGACTCAACCAGCCCAGCGATAGCAGTTTTCAGGCGCTCAGTGGGGTTGGATGGGATGGAGGTATAGTATCGCCTATCCCCTAGTTGTATAAGACATTCAGTGTCATAGTCAATGGTATCCATTAGGACTGTAGCCCAGCCCTTGTCTGCCTGTCTAATAGTGATGGTCTGGTCGTTGGCTAATGAATCTAGCATCTGTCTTTCAGAATTAGAGAGGTTGTGGTGTTTCTTGTTTGGTCTCATAGACCCAATGTCTTTGAGCACAGCTTGCTCATATGTTAGGATTTCATTAAGGACCATCCCACCATGTGGGGTGAAGTTCAAAGGGTTGTGGAAAGCTGAGTCAGTTGGAGTCTCTTGTGGTCTCCCATCAAAGAAAGCTCTCAACCTGATCTTGCGGAATTTTTTTTTATATTTCACAACTCTGTTGGAAGTGGTCAATCTTCGGTGTGGGGACGAACCAGAGTCTCTTCTGAAACACTTCTTCTTCACCTGTTGTGAGTTGGCATGAAGAAAGATTCACTACTAGACTTATTTTCGTGCTGTCTTCTTCCTGGTGTCCATCCCTTGACCTTGAGTGTCCTCCCATTGTACCCTGTTGTCTGGCCCGTTTCCTCGCTTGCGCCCGCGCCCTCTGCCCCAACCTCTGTCTAAAAAAGGCTGCTGGTTGATGCCATGGGGGGCAAATTGAGGTGGATACTGGGGTGCATACGGTGGCACAGGGTGTGGAAAATGGGGGTATTGCCAAAACGGTGGGCCCTGAAGTGGAGGATGTGGGTAAAATGGTTGTCCACGTCTCCCTCCTCTCTTCCCCCTCCGGGGTTGTGATTGCCAATCATGACCGCTCGAGTTGCTGTCACTATTTGATCCTCTCCTAATAAGGATAGACCTTTTCTTTAGAAAAACGCTGGATATCTTTCTGTAACTTGGTTACCTTTTGTTTAATCAGAAATTCTTTATGATCAGCGATTTCTTTGTTCAATTCAGCCAGCTTGGTTTTGAAGCCTGGGTTCTGCCCGGCACTCTTCAGTGCACTTTCTGCGATCTGAATCTTAGTGAGCAGTTCATCCGCTAATCGTTTTGCTGAATTGACCAGCAAAATAAGGAGGTCGTGTGTACACTTCCAAGAGATTAATGACCATTCGATCTTAAATTGGCCATCCTCCCAGAATATTCTGGGGAAGTTTTTTACGATGAGGCCATTTGGTGCTATTTTTGCCTTAAAATACTTAGCCATGAGTGCTCCATGTAGGGTAATTCTAACCCACTCTCTCTTCATATCGGAGAGTGATTTCCAATCTGCTGAATTACTCCCAGTGGCTGTTTCTGTATCAATGCCAAGAATGGATGGTAATCTATGGATAGCTGCCGCATCATCGTCACCGAAACTCAGTCCTTGTCCATCCATCTTATGGAGTTAAAGGTATAGAGAGGTGAGATGAAGGTGTAAACGCAAGAAGAACAGGAAAGTGAGGGTACCCCAAAAAAAGTTAACAGGGCCCGAAGGTCTCTCAGTTATTAACTGAGGATAGAAAAGTTGGGGGAATGAACTAATCTTACCTTCCAAAGCGGGAGTCCCCACGGTGGTTAGCCGTGCAGAGAATGTAACAATCAGTAGGGGAAGACAGGGATCAATTGTGATCCAGTAGGGCTTTGATTACCATTCAGAGAGTGAAGAATGGAAGGTCCGGCCACAGTCGTAGCCCCAAGTATGAAGACAACAAAAGAGATGACTGGGCTGTTCCTATGGGAAGAAAGGAGGAAAAGGTCACTAGGGCATAAGGGCTAGTGCTCAATGGGGGACCATCCCTGGGTATCCAATTAGTTGGATATAATGGTCTCACACACTCTTGCGAGTGTCATGCTTCATCATTGGCAATGCTCCTCATTGGGCAGGCGGTGCAATGCCCAACGGGCTCACCTCAAAGAGGGGCTCTTTATCGGAGATCTTTTATCCAACTGCCAACTTGGCTGAGTTTCCAGAACTATCCTTTAAGGGAACCTCAACTTGCTCTTTTCTGAAAAGGAAATCTTCATGGGTTCTATTCTAGGGTTGATCAGGCTCTTAGCTAATATAGAGAGAATCTTCCTTTAAGGAACACTTTGTATTGATTTTTGCTTGTCACTAGTCAATCTTTTATTGATATTTCTATAAACTGAACTAATCTGATTAAATATTTTAAAATCATACTTATCCTTTAAGATAACTAAATGTTTTGAAAACGTCACCAATCTCTCATCATTGACTGAACATTAAGAATCTAACAGTTGATGATATATGTATGCCTTGTGTTTATGTTCCAGGTCCGATCGAACCATGGTGGCCAAAGTCCATTGACCTATGAGGGCACCATCAGGATTTTTAAGGGACGAAATCTGTAAGTTGGGTTGTTAGGTCTTTGCGACTCTTTGGAATCTTTCCTGAGATTTCCCGCAACACATGTTAAGGGTGAATCCACAGCAGACTACTAACTGCCACATGATGGCAAACAACTAACATAAATATATAAATTCCATGATTGATGACTCTGTGAAAATGAATTGAGACTTCAGTTCGGTAGGGAAGTTATTGCACAACATCCTAATGCAAATTCCTTAGATTAACATTTCCTTAAAATTCACTGGACCACACACATGTATCAAGAAAGAAGTATCTCAAGCTGGTGATCATCCTAAAAAAATAACAACCTCAGTTAATTTGGGTAAACACATATGTTCAAAAAGAGTGTGAGTTTGACTTAGGAACTCGCAACCGTTTCAGAATGATAACAATTGGTCTCTGCATTCTGATCAAACTGACAACATGTATGCATTTTACAACTTGGCACCCTGAAGAAGTCCCTTAGCCCACACATTGCTGTTTTCTGGCCTGGAATTATTATTTCTCCCTTGCCATTGTGGGAGAGTAGCTGTTTGGGCAGTCTTGTATTTGTAAGAAAAAAACACTCATTAGTTGAGGTGCAGAACGATGATAACCAAGAAGGGCAAAGAAAGAAAGACTAAAGGGCACTCTAGAAACTGAATGCGTATGCAAGAAGGCTGGCGGAAGTAAGTTGCCTTATGAATCTTGCTTTGGCTCTGGTGTAAGTGAGGCTTGGGGCTATCTTATTGCAGATTCCATCATTCCATTTGTCATTGAGGAGAAGTCACCAAAGGTTGTGAAGCTCCAGTAAAGCTCTTTTGCACCTCAGTGCTACATGGTGGGGGAGAGTGGTCTGCTTGGAAGTGTACTGCTTGTGATGCCAGGGTTGTAGTGAGTATTAGAAAACACATCATGCGATGAAAATACTTTAACCAATGCTTCTACCATTGTGAATACCTCTGGACGCATTTTCCATATATTACCATACAATAAAGGGCAAACCGTATGCAAATCAAATAAAGCCCCCCCCCGCCCCCCCCCAAAAGAGAGCAGCCCTTTCTGAAATGCTAGTCCATATTGTCTCTGTGTGAGACAACAAACAAATCTACATGTATTCTGATCCTTCTGAGGCTTGTCAGTAAAGTGTAGCTTGAATATATAGAGATGCTGAGAAATGGTGCATGCCTGAACTACACTTAATCTAGGCAGAGAAAACAGAGAGCAAACAATATCATAGAATTGATTGAGCTGTTCCTTCTAAACCACTGTTACCACACCAGGAAAGCATTTTTTGTCATTTCTTTTTTCAACATTACCGAAATGGACCAGCCCTGCTCAAACCCTTGTCCAAAGACAGCAGCCTGGTCTCAATTGCTCGGTGAGCTCCCTCTAAATGATACAACGCACAACCTTGCATTGCTTTTACACTAATTGGTGCTCATCAGTGATGTGTAGCTACAATTTCAATCCATAACTGGAGTTTCATATCTGAATGCCTAAATGTCAATTAGGAAGGCACTCAATAATGATTCCCTATGAGAATGAAATGAAACCAGGAGACATTGACAATAACTTGAACTATTCATCTTTGTCTGGGATCTATGTTTTGGTGCATTAACACTTAGCATAAACATTACTTACAAATGCCTGAGATCTATGTTTTTGTCTAGCAAGGACTACATCGCTAAAAAAGGCCCAATGCACACACATATATAAAAAAAGACAATTTTCCGATGTTAGGGATTAGCCTATCAACATACCCTAGATTATTACCTTCTAATAGTAAACATGGACTCTGGGTAGTCATCTCAAACTCTATGCAAAGAAAATGATTTTAGAAGGGGCATACTGTACATTTATGGAGAAACATGCCCAGTACAACCCACTGAAGTGTGATCAAGCAAAACATGAAGCCAGTATTTGATGAGAAACAAAGGTATAAGGTGTTTCTGATTAGACTCCATGGTAAAATGTGCACACTATAAACAAGAATGTTTTGCAGAAATATGGTGAATATAGATGTATGAGCAATTCAAAGCCACATCCATGCCTCCTATGTTTGTCAACAAGTGTAATGTTAATATTTCTTTTTGTTACTTGTAAAAATGGGTAAACCACCTCTTGGTCATGCCAGTATTTTATGACGGACTATGTTTCTAAGAGGATCTAGGTTTTAGATACTGAAAACGTTGTAACCCAAATACTATTCTGTATCATGCTTTCACATTTATGATATTCCTAGTACATATTCAGTGCGCACCTCACCCCTATCCTCTACCACACTGTGGCATTTGATTGAAAATTGGGATCATCACTCAGAGGCTCGCCTACTATGCATGTATGCAGTAGCAGTAATGATTAGGTGGAATCTGGGGCCATCAATGTGGGAAACTATTACAACACAATGAAAATAAGTTTCTAAAGAGATTGTTGTGTGCCCCCCCTTCAGCCTCAACTGAACTTGTACATGAGGAAGTAGGGATAAACTATATTGCATTTTTAGCAGCGTTACACCCTCCGGCACTCTGGCGATCCATATGGTCAAAAACTGAAACGCTATTTACACAAAAAATCATTAGAGACAGCTTGAGGCTTGATCATTTTTCTAAAATCCTATGGCTGAAATATATCTATTACTGGTATAACCTCCTATTTGATTGTAACATCCTTTCCGCACCTGAGCTAGTAGCTACAATTACTAAAATGGAATTAAAAGAAAGGTTTTTATCATACAAGAAGGTGGTCAGAGAAAGGCAATCCAGGAAATTAACTACTGTCGTCTTTTATTTGGAATTAAATCTAATTAACGGCTTCCAGGCTTACCTATCTATGGTTACACGTAAATCCCACCAATTTGTCCTAACTCATCTTAGGTTAGGAATTGTGCATCATTTAGTGGCTTTTCCACGAGTGAAAAACAGTACAAATTTGCCATGCCCATGCGACCATACCTCAAGACAAAGCTGTTGCCACTTTTTACTGTTCTGTAAATTTTATCACTTTTTAAGGAAATTTTATTTAAAACCTATCTTTTTAAAATATAATGTCCAATCCACAAAATCAGCAATGAAACTAATGTTGTCATTAGAAAGTCAAGATATCTGTTTCTTTGTTGCAACGTATATCATGAAATGTATAGCCGCTAGAAAATCTATATCTCCTTGATGTAATTATCTACGGCAAATTGAATATATACTGTGCTATTGGAAAGATTTTTGTAATGAAGAAAGCATATTGTACTTTCCTAATATACTGTTTGTTTGCACTGAAATTACTCTGTATAAAATATTTGTACCTGTCTTTTGGCAGCACAAGGTATCATCTGAGTTGTATTTTGCACTATTGCAGATTTGCACAAATCATTTGCACTTGCCACTTTATAGGGAAATTAGCATCATAGAAAAAATTATAAATTTTTATCAAATACTATAAAAGGTGCTTTAGCATCAGGGAAGGATGTACAGCATATTCTATGCTAAGTATTTTTGGTTCTGTTCTAAGCTGTAATTGTGTAATTTGACATTTTTATGTATTATTTTGTTTTAATGAATGTATGTTTTATTGTTTTGCTTATATGGCTTGTCTTGACAACCCGAATAAAAGCATTTTGAATTGATTAGTTGACACACTATGAAAGAGGGGATTGCAACAATCTTCCATAGTAGAATACCTGATTCTGTAAATTCTTGCCAATCACCTACACCGTGTCTTGATCATGTTCTATTTCTTTGAATTGTACCCAGGAGTTGCTAATAATTGTGAACAAGGCCTATTTTTTAAAATTCTTTAATCACCAGGGGAAATTTAATACACTGTTGCCTGACTTCACTCCTGAAGTTTGGGTGAACAAAGAGTAAATGCAAGAGCTTTTAATAAGAGGAATTCAATGTGCTTGTTTTCACGTTTCAGTAGGACAGACAAGAAATCCACAAAACAGGAATAAGAATCTGCCAAGATTTAAGATATCTTCCTCCCACAATCGCAATCAGCTATTTAAATGCTGTCACTATTGTGTGTGTCTACTTACAGGAACTGGTGGTTCCATTTAAAATCCTTCTGAACTGATTTGGAATTGAGTCTTTCCATTTATGAAGCATGTTTCCATTTTGGATGTTCTGGTTTTCACAGGCTGAGTTGCTAAGATGAGAAAGCCAGAATCTGAAATAAAATTCATAAGCAGTAGCATTCTTTGGGAGCAACGTTTGATTCAGCTGAATGACATATGAACTCCAGGAGTTCCAGCAACATTTCAGGAAACACATTTTAAGTGCAGGTAGTTATTCCCTCATCTAGCAATGGAAATGCACTTGATGGTTCAGTTTTCACACCTGGCAAACAGATGTGTATTCATTGTACGTGTAACAACCTCTTCCTTGTAAATTGATAACGTTTTGTCAGACAGTGCACTATTCCCAGTGTACTATCAACTTTGAGAGTTACCTCCAAACACCAGAACAAGAACATCATGCCTCACCTCCTAGTCCTAGTGTTCTATTGCCGTCCGGAGCGGAACTCTGCAAAATACCATTAAAAGTTAGTTGCTGAAACTCATACCTACTATTAGTGCAATATCAATCCGTTCATTAGACATAAGCAGGATGGAGTCAGTTTAGTTTTTGTGTTTGCAGACTAGGCACCCATAAATGTATTCACCAGGCACAGCACTGAAATAAGAAGATACATATGTCAAGCCTTTGACAAAATCCATTATATAGAAAGTTTTGTGCTGCTAAGAACTTTACAACAATGTGTATGACGAATTCCTTACAGTAGTAGTAGTACTGTAGACGTAGGTGGCAGGCATTGTATTCACTTCTATGAACAATACTGATTTTGGAACTTCTCGTGAAGGAGGCCTACAACTTGGGCTAATGCAGGTGCTTTCTTTGACATGGTAACACTGTTTTGTACATCCTTGTTCACCCCCATGCCAACATTTTATAAAGGATCAAACTAAGTGGATTGCTTTGTTACAATATTAAAAATTGTTATTTCCAAAATGTATGCAACAAATGAATAAAATATCCTACTCGCTTGCATAGCTTTTTAAAAATGTAGTATTGCATAATAACGGAATTCTAAGAACAGTTTCAAATAAATGCATCAGTGGTGAGAATATCTCAGTCAAATGGTAACAATGTCTCGTTGTGAGACCTATATACAAACTACAGAAAGATACAATTTTCCATACAGTTTCTGAAGCTTTTGATACATACAGCTGCTTGAATTTATGTTGGAAGGTAGATTTTACAGCAACATCATAACATCATAATTATACCCATGTGTACTTAAACACTGCATTTGCTTTACCTTTGACCCGTTTAAGACTTCAAATTGTTAAAATGGTGACACTGAGTCTTGCACCTGAGAAAGAAAACGCTGGAGCCTGCAAAATAACCTTTCCTCCTTAGCATACCTTGAAGGAGGTTTAAACAATCTAAGGGGTTAAATTAACATATACTATCCGAGTACGAAGCCTCTAGCTCAGTGTATGTCTTTTCAAGAGTACTTGGTTCATGATGACAATTACAACATATTTTCCTCAGTATCTTACAAGGAATCCAATTCAGAATAAGGAAAAATATATTATAAAACATTAACAAAACTGATTTTGAGGGTGCTAAATAAAAAACAAACTGTTTGATGAGGGTTACAAAGAAAGCAAACTTTTTATTGGAAACCCTTAACAATCACAGTTTCTTTACTGAAAAAATGTTAATTAAGGGATAAGATAATTTCCTGTCGAAAAACCACAGATCTCCGAAATGATATAATAGCACAGCCTCCCCCTTCAGAGGGAGAAAATGCTGGAAGAGGATAGGAATTAAAACGAAATGGAGCCGTGGACTTCACACGTTGATGTGATGACTCCATTTCTTGCGTAGTTGGCAATGCAGCGCTCGTAAGGTACATTGTTTTATTTATTTAAGTACTTACCTTACTCCTGTCCGTCATATGTTGGACTCCACTACACCCCACCCTGCCTCTCCCCCGCCCCACCCACCGCCCCGCAGAACTCCCACGGCGAGCCGCCACTGGCCTATGCGCCTGCGCCATATTATAGACGGGCGCAGAGGCAAAGCTGTCAGAAGGCGCACTGTCATTGCTCCCCCTGATGGCAGCCCTGTGGAAGGGGAAAGAGGGTCCCATGGACCGCACAGACATTCCCATTGAAAGCCGGTGCAGTCACTCACTGCACCCGCCTGCAAGAAGATCTCTAATTCCCCTTAAAAGTGCAGGTAGGTCACGGATTGCACTGTGAAACACAGAGAGGCTTCAAAGCAGCCGCTCTGTTTTTCACATGAATGCGCTGCCCCGAGTGCAGCGTGATTTTTGTTTTGCAGCTGCCCTGGAGGCAGCGCATTCATCCTAATAGCGGCATTTTTCTTGTTGGCGCCCGGCGCATCTTTAGATGCGCCGGGTTCAAACAAGGAAAATGTGCTGCTTATATAATATGGCCCCAGGAGATTTACTTGCCCTGGAAAAAGCCAGAGGTGAGAAAAATGCCCACAACACTATATCATAACCCTTCCGGTGTACCAGACGGGGCAATGCCTCCCCAAATATCATATATATTTAGCACAAAGAGGGAGTTTATGGAGCAGAAATGAACCGCAAGGATGGGCAATCTCTCTTCTCTTTAGATGATTCTGGGGATCCTGGGGAAAGGGAAACACTTATGTTTGGTTAGGTCAGGAAATGGGTGCTCTCTCTTCTGTTTACAGGAGGCATCTCTTGGGTGCTAGGAACGCTGAACTAAAAGTAACCCAAAGGAAGAAAGTTGAACGCCTTGGACATTATTCTAAATACATTAATTCAGAATGACAATCATTTTGTAGATACCTTTCTTTATATCTATATGTCACTGGCTAGTTGAATCTACCATAATTCTTGGGTGCTAGAAATGGGGGTCTCCAGTTGGCAAGGGTTTGCACCTTTGTCCAAGTAGGGACCCTTCTTCCTAGTCAGGATAAGGGAGTTACACTCCAAAAATAACCCCTGCTCACCCCCTTGGTAGCTTGGCATGAGCAGTCAGGCTTATCTTAGAAGCAGTGTGTAAAGCATTTGCACCTAACCAACAGTACTACAGTGTAAGCACTATAAAAAGGACACCACACCAGTTTAGAAAAATAGCCAATATTTGTATATGCAAGACCAAAAATGATAAGAATCCACAATACAGTACTTAAAAATCTACAGTTATCAAAATACGCTTTTAAAAACAGATCCTTGATGTCGATAGCTCCGTCCGGGTCTATCACAGCGTTGTGAGAAAACAAACCCAAACAGTTCAGGCTAGTCGCGGCGTAGCGGACCATTTACGGTGTCAGGAAGACCCACAAACAGTACCTGTTAGAGATGCAGGGCACCGAGGCCCTTGAAGTCACTTGCGTTGCAGGTCGAACTCTTTTCTGTTGGGATCAGGAGCGCTGGCGTCGGCAGGCATCGGGTGCTGAGGTGCGAAGTGCAGTTCGTGCGGCGTGCGGTGCCCTCAGGTCGCAGTGCGAGCAGCAGCTCAGTGGCGGCATCAGATAGCGTCATCGGTGAGACTAGGGAAGCAGTGTGAGGTGAAGGCGGTGCTTGTCACGGAGCTGGCAGGTCACGTTGCAAGCAGCGGTGTTGTTGTTGCTGAAGCGCTGCTGTCGGCTGATGAACAGGAGTCGATGGTGCCAGCGTCGGTAGGCCAAGGCTGTAGTGCGGGATGAGGGCGGCGCATCATCTAACTTTACTAGTGGTGCCTGCGAACCATGGTGCTAGTAGTGGCATTGATTTTGGTGTGGAATGGCGTCATCGGGATACCAAGGAGTCGTCGTGAGGCGGTGCGGAGTGCGGTGCCCACAGGTTGCGGTGCAAGCAGCGGCTCGGTGGCGGCATCAGCAGGCGGCGTTGGTAAGACCAGGGTCGCAGGGCAGCATTGCGGCGGTGCTCTCTGTGGTGTCCGGGTGTCGGCGTGAAGTGAAGCGGTGCGGAATGCGGTGCCCACAGGTCGCAGTGTGAGCAGCGGCTCGGTGGCAGCAAAAGCAGGCATCGTCGGTGAGACCATGGTCGCGGTGCGGCGAGTTGGTGGTGCCCTCTGCAGTGCCATCAGGACACTGAGTCGGCAGCGTAGTCGTCGATGTCATAGAGTTGCTTTTCTTCTGTTGCAGCACAAAACACACAGTTCCCAGTGCTGAGGGCAGAAGAGCTTGAAGTCTTTGCTGTTCCTGAGACTTCTTGAACAGGGGGCAAGCTCTACCTCAAGCCCTTGGAGAAACTCGCAAAAGTAAATTGCAGAAAGTTCAGTCCAGTCCTTTCACTGCCCAGGACAGAAGCAGCCGCTGCAGGCCACCACAGCAAAGCACACAGCAAAGTGGTAGTTCCTCCTCACAGCTTCTCCAGCTCATTTTCTTGGCAGTCTTCTTGATCCAAAAGAGTTCTAAAGTTCAGGGTTCTGGGCCCCAGTACTTGTACACCAAAACCCTTTGAAGTGGTAGGTAGAGGGTATCTGTGCCCGGCCAGAACCAGTTCGGTCTGGTATGATTTCCAGGCAGGAGGTGGAGAAGTCATTGTCGGAGGCAGACAAGGTCCTTTGAGGTGCAAGGAAATCTCCTCCCCCTTCCTCCATCGCAGCCCAGGTCTATTCAGCCCTTTCCTGGCCTACCTAGACTATCTGGAACACCTCTGGCTCCCCAGCCTTCTGTCATCCAAAATCCAGACAGGCAATCCACATTCCAGCAGAGGCACACAGGATGACGGTGCAAGAAAATACCTACTTTCTAAAAATGGTACTTTCAAACGCAGAGTGTAAAAATCCCCTGCACGAAAACATGCATCTTTAGATTCTGAGTTCGGGCATACTAAATTTGTTTTTCTACCATGTTCCCTGGGTCAGTTAGGATAATAAGATGTCATAAGCATACTGCCCATTTTGTCCTATGGGGAACAGGTAGCCTTGCAATAGTGAAAAAAATTAAATGGACTGTAATTCACTATCAGGACGTGCCACACACACCATGTCCTACCTTTCACATACACTGCACCCTGCCCACGGGGGTACCTTGGGCCTACCTTAGGACCCAACCACCTCTGCTGCATACTTCTAAACACACTCTCCGCACGTAAATACGCCGTCGAGCTATGAGACCTGCTCGACACCTCCGCCCCAGACGTTGCCTTCCTGACCGAGACCTGGTGGAACGAATTCTTGACCCCCGACATCGCCATAGCCATCCCAGACGGATACAAGATCAAACACAGGGACCGCATCAACAGAATCGGAGAAGGAATATCCATGGTCCACAAGTCCACCCTCAAGGTCTCCGCCCACTCAGACGACACTCTCAGCACCGCCGAACACCTGTACTTCCGGATCCACACCGACCCCAACACAACCCTCCGAGGGACCCTCGTCTACAGACCCCCCGGACCCCGGGTACAGTTCAGCGACACCATCGCCAACCTCGCCGGTACGCACGCCATCGCCTCCACGGACTACATCTTCCTCAGGGACCTGAACTTCCACCTCGAGAACAACAACAATGCCAACTCCGGCACCCTGAACGCCAAACTCGCCAACCTCGGCCTCAAACAACTTGTCACCACTCCCACCCACGCCGCCAGACACATGCTTCACCCCATCTTCTCCACCTGCCCCCACGTCTCCTTCAACCACATCACTGAACTCCACTGGACCGTCCACCGCTGCATCCACTTCACCTACAAGAAACCCACCACCGCAACACCGCACCCAACAACTGCCCTGTCGCTGCTGGAGCAGAGTCACCAAAGACCAGCTGACCACCACCCTCGCCCAGAACACACCCACCGACGCCACCGACCCAGACGCCGCCGCCCGCAACCTCAGACAATGGCTCAAAGACTGCACCAACACCCTCGCCCCACTCAAGAAACCCTCCAACAGCCACACCAGCAAGAAAGCCACCTGGTTCACCGAAGAGCTCCAGACCCCCAAACAAGCCTGCCGGAAACTGGAGAAGAAATGGCTCCCCGAACAGACACCGGACAGCCACGCAGCCCACAAGGACGCCACCCGCAGGCATCACAACCTCATCAGATTAGCCTAGAGAACATCCTTTACAGCCCGCCTGGACAACAAAGCACATGACAGCAAAGAGCTATTCAGCATCGTGAAGGAACTCTCCAACCCCAGCGCCAACGCCAACGCCAACGACATCCCGCCCTCACAAGAACTGTGCGACTCGCTGGCCGCCTTCTTCCACCACAAGATCGCTGACATCCATGAAAGCTTCAACACCACGACCGCCCCGACAACGCCAAAACCCACCAGCCCTACGAACACCAACCGCATCAATGGCCTGACCTCCTGGACCAACGTCAACGACGGCGAAACTCGCAAGGTCATGAATTCCATTCACTCAGGATCACCGTCAGACATCTGCCCACACAACATATTCAACAAAGCAGACGCAACCATCGCACCCCAACTGCTGAAGGTTATCAACACCTCCTTTGAGACAGCTACATTCCCGGAAAGCTGGAAGCACGCCGAAATCAACGCCCTTCTCAAGAAGCCCAAGGCGGACCCTGAGGACCTCAAGAATTTCCGGCCCATCTCCCTACTCCCGTTCGCGGCGAAGGTCATCGAGAAAATCGTCAACACGCAACTGTCCAGCTACCTCGAGGACAACAACATCCTAGACCCATTCCAGTCCGGATTCAGAAGAAACTACAGCACCGAGACGGCCCTCATCACTGCCACAGATGACATCAGGCTCCAACTAGACAACAGCGAAACATCAGTCCTCATCCTCCTGGACCTGTCAGCCACCTTCGACACAGTCTGCCACCACACACTAAAGACACGCCACCAAGAAGCCGGAATCCAAGAGAAGGCCCTGGACGGGACCACGTCCTTCCTCTCTGGCAGAACCCAGAGCGTCCACCTCCCACCCTTCCGATCCAAAGCCACCAACATCATCTGCGGCGTGCCCCAAGGATCATCCCTCAGCCCGACGCTGTTCAACGTCTAAATGGCCCCCCTCGCCCACGTCACCCACCAGCATGACCTCAACATCTCCTATGCCGACGACACCCAGCTCATCCTCTCCGTCACCAAGGACCCACACACCGCCAAAACCAACCTCCATGAAGGGAAAGAAGGCCGTCACCGAATGGATGAGGAGCAGCCGACTAAAACTGAACTCGGACAAGAAAGAGGTCCTCATCCTTGGACCCACCCCCTCAGCCTGGGATGACTCCTGGTGGCCGACCCCGCTGGGAACAGAACCAACACCCACCAACCACGCACGCAACCTAGGAATCATCCTCGACTCCTCCCTCTACATGTCGAATCAGGTCAACGCCGTCTCCTCCTCCTGCTACAACACCCTCCGCATGCTCCGCAGGATCTACAAGTGGATCCCTACCGAAACAAGAAGAACGGTGACTATGGCCCTCGTCAGAAGCAGGCTGGACTATGGCAATGCACTCTATGTAGGAATCCCGGCCAAACACCACTGACGACTGCAACGCATCCAAAACACCTCCACCCGACTGATCCTCAACGTTCCTCGCCACAGCCACATCACCCCCCACCTGAGATACCTACACTGGCTCCCCGTCAACAAGAGGATCACCTTAAAGCTCCTCACTCACGCACACAGAGCACTCCACAACACCGGACCAGCCTACCTCAAAAGCAGACTAAGTTTCTACACCCCTACCCACCAGCTCCGCTACGCCAGCCTCGCCCTCGCCGCTGCCCCCGCATCCAAAGAACGACCTCCGGCGGCAGATCCTTCTCCTTCCTCGCTGCCAAAACCTGGAACACCCTCCCGACCCACCTTCGACAGACCCAAGACCTTCTCACCTTCAGAAGACTCCTCAAGACCTTGCTCTTCGAGCACTAGCAGCACTCCCTCCCTCAGCGCCTTGAGACCCTCAAGGGTAGGTAGTGTGCTCTACAAGTACAATGATTGATTGATGGATTGATTGATTGATTGATTAGGGGTGCCTGACATGTAAAAAAGCGAAGGTTAGGGACTGGCAAGTGTGTACACTTGCCAAGTCGACATGGCAGTTACAAATGGCATGCAGACTCTGCAATGGCAGGTCTGAGGCGACTTACGTGGGTGGCACAATCAGTGCTGCAGCCCACCAGTAGCAGTTGATTTAGAGGCCCTGGCACATTCAGTGCACTTTACTAGGGACTAACAAGTAAATCAAAAATCATGGAAACACCAATCCATACCACAATTTACCACCGGAGCACTTGCACTGTACCACTGATCAGCAGTGAGAAAAGTGTGCAGAAACACTACACCAGCAAAAACAGAGTCAAACCTGTTAGTACAGAAAGCAAAAACTCAGGGGAAACGCACCAAAACATGCCAAGTCTAACATTGGATATGAAGGAATACCCAAAGTTTGAAAACCTACTCATGTCATGAATATAAGGTTCCTTGGAATTCATACACCACTGTCCGTCTTCGTTAATGTAAATCCCGAAAAGTGAATTTGATAAAAGAGTAAAAAAAAAGGTAGAGGAAATCAAAATATTCACATAAAAAACCCACAGCCTACAATCCGAAATCAGCTAAAGTTATTTAAAAACTCTATTATCGCACTGTCCCAGCCGCGGCCCGGGCAGGGAGTTGCAATGCGGCATGAAGGCAGGGCGGGGGTTCTAAAAAACCGTAATATGGATAAATGGAGGTAAATACACCATTTAATTAATAAAACGAATTTCGTAGCGCGCCCTGCATTGCAAAATGTGATGCAGCACGCGCTACGAAATTCGTTTTATTAATTACATTGTTAATTTACCTCCAATTATCCATATTCCAGTTTTTAGAACCCCACACCCTGCCCCTCCCCCGCCCCGCCTTTCAGCCCCACCGCAACTCCCTCCACGGGCCGCGGCTGCACTGTCCTCCCCAACCCCACTGTCCCAGAGAGTGATAAACCCACTTATATTGGTTTCCTCCTAGAAATAAATCTATCTGGGTAGACGGGCAGTCAAGAAGGGCAATGGCAGGTAAACAGCAGTTAATGGTGAGAGGGAGCTCACTGCTAGTGATGTTCGATCTCAATGGTACTATGATACATTTGATCACAACGCCATTGTAAAAAAAACTGCACCATAATCTGGGTGCAACTGGTAAAAAAATTAACATGAGTTTAATCATTTCGAAATAGTAAAAGATTAAAACCATTTACTGCTTCCATTAAAACACATTCTTGTATACCTGAAGATGGAGCCCCGCAAGGCTCACCTCTGTTTCAACAATAACATTATATCTGTTTTACTGACCCATGATATATTGGTGACAAAAGTTGTAGTTTTCACAACCATGTTGACTACACAACTCTTGTTGTACTAGTATGTTACCTAGGAATGTGATTCAAGGGATCCAATTATGGACTAAAGCAAACACAATTTACCCAAATCCAGATTACAGAAAAAGTTTTGTGAAGTCTCAGAATTTACAACTCCTTAACCATTGTTGATCAAATGTTAATCCATGTGATAAAATACTAATTCATGTGTTAACATGTGGCAGCATATCCACATAAAGAAGCTGCATGTGACATCATCGTAGTGCAGTGTACAGCTTACGCTGTATGCATGTCAAATAAAGGGTTGATTAGGAGTTTGGTGGTCCATGGTCTTCTGTGGCATCTGGAACACTGCCACCGAGGAGGGGTCCACCCGCCCATTTACGAACATTGCATTTGGACCACAACATTTCCTAAGCCACTGCCCATATCCTGGATCCTGTGGCAGTGGGAATGGCAGGGGAAAGGGAGGCGGTGCCGATGACGGCACTGCAGTGCCAAATAGGAGTCGCAATTCCGCCATCCTTTTCATGGAGGGGACCGTCACCCAGTCATGAAATGTTCGGTGGAAAGGCATGGAAGAGGCCGCAAGCAGGGTCCCCAGGTGCTTTTCCTGAGTGGGCATTGTGGACCTGGGCTCATGTTGTGCCGTCCTTTGTCTGCACTGTCATGCATGCACTATGCGCTTTGCTTGACATGGTGCCTGGCAGCAGTGCATGCACGACAGTGCAGGCGCTGCAAAAAAGTATCATTGCCTTCCGCCTCACTCTGTGAGTTGAAGCATGCTGCTTGTGAGGCCCCAAGGGCCGAGCTGGGCCTGCAGCGCTGCGCCGCTTGTTGAGCGCAATAAATTGACACACACACAGTTACTGCTCTGGTGTGGATCGGAAGTGCCGTGCCACTTCGGTCCCTTTATTTAAAGCTTTCTGGCCACGCCTGGCCAGAAAGTGATACATTGTGCGGAGTGCTTCCGGGGGCTCAACCTGAGACCCTCGGAGCACTAGAGCGCTACATCCCTTCCCAACTTGGATTTTCAAAACAACTATAACAGTCAGTTCAACATGCGAAATCTGCCAGTCTGTGATTGGGCCGTGGATTGGATCTAAGATTATATTGCCACTTGCCTCTCGGAGGGATCTGGTCTCGAGGAGGTCCCGGTGATGGCAGAGATGGTTGTTCTGCGGTGTCCGGGGGCAGGTACGAATTATCGTTCGTGGCTGTATCCTCTCCCTCTTCCCTCGCTACTGGTATGCCACCACTTGAGCTCTGTCCTTTCGGAGCGGGTATCTGCTTGAACCACGATACGTTGCGAGTCACCTCTTCTCCGTCTCGGCTGACTGTGACTGCTGTTCCGTGGGTTTCCTTGATGACCCAGGGTTCCGGTTCGAATGGAGTCTTGAATTTTCCTCCTGGCCTCCGTGTTCGGATTAGCACAGTCTCCCCCAGATTCAGGGTCTTTGTTTGGGCCCTCCTCTTGCAGCTTGCCTTCTCGTTTGTCCTCCTTCTCCTTTCTTGGGTGTCTGCTGGTGAGTACGGTGCGGGAGCCCAACTGTCAGCCATGGGTAATAAGTCTCTCCGAGGTCCGGCTAGCATCAACGCCCATGGTGACTGCATGGTGGTGCTGTGTGGTGTGCTGCGGTACTCCCTTAAGAATGCTTGCAGTGCTTCTTCCGGGTCACTCCCTTCCGCGGAGGATATCCGCAGTACTTTGTTTATTGTCCTCATAAAGCGTTCAACCTCACCGTTAGCTTGTGGCCATTGCGGGGTGATTCGGTGATGTTTTATTCCAAGGTTGTTCAGAAATTCTTTAAACTCACTCCCCTTGAACGGGGGCCCATTGTCCGTCTTGATGACCATCGGGATGCCGAACAGAGCAAAGGTTTTGCTGAGGATGGGGCGAATGTTCGCGAAGCTGGTTGATGCTGCCGTTTCCACTATGGGGTATTTAGTGTAGTTGTCCACTAGTACTACTGTGACTCTCCCGTCTGGGAAGCTGCCAAAGTCCAGGCTTAGCCATGCCCATGGCGATGGGGCGTGTTCCTCCGTGATTATTGGGGCTGGTACTTCGGGGCTGCTTGTGATCTGGCATGCCCGACATTCTCGCACGCAGGCTTCGATGTCCTCCTCCATGTTGGGGAACCATATCTTCTCTCGCATCCTCGCTTTCATTCTGCGGGTGCCTTGGTGTCCTTGGTGTGCCAGGGTGGTTGCTCTCTCTTGCAACGCTTTGGGGATGACCACGCGGGTTCCTCTCAGTAGGAGGCCATTGTCTGCGCAGCTGAGGTCATCGTGAACCTTCCAGTACTGTTGCAGGCGTGTCCTGTCTACTTCGTTCCACCCATTGGTATCCTTCAGGAAGTTTACCCACGTTCCGGATTGTATTGCTTCCTTTACTCTCTTGACGACTGCATCGTTGTCATAGTGGGAGATGATGACGTTGGCGGTCAGCGCGCAGGGGCATGCGCCTGTTGCTAGCATGTTGATGAATTCTTCGGTCTGGACTTCCGGATCTGTATTGCTGGACTCTTCCGCGGGGGGATGGCGAGACAGGAAGTCCGCCGGGTTTTTCGCCCCTGGTCGGTACACTAGGTCCATTTGGTACTGTTGAACTTGGATCGCCCAGCGTTCAATCCTTGGCGGTGGGTGTGGAGCGGTACCCCGGAATAAGGGAATTAGCGGTTGGTGGTCTGTCACCATTCTGAATGGGTGACCAGATATGTAGAGGTGAAAATGGGCACACGCCCATTTTACTGCCAGCGCCTCCCTCTCAATTTGCGAGTACCGCGACTCTGTCGCTGTCAGGGCCTTGCTTGCGAATGCCAGTGGGGCCCACACCCCTGGTTCGGATTCTTGCGACAGGAGAGCTCCTAGGCCCACTGGGCTGGCATCCACTAGTACTTCGGTGGGTCTTGCAGTGTTGAAGTATGCCATTGTTGTGCTGTCCAGTAGTGCTTCTTTGATTCGGTGGAATGCTTTGTCCTCTGTTGCCGTCCATTTCCACGAGCTGTCTTTCTTCGTCAGGTTTCTTAGAGGCTCTGCGATTGTGGCCAGATTGGGTATGAATCTGGCACAGTATTGTGCCATTCCCAAGAAACTCCTTACTTCGGATGTGGTTGACGGTGCTGGAGCGTTCTTGATGGCGTGTGATCTGCGGGGGTCTACCCTCACTCCGTCTGAGTCAAATACGTATCCGAAGAACTCAATTGATTTCCTGAAGAACTGGCATTTGTCCTTGTGGAGAGTGACGCCATACTGTGCGAGTCTCTGTAGGGTGGCCTTCAGTCTTCGGTGGTGCTCTTCACTTGTTTTGGCGTGAATTAAAATATCATCGCTGACATTCAGCACTCCGTCAAGTCCTGTTAAGATCTCCTTGATTGTGTTTTGGAAGATTTCGGCTGCGGATGAGATGCCAAAATTTAGTCGCTTGTATCGCCTCAGCCCCAGGTGTGTTGAGAATGTTGTGATGTAGCGTCTCTCCTCCGCTAGCCTGAGCTGGTGATATCCTGCATTGAGGTCCAACTTAGAGAACCATTGGGCCCCGTTCAGGTCCGTCAGGATGTCATCTACTGTTGGGGTGAGGTGCCGCTCCCGACGAATGGCTTTGTTGGGGACCCTCATGTCTATGCAGATGCGGATTTTGCCTGGCTGGCGCGGCTTCTCGGCTATCACCATTGGGGATACCCACGGCGTCGGTCCCGATACTTTCTCAATTACCCCTTGTGCTTCAAGTTGGTTAAGTTCCTTTTCTACGGCTGCGCGCAAGTGAAAAGGTATCCTTCTGTGCCTCAGGGCTATCGGCTGGATGGCGGGGTCGATGTGCAATTTGATCGGTGGTCCTTTGATTGTGCCGAGGCCCTCGAATAGTGTGGGGAACATTTCCAGGATGTCTTCTGTTTGTAGCGCTTTGACGGCGTTTGCAAACGCAATGAGGCGGAGGTCTTCCGCTGTGTTGCTGCCTACGAGCAGGTCTGCTTCCTTGTCTATTACGTGGAACGTTGTCGTCACCTCATTGTCTTCTGCCTTTACTTGGACCGTCATTTTCCCTCATAGTGGGAGAGGTTCCTGGCTGCCGTATGTTAGTATGCGCGCCTTCGAGGGGACTAGCTTGGGTCTTGGCTTCAGTGCTTTATAGTGCTGGATTCCCATGACGTTCACGGTGGCTCCCGTATCGATGACGCCAGTCGCTGGGGATCCGTCGATGTGTATTTGGCACTTTGGCTGTGGTCTCCGCCGCTTCTTTAGCTCACTTACGAATGATACATAGTAGCATTCGTCTTCATCCTCTGTGGAGGACTCGTCGAATTGGGATTGCCTCGGCGATTTGTGTGAACGAGACGACGTTGCGTCGTCTAGCGATAGCTGTTTCACCGCTCCTGTGATTGATTTTCTCCCGGACACCCCTCTTCCACGGGAGCCACCCCTGCACACGCTTGCGAAATGGTTGGGTATTCCGCATTTTGAGCATGTCTTGCCACGTGCTGGGCAGCCATCTTGGTTGTGTTCGTCTCGGCCGCAGTATCCGCATGATGCTCGGCGCGGCGTCCTGGTCGGCCATCTTCCTCTACTTCCCCGACTGGTGTTGCGGATTGCATCCACCCTTTCCGTCTTCACCACGGTTCCTGCTTCTGCCCGCGGGTTCAGGGCTGCTTCCATTGCTGTTGCACGGGCATCTGATAGTTCGTGGGATCTGGCCAGGATCAATATTTCTTCAAGTGTGATGCGCGGTTGCCTTAGGATGAGTGTTCTTAGGTGTTTGTTGCGGCAACCTTGAATGAGCTATGCGGTTACTTCTTTCTTTTCGTCATCGTCCGTGCACGTGCTTATGAGATCCCTCAATCGCGCATGGAACGCATCCATGGTTTCTCCTTCCCTTTGTCTGGATTGGCGAAACTTGAATCGCTCATAGTGCGGGTTCAGCTGGGGGTCGAAATGTGCGTTCAGCGCATTGACTGCAGCGTCATAGTCATCGTCATCTCCTGTGTCTGGGAGATGTTTGAATAACTTGTATAGTTCCGTGCCCCCAAAGTGTAACAGCAGGGACCTCTTTACTTCGTTATCTTTCTCCCTGGTGGCAGTGAAGTAGTTGTTGAGTTGTCCTAACCACACAGCCCATCTGGGGCCGCTGTCCCGGGGTCTATCAGCTCGCTGAAAGGTGGTAGTGCCTGGATCTGTGAGTGGGCTGATGGCATTGGTGGCTGTGTTCCGGGATTTACTGCTGGTGCTGGTGGCGCTTCTTGCTGAGCTTGGCCGGCTCCCCCAGATGCTCCTCCTGGGTTTGTGGTCATCTTGGTGCTGGGCTGTGGTTGGGCGCTTGCCTCTTGGGCATCTCTTTATTGTATCCCTGGTTGCACTTGCTCGTGCTTGTTGGTGCCTGTGTGACCCACTGCTTTTGTATCCCTGGTTGCACTTGCTCGTGCTTGTTGGTGCCTGTGTGTGACCCACTGCTTATCAGGTTGTTGGTTGCACTTGCTTGTGCTTGTTTGTGTTTGTTCAGACCGGTGTGCAACAGACGGCTGATTGTCTTTGCTTGTGCTTGTTCTTCTTTTGTTCTTTTTGTGATGGGGCGCTGCCTGCGCGCGCTTGGGTTTGGCTGTGTCGCCACGTGGTGTGGTTGGCCTCGCTGGGTCTTCCTCGTGTCTACGGGACCTCGCGCTCGATTTTGTTCGAGGCGCCTTTCCGGCCTCGCGCTCTCCCCGGGTTTCTTTCTCTGGTGACGGCACTTCGCTTTCTGCGCATGCGCGCACCGCTGGGCCTGCCGCCGGGTCGCTTCCTTCGGCACGCGTCTCTGTCTTGGGCCTTCCTGCCGTCGCTGCCGCCGGTGCCACACGCAGCTCCTTGCTCACGCTGCTTACCGGTGTGTGTAGCTTCTGGGATGTAGCTTCCGCTCTCGGTGGCCGCCGTCGCTGATGTTCTTCTCCGGTGCCGCGGCTGGGCGATCGAGTCGGCTGGTGATCGGGCAGGTAAATGCCGCTGGCTGGCGCCGTTTAACTTATGGGCATCCCACCCTCGTCGCCAGTGTGAGGCCCCAAGGGCCGAGCTGGGCCTGCAGCGCTGCGCCGCTTGTTGAGCGCAATAAATTGACACACACACAGTTACTGCTCTGGTGTGGACCGGAAGTGCCGTGCCACTTCGGTCCCTTTATTTAAAGCTTTCTGGCCACGCCTGGCCAGAAAGTGATACATTGTGCGGAGTGCTTCCGGGGGCTCAACCTGAGACCCTCGGAGCACTAGAGCGCTACACTGCTGCCGGCACACTGCCGGTTCGGCGTTGTACTCGCAAAGCTGAAGTCGTGATGCCGCCAGCTTGGTGGTGTTGTCCCAACCACTGCAACAGCGGTCCGGCAGTCAGACCACCACATTCGTAATCAGGCTCTTAATGTCGTTCTGCATATCAAAACGTTTTCGATTGTAACTCATTTACTAATTCTGAAATGCTTTCACAATTCTTTCCTTTCGTTGCAGATGCCTTATAATCTATGTTGTTAAGAGAATAGTTTGCTGTTTGTTTTAGCAATGTTAACCGAAAAATTAAATGAATACTTGTTATGTTAATTGGCCGATGAGAAAGAGCCTTCTGTACCAGGCAAACCGGACTGTTACTATGTTCAAGGTCGTGCAGCTGTGTGATCCGTTGTTTGGTAATGAGAAAGTAGGGAGTATCAATTCACACACAGAGCATGCCTGGTATAAAATAGGACTGAATAGAGAAAGGAACAGAGATGGTGAAAGACAGAAGCGTGCAGTTAAACAGAGGATAACCATCGCTCACCCGAAAGTGACATGCTTCATCACTGGGTTCCCTCCTACAGCAGGACCGCAATGGAATCTTCTATGGGCCACAATTCCTCGTTTAAAGCAGGGAGTATACAGGGCCGCAATGGAATCTTCTATGGGCCACAATTCCTCATTTAAAGCAGGGAGTATACCTGCTACCGGGGAAAATGGGGAAACCTGTTTGGCTCCAAGGATTGGGAGTTTTATTTTATTATTTTTATTTATTTATTTGAATAGTTTTATATAGCGCTACTAGACCCGGAGGTATCAGAGCACTTTACATGAATTACAGAGTGTTACAGGTTACATGGTTACAGCATGGCTACATGTTGAAGAGACTGCAATTCGTTTTTTAATTGTGTATTTTAAGGATAGTTTAGCAGATCCTGCCTTGACTTCACTGAGCAGAGACCTTTCCCTAATAATACTGATATTCATTATATTTGGTTCTTGGGCTTGTCTCTTGAACATTTCAGCTTTCCCCATGAACTTTAATTTGGTTCACTTAAAATGACCACCTTCCACTTCGAATTTCCCCTTGCGCCTTTTAATGCTTATTTTGAACAGAAGTTCCTTTATGGAACCAATACTAGCTTTATTCTGCATGCTTTACATTGTTATGACTTGCATTGCTATCTACATCTATTTGAAGATTACACTAGAGCCTACAGGTATAGAAAGATGCACTGGATCATTTGTATTACGGAAACAAAATACCGGGTAGACCTGGCTCAATATGTTTAACACATATATTCCTTGTACATCATTTCTCAGGATTAAATTATGTTGAGATAGGAACTGGTTTTAACAAAGATATCCTAGTTCATGGATAACATTTTTAAACAAAATAGAGCTGAATTTGAACCATTGCTGCTATCAAAACTTTACATGAAACTTAGTGTAATCTTTCATATAATGGATTTCCTCCATTTCAAATTGATATAAAACTGCAATAATTATATACTGTCAGTTTGCTGCATGTTCTGACCTGTTGAAATGCTAATAAATAGCATTTACTGCATTCCCTGTAACATAAGCAACATAAATACCGCAAGATCATCTGTCCTGTTTTCTGCACCAATACCAATTGATGTGCTGCAGTCATGGTGACCTCCCTTTGCATGCTAGCTTCTGTGATTTAATTTGTCGTATTCAGTGCACTGAATATCTATCTTTGCACCGACCATGCTAGAGCTACCAAATTTGGTGCAAATTGTGCACTCACTAATACTTGGTAATTGTGAGACCTGCGTAAATTAATGGGTATTCAATACAAGCCCAAATATGAGTTTGCCACCCTAAAATGAGAAATAAAATGCTAACAGAGCAAGTTATTCCTTGTTTCAAGGTCTACAAACAGTGTACATACACTTTTGCTCCCGCGATTAGGGGCGTAACACAGGCCCCCGCAGCTCCCACTCTGCGGGGGGGGGCCCCAAGCTACAGATGGCCCACTCAGCACAGCACTTCGGCCGGAGAGCTCCTGATAGAGTCCAGAGGGGACCCCTCCACGTACCTTGCAGATGGCCCCCTTAATTTTCGTTACGCCACTGCCCGTGATTTGCAGAAGGTGCTAATTGCGGGGGCAAATATCCATGACTTGGGTCCACATTTGTAATCCCAATGGGGCATAACTGGAAGTTTGTACCCACAAGCAGACTGATTTTTTGCAGTGATATTGTAAGAGGGCCCACATGATATACCCTGGGTAAATGCTGCATACCCACCAGCTTGATTGTTGAAGTACGATTCAGGCTGGGCCAACTCTCTTGATACAAAAGAGATTGTCCACAGAAGTATGTTTCTTGGGAGGCCAAATGCAGTGCAAATGGAAATGTTGACCATAACTGGCTCTGCATCAGATGTGGGGGGAATTTTGCCTCCCAGACTCCTTCCTGGGTTTTTTTGGAGAGGGAGCAAATGGTCCAGGAAAGGGGTGCAGGTCTTTTTTGGGGGAGCAGAGTTTCCATTGTGGGCTTCACCATGAAGATCAAGGCACAAAGAAAAGGGGTGGGGGCTCCGAAATGAACCCTATCTCAAACTCCCCAGGATTCTACTACTGAATATCAACCACAAGAATATCGTGCTACAAGAATATTGAGAGACAAAATATCAGAAGGTAAGTGCATAAAGGGAAATATAGATTTGATATTCCCAACTCCACATCTACGTACCTTGATGATGTATGTACTGTATAGGCACATGTATGAGGAGTGAGATATAGAAAATCTATACTTACTTATCAATATTTTTTTCTTCTAAATATTGTCCTCAGTATTGTGTCCCATAAATATGCTGAGGTCGGTATTTAGGGTGCACACCAGACCCTAGAGGTGGAAGGTCAATGGTCTAAGGTAGGTGTTTTCTATGCAAAGCCATCAGGTGGAAAATTTAGGAAGAAGAGCACAATCAGACGTTAATATGTTGATGTACCTATTTTCTCTTCGCCGTGCAAGTAAATCTCAGGATGGCATTCGGCTGTGTACTTCAAGAGGTCATTTAGATTGTTTGTTTTTGTACATTCAACACATGCTGATGTGCCTCCCCCTAAGTTGTGATGACACACGTAGCAGGGCCGGCTCTAGGCTCATGGTGGCCCTGGGCAGGGAGCGTAGGTAGGGGGCCTGGAAGAGGGGGTCCGGGCGGGGCGGAGCGCGCAGGCCAGTAAAGAGGGGAGGGGGTCAGGGAGTTTAGAAGTGGAACAGAGCTGGAGGCCGCCAAATCCCTGCCAGGGGCCACCACGCAAATATGTATCCATCATCAGAGGATTAATATATTAAGGATATATATTGGCGTGGTGGCCCCTGGGGTTTGGTGGCCCTGTGCAGGTGCACAGCTTGCACATGCCTAGAGCCGGCCCTGCACATAGGGCATAATTCCCAGGTATTGTTTGTTATTACATGAAAAAGCAATATATTTCATTTGATTTGTAGCCTACTTAGTGCAGTGGGCGCAATAATCTTATTTTACTCTTACTCCTTATGTTGGTAGATCCCTCATTTTACCATTTGTTTAATGTTTTGCATGCTTGTTTTCTCTTTTTTTCGAATTTAAAAGGAGCAAAGCTGCAAAAAGAAAATGGCACGGTAGACTGAGGAGTAAAGAGGAGTGAGACTGAAGAAAAAAACATAAGAAAAAAATAGAGAGCGGGCATAGATAGAGAAAATAAAAAAAGTAAGAAAAGAGGGATCACTGACAATATTGAAAACAACAAAATCAGATTAAAAAATATTGGGGGTCATTAGGATGGAGGATTTTCCGCATCCTCCGGGCCGGCGGAAGCCACCGCCGGCCCGGAGGATGCGGAAAATCCTCTGCGGACCCACCAGGACCCACCGCCACATTAGGATGGCTGGTGGGTCATGGTTTAGGTCCGCAGCTTTTCCGCCACGGCTGGCTTACAACCGCGGCGGAAAAGCACTAAAATGGTGAAGGTGTCTCTTAGACACCTTCAGCCAGATTAGGATGTGCATGGAAACATGCTTTTCCGCGGCGGCTTTTCCGCCGTGGAAAAGCATGTGTAACTGCACTGCAGGGGCCCATTGCGGGCCCCCTAGGTGTAGTGGGGGGTGGGGGGTGCACATGGGGGGTACCTATGGTACCCCCCTGCATTTGCGAGCACAATGCAGCAGGCACCGCGCGGTGCCTGCCGCTTTGTGCACGCAAATGCTGTGCATGCATTTTTAACATTGCTGCGGGTGCAGCTTGAAGCTCCACCCGCAGCAATGTTAAAAATAGAGGATGTGACCGCCACCCTGGCGGTCACATCCTAATCTGCACAGAGGGAACGCCGCAGCCCATGCGGACGTTCCCTCATGCTCTGGGGTCGCGGACGGACTCAAGTCCGTCCGCGATCCTAATGACCCCCATTGTGTCGAAAATATTGATTATAAAATATTGTGTCCCTATACTTTTAAGGGTAAGTACAAAAATATGAAAAACAAAATATCATTTGACATTAATATCGTTAACAAAACATACAAAAATATCATTGTACATATATATATTTAAAATACTAAATCGTAAAAAAAATTTTAATATATAACATTAATATGATGTAAATTAAATAAATGTAAATAGTATTTAATGATATATATATAAAGTATATACTTATATAAACACACACACACACATGTATTTATTTTGAAAGTTTTATATAGCGCAAACATGACCACAGAGGGTATCAGAGCGCTTTACAGATTATGCAAAGTTACGAGTACATGGAACACATAAATAAACATCATAACGACTGGTAAAAATATTTAGAATGTCCAACAGTCTCAAGTACATAGCATCTAGAGCACAGAGCAGCATCAAATAGTCCGAGAGTCAAGTGGGGAAGGAGGTCTGAGGCAGATAGTTTTTCATCAAGAGCTCTTTAACGTCTAATTTGAACTGGGCATAGGAAGGGATCACCCTGACTTCGGGGGAAGAGAGTTCCAGATCCTTGGCCCCATACCTGAAAATGATCGATTATAGGTCTTTTTTTTAAATTTTGTGGTTTGAGTAATAGGGTGCCGGCACTTCTAGAGGCTCTTGAACCACATGAGAGCTCCAATTTCTGAGCGAGGTACATCGGGGTCTTGAGGTGGATGGCTTTGTGAGTCATGCATGCAATTTTCAGCTGTAACCGAGCTTCATTGGGGAGCCATTTCAGAGCTAGCAGGTCAGGAGAGATGTGGTTGAATTTATTTGTGCCAGTAACAAGCCTGGCCGCAGCATTGAAGGTCACCCTAAGGGGAGCCGTTATCACTCCGGGCAGGCCACACAGCGTAGCACTGCCAAGTCCAGCTTTGTGATCACCAATGCTTGCACTGCAACCTTTAAGTCATGAGCAGGGAGATACGGTTTGAGCTTCCTAGGGATTCTGATCTGTAAATTTGCTCCTTTGGTGAGGGAACTGTGGCATCCTGGTTATGCAGCTTGTTGCCAGGTTGCCACATGCAATGGAATGCTCTGTACAGATTCTGTGCTTGTGATGTTTAGAGTATCTAGGCAGTTGATCTTGGACCTTCCTACTGGTGACTGCTTATCCTGTGGATGGGATCCTATACTATAATAAATACTTATTTCACCCATAATCTACCTTTGGACTTCTTTACATTGGCGACGGGACGGGATTTGTGAAGAATTGAAGAAAGGATCTCAACAAGGATACAAGCACTTTACTTCATTTTGAAACTTATAAAAGGTACTGTTTTTTTTAATTTCTTTTGACCTATATTCTGTCCAATTTCCTGGACACACTTTCATATAAAAGCTGCTCTGGGCTGATTGTGTTCTTTGGAAAACACTTTACTTTTCATAATATTCTTTGTTGTTTGGCAGTCTGCACAGCGCTGTTTGAGGATTTTTATCTTAGAAGCGCTCTGTTCCGCTCTACATTGTGCGCAGCTTTGTTTGCCATGATCTTTACTTTGAAAGCGCTCCTTCCATCACATTTTGCATTATAAGTGTAGCGCATTTCTCGCTTATCCAGCGTAGCGCACTTCAGCCTGCCAACGTTTACTTTCTGCATTTAACCTGTCTTTGAGAACGGCCGCCCAGCAGCGTAGCGCACTTCAGCCTGCCAGCGTTTACCTTCTACATTTAACCTGCTTTTGAAAACGGCCTCAGCCCAACATCGGCAGCCGCCCAGCAGCCGCATCTTTTAAAAGACTCACCGTGGTTTCTCGAGCGCAACGTTCGCTCACTCACGAGCGCCTCAGCTTCGGACATCAACAATTTCTTTCCCAAAGGAGCGTCATGACGAGTTCGTCAGGAAGGAGCGTCATGACGCGGTTGCCATAACAACGGGACGCCTATTTTCTTCTTAGAAACCACAGATTCATCCCAGATTCATCATAAACAACTTTCGTTTATTACAGAAAACAAGATGTCTTCCCCTAAGAACAAGGAGGAATTGATTAGCTTTCTGGGTATGGCGGAATACTATAACAAGTTTATATGTGGTTTTGCATCGTTGTGTGTTAGCATGAGATCATTATTAAAAAAAGGATGTGACTTTGTATGGAATGATGAATGTGAAAAAGAATTCATTGCACTTAAAGGTAAATTGAACAATGCCCCAAAGTTGAATAGCTTTGACCCTGAGAAAAAATCTATTCTAATAACAGATGCAAGTCTAAAAGGGTTAGGGGCAGTCTTAACACAGAAGATTGAAGGGAGCGAGGTAGTCATTTTATTTTTGTCAAGTAGTTTGAGGGGTCCAGAGCTAAGATATTCTGTGGTAGAGCGTGAAGCGCTAGCAGTCTTTTGGGCCGTAAAGAAATTGAAAAACTTTTAGTGGGGAAGTACTTTTGAAGTGAGGACTGACCACAAACCGTTATGTGAGATCTTAAAAACCAAAGGAATTGATGCTGTTTCCAGTAGAATCACAAGATGGGTTGTAGGTTTACAAGATTACAACTTTGAGGTTAAATATCTACCAGGTGTTGAAAATAAGGTAGGTGATGCCTTATCTCGTCTTGTCTCTCAGGAAGATTTAGATCTGGAGGATGATTTGGAAGGTGAAGATGAAATGGTTTGTTCAGTTGGTGAGAGTGTCATTGATAAGTGCAAGTGGTTGGAGGCTTCACGGGAAGATTTGGCCCTTATGGAAATCTTGAGATTGATCAAGATAGGATGGAAAGTCAAGCCAAAAGATGGTGACATTTTGGAAAAATTTTGGCATGTTAAGAATCAATTATCTGAACATGACGGTTTACTTGTAAGAGGTACTAGGTTGGTTCCTCCGGCATCTATTAGGAGTGAGCTCATTTTACTGGCTCATAGTGGGCATATGGGTATTTCAAAGACAAAGGAGAATCTGAGAATGTCGTACTGGTGGCCCAGCATGGATTTGGAAATCGAGAGAAAAATTAGGGACTGCATGGAGTGTGCTTTGAGTGAGAAGGTAGCGAAACCCAAAATCCAGCCCATGATTATTAGCACACTTCCAAACAGCCCTTGGGAAGAAGTTGGCCTGGACATCCTTGGGCCTATATACTCTGCGGGTCTGAATGGTATGTTCTAGTTTTAGTAGATTTCTTTTCTAGGTGGTCAGAGATTGCCATCACTCGTGGCATAGAATCCAAGCATGTGATACTCTTTTTGGAGAAACTTTTTGCCAGGGAGGGTATTCCCAGCATCATTTTGACGGACAATGGAAGTCAACTTGTCTCTAGGGAGATGGAATTATTCTTGTCTAAACATGGTGTGAAACATAAAAAATCTTCTCTGTACCACCCAGAGACAAATGGCACCGTGGAGAGATTTAACCGTGTGCTCAAGGAGACAATTAGAATGTCTAAATCTGCAGGTTCAGATTGGAAATCGGATGTTTTTGAAAAGGTTAAACTTTACAGGTTATCACCACATGCCACCACGGGAAAAACACCCTTTGAGCTCTTCAGATGTAGGTGTCCCAACACTTTGGTTACCCCGCCTTGTTCAACTGATAATGGGGAGTGGAAAGCAGCTCAGGAGAAAAAACTACAAGCTAGGAAAAGGATTCATGATTTGAAAAATTCTGTGAAACACACGGTGGTGCATGTGGGTGATTGGGTTCTCATAAGAAATCCATGCAAAAAGAACAAGATGTTATCTGCTTCATTTTTGAAGCCTATTCAAGTCATCAAGGTTTTAGGCAATGCCGTCAAAACATCTGATCATCGCATTTGGAACTTGAACAGGGTTGTAGTGATCAAGAAAGACTTTGTTGACAATCCCAAATCTCCTGTGTCAAGTTCTTCACCTACAGGTACATCATCTCATCGCCCTGTGATTGGTCCTCTCATCTCAAGGAAACCTTCAACAGCTACTTCATCTCATCGGGCGGTGGATGGTCCTGTCATCGCGAGGAGATCTTCAAGAATTACACGTATACCTACTCGTTTTAATGACTTTGTAAAATAATGTTTTCTGCTTATTCTTATTTGTTATAAGGAGGATGTTTTCTGTTTTTCTTATTTGTTATAAGGAGGGAGATGTGTGGCATCCTGGTTATGCAGCTTGTTGCCAGGTTGCCACATGCATTGGAATGCTCTGTACAGATTCTGTGCTTGTGATGTTTAGAGTATCTAGGCAGTTGATCTTGGACCTTACTACTGGTGACTGCTTATCCTGTGGATGGGATCCTATACTATAATAAATACTTATTTCACCCATAATCTACCTTTGGACTTCTTTACAGGAACTGATGTGTTTTTGCATGTTCAGACTCTTGTCTAGTATGATGCCAAGCGAGGATACCGAGTCAATGAGGTGAGGTCTGCAGTTAAGAGCCGAAAGCTGATTTAACCATTGCTCAATGTCCGGTGATTGCTTATGGGGTGAGATAAGGAGGAATTCTGTTTTTAGAGCATTTAGTTTCAGGTGATTACGTGTCAGCCAGCTTTGCGTTTTCAGTAAGACTGAGTTAAGGGACTGAATGTCCTCAGGGAAGGCGATCTTCAGGTATAGTTGAGTATCATCCGCATACATGTGATAGTGAATGCTAGATGATTTGAGCATTTCTGTTAGAGGCTCCATGAACAGATTAAAAAACATGGGAGAGAGTGCTGAACCTTGGGGAAAACCCAGCGAAACCGGTGCAGGATGGGACAGGGATTGGTTCACCTTGAAGTGTTGTGATCTATTCAGGAGGAATGAGGAGAACCAATTAAGCACAGGCCCAAACAGCCCTATCCTGTGTTCCAGGAGGTCAGTTAGAGTATCATGTTTGACAGTGTCAAATGCTGATGAAAGGTCAAGAAGGATCAGAAGGCACGACTCATTGTGGTCGAACATTCTTAACGCATCATCAACAATGTGTGTTAGGGCCGATTCTTTTCTATGGCCTGAGTGGAAACCAGATTGGCAATGGTCCAGGAGTTGGAAATGGTCGATGTGGTTGCAGAGTTGGGCAAGCACACATTTCTCCAAGAGCTTTGCTAGGTGGGGATGTTGGAGATTGGGCGGAAGTTTTGAAGGTCTGAGGGAGCCGCAGCAGGTTTCTTTAAAATCGGAGTGACTTTACCCATTTTTAGGCAATCTGGAATAACACCTTGCCGCAGTGAAGTATTGACTATCGTAGTCCACAATCTTAATAGGGAGGATCTAACATTCGGGAAAAGGATCGATGGCAACGGGTCATTGTAGTGGTTGGAAGGTTTCAAAGTCGCCAGCGTTTTGTGAATGGTGCATTCATACAAGGTTTGGAAGAGATTCCAGGAAGCATTATTCTTGGGGAGGTGTGGTAACGCCGGGACCATGCAATCGCTACTAGATGGTAGTAGGGGGGTAGGTGGGCTGATCGACAGGTGTTTACAGGCCGATCGTACTTCTGTTTCAATCTTACTGGTCTTATCTATGAAGAAATTTGAAAATTCTTCGCAATTGGGCAATGTACCTAGACCCAGTGATTCAGAGTTCGGATGACTGTTGGCTTGGGACTTGATGAGTTCGAACAATTTTCTAACTGAGTTCTGAAAAAGGTGGCCTTAGAGCAACTGATGCATTTATTATAGGACCTTCTCAAGGAACTTAGGTGGTGCAGATGTTCAAGGGATGGATTGGACAACCACAACCTTTCAGCAAGTCTTAGGTTTCTCCTGTCTGAATTAAGACTAACGGTAAACCATGGTTTGGAGCATTTGGAGGGGATTCTTTTGAGCTGTAATGGGGCGACCGAGTCTAGGACATTCAGCATTGCGCGGTTATAATGAGCTGTAAGTTCGTGGACATACGACATGTTTGGTGGAGAGGGAAGGATGTTATCACAGAGAGCAGTCAGATCAAGCGGGTTGATATTCCGTAGGCATCTTTTCAGCTGTTTAGGGTTCATGGGTTGGGTTTTATTTGTTCTTACCAAATCCAAGATACGGGAGGTGATGCAATAGTGATCGGTCCAATCACACGGGAGGATAGAGTCGAGGAAAAGGGAGTTGGGCTTACCAATGACGAGATCTAAGGTAGCTCCTTTGATATGCGTGGGGCTGTCACAGATTTGAATTAGGTTAAGGTTAAGAAGGAAGGATTTGAGGTTATTAACCACCCCATCATTTATATAATTCCAATGGAGGTTAAAGTCTCCCAGGTAGATTTGGGAGCCCTGGGCGTCTATGTTAGCTGAGATAATGTCCATGATCTGTTCTGTGAAGGGAAGGATGTCACGAGGGGGGTGGTAAAATGTGTGCAGTTTACAGGAGTGATTGTTATTGTTGCCCCCAGTCACTTCAATGCATAGGTATTCACTGGACGGCAGGAGGTCAGTCTGAAGTACCTTCACTGAAAGATTGCTCCGATGTAAGCATGCAATGCCGCCACCTTGCCCTGAGGATCTGTCTAACCGTATGATGTCATAGTTGGGAGGTATTAAGAGGTCCAAGCAGGGGGTAGTTGAGTCATTAAGCCAGGTTTCCATCAGCATTACAAGGTCAAGATCCTGCGCCAGGGTGAGATCTGCAATGTCCGAAGCATGTTTCGCTGCAGATCTACAATTCAGGAGAACACATTTGAGACTAGTGATGGCGTCTGTTGGAGCGGGAAGCGTGGTGGTGACGCACGTGAGGTTATTCTCATTTAGGGTTCTGGAGAAGGGTTCTGTGGTGTTGGATTCAATTTGATGCAAGTTTGCTATGGAGGGTGGTGGAGCTGGTACATAAGAATTTAGGAGAGAGATAATATCTATCAGACAGGGGAGCTTTGCATCTAGAGGAGGTGTGCTGGGTCAATAGGGAGCGGAGCGGAGGCCCACCTATGAGGTAGATGGGGAACATGAGACGATGACCTTTGTGAGTGGTAGAGGGGGACATGAGACGGTGCCCTCTGAGCGTCAAGGGGGGAGGAGAGCCCTGAACGTCCGTGAACAGGGAGCGAGCGGTGAAGGTGATTTATCTTGGTGGGGCCGCAAGGCCAGGGGTTTGGCAACAAGGACTTAGTGATATGTAATATACTGTAGACTTCAGTCTTGAGTTGTTGAAGGCAGAGTACTAATTCATTATGGCGGCCTTCCAGTGAGATGTGCGGAAGGGATTGGGGGGCATGGTCCCCGGTCTCCTGGGGCGTGGGAGAGCTAGTGATATTGGGGGAAGGTGGTGCAAGTGTGGACTGCCAATGTCCAGCTGGAAGAGATTCAGGACACTGGAGCTGTCCACTCGGAATGGATAGGCTAGGGGAAGAGGTAGTAAAGTCAGGGGAAAGAAGTGCGGTAGGAAACTGGATGCACCCAGCGGGAACAGTTTCTGGGCAGTGGAGCAACATGCTCGGAATGGATATGGAAGGGGAGTAGCTAGTGAGGTCGGGGGAAGGTAGGGCAGTCGGCGCCTGAGTGTGCCCCAAGGGGAGGGATTCAGGGAAGTGGCACTGCAAGCTCTGGAGGCTGAGTGGGATAGGAGAGTAGGGGAATGATGGATAAAGACCAGTGGAGGCTGATGGGAGCCTGGTGGGAGTGTGAATTGGGCTGGCGGAAGGCGTCTTGGGAAGAATTGGGTTGTTGTGAGCACTGGGACTAGGCAGGTTAGGACTAGCAAACCATACAGGGGGAGCGGGAGCGTTCCAGAGATGACGGTACTGGTACAGTCTGTCCAGTGCGGGCCGTGCAAGGGAGTTGTTATTAGGAGTTAGGGTCAGAAGTGAGGGATACAACAAGGTAGATGTGAGATCCACGGGAGGTGGTGTCGAGGTAGGGGATAGAGACTGCGAGTGCTGGGGGTCCACTGGTTGGCCCACCCTTGTGCGTTTTGCGGGACTGCTGCTAGCCACTGTATTTAAGATGGAGGGGAAGAATGTGTCAAATCACATTAGATTGTGGTCGGAGACTTGTATAAGAATGATTCAATTTTTGTATAGGGAGATGGTGGCTTCAGCTCTGTAGTCCGCGGAGTGTGCCACAGTCAGTCTCAGACCGTGTGGCACTTTCAGGAAAGTGGAGATTTTGAGCCGAGAGTGGATGGCCTTCCGCAATTGCGCATGGCGATTCGTGTAGAAGATGAGGTCATTTATGGTAGCACCCTTTCTGGTAGAGAAGTAGGGTTCTGAGATGAGGGTTTCCAGATGAGATTTAAGTAGTTTATGTTTGAAGTTTATTGCCGCATTTTTTGATAAGTTCGGGGGTATTTGATTCAGAAAGCGTTGTGACAAGTAGGTTCTAGGTTTGGCGAGTAAAGGATCACAGGTTTAGGCTCCATCTTGGCAAATGCCTTCCCAGCTTAACAGAATGGGTAAGAGGAGAACTGGGTAGAGCTCGGCCTCAACCATCAGAGGCTCAAGAATATCCTAGCGACACAGGCATCAGACTCTCTCTAAATGATGATGGCAGCCCCCTCGGGATCCTTATGGTCAATTAGTTTTAGAAGGCCCGACAATCTCTGGCTAAGAGACCAGGGATTGCAACTTGATGAATGGAGGCAGTCTCTAGAGTTGGGTTACCAATTGGGAAGCAGGCAAGGCAGGCATTTCGAGGCCCAACGTACGGGATGGGAGAACCACTGCATAATGTGTAGTATTGAGGCGCATATAGTAGGGCGCGGTGTGGTCATGTATGGTGGTTGAGTGACCCACCCGAAGATGGCCACATAAGTGAGTGTGGAAATATAGGTAGAGAGTGCCGAATCCAAGAAGGCCACCATAGGATGGGAGAGGGACAGGCCCCTTTCTATATCCATGCCCTGCCGAGCATCAGGCGGGGCACCCTCTTCAGATCCAAGGGTAGGGGGACAGCAAGTCTATTAATTTCACAACAATGGGCCAAAAAACAAAATGGGCACCCAAACCTGTACAACAACAGCACAACAGGTGTGTTTGTACCGTGATGAGAATAATTACTTTTGTAGCAAATCCCCTCAGTAGCATCCAGTGGCGTCTGCAGCGCCTCAGAGAGACGCAGCCCCCAAGGTCGACATTTCACATAGCACCGGGAATCAGGAAAGTGAGGGGATTAGTGAGACCCACCGTACCTCATCAGGATGGTCTCCACAGTTGCGCCAGATCCATAGTATAAGACATACGCAAATCCGAAACAGTAACGGGTCATCAAACCGAGCGCTGCTCTGCAAACCGGCCACAACGCTCAGCGGGTCGGCCCTCAGACCCGATCGGCATCCAGGATCTCAGCAGTCGGGAGGGCGGAGATGCGATCTCTACGCTGCAACCCAAGCTTGACCCTGGCAATCAGGGTAGTTTGGGGCTATGTCGGCAACCTGGCCGGTCAACTCTCAGCTGCAGCAGCGGAGCTCTGGGTGAATGCTCCAGTGGTCAGCCGAACATACATATATATAATATAACACTTATTAAAAATATACATTTTACATTATATCAAATCTTTTCTGTTATTAAAAATAAATGCTCTTGCTTACTAGAAGCAGAGCAGAATTGCTTTGGATGCAGGGAACTGCATGTTTACCATCTCCCTCAGTCCAAAAGCAATTCCGGCTCCCGCAGGACTCAAGGAGCCAGCAGGGTCTGCAGGGGCCTTCAGGTTCCCCCCATGGTCCCCAGCATGAGAAACTGGGTGCCCTGGGTGGGACCAGGGCACCCAGTATTGTGTCCAAGCCCCGGGGGATGGGGTCCCCGGGTCCAAAATTGGCCTGGTAGGGGGGTTGTGCACCCCCTCTCCAATGTTTAAAAAAAGTCTGAATAAAAAAATAAATAAAGGGCAATCACCGGGTAATGGGATCCCCAGGGCCAAAATCGGCCTAGGGAAGAAGGGTCACACAGCCCCCTTCCTTTATCATGTAAAAGAAAAATCTACTCGCACCATCCAATTTCTGCACCACTCTGCAAATGCGTCTCCTAGTGCGCTGCTAATTAGGGATGAAGTCCCCTTTGCTGAGGGTCCTTCGGGCCAAGAAAACCTCCTGTTACCTCCAATAAGTCCCACAAAGCTGGATTACTGAGAGGTGGTCAAATGCCATGCCCCCTTTTTCAACCACTATGCAATCGCACTTCTAAGCACACTGCTGGTGGGGGAATGAAGTGAACTTGGATGCTGAGCATCCTTGGGGGCCAACAAGCCCTCCAGTTACCTCCAGTAGGACCCACCCAGTGCGATTGCTGAGAGGAATTAAAAGGCCATGCCCCCTTTCTCCACCACTCTGTAAACGTGCCTCCTGGTACACTGCTGGTCAGGGGAAGAAGTCCCCTTGGCTCTAGAGTGTACTTAAGGGCCAATAAACCATCCTGTTACTTCCAGTAAGTCCTACACAGCGGAATTGCTGAGAAGTCTTCAGAGGCCCCATCCCCTTTGTTCACCACTCTGCAAACGCGACAACTAGTTAAAAAACCTAGAAATTCACTCAAAAACCAAAGGATACAATGACGTTATAGTTAGGAAATACATTTTCAAAAACCTTAGAAATTCACTTACAAAACAAAGGTTACATGGATGTTATAGTTAGACTCAGATTTCACTCATACAAAACCAGGGAAATTTGAAAGTTATAGTTACCTGAGCTAACTATAACTAACGCCCCCACAATGAACTGCTTATGACCTCACATTTTGCCTCTCTCATGACATGGTCAGTGACATCACTATTGACATCCCATATGACATCACTGATGACATCATCCACAGAATCACTCACACACCTACTCACTTCCATGCAACCTCTCGTATGCCCACTCACACACCTGCACAACCACTGACATACCTATTCATAGACCTATATCAGTACTCACACACCAACTTACTCCTCCATAGAGCCAGTCACTCACCCCCTCACTAGCTCGTACATTCACTCACATAACCATTCACTCACCCATATAGCCACTCATACAACCAGTTACTCACCCATACAGCCAGTCACATACCCACACACTCAAAGCTACGCACAAGTTCAAGTTCCAGTTCAAGAATTTATATAGCGCACTACTCACCCAGAGGGTCTCAAGGCGCTTGGGGAGGGGGTTCATTATTTATCAAATAACCAGCTTTTAAGTTCTTTTCTGAATGAGATGTGGTTCTGTGTAAGGCGGAGGTGAGAGGGGAGTGAGTTCCAGGTCTTGGCCGCCAAGTAGGAGAAGAATCTATCTCCCATGGTGGGTTTTTGGATGCGCGGAACTGCGGCGAGGCCTTGATTGGAGGATCTTAGTTGGCGGGTGGGTGTATAGAAGGATAGTCGATTGTTGAGGCATTCAGGCCCTAGTTTGTAGAGAGCCTTGTGTGCGTGGGTGAGGAGACGGAATGTTATTCTCTTGTTGACGGGAAGCCAGTTGAGGTCTTTCAGGTGGCCGGTAATGTGATCTTGGCGAGGGATGTCCAAAATGAGTCTCGCTGATGCGTTTTGGATGCGTTGGAGTTTTTTCTGTAATTTGGCTGTAATTCCCGCGTAGAGGGTGTTTCCGTAGTCTAGTCGACTCGTAACCAGTGCGTGGGTGACAGTCTTTCTCGTCTCGGCGGGGATCCAGTGGAAGATTTTTTTGAGCATACGAAGTACGTTGAAGCAGGAGGATGAGATGGCGTTGACTTGTTTGGTCATTGAGAGTGAGGAGTCTAGGATGAAGCCAAGGTTACGTGCGTGGTCTGTGGGTAAGGGTGCTGAGCCCAGATCCAAAGGCCACCATGAGTTGTCCCAGGCAGAGGGGGATGATCCTAGGATGAGTACTTCCGTTTTGTCTGAGTTAAGTTTTAAGCGGGTGTTTTTCATCCATACGGCTACTTCTTTCATGTCTTCATGAAGATTGGTTTTGGCGGTGTTGGGGTCTTTGGTGAGGGAAAGGATCAGCTGGGTGTCGTCAGCGTAGGAGATGATGTTAAGGTTGTGTTGACGCGCGATGGAAGCGAGTGGACTCATGTAAACGTTGAAGAGGTTGGGACTGAGTGATGATCCTTGTGGTACACCGCAGATGACTTCGGTGGCTTCTGATTTGAATGGGGGAAGTCGGACTCTCTGAGTTCTCCCAGCTAGGAAAGAGATGATCCAGTTCAAGACTTTATCTTTTATGCCGATGTTGCTGAGACGTTGTATGAGGGTGCTGTGACATACAGTGTCGAAGGCGGTGGAGAGGTTGAGTAGAATGAGGGCCACTGTTTCTCCGTTGTCCAGTAGTGTTCGGATGTCGTCTGTTGCTGCGATGAGGGCTGTGTTTGGCTCGAAAGCTGGACTGTGAGGGATCGAGGGAGTTGTTGGATTCGAGGAAGGCGGCGAGTTGGTTATTGACGGCTTTCTCAATGACTTTGGCCGGGAATGGGAGGAGGGATATGGGGCGGTAGTTTTTAGGTTCAGAGGGGTCTGCTGTGGGTTTCTTCAGGAGGGCGCTGACTTCGGCATGTTTCCAGCTTTCTGGGAAGGTAGCAGAGTTGAGGGAGCAGTTGATCACATCACGGAGATGGGGTGCGATGATGGAGTCTGCTTTGTTAGACACTCAGTCACTCACTCATACAGCCATTCAGATACTCACTTAACAATAGAATCACTACACACCCACTTACCCACCCATAGAGCCACTCACCTACCCATACAGCCACTGACACACCCACTCACTCACCAATACAGCCACTCACACAGCATCTCACTCACCCACACAGCTACTCACACACCCACTTATTCACACATACTGCCACTCACACACCCATACATACAAGGAAACATACACACAGCCACTCACATGATATATATATTTAAAGTAGTAAGACTCATTAGAAGTACACCTAGTATACAACTTTTACTTTTGTGGTACCTTAGAATAGATGTTTAACAATCTTAAACTCTTACAAAATGCTTACATTCATTGGATGGTGTCATCAGTTATGTCATCAGGGATGACATTTGAGATGTCATCAGTGATGTAATATGTGAAGTTATAAGCATGGCATTTTAGGGGTGTAAGTTAAAGTTAGCTCAGGTAACTATAACTGATGAATTTCACCGGTTATGTATGAGTGAAATCTAAGCCTACTTATAATGTCTCTATAACCTTTGTGTTTTTTCACTAAATATGTACATATATATATATATATATATATATATATATATATATATATATATATATATATATATATATATATATATATATATATATATATATATATATATATATATATATATATATATACACACATACATATATTGCGGAGAACAATGTTTCAATCCAGACAGCATGCTGCTCCCTTTTGCGAAAATTAGCCCGCCCTCCCTGAAATCCTTCCCTACTAAAGGTTTTTACTCAAAGCTTCAATTGTGTCTGGAGGCATGGAGCCTACAAAGGAGACTACTACATTACCTGTTGGGACTACTATGTCGATCATGCCAAGCGGCAGTCATGATAACCACACCCACTAAAGGCGGTTCAATGATAAAACACAGGTGATGTCACTTCTATGCCTCCTGCACCAGCTCATGACTAAGAGGCGAGGAGCCTCGAAACGCGTTGAGCCAAGACAATTTATGGATGACAGAGGGGGCGAGCTGCAGCAAGGCTACAATTCCCTGAGGGGTGGAGCAGCAACTGAGTGCACTCTCCAGCGCAAGGGCTTTGGTTTCAAACATACATATATTAATATAAACACAAAAAGCTCCTATTACGTGCTCCCAATCTTCAGGGTGGCGCGAGACAGGCGGAGGAACCGGCACTTAATATCCACAAGAAACAAAGTTCCATTCGTTTATTGTACCGGACTTGTGGTTTTGCGTCAGAAAAACTCAGAGAGCGCGAGTGGAACTCCGTTTCTTGTGGATACATATATATATATATATATATATATATATATATATATATATATATAATGCTCAAAATCCTTCCAAACTCGGTAGAAGAACAAGACAGCACTCGAAGGGTGGAATACTTTCAACACGCTAGATTTTATTTAGCGGAGGGGCACACACAGACGCGTTTCGGCGTTCTGCCTTCGTCAGTGTGTGTTACACTGCATTTACTCTCGACATTGTTTTTAAACATTATTCTGTCACTCCCACATCCTTTAGGACATGAACAGAGAAAGGGGACTCACACCATGTACAGAATAGGGGCGTCCATCTTGTAGTGTTTGTTGTGATTACAAAACAAATCAACATCATACATGTAATAGACATTTAAGCCCACCGATGGGCAGGTGCCATATTCTGACTATGGTATATATAAGATACATAATCCAAAATTGGACAAAGCAATCCAGCCGTGGATCGGCTAATGTCCCCTTTCAAATAAAATAATGCAGTCCATCAAATTATAAGACTTCAAGTTCAATAACGTTTCTATTGAAGTTACTTATAAATAAACTGTGGGATTCATAGGGGTAGATGCTTAACGTATGGCAACAGAAAACTCATTAGATTATTTACAAATCTAAAAATCACAGTTCATCTGTAAAAACAATCTCTGGGAATAAGAGAAAGAAAGTGGAAAAGTAGTCTCCCAGCAATCCCCTATGAGGATCCAATCAAAATTAATCAATGGTAAATCTTAAATCATGATTCAAAATCAAATCAAAATCCATAAATCATGTTGCATTCATGCTCGTGGGGTTTGATGTTATCATTATGTGTTAACTCACTTTCACATGATTAGATGTACAGGGAATATGAATTGTCCAGATTGGATTGTCATCAATAACGGACACATTCTTAATATAAAGAATTATATATATCACATAATCCCTAATACCAGTTCTTAATCTCAAAATCATCGTCACATGAAAGGAATGAAAATATCTCCTCACTCAGAGCTAAGCAACATAATACAAATACATATAGCATGGTTCCTTCGTCTGACACATATCAATTTTCAACTTTCAACATAAGTGTATGCTATTGTAGGGCTTCTCTATTATTAGATCCTCTTGATCATATTGTCATTGAGTGGTGGATCTAATTTATTTCCCCAAATGAAAGGCCATCTCCTCCCCACTATTGAGACCTTTAGGATGTTTTGTTGAGAGGTCTATGATGTATCTAGATTCTAGTCTCCTTAACCTACGTAAACGGTCACCGCCACGTATATTGGGAGGCACAATGTCTAAACCGGGCATGCTGAGCAAGATTGAGCTAAAATAAAATCACACTTGTTGGCACCAATTTTGGGTTCCTCTCTTCGTCTGTCCGTAGCTGTGAAGGATTGTTGCAGCCTTTGTGGACTTTGGGACGAGTTCGCTGGAATATATATATATATATGCACTTCACAGTCCTGTTCCGCTGCCTCAAACCAGGACCAAGATCCAATCTGCCACAACGGATACCACAGGTACAAACCACTCCATATATATATATATATATATATATATATATATATATATATATATATGTATATATATCATCCAAAGAGCACTCTGCATTTGAGGGCCACCCACGCTGTATATTTTCCATCTGTTGGCAGAAAAAAGGCTTGCAAGGAGTTTCCTTTCACGCATATTTATTCAGCTTGCCTCATTTTCGCGTTTCCAAACATGTTTCGGGCAGCATTGCCCTTGATCACTGGTGTAGGCAACTCCACTGGCAGCGTTAGTTCAAAAAGCACACCTGCGCCTTTTTAAATGCACGCCCCTCCTGGCTTCCACTCGCTCTGCATTATTGTCAATGTAGTCTTTGCACTATGCAAATATATAATATATATATATATATATATATATAAATAAATAAAATATATATGTATATATATATATATATATATATATATATATATATCTATATATATATATATATATATATATATATATATATATATATATATGGTGGAAAGCAGAATCTTTGCAGAAATACATAGATGTGGGGCGAGTGCCTAGAGGCCTAAGAATATATACAATCCCAACCTATGAGAATCCCGGCCCGGAGATGTTGGAAGAGTGGTCAGGGAACTCAAAGGACTGTTCCACAACTATGATGAGAATCTTGATTAAATATGCGGTGAAAGATAGAGCCAGACTGCAGGAGCAAATTGAAGCAATCCAGACTGAACAGGCCAAACTGACCACGCAGGAAAAGATCCAGGAATTCATGACCAAATTAGAAGGACGACTAAGTAAATTGGAAGAAGATATCACTGCTAAGAAACAGAGGAAGTTTATTAGAGACTTTAAAGACTATCAAACTGGAAGAACATTAACATTTCATAAAAAATATGATTACTTATTTCAGAAGGCGGGTGAAATTAAACCCACTAATGCAAAAGAAAATGGAGTAACAGAAGGTGAAAGTACTGCTGCGGAAGAAAGCGATGTATCAGATGGTAATCTGTCAGATGCACCAGGTGGCGGAGCAAAAGCTCAGACTCCAGGAACAGGCAGAGGAAAGATAAACTTTCTTACTCAATTTCAAATGCTAAACAAAGCAAAACAAAACCAACAAGCAGGGCAGGAGGACCAGGATTTTCGGAAGGGCCGAGGACGAAACTTTCGAGGCAGATCCGGAGGATTCAGAGGAACCAGAAAGCAAGGAGAAGAAAGAAAAGAAGATTCCAACAAACCAGGGCCTATGCTAACCAGAGCAAGAAGAGGGATGAAATGACTGTGATTAATCTCTCAAAACGTGAGTTAACTAATGCTGAGATTGACTTATTGGCTTTAGGATTGTCTTTTTGCCCAGTACGCAAAATGGATTATGTACAAACTCGCATAGATACATTTTGCTTTGTGCGAAAATTAAAATTGAAAAAGTGGTTTCAATTTCATGCGCCGAATAGGAGAATGGAGGCAAGAGTAGATCCTCAAGGGCCTCTAAATATATCGGACATTGAGACTTTACAAACTGTGACTGAATTGGATGAAGCTATTGTGCATCATGAGGACCCCTTACTGAATTTAGATAATCTGGATTTGACAATTGATAGATCTTGTAAAAGTGGCTTTCATCCAAAATCTACATTTGTGCCTATAATTCATTGTGATGCAATAGACGTTTTTGAGAAAAGTGTTACAAGAGATCTAAAAAAAGATATGCTATTGCACGAAAGGCCTGGCTAAACATAATCTAACTCCGCAGCAGGTTAAATCATTGGAAGTCCTCAGGAATGACGATTCCATAGTTATCCGGCAATCAGATAAGGGTGGAAACACTGTTGTTTGGGGAAAGTCAGACTATTTAAATGAAGGGTTAAGGCAACTTAATGATAATATATGTTACCAACCATCGACCTCTGAGGAATTGGAAGCTTTGTATAGCAAATATGATGATATGCTATTGCAGTGGCATGAAGGTGGTATATTGGAAAAGGGGGAGTTCTATAGCTTGAGGTGTAAACATCCCCAAACCCCCATTTGAAATCTCCTACCTAAGCTTCACAAAAATCCTGAGTTGCCACCTGGCAGGCCAATTGTTTCTTCTATGGGGTCGCAATTGGAAATGACATCCAAATATATTGATTTCTTCTAAGACCTTTTGTAATTTCTCTGCCAGCTTATTTGAAGGACACCATGCACTTTCTTAATATGATTAATGATTTATCCTGGGAACCTGATTACTTATTAGTTACACTTGATGTAACTAGTTTATACACATCCATTAAGCACGATATAGGGATCCAAGCCATGAGACATTTTTTAAGAGCCAGGCCCATAACAACATTGCTCGGGAGTGCGCGAGCAGAAAGCTGATTGGCTCTCGGGTGTCTGTCAACATTCTAAACAGTCCGGAGAGTCCGCCATCTTGTGTCTCAGTAGAATCGAGACACAAGAGGTGAAAATAAAAAAGGGGGAAATGATTATAAGGGGGCAGGGAAACACCCCCTGACCCCCTAGGTTTTCTGAGGGGGGTCTAGAAGGACCCTGTGGAGCAAAAAAACTATTTTTTTTAAATTTCCGCAGGGTAAGCGCTGGGTGCGTTCCCATGTACGCTTACAGGTACGCGTACCCTGAGCGTACCACGGGGAAAACCAGAAAAAAAAATGTGGGCCTGGGGAGTCCTTGTGGGACCCCCTGAGCAGGCATAGGGGGTCAGGGGGCTTCTACCCTGCCCCCTTTGCGTGTTTTGCACTTTTGTTTCACTGCTTTCTTGTGCCTTGGTTCTACTGAGGGACAAGATGGCTGCCAACACTTCCTGGTTTGGTGTGTTGACAGACAGTGGCAGCCAATCAGCATGCCTTTCACAGGAAGGCAGCATGCTCATTGGCTGTCAATACTTCTAACCAGGAAGTGTTGGCATTCATCTTGTGCTAGGTAGACCGAGGCACAAAAGAAGCAGAAAAACAAACATGTAGAATGCAAAAAGGGGGCAGGGTAGAAAAACCTGACCTCTAGGGCTGCTCAGGTGGTGCCACAAGGATATTAACATATTTAAACGTTATCCCCTAAAAGAATTAGCATTTAAAAAACCTTGTGAATTCACTGAAAAAACCATAGGTTTCAGGCCTTATATAGTTAGGAATTAGCATATAAAAATACCTTTGAAATTCACTGAAAAAAACATAGGTTTCAGGCCTTATATAGTTAGGAATTAGCATTTAAAAAACCAACGAAATTGCTCCTATATAGTTAGTTGTACTAACTATATTTCACGCACCCGCAATCCACTGCTGATGATGTCACATATTACATCATTCATGACAAGTTCAGTGACATCACTGATGACATCTCAAATGGCATCAATGATGGCATCACTGATGACATCATCCACGTGACAATCACATACACCTTTTCATACACTGGTAAAATCTTTCATCACTCTTTGTAAAATACAGAGTATCATATTTGAATCCATTGACACAGCAATACAAGTATTTAAAAAAACACTCATTGATTCCTAGATGTATACACACATCTAATCACTTACCTGTAGATTCACTCATACATGCTGTCAATGAAAAATAGAACACTATCAAAAATACTTATACACCTATATCGACATTACACACCAGCACACAACCTATTCACATATGAAGTTATCCTACTCACTTATGCAAACAATGGATCATACTTACATACTTAGTTAGCTACATACTTATACAAACGCCACTTCATCTATTCATTTAGATAGTAAGTCATATTTAGTATATTATAAAATCATTATTACAAGTATACAGTTATCCATACAGTCACTCACACAATCTTTGAGTCTTATATATACTTATTTATATACAACAACTGACACATACACTGCCTTTTATATTTCTAGTTTGTTGGACATGTACCATTGAGAAATATATTTGCTCATCACCACACCCATAAAGATATTCACTCACCCAAAAAACTGTTAGAACATGTAGTTTTAACTTCATATATCTACTGAATCAACTATTCACACATCTTTGGGCAGTCACACACCCTCCACCGAACCACACACACATTCACTCTCCCATACAAATACTCAATTACCTAATCAATAACTAATATAGCCTTTCACATAGCTAGTGACCAACTGGAGAACCAGTTTACCCAACAACTGACAAAGTGATACAGATATTCACACAGTTTAGTCACTATCCACTATATTTAGTGAGACACTATACATTGTTAAAGTCCTCCATCCAAATATTTATGTTTATATATCCACTCATACTTCAATGTAAATTGCTATATATATAATGCATATTTAAATAACGAAGCAAACCACATTCACTGGATGATGTCATCAGTGATGTCATCATTGATGTCATTTGAGATGTCATCAGTGATGTCACTGACCATGTCATGAATGATGTAATATGTGACATCATCAGCAGTGGATTGCAGGTGAGCGAAATATAGTCAGTGCAACTAACTATATAGGAGCAATTTCAATGGTTTTTAAATGCTAATTCCTAACTATATAAGGCCTGAAACCTATGTTTTTTTCAGTGAATATATATATATATATATATATATATATATATATATATATATATATATATAAATATATATATATATATATATATATATATATATATATATATATATATATATATATATATATATATGTATATATATATATATATATGGTACTTCTTGGAGCACACAGGTGTCAAAAGTCTTACAGATACAGGATGTTGACAGCTTGGCGAGTGCGTTTGAGTTGTGTGGAGAAGATGTGAGTGGTTTGGATGATGTGGAAATTTTGGACAGGATGGGATTAACACTAGGAGGGAGAAGTGTCACGAACCATAGACCCAAATCCACTTTCAACCCCACCACTCCCCATGACAACCTGGAAACCTTTCATGAGATAGTCAACAGAGATCTTCTTGTCCTGTGGGAAAAGAGTAAGAATAGACATGCCCACAACTTGACACCACAGCAAAGGGAAGCTTTGAAAACTCTCAATGTAGATCAAAGCTTTATAATCAAACCCTCAGACAAAGGGGGCAATGTTGTTCTGTGGGATATCAACCTGTACAGACAGGAAGCTAGGAAACAACTTGAGCTGTCAGGCAACTACAGAAGGGCGAACAGGGAAGAGTATATGATGAGTATTTCCACTTACCATGACAAGTTGAGAAATTGGAGAGGCAAGAATCTGTTAGCTGAATCTGAGTTCAGGTTCCTGCATGTACAACACCCGGTCTCCCCCTGTTTCTATATGCTGCCCAAGGTCCACAAGGACAGGGACAACCCACCTGGAAGGCCAATTGTATCGGCCAATGGGAGTCTCCTTGAAAGTACCTCAATTTTTCTGGACACCTTCCTCTTTCCGTATGTTTTAAATCTCCCCTCATACTGTAGAGACAGCACTGATTTTATCTCTAAGATTGAGGGTATCAGATGGGAGGACAGTTACTGTATGGTTACGATTGACGTGGTCTCTCTGTACACGTGCATTAAACACAGCGATGGTCTGAGAGCCTGCAGACACTTTATGAGGGACCGATCGATATTCTATCTTAACCAGATGGAAATGCTTTTGGAAATGCTGGAATTTTGCCTCACGAATAACTTCTTCCTGTTTGAGAATATTTGGTACAAGCAGGAGGTTGGGACTGCTATGGGGAGTTGCTTTGCTCCAAGCTTTGCATGCATGTTGATGGGATGGTGGGAGGAAGAAATTCTGTGGTCTGAGGACAATGTTGACATAACCCGCCATATTGTATTTTACACCAGATACATAGATGACATCTTTCTAATTTGGGATGGAACAAAATCGGATTTGAACAAATTTCTTCTTAATAATAATAAGAATGATGTGAATCTTAAATTCACGAGCAAGGTAGATCCCTTAGAAATGGACTTTTGGATGTCACAGTCAGGATAGTGGAAGGGGTGATTGAAACGGACCTATATAGGAAACCCACTTCCGGGAACAGCATTTTACATGCCAAAAGCCACCACCCCAACAGCCTAAAAGACAGCATTCCGTATTGGGAATTTTTAAGAGCCAAAAGAAACTGTAGCTCCAGTGATAATTATGAAAAGGCACAGGACACTATGATTCAAAGATTCAGAGTCAGGGGCTACTCAGACCAGACATTACTGACAGCTAAAGAAAAGGCGAAATCTAGAAAAAGGGCATCACTCTTGAACAAGAGAGTTACCAAGCATCCCGATAATTCGGGGTCTAGCAACGTGAGGATGATAACAACATACAATGTAGAAGCAGGCAGTGTAAGAGGCATTTTGAAAAAGCATTGGCACATTGTGAAAAGTGATCCTACTATTGGGAAACTGGTGAACAGCTCACCACAGGTCACTTATAGAAAGGCACGGTCTCTTAAGGACATGCTTGTCAGGAGCTACTTTGAGGGTCCTCTAAAGAAAAAGAACTGGCTTAAAGAACAAAAAGGATTCTATAAATGTGGGAAATGTAAAGCCTGTGTTACCAGTAAAAATGTTAAGTCCTATCTACTCCCCACGGGAAAGACTGAAAGTATAGGCAAATTCATGAACTGTAACACTGATCACTGTGTATATGCAATTGTGTGTCCATGCTCAAAGCTCTATGTTGGAAGTACCATTTTCCCAATAAAAAAGAGAATCCTTGAGCACATGAGAGCTATCAAAAATGTTGATATGTCCTATGCTACCGCACGACATTGGTTGCGTGTCCACAATAGTGATGTTAACCAATTTTCGTTTTTTGGCATTGACAGGGTCCCAGCAAACCCCAGCGGGGGCAATCGTCTTAAACAACTACGCGTCCTGGAATCCCGATATATCATCCGCCTGGATTCGAGGAACCCCTTTGGCCTGAACGAGGATGAAGAACTGTATGTGCACATTGGCTAAAACCTTATGTTGAGCCGAAAGATCTGCCTTTATACTGCACCAGTTCAACCATTGTCCTGTGTACCCCTTTACCCAGATCCCTCAACCTGGGGTTCTGTGTTTGTCCCCTTCCCTCACTAAGTGGTATCCTGCGCAGAGAGGGCTCTCTCTGACGCAGCTGGGTTAACTTCATCTTACCTTTGAACTTGATTATTGGATCATAGATATCAACTTGGCCAAATCCATCTAAATGTCTGACTAGGAACTATGTTACTCAAATAAAATAAGAAATTATTTTTCCTGTTCCAATATGGGTACCTTTGCAAACTCCGCTGATTTTTATTTTCACAATCACACCATTGTGTCGGTCTCTGACATGTCTGGCTAGGCAAGTATTAGGCAACACAGGGTCACTTTTTGTATAGTGCACGGGGCTGAAAGAAGTATTTCAGGACCCCCTCACCCTTTGAAATTCTTTTTACTTTTTTAGTTTGCATGGAACGGCTCCTACAACACGTTGGAGAAATCCGTTATGGACTATGGGGTAATCCCCTTTCCCCCCCTTAGAGGAGGGAGTGCTTATAGATGAAGACTTTATGGTTTCAAAACTAGTACTTTAAAATTAATCTGCAGAACTGTGAATTGGCCACTTGGCCGTGATGTGATAATATAATATGAAACTGTTAATTTCAGCTCCACCTTACGGTGGCCAGTGGTAGACGCAAGTTGGACAGATAGCTGTGATAAATTCTATTGGTCTCAGAATTTGTGTTGCAAATATGTGGAGGTGAATTATTGCCACTATACATGTGATATCTAATGCCAGCATTCAATGTGATGTTTACATGAATTGTGCATGATTTAAATATGAGAAGCTAAAAGATCGTATTTAATTATAATTATTTTGCTGCATTTTGTTTATTAACATTTGTTATTCCATTTCATCCCAGCAATAAGCATATTGTTTGCGTTTATTTATATGAATGCATTTGTAAATACTTTTTACCTGAGACCGTTTCTTCTCACAGTCTGTCTTCTACCTCGTTTGTAGTTTATTTGAAATGTAGTCTGGTGATACAATATAGTCCTACCTCAGTTTTTGTTAATTTATGGAGTACTTTATGTTTTATAAAACGGTGATTGTGTATTCAAGTGGTTGGCTTGTGAAGAAGACCGTCTGGTCGAAACGCGTCGCAATTAAACACAATTGAAACACAACACAGACCCTGGAGTGCGAGTCGTTTGTGTGGTTCCTGGGGGAAGTAACTCTGATCGGGAGCCCTTTCAGCCATATATATATATATATATATATATATATATATATATATATATATATATATATATATATATATATTACCTACTGGCAGTCGCCAGTAGATAGTTATACTTAGTACCTTGTTTCAATTCAAAAAGCGTTTTTTCTTTTCCCAATAACTTTGGCGCAGTTGACGAATTTTCGCCAAATTTTCAAAACTAGTGAGGCGCTCAAGTACGTTCCTATCGTTAATGTTGTGGGGTGATTCGGCAAATGGGGGCAGAGAAAAAAGGGGGGTCCCAAAACATGTTTTCTCCATGTTAATTCCCATAGGAAACTTTAGACACGGCTACAGCCCGAACTGCTGAGCAGTATTACAACAAATTTTCCTGAGAAATTAAAAAAAAGAGGTAAAAAAATGCATTCCCATAGGAAACTTTAGACACGGCTACAGCTCGAAGTGCTGAACGGAAATACACCAAATTTGGCAAAAAGGTAGTGCTTGGTTCAGAAAGCAATCTTTTTTAAAATGGTGTAAATTCATTGAGTAGTTGCTGAGAAAATCAAAAAATAAAATTATCAATATATAGAGGCATGGAGGATCCGCGCACCCTGCCGATCACGAGCAGCATGCTAATTGGCTGTCAACACTTTAAACCAGGAAGTGTTGGCAGCCATCTTGTGCCTCAGTAGAACCGAGGCACAAGAAACCAGGGAAACAAACACGTAAAACAATATAAGGGGGCAGGGTATAAACACCCTGACCACCTAGGCCTGCTTAGGGGGCCAGCTCCTGCAGTGTCCCGGGGTGCCGACCCCGTGACACTGCAGTTTGCTATGACAGGGCAGGAGCCGTGCTGCTCCCGTCCTGTCATAGCAAACTTGGTTTGGGTTGTGGAACAGAGAGCAGGAAACCTGCTCTCTCTTCCAAAATCCAAACCAGATTGCTTTTTTACACGGGGAGCTGCATGTCAGCAACTCCCCATGTGGAAAAGCAATGCCGGCTCCCGCAGGACACGGGGAGCCGGCAGGGACCATGGGGGAATTGTGGCTCCCCTCCCGGTCCCCACGAGGTGGCTAGGCCCCGGGGGATGGGTTCCCCTGGGTCCAGACGTTGCCAGGGAGGGGGGCCATGGGGCCCCTTCCCCAATAATAATTTAATTTTTTTAAATCACGCTAAGGCCAGCTGCGGGGGATGGGGTTCCCGGGGCCATAAAGGGCCTGAGGAGGGGGGCCAAGCAGCCCCCTCCATAATAATAAACAAAAGAATTTGGCCATGCCCGGGGGATGGGGTCCCCGGGGCCCAGAATTGGCCACGGGAGAGGGGCCCACGCGGCCCCTTTCCCATTAATATATTTTTTTTAAAGGGGGTTAAGCCCTGGGGGATAGGGTCCACAGGGCCCCAAAAAAGTAAAAAGAATGAGGGCCACACAGCCTCTTTCCAAAACAAGAACATTTAAAATATCTCAGGATCGTGCTGGAGGCTCCACCCCCTCCCAGCAGCACTCTGCAAACGCGCCACCTGGTGCGTTTTAAGATAGGGAAGTAATTCCCCTTGAATACTGGGGGTCCCTGGGGGCCAACTAACCCACCAGGTACCTCCACTATGCACCAGGGAGCTGCGTTGCAGAGAAATGTTCACTGGCCACACCCCTTTTTACACCTCTGTGCAATGCAGCTCTGTGGCGCTTACTGGAGGTACCTGGTGGGCTGGTTTGACCCCAGGGACCCTCAGGATTTAAGGGGACTTAATCCCCCAACTTAAAACATGCCACAAGGTGCGTTTGCACAGTGGTGAAGGGTGGGGGTGGGCCCTGAGATGACATGTGTGCAAACCCGCCCTGTGACGTGTTTTAAGTTGTGGAATTAATTCCCCTTCAATCCTGAGGGTCCTTGTGGGCCAACTAGCCCATCAGGTACCTCAAAAAAGCGCCAGAGGCCTGCGTTGCCACGCCTCTTTTTACACCTCTCTGCAATGTAGCTCTGTGGCTTTTACTGGAGGTACCTGGTGGGCTAGTTGGACCCCAGGGATCCTCAGGTTTCAAGGGGACTTAATCCCCCAACTTAAAACGCGCCACGGGGAAAGTTTGCACAGTGTAAAGGGAGGGAGCGGGGCCTAAGGTGACATGTTTGCAAACATGCCCTATGGCGCGTTTTAAGTTGGGAAATATTTCCCCTTCAATCCTGGGGGCACCTGGGGGCCAACTAGCCCATTAGGTACCTCCAAAAACTGCCAGAGGCCTGCGTTGCAGAGAGGTGGTCCAGGCCATGCCCGTTTTTACACCTAATTCCCCTTGAATACTGGGGGTCCCTGGGGGCCAACTAACCCACCAGGTACCTCCACTATGCACCAGGGAGCTGCGTTGCAGAGAAATGTTCACTGGCCACACCCCTTTTTACACCTCTCTGCAATGCAGCTCTGTGGCACCTAATGGAGGTGCCTGATGGGCTAGTTGGACTCCAGGGACCCTCAGGATTCAAGGGGACTTAATACCTCAACTTAAAACGGGCCACTGGGCCCTATTGCACAGTGGTAAAGGGAGGTGGCAGGGCCTGAGGTATCATGTGTTCAAACACGCTCTGTGGCGCGTTTTAAGTTGGGTAATTAATACCCCTTCAATCCAGAGGGCCCCTGTGGGCCAACTATCCCACCAGGTACCTCCAGTGACTGCCAGAGACCAGCGTTGCAGAGAGATGGTCCAGGCCGTGCGCCATTTTAGACCTCTTTGCAACGCAGCTCTGTATCGCTTACTGGAGGTACCTGGTGGGCTAGTTGGAACCCAGGGACCCTCAGGATTTAAGGGGACTTAATCCCCCAACTTAAAATGCGCCACGGGGTCATTTGCACAGTGGTGAAGGGAGGGGGCGGGGCCTTTCTGCACCTCTGACTTAGAGGTAGTTTTAATGCCCCTGCCCTATTATGTACTAGGGCCTTACAGAGGAGGACATGCTAATCACAGGGGTAGGCCAACGCATAGTGTTCCCTAGTGTATGTAGGTGTTTTCACTGTATTCTAAGTGTCTTTTAACATAGCACTGGCTCTAGGTCTGGTTAGTCAGAGTCAGGTACTACCAGTACCCTTCTGAAAATGTTGAGGGCACAGGATGATATTGCAACAAGACCTCTTTCCGCTCCTCTGTTTGTTCTTTCGGCACGTCTTGCTTCTTCAGTGCACTTTTTTTCGTCTTTGAGGAATTCTGTTGCTACTTTCTGCATTCCTTTTGCTTCTTTCGGTGCGTTTTTTCTTCTTTCTTCACATGTCCTACCTCTGTAGGCATAGTTAGAATCAAGCATTTAAAAAACCTTCGAAGTTCACTTAAAAAAACATTGGTTTCAGGCACATTATAGTTAGAAATTAGCATTTAAAAAACCTTGGAAATTCACTGAAAAAACCATAGGTTTCAGGGGCGTTATAGTTAGTTGGACATTTCACTCGTACAAAACCATAGAAATTTCCCCGTTATAGTTAGTTCAGCTAACTATAACTCGTGCGCCCGCAATGCACTGCTGATTACGTCACATATTACATCACTCATGACATGGTCAGTGACATCACTCATGACATCACTGATGACATCTCAAATGACAACACTGATGACATCACTGATTACATCATCCAGTGAATGTGTGTTTTTCTGAAAATTAAATATGGTTTATATATATATCTCAAGTTCAATGGACGAATAAATGGGTATATAAGTGTCTGAATAGAGGATTGTGGGCGTGCGAGTTATAGTTAGCTGAACTAACTATAACGGGGGCATTTCTATGGTTTTGAACAAGTGAAATGTCCAACTAACTATAACACCCCTGAAACCTATGGTTTTTTCAGTGAATTTCTAAGGTTTTTTAAAAGCTAATTTCTAACTATAACGTGCCTGTTGGACATTGAGTTTCCAGCTCACATAGGGTAGCCTTGCACAGAGTGGAAATGACTATTCTCAAAGGCTTATGTTATGTTTGCGTCACACTCTTCACAGCAACCCAGCGCCCATCCACTAAAAATGACACTACACCAGTTTAGAAAAATACGGAAGGCTTTATAAAAATTCTTTAAGTGATCTTATTCCATTAGACATGTATTGTTAAAACACATCCAGCACTTCCACATGTGATTACCGGCATCATTATGAATTCACTACATTCAGTTCTAGAACCTTGTCCTCTATTAGAAATGGGTTCAGTAAACCCACCTATTACTCTAAATTTCAGTCAGTACTTTTGTGGTTTTAAATACTATCTAGCAGTAGGAAAACAGTCACATCAAATCAAAGAAGCAAGGTTGCGCATTACTATACTCTGAAGAACAGTTTTCATATCCCTTATAGTAAGGTTAGATTATGCGTTAGCAGGATTCAGGACTGTTCACCCCTGGCATAATAAGAACAGGAATTAGATTCAATTAGGGTCATGCATTTAATTTGGTTACCCACAATGCTCTGGCTTCTGGTTAATCCTAGTAAAGAGCCAGCATTAGTCTTATGTATGGCAGTTCTTTACTTCCAGGTTGTTAGTCTTGTCAGAACAGGCTCCCTTGGCCTATATGTCCACTTCCTTTAGGACTCAAGAAAGCAGTTTATCCACTAAGCCAAGTGGGGATCTCTCCGTTTTTATGTCCTGCACCAGCCCCCAGATCCCTGCTTACTTGTGGCCGTGTCGATGTTAGTCCAAATTCAGCATGAGCAGCTGGAGAGGTTAAGTCGATACTGGCACTCTCTTTCTTTAGCGTCCGCTCCCTCTCCTGCAAGGCCGACTCACACACCGGACCTGCGCGGAAGGGGAGACGCTTCCGCTCCACCGGACCTGCGTGAGGGAGGTAACACCTCAAGGCCGCTCCGCCCCTTTGGTTGCTGACACGTCCGCCTCAGATCAACGTTGCCGCCTCCTCGCTAATCACCTCAGCGACCAACAACAGCACGGGCGGTGTTTCTATTAACAGCCACCCTCTCCCCCGACTCTGGAAGGGAGACGTGACACCCGCCCGGTACCTTTTGACCCGATAACGTGGATCAGGCGACCCTCATGGTTCAGGGGTTCCCCCAGCAGTTCGTCCCTAGAAGGAGGGAGAGGTGGCTTCCGGGCAGCGCTCCTCGGCGCAGGTGAGAGGGGACAGGCCAGGTCAGGGGAGAGATCGTGAAAGAAACAGGGGAAGGTGTCGGGTTCTCACAGTTCCTTCCTTACCCTCCCTAGGCTTTTCAGTGTCCGTGAACAGCTCTTCCCACACTGGACAAAGGGGGCAGTACTCACTACTGAGCTCGGGCCCCAACAGTCACTTGATATAATCCAGTGAAAGTGTCAGTTTCTCCTCCTCCTTGAAGATACCAGGGCAGGGTTCATCAAAAGAATATTTAGGCAGGGTCAGGATATTTAGGCAGGGTCAGATCTACAGCCGGGGCGGTGACTGCAGTAAGGAAGCAACCCTTAAAAGAAGTCAACCCTCTGAGTATCCTATCCCTCTTACGCCACTGCCTGCACTCCAGCTAGCTATCCCTGCAACACAAAATGGCCGCCCAGGTTCGGACCTTATATACCCCTAGGCCCAGGTCACTAGAATGGGCCGGAAGGTTCTAGATCCCTCCATACTAACCTAGGGCTACGGGTTCCGAGGTAAAATTATGACTGCTAACAGGCCTCCATTTAGTGTCTCCCTATTCTCCCTCCATTTTACAGAAGCACCTGCGCTATATTACTCATAGGTAATACTGAGGCGCCCAGAGATCTTAGGTCAACATCAGTAAAAATATATAGTGGACACAAGGAAAATAAAATAAAAATAAAAGATAGGAGGGACCACCCAAAGGGCTGACACGTCTAACACGCGTCCCCCCCAGCTGAAAGTGGGGAGAGCTACCCAACCCCTTGGGAGTTCTCATCACTAAGGGGGAAATACCTCGAGAGACCGTCTGCGCTGGCGTGGTCCACTCCAGGCCGATGTTCCACTCGGAAGTCCATTCCCTGTTGGGAGATGGACCATCTCAACAGCTTGGGATTCTCGCCCTTCATTTGCATCAGCCAACGAAGGGGCCGGTGGTCAGTTTGTACAAGGAAGTGCAAGCCAAACAGGTATGGCCGCAGCTTCTTCAGAGCCCATACCACCGCAAAGGCTTCCCGCTCAATCGCCCTCCACTTCTGTTCCCGGGGAAGCAGTCTCCTTGATAGGAAGACAACAGGTTGGTCCAGGCCCTCTTCATTGAGTTGCGATAGCACTGCCCCAATGCCATGCTCCGATGCCCAGGTACTGACCTTATATACCCCTAGGCCCAGGTCACTAGAATGGGCCGGAAGGTTCTAGATCCCTCCATACTAACCTTTGGCTAAGGGTTCCGAGGTAAAATTATGACAGCTAACAGGCCTCCATTTTGTGTCTCCCTATTCTCCCTCCATTTTACAGGAGCACCTGCGCTACATTACTCATAAGTAATACTGAGGCGCCCAGAGACCTTAGGTCAACATCAGTAAAAATATATAGTGGACACAAGGAAAAGAAATAAATAAATAAAAGATAGGAGGGACCACCCAAAGGGCTGACAGGTCGAACAGTGCCTGAAACCTATGGTTGTTTTAGTGAATATATATATAAATGAAACATAAAAAATATTAAAACATCAACTGCAAAACACTAAATGAAGTACCCAATTAATTAAATATAAAAAACAATAAAATACAAAAAAAGACATTTACTAAGAATAATAAAAACATTAAAAAATATATCTATATCTATATATATATAAACAAATAATATAAAATAAACAAATAGTAATAATAGATATATTTAAACTGTATTTTTCAAAGTATTTAAGTGTGTGAATAATAAATATTCTATTTCCACTCCAAGTTATGCAACTGTAGTGAAAGTGTAGGCCTTCAGAGGGGTTACATTTAGTATTCCCAGTCCAAACAGGTCAACAGCAAGGAAAGTATGGACTTAGGAGGGGTAAGATTTACTATTCCCGCTCCAGTCTGTGCAAAGCTAGGGAAAGTATTATACTTTAGGGGGGTAATATATACTATTACCACTCTAGTCTGTGCAACAGTAGTGAAAGTGTTGGACTTCGAAGGCGTCAAATGTACTATACTCTCTTCAGTTTGTGCAACAGTAGGGAAACATTGGACTACGGAGGGGTGAGATTTAGTATTCCCACTCCAGTCTGTGCAGCAGTAGGGAAAGCGTTGACTTCGGAGGGGTTAAATTTACTATTCCCAATGAAGTCTGGGCAACAGTAGGGAAAGCATTGGACTTCAAAGGGGTAAGATTTACTATTCCCACTCCAGTACTTGCCACAACAGGGAAAGCGTTGGACTTCAGAGGGGTAAGATTTACAATTCCCACTCCAGTCTGTGCAACAGTAGGAGAAGTAGCCATATTAATTTAGAACAAATATCAATCTCTTAATAAGAACATCATTAATTAACCCTTAAAACTATATAAATAACAAATAAAAAACAATTAAACAATTTAGATGATTATTAAATGAGTTAATTATTAAATGGCCTATTGTGCATATCATAGGACACAAGGTGGCAAGCAGAGATACCATTTTCCTGGGATACGACGGCCATTTTAAGAGTTTTTTTCAGCATCCTTATCATAGATTAGGCTTTAGGCCATTTCAGGCATAGTGGTGGCCATCTCTGTAATGTGATGTCTATCGCTGGCTTCTAACTGAAATTCTAGCGTAAGGTGGGCATCCATTATATTTAGTGCCTACCACTAGCATGTGATGTGCATCCCTGGCAATATTTGTGATACATGAGCATGTACGGCAGATTCTCTTCAGGTATTGCAGTAGTTCATCTGACCCTTTCAATCAGAACTCTTTCAGACATACCTTCTGCTCATTCAAAGGTGCTCATAACTCTTTCTACAATGGCAGGGGTGCCCATGTACCCTTCTGAACATAAAGTTGTGGCCACTGGAGGAACAAGTTCCAGCAGGGTCCAAAATTAACCCATTAAAGCGTGGTCATCCTTAATAAGCTCTTTCCCTCAAGAAGGTTGACAGGCAGCCTTCCTTTTTTCTCCATCAGAAGGAAATCACCACAGAAACTTGTATTCCTCAAATGGTAAAGGGTTAGAAACTAGAATTGCATTCTCACCTGATTGAGTTAACCTTTCTTGCACCTATGTTGTTAATTAAGGTTGTGCTTTTCTGACAAAACATTTACATTTACATTTCAAAATGGCACACATTCATTGTCTGAGGAATTTCTTTCTGAAGCAGGACTGCATGATTAAGATGGACTTGAGAGATGTTTAAATATTGCTTTTAATTTGGCATCTACACTGGAAATTCGTTCAGTTCATATGAGTAAAACAAAATCTCTTCCTTAGGGCCCCTATGCAGCTCCATGGTCCATTATGAAGTGTCCAACCCAGCAGTGGCTATACGGAGGGATATGAATGAAAGTGTACCTGGACGACATACTATTTATGTCTCTGAGCAAAGTGGGTTAGGGGGATCAAGTTCAATTGGATGCTGGATTCGTCATCAGTCACAAAACATCAGGTTCAAATGGCCGCTGTTTGTTTGTCATCAATCACTAAAAGACCTTCTCACATAGTCCTGTTTTTGGTTTTCTAATAGATTACTTGAAGACATCCCTTTTCCTTGTAGACTCAAAGATCAAGGTCTAATGAAAGAAATGTTTGCTCTGTTGAAGTTAAACAGGTTATCACTAAGGGAAATACCCAAAATGTTAGGAGTTTTTCTTCAGCATCCATTCAAGCTATATTTCCAGATCCCTTATATTACACAGTTCTCTAGTGAAAGGAAGCCCTTCATTTGAGAAAGGGCATGCCTTACTCGGCCACAGTCTCTGTGTCTCCTAATGCAAAGGAGAAGTTAGGTTGGTGGATCTCTAAGATAGAGGCTGGAATGGAAAATATCACAGTAAGATTATTTGGTGGTCATGGTGTTGAGATTTCATTACAGAGGTTGAATAGTCTCTAGAGAAACACAATAGCTTACAATCTACTTGCATTAGTTTAGATCTGCTTACTGATTTATTGTGATAATATATTTGATGCAAGGAAGGGAAAACTGTTGTATAGGTGCAAATGGATATAACTTCTATGAAGTCAGTTACATAAAAAATAAAGGAGATGATTATTTCAAGGTTCTAGTGGAATTGGAAATAGATTGTTCTGCTATTTCTGCCTCTATGAAAAGATTATAGAAGTGGCAGGTCATCTTTTCCTTTCACAAATGCTTTAGCAGATTGGGGTTACAGGCTTCTTCAGGAAAGAAGTGATTGGGCAGTAGTTGAGATAACACTTTAATTCTGTATGGGGTCCATTCCATGTAGATTACTGTGCCGCTAACTGCAATAAGGAGAATTTCTGGTTCCTCATTTAGATACTAATGGCCTTATTACGAGTTTGGTGATCCTTCTGTCAACCTGCCCCAAGCTGCGCTGACAGGAGGACAACCTAGCCCGTTGTGTGCCCACCTGCCAAATTACGACCCTAATCCATGGCGGGAGTGTTATGCGGGCCCAAGGCGGCAGCTGCTTAAGGGTTATAGGAGAATCTTAACAGCAGACCGCCGCTGTGACAGCGCCTGCAGCACATTTCTGCGCGGTATGGCATGTCATACCATTCAGGAAAGGGGTGCAATTCTAGGAGGGCCCTCTTGCGTGTACCCCCAGGCCCAGAAGCAGGAGGACTCGCAATAAGGCCCTAAATCTAGTAGTGTGGCCTCTACTGATTTCCCCCAAGCCTGGACATATCTTCCTTCTTATTCATTTACCTCAATCTCCATTATTCTCACCATTTTCGTGAATACCAGAAGGGGCAGAATTACTTTGGTGTTAATAACTACCCTCAACTTCTAAAGCTCTCAAAATGTATGTCTAGGTTATTTTCTTCTTTTTTTCCAATTACTGTTGAGTGTTGTAGGAAACCCATATGATCTACTAATCCACAGTCATCTTTCAAGTGAGCTCAGAATGTTCTTTGACAGAGATTTTTAACAATCATCAAGTTTTCTTGAGCTCTGTCAACTCTATGTTAGCTGGCATATTAAGAAACAAATTAATAATTTTTGAATCCCACTAGTAGAGGTGATAAAAGCTTTTCTCTCCCTTTTTCTAGTCAAAAGGCTGGGGGTGCAACCGTAATACTATTTTATAAATACCATTGGACACAAATGTCATATAAAAAATATTGTGATGACAAGACTTTTGGGGGGCATACTGTCACAGGTAAGATTATTGTTTTGCTAGGTGTCAAATATGAATTCATTGAATATTATTGTATATCATTTCTTTTATATATTGCAATGTTTAATTAGTTTGTCTGTAGTTATTATTATTTTATCTATTATTCATAACATTTTCATAGAGTTTATATTTTTCCTGTGGTAATATATTTAAAGAATTGTTTTCGATTTCATTTAAAAAAAAATATTCATTGTCAGCTTGTTAGATTTATGGAGGTGAAAGGCTGGGTGTGTTTTTATAATTTTACAACTTTTTAATGTCTATAAATTGTTATTACATTGTTAAACTGTAATAGGTTAATTATATTATTAATTATCCAAATTATTTAATTGATAAATGTAACAATTATTTTTTCAAACTGCTATTTTTTGTTTTGATTGGCTAATTGGAATGTGAATTATGACTTAATTCATGTCATTCATCCTGCTGTATTATGTTTTCACTTTTTGAAATATTTTGCATTTTTATTGTAATCATTTTTATTTGTTGGGAAGTTTAAACATTTTATAGTACTATTTTCATTTTTAATGTGGATTGTTGGCTTTTTTCGAGAATTGGAAGAAAGGTAGATGTTACACAGATTGATCTTTTTATTATTTGGTGCTAATCAATTTTTGAGAAATTTAAGAAGAAAAATTTTGTGAAATTTCTAGCCGTGAAGCCTTCATGAAAAAAAACGAGCTTGTGCAGGGAAATGCACAGCTCCGATTGACTTCCAACACTTCAGACAGGAAGTGCTGAAAGCCATCTTGAGACTCTGTTCACCGAGTCCCCCCACAAAAAAGTGAAAATATAGAAAAGGGGGCAGGGTAAGAATACCCTGACCCCCAAGTCATTGTCTTGATGTCCCTCTAAGACACCACCACCCAAAAAACCTTTTTTTTAAAACTCTCGGGGACACTTTTTTAATAAAGAGGGGAATGCGCAGGCCCTCCCTGGAGCTCAGTATTGCCCCATGGACCACCACCTCCATGGGTCTTATATTTTTATAAATGGGGGGCCTCTTGGATCCCCCCCAGCCCCGGGGACAGCACCCTCCCTGGGGCTTTATGCACTAAGAAAGTGGGGAGCTGCATGGACCCCCCGTAGACCTGGGGACCCCCACCTCCTCAGCGTTTTAAATGTTAATATTGCTGGGTGAGCAGACCCCCGCAATCCTGGGGACCACCACCTCCCTGGGGATTTAACCAAAAAGAATGGGGGGGCTATGCTGCCTCCCCACAGTCCTGGGGACCACCACCTCGCCGCGGCTAAATCGAATTGGTGGGGGCCTGGTGGCCCCCCTCCTGGAGACAATAATGGCCCTGGGAACCCCTACCTCCCAGGGCCGGTTCCTGCAATGTCCCAGGGTGCCCACTCCTGGGACACTACAGTTTGCTATGTCTTGGCGGGAGCACCATTCCCGCCAAGCCATAGCAAACTCTACTCCTCTTCGTGCGATCAAGAGCATATAATGCTCACGCTTGCACAAAGCAGAGTAAACTTGCTTTTGGACAGAGGGGGCTGCATGTTCAGCCTATATATATATATATATATATATATATATATATATATATATATACTAGCAGCCCATCCCGACAATGTCCGGCTATGAATTGCTGCCGGCCAGTAGTACATGGTTTTGTAGGATTTTGTTTAGAAAGCATTTCTTATCTGTGACAGGCCTGTGAAACGCTCCGATTCACAGTGCACTGCTGATGCACTTAAGAGTACACGTTCAGTAGTGTGTGAACTCGAGTTTTCCTACTTTATTTTTCCTTGCAATATTATATAGCACAAACTCGACAACATGGCATGAGCACAATTAACATTATAGAAGAACACATTCATTTGTGGTAGACAAGGGGAGACAAAGCGATTTGCCTGGAATCACAGGATGTTGAGCTGATGCCGAGATTCGAACGTAGCTCCCCAGCTCTAAAGTCCGCAATTCTAGAACTTGTGGCGGGAGGTGTGTCTAAATGTGTATGTCGGTGCTGGCCATCAATGAGAGAGACCTGTGCATTTTTCAAATGGGTAGTGAAAAAATATGAGTATGTTGCTGGAGATGTGGGCCGCCGTGCCACCAATGTACTTACCGGGGGAGGGTAAACAGCCATTATTCTGCAACTTTCTTTCCGCATACCATCACTCCGCATACTTTCATTACGAGAGTACCATGATGACTCTGCAATGCCATTATAACGCATGGCATTACATTTTATATGCTTTTACCACACATACATTTACAACGAAATTCGTTGTAAATGCATGAATGGTAAAAGCATATATATTTTTTATGTTTGGATAAGGTAAGTATGGGTATAGGAGTATATGTTTTGGGGTACTGAGGTATATGTTTTGGGGTGTTTGGGTATTTTAAGGGTTCAAATATAGTTTTAGGTTATGGGGCACAGGGGTAGTTTTAGGGTTTAGGGATAGGTATGGGTTTTGGGGTACAGGGGTATTTTTAGGGTGCAGGGCTAGGCTTGGGTGTTGCGTTATAGGGGTATTTTTAGGGTTCAGGGGTAGGTTTGGGTTTTGGGGTACAGGGGTATTTTATGGGTTCAGGGCTAGGTTTGGGTTTTGGGGTACAGGGGTATTTTTAGGGTTCAGGGCTAGGTTTGGGTTTTGGGGTACAGGGGTATTTCACGGTTCAGGGGTAAGTTTGGGTTTTGGGATTCAGTTGTATTTTCAGGGTTCAGGGCTAGGTTTGGGTTTTGGGGTATTTTTAGGGTTCAGGGGTAGGTTTGGGTTTTGAGGTACAGGGGTATTTATAGGGTTCAGGGCTAGGTTTGGGTTTTGGGGTACAGGGGTATTTTTAGGGTTTAGGGATAGGTTTGGGTTTTGGGGTACAGGGTATATTTATAGGGTTAAGATGGGTTGTGTTTAAGGGTGTTGGGGTATATTAAGGAGTAAGGGTGGGTTATGATTATGGGGTGCAGGGGTATTTAAAGGGAGCAGGGTGGGATTAGCACACGATATGTGACATGGCATGAAGGGCGGAATGTACCACACGCCCCCAGCGTTTGTCACGCCCCCAGCACACGCCCACAGCACAACGCAGACACACCCACAAGGGACTACTTTGCTGGCACGGTTCTTTTACCTTTTAAATGTATATGGTGGGCGTCTGCATAGCCTATGTCCTTCTGCTGCAACTGCCCTTTCCAACGCTGTATTGGGTGTTGTGATTGGCGCTGTGGTTCCTGAGATTACCCGCCTCAAAGTTTTGGGCTCTCTCTTTAATATATATATACATATATATATATATATATATATATATATATATATATATATATATATATATATATATATATATCACGCTCCACGGGGATGTCCAACAGTAGGCAGCACTCGCACACAGAGTAGCTCTTCCCCAAAGCTTTATTGAGGTACAAACAATCGCGCTGGTCCGTGTAGTAAAGCAGCAACTGCACCCTGACGCGTTTCGGGTGCAGTTGCTGCTTTACTACACGGACCAGCGCGATTGTTTGTACCTCAATAAAGCTTTGGGGAAGAGCTACTCTGTGTGCGAGTGCTGCCTACTGTTGGACATCCCCGTGGAGCGTGATATATATATATATATATATATAACCTACTGGCGATAGCCAGTAGGTATATATAGTTAGGATTATTTGTCTATGGAACTTTTGAAAATTCTATGTCTAATAACTTTGGCTTGGCGTTTGTGGACGGAATCGGCTGAAATTTTCAGGAAAAGGGCACATTTTGTTTCTGAGCAGCCCCTGAAAATTTGGGGGGGTTTTGTCAGGGGGGGGCCGAGAAAAAAGGGGGGTCCCAAAACACGTTTTTCCCATATTAATTTCCATAGGGCCTTTGGCCTCACTTTTAGCTCGAACGGCTGAATGGATTTGCACGAAACTTGGCAAAATTGTAGGGACTGTTAGCCCGATGTGCCTTTGCTAGGTCTCAATATATGTGCTCCAGTGGATTTTGAGAAATTAACGTTCAAAACAAGATATATATCTGTAACAGCGCTCCGGGCTGCGCTCCGGTCCGCTTACTTTTCGCGAAACGGAACTTTGCGATGCGAAGCTGATTGGCTCCCCGGTGTCTGTCAACATTCTAAACAGTCCGGAGCGGCCGCCATCTTATCTCTCGGTAGGATCGAGAGAGAAGAAGAGGTGAAAAACGAAGGGGGAATTTAATGAAAGGGGGCAAGGTATACCCCTCTTGACCCCCTAGGAATGTTGTTGGGGTTATTAAAGGGTCCCGTGGGGAAAATAAAAAAAAAATTATTTTTCACGGTAGAAGCGCTTCACGGGCCGCGAACTGGGCCGCAAACTGGTAGCGAAACGGGAATTCGCCATTTTGTGCTTCGTTTTAATTAAATTACTAGGTATAAGGGGGTGCGGGAGACGTATCCTAATCCCCTATGTTTTCTGAGGGTGGCTGAGGAGGCTCATATATGTTGATACATCTCTTCCAGCGGCTGTGCGTGAGCTTGTTTGTTTTTTTGCTGCGTGACGTCTGTTAACGTTCGATTGGATGGAAATCAGGAAGTGTTGACCGCCAATTTGTCAGTGCGATAAAATATTTTGTTATAAATGAATCCTTATTGATAAACATTGTCTGCGCCATCTTGCCTTTTTTCCAATGCCACAATTTTGTCGTGCACGGCAGCCATTTTAGATGCCAGGCCGGTCCCAGGCTATCACCTAGCCCTGCGGATGTAGTTTATGGCCCCAGCTGTAGAGAATCCAGACATGCCAACCCTCCCGATTCAGGCGTGAGACTACTGATTTCAGTGCTAGTCTCCCACCTCTCGATTTCTGCAAGCAAAAACCCGGGGGCATATTACCAACAACTAGCGATAATTTTTGTCTCTAACTTGTTTAGAGACAAAAATTATCGCCGCACATCGGCGATTTTTATCGCAGATAAACCTTGCTATTAGCAAGGTTTATCGCAAATGCGATAAAAAACGGCCGCAATGCATGAATATCGCAGAAAAGTCAGCGATATTCATGCATTATCGAGCAAATGCTCTTAGCCATGTTATCCACCTCCCATTGGATAACATGGCTAAGAACTGCTCAGGTCAGGTGTTAGCTTTTGGAGATATTCGCGCTTAGCGCGAATATCTCCAAAAGTTGGTAATAGGAGATAGCGATGTTAGGGACTGTTTCCAGTCGCTAACATCTTGGCACGCCCACTTTGCATGTCATTAGTGATAAATATCACTGACATGCAAAGCGGGGCCCAAGATGGTCGCTATCTCCTTTTAGCTGTCACTAACTGGTGTTAGCGACAGCTTGGTAATAGGGAGATAATTTTATCTCCGCTTTCTTGGCTTTTAAAGCCAAAAAAGCGGAGATAAACCCCCTTGATAATATGCCCCACGATTCCTCGGGGGTTTCAGCTGACAGGGCTTGGTATTGTGTTACGTGGTAATTTTTCCAGGAAACGTCAGAGGGTCGATGCAGGGGTTCTAGAAGGGGTGATAAACCATTTAAGCCTCATGAACAAGCGCATGGTCTTTTAAAGATCTGTGAAGTACTCGGGGCGGCGGTGTGTGTGTGTCCTCTTTCAGGAGCGGGCGGGGGGGGGGGGCACTGCCAGCAACTTCCAGGCCAGGCAGTGTTCAACAGTTGCATCACCCTTTCTCTGCCTGCTATTGCGCTCCATGCTTCGGAAAGGTAAGAAAAAGAACGTGCATTTGAGTTTGAAATGTCCGATCCTGTAGCAGTACACTTGCAAAGCCCACACATGACAATAACCCGATTCAAGGCCCCATTCACCCGTTTTAAAAAAAATATATACCACTCCAACAAAGTAGGATTATAAAACTTTATTAACTTTTAAATATAACGAACGGAACAAAAACTGTAAAAACATTTAAACATTTTTCACAAAAAAAAGCAACAATGGTCAGAAGCTGTCTTTTGTGCAAATAGTCCCAAGGCAGCACAACGTGCTGAGTTCTGGACGGCACCCAGGTGATGTCACCTGGGTGCCGCACTGGTTTTTGGGATCCTACAATGCATCAAAGAAAAACAGCGTGGGGCGTCCAGGGTGTTGCGGAGGGTGGCCTCGTCAGTAGCGGTCTGTTGTGCGAATAGTCCCAAGGCAGCAGAACGCGCTGAGATGTTGATGGCACCCAGGTGATGTCCAGTAAACTGCCGCACTGGTTTTGGTATCCTACAATGCTGCTCCGAAAATTGGCGTGGGGCGGCCCGGGGGGGGGGGGCGTGGGGGAGGCGGCGTGAACGGGCCTCCCCAGGTGGCGGCTATCCAGCTGAGTTGCGCCCGCTCTTGCGGCTACAGCGTCTCGCTCACCATGTTGTTGAGTTGCTCCCACTCTTGCAGTGCAGCGATAGGCGGCTGCCACATGACTCTTAAAATGGCGGACGGCTCTTCGGTTTTGGGCCTGGTCCACTAAAATGGCCCTGGGACACCTTGGAACTCGGACGCTTGCCTGCTAGGGCTTGGGCTCCATTCTCGAAAGCGTCCCCTCAGCCGTGAAGATTCTACAAAAGTCTTGGGGGCCCTCGACTCCTGCAGGCTTCCGGTGGGGAGCGGCTGCCATGATTGCTCGCGGAATGACCACGACGGAGCCAGGAGATGGTGGTGCTCTCATGCTGACGCCAGCTTCAGTCTGAATCATCCAGAAACAAGGTGGGGCTTTCATCGTTTGGGAAAAAAAAATGTTCTAAACCAATGAAAAGTGTTATTTTTAGGTCATATGACCAAGCCTTCCATCTTTAGGAAACCAAAAGTAAAATGAACCAATGAAAAGTTTTATAAACAAGTCACATGACCTGTTATGCGGCATAGGGCTACAAAAAGCATAGAAAATCCGTTGGCACGTGAGGCGGCGTCAGTAGCGGACCGATGTGCGAATAGGCCGAAGGCAGCACAACGCGCCGAGATCCGGATGGCACCGAGTTAGTGTCCAGCAAGTTGCTGCACTGGTGTGGCTATCCTACAATGCTGCGCCGAAAGTCGGCGTGGGGCGCCCCGTTGGCCTGTGAGGTCGCGTCAGTCAGTGGGGGCTGTGCGTCTCCCCCAAGATGGAGGCTCCTCGGCTGCAGTGCGGCGCCCCTTAGCATTTCACTCGCCGTCCAACTGAGTTGCGTCCGCACTTGCGGCTACAGTAGGCCGAAGGCAGCACAACGCGCCGAGATCCGGATGGCACCGAGGTGTTGTCCAGCAAATTGCCGCACTGGTGTGGCCATCCTACAATGCTGCGCCGAAAGACGGCGTGGCCAGCTGAGTTCCGGTCACTCTTGCGTACAGTGACTCGAACGCGCTGAGATCCGGATGGCACCGAGGTGGTGTCCAGCAAGTTGCCGCACTGGTGTGGCCATCCTACAATGCTGCGCCGAAAGACGGCGTGACCAGCTGAGTTCCGGTCACTCTTGCGGTACAGTGACTCGAACGCGCCGAGATCCGGATGGCACCGAGGTGGTGTCCAGCAAGTTGCCGCACTGGTGTGGCCATCCTACAATGCTGCGCCGAAAGTCGGCGTGGGGTGCCCCGTTGGCTTATGAGGTGATGTCAGTAGTGGACCGATGTGTGAATAGGTCGGAACCAGCACAAGGCGCCAAGATCCGAATGGCAAGTCCTGGATGTTGAGTGCCATAGTTGAGAGTTCTGAGCAGTGCTTGTAAGACTGTCTGAAGCTTATTTGCACCTGCTGCAGCTTCACTATTGCCCTGGTGTGGCCAAAGGTCGCACATGACATAGGCGGCCGGCTCCCGAGGTCCGGCGGATCTTTTTTCCTTTTCTTTTCTGCTTCTTGTCCTACAATCCGTTTCATCTGAAGACACGACCAGGTCCCTGAATGTGTGCAGGGGGACGCTATTGATTGAATGAAAATGGCGGCTTGACACAAAACTGACTCAAGCGTTGCTGTTGATGCTATACAGACAAAAATTGGTTTTCAGTTTGTACATTCTTCTGGATTTTTTTTTCCATCCAAGGCTGATTGAGAGTTTGTAGAAAAATGGCTTCAGATTTTCCACATACTACTCTTCAACATTCTTCCTAAATGTAACAATGTGAGACTCACTAGGAGAACGGCTGTTTATGTTTCCTTTCAAAATGCTGCGAACAATATTTTCTGAATGGAAGACACCATCTTGTAGCATAAAGGGCCGAAAGGGGTTCTGGTCTGGCCGATGGTTGGTGGAGACATTTTGACTATATCTTGGACCTGCCCGGCCTCGCCCAAAATGGCGCCGGTATAAATGGGACTCGTAACTCATTGTTGTGTACTGGTTGAACAACCTTGATATCACGAGATATGAATGCAGTTTTGATGCTCATGGCGGGCGGGGACGAGAATTGATTGAATATTTCGACATCTCTATTGATATTAAGTTCTGATGTGTTATTGATTACTGTACTATTGAAAGTTCGAATTAACGTCACCCATGGTACTTGCACGCAAATGTATATCTAGATAACTTTTTTGTAAGTGGCCCTGTCGTATTTTAATTACAAAATGTACGTCCACGATTCCGCAACTGTTAGACACCTTAGTTCTTGCAACCTAATGGCTCGTTCGTTACGTTCCTCTATAATGTAAATGTCTCCTCATCATATACGATTCCAGTTTGCTCCGTGGCCGGCCCTCGTGGTTATAGGCCCGTATTTGTATACTGACATTTTCACAATAAAGGTTTTTAAAACAAAACATGGTACTAGTATTTACATTGGTAACGTTTTTACTTTTAGTCACTGTTTTCGAATCAGTTAAAGGCAAGTGAAATAAAGTAGTCCAATTACATGACGGATAAAAGGTATAATATGTAGGAACGCAGTAAAGATAAATGGTCAAGGGCAGTTGTGTTTTCCACTTCTGCAACATAAAGTGATCGATAAGAATCTGATAATCAGACGTATCGGCGACTAAGACAGCAGGCCGAGTCTCTTTTACTCAACGGCACCGTCATGGAACGAAGAAACGCCCTTTTTCTCGAAAAAGGAATATATTTTACTTGCAGGACAGTTGTAAATTTTCCGGGAAAGTACATTAGCCTGGAATATTATAACATATATGTTTTTTAAAAAAAGTTCGAAATCAATAAAAAGCGTATTTTTTAGGTCATATGACCAAGCTTTTCATTATTAAAATAACAAAAGTAAAATGAACCAATAAAAAGTTTTATTAACAAGTCACATGACCTGTTATGCTTACGTTGCGCGCTGCGCCTCGGATTACTTCCGGGTGCGCTAACGCGGCGTGTCATATAACGCATTACGCGACAACGTAGGTCAAGAATATAGTCAAAATGTCTCCACCAACCAGCGTTGGGAACACAACCCCTTTCAGCAGTCCAAAAAGTTCTGTAAAATGACAACAGAGGGGACAGGCAACAAGAACCATCAGTCAAAGAGGGGAGGGCAAGTTCTTCTCTACCGGGTCATGTTGGGGCGCTACCGGAACTGATCGAATTGGTAGTCTACAGTGTTTCTGGATGTTTCAGACTAAAGCTGGCGTCAGCATGAGAGCACTACCATCTCGTAGGTCCGTCGTGGCCATTCCAAGAGCAAACATGGCAGCCGCTCCCCACCAGAAGCCTGCGGGAGTCGGGGGCCCCCAAGACTTTTGTAGAATCTTCACGGCTGAGGGGACGCTTTCGAGAATGGGACCCAAGCCCTATCAGGGAAGCGTCCGAGTTCCAAGGTGTCCCAGGCCATTTTAGTGGACCACGCCCAAATCTGAAGAGCCGGCCGCCATTTTGAGAGTCCTGTGGCAGTCGCCTATCGTTGCATCGCAAGAGCGGTAGCAACTCAACTACATGGTGAGCGAGACGTTGTAGTCGCAAGAGCGGGCGGTAAACAGCTGAATGGCGGAAGAGGCACAGTGTAGCAAAAGCGGGCGGAATGGCAACTAAAACGGTAAAGGGGCGCCCCACTACAGCGTGTCTTCAGGTCATACGGATTGTGGGACAAGGTCCAGAATAGAAGAGTCATCAAAAGGCAAAAAGTTCCGCCGGACCCCGGGAGCCGGCCGCCTATGTCGGGGGCGATCTCAGGCTACACTGGTGCTATAAGACTTGGGGAGGGGGTCGGAGCCAAGCGTCTTCTCCGAGTCCATGGCCATTACACCGCCCCTCGGGGGCCTCCGTCAAGCGGTTTAGGAAGGTAACATATCACATTGTTTTCAAATGCAGTGAGGTCCACAAACGACACTCACTTACTTTGAGAATAGTGAAGCTGCAGTAGGTGGAAATAAGCTTCAGACAGTGTTACAAGCGCTGCTCAGAACTCTGAACTATGGCACCCAACATCCAGAACTTATGCCATTTGAGAATGGCAGTGACATATAAGCAACTCAGGGACCAAAACCATTAACGTACTTTCACGTATGAAAATCTTACTTGGGGAGGGGGCAGGAGCGAAGCGCCCCCTCCCAGTCCGCGCCACCACACCGTATGTTGAAAATCTGAAGCCATCGTTCTACAAAGTCAACCAACCTTGGATGGAAAAATCTAGAAAAATGTACAAACTGAAAACCAGTTTTGGTCTGCATAGCATCAGTAGCAACGCTTGCTATCAGAGTGCATGAGTTTCATGCTCGATCGATTGAGCTAGCCGGATCGGGCAATAGAAAGTATAAAATAGTTATGTAAATAGTTATTTAATAAAATGTTTTACCCTGTTTCTTTGCTGGTGTGTTGTCTATATTTTTAATATTTGCATAGGGTTTGTCGTTATTTTGGGCGGGATGGGTGACGGAGCCGAGCTGTCTTGCAGCCCTCATGGTGTGGAGCTCAGTTCATCTCACTATTTTCGTATTTCTCATGAAGGGTTGTTCATAATATTTCTATTTTAGCGAGGTCAAAAAGAGATCCAATTAGTGGCCTACTGATTTTGCTCGATTACTTTTATTTTTTTACACGATTTTTCACTATCTGCAAAGACTAAACAGAGTATTGCGACTTTGTGCTTGTTTGTAAATAGAGAATGAACCAAAGATAATCAATTGTAAAACAGTAAATGCTTGGATAACAATCAATCAAATGGAGAGACAAGCAGGCAGGACGGATTACAACGGGGTAAAGGCCTGCGTTAACTACTCTTCACTATCTGCAAAGAGAGAGTACTACTAAGAGAAAAGAGGGGAGGGGGGCAGCGTTCAAAGCACATCAGCGTGCATAAACACGAAAAAGTTTTTACCTATCACGTACTTGACATTTTACAGCTTTTGATATTTGCTATTAAAAAACCAATGAAATTCACTGAAAAAACCATAGGTTATAGGCCATATATAGTTAGGAATTTGCATTTACAAAACCTTGAAAATTCACTGAAAAAACCATTGGTTATAGACCATATATAGTTAGGGATTAGCCTTTTCAAAACCTTATTTTACTCACACAAAACCATTGAAATTTCATATATAGTTAGTTCCACTAACTATATATTGCGCACCCGCAATCCACTGCTGATGATGTCACATATTACATCATTCATGGCATGGTTAGTGACATCACTGATGACATCACTGATGACATCTCAAATGACATCACTGATGACATCTCAAATGACATCACTGATGACTTCTCAAATGACATCACTGATAAAATCACTGATAACATCTCATTTGACATGACTGATCACATCACTGATGATATCATTCATGTGATAATACCATGAACCTCTTCAGACTCTAATATAACCTTAGATACAATCAGTGTAACTAGACAGTCACAGACTGTCACTCATCCATGGAGTTACTCACACACCTAGTCAGTTATGCAAAAAATCAATCACACCTCCATTTTCTCAACTATACAGTTATACACACCTTACTTATTCAAACATATACTAACACATTTACTTTACTCTCTTATACAATCCCTGATACATGTTCACAATGATCCATACAGCCACTCACACATTCACTGGCTCTTCTGCACAGTTATTTATATATGTCAACTCTCACATGTACTGTGTTTTACTTATGTACTTACTTTGACATGTAGTACTGAGATATCCATTCACTCACTAATACACTCATGCACAGTCAACCGCCCATACAGTTGTTTGCACATGCACTTTTGAACCCATACATATAGTGAATCAACTACTCACACATCTATGTACAGAGTCACACACCTCCCAGCCACCCATACACACACACTCAGTTTCCCATACAAATACTTGGACAACCAATGAATAACCCATACAGTTACTCATATAGCTACTGATCAACATATGTAGCAGTTTGTAGAACAACAGATATAATGATGCACAAATTAAAACAGTTTAGTCACTAACCCATGCACTCAGTGAGACACATTTAATCACTCACTCATACAGTCAGTCATGCACCTACTAAATCCTTCATCCAGACACTTATACATCCACTCATTCTTCAATATGTAAGACATATTTTAACTTTACAGAAACATACAGTCACTGGATGTTGTCATCAGTGATGTCATTTGAGATGTCATCAGTGATGTCATTTGAGATGTCATCAGTGATGTCATCAGTGATGTCACTAACCATGTCATGAATGATGTAATATGTGACATCATCAGCAGTGGATTGCGGGTGCGCGATATATAGTTAGTGGAACTAACTATACATGAAATTTCAATGGTTTTGTGTGAGTAAAATAAGGTTTTGAAAAGGCTAATCCCTAACTATATATGGTCTATAACCAATGTTTTTTTCAGTGAACATATATATATATATATATATATATATATATATATATATATATATATATATATATATATATATATATATATATATATATATATATATATATATATATATATTCACTGAAAAAACCATAGGTTATAGACCATATATAGTTAGGAATTTGCATTTACAAAACCTTGAAAATTCACTGAAAAAACCATAGGTTATAGACCATATATAGTTAGGGATTAGCATTTACAAAACCTTATTTTATTCGCACAAAACCATTGAAATTCCATATATAGTTAGTTGCACTAACTATATATCGCGGACCCGCAATCCACTGCTAATGATGTCACATATTACATCATTCATGACATGGTCAGTGACATCACTGATGACATCACTGATGACAACACCCAGTGACTGTATGTTTCTGTAAAGTTAAAATATGTCTTACATATTTAAGAATGAGTGGATGTATAAGTGTCTGGATGAAGGATTTAGTAGGTGCATGACTGACTGTATGAGAGAATGATTAAATGTGTCTCACTGAGTGCATGGGTTAGTGACTAAAGTGTCTTAATTTGGCAATCATTATATATGTTGTTCTGTAAACTGCTGCATGTTTAAATTAGTAGCTATATCAGTAACTATATGGGTTATTGAATGGTTGCCCAAGTATTTGTATGGGAGACTGAGTATGTGTGTGGGTGGCTGGGAGGTGTATGACTCTGTGCATAGATGTGTGAGCAGTTGATTCCCTAGGTGTATGGGTTCAAAAGTGCATGTAGAAACAGCTGTATGGACAGTTGACTGTGTGCATGAGTGTATTGGTGAGTGAATGGATATCTCAGTGCTACATGTCAAAGTAAGTACATATGTAAAACACAGTCCATGTGAGAGTTGACATATATAAATAACTGAACATAAGAGCCAGTGAATGTGAGAGTGGCTGTATGGATCATTGTGAACTTGTATCAGGGATTGTATAAGAGAGTAAATATGTGTTAGTATATGTTTGAATAAGTAAGGTGTGTATAACTGTATAGTTGAGGAAATGGAGGTGTGATTGATTCTTTGCATGACTGACTAGGTGTGTGAGTAACTCCATGGATGTGTGACAGTCTGTGAGTGTCTGTTTACACTGAGTGTATCTAAGGTTATATTACAGTCTGAAGATGTTCATTGTATTATCACATAAATGATATCATCAGTGATGTGATCAATAATGTCAAATGAGATGTCAGTGATGTCATCAGTGATGTCATTTGAGATGTCATCAGTGATGTCATCAGTGATGTCATTTGAGATGTCATCAGTGATATCATCAGTGATGTCACTGACCATGTCATGAATGATGTAATATGTGACATCATTAGCAGTGGATTGCGGGTCCGCGATATATAGTTAGTGCAACTAACTATATATGGAATTTCAATGGTTTTGTGCGAATAAAATAAGGTTTTGTAAATGCTAATCCCTAACTATATATGGTCTATAACCTATGGTTTTTTCAGTGAATATATATATATATATATATATATATATATATATATATATATATATATATATATATATATATATATATATATATATATATATATATATATATATATATATATATATATATATATATATATATATATATATATATATATATATATGTATATATATATATATATATATATACAGACATCCCCTGTAGGAGAGTAGGGTCTGCAATCCTATGATCACCCAGATTTTTTTGCTTTTGTTTCACTGGTTTACGACTTTCTCTGGCTGTGGGCCTGCCAATCAGACCCACAGCCTGGCTGTTCTCTTTCTAAATTACAACATGTACCCTAGGTGCATTTACCAATTGGTACTGGGTCACCTTATCAGACCCTGTAACTCAGGGCATAGGTGTACCCAGGGCTGCCAGGGGCTGCAGCATGTATTATGCCACCCCTGGCTGGCCTCCTAAATTTGACACAACTGGCTGCATGACAGCTGGGGCAAAGTCGTGTAATCACCCTTTGCTGTAGGTGTAGTATACCTATACCTAACCCTAAAATGGACACACAGATTCCTATCAGTCACTCCTATGGCAGGCCTTGACAATCCTGAAGGCAGAGTGCGTGGAATCGTGTGAGATGGTGCTCTGGCATGAGCTGAGCCTGTCTGCAGCTTGCGGAACCAAGTCCTAATAGCTGTTCCATGATATCGCATACCATATACTCTTAAGTGCATTATAATCCTCGCGGTTAAATGCTAACTTTGGTATTGCTTTATCAAAACATGTCGAGTGAGGTGTCATACGAATTGGAATACTAACCCCTCGCCAATTCTGGTGACGGGGTTAGCATTCCACCCTTCTAGAGGGACACGACATGTATGTAACTGTGAACCCCGGTTAAAGTTAACTAAAGCCTCAGCTCCACAAAATGGATGCTGCCACCACAGACACGAGTCTGACCTCCTGCTGCTGGGAGTCCTTCCAGCGAGGGAGGCTTGGACAAAGGGTTTCCTGTCCGGGGCGGTGCTAGCACCGTCCCAGACATGATTTTGTGTATCCTGGGTAGGCAGGGCTTTTCAGGAAGGTGACTGCTGAGTGGCACCCCGGTGCTCACTACGCATAGGCCGGTCAGAACCAGTTCCAGGGGCACACCAGCCCCTGGCCTGGGGGAAGTCCGGCATGGCAGAGGGGTGTAACCACCCCCCTCCTAGTCCCACCCATAGGCAGGACCTAGTCACCGGGTCAGCCCCCTTTTTTAGTATAAAGATGGGAGCGGGCCCCCTGTTCAAATTAGATCATCTTTGGAATCAAGACACGACTTTCTTCGAAAGGACATCAAGATTTCTTCTTCAAGATTCTCCCTTGTGGCTAAGGAGTAGTCACCCTGCATCAAGCGGGCACCATCCTAAGAACACTGCGGTCTGCTGCAAGTCCTTCTTCACGAATCCGACGACCCAGCTCGACGAGACCCGGCTTCCCTGGCACCTCTGACCTCTACTCACCTCTACAGCAAAGCTGAGAACCGTGAGTGCGACGAGACCTCGAGGGACCGACGATCGCCAAGACTGCACAACTTCTTTGTAACAAGCCCACCGTGTGCTCCACTGGTGAGTGCTTTGGGGTCCGAGAAGCCCCAACCCTGAGCAGCTCCAGCACCGAAGATCAGCCCTCCAGCATCTCCACGATCTGCGTGGGGCCCTTCTGCTTTTGCTTGCTCACCGCGCTGTGTGGCTACTAGCCGGCTGGCTTGTGGCCTTCTTCACGACGCCCGACAACATCACTGCTGCTGGTCTGGTTGCTCCAGACTGGCCCTTGCTTCCTTCTTCAAGAGAGGCACCCCGGACCCTCCTGGTCCACTCCAGACGCCATTTTAAGTCCACCGCGTGGGCTTGAATTTGCCAAGGCTTTGTTGCCCAACCCTGGGTCCAGCAACGCCGACAGCTTCACCCATCGTGGGACAGATCGCTCCTCCATCCTGGTCGCCGACAACGCCTCCTGGTCCGTGAGATCTGCGATCACAGCGTCACCCACTCACCTTGTCGAGGTGGCTACCATCCGGTGCCCTCCTGGTGCCCACTGACTACTGGCTAGTAGTCTCGAACTTGGTCCCCTCTGCTTTCAGGTGTCATCTTCCATCGATCCAGGCTTGGATCCACCGAACTTTCTTCACTGGTCGCCTGCCAGCAACTTCTTTCTTCCAGGCTCCTGGTCCGTCTACGAGGATTCCCGACGTCTTTTGAGTCCTATGCAGCTGCAGCCCCTGGGCTAGGTAACTTCGGCATTTCGGTGCCCCAGCATAGCCTCACTATCCAAGGGTCAGAATCCACTTTCGTTTTCCTCCTACCAGGTCGGGTTCGCCCGAGAACACTAACTTTGCAATTACTAGCTACCATAGACTTTGTCCCGCATCACGCGTGAGAGTGCACACTCTGCACCCGAGTCCCCTGGGTCTCCTAGAAGTAATCTAACGATTCTATAGTCAAGTCCTAGCGATTCCAAAGGCTATTAGTACTGTACTTACCTGCTAGTAATTTCGCATTCCACTTTCAGAGTATATGGTTTTCCGTGCCCCTCGGGCATTTGTATATACTGTGCTAACTTAAGTATTTTCGTAAGAGTTTTGTTGTGTGCTTAGTACCCTGTCCTCATAAAGAGTACAGGGCTGTTGTGATTCTTAATAAATATCTTGTTTATTTTCATAACACTTGTGTGGTGTCCTTTCACTGGGTATTCAAGGGGTATATGTGTGGTAAACAGCTGGCTTAACACGCCCTCTCGAGTCTTTAGCCTTAGACTGCTCGTATCCATGCTACTAGGATAGCTGGTCTATAAGGTTGACTTACAACCAATCTTCAATAAGGGTTGCTGGACTGATACATAGTGTTCACTAGAATAGTGACCACTGCATATCAGGCCACCTTCTCACATTGGTGAGCAGCGGTTGGGATTTGAGCTTGCTGTTGTTTTACCACACGTATCCTAAGAATATCTTGTTGAAAGATCACATAAGTACTGTTAGTACATATAACTAAGCTTAGAATACTCTGAGTTCTACTGAACCAGCTGTTGCAGCTCCTCAAGGCTTAGCACACCTTGGCTGCAACTCTTAGCAAGGGATCAGTAGGTAAACACATAGTGTAGGTAGGTGCATCACTTACACCACACTAGAAACAGTATGTCAGACAAAGGAGGAAACTCTGAGTCTCCCCTTGTGTCAGTGGACCCTCCACAGGTCCTTCCTTCCAGATATACCGTGCTTAGCTTCCATGAGTTACGACAAGTATGTACCTCTAGGAAGATTAAGCAGGGGTCTAACCCCACAACTTCCTTTCTGATTGGTCTCTTGGAGACTTATGATGCCAGGAAAGCTGAGAAACTTCTTAGCTCTCCTAATCCAGATGGGAACATGCCTCCCATTGAGGGAACCAGAGGAGACCCTGACCTAATCCACCTCTCAACTGAGAATGAAGAGGGGGAGGAGGATGAGGATCCCTCTGGGGATGAGGCAGAGAAGGGACAGGTAGAAGTCAGCAGACTAACCAGGTCCAACTTAAGCAAACATGACAGTGGTACTGGGGGACCCCTGGGGCCACTATCAGGTCAGCTTAACATTGGGAATGGACAAGCCAGATCTCTATCAAGAGACTCTGGCAGATCCCTTCAAACCAATGGCTCTCACAACTCTTCTCAAAGAGGGATGACTTCCCCTCAGAGGAGGGTGTATGAAGCTAAAGAAAGGGCAGCCAATCTGAGGATTGAAAGGGAAGAACTTGCCCTGGCCAAAGAGAGGCTTGCCTTTGCTAGAGAGCAACAGTTAAGTGGGGTAGTCCCCACTGGTGGCAGCATTGTACCTAGCAATAGGGAAAGGAGTTTTGATACAAAAAGCCTGGGTAAGATAGTGCCCCCCTTTAAACAAGGGGATGACATCCACAAATGGATTACTGCTTTGGAGAGGGCCTGCACTGTGCAGGGTGTTCCCCAGAGTCAGTGGGCAGCTATCTTGTGGCTCTCCTTTGAAGGTAAAGGTAGAGACAAGCTCCTCACTACAAGAGTGGAGGATGCTAACAATTACCAAGTCTTGAAAAATACACTGGTTGAAGGGTTTGGCCTAACCACTGAGCAGTACAGGGTGCTGTTCAGGGATACCCAGAAAACTCAGTCTCAAGATTGGTCTGACTTTGTAGATTGTGCCACTAAGGCTTTTGAGGGCTGGTTGCTGGGCAGTAAGGTTACTGATTATAAAGGATTGTACAATTTGATGATGAGAGAACACATTTTAAACAATTGTCAGAACCAGTTGTTGCATCAGCATCTTGTTGACTCAGATCTGACCTCTCCCCAAGAATTGGGAAAGAAGGCAGACAGATGGGTTAGAACAAGAGGTAAACAGAACCAGGGCCAGAATCAAGGTGGTCAGAAGAAAGCAGACCAAAAGGGTAAAGATTCTAAGGGGGAACAAAATGACCAGAAGTCTTCGACAGGTCCCCAACAACCCAAAGAGGGTGGGGGTCAGGCTCCCCAGAAGAAGAAAAACCAAGAAGGCCAATCTAAAAGGTGGTGCCAGTACTGCAAAAGTAAAACTCAATGGTTTAGTGAGTGCACCAAGAAAGGAGGAGGGCAGACTCCTGCCACTGCAGCCCCTAAGGCACCTGTGCCCCCTAGTACAGTCGATTTACAAAAAGGGGGTGGTGATGAACAGAGTGTCTGAGTTAAACAGACCACTCTTACCCAGTCCAAAGATCAGGGCTTGATCCATCACCTAGTACAGTCAGCAGTGGTAGTGCACCTCCCAAGGGTTTGGTAGGGTTAACCCTGGGTTCTGAGGGGTGTGACAACTTAGTTGGTACACTCACTCAGGCTGTCCTTGTTTGTACAGGGGATGTGGATATGTCCCCTGAGATAAGTCCCAATACTTTGGGCAAATACAGACAGACACCTTTCATTAATGGAAAAATGGCTCAGGCCTATAGGGACACTTGTGCCAGTGTCACCATGGTGACACCTAACTTTGTGGACCCTGGACAGATCATGCCAGGTACAGAATTCCTGGTGACCAATGCAAGCAATGTCACTACCAATCACAGTATGGCAATTGTAGCTTTCTCCTGGGGAGGGGTAACTGGCCAAAAGAAGGTTGTAGTTAGTTCAGACCTCCCAGTGGATTGTTTGTTGGGCAATGATTTGGAGTCATCACAATGGTCAGAAGTGGAGCAGAGGACTCACATGGAAATGTTAGGCTTGCCAGCACATGTGTTTGCTGTGACCAGGTCACAGGTCAGGAAATGCCCCACTGAACAGGTGCTGGATCCTGGAACAATGGACCAGACACCTCCCAAGAAGAAGAGCAGTAGGGTTAAGGCTGTGCCTTCCCCCTTGCCCCAGGTTGAGGATCAAGTCTCAGAGGAGGCTGACCTACAGGAATTGAGGGAAACTGAGCCCAGAGAGTTTGAACTTGATCAAGTTGAATTCTTGGGTTCAGGGGGACCCTCAAGGGAAGACCTGGGGAAGGACCAGTTAAGCTGCCCTTCTCTTGAACCCCTCAGACAGCAGGCTGCTGCTGAGGCTGCTGGGAACGCCACAGGTACCCACAAGGTATACTGGGAAGATGGACTCCTGTACACTGAGTCAAGAGACCCCAAGCCTTGCATGACCAGGAGGCTGGGTGTACCCTTGTCTCAGAGAGGTTTCCTACTTACCTTGGCCCATGAGATTCCCTTAGCAGGTCACTTAGGCCAGACAAAGACTTGGGACAGGCTTGTCTCACACTTTCACTGGCCTCACATGAATGAGGATACCAAGGAGTTTTGTCGCTCCTGTGTCACTTGCCAAGCCAGTGGTAAGTCAGGTGGCACAACAAAGGCCCCCCTTATACCAATGCCTGTGGTGGGGGTGCCCTTTGAAAGAGAGGGGATTGACATTGTTGGTCCAATGGAACCCCAGACAGCATCAGGGCACAAGTTTATACTGGTGGTAGTGGATCATGCCACCAGGTATCCTGAAGCTATTCCACTTAGGACCACTACAGCACCTGTAGTGGCAAGGGCCCTAGTTGGAGTGTTCTCCAGAGTGGGCTTCCCTAAGGAGGTTGTCTCTGACAGAGGTGCAAACTTCATGTCAAGCTACTTAACTGCTATGTGGAAGGAATGTGGTGTCAATTACAAATTCACTACACCCTATCATCCACAATGCAATGGGCTTGTTGAAAGGTTCAACAGGACCCTAAAAGGGATGATTCATGGACTACCTGAAAAGCTCAGGCGTAGATGGGATGTCCTGATTCCCTGCCTTCTGTTTGCTTACAGAGAGGTCCCACAAAAGGGGGTTGGCTACAGCCCTTTTGAACTTTTGTATGGGCATCCTGTGAGAGGCCCCCTGTGTCTGGTGAAGGAAGGATGGGAGAGACCTCTCAAAAAGCCTGCAACCAGCATAGTGGACTATGTACTTGGTCTCCGCTCCAGGATGGCTGAGTATATGGAGAAGGCATCTGAAAACCTTAAGGCCAGTCAAGAACTTCAAAAAGCTTGGCATGACCAAAAGGCTGTCCTGACTGTTTATCAGCCTGGACAGAAGGTGTGGGTGTTGGAGCCAGTGGCCCCAGCAGCACTCAAAGACAAATGGTCTGGGCCCCACACAATTCTTGAGCAAAAGGGAGAGGTCACCTACCTGGTGGACCTTGGAACTCCCAGGAGCCCCCACAGGGTGCTCCATGTCAACAGGCTCAAAGCATATGTCGACAGGAAGGACATGAGCTTGCTCATGGCCATAGATGAGGGACAGGAGGAAGAGAGTGACCCTCTCCCAGACCTGCTCACTCAGAATCCTGATGATGGGTCAGTAGATGGTGTTGTCTTTTGTGGCAGCCTCTCTGAGCATCAACAGAAAGACTGTAAACAGGTTCTTCAGTCTTTCAGACATATGTTTTCTCTGACACCCAGTCCGACCAATTGGTGTACCCATGAGGTTGACACTGGTGACAGTCTGCCAGTTAAGAGTAAAATCTACAGGCAGCCTGATCATGTTAGAGACTGCATAAAAACTGAAGTGCAGAAAATGTTGGAGTTGGGAGTCATTGAACCCTCAGATAGCCCTTGGGCTAGTCCAGTAGTTCTAGTGCCAAAGCCTCACACCCAGGATGGTAAGAGAGAGATGAGGTTTTGCGTAGACTACAGGGGTCTCAATGCAGTCACTAAGACTGATGCCCACCCAATACCAAGGGCAGATGAGCTGATAGATAGATTGGCTTCTGCCAACTACTTAAGCACATTTGACTTAACAGCTGGGTATTGGCAAATCAGGTTAGCTGAGGATGCCAAGCCCAAGACAGCATTTTCAACCCCTGGTGGGCATTATCAATTTGTGGTAATGCCCTTTGGTCTGAAAAATGCACCTGCCACCTTCCAAAGGTTGGTGAATCAAGTCCTCACTGGGCTGGATGACTTCTGTGCAGCATATCTAGATGATATTGCTGTCTTTAGCTCCACCTGGGAGGATCACCTGGTCCACCTGAGGAAAGTGTTAGAGGCTCTGCAAGCAGCAGGCCTCACTATCAAGGCCACCAAGTGCCAGATAGGGCAGACACAGGTTGTATACCTGGGCCACCTTGTAGGTGGAGGCCAGGTTCAGCCACTGGAGAGCAAAATACAGTCAATCAGGGACTGGGCTCCTCCAACCACCCAGACTCAGGTTCGAGCTTTCTTGGGCCTGACTGGTTACTATAGGAAGTTTGTCAGGAACTATGGATCAATTGTGACTCCATTAAATGAACTGACAAGTAAGAAAATGCCAAAAAAAGTTCAGTGGACAGCAGGCTGTCAAAAAGCATTCGATGACCTAAAGCAGGCCATGTGCACAGCACCTATCCTTAAGAGTCCAGACTACTCCAAACCATTCATTGTCCAAACAGATGCTTCTGAGTTGGGTGTGGGAGCTGTTCTATCTCAGCTGAATTTTGATGGTCAAGACCAGCCCATTGCTTTTATAAGCAGGAGGCTGACCCCCAGAGAGAAGAATTGGTCAGCTATTGAGAGGGAGGCCTTTGCTGTGGTTTGGGCCCTGAAGAAGCTGAGGCCATACTTGTTTGGCACTCACTTCAAGATTCAGACCGACCATAAGCCCTTCTTGTGGCTAAATCAGATGAAGGGTGAAAACCCCAAACTGCTTAGGTGGTCCATTTCCCTACAGGGGATGGACTTTACAGTGGAACATAGACCTGGTACTGATCATGGCAATGCCGATGGGCTCTCCAGATATTTCCACTTAGAACAAGAAGACTCACCTGGTCAAGGTTAGCTTATTGTCCCAAAGTTTGGGGGGGGGGGTCATGTAGGAGAGTAGGGTCTGCAATCCTATGATCACCCAGATTTTTTTGCTTTTGTTTCACTGGTTTACGACTTTCTCTGGCTGTGGGCCTGCCAATCAGACCCACAGCCTGGCTGTTCTCTTTCTAAATTACAACATGTACCCTAGGTGCATTTACCAATTGGTACTGGGCCACCTTATCAGACCCTGTAACTCAGGGCATAGGTGTACCCAGGGCTGCCAGGGGCTGCAGCATGTATTATGCCACCCCTGGCTGGCCTCCTAAATTTGACACAACTGGCTGCATGACAGCTGGGGCAAAGTCGTGTAATCACCCTTTGCTGTAGGTGTAGTATACCTATACCTAACCCTAAAATGGACACACAGATTCCTATCAGTCACTCCTATGGCAGGCCTTGACAATCCTGAAGGCAGAGTGCGTGGAATCGTGTGAGATGGTGCTCTGGCATGAGCTGAGCCTGTCTGCAGCTTGCGGAACCAAGTCCTAATAGCTGTTCCATGATATCGCATACCATATACTCTTAAGTGCATTATAATCCTCGCGGTTAAATGCTAACTTTGGTATTGCTTTATCAAAACATGTCGAGTGAGGTGTCATACGAATTGGAATACTAACCCCTCGCCAATTCTGGTGACGGGGTTAGCATTCCACCCTTCTAGAGGGACACGACATGTATGTAACTGTGAACCCCGGTTAAAGTTAACTAAAGCCTCAGCTCCACAAAATGGATGCTGCCACCACAGACACGAGTCTGACCTCCTGCTGCTGGGAGTCCTTCCAGCGAGGGAGGCTTGGACAAAGGGTTTCCTGTCCGGGGCGGTGCTAGCACCGTCCCAGACATGATTTTGTGTATCCTGGGTAGGCAGGGCTTTTCAGGAAGGTGACTGCTGAGTGGCACCCCGGTGCTCACTACGCATAGGCCGGTCAGAACCAGTTCCAGGGGCACACCAGCCCCTGGCCTGGGGGAAGTCCGGCATGGCAGAGGGGTGTAACCACCCCCCTCCTAGTCCCACCCATAGGCAGGACCTAGTCACCGGGTCAGCCCCCTTTTTTAGTATAAAGATGGGAGCGGGCCCCCTGTTCAAATTAGATCATCTTTGGAATCAAGACACGACTTTCTTCGAAAGGACATCAAGATTTCTTCTTCAAGATTCTCCCTTGTGGCTAAGGAGTAGTCACCCTGCATCAAGCGGGCACCATCCTAAGAACACTGCGGTCTGCTGCAAGTCCTTCTTCACGAATCCGACGACCCAGCTCGACGAGACCCGGCTTCCCTGGCACCTCTGACCTCTACTCACCTCTACAGCAAAGCTGAGAACCGTGAGTGCGACGAGACCTCGAGGGACCGACGATCGCCAAGACTGCACAACTTCTTTGTAACAAGCCCACCGTGTGCTCCACTGGTGAGTGCTTTGGGGTCCGAGAAGCCCCAACCCTGAGCAGCTCCAGCACCGAAGATCAGCCCTCCAGCATCTCCACGATCTGCGTGGGGCCCTTCTGCTTTTGCGTGCTCACCGCGCTGTGTGGCTACTAGCCGGCTGGCTTGTGGCCTTCTTCACGACGCCCGACAACATCACTGCTGCTGGTCTGGTTGCTCCAGACTGGCCCTTGCTTCCTTCTTCAAGAGAGGCACCCCGGACCCTCCTGGTCCACTCCAGACGCCATTTTAAGTCCACCGCGTGGGCTTGAATTTGCCAAGGCTTTGTTGCCCAACCCTGGGTCCAGCAACGCCGACAGCTTCACCCATCGTGGGACAGATCGCTCCTCCATCCTGGTCGCCGACAACGCCTCCTGGTCCGTGAGATCTGCGATCACAGCGTCACCCACTCACCTTGTCGAGGTGGCTACCATCCGGTGCCCTCCTGGTGCCCACTGACTACTGGCTAGTAGTCTCGAACTTGGTCCCCTCTGATTTCAGGTGTCATCTTCCATCGATCCAGGCTTGGATCCACCGAACTTTCTTCACTGGTCGCCTGCCAGCAACTTCTTTCTTCCAGGCTCCTGGTCCGTCTACGAGGATTCCCGACGTCTTTTGAGTCCTATGCAGCTGCAGCCCCTGGGCTAGGTAACTTCGGCATTTCGGTGCCCCAGCATAGCCTCACTATCCAAGGGTCAGAATCCACTTTCGTTTTCCTCCTACCAGGTCGGGTTCGCCCGAGAACACTAACTTTGCAATTACTAGCTACCATAGACTTTGTCCCGCATCACGCGTGAGAGTGCACACTCTGCACCCGAGTCTCCTGGGTCTCCTAGAAGTAATCTAACGATTCTATAGTCAAGTCCTAGCGATTCCAAAGGCTATTAGTACTGTACTTACCTGCTAGTAATTTCGCATTCCACTTTCAGAGTATATGGTTTTCCGTGCCCCTCGGGCATTTGTATATACTGTGCTAACTTAAGTATTTTCGTAAGAGTTTTGTTGTGTGCTTAGTACCCTGTCCTCATAAAGAGTACAGGGCTGTTGTGATTCTTAATAAATATCTTGTTTATTTTCATAACACTTGTGTGGTGTCCTTTCACTAGGTATTCAAGGTGTATATGTGTGGTAAACAGCTGGCTTAACACGCCCTCTCGAGTCTTTAGCCTTAGACTGCTCGTATCCATGCTACTAGGATAGCTGGTCTATAAGGTTGACTTACAACCAATCATCAATAAGGGTTGCTGGACTGATACATAGGGTTCACTAGAATAGTGACCACTGCATATCAGGCCACCTTCTCACATCCCCCACTGAAGGGAAGAAATTGTGAAGCTGTCAACTGACTACATGGACCAGAATGCTCTATACCGCAGTCCACCGCGGCGCCCACTAGAGGGAAATCACTGTGATAAAAAATGAGCAATCACCTGGTTCAAGTGAGTTTGCACAGCCCCCAGATGCCTGAGACTCCTCCTCTGAAGAAGGCCAAAGGTTTGCTGAAATGCACTAGGAATACCGGAGCTTGTTAACTGCTGCAAATAAATTCTGAAAGCTACCGCGATGAGTGCGGCTCATTTTTTCCCCTGGTGAGAGGCTCTGTGATATAATGCGGGATGGTCCGGCCGCGGAGCAACACACCACCTTTAAAAGCACGCCACAACTACCCACAAAGGGACCATTTTGTAACTTTGACGAAGGCAATATGGGTAGTGGCAGCCACCAGGGACTGACCCCTGGTTAGGTACTCAGCACGCTTGAAAATGGTGTGCAAGGGGATTGCGGTAGATTCTTACCGGCGGATTGCAACAGACATCACCCACTGAAGGGAAGGAATTGTGAGGCTGTCAACTGACTACACGGACCAGAATGCTCTATACCGCAGTCCACCGCGGTGCCCACTAGAGGGAAATCACTGTGATAAAAAAGGAGCAATCACCTGGTTCAAGTGAGTTTGCACAGCCCCCAGATGCCTGAGACTCCTCCTCTGAAGAAGGCCAAAGGTTGGCTGAAAGGCATTAGGAATACCGGAGCTTGTTAACTGTTGCAAATAAATTCTGAAAGTTACCGCGATGTGTGCGGCCCATTCTTTCCCACGGGGAGAGGCTATGTAATATATATATATATATATATAGATATTGCTTTTTTGGTTGCAAATAAAGTCGCTGTAAATTGAAGCTGATCCTCGAGTGAGTGCGTTCTTAACATGCTAATGAAAGTTAGCCATTGAAAGGATATATATATATATATATATATATATATATATATATATATATATATATATATATATATATATATATGGTGTTTGTCACGTTTTGAAAATAAAGAAAGTGCAACCAACATCAAGGCGTGTGCGGCGAGTTATTGGTATTTTATATATATATATATATAGATAGATTGATAGATATGTATTAACTGAAAAAAGGTTACAGTTAGGTTCAGATTTTACACACACAAACCCTTTCAAATTCAGCAGTTATAGTAACCTACGATAACTGTAACTCACAACCTCGCAATGCACAGCTTATGACAGCACATATTACACCACTCATGAGATGGTCAGTGACATCACTAATGCCATTACTGATGACATCTCAAATGACTTGTGTCTGTAAATTCTGAACCTATCTATAACGTCCTGGTAACTTTTATTTTTTTTAGTAAATTTCTACTGTTTTGTAATGCTGTTTCCAAACTATAACATTCCTGTAAACTTGTTTTTTTAGTGATTTTCACAGTATATTTCATATAATTGTTCTGCAATTTGACCCATAAGTTCAATTTACTAATATACATTTTCACAAGTTTATAAATACATTAGCAAGGTAACTTATGTCATCTTACTATAAATGCAATGCACCAAGTCTTTCTTTTTACTAAATTCATTTTATGGATCTGCAGATTCTTTCTTAACCAGATGCATACATTCAATGCAAAACAACAACACATTTAATACAGTGGGTGCATGAGTGGATGTGTGAGAGGCTGTACGGGTGCGTGCCTGTGTGTGTGTGGTGTATGTATGTATGTGTATGTGGTTTCCTGGGTCTCTGATAAGGGTGGGCGTAGTCCGCGTAGTCCCGCTAAGCGAAGCTGTGCGAAGACGTTCTTGCACTACGCGAGTTTAGCGTAGCTTCGCAAGCATGCATAGTACCTTGTTCGACCCGTTCACAAGCCGTTTTTCTTGCTCTTGAGTGCGTTGTGTGTGTTCGGGGTGCTGTCTGCGTGCTTGAGGGATTGTAGCACGCGAACTTACCCATGCGGTGGGCTATGGGCGTGGCCATCTTGTTTTTTCAATTGTCCCGCCCGCTCGCGTTGCCTTATTTCCTGTTCCGGGTCGCGCATAACGTGTTCGCTTTGTGCAAGTCATGTTCGGGAACGCATCTACTTGTTCACGCGGACAAAGAGCGTATTAGCGAGAAATATCACGCAAACTTACCCACGTGGTCGCGATGGGCGCGGCCATCTTGTTTTTCACACTCTGTGCTATGGAAGTTTTCTATCCAGCTTTTATCTCTGCAATCTTTACCAATTTTCACAGTTTTTCTGACTTTTTTTACTTATCATCTATCTCTCTCTGTCCCTAAGTTTATATTTTGCATTTTATTTCTACTTTTATAACTTTTATTTTTCACTTTTCTACCGAATTATTTTACTTCTTTCTTTACGCTGCTACTTCTTTCCCCCAACTTTTTTCCTTTTGTTCTAACTTTTCTTTTCCGTCTCCACCCCAAAACCATGGCAAAGGGCAGCAGCAGTACCGGCTCGACGGGCAAGGCGCCTGCGCCCAAGAGCTGGCTGCCTTGCGGCAGAATGAGACCTGCAGGGGTGAAGCCCCGGCAACTTTTTGGGGAGGCGGAGGTGGCCGCCCTGGTTTTTTTCATCCAGCACCACCTCCCCTTGACCTTGGCAGCAGGCAGCAGGCCCGGCTCAGTTATCCCACAGAGGAGCGTCACCGCCGGTGGGCGAAGGTGCGCCAGGCAGTCTTTCGCTGCTTGGGTTTCCGGCGCACCCACCATCAGCTGGCCCACCGGTGGGCAGACATTCTGGACCGGGAGCAGGACCTGTTGGACCTGCTAGGTGTCGAGGTCATGGGGCTTGGTGAGTAGCTAGTTAGTAATATATATATATATAGTAGTATAAGTATTGTGTATAATTCTTGGACGAATAAGTAACACGATTACTGGTGCGCTTATTTACATTGCAGATCAATTCAGTTTCAAAATCTTCTGTGATTGTATGACACAGGTGCTGTTCGGCACTTCTCTTACTTGTTTGTAACTTCGCGCTAGCTTGGGCTGATTATTGATGTTAGAGTTTACTGTAGAGAAATGAAGTTAGTTAATGCTATTGCTAGAGTCTAGTCCTTCCATTGTCCTTCAGTGAAAGAGTGGTGAATGGATATAAGTTTACTTTGTTATTAGTTCATATTTTTTTATGGTCTGCATGAAGCCTCCTCTGTCAATGAATGCTTAGTTACTTCTTACCCCAGCCCTCCATAGAACCTTTTTGTAGTTTGTTTAGTGAGTGGTCGGCTTAGCAGCAATAGCATTGTCAGTCAGTAGTAGAACAACATATGACGCAATCACCCAACAATTTTGTGTATGCACAAATTTATGCATGTGTCCTCCATCTCATTTGTGCATTTTTGCTGGCAAAAATAAAATGGAAATGCAGACGTACTGAACAATTGGCCCGTCTGGAATAGGTAGTGTAGGTCAGGTGGTACTGGCTTCGTTAGTTAGTATTCTCCAATCAGAATGATTATGGAACATTTGATTAGTGTTCTATAAGTAAACGGTCTGTGAATCCTGCAAGCCAGTAGTCATTTAGATAGGTCAATTTTATTGCAATTGTTGTTTCCTAAAATGTTTGAGCGTTTTTTTTTAATGATGTATTTGTTTCACAGCACTCAATGTTTTTCTCTTTCTTTATTATTTCTTACATGATCAGCATAACCCAGGAGCAAGAAGACGGGGTCCGAGTCGGCGGGACAACCACCAGAGCTCTCCTCTACCGAGGATCCTGCTGCTGGCCCCAGTAAGTCCTACAGTGCTTTTATTATTAACAATTATATTTCCCTAACTTTTTAAAGCACCTTATTTTTTCCAACCGATTAATTAAGCTTCCTTTCTAATTCAATTTTAACAAAAGCTTCTTTGATCTTCATTATGTTTTCCAAATTTTGAGTATCAGTCCCTGCCTTTCAGTTCCTTCAAACTGCCTCTGCTATGACTCTCTGTGCTACTACTATTAGACTGTCTGTAGCTAAGCTTGCCCTGTTGGCCACTCTTTAGTTAAGGTATTCTTTTGAATAAAGCTGTGATGGAATAGCTGTACCCACTGGGTCCACTCCTGTCTTTTGCGTTGTCCTTTGTAATTTCTAGGCTTTGTCAATTGCCACCAACAAAATGCGCAACCAGATGTTTGTCTAATATTTTGTTAGGTTAGTATACTACTACTACTCTTGTGGGTATTCTCTGCACAGCCACATACAGAACTATGCACAAGAAAATAGGATGTTGGTGATAGGGAGGGTGGACCTTACTTACACCTCAGTCACAGAACTCAGAAAAACCCACAATTCACTGACCGACTACCTATAGTGTTGCAGTCATTAGTCATCATTTGTCCCACTCCCGACTCCACACGAAGATACCCAATGATTTTATTACACAACCCAGAACATAAGTAACACTCTTTCTCTCACTCACTCGTGTAAGTCTACAGCACAACAGACACTCAAAATATACTACAGAGTCTATGTGGTAGTTCAAAAGCTTTGTTTTTTTAAATAATAACAAGCTTTGAAAGTTGTTCAATGAAATACATCCAGGTCCACCATGCAAAATAAAGAAGATTAAAACTATATATTGGTACAACTACTAGTGCACGATAGGGAATTCTGGGAGACCCCTCACCCTTGAACGTATACTGGTTACACATGCATCTTTCGTAAGCTCTGCAAATCTCTGGTTCGTAGAAGGAAATCTTCTCATCTGCCTATAAATCATGAGAAAAATGGTGCACGTTAGACAGTATGAAATACAATTATGCAAGCTTTTTGCAGTCATGCAAAAAGGGGTTATATTATGGATAAGCAATAGGGAATGACCAAACTCCATAGTACATACAAAAGCGTGCCTTGTTTTTTAACCTCTTCAGTTGTATGCAACACTCATGTGGCCTCAAAGGTGTCTTACTGCGCAACAAGCTGCAAGGTAACATGCGCAAAACAGTAGACATGGATCAAAAATGGTTACATGGCTCAGGCTAACTTTCCAAAGACTAGAGTAGGAGTAGAGATGAGATGAGCTTAGAGACCATATAACATTATAAATTAATACTGTCTGTCTAGTGACTCTGCTGTAGTACGCAATTTGGACTAGTGATGATTTATGTTGTACTGAAATGTTTTTTCAATCTTCCTCCCTGGTGAAAAAACTAGTAAAATAGGGGGAGGTGTGCAGGCATCTAAAAAGGTGTACTTGTTTTTATAGGTGCACAACTACTACCACCCACCAGTGCCGGCGGGGCCAGCGGGGATGCAAATCTTGCCATCCCGAGGGGACAGGAGCTGCGGCACCTACAAGAGCACCAGTAGGGGAGGAAACATCAGCGGTGGGCGGTGGTAAGTTATATTCATTACTTATTTGCATTACTAGGTGGAAGGGGAACCTTTCCCTCACTGTACTCTGAGACTTGATGAACTTGAAGTTATACTGGACAATATACAACGGTTGAATGAGACCATCTTTACAATGCATTAGCAATAGCATTACCAGCGTGAGTTGAGTAAACAAGGCCTCTTCTATCAAACTCCAACTCAGCTGAGAAAGTTATGGAGAAGACTAAAAGTCAGGTCAGATGACCTTGATGGATGTGTTGAACAAAATGTGAAAGAAGTAAAGTAGGATGAAAGGAGGAAGGACGAAAGAGATGTAATACCACTACCATAGAAGGATACTTTGAAGCAGCATGCAGGTGGCTGATAGGAATCCGATGCATCAGTTGTTGAAAGATGGGTGGAAGGTGAAAGAAGATGCCTGCCTGGGTGGGCAACACAATATGGGTGGATTGATATAGTGGATAGCAAGAATCATCAGCGGTGTTTGTGTCAAACCAAAAGCCAAGGCAAGGAAGGAGTGGACGCATGGGTGGTTGTTTGTGAAAGCAAAACCAGCTAAGGTTTGTAGAGCGATAATAAAGAATGATAGACATTTACTTTTAATGCATGGATGCCCCCTGGATGTATTGTATTCATCTTCGGTGGAGACTGTCACTGGAAGCAGAGACTTACTTTGAAAATAATATAAAAGGAGATACGAAAAAGACTGGTGTTCTTCTGTGTACTGAAGTCCACCCATAGTACTAGGGCAAGTATAATGCCGGACAAAAAGTCCAACAAATGTTAGAGGCCAGAGAATCTGGAGGATAGATACTTAAAGTTACCACCAATTTTATGTCATGCTCTTGCTAGTGCTACTGTGCCACTATGTGTTGAATTAATTTTGTGTTACTGATTTGCTAAGAGTTTCGGTTACAATTCTGTTTCTTTCTTTATAGCTACTCCTTCCTAAAAACCATCCTGGAAGGATTTGGCAGCCGGGGCCCGGCAAAGGAAACTGCAGGCTATCGTGGACGAATACCGCTGGCTGGTGGCTCAGGCCGAGGAGGAGGAGGAGGTGGCGGCAGCAGCTGCTGCCTCTTCCAATGCCCCGGGTCCCAGTCAGGCCCCGCCTGCAGGAGTACGGCGCCGTAGTCAGGCAGCCGCCCACAGGTGGCATTTCTCAACATCTGCCTCCCCCCCACATCATGGATGCAAATGTAGGTGCTGTGCATTTCGGCAACAAATTCTCCTCCGGGTGGCAAAGCTGGAGGATCAATTAGAGGAGCGGGTGAAGATATTGGTGGACAAATACCTGAAAGCCTGTCAATTGTAATGGACCCTGTTCATTTGCCCCTTTTTTAATACTTTTGTTGGTGGGTGGGAATTGGGTGTTGGGGTTTTTGTGGGACATTCTTTGGACTTGGACATTGGTTGGGGTTAGGCAGAGGGGTGGGTGAGGTGTGGGATAGGATATTTTTATATGTCATCTCAAATGAATGTTATTTATTTTAAACGTACACATATGATGTTCATGTTTTGCAGTGGGGTTACTGTTTCACGAATTAATGTATGTCACTAGGTTTAATTGGAGATGCAGGGCAGCGGCCAGTGTTTTTGATTTAAATAATGTATTAATTGCCCACATTTGTTACATGCAAACAGATAGATGCGGTACCCCTCACTGAGTTATATTTGTCCTATTAGACCTACCAGTCTCTCCTCCATTATACCTCCCAGCAAACTTATCTTACCTGTGATTGATGATGATTAAGTTTGGCACCGCAAGGGCTGCATTGTTTCCCAAGACAATGGAGAAGATTCTGTGGTTGTGTGATGGTAGTAGTAGACACTGGCACTAGCATTTGCAAACAAAAACAAAGAGGTAGTCATTTGCCTGAGAGACGGTGTGGGAGTAGTAGAAAAGTTCAGTACATAACAAGACTGACAAAAAACAATATTGCAACTGCTAAACTAAAAGAAAACAATGGTGCCGGGGACTGCCAAGTACAAGAAGATAAGAAGTTCAACTGTAGTTGTGTTGAAGGAGTCACTTAAACACAATCCTAATTAGTAAACTTTAATGCTGTAAAATTAAATCCAAACAATGCCGGCAATTAATTAGATGTATTCGGTGGGTCCCTTTGGAAAATGAATTGGCTTGTACATACACAGAGCTTGGGTGGGCAAGCAGAAGAAGATCCTGGCCCTGCTTCATTGACATTAAATTTGTGTTGCTTTCACCACATCTGCCCTAGCAAGCGTGTGATCAAATTGTTGGTGTAGATTTAATGTAACATCACACCTCAATATAAAACCACACAGCCCGGGGAAAGAGGGTTAGGGTTTGATGAATGGATGGGAACGGGGGTTTGGGAAAAGGTTTGACAAAGAAAAACAGTACGCACAGAGACAACAAAAGCAAAACAATGAAGACGATGATTGATGATCATCCACTACCCAATAAATCTAAAGTAAAGGTAGGAAAGGGAAATGCATGCATGATGTAGATACATTTTATAACTTGATGGTTAATATGAGTGTTACTTAAACTACTAATGCACAATTCTACAGTACAAGGAAGAATTTCTTTTATATGACATTTGCCTAGGCTGTATGCCCGCATAGAAACCCTAATACCTGCTGTAGCGGACAGAAAGCTAGCAAAGAAAATTAAGAAATAGTTTTAGGTAGCAATTACCAAACAAAGTCACACAAGCGTTAAATAAATGAAGAGGAAAAAGGATTGAAAAACATTTGAAAATGATACTAAAGTTACTGTATTATCCAGGTCCAAAATGTATATCTCGTCATTTATCTTGGTCCTCCCTTCCATGGACACTCTGAATATCATTCTTGGGTTCCACTGGCTGGATGATGAGGATTGGTAAGGTAAGGGTGAGTTGTTGCTCCAAGTATAATAGCACTGGGTAAAAGGCCAGCCTGTAAGTGTTGATGGAAAAAGAAAAGGGGCATTACAAAATAACTGAATTTAAATAATACAGTGAAGTGCAAAAAAAGACAAGACTCGTGAGCGAGAACACTTTCAGACTGAGGCGGCTTGGATACATTGTGTCTAACTCTACTAGTTGCACAGCATTAATCTAGAAGGACAACAAGATAGGAGCAGCACAGAACAGGCCCACGACACCCGGCCGCCCATGAGTCCGAGACCCAAACTGCATTTACCGTAATTTTTCACAGAGCCAGACAAAAGGCATATACAGCAACCTAGCATTTTCCAAATCAAGTGACTAAATCAATGTGCCATTGTCAGTCATCAATCATACCACTATTCTACTCCACCACTTCACACACATGTAGCCTAGGTCTGCTGTGGTTCTTGGTAATTGGTTGTGTATACCTTATATTCCACTTCCTGAAACATCTTCCATCAATCATCTCAGATCCAACTGCCTGACAGCATGCAAAGATAGTATGGTGGTCATCATCATCAGATGTGGCACGTGTACGTGTTGTTCAACAGACCAACAGCAACTCAGTCTGTAGAGAGTGACTATGATTAAGTAAGTCCAGACTGCACCTGCAGTAGTAGGAATACAATTGGTTAATATATATTATTAAACAACATGTAAAAATTGACTATCACTTGAGTCACAACACAAGTACTTGGTTATTAATTATTAAACTACTAGTATAGTTCTACTTCATGCGCATTTGCTCAGAGTCAGCAAGCATCCAATGAAATGCATGGCATCATTCATTTCACATACCAGTCTTGCTCTTATCTTTGGCTGTCAGATCACAGCCGAGCCTTCTGAAAGGGATGACGAGTCACAAGTTTACTTTAGTTTTGGATGCCTGCTCAAGTTCTGACAGTGAAGAGTTGTGTATGCCTGCAGACAGAGGTGGTAGCCTTAACACAGTGATGAGTTTCAGATTGGAAACAAAACAGAAGATGGCTATAGTCACGTACGTTTCACTTGTTATGGAGGGACTGTCAGAGGCTACATTATTGTACTATATTCTCCATCTTCATCCAATGCATGTACACACAAATAAAGGAAGGGAGAAAGTAACAATTTGAAAGCCTAGTTGTCAGGAAAGAGGAGCTCGTCCTCAAACCCTGGTGGTTCGGACAGAAGTAGGTCATGTAACCCACTAGCTATGTCTTCGGACTCGCTCTCTTCTTCCTGCTGTGATTCACGTATTTTGTAGTCTGGTGGTATAAAGTGTTGATTCATTTTGATCATCGTTAACTGCTCCACGCTTTTGGGCGAGAGACTGGTCATTTTCACAGTTACAATGGCACCAGCAGCACTGAAAACGCGCTCAGAAGAGACACTTGCGACAGGGCAAGGCAGATACTTTATCGCCAGCCTGCGGAGCACTGGCCATTGGTTTCTTTTCCCATACCAATACACCAATGGGCTTTGCTCCATGAACACCTCTGTTGTGTCATCTAGATAGGCCTGGACCATCCGCTCAATGTTCAGTGGTGCTCCGAATTGCTTGGCCTCTGTTGGCTTTGCGACAGTAACGGACTTACCCATCCCTTTCTGTAGAAACCAAGCAGCTATTTTTTTGGTTGTGTCTGATGAATCAGATCCTGTTGGTACTGTTGTTACTGGTAGTGTTGTTGATTGCCGAGAAGCAAACACACTGCTCTCATGCTCTGAAGAAGAACTTGACTCTGGAGGACGCCCTGTAGTACTTGCACAGTCCTGGGTTGGCACTGGCAGGCCTCTAATTAAGAACCGTTCATTTTCTAAATCAGTGGCTTCCTCAGCTATTAAAGTTTTGTACTTGGCAACATCCCCTTCTGAAAAAGGAATTACTGCGTTACTGTTCAGAAACAATTTGTACCGTGGATCCAAAATTGTGGCAGTAATGTAATGTTGATGTGACACAATCTTATTTTGAATCCTTGTATTCTCAGATAAGCGGGCGGCTAAGGCGTCCGCCAAATAACATGCATCAAGTGTTTCTTCCACACCTTCGTATGTTTCAGACACCTCCTTCAGCTCTTGCTCTTGTTCAACAATGGGATAGCTTGGCCCATAGTACAGTCCTCCCTGCACGTGTGATGACCTCAAAAGGAAGTAGCATCTCTGTCAGGCATTTAATGAGGTCCCATTGCCACATCTCAACGGTCATGGCTTAACAGTAGGATCCCCTAATCTTCTTGTCATGACATAAGCATTAAGTGATATGTACTGCTCAAACAGACGATCAAGCATGTAATAAGTTGAGTTCCAACGTGTTGGGACCTCCTGGATTAGTGCTTTGACTGGCATTTTATGCTCACGTTGAATGACCCGTAGCTGCTTCTGGGCTTTAAAAGAATGGTTGAAATGTGTGCATATTCTTCTGCAGGTGGTCAGTAAGTTGCTGACTTTGCTTTCATTTTTCAGAGAGTCTTGCACAACAATGTTAATGCAGTGTGCCAAACACGGGGCCCTGAAATAGCCACCATCTTTCATGGCCTTCACTACATTACTGCCATTATCGGTGGCAACAAAACCAATCAAAAGGCCTCTTGGTCGCAGCCATACAAAGACCTTGCTGTTAAACTCAGCCAAAATGTTTGCAGCAGTATGAGATTTCTCCATAGCAAACATGGCTACAATTGCATGTCTGCGAGTCTCATTAAAAACCTCAACAGCGTCAACACCTGCAGTTAGCTTGTCTCTAACACCTGAAAAAGAGATCCAGTGTGCAGTGATGCACATGTAATCGGTGGCTTGGCAACTGCTCCACATGTCTGTTGTCAGGTGGATACTATGAACAGCACTCTGATGTTAGTGCTGGAATAGCAACTCTGGCAAAATAGTAGCGGCTGGTAACCTTCCACTTTGGGCAGATGGTTGTCACAAATTCCAGAAACCCCACCCCTTCAACAAAAGAAAAAGGGAGAAGGTCCATTGCTAACATTTTAGCAAGCTTAGCATTGTACAAACCTGCTATTGGATGGTTGAGCTCATACTTTCCCTCCTGCCTAAACATGCTAAGAATGGTACGCTGCTTGGTATTTCTTTCAGTTATGCTCGACGAAGCACTTTGCATCGCAGACTTCGCAGCAGTACTCCTTGGTGTCTCCGACTAACTCTTACTCTGGTGCCACTGAGATGTTGCTGATGCGGAGGATGTGGGCTGTACCACTGCAGTGCTGGCGACAGGGGTACTTTGTGTATAGAATGTCTCGCTCTTCTTCCTGTTCGACCATGAGTGGACCTTGTACTAGTTTATCCCCACCAACATCAATGATTCCAGTTTTTATGCTACGAAGGTGGTCCTCCCACCTGATTAAGTGGTGTTTTTCAAGTGGGTCATTTGGCCTCCAGTACCATAGTTTGTACCAAGCTTACCACGACTAACAGAGACATGACAAATGGAGCATATAGCACTGTTGTCCTCATTTGAGCTAACCGTAAAGAAGTCCCACACTGGGGAGCTTAACTTTTGTCTCCTACTAGAGGTGCCACTTCCAATGCCGGATGAACTGGAGGGTGTGTGTTGAATTTCACTATGTGGCTGGGCAGTAGTAGTACCACTACCTACTTCTGCTGAGGTGGGGCTTGTGCTGGATGTAAGACACTGCCTGCCCTTTGCTAATGTAAAAATGGAAGCTGGGGGTAGTTTTGGTGTTGCCTGTGTTGGAGGTATGCATGCTACATCCCTAGTCACAGCCATTCTGGATAGGGTGAAAATGTTGGTCTCCATGTCCTCGGGACCAGGAGTAATGCTTGTGATGACTGGGTCTGACTCATCATCATCATCATTATCCTGCTGATCTACATCGACCTCCATAAATGTAAGGCTTGCTGGAACCTTCCTTTTCCCTAGCCTGGTCTTGGGATGTCTCTCCCTCTGATGCTCAGATTGTTGTGGCTCCCAATTGAGATCTAGATCATCAGAAGGGATGCTTGGCGAAGAACTCGATGGACTAACCCTCCTTTTCCTTGGTGGGGATTTGGAAGACAATAGATCTTCTGCAGGAGTGGCTTCTTCTTCTTCTTGCTCAGCATGAGGCTCAATTTCCTGAACTTCCCCGATTTCGGGAGGAACAACAACTACTATTGCGGGCGGAGGTTGTGGTTGTTGTTCTTGAACAACTACTATTGCGGGCGGTGGTTGTGGTTGTTGTTGTTGAACAACTACTATTGTGGGAGGTGGTTGTGGTTGTTGTTGTTGAACATCTACTATTGCAGGTGGTGGTTGTGGTTGTTGAACATCTACTATTGCGGGCGGTGCTTGTTGTTCACCACTTTTCTGCTGTGTTCCCTCTTGCATTGATTGTGTACTACTTTGAGATAGCGATAAGTTTAGGTCAGGCTCAGTATCACTGCTTTCCACCATTAGGCTGGCTACCTCTTCCACACTCATCTGCTTGGGCCTGGCTTGGTGGCTTGGCCCCACTGATGCGGAGGTGCTGGCCCCAGCTTGCACCCCTGACACCGCTGCTGCAGGCATACTTTTTTTTCCCAAAAAAGGTTTTGGGGTCAACACCAGACTTAAGTGTCACTTCCTTTTCTGTTCTTCCTTCATCTTCTCAGCAACTTTCTTGGTCTTGGAGGACCTGGTGCCTGATTTCTTTGGGCCCATCTTCTTCAGAGGTCAGCAGCAGCACTCAGTTGCACAAGTTGCAGAGATGTCTCATCCGGTATGTCACACCACACGTGGCGTAGAAAAGAAGAACGTCCGTCCTCAGTCTTTTGTGCACCTACAAGCAAAGAAGGCAGAAGAACATCAGTCAAATGTGGAATTCTTTTAGCTTTAATTTTAATTACTAGTATTAGTACACTCAGTAAGAGTAGGAAGAATAGCAAAGAACTAAAGTACAAATGTAGTGGAAGTGGAACTTGTTTATCCTTAATTTGTGCATCATTTCAGATGGATGCAGCATCAGTGACCTGCAGCAGATAGCAAATGCAATGGGGATGTAACCAACAGTAAGCCAACAGAACTATGGAAAGACACCCAGGCCTATGTGTAAAAAACAAAACAGAACACAACTACTACCACCACCACAGCTCCCAGCCACATGGGCACTCATCACAGACACATGGGTCAACCCCAGAAAACAATGAACTCAAGCAGGCCTATATATCCCTATATGGCCAGAAAAAAAGAGGATGTCTGTTACACATCCCAGGTTAATGCAAAAAATAAAATCCCCATGGCTAAAAGGTTGGAAAGTTACACAACAACAACACATACAAAGGCATTTATTAACACACACCCAAAAAGTTACCTACACCTCAAACACCACATTTGGAAATTCAATCCAATGCCATCCATGCCCTAACTGATGTTAAATTGAACAGACAAAATGGAAACAGCTACATCAAGCACCCCCGCTGACTACCTCTGGGACTCTAGGCCTACTGGCAGAATAGACCACAAGTTTGGAGGCCTATAAAGCACGAAGGAAGGTCACACAAAATGGCCGCCACCACTGGACAGGCGCTCCAATAAAAAAAAATACGAAAAGGAATCAAAATAAGAAAGGAATAAAAAACAGACAAAGCAGACCTATGGGAAAATCACAATACCTGGCTTCACCAGATGGCCATGGGCAGCCCACCAACAAGAAAGTACATACAATATAAACTCAAGCAGGCCTAGATATCCCTATAAGGCCAGAAAAACGAGGATGCCTGTTACACATCACAGGTTAATGCAAAAAATAAAATCCCAATGGGTAGAAGGTTGAAAGTTACACAACAAGAACACATACAAAGGCATTTATTAACACACACCCAAAAAGTTACCTACACCCCAAACACCACATTTGGAAATTCAATCCAATGCCATCCATGCCCTAAATGTTGTTAAATTGAACAGACAAAATGGAAACTGCTACATCAAGCACCCCCGCTGACTACCTCTGGGACTCTAGGCCTACTGGCAGAATAGACCACAAATTTGGAGGCCTATAAAGCACGAAGGAAGGTCACACAAAATGGCCGCAGCACATGGACAGGCGCTCCAAAAAAAATAATAATAAAAGGAATAAAAATAAGAAAGGAATAAAAAACCGACAAAGCAGGCCTATGAGAAAAGTGGAGAAGTGTGGCTCAATGGTTAGAGCAGCAGACCCTGATGCAGAGGACTAGCTCGGGACCAGGGTTCAATTCCCCGCCTCGGCGGGTCTTGGGCTCAAAATTCCACTGACCTGATCATTTTCGCCTCGGTGCCTATTCCAATCATGGAGTCCCACTCTGCAACTCTGGGCAATAGCTTGCTTAATCTCCACAACGGCCCCCACAACGCTAAGGATGCCTGGCCTCCACCTTGGGGGTGCCCAGGAGTGGACGCCTCACAGGGAAAGCCAGGATGGGTTCCACAGCGGTATTCGTACAAGCGCCTTGAGACCCTTTCGGGTGAGTAGTGCGGTATACAAATATCAATTTACAATTTTACAAAAGCACAATGCCTGGCTTCACCAGATTGCCACCACCCCCATGGTCAGCCCACCAAGAAAGTACATACAATATAAACTCAAGTAGGCCTATATATCACCTATATGGCCAGAAAAAGGAGGATGCCTGTTACACATCGCAGGTTAATGCAAAAAATAAAATTCCCATGGGTAAAAGGTTGAAAGTTACACAACAACACATACAAAGGCATTTTTTAACACACACCCAAAATGTTACCTACACACCAAACACCACATTTAGAAATTCAATCCAATGCCATCCATGCCCAAAATTATGTTAAATTGAACAGACACAATGGAAACAGCTCCATCAAGCTCCCACGCTGACTACCTCTGGGACTGTAGGCCTACTGGCAGAATAGACCACAAGTTTGGAGGCCTATGGCAAAAGCACGAAGGAAGGTCACACAAAATGCCCGCCACCCCATGGCCTGGCCACCCACAACAACATGAGAAGACAGACAATACATGCCTATGGCAAAAGGACATTGCTTGGCTTCACAAAATGGCCGCACCGCCACCCACATGGTCAGCCCACCCACAAACAACAAATTACATGTAGGACAGAAGCAGGAAGTGGTCCATGCTCCAAAAACTACAACCAAATGACAACATGAGGAGTTTTTTTATCAAAATGAACAGAATCAACATTTTCGAGAAAGTTTTATGCAACTCGAGACATATTGCTCGCGAGATTGCAAATTCGGCGTGTTCAGCAGCGCGAATTGTACAAAACGTCGTTCTCGCGTGTCTGAGCACGCAAATTGAGCACGCGAAGAAGACAAAAACTGTAAGGTTGCGTTGTCGCACTGTGTAAAGTTACCAAAACTACGCAAGCTGAATTCCTAGGGTTACCTACTGGCAGAAAGTGCCATATTATTTAACACACACCCAAAACCTGAAATTCCACACCAAAAATCACATTTTTTAAATCAATCCAAAGCCATCCATGCCATACATGATGTACAATTTAAAGAGACACCACAAAAACAGTTGATTAACTTTCATGCACCTATGATGAATCCAGTAGTACCTCTGGGCTACTGGCAGAGTAGGCCACAAGCTTGGAGGCCTATGGCAAAATCACAGTGACTGGAAACACAAAATGGCCACCACCACATGGCCAGGCCACCCACAGAAAGTAAGTACAATGAACTCAAGCAGGCCTACACTAACTACTTGAACTACTAGGGTTACCTATTGGCTGCAAAAAAAAGACAAAATGTAATTACACACAAAAACTGAAATTCCACTACAACAGAGTTTGCAATGAAATCCAATGCCATACATGATGTTTAAAAACTTGAAATTTAACAGACACCACAGACACATGGTTGGACCCATGGGTACCTCTATACTAGATGAAATTTCAAAGAAATACAAGTTGGCCCCCCATGAAAGGACAGGCCTCCCTCAATAATAATTTTTAACAAGGATTGTAAAGCCCAGAAAACTGTAGTTAAAAAAAACCCCAAATCAAACAAACAAGTGTACATCATTACTCCAACTTACTTGAAAAAGAGAATTTCAAATCCAAAAGTCCGCAATAAATCCATTAAAATGCTATGATGCAGCAGACATACACAAAAGTGATCCTTCCAGCTCCAAATCCAAATGAAAGTGAACAGCACATGGACAAAGCACTGGGAGGAGCCTGGTGGACTGGAGCAGGAAGTTGGAGACTCAGGGGCACTTCCTCCTTACTCTTGAAAAAGAGAGTAGAAATAAAAAGAGGACTCCTTGCACAAGAAAATATAGCCAAATGACAATCTGAGGGGTTTTCCTGAGCAAAATAATAATTTTTGATAAGGTTTAATCATGCTTGAGAGATATTCTGAGCCAGATTGCAGTTTCTGCGTGTTCGGAAACGCGATCTTACCAACATGGCTCCTCAAGGAAGATCGCGCGTCCTAATGACGTGATCGTGCATCCGAATGACGTGATCGCGTTTGCACAGTCGTGCGGGATTGTGCGGCCGGATTTCCAAACATCGTGGCGCACGCGACCGGGAGAGAAAATCGAGAAAGGCGAACGCAGAACCACGGTAAGTCATTACCGCGCACACGAGAACGCTATTGAGCGCGCGAGGAAGAAAAACTACTACGCTACGCTGTAGATTGCGAAGTAGTCGACAACTTCGCGCTCACCGCGAAGCGCGAAGTTACTGTTACTTCGCAGACTCCGCAAACGAAGCGTAGTACAACACCCAGGGTTAGTCTCTGAGTGGGTGTGTGTGTCTGTTTGGGTGTGTGAGTGGGTATGTGGATGGTTGTGTGGGTGGGTAAGTGGGTGTGTGAGTGTGTGTAATTGGTGGGTGTATGACTGGGTGTGTTTGTGGCTGTGTGGGTCTCTGAGTGGTGTGTGAATGGCTGTATGGGCGTTGTGGTAAATTTAAATTACCTATACTTAATTTATGCGGTAAAGTTCAATAAGAATAACTCAGTCAAAAAGAAGAGGCAAAATCCGTGATATTTGAGGTTTATAAAGGGGTTTTATTCCTTAAAAAGGAATTGGTATTGGTTCGAACCAAGGTGGCATACCATTCCGTCACCACGTAGGTTCGGGAAGGGACTGACAGACAACACTTTATTGACAGTTAATAGTATATATAGTCAATGCATTACAGTAGAGACAGATGCAGTAGGCGTAACAGCTGAGAGGAGAGATAAGAGTACACATACGTAATGAAAAAGGCGTTACAATAGGCGTGCATGAAGGTGTGTACTAGAAACGTCATTAAGGAGATGTCACAAGTGGGTGGATCCATAAGAGAATCCTGCAGTGTCAGCAGAAATACATGGCAGAGATGCGCGCGCAGGCAGCATGACGTGTGATTGACGTGTAACTGGAGGGTGAAGGGGACTTGACATTTAGCCCTGCATGAGGAGACAGAAGTCTGGGATGTCAGATCAACCTAATCCCAATTCGTATCTAATATCTCGTGTTTAAGGAACTATATTATCTGGAAGGAAAGGTCTCTCGGGCAGAGGCTATTCTATACTAACTGTGAGTGCGTGTATAAGCGTCTACGTGTCTGCATGAGATGCAAGGGGGCATGAGCCTACCATGGTAACAGGAGCTATGAATTACTTGCACGGAGACAGTGAGGCCGGGCCCTTTGCTCTGCAGCTGGAAGGATGTTTACTTGAACTACTAGACAGGAATGTATTTTTCGAGGAGCGGAGCAGATAACTTGAAGGTTGAATACAGTCTTGGCAGGCCGGCAGGATGAGCCAGGCACCGCTAGCCGCGCAGGGAGTAAGCCAAAGGTCACGGATACAGATGCAGGCCCAAGCTGAAACATTCAGAGGCAGAAGGCAGGGAAAAGCTTGATGGCAGAATTCAGGGCCTACTTCGCCAGAGCTGAAAAACGTGTAAAGTACACCACATAAAGACGTTGGCAAGGCATACTTAGGAACGGAATATTCGACCCATTCATGGTGGATCTGAAAGAGGACATGTTAACGTTGGACGCAAATGTATTTGCGTCTTCATAGCTGGAAGTGGAGGGAACATACATGTACTTGTAGCGCATACACGGAGTCGTTGGGGTCTAAGATAGGGGACACAATTGATCATAAAAATTCATATTTCCTCATTCCCTCCTTGTCCCCTACGGACCCTTCATGATATATCGATCCTCATGAATCGATCAATCTGTTCACGTAACATCATTTGCTCTTCTTTCTTCTTATGGCCTTTTGAATGGGAACTTGAATGTGGAATACATGATGTGGCACACAGGCCGCAAATCGCTGGCCCACATTGCAGACATAGGCAGCAACTGAATACTACGAGAAGGGCAATGCCTAGGAAGGATAGGACCTTCCATCCCCAGGCGGTCAACGTAGTCCAGAACCAACCGGACCAAGTCCAGGTGCCTGGATTCTGGTGTATCAAACTTGCAATCTTATGAAGACGGGTAATAGCTTTATATACGGATGGCGCGTTTTCTGGAATGAAAACACAGCAGCTTGACCCGATGACCTTACAGGCTCCGCCCCTATCGGCCAGTATGACGTCAAGGACGAGACGATTTTGAAGAACAACAACCCGCATCGCAGACTGTTCCTCTGTTAAGTTGCCTAGGGCGGAAGTAGTTTCATTCACTACTGCTTCGAGGGTTCTAGTTAATTTGCGAATCAGTTTACTATTGAAGACAGCACCTAAGTAGGGAAAGAAACCTTTATTGAAGTCTGTGTATTGCTCCCATGCCGTTTCAGTGTAATCGACAATCGGGAGATCTCTTCGGAGTCTATGGTTTACTAGATTACTATTTCTATGATAATCAGGAGGGGCTAGGAAGACGGGTGGCAGAAGGAATGCAATGTAACAGGTACCATCCCAATCTAGAGGTAAACGTATATATGCGGTATGACCACAAATGAAGTAGGAATGACGAGTAGCTCTGAATGTAGACTTGCCTTGATCACTGAATTCGACCACAGTAGAACATTTACTATGACCTAAGTGTACTGAACCATTTTTCCTGACACATAATTCACCTGCGACTGGTAATACTGACATAGCAGGCAAAACTGGAGCAGCTTCGGATTCAACATTCAAAATCATGAGGTTAATGGTAAAGTTACCTAATCCATATACTTCATTTTCTAGATCAGTTCCTGTCCTTGTAGGAAGTCCCTCCTTGTTAGGGTAGCAAACTTTAAGCAAAACTAAGTTCAGGTTTCCCCAAACCCAATTTCCTTCATAAACTATAGTATCAGAATCTAAGGAATTAATCAGTCTAAACCATGCACCACATGAGCCATTGTGTGTGAACGGGTACGGAAAGAGGGGCAGAACTCCCTTGTATTTCTGAAAGGGAGGGAGTCGGCCACATATCCAACAATTTGTAGCGTTATTGGTCAGATGGGAGTGATGTAACATACTAATGAATGTGTTGTTGCGCAGCGCAAGTCTGTAAGACAATTCATGCGGAGGTAATTCGCTAAAAGAATGTTCGGCAGTGACGTTGAGAGCAGAATGTGCACGCTTGAAAATAGGGTAATAGATATGCAATAATATACTGGCAGCAATAATCAGCAGACTCAGAAAGAACATAATCAATAATGTCACTATACAGTGACTACGAAGAGATTTACAATATGCACGTTTCTTGAGCTGTATCTGTCTATCTCTCTCTCTATCTCGGTCTAGGGGATACATGTCAGAAACTAATTTAACCGATTCACCTAGGGGAGGACTTAAACAATTAAACTGTCTGACTTGCTAGACCGTAGTTTCAGTCTATATTCCTCGGAGGCGGTTTTCTCAACCAGGGGGAGTTTTGAGTCAGTCTGTGGAGGAGGGCAGGGCTTAGAGTCCAAGTCCGAAGGGAGTCCGTGAAACTTCTTAACGTGGCTTGAGTGCAGCCACCCTTTTCTGCCCTCAACCTTCACGGCGGTCCTCGTCATCAGAAGAACCAATTTCGGCGTTTGCCAGCGGGGTTCCAGCGGACTTCTCCGATCAAAATTGCGAACAAAAACAAAATCCCCGGGAACCACTTCATGGGGCTTCACCTCGGTGTTGTCGGGAAAGGCTGCAGCTACCTGTGAACGACAAGATTGTAGTGCAGACATCAAGGAAGCAAGGTAATCTGTCAGCATAATACAGTCAACATCTGTTATTTTACGAGGTATGGGCGTTCCCCACATATTTGGTGGCCTACCGAAGACCACCTCATACGGGGATAGCCCTGTTCGAGAATGCGCAATCATTCTCATGTAGAAGAGTGCAACGGGCAAAGCTACTATCCAGTCAACACCTTTCTCTCTGCAGATTTTTGAAAGTCGGATTTTCAGAGTCTGATTATGACGCTCCACGAGACCTGCTGCCTCGGGATGCCGGACACAATGGAATTTCCACTGGTAGCCTAATAGGAGTGTAATGTGTTTCACAAGCTCGGATGAGAATGGCTGACCGTTATCTGAGTACACGATACGGGGCAAACCATACCGTGGGAAGAATTCACGAACCAGCTGCTTGGCAATGGTCGGAGCAGTGTAATCTGGAACTGGATATGCTTCTGTCCATCGGGAAAGTGCACATACGACTACGAGGACATATTTGAATCCTCGACAACGTTCCATCTGGATATAATCCATCTGGAGGACTTCAAAAGGGTGATCGGGAGGCTGAAATCCACCTTGCTCTACGGGAATGCTTTTACCTGGATTGAACTGACAACAAATCATGCAAGTACGCACTTTCTGTTTGGCTGCTGCTCGTAAGTTCTTATTGAACCATATGTGTTGAATACTGTCTAACATGGCTTTTTCTCCTAGGTGTGCTGGACTATGTATCGTGTTAATGATGATTTGAACCATAGAGTCGGGGAGAAACCATGTAGATTTTCCCTTCGTCATCCATCCCTGATCTGTTTGGATCCCTCCTAGTTCAGTCCATTTCTTGATTTCATCTGGTGTAGCATGTGTCTGTATGTCAATTACATCATGTGCGGGATCCCTGACTGTCATGCAATGTGTCGATGTCGGAACTATTGTCTTTGTCACGTCAGTTACATGAGTTTGATTCTGAGCAGTTTGCTTAGCTGTTCGATCTGCCAGGTCGTTAGCCTGGGAAATGATATCAGTGACTTTTGTATGTGCTTTACACTTCATGATAGATATTGCAGTAGGCAGATGTATTGCATCTAACAGTGTTTGAATGAGGGGACCGTGTTGAATGTTGGCACCGTGAGAAGTTAAGTAACCTCTCTCTCGCCAGAGGACTCCGAAGTCGTGAACGACTCCGAATGCATAACGTGAATCAGTGTATATGTTAACTTTCTTATTTTTGGCTTGAATACAGGCTTGTGTCAGAGCGATGAGCTCTGCTGCTTGAGCTGACAGGGTATCAATACAATTGCTTTCAATAACTTCAGTGTCTGTCGTGACTGCGTAAGCAGCCACTAATTCACCTGTACTTGTTCTCATACATGAACCATCCACATAAAGTGTCAGGTCTGGATCTGGTAATGGGACTTCTGTCAAGTCTTGTCTGGGTTTCGTTGTAATAGTAATGACTTCAATACAATCATGTGCCAATGGGTCTACACCACTTAATGGCAAAAGTGTGGCAGGATTTAATGTACTACAGCGTCTGATTTCTATGTGTGGCTGAAACAATGTCAATTCATAACCTGTCAGTCTTGCTATGGTCAAGTGTTGGGTCTGTGTAAGGTTTAAAAGAACTTCCACGGAATGTGGAACTTGCACTGTCAATTGATGTCCTAGTACTATGGAATCGCTTTGTCTGATTGCTAAAGCTGTTGCTGCAACTGATTTCAAGCACGCAGGCAGAGCCTGGGCTACTGGATCCAATGTGCTAGAGAAGTAAGCACACGGTTTGTGTGAACCTGCTTGTTCCTGAGTGAGTACTGACAAGGCAGTACCTTCACGTTCTGTGACAAAAAGTGTAAAAGACTTACTGTAACATGGTGTTGCTAAAACAGGTGCTTGACATAAGGCTTTCTTTAAGTCTTCAAAAGCTTGTGTATGTTCTTGAGTCCAAGGGAGGACAGTCGAAGACGCTGCCTCCTGGGTTGTCAACTGAATGAGTGGTTTTGCTAGAAATGCATATTGGGGAATCCATTGTCTACAGTACGAAGTGAGGCCTATAAAGGCCCGCACCTCCTTTTGTGTCTTGGGTGGTGACATGTTTACAATTAACTGGATGCGATCAGGTGTGAGCTGTCTCCCCACTTTGGACAGCAAGTGACCAAGGTACACAACTTGCTGAACACAGAATTGCAGCTTCGAAGGGGATACCTTGTGCCCCTTGTCAGCCAGAAAATTTAGAACCGTAAGTGATGCTTTTTCACATTCGGGTTCGCTTCGGGCGGTGATCAGCAGATCATCGACATACTGAAGTAGGGCGGTGTTAACAGGCATGTGGATACTGTCAAGTTGTCTTTTCAGTGCTTGGCTATAGATGCTGGGGCTTTCTGTGAATCCTTGAGGTGCGCGCGTAAATTTGAAACTTCGTCCATTTAAACAGAATCCGAACAAGTATTGGCTTTCTGGATCGATTGGGACGCTAAAGAAGGCGTTCTTGAGGTCAATTACAGTAAAGAACGCTGCTTCTGGATCAATAGCTGTCAGTAATGAAGAGATATCTGGAACCACGGGGTACTGTGGTACAATGCATTTATTCAATTCGCGCAGATCAATAACTAATCGATAAACTGGTGGTGCATTTGGATCAGTGCGTTTAAGAACTGGAATGATAGGAGAATTACATACATTGGAGTCGGTCTCTACAACCACTCCTTGTGCAATGAGCTCGTCAATGATTTTCAGTAAAGCCACTACAGCATCTGGGGGCAACTTGTATTGCCGAATTCGTGGTAATACCACTCCTGCTTTGAGTGTGACTCGATATGGTGTGATGTGCATACAACCTACATCAGTGGGGCCTTGTGCCCACAAATGTGCAGGGACATTCTGTAATCGGTGATCCATGTCTTTCAATACATAGTGACCTTTAAAATCTCGCAAGAATAATCGTACTCCTTCCGGAGAACAGCATATTATAGCTCCTAGAGCTTTCAGTGTCTTTATACCTAGCAAGTTTTCTGGGCATGATTTTGTAAGCAATAAATCTGTAGTCCGTGTCAGAGGACCAACTGCAAGAGGAAGAGGTTGTGATACTTCGTTAATAATAGGCTTTCCTGAAAATCCAAGGGAAACATTCTGTGAGCCTGAGAGGGGTGCCCCTGGGACTTCATCGTGACTAATCGTTGTTCTGCTTGCCCCTGTATCAATTAAAAACTTTCTGTCTTTCCCTAATACTTGACTATGTACATAAAGACTTTCTTGATCTACAGGAACCTCAATAAGAGGCAAGCCAACCTCCCTCTCTAGGCTGTTTCATGTGTATCGCTGGTAATCGGGGTAGTCATTTTGTGCATACTGGTACATCTGTTGTGTCGTGTTTTGTGTTGCGGCAATAGGCTGTGACTGTGGTACTGCTACGGTCTGTTGTGAAGCTGGCATAGGCAGTATATGCTGTATATTCTGGGGTACTTGTTGTTGGGCTTGATCTTGTCTAGGTGGACGTGGTCTCTCCTTGGTCTTACCCGTGGAGATATTGTGTTTCAGAACTGCACAATCGTTTATATAATGACCTGGCTGTTTACAATAGTTACATACCCCTTTAACAGGAGCCGTTGAATTACTGGGCTGGGTCGCACCCTTCTTGTGACCGTCAGCTGGAACTGACTGGGCAACTAACATTTTCATTTTCGTGTCTTTCATACGTCTCTGTTCGTGTTCTTGTTCTTCTCTAATTCTATTCTGGTGATACTGTAACATTTGTAACATTTGTGACGGGGTGTTAGCTTGCCAAGTACTCTCGACTTTTAGTACTCTGTTCTTAACCTGGGGCAGTGAATTCTCGACTAATTTTGTTACAAAAAGATGTGGATATGATTCGCTACTTGCTTTCAGACCGCTGTTAATACCAAAACATTTTTCAAATCGAGAATAAAAATCACTAGTGTCTTCATCGGGTTTCTGTTTGCAGGCTGAGATTGCACCCCAGTCTTCCTTTTTCGTACTTAATAAACGTGGCAATACTTGTACTAACAATCCTGGTAACGCTTTAACTTTGTCTCCAAGCCCTAGGCCTGGAATTCGGGTATTTTCTTCGTTTTCTAATGCAGCCCAATCAATCTTTGCATTTCCCACTTCCCATTCTTTTTCTTTGAGTTTCTCGTAAATACCAGCAGGCAGTAGTACTTTCAATATTTTCATCAGGTCAGGATAAGTGTAATCACCCATGAGTAACATGTCTTTTATTTCACGATGAAAACCTGCGGGATCTTTGTCATGGCTAGGAACTAATTTTTTCATTTCCAATAATTCTATTTTAGTTATGGGCGTGTACACAAACACGCGTCTGAGCGTATTATCATCATTCTTAACTGGGTGCACTTCTCGTAACGGATTCTGTCTGTCTATGTAATACATTTTTCTTTCCATGCAGTGTGCTGAATCTGGCTGTGGACACAGGAAGGCACTATATCTGTGCCGATGTTCAAGAATTACTTTAATTAGGTCGGTACCTAGACCTCTCCATTTATTCATAAGTAGTTCTGTTAATATATCAGGCAGGGGACCTGGATCAGAGTGTTGGCTTCTATACAATAGGAGTAGGTGTTGTATCATGTATGTACCAGCTAAACGCTGTTCGCTTGGTGTCATATTCAAAAATGTGTGTGCTAACGCATCATCACTATATTTCTCAGGATTGTCAGCCCATTGTACTGCTGACCTAGCTAATTCTTGTTCGTCCATAGAATCGAGTACATGGTACCCCATTCGGTCTCGAAGTCTGTTGTCAGTGGCTTGGAATAAGTGTTCAGGCGTTCTCGGATTAGACATGGCTTCCTGAAAAATTCTTTTACTTTCTGGACGTACTGGACGCATTGAATTATTATAGGATCTTCCTTTACCTACATAAGCTATCATTTCTCTAACTGGTAATTGTGCTTGTCCTCCTGTCTCTTCTGGTGCGTCCTCCTCCCCCGAGGATTCGAGTTTGTCTGAATCTATTTCTGGTGCTGGCTGTCTTCTTTCATGTATCTTTATTACTGCATTTCTGATCCTTCGGTACATATTTTCTATACAAGCCTGTTTATCATGATTCCCGTCTGCTATATTCTGACCCCATCTATGAAGTGCTTTTATTTCCTCCGGGTTTGCACCCGGCCTGTCCACTTCTCTTATTAGGCAGTTTATGAAAAACCGTAATATTTTGCCTTGAGTATCAACTTTTTGGTAAGCCATGGCCTCGCCAATACTTTCAGGGCCTATCCCTGTTTGAACAAAATGATATATTCTATCTAGATGATCAACCATTCCAGGTAGTGTCAATAAAAAGTTTGTAACTCGTCGCAGTCGGACTGATGCGAGCATCATTCTGTCATCATTCTTTTTACCGGGTACTGGATCATATCTACAATCTGCAAGACGTTCTTTATATATATAAAAATCGGCTGCTTGAGGTGTACGTTGCTGTGCTAAATCCCTATAAGTCCATCGATGTGTTGGTGGTGGGGTTTGGAAACCTATCGCCCCTCCCGACGCGCCTCCTGACGCGCCGGATCCGAAGGGATTCGTTGGGTGTAAAGTAGGAGGAATAGGTGCAGGAAGAGGTGGAAGGACAGCCGGAAGGGTTGGAACGGGAGGAGGAGTAGTTTGTCGCGGAGGTGGGGATTGACTATCTCGGGGTCGAGCGCCGCCAGTAGGAGGTGTGCGGGGCGGTGCGGTATTAACATATTCGGGGGCCACATCGTCTAGATAGGAAGACAGGAAAATATCCTTTGCGGTTTTATGATGTATTTTAGTTGGGAGTATTGGAGGGGGCAGATCTTTTGGTACTTTCGGGTTGGCCTTAGGTAAACCCTCGGCCAGGAGAGGATACATACCATTCATAAGGGTGTTTCCATGTCTATCTACTTGTTCTATTTTTACTCGGATACCTTCCTCAACTAATACGTTTTCTCGGGCCTTGTCTGAATCCTCCCTACTTTTCTCTTCTTTTCTGTGTGCTTTTTCTATACGCCTATGCGATTCTTTACGCCATAATTCAATGGCATCTTTCTGTGACTGTCTGGCTTTCTTTTTCCATAATGCTTCTTCTACTCTCATGATGCAATCTGCATCCCATGTCCCAGCAGCGGGCCATCTCTGATTCTCTGCTAGATCCTTGGTGTAGTCCACCCATAAATCGAGATATAAAACGGCATCTAGGCCATGTTTGTGGTACATAAAGTACCCTGGAGTGTCCCTAGGTGGAATGGGAACGGCTTCCTCGAGTATCCCTTTTCTAGTCTTTATCTGTCTTAACTTGGAGAATAACGGCATCTTAAAACTCAGGCTACTTGATCCTTACTTAGATATGGACACAATTCACAATAATCACAGTAATGAAAATCGAACTATCACTCATTCCACGACATTTTGAAAACACATTAAAACATTTTAAAATGAACAACAATGATTAGAATAAAACTAACTAACGACATGATACTGGATGTACTGCTAAACAGTACAGATACACCGCTAAACAGTGTAGACAGGATATACTGCTAAACAGTACAGATACACTGCTAAACAGTGCAGACCAGGTCTGTGTACCCAAACCTGTCTTGACCGGCACAAATTAATGCGCACGTCTAGATGCGTCCCCAGCAATGGTACTCACCGGGAAGCACGGAACGGAAGGCCTCGGAAACTGGACTGGACTAGACCGGACTGGACTCGACTCCTGACGCAGATACTTCAGAACTTCGGAACCTGGTGGGCCTCCATATACCTCGGATCTTGCTCTCTCAGCTAGGCTCTGGTCGGGATCCTCCGCACTCCTCACCGCCTCGTCTGGGTGTTGATCGCAGCCTCAGTCACCTCCGTTGGCCTGAGGGAGGTACAGGAAATCCTGCGGGTACGCGTAGTTGTCCGTCCGGCTGTGGCAGGGGGCTAGGCCTGCAACGCACCTCCGGCGCGTGGGGTGGGGGAGGGGTCCCTGTTCGGGCGCCAATTATGTGGTAAATTTAAATTACCTATACTTAATTTATGCGGTAAAGTTCAATAAGAATAACTCAGTCAAAAAGAAGAGGCAAAATCCGTGATATTTGAGGTTTATAAAGGGGTTTTATTCCTTAAAAAGGAATTGGTATTGGTTCGAACCAAGGTGGCATACCATTCCGTCACCACGTAGGTTCGGGAAGGGACTGACAGACAACACTTTATTGACAGTTAATAGTATATATAGTCAATGCATTACAGTAGAGACAGATGCAGTAGGCGTAACAGCTGAGAGGAGAGATAAGAGTACACATACGTAATGAAAAAGGCGTTACAATAGGCGTGCATGAAGGTGTGTACTAGAAACGTCATTAAGGAGATGTCACAAGTGGGTGGATCCATAAGAGAATCCTGCAGTGTCAGCAGAAATACATGGCAGAGATGCGCGCGCAGGCAGCATGACGTGTGATTGACATGTAACTGGAGGGTGAAGGGGACTTGACATTTAGCCCTGCATGAGGAGACAGAAGTCTGGGATGTCAGATCAACCTAATCCCAATTCGTATCTAATATCTCGTGTTTAAGGAACTATATTATCTGGAAGGAAAGGTCTCTCGGGCAGAGGCTATTCTATACTAACTGTGAGTGCGTGTATAAGCGTCTACGTGTCTGCATGAGATGCAAGGGGGCATGAGCCTACCATGGTAACAGGAGCTATGAATTACTTGCACGGAGACAGTGAGGCCGGGCCCTTTGCTCTGCAGCTGGAAGGATGTTTACTTGAACTACTAGACAGGAATGTATTTTTCGAGGAGCGGAGCAGATAACTTGAAGGTTGAATACAGTCTTGGCAGGCCGGCAGGATGAGCCAGGCACCGCTAGCCGTGCAGGGAGTAAGCCAAAGGTCACGGATACAGATGCAGGCCCAAGCTGAAACATTCAGAGGCAGAAGGCAGGGAAAAGCTTGATGGCAGAATTCAGGGCCTACTTCGCCAGAGCTGAAAAACGTGTAAAGTACACCACATAAAGACGTTGGCAAGGCATACTTAGGAACGGAATATTCGACCCATTCATGGTGGATCTGAAAGAGGACATGTTAACGTTGGACGCAAATGTATTTGCGTCTTCATAGCTGGAAGTGGAGGGAACATACATGTACTTGTAGCGCGTACACGGAGTCGTTGGGGTCTAAGATAGGGGACACAATTGATCATAAAAATTCATATTTCCTCAGCGTGCGAGTGGCTGTGTCAGTGGTTTTGCTCCATGGGTGTGTAAATGGCTGTGTAAGTGGCTGTATGGGTCTTTGAGTGGGTGTGTAAGTGGCTGTATGAGTGTGTGTATGTGTGTGTGTGTGCATATGGCTGTGTAAGTGGGTGTGTGAATACCTGTGTTAGTCTGTCAGTTGTTTTCTGGGTGTGTGAGTGGATGTGAGTGTTGGTATGGGTGTGTGAGTAGGTGTATGGATATTTGAGTAGATGTGTGAGTGGTTGTGTGGGGGTATGAGAGTGTGTAGATGGGACAGTGAGTGGGTATATTTTTTTAATTGGGGTCTAAATCTGCAGCTCCGCCACAGATTCACACTGGAGCCCGCCCAACGGTGGATCCGCAGATCCTCGCTCGCCCCCCCAAAATGCTTTTGGGCAATTTTTTGCCCATGATGGGTCCCTTACAGACCCCTCTATTTGACCCATGGGGTTAAGATACCTCTACCCTGACCCATTCTATCAATTTTAACCTTTGTCCCTCCACGGGACCGAGTTCCGAAACACAAAATGGCGACCGCAAATTACCTGTCAGGTTGCAGCCAGCCAGTCATGGCATTGCTGTTGGAGCCTGGATCCATGTATCCACAGCAGTGAATGTGTGGTGGATCCGCATCTCTAAATATACATATATATTTTTTTCTTTAATAACTCCAGAATTGCTGAAGAAATGTATACCAAATTACAAAAAGCCCTCCTTCTGGACGAAGACCTAGATTTCTGCTAAATTTGGTGTAATTCCATTCAGCGATTCGGACTGTAGATGGTCTAAAATGCCTATTGGAAATAGCATGTGGAAAACGCATTATGGTACCCCCCTTTTTGTTGGCCCCTGCTTGACGGATCACCCAGAAACCTTACAGACAGCATCTGAAGTGAGTGGCAAACTAGTTTTTAAAAAAATGTTGTGATGATTCATCAAACAGTGTCAAAGTTATTAGCAAAACAATACATACTCTGTCTATGGAAATTAGGTCCTAACAATAACTACCTGTGGGAACTGCCAGTAGGTAAGTGATATATATAAATGGTCTGTGGACACACGAGGACTGAAGTCCAATGTAAAGGGAATTCTTCATTAAGGCAAAAAAGAGACATCTTAAAGTGAAAAAGAGACCCTGGCAATTGGATGCTGACAGAGCGCTTGTCATGACTTGAGGCACCTCCTGCGAATGCCCAGGATGGTGAGGACGATTGGTCAGTGGTCAGTAATAGACATCTCATCAACAGACAAATCTGTGGCAAACCTAGCAAGAAATAGGTGGCCAGGGAGAGAGAGCTTTGGTGGTGGCAGAGGAGGTGCAGTATCATGGGCCTGGGTCGAAAAACTCTTGGTTGGACTTGGAGGCATCGGGATGACTGGAATACAGTATATTTGAGAACATTGCTCTGGACTTGCGGGCAGGACCAGACCTCACCCCTATGAATGCCAAAGTTATTCTCTAGCTGCATACTGGTACACTTTTGTTGTGAATATCTTGGATGAGGTAAATGGCAGGTGTACTCAGCTTGGGAATGGAAAAGATGTGGGCTTAAAGTATGTTCCACGAGGTAACACAAGAAAGTCGGAGTTCGGTTGCAGCCATGTAAGTACATAATCTGACTCTTGTTCTGTGATGAGACCACATTTTATAATAGGACAGGTTTGTTAGCAAACATTTTTAAAGTTGTGTGTTTTACAGAGAGACCTCGAGAACCTCGGCCCAGGGTGTAGGGGTTGGGATTTTTTTGTGTTTGGAGAAAAGCCCTTCAACACTATGTGTGGCCCTCCCTCAACACTTTACTGCATAAATTAGGTATGGAGATGGAATTTCTAAGCTGAGTGCAGTTGCTGTACATGAACCAAGCCCCCATGGTACACATGGGCAGGGTGATCTCATAAAATGATACACATAGAAATGGGCACCAGGCAAGGATACCTGTCACCGACCATTATATGTGTGCTGGCTATGGAACCTCTGGCATCCTTACTGCACTCCAAGGGCTTAGAGTTATGGATAAACATATAGGGCAAATGGCACACCATACAAATAAATGTACATGGTGTACTGATTGTATAGAGGACAATAGTAATCGTGAACCATTAATGGAGATGTTAAATACCTTTGGTTTAATCTCGCACCACAAAGTGATTTTGTGGCATGCCTTTCCTGTTTCCACAACTTAAACTGACGGATGTTCAAGTGATGACAGTGCCCGCAGTGCAACTTCAATGGAAACTTGCTCCTTTTCGCCACCTGGGGGCACACATTTATCTCAGTGAACAAGACCCAGTCAATGGTAACTAAGGGAGAGCACTTAGAGCAGTGAGACATTTGCTTCCCTTTTGGTGTGTGCTCCCTTTGTCGCTAATGGGCAAGGAGTAGACCTCCAAGATTCTGGTCCTCCCTAGACTTAGGTACTTCTTCTACACACTGGTGGTATTAAAGAAATCCCTTTTCAAGGAAGTGCAGTCTATCTTCATTTCTTTGGTACATATGAAAAGAGGGGGTCCCCGCAAGAGAAGCGTGTTGTATACTACACACACTGACACTACTGTAGACTAACAAACAAGAATATCAAAAGGAAATTACAGGTATTGTCATTTATTTTTCAACACCAGATATCTACTAATACCAAATTACATTCACTTTTAATAAATAGCCCCAAATGGGGAGTGGAAGGGAAGGGAAGGGAAGGGTGGTGCTCAAGGAAGTGTAAAGTCAAAGAAAATAAGCACAGTCAAAAGGCAAGTAATAATTACAATATTCTGAAAAGATTCATAATAATTCAGATACAAAAGCCAAAAATCAAGGCATCCATTGCAATATATTCAACTAATGACATTCAACGGTCACACGCTTAAATCAGAGATATCAAGGGCCTGTGCCGGAAGTCCATGAAAAAGAAAAGAGCCGTTTCGACCCCTGTCAGTAGGCTAAGTTAAGTCCTTTGTCGGGGTCTTAATCAGGACATATACAGGGAAGAAGTGGAGTGGGGCAATCCTATCATGGAGTCAAGGCCCAGCTGGGCTCTAGACGTGGGAAAAGAGTAAGCCACGCAGGAAGTCGTGGTCGATCTCAGCGATAGTATTTCGCAAGCAAGTTTCAACCAGTGGGCCGAATGGTGAGTATATTGTGAATCTCCGGTTGTCATATGTTGTATTCAGATGTTTTAAGGGCTGAGGGTGCAAACAGGATGCACAGGATGAGAATTCGTAGTGAAATCGCGGTAAGGACCGAAAGCCGCTGGTAATGTTTACACGTAGGACACAATTCACTAGCGTTAAAGATCGCTCCAGACTATCGGTAGCAGGCTTGCAGAGTTTGTACCGACCGGCGTTTACGGCAGCGGTCCTACCCGATACCTGATTCATACGTATTGAGGCGGACAGAACGGCTGTCCGTACTTTGCCTATTCTGATCTTCGGTTTCTATCACCACTGAGCACGTTTGTGCCGAATGGAAGATCGGCGACCTAATTAGTTCGTCTCCTGCCGATAGTCTGGAGCGATCTTTAACGCTAGTGAATTGTGTCCTACGTGTAAACATTACCAGCGGCTTTCGGTCCTTACCGCGATTTCACTACAAATTCTCATCCTGTGCATCCTGTTTGCACCCTCGGCCCTTAAAACATCTGAATACAACAAATGACAACCGGAGATTCACAATATACTCACCATTCGGCCCACTGGTTGAAACTTACTTGCGAAATACTATCGCTGAGATCGACCACGACTTCCTGCGTGGCTTACTCTTTTCCCACGTCTAGAGCCCAGCTGGGCCTTGACTCCATGATAGGATTGCCCCACTCCACTTCTTCCCTGTATATGTCCTGATGAAGACCCCGACAAAGGACTTAACTTAGCCTACTGACAGGGGTCGAAACGTCGACGGCTCTTTTCTTTTTCATGGACTTCCGGCACATGCCCTTGATATCTCTGATTTAAGCGTGTGACCGTTGAATGTCATTAGTTGAATATATTGCAATGGATGCCTTGATTTTTGGCTTTTGTATCTGAATTATTATGAATCTTTTCGGAATATTGTAATTATTACTTGCCTTTTTGACTGTGCTTATTTTCTTTGACTTTACATTTCCTTGAGCACCACCCTTCCCTTCCCTTCCATTCCTCTCCCCATTTGGGGCTATTTATTAAATGTGAATGTAATTTGGTATTAGTAGATATCTGGTGTTGAAAAATAAATGACAATACCTGTAATTTCCTTTTGCTATTCTTGTTTGTTAGTCCACAGTAGTGTCAGTGTGTGTAGTATACAACACGCTTCTCTTGCGGGGACCCCCTCTTTTCATATGTACCATAAAGCGCCCAGGTCCCCGCTACTGAAAGGGTTCAACCCCCTTTTTTGTAATATCTTCATTTCTTTGACATGGGGCCTTCAATATAAGTTGTACTGCACAGCAGCTCAACTGAAGTGGCTGATGCACTGACTGGTTGATGCCCTTAACTCATAGCGAGATGATGTGCTAACTGCAATGGGGGGGACCCACGGTATTGGGATGTCTATTGGGAATCGAACAAACAGAATTCAACTAGTAATATGCTAATGCTAGTTGCTCATTGGTGCTGGAGGACTTAGGTCCTAACGAAATCCAAAAGATCCCTACATGCACCTGAATTTCCTCTATGAGCACAGCCTGAGTGTGCAGCCTTAAGGGAGATAGATTTTGTATGCCTGGACAGAAGTAGTTTTTTTGATCTGGAATGACATTTCTGAGCATGGGAAACGTAAGCCTTTTGATAATTTGATGGATGTTTACTACCTTAGTCCTGGGAAATCTCTCTACTATTCATCATTTACGAATTTAATATTCCAAATGTGGGACACTGCACAACAGGTGCCTATTGCCTCCCTAGTGCTGAGTATCCTCTTGACTCATGGGAAAAAACAGGAGGGCCACCTTGTGTATATATGTGGCATTGAACCAACAACTTGGCACAAAACTGAGGGCAATTAGGGATTTGTGGCAGATCCGATTGGGCCAGAAGTTATCAGAGGAAGTATGAATGTAGTGTCTAAATGCAGTTCATTTAAAAAATGCTAGGTTGCAATACACCCCATTTAACTATTTACACCGCACCTAATTGACCCCGAAATGGATCTGGCATATGTATCCAGGAGCCTCATCTGACTGCCCCAGGTGCACAGATGCCTTTTTCCACATGGTTTTGCAATGCTTGGAGGTCTCAATGTTTTCAGATAGGGTACTAGGTTTTGTGTTGGAGGTGGGTACGAAATTGTTGAGTAACCCTGCCCAGTGTCTACTAGTTCTGAGGATCTCAGCAAAGAAAACGTGAAATGTGTGTGAATTTGTGGAACTGGCTATGGAGTTAGCAAAAGGCGGTATAGACATGGCATGAAAGTCTGCAACTGTCCCAGGAGTCTTGGGATGGCAGAGGGCCTTTATGAAGTGGACATGTGCAGACATTGCACTGTGGGCAAAAACATAGGTGGAACAGGGAGGGAGGTCTAGGTGTGGTAACTGGGATGTCTTCCTGGAGAAACTGGAAGCCAAAACAGGCGAGAAACCCCCTGAGAATACAGTGGGAGAATGTTGCTGTGGGTGCCTGGGATTGGGAAGTGATGCCAGAGATTGAGGGGTGCTCCCCTCTGGCCTTAGGTGACAGGAGTACACTCCTAAAGAAGCAGGACCTCTAGAAGGCACTTAGACACTAACAAAGTGTAGGGCAGAAGCCAACATCCGAGTTCAGTTCAAGGCCAGTTGCCATTAATCCCCTGGGTACTTTCAGGAAAAAGCATCTTGCATCTTGTTTCTCCCTGTAGTCACACAGAAGGTCAGCCAAGCGACCCTTGTAGTCCACTTCTTTGTCCTGGGTACAAGAGCGAGCAGGTTGAGTCCTTCAGGTCTCCTATCAGATCACAGACAGCAGGTCTAGTCCTCTTGTGCTGCACTGTAAGTTCAGAAAGAATTTTGAAGTTGGTGCTTGACGTGGGTGCCTTGAGATGTCACAATTATGTCTGGCATCAGCTAAGGAGTGGGGCTAACATCTGGGCACTCCCTAAACATTGGGATAAAAGTCCCAGCGGCCAACCCTACCCACTTTTTCAGTAGTTCCTGTTTGCTTTACTGCAAACAGTTCCAAAATGGCATTTGTCAGGGCATTTTCAAGATGGCGAAAGTCTTCAGTCACACTAAATTTTGGCTCTGAGGGCCGGGTGTGTGTGATAAACCTCCCTCCAAGACAGCCTAGACGGATGTCCGGAGTACCGACGGACAGAGCGGTGCTCCGTTTTACCTGAGCGGTAGCCAGGTGAGGTGGGGCGTGTATTCCCCAGAAATGGGGGGAATTACAGGTGATATAGTTTACTTATTTCACCTTTCTTCACATTTAGCAGTAGCATTGTATTAAGGTCCTGATGAAGCAGGAGGAGATTCTTTGACTCTATATCCACTGCAGAAACATGTCGACCTACAACCATTCTTAGTAGTTATTTGCTCAACACTACTATGCACTGTTTTTATCTTTGGGTGTGGATAGGATTCCATTAAAAATTGCTTTTTCCACTTCCACAACCCAATCTTAACCAACCTTTTTTCGCACTCAGCACTGTTATTTCTTCACATTTCTTGCACTGCTAGTCAGTTTACCCCCTGATGCCATTTAATTTCGCAACTACACTAGAGAACCCTTCCATCAGATTAGGCCACAATCTACCTAATCTACAAGTGGATAAATACCACTTTCCTTCGGGGTGAAGGATCCCAAATGATGTAGGGCGGCACAGGATGGGAATCTGATGGGAAATATTATTTTCACCACGAATTATCCTCTGTAGATTCCGTGGTTGCATCCATCAGACAACACAGATTTTGCTAGACAGTTCATTTTCTGACCCATTGTTATCTTAGTAGTTAGTTTGTGTGTGTGACAGTGCCATAAGGAAATTGCGATTGTCCTCCCACATCTAATGCTAAACTCCAGTTTGAAGCAGACACTTTACCCACAACATACCCAGAGACAAGGGTCTGTTAAGACTAAAGCTAGGTCTTTCAGCAACAAGACAGGGGATACACAAGTGGGCCCCAAGTGTTACATGTGACTCAACAGACATGTCAAGCAGGATTTGACAGTGGTGTCCAGGATACCATAAGCCCACTCTCAGCTATTCTGTGGAGTTCATAAGAGCCATCCCTGCCCATTTAGGTCAGCCTATAGTTTGCTCATGGGATGCATTTCGTACCTCAATCATGCCTTATTTTGTAATGAAGTTGATGCTTAATGAAGAGTCTTTGGCTGGGGCTTGGTCCAGTGACCCAGGTTTTCATGGTCCTAGTCTACCGGAGGTACAAATGGTCCCTTCCAGTAGTCACGTTGCTACCAACTCTAGGTAGTGCCTAAGCACAAGGTGCCTCCATGAGAAAAGCCACAAATGGAGGAAAAAGCCCCCAAATGGACATGGAAGTTCTGCACTGGAACGCTGACCAATGCTGACCAGGGCTCGAAGGCAGAGACACCCCTGAAGAAAAAGAAATCCTTTCAGAGAAATTCCATTGGGGAACCAGGAGAGAACTGGAGGAGCAGAATAAACCAGAAGGTAGAAGGATATGATGAGAACTGACAAAAACCCTGTTTCCCATATAATCGTTCAACACTGATGAAAGCCATGTCTATATTTAGTAGCTAATTTGCCATAGTTTCTGTTTTAATTAGGTCAGCGCCAGGATATCTTTGAGGGGAAAGATGCTCTCTACTGATGTTAAATAATAATAGATAACTTTCTATGCAATGGGTGTAATCCCACACCATAACTTATGGCCTTGTAGAAAAGTTAAATGTGTCACTTGGGAATTATCCAAATCAAGGAGAGGGGCTCTATTTAGACCATAAAGGGAATGGAGCACCCAGATACTGAAAAGTAAAAAAGAAAGGTTTCCCTGTGTGTAATGGTATAAATCAATCAGATATACTTATTCACTCATCGCAAACATTCCAGTTGGACCTGTCACACGTTAAGGAAAAACATTTTTTACAATACAAATGCATCAAAACAGTCTGTTTATTACAATATTTTAAAAAGCATTCAACAAGAATGTGCACATAAAAAATAATTACTAAAAACCATAAAAACACAAATTCAATTCATACATATTCAAAGGAGAAAAACACATTTACAAGCCCCTTGCGCCACTTTTGCATCACTTTTAACATGGGAAACGTGACGCAAAAGTGGCCCAAGGGGCTTGTAAATCTGCCCCTACAAGCTTACAATACAATTGCATATTCGGAGGGGACTGTCCTCCTTGACGTTTCCATGCATGTAAGTCTAAAACACTGTGACCTAGATATGCAGCCAGTAGGTAATGCTGGTGATGCTGTGGAATGAATTAACGTTACTGGAACTTACTTAAAAACTGCTGCCTGCTCCTCTGAAACTATTCAGTGGAGTCGGGCTGATCAGCAGCACTGTCGTCCTGGCATCCAGCCCCTCCCGAAGGTCTCACTTTCTAGATAGGTGTGGGTCAAATGTCTCCTGGATTCTCCTTGCCTGGGCCTCCTCTGCTTCTTCGTCGGTGCCCTTGGATGAAAAAAGAGACAGATCCATGGCCCTGTTCAACATTTATCTGGTGAGCAGCGCCGTGGATGTGTATTCCATACAAGTGCACAGACAGCAAGGTGAAAGGGATGGCAGTGCAGGTAACACTTTTCCTTTGTGAAGTAATTCCTGCTGGCGTCATAGTCCAGGGTGTGCTGTCTGTGCACTAGTATGGAATACACATCTATACAAGTGCACAGACAGACAATCCTGGGCTATGATGCCAGCAGAAATTCCTACACAAAAGAAAAGTGTCACCTGCACTGGCCATCCCTTTCCCCCCGCTGTGCACATCTTCCCACTCCCACCCCATGACGAGGCAGCTAGAAGTGGTGATTTGTCATTCTGAGGGGTGTGAATGTTATAAGAATGTGTGTGCCTGTCTGAGACAGGTTCCCGGCACAGCACACACACACACAGCCGCATGGAGTACTTCACATAGGGCTTTGAAAGACCATTTACTTGGTAATGAGGCTTTGTTGTGTTTTCACCCCTACTTAGACCCCCTGTATCTCCACTCTGCACATGGCTTTGGCTGGATGTATTAGCCCTCCCTCCCGAAATTTGAGGGAGACAAGTTGATGTGAGGTTTAAAATAGGGGTGAACGAGAGATTGAAGACGCAGAGTGGTGACCGTGATGGGGCAGACATTTAATGCAGTTTCCTTTTCAAATGGGTTTATTGTACAAATCTTATTTGAAAGACTCGCAGACAGCAAATGCAGCTGCTTTTCCATGGCGTCTGAACGTTTTTTTCTGGAAGTTGGGTCGACGAGCTTATGGGGTTCTTTTCTTCCTTCATGTGGTGGTGATGAGTGGGTTGCAGGGCGCCTGCACTTGTCGCCTCTGTCATTGGTAGCCCCCTGCTTCCATCTGAACGGCGAGGATCACCGTCCCGCCCCCCAACCACCGGCACCTGGAGGGGTCGCTGTGATGTCTAGGGTGACCAACTGGCATGGGTGCAAATTCAGGACAGTGAGTGTAAAAATTCAGGACAAAGGGTCAAAAATTTGGGACAAAAATTCAGGACAGGAGGTCAAAATTCAGGACAAAAGGTAAGGTTTACAGACACATCAGAGAAGGTGGCGCAATAGTATATAAGTAAGTAAATAGACAACCACTAAAGTACAAGTGAAAATAAGTTTATATTAGGTTGAGACAATTGTGCACTTCATGGTTTGTCAGTATACGCGCAGCTTTAAGCAAATGTGCGGGTCTTTTTGTGGTAACAAAACGGCCCCCACCTTTCCAGCTTCCAGAGAAAACACCCGATGCCCGGTCCGGTCAGTCTGGCCTTGATACCACCCTCTAATGGCACACCTCTTCATCACGAAGACCCTCGCTCATGTGTATTTAATTTCTTCTATAGTGCTACTCATCCCAAGTATGTGGGGCAGAGTTTTGTAGTGCGTTACAACACACACATATTATATAGAGACAATCACTCATATAAATGGGAAAGTCAATGTATAGGAAATGTTGCTTAAGATAATGGGGCTTACAATGTGTAATCATACTTTAATCCATCATTCAGTCTTCCACCATTCATTCTGTCCTTCCATCTGTGTGCCCAACAATGTCCATATTCATCCATTTACAAACCTATCCATCACGTTTCCTTCCATCCATCATTTCACTTATCTATCCCTCAATCCACCCTTTTACTCATTCATCATCCATCCATCCACCCTTTCACCCTATCCATCCATACACTCATCCATCCACTCTTCCACCCATCCATCCATTAACTCATCCATCCTGCCATTCACCCATTCAGTCATCCATTTACCCATCCCCTTCCTCTTTCAATTCCCTTTTCACTTAGCCATCCATCCTTCCATCCACCCACCCATCCATCTACTCATCCACTCATGAATCCATCCATTGAACCTTTCATTCATCCATCCTTTCACTCATCCATCCACCCTTTCACTCCTTCACTCATCTATCCATCCTTTTGTCCATCTACCCGCTCTTTCATCCACTCATCCAGCCTTACATCCAACCTTTCGCCCATCCGTCCATCCATTCACCCTTTCACTTATCAATTCATCAATCCACTCTTTCACTTATCAATTCATCAATCCATCCATCATTTCACTCATCCATCCACCCATTCCCTCGCCCGTCATCCACCCTTTCACTGCCCATCCATCCACCATTTCACTCATCTATCCAGCCATCCATCCACCCATCCCTACACTTACTTACTCACTCACCATTTAACATTAATTATGAGACCTATCAAGAACTCCACCCTCGCTGTAGTTCCTAAAGCAAGGGGTAGGGTGGAGCAGGGTTCACTATGCCCCTGCACAAAGGCAATCTGAAAAAGAGGAAGGCATGAGTCATGCATGATGCACAGTGCCTTGACGTAGGGCGACTGTGACATGGTGTTGTTCCCAGAGCTTTAAGTGGGATGAAAAAACTAGGGGGATCTCTCGAAAAGGGTGTTTAATGTAATAAAATGTGTGGCTTAAAACACATAAGCTAAAAATCTGTGCTTAATATAATTAACTGATATTTTTGTTGCTTCTGTCATTGCATCCAGATATATAATACAAGTAACGTTACACTTAGAACAAGTAACATTACAGCTACAACAAGCCAGCACTATTGGCTTTGTCTATGGTTGTTAGTTGCATAAAATAAAAAAGCAGCAACCATGGCTGCTATATTACTATAACTATAATCCTTTCCTTTCAACTTCTTTCACCGCCTTCCTTTGGCTAACAGGATTCTCACCTAGCAGCAGCATGGGCATTTTTGCAATTCCATGTGACAGAATGCGCTGCCCAGGACTGAGGCTGTAGAAGGCCACCACATGCTGTGGCAGCCCAGACTGACCCATTGTCATTCTGTATGTGGCAATCAGCCTCACACAGAATGATAATGGGCGGGGTGGGCTGCTCTTGTGCTCAGGGGAGTGCGGGGCAGTCCCATCTGGGAGCTGAGACCTTTTGCAGGGGAACAGCTCTGTTCCCTGCAATGCCTAAAATTAAGGCATCTGTAAAAGGGATCATCTTTACGGAAGGTTGGATGATGTCCTGCCTGAGGATGAGCCCCGGCGTCAGGCCTCCCTCCGGGATGCATTTGTGCACATGGACGTGCGCAGGGGGGGCAAGGAGAGGCGCTCCAGGGGTGGGCAGGTGCCCCTCCTTGCCCCCCCCCGCGGACGCCCATGCCTATGCACCCACATAGATATGTATGAGTAGTCATAAGAGTTAAAGGTGTGATTTTCTGTTTGGATTCTTTCCACATACACTTTAGATCAAACATTGTCACAGTGACATTTATGCTGAAGGACCAAACTGTGGGGGCTCGGGACCCAGTCTGGTTTTAGTTAATTGTTTAATTGTGGTCATTGAGGTGTTGAGCCTAAAATGCTGAGCGAGCAGTAACATTAGCATAATGAAATAGCATCTCCTGCCTTCCCGTAGTCTGATGGTGCACTGGATAAGATTGCCTCATTTTTGAGTCGAGCCTGGGCAGCCCACTCGCTACTCTGCAGTATGCTGTATTGAAGTATAGAATTGAAGCCCCACCCAATCTCCGCCCATATTTGTCATTGGCTTGTGTCATTGCTCTTCGTAAATGCTGGCTTCTGATTTGTTCATAGGCTTGTTAGTTCCTCCTTAGTACCGCCTTATCTTCATTTTTAACCTTCCATGAGGACTTGCCTTTTTACTTCGGTTGTTACATGGTATGTCTTTTTTAGTCTGTAAGAAATATTTACTTTAATGAGTTTCTCCTACTGCAGGCACGACATGCTTTCCTGCAACATTCAAACACAACAGGTGATGGACCGAATGTGGATCAATGTCACACACTCACCCCAGTCCAAAGATCTGGGCCCAAATCCATTGTTTTTTTGCACTCCACACCACCCTGGGTTAGACAATGGCGATATGCAAATCAGCTCTGACCCTGTGCACCATGGGAACAGTCCAGTCCGAACTACAAAAGCCATGTCCTTCCCAGAACGGAATCAAGCATCCGAGGACTGGATTGGTTTCGAGGTAACACCTCTCATCAGCCCGGCTAGCTTGACTCCAGTGGTGTGGAGTGCCTGGGACCCACGTCTGGGCATCCCCAGTGCACTTAGGGCGGAATATGCAAACACAACAGGTGATGGACCGAATGTGGATCAATGTCACACACTCACCCCAGTCCAAAGATCTGGGCCCAAATCCATCGTTTTTTTGCACTCCACACCACCCTGGGTTAGACAATGGCGATATGCAAATCAGCTCTGACCCTGTGCACCATGGGAACAGTCCAGTCCGAACTACAAAAGCCATGTCCTTCCCAGAACGGAATCAAGCATCCGAGGACCGGACCGGTTTCGAGGTAACACCTCTCATCAGCCCGGCCTTCAATATAAGTTGTACTGCACAGCAGCTCAACTGAAGTGGCTGATGCACTGACTGGTTGATGCCCTTAACTCATAGCGAGATGATGTGCTAACTGCAATGGGGGGGACCCACGGTATTGGGATGTCTATTGGGAATCGAACAAACAGAATTCAACTAGTAATATGCTAATGCTAGTTGCTCATTGGTGCTGGAGGACTTAGGTCCTAACGAAATCCAAAAGATCCCTACATGCACCTGAATTTCCTCTATGAGCACAGCCTGAGTGTGCAGCCTTAAGGGAGATAGATTTTGTATGCCTGGACAGAAGTAGTTTTTTTGATCTGGAATGACATTTCTGAGCATGGGAAACGTAAGCCTTTTGATAATTTGATGGATGTTTACTACCTTAGTCCTGGGAAATCTCTCTACTATTCATCATTTACGAATTTAATATTCCAAATGTGGGACACTGCACAACAGGTGCCTATTGCCTCCCTAGTGCTGAGTATCCTCTTGACTCATGGGAAAAAACAGGAGGGCCACCTTGTGTATATATGTGGCATTGAACCAACAACTTGGCACAAAACTGAGGGCAATTAGGGATTTGTGGCAGATCCGATTGGGCCAGAAGTTATCAGAGGAAGTATGAATGTAGTGTCTAAATGCAGTTCATTTAAAAAATGCTAGGTTGCAATACACCCCATTTAACTATTTACACCGCACCTAATTGACCCCGAAATGGATCTGGCATATGTATCCAGGAGCCTCATCTGACTGCCCCAGGTGCACAGATGCCTTTTTCCACATGGTTTTGCAATGCTTGGAGGTCTCAATGTTTTCAGATAGGGTACTAGGTTTTGTGTTGGAGGTGGGTACGAAATTGTTGAGTAACCCTGCCCAGTGTCTACTAGTTCTGAGGATCTCAGCAAAGAAAACGTGAAATGTGTGTGAATTTGTGGAACTGGCTATGGAGTTAGCAAAAGGCGGTATAGACATGGCATGAAAGTCTGCAACTGTCCCAGGAGTCTTGGGATGGCAGAGGGCCTTTATGAAGTGGACATGTGCAGACATTGCACTGTGGGCAAAAACATAGGTGGAACAGGGAGGGAGGTCTAGGTGTGGTAACTGGGATGTCTTCCTGGAGAAACTGGAAGCCAAAACAGGCGAGAAACCCCCTGAGAATACAGTGGGAGAATGTTGCTGTGGGTGCCTGGGATTGGGAAGTGATGCCAGAGATTGAGGGGTGCTCCCCTCTGGCCTTAGGTGACAGGAGTACACTCCTAAAGAAGCAGGACCTCTAGAAGGCACTTAGACACTAACAAAGTGTAGGGCAGAAGCCAACATCCGAGTTCAGTTCAAGGCCAGTTGCCATTAATCCCCTGGGTACTTTCAGGAAAAAGCATCTTGCATCTTGTTTCTCCCTGTAGTCACACAGAAGGTCAGCCAAGCGACCCTTGTAGTCCACTTCTTTGTCCTGGGTACAAGAGCGAGCAGGTTGAGTCCTTCAGGTCTCCTATCAGATCACAGACAGCAGGTCTAGTCCTCTTGTGCTGCACTGTAAGTTCAGAAAGAATTTTGAAGTTGGTGCTTGACGTGGGTGCCTTGAGATGTCACAATTATGTCTGGCATCAGCTAAGGAGTGGGGCTAACATCTGGGCACTCCCTAAACATTGGGATAAAAGTCCCAGCGGCCAACCCTACCCACTTTTTCAGTAGTTCCTGTTTGCTTTACTGCAAACAGTTCCAAAATGGCATTTGTCAGGGCATTTTCAAGATGGCGAAAGTCTTCAGTCACACTAAATTTTGGCTCTGAGGGCCGGGTGTGTGTGATAAACCTCCCTCCAAGACAGCCTAGACGGATGTCCGGAGTACCGACGGACAGAGCGGTGCTCCGTTTTACCTGAGCGGTAGCCAGGTGAGGTGGGGCGTGTATTCCCCAGAAATGGGGGGAATTACAGGTGATATAGTTTACTTATTTCACCTTTCTTCACATTTAGCAGTAGCATTGTATTAAGGTCCTGATGAAGCAGGAGGAGATTCTTTGACTCTATATCCACTGCAGAAACATGTCGACCTACAACCATTCTTAGTAGTTATTTGCTCAACACTACTATGCACTGTTTTTATCTTTGGGTGTGGATAGGATTCCATTAAAAATTGCTTTTTCCACTTCCACAACCCAATCTTAACCAACCTTTTTTCGCACTCAGCACTGTTATTTCTTCACATTTCTTGCACTGCTAGTCAGTTTACCCCCTGATGCCATTTAATTTCGCAACTACACTAGAGAACCCTTCCATCAGATTAGGCCACAATCTACCTAATCTACAAGTGGATAAATACCACTTTCCTTCGGGGTGAAGGATCCCAAATGATGTAGGGCGGCACAGGATGGGAATCTGATGGGAAATATTATTTTCACCACGAATTATCCTCTGTAGATTCCGTGGTTGCATCCATCAGACAACACAGATTTTGCTAGACAGTTCATTTTCTGACCCATTGTTATCTTAGTAGTTAGTTTGTGTGTGTGACAGTGCCATAAGGAAATTGCGATTGTCCTCCCACATCTAATGCTAAACTCCAGTTTGAAGCAGACACTTTACCCACAACATACCCAGAGACAAGGGTCTGTTAAGACTAAAGCTAGGTCTTTCAGCAACAAGACAGGGGATACACAAGTGGGCCCCAAGTGTTACATGTGACTCAACAGACATGTCAAGCAGGATTTGACAGTGGTGTCCAGGATACCATAAGCCCACTCTCAGCTATTCTGTGGAGTTCATAAGAGCCATCCCTGCCCATTTAGGTCAGCCTATAGTTTGCTCATGGGATGCATTTCGTACCTCAATCATGCCTTATTTTGTAATGAAGTTGATGCTTAATGAAGAGTCTTTGGCTGGGGCTTGGTCCAGTGACCCAGGTTTTCATGGTCCTAGTCTACCGGAGGTACAAATGGTCCCTTCCAGTAGTCACGTTGCTACCAACTCTAGGTAGTGCCTAAGCACAAGGTGCCTCCATGAGAAAAGCCACAAATGGAGGAAAAAGCCCCCAAATGGACATGGAAGTTCTGCACTGGAACGCTGACCAATGCTGACCAGGGCTCGAAGGCAGAGACACCCCTGAAGAAAAAGAAATCCTTTCAGAGAAATTCCATTGGGGAACCAGGAGAGAACTGGAGGAGCAGAATAAACCAGAAGGTAGAAGGATATGATGAGAACTGACAAAAACCCTGTTTCCCATATAATCGTTCAACACTGATGAAAGCCATGTCTATATTTAGTAGCTAATTTGCCATAGTTTCTGTTTTAATTAGGTCAGCGCCAGGATATCTTTGAGGGGAAAGATGCTCTCTACTGATGTTAAATAATAATAGATAACTTTCTATGCAATGGGTGTAATCCCACACCATAACTTATGGCCTTGTAGAAAAGTTAAATGTGTCACTTGGGAATTATCCAAATCAAGGAGAGGGGCTCTATTTAGACCATAAAGGGAATGGAGCACCCAGATACTGAAAAGTAAAAAAGAAAGGTTTCCCTGTGTGTAATGGTATAAATCAATCAGATATACTTATTCACTCATCGCAAACATTCCAGTTGGACCTGTCACACGTTAAGGAAAAACATTTTTTACAATACAAATGCATCAAAACAGTCTGTTTATTACAATATTTTAAAAAGCATTCAACAAGAATGTGCACATAAAAAATAATTACTAAAAACCATAAAAACACAAATTCAATTCATACATATTCAAAGGAGAAAAACACATTTACAAGCCCCTTGCGCCACTTTTGCATCACTTTTAACATGGGAAACGTGACGCAAAAGTGGCCCAAGGGGCTTGTAAATCTGCCCCTACAAGCTTACAATACAATTGCATATTCGGAGGGGACTGTCCTCCTTGACGTTTCCATGCATGTAAGTCTAAAACACTGTGACCTAGATATGCAGCCAGTAGGTAATGCTGGTGATGCTGTGGAATGAATTAACGTTACTGGAACTTACTTAAAAACTGCTGCCTGCTCCTCTGAAACTATTCAGTGGAGTCGGGCTGATCAGCAGCACTGTCGTCCTGGCATCCAGCCCCTCCCGAAGGTCTCACTTTCTAGATAGGTGTGGGTCAAATGTCTCCTGGATTCTCCTTGCCTGGGCCTCCTCTGCTTCTTCGTCGGTGCCCTTGGATGAAAAAAGAGACAGATCCATGGCCCTGTTCAACATTTATCTGGTGAGCAGCGCCGTGGATGTGTATTCCATACAAGTGCACAGACAGCAAGGTGAAAGGGATGGCAGTGCAGGTAACACTTTTCCTTTGTGAAGTAATTCCTGCTGGCGTCATAGTCCAGGGTGTGCTGTCTGTGCACTAGTATGGAATACACATCTATACAAGTGCACAGACAGACAATCCTGGGCTATGATGCCAGCAGAAATTCCTACACAAAAGAAAAGTGTCACCTGCACTGGCCATCCCTTTCCCCCCGCTGTGCACATCTTCCCACTCCCACCCCATGACGAGGCAGCTAGAAGTGGTGATTTGTCATTCTGAGGGGTGTGAATGTTATAAGAATGTGTGTGCCTGTCTGAGACAGGTTCCCGGCACAGCACACACACACACAGCCGCATGGAGTACTTCACATAGGGCTTTGAAAGACCATTTACTTGGTAATGAGGCTTTGTTGTGTTTTCACCCCTACTTAGACCCCCTGTATCTCCACTCTGCACATGGCTTTGGCTGGATGTATTAGCCCTCCCTCCCGAAATTTGAGGGAGACAAGTTGATGTGAGGTTTAAAATAGGGGTGAACGAGAGATTGAAGACGCAGAGTGGTGACCGTGATGGGGCAGACATTTAATGCAGTTTCCTTTTCAAATGGGTTTATTGTACAAATCTTATTTGAAAGACTCGCAGACAGCAAATGCAGCTGCTTTTCCATGGCGTCTGAACGTTTTTTTCTGGAAGTTGGGTCGACGAGCTTATGGGGTTCTTTTCTTCCTTCATGTGGTGGTGATGAGTGGGTTGCAGGGCGCCTGCACTTGTCGCCTCTGTCATTGGTAGCCCCCTGCTTCCATCTGAACGGCGAGGATCACCGTCCCGCCCCCCAACCACCGGCACCTGGAGGGGTCGCTGTGATGTCTAGGGTGACCAACTGGCATGGGTGCAAATTCAGGACAGTGAGTGTAAAAATTCAGGACAAAGGGTCAAAAATTTGGGACAAAAATTCAGGACAGGAGGTCAAAATTCAGGACAAAAGGTAAGGTTTACAGACACATCAGAGAAGGTGGCGCAATAGTATATAAGTAAGTAAATAGACAACCACTAAAGTACAAGTGAAAATAAGTTTATATTAGGTTGAGACAATTGTGCACTTCATGGTTTGTCAGTATACGCGCAGCTTTAAGCAAATGTGCGGGTCTTTTTGTGGTAACAAAACGGCCCCCACCTTTCCAGCTTCCAGAGAAAACACCCGATGCCCGGTCCGGTCAGTCTGGCCTTGATACCACCCTCTAATGGCACACCTCTTCATCACGAAGACCCTCGCTCATGTGTATTTAATTTCTTCTATAGTGCTACTCATCCCAAGTATGTGGGGCAGAGTTTTGTAGTGCGTTACAACACACACATATTATATAGAGACAATCACTCATATAAATGGGAAAGTCAATGTATAGGAAATGTTGCTTAAGATAATGGGGCTTACAATGTGTAATCATACTTTAATCCATCATTCAGTCTTCCACCATTCATTCTGTCCTTCCATCTGTGTGCCCAACAATGTCCATATTCATCCATTTACAAACCTATCCATCACGTTTCCTTCCATCCATCATTTCACTTATCTATCCCTCAATCCACCCTTTTACTCATTCATCATCCATCCATCCACCCTTTCACCCTATCCATCCATACACTCATCCATCCACTCTTCCACCCATCCATCCATTAACTCATCCATCCTGCCATTCACCCATTCAGTCATCCATTTACCCATCCCCTTCCTCTTTCAATTCCCTTTTCACTTAGCCATCCATCCTTCCATCCACCCACCCATCCATCTACTCATCCACTCATGAATCCATCCATTTAACCTTTCATTCATCCATCCTTTCACTCATCCATCCACCCTTTCACTCCTTCACTCATCTATCCATCCTTTTGTCCATCTACCCGCTCTTTCATCCACTCATCCAGCCTTACATCCAACCTTTCGCCCATCCGTCCATCCATTCACCCTTTCACTTATCAATTCATCAATCCACTCTTTCACTTATCAATTCATCAATCCATCCATCATTTCACTCATCCATCCACCCATTCCCTCGCCCGTCATCCACCCTTTCACTGCCCATCCATCCACCATTTCACTCATCTATCCAGCCATCCATCCACCCATCCCTACACTTACTTACTCACTCACCATTTAACATTAATTATGAGACCTATCAAGAACTCCACCCTCGCTGTAGTTCCTAAAGCAAGGGGTAGGGTGGAGCAGGGTTCACTATGCCCCTGCACAAAGGCAATCTGAAAAAGAGGAAGGCATGAGTCATGCATGATGCACAGTGCCTTGACGTAGGGCGACTGTGACATGGTGTTGTTCCCAGAGCTTTAAGTGGGATGAAAAAACTAGGGGGATCTCTCGAAAAGGGTGTTTAATGTAATAAAATGTGTGGCTTAAAACACATAAGCTAAAAATCTGTGCTTAATATAATTAACTGATATTTTTGTTGCTTCTGTCATTGCATCCAGATATATAATACAAGTAACGTTACACTTAGAACAAGTAACATTACAGCTACAACAAGCCAGCACTATTGGCTTTGTCTATGGTTGTTAGTTGCATAAAATAAAAAAGCAGCAACCATGGCTGCTATATTACTATAACTATAATCCTTTCCTTTCAACTTCTTTCACCGCCTTCCTTTGGCTAACAGGATTCTCACCTAGCAGCAGCATGGGCATTTTTGCAATTCCATGTGACAGAATGCGCTGCCCAGGACTGAGGCTGTAGAAGGCCACCACATGCTGTGGCAGCCCAGACTGACCCATTGTCATTCTGTATGTGGCAATCAGCCTCACACAGAATGATAATGGGCGGGGTGGGCTGCTCTTGTGCTCAGGGGAGTGCGGGGCAGTCCCATCTGGGAGCTGAGACCTTTTGCAGGGGAACAGCTCTGTTCCCTGCAATGCCTAAAATTAAGGCATCTGTAAAAGGGATCATCTTTACGGAAGGTTGGATGATGTCCTGCCTGAGGATGAGCCCCGGCGTCAGGCCTCCCTCCGGGATGCATTTGTGCACATGGACGTGCGCAGGGGGGGCAAGGAGAGGCGCTCCAGGGGTGGGCAGGTGCCCCTCCTTGCCCCCCCCCCGCGGACGCCCATGCCTATGCACCCACATAGATATGTATGAGTAGTCATAAGAGTTAAAGGTGTGATTTTCTGTTTGGATTCTTTCCACATACACTTTAGATCAAACATTGTCACAGTGACATTTATGCTGAAGGACCAAACTGTGGGGGCTCGGGACCCAGTCTGGTTTTAGTTAATTGTTTAATTGTGGTCATTGAGGTGTTGAGCCTAAAATGCTGAGCGAGCAGTAACATTAGCATAATGAAATAGCATCTCCTGCCTTCCCGTAGTCTGATGGTGCACTGGATAAGATTGCCTCATTTTTGAGTCGAGCCTGGGCAGCCCACTCGCTACTCTGCAGTATGCTGTATTGAAGTATAGAATTGAAGCCCCACCCAATCTCCGCCCATATTTGTCATTGGCTTGTGTCATTGCTCTTCGTAAATGCTGGCTTCTGATTTGTTCATAGGCTTGTTAGTTCCTCCTTAGTACCGCCTTATCTTCATTTTTAACCTTCCATGAGGACTTGCCTTTTTACTTCGGTTGTTACATGGTATGTCTTTTTTAGTCTGTAAGAAATATTTACTTTAATGAGTTTCTCCTACTGCAGGCACGACATGCTTTCCTGCAACATTCAAACACAACAGGTGATGGACCGAATGTGGATCAATGTCACACACTCACCCCAGTCCAAAGATCTGGGCCCAAATCCATTGTTTTTTTGCACTCCACACCACCCTGGGTTAGACAATGGCGATATGCAAATCAGCTCTGACCCTGTGCACCATGGGAACAGTCCAGTCCGAACTACAAAAGCCATGTCCTTCCCAGAACGGAATCAAGCATCCGAGGACTGGATTGGTTTCGAGGTAACACCTCTCATCAGCCCGGCTAGCTTGACTCCAGTGGTGTGGAGTGCCTGGGACCCACGTCTGGGCATCCCCAGTGCACTTAGGGCGGAATATGCAAACACAACAGGTGATGGACCGAATGTGGATCAATGTCACACACTCACCCCAGTCCAAAGATCTGGGCCCAAATCCATCGTTTTTTTGCACTCCACACCACCCTGGGTTAGACAATGGCGATATGCAAATCAGCTCTGACCCTGTGCACCATGGGAACAGTCCAGTCCGAACTACAAAAGCCATGTCCTTCCCAGAACGGAATCAAGCATCCGAGGACCGGACCGGTTTCGAGGTAACACCTCTCATCAGCCCGGCTAGCTTGACTCCAGTGGTGTGGAGTGCCTGGGACCCACGTCTGGGCATCCCCAGCGCACTTAGGGCGGAATATGCAAACACAACAGGTGATGGACCGAATGTGGATCAATGTCACACACTCACACTTCGGACTGGGGTGAGTGTGTGACATTGATCCACATTCGGTCCATCACCTGTTTTGTTTGCATATTCCTGCAACATTCAGCACGCCATGAGCGCTTTAAATTTCCGAGCAGCCCGGGACAATGGCGGCCGCTTATTTAAATAGACCTCGCATTTACAAGAGTTTGAGCTATTGGCATTGTAAATGACGATGCCTTTTATTTGTGTTAATTAGCAAAACAGATAAATGAAATGCATTGTCCTTTACAATGCCAATAGCTTAAACTCTCGCAAATGCCAGACCTATTGCATAGCAGACACTTGTTTCACTTCCGCAGTGGTACAAACTCTGCTGCAGATCTTAGTGCCCTCTGCATTGAGGCATTGTAAATTGATACTTGTATAGCGCACTACTCACCCGCAAGGGTCTCAAGGCGCTTGTACGAATACCGCTGTGGAACCCGTCCTGGCTTTCCCTGTGAGGCGTCCACTCCTGGGCACCGCCAGGGTGAAGGCCAGGCATCCTTAGCGTTGTGGGGGCCGTTGTGGAGATTAAGCAAGCTATTGCCCAGAGTTGCAGAGTGGGACTCTATGATTAGAATTGAACCCTGGTCCCGGGCTAGACCTCTGCATCAGGGTCTGCCGCTCTAACCATTGAGCCACACTTCTCCACATTACGACTCTATACGTTTTTAGACGATATCGCTGATAAAATCTCACAGTTTGGCAGAGGTACTGGCAACTGTGGCACCCCAGAGTCCATCTCTCCACCTTTTTCACTAGGGCTTCGTCTCTTAATACTTGGGTAAATAAACGTTCTGGAAAAAAATCTGTCCATGGTAGATCACATTCCCCATCAGTGGACAGAATAGTCAAAGGTAAGCAAGCATTCGTTAGATGCCGATTCGTTTAACAATCCATCAAAATGAATTTAATGAAGAAGAAATATTGCAGGAAATGTGGACTCTTGCAAGTCAAATGTAACAGCATTAAATGATCCTAGTTTGTTACGATATTCTTTGCTAGATATTTGAGAAATAGCATGATCTGAAAGCCTTATATTTATAGCACTGTGTTTTTTACCCCCAAATTCCTACCCCTCCTGATGAAGATCTGCTGGCCCAGGCGGTGATAGAGGGTTTGACTGCCAATTGACGGATTGTATTTTTTTTTTACCGTTCCCAGCACAAGCCTTCTCATTTATATGCAAAGCAGCCATTAGTCATAGCTCCGTTCCCTAACACTGCCTGATGTACAATCACATTTTACAGAGGATGAATCTTTCAGCACAGCTAGCTGCTCTGCTATGAATATTCCGTCCTCGCTGCTATAAATCAGAAAAAAATCATACACCTCATTTTCTTGATTCTTACACAAAGTCATATATTTTGCATGAAGACGAGATAAATATTCATGAGAGTTTGAAAAAGGCTTTGAAATGCGCAGTTTTGGCTTTACATTGTGGTTTGCTATCTATAAAAACCTGCCTTCCTTTAATAATGCTTAGATGCCTATAACGTCACTCTGTTTCTGCTTTCCGACACAAATCCAGCCAAATCGTTCACCTTTCTGTCTTCCCCTGTTGAAACATCACACACATCCATCCAGCCACGGGCCCTCCTGCAGGGAAGGAAATAGCCCCCTGGCTGCTGTTTGAAATCTGAAATGCAGAAATAATCAGGGTGCAATGGTCCCTTTGGCCTCTGGGCTCCGGTGCCACTGCACCTGCTGCACCAATAAAAGCTACCCCCCCCCCCCAGGGTAGAGGGCACATAGAAGGGATAACCACAACTGTGCACGGGTTGTAGGTTAGTTCAAATTAGGGACGTGCAAAAATGTAAAGAAAAGGTATGTGAAATCCTCTCCTGCAACAGAGACAACACATAGCAGTGCAGGGGGTATGCAACAACCTCCTTCAGCTGGAGCAGACTGAAGGGGCATGTTGATGCCTGAGGGGTCCTGCCAAGGAAGACCGATATCAGAAAACAAAGGAAATTGTAAGGCAAATCCAACAGAAGCACGGGTGTCTAGATAAACTCACTTCCACAGATGAGTCACAATTTGAGACAGCCACCAAGCCCCTGGTCACAGAGACCAACACAGAAAACCTGGTAACATAAACTTAGTCGCAAAAACCATTGCAAGAGAAGGAAGTTTTGAAGAAAAGGCGTAAGCAGAAATGTTAACGTTATTTTTTGGTTGTATCCTGGCAGTTTAATTTACAATGATTTATGAAATGTGTTTCTTTAGATTTATAAAACTGTCATCGTAACCTTCCACTCAATATCTCCTATTTCCTCTTGTGTTACATTTGGCACGCATGTAAATTGAGGAGTAAATTCATTTATTCACAGTTTTACCAAACATGTTTTAGCATATAGGGTAGCATCAGTCAATCTGGCTACTTTTTAAGGTGTTGGGGTGGTTTAGAATGAAAAAATCTCCTTTCCCCAACAAAGGTTGAAATAGTCTCTTATGGTCAAACCTAGCATGGACCACTAACTCGTTCTCCATACGAAGGGATTCGTCTATTATGATGACCTTTTTCATAAGCTCTGCATTCCCTACATGTCACCATAATTAGGCCTATACATTATAATTTTTTACCTACACTTTTTTTTCTATAGAAAGATGATCCCACAACCTACATGGACACATACCACACATAGCTGTAGAGTACGAAAGCATGCACCCCATTCCATTGCCTACACTCATCTCAACACCGAGAACAAGTGCCCCAAATACAGAAATACATCCAGCGCTCTGTGCCTCAAGAGCATGGCATACACTAGCGAAACGTGCACACAAAATACCAACATATGCACCGGCGCTGCCACTAAGACATCACCCACGACTCACAGTAACGCAAGAAAGCAAAATGATGTATTTACTACATGAGATGGGATTATATACTATGGGGGATATCTTCCCGAATAAAACTTGTATAATCACAAGACAATCCAGCCCTAAGCAAACATTGTATCCCTCTGAAAATCTTTGCATATTTACGACTGCACACTGCGCTTACAAAACTCTATCTATCATGTTGTATATGAATTTAGGACCCTAGTGTAATTTTCCCGATTCATGCCCATATATAGGTATAAATCACCCTATCCTTATATAGGCATATAAATCATAACCATATTTAGACTTAGCCTATGCAGTCTAAAGACGGCTTGGCTACTTCCACTAGTTCTGAAAATCCACAACGATTTCTTGGAAAAACCCGCCTTCAGCAGTCAAGGACTTCCCCTTGATTGAATATTAATTTATCCAAGAAATCATGGAGTTTTCAAAGAACTGAGTCTTTGATGACGTCATTATGTCCAACCTTACGTCAATCTCGGCACCTTTAAGGTATAAATATGCCCACATTTGCCCAGGTAAACACACAGTGGTTTGGAGCAGTTCGACTATCTACTTGCCCGACGCATCTCGCCGTAGCAAGTGCCGAAGGAAGCCGACCCTCCAGCAGACGCACTGAGAGAGACGCTGTCTTTTCTCTTGCCGAGAAATCCAGCTCCAGTGTTTCCAGGCTACCATTGCGGGTTGCTGGGAGATCGAGTCCTGAGAAAGAGATACAAGACCTCCTTCATTCTAAAACCAAGGTACGGTGCTGATTAGACCCTTAGAGAATTCTTGGATAGATTCTTGGCAAAAAATACTAAATTTAAGCTACACCTCACTTACTTCTCCCCTCGTACTAGACCTATGTTAGGTACACCGGGGTAGGCGTATTTTAGAAGCACCAGTTGAGTACTTTTAGATTTATTTATTAATGTATGTATTCTATGTACTTTATTGCTTAGAAACCATATCATGCTTTTACAGTATTATTTTATAATACTCTTCATACTGTACGCATTGTACTTTGCAACCAGTAATAAGAAAGTAGCAGTTCATTTCTTCTGCTTGATAAAGAAGGCTGTTCAATAAACACTTTTTATTGAAAACGCCTGTCTCTCTATTTCTCTGCACCTCTGGTGAAACAAAGCATGCACAATTGACTGAGTAAAATAACTACCTATTATTTCCAAGACTCTAGAGATACATTTCTTATTCTTGGGAAACAAAGTTGTCATGTTTATGTGGTTATCAGAAAAGAATCCCTTCTTGTGTATTCAAGAACATTTCTAGTGAAATCTGAGCTAGCTGGCACTCACAATTAAGTCTAACATATTTGATAGAGACCTAGTTGGCCTAAGTCCTACGTCTAATCTATAGTATATGTTATTCCAATGCGCAGAGCCTATTGGGAATATAGGAACTACACTACAATCCTTCCCGTACGAACCACCGATACATAATACACTACAGGCTCTTTTGACACCTACAACATGGCAGGGTCTAGTTACGAAGTTGTACACTGTAGCGCAATAAGAGCAATTTCGAGCTTTCAATAGAACCCTACAGCGATGGGAAGAGACACTAGGTGTAACCATAACAAAAGTAGTCTGGGACAATAGTTGCATGCAGTTGCAGTTACTCACATCCATTTGCAATCTGAAGATTATACATTTTAACCCCTTTGATGCGGGGGACGGAACCATTCCGTCATCAGTCACGGTTGAGCTGTGCTGATGACGGAATGGTTCCGTCACGACCACACCCAGTTAAGGAATGTTCAGCACAGTGCTGAAATTCCTGCCGCATGGATGTGGTTAAGTTTATACACCAAGGGCCCGATGTAGGTAGGCAAATACCAGTAGGAAACGGCCGAAATTCTGTAATTTCGGCCGTTACCAACCGGTATTTGGAAAATGAGATGTAGGGGCATGTTAAATTACAGAATCATAATTTTACTGAATCTGTAATTTTTCCGATTCGGTAAAATACTGAATCTGTAAAATTACCGGTTCTGTAATTTAACATGTAGGTAGCACTGTAATCAGTGCTACAAGGGTTTAAGAATTTGTTATTTACCACCAACTGGAAGTTGGTGGTAAATAATGAAAACCCTTCAAAAAAAAAAATTCTTTAAAAAATGTGCCATGTTGAAGACATACATGCCCTAAGGGCATGTATGTCAGCAACATGTGCACCAATGCACATTTGAGGGGTGCAACAGGGTGTCAATGTGACACCCTGTCCCCCTTGCAAATTCGGTAATTTTACCGAATCGGTATTTGCCGATTTTGTAATTGGCATTGATTCCTATGGGCCTCAAGGCCCATATGAATCAATGCCAATTACCGAATCGGTAAAAACCGATTCAGTAATTACTAAATCTTACCGATTCGGTAATTTAAAAATAGAAATTACCTACATTCCATTTACCTACTCTTAAATACCGAATCGGTATGATTCGGTATTTAAGAGTTAGTAAATCGAGATTACCTACATCGGGCCCCAAGTGTATTATACACCGGCACAACAACATAAATATGGACTGAGAGAGGACGACAGCTGTCACAGGTGTAGTGCCTCAAATGCAGATTTTCTACACATGGCCTGGGCATGCCCAAAGATCCACCCATATTGGTTTGAAGTAAGAAACACACTTACTAAGATGCTGACTGAGCGGATCCCAAATGCACCACTGATATGTCTGTTGGGTATTTACAAGATGAAACTGGCACGTAGACGGAAACCTTTGGTGGTGACAAAGAGTCGGGTGGCAATGAGGTGGGGCAGCTAAAATGTCCCGGAATGTAAAGACTGGATTTTAGATAGGACGTATTGTAAAACACAGCTAGAAACATATGCGGATGAACTCCAACAGGCTTCTCGTCCAAGAGAATTTTGGGATCCACTAATGCAATTCCTAAGCTCTACACAAACTCAGGACTGAGTATGAAGACAAATAAGAACGAGATATTTGTCAATGGACACGGTCATAGCTGTTTATGATGTAATAAACGAGAATGTGTTGAGTTGTATGTCAAATATCAAATTAATAAGATCCACCTACATGATACCTAGAACTTTAAGTTTACTTTTTCTGGAATTATGTGTTGTACTTTCTGAAATAGGTCGGACCTTGTAGAGAAAGACAGTTATATACGTCAACGTGAAACTTATGTCATGTACTAAAACATGTAACAAGATATATCTGTATAAAACTGAAATGCTTTTTGCTTGACTAAGAAAAAAAAAAGATGATCCCACAATTATTGAATTTTCTGACATCGTGATGGATGCAGAAACATAACAACAGTACCATTGTCTGGCTCTCCTATTTACCGTCATGCTCCTTTAAACCCTTGTCTTCTGTATATTATTGCAATGAGCCCCAAAGTTTGAACTTTTGTTCTGATGGTCATGTGTAGCCTCTCTATTAGTTCTGCTTCAGTCCCGGAGACCTGGGAGCATGCACATGAGCTACTAATTTTGAAAACACCCAATGCCGACTACTCTGTTCTGAATAACTAGTGACTCATCTCTCTTTTTCTGGCCTCCCCCAAGATCTTGGAGAAACATATTAACATCCTACTTTTCCACTATTTGGGAAGCAAACTTTTACTTTTCTTTTCTCAGTCAGGCTCCAGCCCTCTCCCTAGAAGCAAGATACTCTCTGGTCTTTGTAGTCAATGGCCTCAGAACTCTCCTAGATAAGAGAAATTCTGCAGCTCTTTTCTTACTGGACCTGACAGCAGCATTCAATACTGAATCGCTCACTGTTCTGATTTAGCGCCTTTTTCAAAAGGCGACCTGTTAACATGCATTGAAGTGGGTTGGCTCCTTCCTGCTAGACAGACCTCAATCTACCTGCCTGACTTCCTTTAAATCCAACCAGGTAATTGTAACCTGCAGCTTTCCCTTGGGTTCATATCCTAGCCAAACACTTTTTTAAGCATGACTTTGCTTGCTACACTATTCAGATCCCTTGGCTTTGACCTCATGCCACATGCTGGTGTTACAGACTCATAAAATCTCTCTTCAATAACACAGAACAAGGGGACACCTAATTGATACAGATTGCTCCTGCTGGAAGCCCATACTACTACGCCCAGCTCTCCCTGTGGCTGGGGGAGGTAACTGCTTACTTTGCATGGCGTATGGGTGCATTTAAGGCATTGGGATGCCAAAGTGATACAGATTGCTCCTGCTGGGAGCCGCTTACTTTGCGTGCTGCATGGGTGCACTTTAGGCTTTGGAGATTCCTGCATTGATACAGATTGCTCCTGATGGGGGCCCAAATTACTACATCCAGCTCTTGCGTTGGAGACTCCTGCAGCGCAGAACCCACCTGGGCTCATGCCCAGGCAAAGACCGGGCCACGAGCGGGCCCATCTGCACCCATCCACAGCCGACGAGGCTGGGCTGGCCACTCCATTTGCAACTGTCTTTTAAGCTAGCAAGTCTTCCTGCATGTTTGTACATCTTTACCCCCAGGTTTATAAAATGTGTAAGAGGAAAAGTACAATGAAAGCTGGTATAAAGGATGGAAACATTACTCCCTCGAATTATATTACGCATTTCTTCTCCGGAGCAATGAGGATGACAAAGAAATAGATTGTCAATGTGTAAGAAAGATTGGAGGCAACTCAGCGGGCGATATTTGAGGCCTTACGACAGTGGAAGCTCCCAGAGTGACCGAACTGACCCTCTGTAGGCAATGTCCCAAACGCTACCTAATTCTAACTCTTGTGTCACACAAGCTCTCCTTTCTCCAATTACATATCTCTCTATGTCAATAGTGGACACTCCACCAGCCAAAAAGAAACTGTGGCCCATCAAGGAATCCAGCCAAAGTGAGGATAATACTACGTGGACAAGCCTAGGTTTGTGTGCCCAGTCTATGAATGATCAAAAATATGGAGAACTTGGCAAAGTTGGCTCTAGAGGGGATAACCCACAAACTAACATACCTTGAAACAGAGCAAGTGTTCGACATGATGTTGAAGTTTTGCCCAGATGTACAAGCAATATGGTAAAGGGTGATCCTATGGGAGATAACAGCACAAGAGTACAACTAAGTAACGACTAAGTATAGCCCAGAAAGAGAAAGAATCACTGATTATCAATAAATGTCTATCTGCAGATGGCATAAAACAGGACAATGCACCTAATAGCAGTAGGGGAGCGCCTTCCCATGAGGAACTTAACACACCAGGGGAATAAAGCCAGCAACATTTGAATAATGTATTACATCTCCCACCAGAGGTCACACCCTATGTCTTGATCCAAACGGGGTCCCAGGTTGAGGCCCACAAGTAGAGAATCCCAGGGAGAAATTAAAACCAAAGCTATACACTCGCTGGCAAAATGGATTCCCATGGTGAATTTGCTATTCAATGAAGTCTTGAATGTGCAAAGAGTCAGATGGATAGGAAATTTCAGGTAAACACTTGAGTGTGATTGTATAATCTTGAATTTCAAAGATCCCTATTTGGTGTAATTTACTCCCAAGATTCTTCAAAATAGGGGAATGCAAGGTGTTCAACTGAGAAGTAACATAAAAGCTGTCTCACTGGGTTTCTTTTATAGTCCTAAATATTTATCTTCCCCTTCAAGGTATAAACAAAGCAAAGTTTTCAACAAAATGGTAGGTCAGAGCTTTCCAGTCTCAACCAGTAATCAATTTCCCCCCCTAGAATGTTTGGATGATCCCGATTGACTTGCTACATCACATAAAACAAATCTAATACCTCGTAAGGGGAGGATTTCAAATGACAGTGTACCACTGTCAAACACAGCTCAGGAAATTACTGGTCTAGATATAACTACTAACTATGGGGACGGTCTGTCAGAAATATGTATAGTCTTATGGAATGTAGCTGGACAACCCAGCAAAGCTTGGTTAATCAACTTATTTGATTATGGATTTATATCCTTTTGCACTGCAGCCACCTAATCAAATATGGGTAGGGCTAAACCACGCCTTATGGTGCTAGTATTTATTAGAATACCATTACATGTAGCAAAAACATTTTTACTGTCATCATATAATCAATTTGTATTATTATCCTCGCATGGGAACCCTGATATGTTGAGGATTCATTTTTATAACAACATTTGTGATCTCTCAAGGTCTAAAGTAGAAAAAGCTTTGGAAATCGACTTTTATCCTTTACAATTCAAATGTTATTTATATGATTTTGGCTGACGACTAAATGTCCTTTTTATCCAAACAGGTATGTGACTTTACTGACACTCAGGGTGATGATTCTGGCCATGTATGTCTGTATGGCTCAGCCTTAAAGAACTTGATGTTCAAATATAATCTAAATATGACAAACATTTACGGTTCTAGCATTGGCCCCCCTCCCCAACCTCCAACTTGTTTCAGTAGAGGAGGTAATAGTATATTTGACCACATTATTACCTCTGAGAATGAACTGATTATTACTTACTAACAGGTGGAGGGGAATGCATTGGTGATCATAACCGGACAATTGTAATGATACAACTTAGGCTGCAATGAATAGAATAGTCAGGCAGAATATTAAATATCAACCCAGTTGGTCAGAATGTCATTAAAATTAGATGGACAGGAGTGGATCACTCTAGCTTTACAACAGAGCTAACAACTGCGAATCTAGATCAGTTCCTAATTTGACTGGCCCAGGAGGATGATTATGAGAAGATTATGAAAGCCCATATATCCATCTCTACCTCTATTAGTCAACTCTTGACTATGGTACTCAATTGTAAAGCAACTGGGGTAAATGCTGGTTTAACCAGAAATGTACCCATGGCAGCATGATACTGCATCCACTTGCAATAGACGGTCACCTGAGGAAGGCTTATTGGCCGAAACGCGCGTTGTGAACTACCCTGTCGCATTGCCTCCATCATTTGTCTTGTCTAATGCTCACTGTCTGTCTATTTTTAAATGTTAACGAATTGTAAATGATCTATATGAAACATGTATACATAAAATGAAAAATGAGAAGAAAAAAGAATCATAAAAAGATAATTTATCTATATCAATTTCCAAAAATAATAAATTCAAATACACATATACATCTTTTGGTGATGAGTCTACATATTGTTGGTTGTCATTACTATAATATCACAACTGTGGTTGTTACATAGATCGTTCAGCTTGATTTTGCTTCTTTACTTGGCTGTAGACCGTTTTCAAATTAGTTTATTTTCCCTATGTATAGCAAGTATATTTATAATATATAGGGGTCCCCTTCTTTCTAATTTGCCCATGGCAGCAGTGACCTTATTAAACTACTTCATTCCCATCCTAGGGATTTAGCTACCATTCAGTCCAGTAGAATTAGATATAAAAGGACATTGAATGATAGGAAGAAAGAGCTTCAATAGAAGGTCTGGGCAAAACAAACTCAGGCTGCAGAGTCCAAGGATAATATTTAATTCTGGTACACAATAAACGACCCTTTGTTTAGAAATAATACTGCACCCAATCTTGACTCTTCCATTACAGTGGTAGCTTGGGTGGATCATTTGACTTACACTTTTTCATCATTGTTAACATCAGATAGGAAAATAGTGGCCTCTCTAATACCACTGTTAATTCCTGTTGCCTTTGCTCTAGAGGCGGTAACTAGATCTCTGGACAAAAGTCCAGTGGCAAAGGCTCTCTGCCCTGATGGGGTCCCGGTGGACACCTATAAATATCTGTCTGCTTTAATGTGGCACCCCTCTTAACTAAAGTAAAAAATACTGCTGGAGCCAGATTCATAATCAATCAATCAATCAATCAATCAATCATAGCATTTGTAAAGCACACTACTTACCTGTGAGGGTCTCAAGGCGTTGGGGGGGAGGGGGGCTGCTACTGTTCAAAAAGCAAGGTCTTGAGGAGTCTCCTGAAGGTCAGCAGGTCTTGGGTCTGCCGTAGGTGGGTGAGGAGGGTGTTCCAGGTCTTGGCAGTGAGGTGGGAGAATGATCTGCCACCGGAGGTAGCTCTTTGGATGCAGGGGACTGTGGCGAGGGTGAGGTCAGCGGAGCGGAGCTGGCGGGTGGGGGTGTAGAATAAGAGTCGTCTGTTGAGGTTCGCAGGTCCGGTGTTGTGGAGTGCCTTGTGTGCATGGGTGAGGAGCTTGAAGGTTATTCTCTTGTTGATGGGGAGCCAGTGCAGGTCTCTCAGTTGGGGTGTGATGTGGCTGCAGCGAGGGATGTTGAGGATCAGGCATGCAGAGGCGTTCTGGATGTGTTGAAGCCATTTCAGGAGTTTGGCCGAGGCTCCTGCGTAGAGCGTGTGTCCGTAGTCAAAGCTGCTGCTGACGAGGGTCTGGGTGACCGTTCTTCTCGTTTCGGTGGGAATCCACTTGTAGATTTGAGGAGCATGCGGAGGGTGTTGAAGCAGGAGGAAGAGACGGCCTTGATCTGTTTAGTCATGGAGAGGGTGGAGTCGAGGATGATCCGTAGGTTGCATGCATGGTCGATGGGTGTTGGGGCTGTTCCCAGTGCGGTCGGCCACCAGGAGTCGTCCCAGGCAGAAGGGGTGGATCCAAGGATGAGGACCTCTGTCTTGTCTGAGTTCTGCTTCAGTCGCTATTCCTCATTAATTTGATGACGGCCTTCATTCCTTTGTGGAGGTTGGTTTTGGCGGTGTGGGGGTCCTTGGTGAGGGGTAGGATCAGCTGGGTGTCATCGACGTAAGAGATGATGTTGAGGTTGTGTAGTAGAGCGATGTGGGCGAGCGGTGCCATGTAGATGTTAAACAGTGTTGGGCTGAGGGATGAGCCCTGGGGAACGCCGCAGATGATCTCGCTGGCTTCGGAGCGGAAGGGGGGGGGACGCTCTGTGTTCCTTTTTTTTTTTTTTTTATTGTTCCCCCGTAGGGACAAGTCATCAGAACATAAGTCAACAAAATCATACTAGACAGCAATATATATATATACATCTGATACAGACATTTTTAACAGATAACATTTCAATTCTCCAAATATTCTTGAATTGCACCCCAAATTAATATTCCCAATCGCCGTTTTTTAACCCCCTTCAAAGAATACAGACTCCATTCCAATTCATAAATATGATACAACTTCGCCCTCCAATGTTCAAATACGGGAGGTTCTTCTTGTAGCCACTCGGAAGCAATACATAGGCGAGCAATCGTCATTATAACAAAAATCAAATATCTAAATCTAAATAACTCAGTACCCTGTTTTAAATTTTCACGTATACCTAGAAGCATCATAGCTGGAGAAATCTTTACTGTAAGTTTTGTAATCATAGAAAGGAAGTTTTCAATGTGAGTCAAAAAATCACGCAACTTACAGCATTCATAAAATATGTGAGTGCTATCTGCATTATTAGCTCCACAACGAAAACATTTCCCATCATATTGTGATCCCCACTTCCTCATACGCTCTGGTGTGTAGTATAACTGAAAAGTAGTTTTAAAAAATTGGGCTTTCAAATTAGCCGAAAGAAAAGCTTCCTTATGCAAATCAATCGCGTCTTCTATTAATAAAGAAGATTCCCCCAACTGGTTCTGCCAATACACATTAAATTTCTGCAAGTCATCAGTTCTGTATTCCATTATTAAATTATACAAAAACCCTATTTTCTCGCCTCGACGAATCGCCTCTACCACCAAATTAGTCTCACCACTAACATGTCTTCTGTTAATAAAGTCTCTTAACTGAATATATTTAAAAAAAAGCCGATTTGGTTAGATGATACTTTGAAGTCAACCTTGCAAAAGTGACTACTGTTGCATCTAAATCAAACAAATCCCCTAATTGTGTTATCCCTCGATGTATCCAATCCGACACCACTCGGTCATGAAAAACAGAAGGTAGTATTTTATCTGCATTAAATTGGCTCTTCGTTCCGTCTCGAGCTCACGTGCAGCGGGGAGGTGCAGCTTCAGAGCACAGGAACAAGAGGATGCTTCCTTGGCTTGTCGCTCCTTTTATCCTTCTTCGGGCGGGCGTAAACCCGCCTCCGCCCGCCTCCGGGGGCGTGGCTGGCGGCTTCAGTGTCTAGGACAACCCACTCATGGGCGGGAAAACGCGCGCCCCGGCTACGCCGCTTTGGGCATACCAGCCGAGGCTCGCCTCCCGCCCAAGATGGCTTCCCAGGGGGATCGGGGTACTCCACCATACGTTCGGGGGGACCGAGTGGTCGCCCCTTTCCATATGGCTGAGATACCCGCCACCCCCTCTCAACACAATCCCCAAGAATGGGAATACGGAAACATTTTCTGAACTTTTGGAAGGCGGGAGGGAGTTACCCTCCCGGCCGTATTTATTAAAATATGAAACAAAAATTAAAACATTAAAATAACAGTTTCATATCATGTACAATTTCATTTCCACATTACGATGTTTTGGCTGACCTTAACACATTTCTAATACAAAGGTTCTCCTAGCCGATACTAACATCCTACAAATGCATTTTCAAATTGAAATTGTACATCCTAACGTTAAGGGCCAACGGCAAGGTCGTAACCGGTGTCAGATCCCTAAACCAGAACTCCCCCCTCAGTTGTGAAGGACTGCACCTCATGTGCACATACCAATTTCCCTTTTCTTGACGGGGGCCCCAATTAACTCGACGCCATCTTAGTGGTCGTTCGAGGACTCGTGTGAGGTGTCTAGAAGGTAGCGTAGACCCCCCTCCCCACCCCACACAACTTACCACACCTGCCGTCGCAGATGTCCTGGCCCCGGGAAATTCCCAGGAGGGGCCCGTAGCCCCTCCTATCCAGGGAGGGGCCTTGACCGCCTTCCCTTTCCTTTCGGCGTCCCATCCTTAGAAGGGACCGCCTCCCCGTTTGAGGGGCCAATGGCCACCTCCCCCCGGGCGCTCCCATCCGTAATGGGTGACGCCCCCCCCTAGGGATCTTCCAATTACTGCTCACCGATCATGACCTTACCGCCACAGGCCGGATAGTTGACCGGCTATCCGGACCCCCCACAAAACTCCTACCTAAAGGTCATGCTGTAAACTCTTCAACCAAGCTACGAGGTCTCCTATGAGTAAAGAATTCCCCACCCGGGACAAATGGACCCCATCTTCCAGATACATAAGGTCCCCCCTGATACACCCATGAGGAATCGAATGCAAAGTACTTGTACGGAACAGTCTACCAAGCTTGTTATTCACCTTTTTCACAGAATGATTTATAGCAGACACTGAATTAGCCCCCCGCCACACCTTTCGTGGAATCATATGGGACCATGCAATCGTGCACCCTGGAACCCTTCTCGCCAACCAACTTACTGTGGATAGTATCGCCTCGAGAAGTAGTCGTCTACCAGTGGTCACCAGATCATTGCCCCCGAGATGCACTATGATTATAGATGGCGGTGACCTTGTCCGCCCTAACAAACCCTCAACAAAAGGTTGAAACTGGTCAATACAGAGCCCGCCCCTTCCGTAGAAGGTCACCCTGTACCCGTATTCCCCAGCCATGTGAATCATGTCACCTGCTTTGAATACGTCCGCGGCACGCCTCACGTATGAGTGGCCCACGACCCACACCACTTTTTCCGCAGCCGGTGATCTTTGACCGCTGGTTCCCAGGTGTCGGGTCGACTGCACAGTCCGCCCTGCCTCGTAAGCTTGTGAAACTGTAAACCAAACAAAAAACAAGAAGCGTGAGTACATGATTACAGCTTCACAACATGTGCAACCGCACATACCTTTTGTAACAATTCGAGGACCAACGCCCCAATTGTTTCACTTTTTCCACACTCAGACCCCTGGCTGTAGCCTCTGTAGCAGCCCCTATCCGGAAGGAATGGGTCCCAAAATCGCCCGGGTTCAAGCCCGCGGCCGAAATTGCCATTGCTAGCACCCGCTGGAACTGAAACCTCGTCAGTGGGGTGGCATCAGTGTGCCTCAACAGGGTCCCCCCCCACGATGCCGCCCTCTGCGCCAAATATTCCTCAACGCATACGACGGGGCACATGGGAGATCCGGGACTCCGATGGACTACTATACTGTCCCCGATCGCACCCTGATCGGTCTTGGACCTGGGAAACGAGACCATCATCGTATCCCCCTTAACTAGAACGTGCTCTCGGCACAGTCCCCCCCCCGTATCCTGCTTGTTCCTCGCCACCAGTTCGCTTACCCGCATAGCCCCATGGAATGCTAATGCAAAAGCGGCCCTGAATAACACTGTTTCAGACTGGGATGAACAAGTCGCAGGGAGAACGGAGAATAACAGAGCCAACCTCTCCAGACCTATCGGGTGCCTTTCATCTACTCTGCGACCCTCAAGGCGTTGCCACCCACGCAGCGCTTTCTGTACTACGAAAGACGCAGTAGGGTCCTGGATCCCATGAGCCCGCGCCATGAAGGAAATGGCGGCCCGATGCCTCTGGGCCGTGGCTACCGATTTGCCTGCCTGATGTAACGACAGCAAAAACTGTACGACATATTCTTCCTGGCCCCAAAGCTCCCCCCTAGCCGAACCCAAAAAGGACTGATAAGAACGGAACGCCCCTTCATATGCCTTCCTCGTCCTGGGTGCTAAACTCTCTCCCACGAGGTTTTTTGTAGTTCGGGGCACCGAGAGACCAGAGAGCTTCGGGGAATGGTGCCGACACCGGGTCCGCTGTGGGCAGAAAACCCCAGAAGGCCTGCATATGGAAACGAGAAAGCGCATCAGCCGCCTGATTCAGTACTCCTGGCACATGTCTCGCCCTAAAGAGCACGTTCAATTGCATACGTAGTAGAACAATTTCCTTGAGCAATCTCAGAATCCATTTGCATCGTGCTGCCTGACTATTGATACACTCGACCACGGTCATGTTATCAGACCAGAACACCACAGAGTGATCCCGAAACCCCTCAGGCCATGTTTTCAAGGCCACCAGAATAGGGAACAGTTCGAGAAAAGCAATGTTGCTCGTCAGCCCACACTCGTGCCACCATGACGGCCATGTTTGGGCCGACCAGTGATTACCGAATATGGCGCCAAAGCCTATACTCCCTGCCGAATCTGTCCACAGCCCCAACTCCTCGGAGGACACCGCCGGCTTGTTCCAGACCACCCGACCATTGAAATCCGCCAGAAATGCCAACCAAATGCGCATGTCCTGGCGAATCTCGGCCGAGAGCCTCGTGCGATGGTGCCCTTCTTTAAGACCGACCATGGCTTGAGCAATCGAGCGGGAGAAAGGGCGGGCCATTGGCATATCTCTAAGGGCAAAGTTCAACTGACCCACAGTTTGCTGCAATTGATGCAAGTTCACCTTGGTTTCCCGAATACATGACTCAAGGGAGGCCCTGAATCTCCCCACCTTCTCTTTGGGCAGCCGGAAGCAACCTTTCAGTGAATCGAGCTCTATTCCGAGAAACTCGAACGAAGTTGATGGCCCCACCGTCTTACCTGGTGCCAGTGGCACACCAAACTGATTCATGAGACCACAAAATTCATCTAGAGCTTGTGCACATTCTGGATCCCCAGCTGCACCCAGGAACAGAAAATCGTCAAGATAATGCATAACATGTTGAAACCCCGTTATTCTTGTGAATACCCATTGCAGAAAACAACTGAATTTCTCAAAATAAGCACAAGATATGGAGCATCCCATTGGCATACATTTATCCATGTAATAGCGACCCTGAAACATAAAACCGAGGAGACGCTGATCGTCTGGGTGTACCGGGAGCAACCGGAACGCTGACTCGATGTCTGATTTGGCCATCAGCGCTCCGGGCCCCAGGCGATTCAACATGGCGACGGCCTCATCGAAAGATGCGTACCGCACCGAACACACCTCCGGGTCTATCGCATCATTCACCGAAAGACCTCTCGGGGCAGACAAGTTATGTATTAATCGAAACTCACCCGGGTCCTTCTTAGGGTCCACTCCCAAGGGGGAACAAACAAAATTAGCAACTGGTGGCATGTCGAATGGTCCGGCAACCCGACCCCGGGTCAACTCTTTCACAATTTTCGCCTGTACCACCGCCGTATTCTGCAGGACCGACAGTTGGTTCCTACACTGTGCCTTACCCTGAAAATTCCCCACTGGGATGCGGAAACCATACGAAAACCCATCTCGCAACACCCCAGCGGAGACATGATCCAGGTATTCATTGAGCCAAGGAATCATTGCCATGGTATCAACCGGGATAGGTAAAGGCGCCCCTCGGACTATTTCAGACCTGTTTGGCGCTTCCCCTACCTCCGTTATCACCCGTTTTGGCTCTGCACATGGTCTCAGGATGCGAGGATTGCCCACACCCCCCACAGTCGTGCCTAAACTTGCATGACCCCTGGGGCCTCGTACACTTTCCTCTGTTAAAATTCCAGCAGATGCCTTTTTTGCCTGTATTGCCACTCGATCTCGAGTGATGCTCATTACTTGAACCTGCCCGAAAGGGCGCCCCAGATGAATGGCGGGAAAACTCCCCCCCGCTTCCCCCCCACCAATGGTGCCTTTAACATGCCTGATTTCTCCATCTTTTGCCAAGAAATGGAGTCGTAACAATCCCACGTCAGAGATGTGTCGAACTCCTTGGCCTTCCGAAAAACATTATCATAACAAAACCACTGATTTCCCTCATATGACTGAGAATACTCCATAATACGTGTCTGGTACACGGGTAACTCGGCCAACATTTCAGGCCTTCGTTCCCCCATAATTGAAGTGAAAATGCCAAATGCTCTGCCCCAATTACCTATGTTCTCATCGACCTTAAAGGCGGCCATCTTGGCGCGCCAAACACTCGGGTGCAAGAACTCTTTTTGACCCTTCACATGCTCGATCTCATAATGGTCAGTTAGCAAAGAAAACATGTTCACATATTTCTCAGCCCATATCCTCTCCTTGATTTCAATCGGAATATGCTGAGCCACTTTCTCCCTTCTCGAGGGTACCGGCCCCTCCCCCGCAATCGGCAGTCGCTGCTTACCTGAACTAGAGGCTGTAACCGTAGTCGCTGCCGAACTCGTGCCCGCCGCGGTTTCACCCACTGGAGCCTGCGGGGGAACAAAAGGACATGGTGCCTTTACGGCCTCTCTTGACTGCCGCAACTGCCTCATTACTGCCCTGGCATCATCCGCCGTGGTGCCTTCGCTATCTTTCCCCAACCACGCTGCCAGCTGTGCAGCCAACTCGGGAGGCATATCCTCCCCGTTCGCAGGGGTGATGTCATGCACGCACCTGTTATGTCTCGGAAGTGCCCTGGATCCACGCTGCTATTCACCCTGCTTTCCCCTCGTCACCCTCCGGGTGCCAGGAAGTAACACTAACACCCAAAAAGTAACTAAGAGGAACACAGGGGAACAAAACAAGGGTAGGAGGGGGAGGAAAAGACAGACACTCCACAGTCTTCGTCCACGCTGGGGTATATGGTGTCTTCTGTATGACACTGCAAGAATATATAAGAAACAATCATGAGAAGAAACCTGTAATGATATGTACTGTATGTCTTAATGTACCTTAGGGACCGTGTAATGCCCCACGAATCCAAAGGAATACAAATGAAATGACAGGAACTCTAGAGGAAGCTGGAACGGACTGTGTACGAAATGTCTGTACCTTTAAATCACAACAACACTTATTACATGTCTGTTTTCCCCACATTAACCAAATCAAACTTCTTAGCGGAAAGTGCACAAACACTCACCCTGCACACCTTCAAGGTGCGCCTCAATATATACGAATTACCCTCCACAGAGGGGTCTGACAACACACGCTGCTACGAGCATGAAACATAAAAGTAAACCTCCAACTCCTTGAGGCAACAACCCGGAATCAACTTAAAGATACCACCGCACACCGCGGTAAACAGAATTCAAAGGGATAAGGCAAAACAAAGAAACTCTTCCAGAAGCAAGCCGCTACACGGAAGAACGAAGGCACCTACGAGTACTTGCACGCCAACCTTCTCCTAGCTCCTCGGACGCCGAAGTGAACCCGGAACGGGAATGACACACTCTAACTGAACGCGAAGCACTTCCTGTAGGTCGGGGCGGGCTTATCACTCGAATACTACTCAGTAGCGCATGCGTGGTGCTAACGCATGCGCACATGTGTCTCTAACGCTTCTTGCCAATCATGCCAACCAATAATAACCTGTCTGAACAGCGGAACGTACTCTAACCTGCCTTGCCGATCGTACTGCAGGCATAACAGAACACCCCTCCCACAACGCCCCCCACTGGTTTGGGCTTGTGGGGGTACCGCCTATGAAAAGCACGTAGCAATCGGGGCGCATGGACGTGAGACGCTGGTTCCCAAGATCTTTCCTCCACACCAAACCCCTTCCAGTGTATCAAATACTGAAGACGGCTCCTCACTCTCCTGGAGTCCAGAACAGCACCCACTTCATATTCCACATCAGAATCTACCGTCACTGAAAGAGGTGTAAGAGGAAGGCGGGTACCAGGCAATACCTGTTTCAATAATGAGACGTGGAAGACAGGATGTATTTTCATCGAAGGGGGCAGATTCAATTTGATGGCTACTGGATTCACAATTTTGAGTACAGAAAAGGGGCCAATATACTTGGGCTTTAATTTGCAGGTTCCCTTCAATGCCAAGTATTTGTTGGACAACCACACCTTGTCGTTTTGATGGTACACGGGTCCTGTATGTCTATGTGCATCAGCAGACTTCTTATACTCTGTCTTGGCCTTGTCAAGGTTGGTATGTATGTTAGCATGAACCACCTGTAAATGTGCTACTAAATCTTGAACGGCCGGAATGGCACAAGGCCTCAATGGGGGGAAAGGCAGCACCTTAGGATGAAACCCATATGAAGCATATAAGGGTGTATATAAGGTGGAAAAGTGATGGCTGTTGTTATAGGACAGTTCTGCCAACCAGATCAGTTCATCCCACTCTTTTTGTTCTTGTAACAGTTGACATCGCAAGAATTGCTCAAGACATTGATTGACACGTTCGGTTTGTCCATCAGTCTGTGGATGGTGACTAGACGATAGACGCACTTCGATTTGTAATGTCTTACATAGCTGTTTCCAGAAGTTGGAGATAAACTGGGACCCCCTGTCAGTAACCAAGACAGATGGAAGACCATGGAGACGTGCAATTTGTTGCAGAAACACCCCCGCCAACCCTGCAGAGGTAGGTAAACCTGGAAGCGGGATGAAGTGAGCTGCCTTGGTGAACATGTCCACTACTACTAATAAAGTAGTATTGCCCCTGTGTGTTCTAGGCAATTCCACAATGAAGTCCATGGATACCGATTGCCAGGGTGCTGTGGGTGTAGGAAGGGGCAATAACAAACCCACCGCCCCTTCATGGGAGGACTTGCTCTGTGCACAAACATGACAAGTTTGCACGAACTGTTGTACGTCTTTAGCCATATGGGACCACCAACAATGTCTTTTGATTAATTCTAAGGTCCGTTTATATCCGGGATGTCCCGCCACCCCATGATTATGACACCATTCCATGACCTGTTGCTGTAATGATGCTGTGGGGATAAACAACCCTCCCTGTATGTACAGGAGATCGTCTGTGACAATGGCCTGGTGTTGCTGTGCTAGGGCTCTAGCAGTAGATTCACTCTGTGCATGCTTAACCTGCGCTAAGAAGTCTTCTTCGTTATGCAACACTCCAATTAATCTATGGGGAGCAATAATACAGGGAGGCGTCTCCACTGGCGAGACCGGATCGAACCCCAGACGGGATAAGGCGTCCGCCTTCCCATTCTGCCTCCCTGCTCTGAAATGGATCTTAAAATCGTATTCATTAAAGAACTGAGTCCATCTCAACTGACGCATGGATAGAGCTCTGGCAGATTTAAGGTACTGGAGATTACGATGGTCAGACAGGACAGTGACTGTGTGATTCGTTCCAAGGAGATATTGTCTCCATTCTTCCAATACCTTTTTTATGGCCAAGAGTTCCCTCTCACCAACAGCATAGTTCACCTCCGCAGGTGTCAATTTGTGGGAATAATAGGCCACCGGATGTAATTCACCAGAGGAAGCATCGACCTGAGAAAGTATCCCTCCCACAGCCACTTGGGACGCATCAACCTCAACGATATAGGGACTGGAAGGATCGGGGTGTTTCAGAATAGGAGCCTGTGTAAAGGAAGTCTTAAGGAGGTGAAAGGCCTTATCTGCAGTCTCCGACCATTGAAACGGTACCCCTTTCCTCAACAATCTCGTGATAGGAGCCACTAAATCCGAAAACTGGTGAATAAAACGTCTGTAAAAATTAGCAAACCCAATGAATTGCTGGATTTCCTTCACGGTTTTGGGAGGGGGCCAATCCAGAACAGCTCTGACTTTATTCGGGTCCATACGCAAACCTGTAGAGGACACTATGAATCCTAAGAAGGCCACTTGATGGCGATGAAAGAAACACTTGTCCAATTTCCAAAACAGATCGTTCTCTTGTAATAGCTGAAGAACCGACTTCACATGCTCCACGTGTTCCTCTAGCGACTTTGAATAGATCAGTAGATCGTCAATATAAGCTATGACGTGCTTGTCAAGATACTCCTTCAGCACCTCATTGATGAAGTATTGAAATGCTGAAGGAGCATTGCACAAGCCAAAGGGCATCACTAAATATTCATACAGCCCGTATTTAGTACAGAAGGCTGTCTTCCACTCATCGCCCTCTCTTACCCGGACCAGGTGATAGGCTCCCCGCAGGTCTCATTTCGTAAACCATACAGCATCCCTCACCTGGTCGAGCAGAGAGGAGATGAGCGGTAAAGGATATTTGTTTTTTATGGTGATGTCATTCAATGAGCGGTAGTCAATACAACAACGTAAACCCCCCTCCCGTTTAGGAATAAAAAATAAAGCAGAAGAGGCAGGGGATCTGGAGGGTCGTATAAACCCAAGTTCTAACATGTTGTGAAGATACTCTCTCAAGTACAGATTTTCTTTCTCCGTAAGGGAGTACACCCTGCTGGTGGGTATGCGTGCGCCAGGTTGGAGGTCAATTCGGCAATCATACGCCCTGTGAGGTGGTAAGCAGGTTGCCTGTTTCTGATCAAAAACGGTATGAAACCTTTGATACTCCGGGGGTAGTGTGACATCTGGTTGTTCTTCCTGAGTTGCGATCATAAGGGACTCTGACACCACGGGTACAGTTTTTTGTACGGGCGTGGCACAGAGTTTTTCAGACGACGAATGTTTATGAACAATATCAAAAGGAGGTGATTGTTCGTCTTGTATCGGGAATGTAATACTAGTGGTCTTCCAATTTATGTGAGGGTTGTGAAGACGCAACCATGGAAGACCTAGGACCACAGGGAACTGGGGGGATTCTATCAAATCAAACGTTAAACGTTCTTTATGTGTGGAATTGATACACATTTCTAAGGGGATGCTGGCATGTGTGATGGGCCCAGATCTTAAAGGACTCCCATCTATGGTATACACCTCCTCGGGGGTCTCTTTGAGTTCAGTAGGAATGTTATTGGCAATGGTCCAACTATAGTCCATGAAATTGCCTGAGGCCCCAGAATCAATCATTATCGACTGTGTTATTGACTGTGTCAACCAGGTTAGGATGGCTGTGACAAAAAAATGTCCTTTATTGTTCACCAATGAGGAGACCATTTGAACCAATGGACCCTGCGGTACGGTCTCTATTACCTTAGGGTCTTCTAGTTTTCCGATTTGCGGTAGGATTTAGGTTTGACAGGACATTCACGTACGAAATGTCCTGCTTTTCCGCAATATAAACATAGTCGATTTACTCTCCGCCTTTGTCTTTCTGCCTCACTTAAGGGACCTTTTAGACTCCCTATCTGCATGGGTTCTGGTTCTTCTACCTTAGTATCAGTTTCTGTTTTCTTTTCTTTATGACTGTATCTAGTGTATTCGTATCTTCCTCTATCTCTCCTTCTTTCGCCCAATCTGTGATCTAATTTAACCACAAGATCTATTAACTCAGGACATGTTGAGGGAGGATCAACTACATGAGCCAATTCATCTTTGAGGTCCTCTCGTAACCCTTTATAGAAAAGAGCACTTCTCTTATTCTCAGGCCAATCTGCCTCTACCACTAATCTGTTGAAGGTGGTAATGTAGGTGACCAAATCTTTAGACCCTTGTTTCAGATGTAGAAGCTCCGTATCTGCAGCATGAGTAAAGGTGTGTTTGTCGAACATTTTTCGCAGTGCTTGTCTGAACGCTTCATAATCCAATAACATAAGGTCATCCTTTTCTATTAAAGGGATGGTCCAATTAGCTGCTGACCCTCCAAGATATGACAGTACAAAAGCCACTTTAGCTTGGTCAGTAGGAAAACAGGCAGCTTTACATAAAAAGTGTAACTGACATTGTGTCAGAAAAGCAGCGCATTTGGAAGGTTCCCCGTAAAACCTTTCAGGTGGAGCTAAAGGAATAGACTGGGGGGTGACAACCTGCACTACTGGGGTTGCATTGCTGGTCCCGGCTCTATCTCCCTCGTGGTTGCTCAAAGCAGCCAACCTATCTGAGATGTTTTGGGTTTCCCTCTGGAGATTACCCACCATGCTAGCAACGTCCTGCATCGTAAGTTCCATGACACCTAGGAGACACTGTACATAAAGGCTTCGCGTTCTGTCATGCACGCACCTGTTATGTCTCGGAAGTGCCCTGGATCCACGCTGCTATTCACCCTGCTTTCCCCTCGTCACCCTCCGGGTGCCAGGAAGTAACACTAACACCCAAAAAGTAACTAAGAGGAACACAGGGGAACAAAACAAGGGTAGGAGGGGGAGGAAAAGACAGACACTCCACAGTCTTCGTCCACGCTGGGGTATATGGTGTCTTCTGTATGACACTGCAAGAATATATAAGAAACAATCATGAGAAGAAACCCCTCCCTGTGTCTTCCCTGTAATGATATGTACTGTATGTCTTAATGTACCTTAGGGACAGTGTAATGCCCCACGAATCCAAAGGAATACAAATGAAACGACAGGAACTCTAGAGGAAGCTGGAACGGACTGTGTACGAAATGTCTGTACCTTTAAATCACAACAACACTTATTACATGTCTGTTTTCCCCACATTAACCAAATCAAACTTCTTAGCGGAAAGTGCACAAACACTCACCCTGCACACCTTCAAGGTGCGCCTCAATATATACGAATTACCCTCCACAGAGGGGTCTGACAACACACGCTGCTACGAGCATGAAACATAAAAGTAAACCTCCAACTCCTTGAGGCAACAACCCGGAATCAACTTAAAGATACCACCGCACACCGCGGTAAACAGAATTCAAAGGGATAAGGCAAAACAAAGAAACTCTTCCAGAAGCAAGCCGCTACACGGAAGAACGAAGGCACCTACGAGTACTTGCACGCCAACCTTCTCCTAGCTCCTCGGACGCCGAAGTGAACCCGGAACGGGAATGACACACTCTAACTGAACGCGAAGCACTTCCTGTAGGTCGGGGCGGGCTTATCACTCGAATACTACTCAGTAGCGCATGCGTGGTGCTAACGCATGCGCACATGTGTCTCTAACGCTTCTTGCCAATCATGCCAACCAATAATAACCTGTCTGAACAGCGGAACGTACTCTAACCTGCCTTGTCGATCATACTGCAGGCATGACAGGTGACTACAACAGGGATTGGTTGCCCCTCCTTCGGGACCGGGATCGGGGCTTCAGTCGGTGTATCGGGGAGCGCCGGCGGCGCCTCGGGAACCGGGGTCTCTCCCCCAGTTGCCCCCCTCTTGGACCTTCTACCTCTCCCGCTAGGGACTACTCCCGGCAATGCTGGTCCGACGACTCGCTTTGGGCCTCCTACACCGTTCATTGCCGCCATCTGTTTCTTCATCTCGGCCATGTCTTTCACGAGCATGCGGATCATCTGATCGGTACCGACCCGCTTTCCGACCTTCTTGCCTGGCATTCTCGAACGAAGATTCTCTGAAAGAACAAAGACAAAATTACAACGCTCAAAATTGGCTCTTCGTTCCGTCTCGAGCTCACGTGCAGCGGGGAGGTGCAGCTTCAGAGCACAGGAACAAGAGGATGCTTCCTTGGCTTGTCGCTCCTTTTATCCTTCTTTGGGCGGGCGTAAACCCGCCTCCGCCCGCCTCCGGGGGCGTGGCTGGCGGCTTCAGTGTCTAGGACAACCCACTCATGGGTGAGAAAACGCGCGCCCCGGCTACGCCGCTTTGGGCATACCAGCCGAGGCTCGCCTCCCGCCCAAGATGGCTTCCCGGGGGGATCAGGGTACTCCACCATACGTTCGAGGGGACCGAGTGGTCGCCCCTTTCCATACTGTTGCATCTAAATCAAACAAATCCCCTATTTGTGTTATCCCTCGATGTATCCAACAATCCGACACCACTCGGTCATGAAAAACAGAAGGTAGTATTTTATCTGCATTAAAAGGCGTGTAATACGATACTTTCCCGATATTAATCATTTTAGTTATCCTTCTCCATACCTTGAAGGCTGCTTCCAGTACCTTATACCGAGTTCTCTTGTAGTAATTACCCTCCAATTCTTTAAACAGGCTGCGTCTGGCGTGTATTCCCAACATTAAGTAAAATATAGAGGGTGCTTCAGCCATATCCTCTACTGGTTCCCCCGTGAGCAATACACGGAATCTTTGCAAAACGCAAACATAGTAATATAACAAAAAGTCAGGGATTGCCCGACCCCCTCTCTTGACCGGGAGAGTCATCCATTTCATTGCCCTTCGAGGTTTCCCTGGAGACCATATAAATTTCGTGCATGCTGATTGCAGCTGTTGTATATATTGGGATGGAATCTCTAGAGGTATAGCTCTAAACATATAAAGAACTTTTGACAAAATACTCATCTTGATTATATTTCCTCTTCCTATAATTGATAGTTGCAATCGCACCCACCTGTCTAATGACTGCTAAATATGTCGAAACGTATTACTCCAGTTGGCCTCTACAATGTCTTTCATAGATGTTTTAATTATGATACCAAGATATGTAACTTCCGAAACCACTCTCGATCACAAAATCGCAGATTCTCAGTGCATAGAACTTGGGTCTTCCCAGAGTTTAGTTTGTAGCCAGATTTAGCTCCAAATGCTGAGGCCAGTTGCTCAATCTCTAATAATGCCTCAGCTGGTTTAGTCGTCACAACCGCCACATCATCCGCATACGCGAATACCGTGTGCTCTATGTTTTGCGTGACAAATGGCTTAATTGAGGGATTGTTAGATAATCTCTTCAAAAAGGGATTAATAAATAAGGCAAACAAAAGTGGCGAACAGGGACACCCCTGTCTTGTACCTCTAGTAATTTTAATAATATTAGATTTCCGTCCCATAGCAGCTCTTCTTGCATTTGGAGCAATGTATAATACCTGTATTGCAGCCAAAAAAGAATCGCCAAACCCTGACCGCCGCATAACCTCCCATAAATATTGCCATTCTACTTGGTCAAAAGCTTTCTCAGCGTCAAGTAATATTAAAGCTAGAGCACGTTTTTCGGCCTGAGCTATATCCAGCAGAGTAATAACTTTATTTACGTGCGTCACAGCACCTCGGTTAGGAATGAATCCGTGTTGGACTAGAGAGACTATAGGAGTTATAACTTTTGAAATTCGATTAGCCAATATCTTTGAATATATTTTTCTATCGCAAAAGAAATTGGTCTATAAGATCCCGGGATTTCAGGGGGTTTGCCCTTTTTATTAAACACAACAATCATCGCCTCATCCCAGGACTTTGGGGCTTTGCCACGTTGTGCAGCTCTCACAGTATCAAGCATGATATGTTTTAATTGATCAAAAAATAGTTTATACACCTCCCCTGGAATGTAATCGGGTCCGGCTGCCTTACCATTTGCTAAGCTTTTCACAGCAAGTTCTAATTCTTCCAAAGTAATTGGACTATCCAGCCATTCCTTTTCCGTATCCGACAGCTGTACAAACTCCCCTAGATCGAATCTATCATTGCTATCTATTTTTTGACCCGTATACAATTCCGTATAATATAGATGAAATATATCAAGAATCTTATCTGGGTCCTGTTGTAATTTACCTTGTTGATCTTGCATTATAGTTATAGATCTAGAGTTTGATTGCATCTTTAATTTTAAAGCTAGTGACCTCCCTATCGCCTCGCCGTACTCATGTATATGTCGTTTATGTACCAAGTACTTTCTTGCGTTATCTTGGCTCCATACCCCCGTTATATTGCCTCGACATCTGGCTACCTTCTCCTCCGCATCTGCTATGTTCCATTGATTGTCCGTTTTTTAAATTTCCCTTAGTAAATTCTCCTCCACAGTTTTTAATGCCGTGTATAAATCTTGCATTTCCCCCCTTATTTTCTTCTGTCTATAATTACCATAACTCACCACTTCCCCCCTAAAGCACGCTTTGAATGTTTCCCAGACTATATCAATATTAGCCGAGCCCACATTAATATTAAAAAATTCAATTATCCACTTTGACATATTCAATTTAAACTCTTCATCGAGACATAATTTCCTATCAAAAGTGAACATTCTTGCTTCTGAAACTTTTCGTGCAGTCCGGTATAGTTAAAACAAGGGGCGCATGATCTGAAGTTAGTTTAGGAAATATTTCAACATGTGCTTCCTCCAACAACGATGGAGGAGAAAAAAAGTAATCTAAGCGAGCCATTTTTTTGTGTGGGTACGAATAGTATGTATAGCCAGGTAACGCAGCTTTCAGATTACCCCATACATCTACCAAACCGTGATCATTTACCAAATTGTATAAAGCCCTAAACACCTTTGGTTTATGGCCAACATATTTCTCAGGTCCACTAGTGAGTTCTGTATTTTTTAAATTAATATTCATATCCCCACATATTATCACCGGTGCTATCCAGCTTGCTAATTCCATATTTAAATCTATTAAAGTTTCTGGTTCGTCTAGATTTGACCCATAAATTGAGCACAGCGTTAGATGAACAGATTTAATTTTTATCTCGACTATAGCCCATCTGCCCCATTTATCCGTTAAACTACGAATTAATGTGCACACTCGCTCCGGAGAGGAAGGAGGTGGTCCAGTCCATGGCCTTCTCTTAGATATCGGCGTCGTGGAGGCGTGTGCGTAGTGTGCTGTGGCAAACCGCGTCGCAGGCGGCTGACAGGTCCAGGAGCATGAGGGTCGCAGTTTCTCCGTTGTCTAGCAGGGTCCTGATGTCATCGGTGGCGGCTATGAGGGCAGTTTCGGTGCTGTGGTTGCTGCGGAACCCGGACTGGGACTGGTCTAGGATGCTGTTCTCCTCGAGGTAGCGGGTCAGTTGTTTGTTGACGGTCTTATCGATGACCTTCGCCAGGAATGGGAGTAGGGAGATGGGCTGGAAGTTCTTGAGGTCCTTGGGGTCTGCCTTGGGTTTCTTGAGTAAGGCGTTGATCTTGGCGTGCTTCCACCTCTCCGGGAAGATTGCTGTCTTCAAGGAAATGTTGATGGCTTTCCGGAGATGGGGTGCGATGGCAGTGCTGGCTTTGTTGAAGATGTGGTGTGGGCATGGGTCTTACGGAGATCCGGAGTGGATGGTGTTCATGATCTTGATGGTGTCGCCGTCGTTTATGTTGGTCCAGGAGAGCAGGTGGATGGTGCGGATGGTGGTCGTAGGGGCGGAGGTCTCAGTGGTTGTCGGGGTGGTCGTGGCGTTGAAGCTGTAGTGGGTGTCTGCAATCTTGCGATGGAAGAAGGTGGCTAGCGAGTTGCACAGGTCATGCGACTGTGGGATGTCGTTGGTGTTGGAGCTGGGGTTGAAGAGTTCCTTCACGATGTTAAGAGCTCTTTGCTGTTGTGTGAGTTGTTGTCTAGGCGGTCTTTGAAGGATGCCCTTTTGGTGGATCTGGTGAGGTGATGGTGTCTGCGGGTGGCGTTCATGTGGGCTGTGTAGGTGTCCGGTGTTCGTTCACTGAGCCAGTTCATCTCTAGCTTTCGGCAGGTTTGCTTGGAGGTCTGGAGGTTTTCAATGAACCAGCTGGCTTTCTTGCTGGTGTGGCTGTTGGAGGGTTTCTTGAACGGGGCGAGGGTGTTGGTGCAGTCGCCGATTAACTGTCTGAGGTTGCGGGCGGTGGTGTCGGGGTTGGTGGGTGGGCTCTGGGCGAGGGTGGTGGTTAGTTGGTCTTCAGTGACTTTGCTCCAGCAGTGGCGAGGCATCTGTTGGGTGTGGTGGTGTGTGGTGGGTTTCCAAAAGGTGAAGTGGATGCAGCGATGGTCGGTCCAGTGGAGTTGGGTGGTGTGGTTGAAGGATACGTGGGGGCTTGCGGAGAAGATGGGTCAAGCATGTGGCCGGCGGAGCGGGTGGGTGTTGTGACTCCTTAACAGTTACAATCTTTAAGAAACGTTTGAGAAGTGATCCAAAGTGCTACCGGCACATCTGCCTGCTCGAGTCATTAGCCAAGTTGCTAGGAAGGGTTTTATCAATGATTGGAACAGTGGGCTGAAGACAGTAATATTTTAACAACTGCATAATATGGTTTCAGGAAAAGATTAGGGACTGTTGAACAGTGCCTCAAACTGAGCCTCCTGGTGGGGAAGTACATAAAAGCAAAGAAAGGCAGCCTATATATGTGTTTCAAGGACCTCATTTGTGTATTTTATCTGGTAGACCACAATAAATTATGAAAATGTATGGACTCAAGTCAAGACAAGTCAAAGTAATCTTTCTTCAAAGTCACAAAGCGAATCATAAAAGCTACAAAGTACATACGTAACAAAATTGAAAAAAAGTATAAAAGTTAAACACAGAAAGCTGAAAACTATATAAAAACAGTCATCAACTACACAAACAATTACATTTTACCACTGTTTACCACTGTTTACTGCAATTAATAACAGCCAGCAAAAACCGGGACATTACAGTGCAAATATGTATATATATATATATATATATATATATATATATATATATATATATATATATATATATATATATATATATATATATATATATATATTCACTCAGCAAGTTCCCGCTACTCACAGGAACCACTCGGATACTCCAGATGCTTGCAAGTAATTTATTTAGGCAAGAGAAAAACGACGCGTTTCGGTGTTTAAACCTTTATCACGCTCCCAAATTCATGTAAACGCGATGTTTAAATAGACTCCGAACATTACGTGATGATACGGTCACCCCCATGTGATTCAAAAGCAACTTGTAGCGGCCATCTTTGAATGTGCAAAAGTGCATTTGTAGAATCACTCTTAGATCTACATAATCTCTATATATGGTGAAATACACAATTCATTACTCAATATTTATACATGTACTATTTACACACATTATAAATCATATTTGAAAAATATTATTTACATTTGTCAACCAACGCAAAAACGGCAATTCCGGACATTATGGGCCAATACATTTCTAATGATGCGGTTAAATACCCCAATTTCATTTCCTGGCAATTCAGGTATTGGCACCATTATATGTTCGTGTGCACAGCCTTGGTATAACTTGTCTCAATGTATAACTTTATTGAGACAGGCTGTTGCACCCAGGACAATCAATGCACACCATTTTTTTGCTGTAGTTCCAAACACCCAAACCTCGCCCAAGTGGGCCTTGTATGTATATGGTGCCCTGTATATCACATCAATATTATCTGCTCCTGCACAATCTACATGTCAATGTACCATATTGATAGTTCATAACAGCATATGTCCATGCCAATCATCTTTGTGTGAATGTGTTTCAATGTTCCATCAATGTTCCGCAAGTTGCAAAAACTGAAGTGCCCTATATCTGGAATAAAAACACGATTTAAAAAACAGATCAACTAACTGAATACAGATATATGCATATTCTATTCATATAAATGAATTGCCAGTTCTTCGCTTATATTCAAGGCTTTCGGCACAAGACTTTCCAAATCAATAATATAGCGTGATTCCAGCTTGCGCAGTGATAACTCATGATGACCACCTCTCACTCCAAGGTTTACAGTGTCAATTACCACCATTCGTAACAAAGCTTCATCATTGAAATGATTCTCAGCACAGTGTCGGGCTATGTCGTACTGTTTATTCTTATTCCTAAATGCCCGTGGGTGCTCTAATACCCGTTTCTTCGCTTCGTGTTTGGTACTGCCCACGTACCACTTGTCACATTGGCAGATCAAAACATAAATGCTCTATGTTGTGTTACAGGTGAGATTTTTTTTATCACAAACTCTCTGTTGGAGTTAGGTATCTGTAGTCTATCAAAGTCCCTACTCCCCCTACAGGCTTTGCATCTTCTGCAGCATTTGAAGCCAGAGGATTCAGAGGTTTCCCTTATCGCTTGTGTCATAACGTGATTATGACTGAGTTCATCCCTCAGTGTCCTTCCTTTCCTGAAAGTGATTTGCGCATTAGTCCTTAAGTTCTTTCTCAAATGGTCATCAGTCATTAGTATGTGCCAATGTTTCTTAAAAATCTGTTGCACTTCATTAGCCTGTCCCAAGAACGTAGTAATGAGCCTGATACATTCACCTTCCTCCTTCTTTTGCTTGGTGTACAGTAAATCATTTCTCAATTTGAGATCTACTCTTGACACTGCTTCCTTGATTGTCATTTTACTGTGACCTCTTTCCCTAAACCTTTGACACATGATATTCTTTTCATGTTCAAAGGTTGCCTCAGTACTGCAATTCCTCTTGGCGCGTAGCAACTCCCCATAAGGGATGCTATGGACCAAATTCGAGGGATGACTCCTGTTTGCATTTAATATGCTGTTCCCAGCAGTACTCTTGCGAAACAGCCTCGTAGTTAACTTCTCATCTTTGACTTCTAGAAATTCCATAGTCCTGCTGTTGATATGACCTGTGAACTGTAAATTTAATGTGTTCACATTCAGTTTCTCAATAAAGGTTTAGCAGAGTCCTCTTCGCCAAACCAAACAAAAAAAATATCATCAATATAGCGCAGCCACAGGGCAACGTTGGCAAACTCAGCCATTTCAGCGACAACCTGCTCCTCCCACCAGCCCATGAATAAATTTGCGTAGCTGGGGGCGAAGCAGGTTCCCATGGCCGTACCCTGTAACTGTCTATAGATGGTGTCATCAAAGAAAAAGAAATTATTGGTGAGGCAGATTTCGATCATTTTCATGATCATTTGGGAAAGGTGGAAGAGTGTTATGGATCTGGTTTTGAAGAAATGTTGAATGGCCTGTAGACCCAACTCATGTCGAATACATGTATAAAGACTACTGACATCAGGGGAAACTAAAATGTAATTGTTTCCCAATGTATTCCATCAATCACCGTTAGGAAGTGTGTTGTATCCCTGAGATAGGAAGTCAAGGCCACAACATATGGTATCAGATGGTAATCAATGAAGCGGGAGGTATTCTCTAATAGTGATCCAATGGAGGAAACTATGGGTCTCCCAGGAGGATCCCTCATGTTCTTATGCAACTTTGGAAGCAGATAAAGAATATGAATCCTAGGATGAGCACAATACAGATACTTGTACTCCTCCACTTCCATCAGCCCTTTGTCTTCGCCAGTCTGTGATTGACTCTCTATACTCAGTGTTGGATTTTAGAACTTCTGCCATATTTGATTTAGAATAACATTTATTGTCACTAAGTTGTTTCAAACCCTCTGCCAGATATTTGTGTTTGTCAAGGACAGCCACATTCCCCCCTTTATCTGATTGTCGAATGACAATACTTTGACCAGCTTTCAAGTTCTCTGGGGCAGTAATCTGTGCAAGTGTTAAATTTTTCTTGCTACACGGGGTTTTAGTGTATCTGATTTTATTTAAATCCCTCAGAACACCCTTCTCAAAAACCTCAATGGCCTCACACTGAACATTAGGGAGAAACACAGACTTAGGTTTAAACTTGCTCCCTGGATTTCCACTTAGATCATCCACCCAACCTTCCCACTCTGGGGCCCCATTGTCAATATTTCCACTCACATCCATCAAAGTACACAGTTCATTAAGCATTTCAATATCCCCCATATCAAGATTACTGATAGCATTGGAATTACTCACAATCGTTTCACTACGCGATGAGGTATTAAACCATTTTTTCAATTTCAATTTTCTCGCGAACAGGAAGAGGTCAATTCTAGTTTGAGCATAGTTCAAATTGGACGAGGGACAAAATGATAAGCCTCAATTTCTTCTTTGGAAAGAGACCACTGGGAAAGATTCACCACTGTCATACTTTCTGGTTTCTGCCCCTTGTCTCCATTCCCACTGGTGCTTTGACTGCGTTTATTCCTCCTCTTTTTAGCTGGCTGGTTCCTCCTGTTTTTCCTTTGCGTCCTCGTCCCCGTCCTCTCTGAGCCCCGCCATCTTGTTGAAAATCTGTCCGATTCTGGCTCATCATTTGGAATTGTAATAAAAAATGATTTGATTTCGTATACAAATCCTGTGTAATTTCTTGATTCAGAGCTGGCGTTGAGGTATCTGATAAGTTACCATCCGAAACATCGCTTTCGGTAATTTCTCCTGTGTGGTTCACAGTGCCAGTGCCCAATATGTTTGATCCTCCTCTTTTTTCAAATAGATGGTCGTATTTGCGTTGAAATGTCAGTGTCCTCCCAGATTGGTAGAAACTTCCTTTGTTTCTTCGCAGTTATTTCTTCCTCCCATTTATCCATTTATCCATTTTGACCATGAGATTTTTCATATGTTCCTCCAGTGCTTCCTTAGTAATGATTTTACCAATTTCTTCCAAGATTTTGTCTATTTCCAAAAGCAATTTGGCACGATCTTTCAGAGCATATTTTACTAAAATGCGCATCATGGTCATTGAACAAGAAGAGGAGTTGTTGGACCATTCCTCTAACATATCTATATCTGGATCTTCATATGTGGGAATAGTGAAAATATGAAGACCTCGTGGCACACGTTTAACCTCAATATACCGCTGGAGGGATTCTGCTTCCCACCATTCTGATAACTCTTTCTTGTGGAGTTTTTCCAAGGTATTAAAAAGGGTTTGCAGATTAATTTCATCAGTTATGGTTGGCGCAGGATTTAACGCATTGTTGCTAGGTCGAGCTTGTGCAAAGAACAGCCCTATATCTCTTTCCGGCAAAAGTGGAGTTGGTATATATATATATATATATATATATATATATATATATATATATATATATATCTCCAAAGAACAGAGTTTTCTTCCGCGGGCCTGGAGTCCTCCACGCCACAGAGCATGCAGACACAGACCATATTAAGGTGCAATTTTCTCTTTATTGGGTGCAAGTAAGCCGCATGACGTTTTGACTCCGAGGAGCCTTGTTCACATGACAGTGTTCACATCATTGAATCGTTCTTTTAAAGTGCCAGTGTCTGATGTAACTCGGGTCACATGCTAGGGCTAAGTATGGACATAGTAAAAATACTGGTGCTGACAATTTCCCAAGGCAAGATTAGCTCACTCGTAGTGGCCATAACATTCTCAAATTAATAAAGTGAATTGCAAATAATAAATTTCGCAATAACAAAATGACATTGTCATACTTTGAAAGTAGTAGATTGAACAATCACGGTTAAATACCTGTTAATGTCACACATTAATTTATGTGTCATGTACATTTCATTGTCAATAAAAAATTAGTGCAATGTTGTTAGCAAGTACAAATCCGAATAAATATATACATATATCGCACTAACCATAACTATATACTTATAAATAAATATATACATATGGCTGATAGTTGGGAAAGAAAAATGTTCAGTTTTAACGTGCTGGTGCTAAAGTGCTAGTGCCGAATTCAATGTGCAAACTACGCAAGTGTGCATATTGCCATATTATCAGATACAAAAATCTTGTTTTGATAATTGTGCAAACAAACGCATAAATGTAAACACAGTTTCAGGAAGTTCATTCTTTCCACCAAAGTGTGTCGGACTGAAAAGTGATCCCCTTGCTTATTTAACAATATGTACATGATAAATTCAACTTCATTTATAATTGCCTTGGGTTTCCTCAGTTTCAAATGGAAGTTCTTAAATTGTCCATATATTTAGTGTTATTGTGAATAAAAACAAAAATTACTGGGTTTATGATTGGTATTCTGTAAATCAACTGTTGGGGTGTAAGGGCCCTCTAAGTTGAAACAGATACAAAGTGCCCCTGTGATATATTAAAAAAACTAATCAGTTAGCAACAGTAGCTATACATTAGAGACTTATATCAAGATCTAATTTATTTTTACTTTTTAACTTTTTAACATGATATATCCCAGCCGGGTATAATATCAAGTATAGATGATGTTGTTGCTTCAACATGGTGCATGATACTTAATCAACCTATGTCAGACACGTGTACATATCTTCTGTGAAGTTTAATCCTGCCGGTGCCTTAGTGTCGAGTAGGAGGATATATTTGGTCTCCAGTTTTCTTAATTTGGCCTCCCTGTCACCACCACGTCTGCTGGCATTAATTGTGTCAATAACATAGTATTTGAGCGAGCTGTTGTTGCTCTGGTGATGATCACGGAAATGCCTAGCAACAGGGTAGGTGTTATCCCCATTTGTAATGGCCCTCAAATGTTGAAGTATACGTTGGTGCACAGGAAGTTTCGTGCTCCCAACGTATTTTAATAGACAGGGACATTGCAAGACGTAAACCGCGTATTCGGTTTTGCAAGTCAACACCTGTGAAATTTGATGTTCTGTTTCACTAAAACCATCCCTGTATGTTTTGGTGTTGACTCCATGGATACACGCCTTGCATGTCTTACATTTATAAAATCCCTTGTTTGTTTGCCACCAGGTGCTTTTCTTGACTGGCTCTGGATTGGTATCCACTATTTGATCTCTTAGGGAGGGTGCCCTACTGTATGTTAAAGATACTTTCTTGGGTAATCCATCACCAATGATGGGGTCACTAATCACTAGGGGCCAATGTTTATTGACAATCTTATAGATGTCTTGGGATAGTCTTCTGAAACCAGTAAGGATTCTAAAATTGGCTTCCTCCCCTACATCCTCATTACCCATGTTGGTATTTCTGAGGTTTCGCTCCAGGAGTTCCTCCCTGGTTATTGCATTGGATTTGGTAATGGCCTTTTCAATCGTCTGGACCGAGTACCCTCTCTCAAGGAACCACTCCCTACTCTCCAATTGGGCTTTCTTCAACTCAGCAGGATCGCTACACCCACGTTTCATCCTAAGCATAGGGGATGCTTGATATAAGGTGCTTAGGGTGTGCACTGGTCGCATGTAAACTGCTGTTTCCAGCAGTTGACTTGCGAAAAATTCTAGTTTGTACGTGATTGTTGTCAATGTACACCTCTGTGTCCAAGAACGTTACTGTATCCTGACTAAGTGTGGCAGTAAATTTAAGGTTTAATTCATTGTGATTGATGTTATCAATGAATATTAATGCTGATTCCTTACTACCTCTCCAGATGATAAATAGATAGTCAATAAAACGATGCCAGGCAATAATGTTGTTCTCAATCTCATGTTGGTATGAGGTTCTGAGAACCAGCTCCTCCCAAGCTCCCATGTGCAAACATGCGAAGCTTGGGGAGAAGCTGGCCCCCATTGCTACCCCCTGTAGTTGACGGTATATCAGATTATTAAACATAAAGATGTTGCTTCTCAGACAAAATTCCAACACGTCCAGTAACATATTATTGTGTGTATCAAAAGTTTCTGTACGTCTAGACAAATAATGTTTTACCGCATTCAATCCCTTTTCATGTGTGATACTGGTGTATAACGAGGCAACATCCAACGCTATCAACCAATCTCCCCGTACCCAATCAGTTCTTCTTATTTTTACCAAAAAATCACTGGTATCACGTATGTAAGAATCCAATTGTTGTACATAGCCCTGTAAGAAATAGTCAATGTATATCGAAGTATGTTCAAATAGACTACCCTGGCCGAAATAATCGGTCTACCAGGGGGAATTAATGGGTCCTTGTGTACCTTTGGGATAAAGTACATAATGGGCATATCCACCTTAAGGTATTTATACTCTGCTTCACTGATCAATTTGGTAGATCTCCAGCGGGCCAATTTCTGGTGGTATTCCGTTTTAATCGATGCCACAGTTTGTACTTTGATGCGCTCATAGCATTCCCTGTTGTTTATTTGTGAATATGCTTCTCTGTCATAGTCCCCACCTTTGTCACTTCCTCTGACAATGATATCCTTCTCTTTTGCTAGGAGGGTCGAGGGTGCTTTATATCCCTGCAATAGTCTGTCAAATTTCCATCTGGATTTTGGACATGTTGCATTTTAACTCTTTTAGTTCTCCCACCACATTTTCGTGAAAAATGTCAATGGAGTCTCTAGGGAGGGGGGTCTAAATGGCGTGATTGTCGATGACCGATTGCCAAATTTATCCAGATCACCTATATTCTCCCTTCTTTGTGTATTTTCATCATACGCAACTCCATCCGTCTCCCATAGCTCCGTGATGGTTCGAGTACCTTGAGTAAGTACATCAATATTCTCTACACCAGTCCCCACAGGTAATCTTTCTTTCTGTCTGGCTTTTGAGGCATATAATTTACGCAGTTTGAGCTTTCTTACTGCTTTGTAAATGTCACATCTAGTTGCAGGATAATTGAAATTGCACCGTGGAGCAAAAGACAATCCCGAATTCAATATTTCCTCCTCTTTAGCTGTTAATTTAAAGGGGGTTAAGTTGACAATTGTTCGGTTCTTACCTCGAGTTAATTTGACTGGGCTGCAGTTCCCTGCCCTCTGCCTCTCTTCCTCTTTTGATATCCTCCTCTTGTGCGCCCTGAACCTCTGGCGCCTCCTGAAGTTTGCTCGCTGCTTGCGTGTTTTTGCTGCATGCTTGATCTATATAGCAATAGCTGACGCGGTGCTCGTTGTGTGAAGAAGAGCACTTGATGTCGAAACACGTCAACGTGAAAGGTTGGTTTAAAAAAATCGACTTGCCTGAAGCAAGTCAGCACAGCAATCCTCATAACCTCCACGAGGGCGAAATGAATAAGCGGACCCAACAGCTTCAGGCAAGTCAATGTTTTTATTTAAGCCAACCTTTCACGTTGACGCGCTTCGAGCATCAAGTGTTCTTGTTCACACAACGAGCACCGTACATATATATATATGAAAGACCTCCGTTCCCCACACGCTGCCGCTTCCCCAGACGTGGGGCAAGAACAGACACGGACCACAAAGTAGTAGATGAAGGTTTTATTCCAGTGCTGTCGCCATAACGTTTCTGCTCAAAACGAGCCTTGATCACATGACGAGGATAGTGCAAGTTTTCTTTTAAAGTGCTAGTGCCACATTCTAATTACATCACATGGGATGGACATGGAAAAAAGACTAGTAAAATACATAGTATATCATCGTAGAAAAGAAATATATACTTTAAACAACGACGATTAAATAATGGCTTATTAAGGGGATATAAGTATATGTTAAAATCAAATAAAACATACATTAATATCTACAGTGTCAATTCTCTACATGTTGCAAAAAATATATGTGCAATATGAAGCCAAATGTAAATATAGAATCCATATGTAATCGTGTAATTATCAAGGTTTTCAAATACCAATATTTAAATACTAGTCTAGAGTAAAATCAATCACGGGATAAATCCCTATGTGTAACTGCCATCCAAAGTGACATATACCCAAGTAGTGCTCATAACATAAAGTGCATAGTGCATAGTGTTATTGAAAAAACATGAGTCTAAAAATAATTCTGGACTGGTTCCTCTGGATCAGACTGAGCCCAGGCTTGATCACAGAGGGACTGACCTCACTGCTGGTTATCACATCAATAGCAATTGCTAAACAGATTCATGAAGGCAAGAGTTTTTTAATAGGAATTAGTGGAATTTAGTAAAGTTAAATGGATGCCTAAGTGCTAACTAAATGGCAGCATATACAGTACAGTGATATCATGTGCAAATTGTTGTTTCGAGATCCTAAATATTGATGAAATATAAAACAATATATAACTATCAAAAGTTAAAAACTGTTTAAAATTCATATAGTATAACAGTATAATACTACAACATGACTAAGTAGCAATAGTTCTAATTCTGGAGGCCTCAGTGTAAACATGTATACATATCCTCTGTAAGATTTAAACCATTAGGTTGTTTACTATCTAGTTGAAGAATGTATTTGGTCTCAAGTTTTCTTATCTGAGCCTCTCTATTGCCACCCCTTCTACTTGCACATATGAAATCAATAACATAGTCCTGTAGCTGGTTACTGTTACTTTGGTGGAATTCCTTAAAGTGCCTGGCTACAGGATATGTATTGTCCTGATTTGTGATAGCCCTAAGGTGCTGTAATATACGTCAGTAGCATTTGCAGGTACAAAAAAGCTGGTTAACATTGTACAAAGCCCAGCTGTAATAACAAAGGTTTAATATATATTTTCCTCAGCCCAGAGAAATATTTACAAAAAAGAACAGTATACAAGGTACTTTGCAAGGAGATATCGTAACAAGGGCATTTTATCAGGTCAGGTGACCAGTTGTTAATGGTGGGAAAACTAATTAGGCGATGGAAAATATCCAACCGAAACTGGGTTAACACAAGCCTGTGGCGTGGATTGTACATATTTGGCTAAATAAAATTGCATGTTGTAACTAGTAAGGATCATCTAGTTCCTCAGTATGGAAGGTTTCATAATTTCAAAAGAGAGTCTAGTTTTCTATAGTAAGGATAAACACTCCAATTTAAGGGCTTTTCTTTGATCAGTGTTCAGGCTCTCAGGATGGTCAAAATACTTGGGATGGCCAATGTCTGCCAGAAAATTATGCACAAGTTTGAACCAGGGGATTTTGAGAGCAGACGTAGATCTAAGGCAGTCAACAATAATGGACCTGTTGAGCGTAGTATAGTCAGATTACCAGATTTTATGCCAGAGTAATACTGGCTGAATCCTGATCAAGTCTGTTCTGTGAGAGTTTCCCAATTCAGAATGGCAGACATAAGTTGAACTGCTTTTCGAAAGGGCAAGGAGATTCCTTATGAATGTGTTTTCTTCCAGTTGGAGGTCATCAACATGCCCATATCCCCGAAGCTTGGACCCGCACATGGCAGTAGGTCTACATTTGGCCTTGTAGATGGTCATCAATTCCCTTGTGCGTTTAAAGCCGAGTTTCCTGGCAAAATTCAACAAGGCTGTTGTTGTTTTAACAAAATGGAGCCGCCTTGATTTAATTGCCCATGGCCAGTTCCCAGCTTGATTAAACACAATCCCCAAATATGAAAATGTGGCTGTGAACTGTATTTTAGAGCCCTCAATAAAGAAATCACGGAAGCAAGAGATCTCATGCCCTATTTTCATTGCAAACGTTTTGCTGATATTGATTTTCAGACCACGGTTGTACATAAACTGGGCAAATTTGTCGACTGAACGCTGAAGACCAAGCAGAGTTCGAGGCATCAATATGGCATCGTCGGCATAAAATGGTGCCGGGATTGGACGATGGCCCACTTGAGGTAAATCTGTGTATTTGCTTACCAATATGTCGCCTAAACTATTAAGGTAGAGATTAAACAGAAAAAGGGCAAGTATGCAGCCTTGAAGGACCCCTCTACCTATTTTAAATGGCTGAGTACAGTTGCCGTTGAGGCCGTACATGACTCTACCCCATCATAGGGTGTACAAATCTCTAAGAAAGTTCACAATAACGCCCATGTTAGCCATAATAGACCATACTTTATCATGAGCAACAAAATCAAAAGTAGTAGATAAGTCTACAAAAACTGAGAACAACTTACCTTCTTTAATGTGCACATTTTTGCCATTGAGCAGGTACAGATTGATGGCCTCTTCAGTTGTCCCCAGCCTAGACCTAAAGTCGTACTGCATGTCCGGAAGAATATTATTGGACTCTGCCAAGTCCTGCAGTCAGCTAAGAAGAATGCGACCAGCCACCTTACTAGAGAATCTAAAAGAGAAATTGGCCTATATTGAGCTGGGCTATTACGACCACCCTTCTTAAATATAGGGACAATAAGAGACTCTGGCCAAGTATGCAAGAATCCTTGGCTCTTATAGGCTTTGAAGAGCAGGGTAAGGATGGGGCCCCAGAGGTCAGTGTTGGATTTAAACAGGCCAATAGGGATCCCTTGAGGACCCAGGGCTTTACCACACTTGCTTACCTTTAGTGCCAGAACTATTTCATCCAAGGAAAATTCTGGATAGTTCCTGTTAATCAGTGATGAGGTCGTAGTGGGTAAACTCAGGGAGGTTGCAGTGGGAAAAGAGGTCACAGTATCATCCTGAGAGGAAAACAAGCTTGAAAAATTGGATAGCCTTGCGGCCTCGGTAATGGCTATCTCAGAATGAGAACAGTCAGGGGTATTATAAAAAGGAGAATTGATAATATGCCAAAACGTGGTGTTATCATTGGACAGACTGGCTTCGAGAAATCGGTTCCATGATTCCTCCTTTAGGCTTTTTTTCCTTTGTTTGATGGCTAATTTACAGGTTAGTCTACATTCCCGAACCTCCTGTGCATTCCTCGGTTTATTGGCTAGAGCTAATTTTTGATTTCTATGGGTTTTTGTGCATTCCGAATAAAACCAACCACATTGGCCTGTCCTCGCTTTGTTCCGATTTGCGCGAAGACCCTCTCCAATGCCCTTTTTTTATAAGATCAAATGCTAGAATTAAATCATCCGCATCTCTAGTCTCATCCAGGCACATTTCAGAAGCCTCCCTCTCTTTGTGGATTAGTTTTTCTTAGAAGTGGGATGGTTCCACCAGGGACCATCTCAAGGCATACCGGTTACTGCGGGAAGTGTCAATTTTTTCCAATGTGGTAGCTCTATTCGCATCCCCCCTCTGCATAAAAAGGTTGGTATTGAGAGCAAAACTTTGGGGGAAAGGATCGCTGATGGCAGTGCCGTAGATCATAGATGGTAAATTCTAAAACCAGCTCAGAGTAGCACTGGTTAAATAATAAAAGAGTTATCATGCTGTTCTCACCCCTGCCATTACAGGTGCCATGACTGGAGTACTTGTAAGTTCATTGCAAAAACGCAAATTGTGTTTAAAGAGTAGATTGTTTAAAGTATCCCCATACTCAGTGAGAAAAATGATGGGTACTGTCGCTATTGTCAGGAGACTTCAAGCCACATGCCTTGTTAGATGTCTGCAAGCAAGGGTGTATAATAAATTCTCCACCCCATAGAATATTTGGATCCCTGCAACAGTGGGGAAAGTTGTCTCCAAATCATGATCTAAATGGTGGAGGGATGTAATACTTTCCAGTGTGCAGGCATTATTGTAAACATTTACAATGGCCAGAATAGAATGCGCTTAAATTTGGAGAGTAACAAATTGATAAAACACTCTGGAAGCAATCACTGTGGTGTTCAAAGGTGCCAAAATGTTTGAAACATAAATACACATCCCCCTTTAGGATGCCCACAGTTGGACTGAATTGCTGGGCAATGGTATGTTTTAAAGCCGTTAAGATGGATTGGGTCCACTGACCCGGCTTCCTGAAGACAAAGAATGTGAAATTTGGACGTAAAGTCAGTCCACTCGGTCATGGTACATTTATGGTGTAAGCCAGCAATGTTCCAATAAAGAAATGTATTAGCTGCCACATGGGTCTTACCCGCGGTGGGTGATAGCCATGGATCAGTGAGGTCATCGGCAATACAAGACACGGGAGACTCACAAACCTCATCTATGTCTAAGTAGGGGACCCACTCACACTCTAGAGGAGTAAAAAATCCACTCTGGTCACCCTCAGTTAAATTATGAGCTTTCAGTCAATCCACACCACATAGTGTGGAGAGACAGTCAAATCTATTATATGTTTCGATTGGGGGCTGAGGCACTGGCGATTGTGCCTTGTGATGTGTAAAGACTGCTTGAGGAAGAGATAAGAAAGGAGCAGGAGGCTGGTAGAAAAAAACCAAGGCCCCTCCAAGCCCTATCCTGGCGGTCAACCAATTTAAAGATTTGTTCCGAAGAGACTCCCATGATTCATATGCAGAACTAGAAGCGCAGGGGACGTTAGCTAAAATTACCACATAAGGTGTAGCTGCGGGTGTGGAAATACGCGTGGTGAATCAATAGTTACATGATTAGCGAATATTGGGTTGTAAGGAATGGTATAGGATGTGGAAGGGAGGTTTCTAAAAACAGGTTGAGATAGTAAAGACTGTGGCGGAAAATTGAGACTGCTCCCTGATGGATTAGTGCTCAGAGTGGAGATAATTGTATCCCCCTGTCCTCACTGAAGCTATAGGAAAAGGGTGATGAATGCTTTGTGTGTTTTGAGAAAGGTCAGGGATGGTTTAGAACTTTATTATCACTGGTTTGAGGGGGACATACTGATGGAGTCTGGTTCTTTCCCAGGATGTCCAATCTGAATAGGACATTACTCTTGAGCCCTTTTAATTGCTCTCTAAGGGAGCTAAATGCAACCTTAACTTAATCCGAGAGGGACTGTACCAGACCGGACAAGGATTCATAATCGTTGGGCGGAAGATTAGCCAGTGTTTTAGTAGACTTTTTATTCGAGGTTTTGCCTTGAGATGGAATATTCCTGCACGTTTACCTCCCCTGCCTTCTCTCCCAGACGCAGAAGGGGTCTGATTTACAGCGGTTAATGTAGTTTTAAAGCGCTTTTGTGGGTATCCGGTTGAATTATAAAGGGGGATTTTGGGTTACAGTTCTCTGGCTCCATATCTTCCTGCTGCCTATTTACTAATAAACTGTCAGGAGCAGGGGTTGCAACTCCTTCAGTTGTAATCGAACCAGAGATATTATTAGTGCAATTAGATAAATACTCCTCCACACTTATAATCTGTTTTTCCAACACCCCCATTGCACCTGTAATATAATTTAGAATGGAGGAGGACGGCCGGGTATTACTCTGCGACTTGGCCGCTCCCGGGGGTTTCCTTTTTACCAGGTCCAAAGTTAGTCAAAAAAACAAGTAGATAAAATGTAATATGCATGTGAACCTTAAAAATGTGATAAATATATCTATTTAAGAATAAAAATCAAGAATTAGCAACAAGCCCACAACCAGTCCCCAAATGTCGGAGTTAATTGCAACAGGGTCTTTGTAGACAAAACTGAAAAGTCAAAGCAAGAGAACAGACCGTGCGTGGCTGCTGGCTGGGCGTACACAAACTCCTTCAAGTCCCTGAGTCGTGTAGTAGAACCAAGGGTGGTGGCCCTGCCCTGCCTCTTCCTGTCGCTGACAGACACGGACGGGCCAGCCCCTTGCCTTGGGCTTCGCCGGGGTGTGTCCCGTGGTGCAGTGATCGTTGGCGCTTTTAAAGCACAGGAAGACTCCTCCCTCCTAGGAGAGTAGAAGACAAAGGATTCTGGGGCTTTGAGTGCCCCGACGGCAGCAGCAGCACAAACAGCATCCCGCGCTATGGTGATAGCTGGTGTTTTTTAAGTTCAGGAAGACTCCTCCATCCTGGGAGAGTAGAAGACAAAGGCCTTGGGGGCTTTAAGTGCTGCACAAAAAGCATATGGATTCACAGTGGGCTCCAAGGGATATAATCTCACTGCTAATCTATATGTATAGCAATCAAACATTGAGTGTATGATATGGGCCCCTGGGGGACCTAACATAATCGTCTAAATTGGAAGAGGAATCTGCCAGGGGTGTGTCCTGGCCGCTTTTTTTTTCTCAATGTATATTAATAGTGTAGATGGGAAACTGCAATTGCTTGGTCTCTATACTCCTAGAATTGGTAAGCATCCGGTACTGATTCTTTTATATGCTGACGATGCAGTTTTAAAGTCCTTAACTCAAAAAAGCCTTATTAATACCTTTACAAACTACATGGAAAAGATAGACCTAAGAATTAAATAATGGAAATCATTCCCCATGTGCTGTGAGAAAAATGAACACACATTTACATAAACGGGAACAAAATTCTAAGTATCAAAATTTCAGCTACCTACACCTACAGTTCTCCACAGATGGAGCATGGAATCACCACAAAGAAATTAATCCCACCAATAAACTAATAAATAAGGAAGGGATTTTTAGATTTGCATTAAACCTGGGCAAAAGAAATGCTGATTCTCTATAATGCTACATATATAGCAACAATTTGGTGGGGGGGGGGGGGTCAAAACAACGCTGCAAGAGATCAAGTTTTTGAAATGACTTCCTGCAGTACCACACTCAACTTCAGAGACCATTATACACAGAGAAGTGGGGGTTTACTTTTTATCGGATATAATACAGAAGGACATTAAAAAAGTATTTCAAGATCGTGTTTTTACACGGGCCGGGAGAAGGTGGGGTCGTTTCCCCGGCCGTGGAAACTGCAATACGAGACCCTTTTTATCCCGCGGAGGCGGGAGATTCAACAGCAACTCGAGTGGCTTCAATCAATTTTACCCCAGAGGCAAATATCCTGTGGTCGTCCCTTCTGAGGCGAATGGAGACAACGCTCCTTCTCTGCAGGTAAGGACCTCTCTAGACCTTTCAGATATCCCTCCAAAGGTGGGGGGAGATTACTTCAATTCACTGGGAACTGGAATCTTATAACCAAAGACCCATGGGTTCTCAACACAGTGAAGGGCTACCAGATAGACTTTATCGATACCCATTTCCAAACGACACCCCCTCGGGAGATCACCTTTTCCACCAAAGACAGGGCACTGGTGTCTGTGGAGGTTCAAGAACTTCTAAACAAAGGTGCGATTACAGAGAGTACTCATGTAGGCTTCTTAAGCAATATTTTCCTTGTAGAAAAGAAAAACAAGGAACAAAGACCAGTCATAAACCTAAAAGGACTAAACCAATGGGTGGTCTACCATCATTTCAAAATGGAAGGGATACACCTCTTAAGGGACATCTTATGAAAAGGGGACTGGCTGACAAGGCTAGATTTAAAGGACGCTTATCTCACTATACCAATCTGGGAACCCCTTCTAAGATTCCTTCAATTCACATGGGAAAACCATCAGTACCAATTTTGCAGCCTTCCCTTTGGTCTGTCTTCCGCCCCCTGGTGTTTCACCAAGGTACTCCGACCCGTTGTCGCATGGCTACGAGAAAGGGGAGTGAGACTGATCATTTACCTCGACGATATCCTCCTAATGGCTCAGTCGAGGGAGACCGTCTTACTTCATACGGATCTCAAGATTCACCTCTTACAACATTTGGGCTTCATTATCAATATGAAAAAATCATGCATAGTCCCATCCCAACAAACACAGTCTTTGGGCTTCCTAGTGGATACTGTACAATCGGAACTACGTCTTCCCTCAGAGAAAGTAAGGAAAGTGAGGAAGGAACTCAGGAAACTATTAACTCTGAAGGTTTTTGCCCGAGATTACTGGCCAAAATTCTGGGCCTCCTTTCATCCGCGATTCAAGCGATCTGTCCGGGCCCGTTACATTACCGGGCACTTCAAAGACTGAAAGCAAGATCCTTGAGATCCAACCTCTCCTACTCCTAATCGATTTCTCTGGACCAAGAGTCGAGAGTTGAAGTTCTTTGGTGGCTGAAGAACGTAGAGGCATGGAATGGGAGAGCCATTTTTGGGGAGGAACCAGATCTGATAATAGAATCGGATGCGAGTTTAGAAGGATGGGGAGCGAGATGTGGAGACTCCTCAACAGGAGGACGTTGGACCCTTCAGGAGAAAGAATTGCATATCAACTGCTTGGAATTACTAGCAGGTTCATTTGCAATTCGTTGTTTCACTCAAGATTCAATGAAATGCTGTGTGACTTTACGGATGGACAACGTCTCCGCAGTTCGCTATGTCAGCAAACTGGGTGGTCCACATTCCAAAGATCTAACAGATCTAGCAAAGGGCCTGTGGGGTTAATGTTTGAGCAAAGGTATTTCAGTCATTGCGGAACATATTCCTGGGTTGAAGAACGAGGTAGCAGATTGGTACTCGAGGAATTTCAGAGATTCCAGCAACTGGAGACTGAACAGACAGGTATTCTTAGCCATCCAATCCAGATGGGGACCCTTCAAAACAGACTTGCTAGCGGACCGTCTGAATACTCACCTTAAGGATTTCTTCAGTTGGAGACCAGATCGTCAAGCTCTGAAGGTGGATGCCTTTCTTCAAGATTGGAGGGGTCTAGCACTTTATGCGTTCCCTCCTTTTGCAATGCTACCTCGCCTTCTTCTCCATGCTCGACGATACAAACAGTGCATGGTCATGATAATGCCACTTTGGAAATCTCAGGATTGGTTCCCAACCATCTTGGAAATTAGCGTGGACTTCCCAATTTTGATCCCCTTTTTCGAGGAAATTCTTCTAGATCCAGAGGGTCACATACACACCCTTGTAGAGCAAGGCCTTCTAACTCTGACGGCATGGAAGATATCAGGAGACAATGGAAAATCCCTGGGCTTTCGTCAAATGCTTTCAGACTCATTTCTGAGTCATGGGCATCTGGCACAACAAAAGCTTATAGACTGGCATGGAACAAATGGGTTCGCTGGTGCATTCAACGATGTTACGATCCCATTTCAACTGATCTAGTCAATGTCATGAATTACCTTTCGGATCTTTTTACTTCAGGTTTGTCTTACAGAACTGTTAACGTTTACAGGTCTGCGATCTCTGCTGGTCATTCCTTACTTAACAGGATCTCAGTCGGTCAGAGTCTTCTAACTAAAAAGATTATGAGAAGCATGAGGGTTTTAAATACCCCTTGTCCCAAATATACCTCCTTGTAGGATGTTACTCTCGTTCTTCGAACTTTATCATCTTGGGGAGATAATTCTTCTCTTTATCTTAAGCGCATTTCTTTTAAACTTACTATGTTATTATGTCTAATATCCTTTAGGAGAATTTCAGACATCAGAGCCTTGGCTATTTCAAGTAGGGCTTTTCAACCCAAAGGGGTTTGCTTTTATCTCAAAAAAAGAACCAAGACACTATCTTCCTCTATCTTTTATCCTTTCTTCCCTGGAAATGAAAGACTTTGTGTAGTTAAATGTTTAAAAGAATACGAAAAAAGAACCAAGTTTTTAGGATCGAATGAGTCCCAACTTCTAATCTCATTTAGATCCCCTCACAGAGGAGTCTCTTCTCCAACTTTAGCTAGATGGGTAAAGAATGTCATGCACGAAAGTGGTGTGGATGTATCTATTTTTGGTGCTCATTCCGTCAAAGGTGCTGCGGCATCAAAAGCATTCTGCATGGGAGGGGGATTACAAGATATCCTTAAAGCTGCAGATGGTCTAATGATTGTATGTTTAAATCTTGTTATTTCAGACCAATCCCTAATGTGATTGATAATGTTCTTAATGCACTTTAAACTTGCATAATATGGCCACCGTGTCGTGCCATAAAATTTAGATTTTTCACAGCCTGCTGGGCAGAAAATCTGAATTTTATTAAGGATACGGAGGCTAATATTATCCCTCCTCTTTACCCTCCCTTTATAAGTGTTGATTTTATGACATTTTATTCTTCTGTTTTCAGAATAAATTGTTCTTTCTCCTTCGGAGTACCCTGGAGAAGTTTATCTTCAATTTTTTCTCATTCCTGTCTTCTTCATGAGGATCTTTCTTCACAGTTCAACAAGAAGGATGATGGTTCGTCTCCAAGGGACTTTATAGCTATTTAGAATGTTGATTGAAGTTCCATGTTCTTCAATTGTTGCTACTGAGCAGTGGTAATAAAGAAGAATTTGCATAATATTAGCCTCCGTGTCCTTAATAAAATCCAGATTTTCTGCCCAGCAGGCTGTGAAAAATCTAAATTCTCTATAATGCTACATATAGAGCAACAATTTGGTGGGGGGGGGGAGGGGGTCAATACAACGCTGCAAGAGATCAAGTTTTTGAAATGACTTCCTGCAGTACCACACTCAACTTCAGAGACCATTATACACAGAGAAGTGGGGGGTTAATTTTTATCGGATATAATACAGTTCAAACAACTTCTTTTATGGCACTCAGTATAGTCTAAGACTCAGTTTACAAACACAATCCTTAGAGATGGTTAAGCGTTGAACCAGGCACATAAAATGCCTTGGATAACATATAGCAAAAATGCCATAAAGGGACTTGATACACCAGTTAACGATCTTTGGAAATCTTCAGAAAATATAGCACAGTTTTCGAAAAGGGACCTAAAAGACCATGTTTTTTAATCAAGTGCACAGAAAAGGATCATGGGTGACGAGTTTTATGTCACGTTATAAATATCCTGGGCTCGAATCCTAAATTAGCTTGGTCCCCAATGTGTACCATAGATATCAAGATACAGCTGTGAGGGTTTTTTTCAAAGAGATCTCAGATAGTTAGGGCGCTCTGCCTAGTGTTTACGTTATGGAGTACTTGGTGGTTTGGTGAGTGTGTGGTGCGTAATAGAGCGAACGGAAAAGCCCTTAACCGTTCAGAAGAAAATCAAAAGACTCTCACATTACATAAAAACAGCAACTCTCTCGCACACACAACAAGGTGTAAAACTGATAGTTAATGTGTAACACAACAAAACGCATATATAACAAAAGTAGACAGATGCAGATTCTTGGGTGTGTTTCTTTAAGGTGGGTTGTTTAATGAGTCCACAACCGTAGGAACGGTCCACAGTCAGCCTAATGTGTACAATAGATATCTCCTAACCCAATTCCTTATTCCTATAACTCACTATCTTGTTGCATTCTGGAAGAGAGGTGGGTGGGGTCCCAAAACTGGAAATGTCCATGTGACTACAGGTCTGCTCAGTCAACCTTGCACCTGGTACTTTTCTGTAGATTTTATCCTGTATATACAAAACAATATTTAAAATCATTATTTTTGAGAGAAAATTCATACGACTATCGGGAGGCATTTCAGTATTTGTTTGACGTAAAGGATGTCACTGTAGGTTTTAATGTAGCAAAGTTTTTTATCGACATTCAACAAACAAGAAAATCCTTGTTTTATCTGGAAACTGAATGTGTCTAGCTGTTGTAACTTTTTATTTCTATAGAACAAGGGTTATCTGAAGTTTGTTGTTGCAACCAGTTCTTTTAGAAACTTTGAAAAGCTCCTGCATTAATAGTTATTCCTCGTTATTGTACACAGCACTTTTATATCAAATACGATGCTGCTAAGAGATCATAGGGGTTCTCTATAATTTTAGAAATCCTTTTGCACTAATAGACTTATACCCTTCTACTGCACACAACACTTTAATGTTGTAATACTGCGGATAATTCAGTTGTTAATAAGAACGTGTATTTTTGTTCTGTTGGTCTATCCACTCTTAGACACAGATATTTTGATGTAGCTACTATACTTCTATGTCACTGAGATGTCTTTCGTGATGCAATTTAGTTTTAATAAATATAATCTATTGATGCTTTTATGTTTTTTTTCATTATAGACTGATTAAAGTTTGAACTGACTCACTAACACAGAACAAATGTGAGTCAATTTCAGTTCCAGTATGATTGAAGTTGCCAGTGGATGGGAAAGAACTGCCTCAAACTCAACTAAAACAGGATGGAAATTCTTTGGTTTGGTACCCAATTCTGCAGGTCTTTATCATGGTGGCCTCTGCAATCAAAAGCCTCACCTGCCGCTACTACTCATGCAAAGACCGTAGGGATTGTCATGTATTTATATACATCATAAATTGTCTTCTCCAAACAGATTATTTATGTCTCTGACTTGTTATGTTATAAACATACAGTGCAGCAAATCACCACCAAAGGGGTATGTCAGCGCTTGAGCGCAAATCAGATAAAAGAGGAGTCAAAGAATTAGAAAGCCTGGTCTTAAGAAGCTTTTTGAAGCGAGCAAAATCCAAGCAGGCCCAAAAGTACAAAAGTAGTCTCTTCCAGTGGTGGGGGCCAAACTAGGAGACGGATCGGCTGCAATTTTTTGCTACAGGAATACGCCAAGGGCAGGGCAAGAGCTGGTCTTTCTGTCAGATTTCTTGTAGGAAGATATGGGCGGAGTTTATTTTGAATCTATGCAGGGCCCTTACCAGACAAAGATTTTTGTACAAAGCATTGGAGTTTGAAAATGGAATGTTTCCTGATCGGAAGGCAGTGAAGAGATTTTAAAGTGGGCTCTGAGGGAGAGAGGGGGAGAAGTTTACCAGATGTGCAGTAGTGTTCCGAACCACTTGTAGCTTAGATAATAGTTATTCATTTGCTGCTACCAAAATTGTATTTCCAAGCGGCTTACATAAGTGCCTGAGTAAGAGTTTTTCTAGTGTGTAATGGTAACCACTGAAAAACCTTTCTGAGCAAGCTCATGATTCTAAAGCAGGCATCGCAAGTGGATCCTACCTGCTATCTCACGGAGAGGTTCTCGTCAATCAGGATGCTGAGGCTTTTTGCCACCTTTTTAGGGTGAAGGGTCGTGCCCAGTTTGGATGGCCTCCAATCGTTCTACCAATAAGTATGGGCCTTGCTGAACAGCAGGATCTCCATTTTATCGCTGTTCAGCTACTGGCAATTCATGAACATCCAGTAAGCAATTTTCCTCATGTTTTCCCTAAATCTACTTTTTGTGGATTTTGGATTACAAACCATGGAGATGATCCGTTGCGTGTCATCTGCAGATGAGATTACTTCAAAGCCACATGACCTAATCACTTCAGCTAACAGGGCTACATATATGTTGAAGAGCGTAGGGCTCAAAAAGAGCCCTGAAGTACCCCTTTGTCTAAGGACATGGAGTGGGATTTTAAAGGTCCCAAATGTATTGCCTGAATACTATTGCTAAGGAAGTTTTGGAGCCACCCTGGAGCTTTCCCGCAGACAACAATCTCGGTAGGTCTCTGGACCATAATGGAATGTGAGATAGTGTTGAACGGTGCAGATAAGGTGAGTAGCACTAACATGGCAGGACCATCATCTAGGGAAAGTCTGATGGTGTGGCCTGTACCACCACCAGTGTGATTTCTATACTATGTGAGACTCTAAAACCTGACTGGGAAGGGTTCAAGATGGAGTTAGCTTTCAAGTAGAGGGAAAGCTGTTTATTTACTAAGGGTCCCAAATTTTGATGAGATAAGGGAGAAGTGATATAGGTCTGTAGTTAGCGGGCTAGAGGGGATTCACATTCTTTTTTTTTTAAAAAGGGGCAGGACTTGTGCAGTTTTCCAGGCTACTGGTATAATACAAGGCTAAGGGAAAGGATGAACAGTGAGGTGTTGGCTCGAAGGAGAGTGGTGGCAAGGGTCACCATGAGGTATGAAGTCGAGAGGTCCGAGGGGGTGCCTGGTTTGATTTTGTTAATCGTCTCAAAAACTTGTACTGCAGTTATGAATTTGAATTCCTATAGAGTGGTAGGGGTATTAACAATTTGGGCGGTAGTAGGGGAGGTTTCTGTTTGTGAAGAACGCGAGAAAGGCTTTGATAACTAATCAAAATTTTCTCCTAAAAATGGTCTGCAAGGGCATTGCATAATTTCTGAGAGGTCAGGATTGTGGGCTCACAAGCAGTGAGCTTCATGAACTTGCTTAAGACTTTAAACAGCTCTTTGGCTGAGTACTTCACATTGCTTAACCTATTGACAATGTGACACTTTCGGGATCCTCTAACCTTTTAATGATAGCTGCGTGGTGCAGATTTATATGCAGTTTATGGGGAAGAGATTTAGAAGTGCGCCATCTTCTCTCCAATTTTCTACAAGCCGATATCTCCTGTTTAAGTTCCACTGCAAAGCAAGGGGAGTGAGACGTCTTAGAGTTAAAGCACCATTGTTTGGGGGGGGCGCAACTACATCTAGGGCCTGGAAAATATAATCCTGAAAATCCATAAGAGCACTGTAGCTATCAGAGGTCCTATTGGCATACTAGCTGGAGAGAAAACAGAAGAAAAAGAGGAATAGAAAACTGTTTTCCAGAGCCTTGTCTTTTTGAAACATTCGTTCTAAAAGCCAGGTAGGTTCCCTTTAAAAGGGAAATGAAAATTAATAGAAAAATGGTCTGGCCAGACTAAAGGAAGTGGGGAGTCCATTTCGAGATACAAGTCTTTAGAAAAACAAGACCTAAAGTATTCCCTGCTCTGTGTTTTAGTCCATTTACTTTCTGATGCAGTTCCAACATCACCATTTCAGAGATCAAAAATTGCTCCTCATGGAAGTTAAAATCACTCACTATCAGAAAATTGTTAAAGGAAAGCTGGTGAGGGGCAATATATTCAGTCAGTTTGTGGCTGTAGTCTTTTTTAGGTCCAGGAGGGCAGTAAACTAAGGCACCCTTTAATGAGTCACCAGGTTGAGTTTCCAAATTAAAGATGCAGAGTTCAACCCACTCTGTACAAAGATGGCCACAAAAGTGAATTATGCCAGTTCACGAAATGCAATAGCAATTCTGCTACCTTTTTTAGTCTCCCTAGCCAGTCTATTCAAACTGCATTTTGCAGGAAAAGCTATAGGAATACAGGGAGGAGATGATGAATGAAGCCATTCTTCTGCCTCAATATCTTACTCATGCTGAGGAAAATCTTCCCTCTTCTACCAGGCTTGGCCAAAAAGACAATGGTACTCTTGCTTCTCACTTCTCTAGTGATTAGCTTATGGTTATTTAGCCTATTTGGGGCTTCCAGATTACCTTCTGCAACAGTTGCAAATTATGCGAAACTCAGCAGCCAGACTCACTCTTATTCTCCCAGCAACTGCTTCTTTTTTCCATCAGTCCTCTCTTTAATGGCTCCCAGTGGGAATAATGCCCTCAATTTAAAGCTCAATGAGCCTTCTACAAACTGGCCCTGCATATTTTAGGAGGAAGATCACCAGTTATCTTCCTTCACGCCCTCTAAGATCATCTTATACTCTTTTGCTAACCATACCATCTCTTTGGAAAGCCTGCTCTCGTACCTTGCGCCCACACTCTGGACCCATCTTCTATTTCATCTTAAATCCATCTCTGAGTCCTATTCTTTCAGGGAACAAAATTAAAACGTGTCTGTTTCAGCAACAACTATGGCCCTCTAGGTCCTCCTTTCTCCAATCTTCTTCATCCCTACCCATCCTATTTTCTTCCGTCCATCCGAGTTCCAATGGCAGAATGCTCTCAGGGATATTTTTGTGTGCTTTACCAGTTTTTAACATAATAAAACATAACATAACAATGTATCATAGTATAATGCTGCAAATGTCAACAAGGTTACTGATGAGCTGCTTATTATTCAGATCTTCGTGTAACAGTCAATCACAGATTAGTTGTACGTGTTGTTATTGTTGTGCTGCTTTGCAAGGCAGAGGCGTTCCACTTAATGCTTGAAATGCTAATAAACAGAAATAAAGAAAATAAAAAAGTAACATAACATAATATAGCAAATTATCAGTATTTTCATTCCGAAAATATAGAAAATGTATAATAATTGAATTGTTATAAGTGAAAAATGTTAATTCTTCTTTGTTTTGAAAATTGTGTGGTATTTTGAGGAAGTTTCCAGTCACATGCTCACGCCCTGCTGACATTAAACTATTGATGTATCCCTTTTCTTATACTGGTCGTGGAAAGCCGAATCTAAATTCCATAAAATGTTGTTTTTCTTTAAACTTTCACCTGCAGTCTTGGGTATATTTCAGTTGTTGATTTTGGAGCACTTTTTCCATGAGTTGTAAATATTTGTAATTTGGTCCTTTCTTTGGGGGTTCATGTTACACATTTTTAGTTAAATTTCAAAATGGAATGATATGAAGCTACTCCGAATTGAGGTGCACCTTAGGTGTATACAGTTATGAGACTATGAGATGCCCCTCAAGCCTGTGTTTCTTTCCACCAAATGAGATGCATCATTTCTCCAAGTCCAGAACATTGTTTATTGTATGTGGACTTTAACATGGCTTGAAGTTTATGTGGAAAAAAACAAAACATCTACTGAGTCCATAAAACATAAATTTATTACACGTGTCATCCTTTCAATGTTAGTATTTGTAACACATAGGAATTTGTGTCTTGCATTCCACATATTTTTTCGTAGCTTAATGTTGCAAACCAAATGGGTTCTAAAGTTAGTGTTTATTTTGTGACATTTGAGTGTATGTAAGTTCGTGTATGTATATTGATACTTTGTTTACCTTTTTCTTTTGTGGTTAGGGATGAATGATTTTTAGGAGATTGTTCTTTTTTTAAATACATTTTAGTAATTCATTTGGGGTATTAATTTATTTTAAATGTGATGCTTTCTACATTGATACGTTTAGGGCAGTATTTTGTATGTTTTGATAAAGTGTAGGTTTTACATTTATTTATGTGAATAACTTCTATAGTGCAAACCTAGTCACCAGGGCAGTGGACTGCTCTGTGGGTGACTTTATAAAAAGCTTGATAACACATTCATAGTCCGAAACATTGTAAGAGAAAATGTGATTGCAAAATTAAAGACTTGGGAAGGCCAGATAAAAGAAGTCAAGTCAGAAGAAGTGTGTTTTTAAATTCCTGGAGAATGTGAGAAGATAGGATTTTTTTTGGTTGTGTTGTGTTGGGGCTATCATTTTTCTGGCGATAAGAATTTCCAGGGCTAGCAAATTTTATTTTTATTACTATGCTCTCCAGCAATGAATGAGAATTTGTTATGCAGCTAAGATGGTACGCCAGTATGTATTGCCTTGTGTGCTATACAGTCTATTGTGAATTCAATTCTGTTTTCCAGAGGGAGCCACTGGAGATGTTTTAAGATAAGGTTGATGTAATCTCATTTTTTGCCTCCTGTAACTATTCGGATAGTGCTATGCAGGATTACTGTAAGAGGTGTAGTAGAAGTAGAATATTTTTGGAAGACCTACCAGGACTGCATTTCCTTAATCCAGATGTGTGCAAGAGCCTGTACTGCTGATATGAAGACTGTGTGAGGGATGGATGCTTTAAGATTTCTGAGTAAGTGGAGTTGGTAGGATTCACATTTACACATTTAGTCAGTCTGACAAAGTGGTAATTTAAGAGGCTTGGTCGATGGTAACTCTGAGCTTTACCAAGGAGATGGAGATTCAAGCCTTTTGTGAACTGGGAGTTGGTGGATCATTAGTGGAATAAAATATATGAATTTTGGTTTGGTACGATTCATTTTCAGAAAAAGTAAGGGAATTCCGTTGGTTAGTTTATTTATATCTTGTTAGAGTTTTTATATAGGAAAGATAAGAGACTCTTAGGTATGACTGAGAATCACCGGCATATAGATGTATTTGGATATCTTTGTCTGAGAGTATTGAACAGATGAGCTGAAGCAATCAAGCATTAAGTAGTTTCCATGGGCATATAGCAGTTTTAAAATTATCAATTTTTACAAATGGGGATCTTGCGGAAAAGAATTATTAAAAGCAGTTTAAAACTGTTCTGTTTATTCCCCTTTTCAATACTAGCAAGACTGACTAATTGTTTAAGGTGTTGAATACGGCTAGGAAGTGAAGCAGCACTTCTTCATCTGGAATTTCCAGGGTGTCAATAATTATTTGGATTGTGGTAGTGTGGGATAGTAATCCCAATTGAATGGCATGCAACGAAAAAACAAAAAAACAATAGATTATTGGCCAATCAGTACCTTTTCTTTTAAAAAGGAAAAATACATGTTTTACCTACACACTACTAAATATTGCTAATTAAATTGCAAATATGTACATTAGTGAAACCATCATGTCATTACATTCCTAGTGGGTCCTGAACCCCGTAATCACACTATCCTCCCACCTACCCCAGATCCAACATCACACTATAAGGAGGTGTCATTATTTATAAGAAGGGACACTAGAATTATGAGGCTGAGGAGGACTAGATTATGCAGCAGTGTTGACTAAATTAAGCAGCAAGAAAATTAGATTTTGGAGACCTAATTCTGCACTTTTTGTGATAGTACTACTTTATAATTTTGTAATATTTTCACATGTTAATGCTGTCTTGGCAAAGGTTTTACCTCTTAGTACAGATGTATAATCCAAATACAGTAATAAGCAACTGAAAGATGAGAAGTCAACCTTTGTGTAGAACGGCGGTGGTGATGCAGTTTAGGCGTGATTGGGTAATATATTTGTCTAACTGTAGTGCAAGTTTTATTACACGGCTTGTCTATTTCTTTTCTTTCTGTTCTGTTTTGTCTGAGAAAATCTATAAAACAAAGTAGATAAAAATAATTTTTGCGTAGGACCTTCCACTCTGTGACAGATCACTGTAATTTTAGTAACTTTTGAGCCAGAAACAGCATTTCATTTTAATAAATCTGCAGAATGAATCAGCAGATGATGAATTGTGTGGCAAATGCGGCAAATTCACATTTATGCGTAAAAAACAAATTCACATAATTCCAGTGGCCCCATTTATAAGGCAGGCTTATTGGCTTTGTCAAGGGGTCCCTTTACTAACAATAACCACATGTTCTACTTCAACAGCATACCACTATTATTACCAATGGGAACAATACTCAAGCATATCATTATGATTAATATGTATGCAATGCATTAATGGATTAATAATCATTGTCAATAAAACATATTCAATTTCAAATCAGGAGTCATTCTTCACTTTCTACAGATCACATAACATAGCCATAGGACCATCTACTAGGATTTCCTCCTCTCTTGAGCTAAAGAGTAAAAGCTCCTGCTCAGGGTGCTTTGAAAATGATGAAACCTTCTCTTTGATTTTTAGAAGACAGTTCTGAAATTGTTGCACTCTTTGAAGTACCCCCCATACTGTTATTTCACCTAGGTGGTGCCTCTGCCCCTCCAGGATGCACCACAAATAGATGAAACAATGCTAAACAACCCTCTTGTGGCATTATGGGGCATTCCAAGGCTGGGAGCAGTGAATAAATGATGAATAAGTTGCCCAGCGTAAGTTTATTGTGCTTGCTGAGGTAGTCCCCATTCCGTTTGCCTTCTAAGGGTGGTTTTGTTTGTAATCTTGGGAACCCCAGTTGAACCTGGGGTACCCGCATCCTCACATAATGTTAGGGCAACGTGGAGAACTCACTCCTACGCTGCCTTGGGCCAATTTTCACCATATTTGACTCATTTGACTTGTTTTACTTCTGTAAAGTGTTAGTATCCAAGTTGTGAATATTGAGGAAGGGATTGACATAACCAGTTATCAGAGATGTTGGTAAAATTCCTTCTGTGATGGAAGACGTAACAGTTTTGAGTAAAAGATAGACACACAATATGTAAACGTTATTCTGCTTATGCACACCTCCAGAGGCACCGGGCACAGGTCACTCTCTTGTAAGAAACACATACTACTCCGAATGAACTACCACGCCTCCAGAAGCACTGGCGGGGCTCAGTATATGCTACTACTCACTCCATCTAAGCTAGAGGGGCCATGATGTGGGTCCACTCAGGTACCCCCTTTCAAGTCTCAGACACTATCATTGACAAGGAAGGGAGGTATGCGTTCGTAGAAGGGCGAATTGACTGTACTACGATACTCCTCGGAAGCATATGCTCCCCGAATTCCATACAAGACCCGTTTTGGAACAGGCTCTCAGATATCCTGGCCCAGAAGACATACATGCCATGGCTACTAGGGGTTTACTATAACTGTGTACTAGACTTGCACTTAGATCACTCCCACCTACCACTGCATCATGCCTACCTACCGCTCAGTCGGAACGCTTTCTTAACTTGGTAACAATCTTGGCTTTGGGAGACTCATGGAGTGCCATACATCCCACTTCCTGGGTTTAGTCTTTTTATTCAGCACCACATGATCTATGAGCGGCTCGATCGAATTCTGTGCTCGTTGCCATGGTCCAAGCCGCGGACTATCTGGGCTGAATTATCTCAGACCATAATGCCCACACAGTGGATCTGCAGTTGGGTACTCCACATCCTCTGACTCCCATGTGGCGCCTACCCCAGGATTGAGTGGAAGATCCCACTTTTCGGTATGTTCATGATGCACATATATGCAACTACTTTGCCGACAATAAAGGCACAACGTCTGAAATAAAAATATAAAGGCCTGGCCCCAGGGGATGGGATTCCTGGGACTTGAATTGGCCTCAGGAGGGGGGACGTGCACACACTTCCTTTTTTTATATAGAAAAAAAATTATATAAAAAGGGGCAGGCCCCGGGGGATGGGGAACCCGGTGCCCAAAATGGTTTAGGGAAGGGTGGCCATGCTGCCCCCTTCTTAAAAAAATAGCATAAGAAAGCCAGCAAATTGCCGTGGCCCCGCCCCCTTTCTTCCCTACTCTGCAAACACGGCTCCTGGTGTGTGCCTGGTTGGGGGATGAAGTCCCCTTGGCTGCTGAGAGTCCTTAGGGACCAAGAAGACTTCTTGTTACTTCCAGTTAGCCCCACACAGTGAGATTGCTGAAAGATGGTCGGAGGCCATGCCCACTTTCTCCAGTAAGACCCACACAGATGAATTGCTGAGAGGTCATGAGAGGCCTCACCCCCTTTCTCTACCACTCTGCAAGCATGCCTCTTGGTGCACTGCTGGTGGGGGGATGAGGTCTCCTTGCCCCCTGAGGGACTCAGGTCTAAAGTGGACTTCATCCCCAAGCAAGGGGCAGTGGCCGCTGATGACCTCTCAGCAATGCAGCTGTGTGGGTCTTAGTGGTGGTAACAGGAGGGCTAGTTGGCCCCCAAAGACCCTAAAGAGCCAAGAGGACTTCATACCCTTACCAGTAGTGCACCAAGAGGCGCATTTGCAGAGTGGTGGAGAAAGTGGGCACAGCCGCCAACGATGTCTCGGCAATCCTGCTGTATCAGGCTTACTGGAGGTATGGGCCAACTACCCCTCCTGTTACCTCCAGTAGGTCCCACACAGCGGGATAGGTAAGAAGTGTTCAGAGGGCACACCCCCTATCTCCACTACTCTGCAAACACGGCTCGTGATGAAATACTGATTGAGGGATGAAGTTCACTTTACTCCTGAGGGACCTTGGGGACCAATAAGGCCTCCTGGTACCTCCTGTAATTCCTACAGTGGGATTCCTAAGAGCTGGTAAGAGGCCCAGTCCCCGTCCTCTACTACTCCGCAAATGCGATTACTAGTTAAAAAAAACATAGAAATTCACTGAAAAAACCCAAAGTTTACAGTAAGATATAGCTAGGAATTCGTAGAAATTCACTGAAAAAAAACATAGGCTACAGGGACATTATAGTTAGGAAATACAATAAAAAAAACTGTGAAATTCAATGAAAAAAACCAAAGGTTATAGGGATGTTATATTTGTCATACAAATGTCACTAACCATGTCATGATTGATGTAATATGCAGGGGCGTAAGTTTTAGTTAGCTCAGGTAACTATAACTATAAGGACTTTTCAAACCTTAAGCCACAAACACAGACTTGTAGTGAGGGAAACAAGTGTGAACCTGGGGTGGTATAATGTTTTAGAAAGACAATGGGTCATAACAGAACCATTGTCTTTCTAAAACAAACACAGACTTGTTGTCCCAAGTAATTCAAATTTAATCTCTAAGAGTCCTGTCCCTTGACGTGATTGTAGGGGCCCCCTCTGACTCTTGCTCCCAATGTATTTGTGCCAATATCGAGAAACAACTCCGCAAACCCTGGCTGACACATGGTTGCAAGCCAGCGAGAGTATCTTGCAAGCCAAGAGGGTGGCCAAGGGAATTCCAGCAAGAGGTGAAAAAGCTCATAGCCATAAGCCCCTACCTATCTACTTGCCCCCCAGATCCTGCATATATGTGACAATTATATCAGGTGTTCCAGAATTGCAGGAGGGACAAAGAGAAACAGGATGAATTTGCTAATAAATGTCTGAACTGGCTAGTGAGAAACAAGAATTTCCTGGTTTCACTGGCACATAACATTCTCTTCTAACATCGAGTTGGTTGGATTGGGCAGAGTCTGGTAGATCACCCAGGGCACTGTGCTATCACAAACTTTAGGACACCAAATTTGATGCAAAGGTTGCTGGCTGAGGAAGCTTATAGACAGGGTGGGGTTTTGAATATTGCTCTCTTGCCACTAGGGTTTATTTATAAGCCCAGCTTTCTAACTAGCAGCGACAATTCACATTTGCTATCCCTACAGCAGCAGCATAGAAAAGAATACACCAATGGGGATCACTGCTATTCTATGACTTACAGTATCCCCGTTACAAACCAATTTGACGCACTGGAGAGCGCCGACTGACTCAACGCTGCAGAGGGCTCCCATGTTGTTCACTGGTTGGGGAGGGAACTGACCCTCATGAGGCTGGGCCTTCTAATAAAGGAAGAAGGAGAAACGTTTCCCCCAAACATCAACCTGACAGAGAATGGCCTCAAGTTCATCAACCTAGTGTGCTTTTCTGGTAGTCTCCCCATTGGCCCAATCCAACCAATCTTCCACCCCAGGTTGGTGTGTTAACTACATGTTATCCACCTTATCCCCCATTGCGGCTTTTTTAGTCCTATAGTTGACCTATCTTCCCTTAGTGGCAACCAGGGCCCTAACAGAGCTAGTAGAGACATCAGTGCTGGTATGGCTAACGATAAGACTGAGGTGAATTTACCGTCTGTACAACCCAATCACATAGCAAGGGTGCTCTCCTTGAATGTAGCTAACCTAGGTCCCAAAATTGACTGTCCAGAATGAGGGTGCTTTATTGACCAGTACGAAGTCTGTCCCTTTCAAGAAACCTGGCAAACTGCCAAAGTGCGAAGAACAGGCTTTGTCTGCTTTAGCAAAATCTGATAGTAAGGGGGAGGGGCAGTAGTAGACCTGTGGGGGAGTGTCAGATTTCACAGCGGGCCCAGTCTCGAACCCTGCCTTGAGACGCCTCTGTTAATGTCAAACTACCGTTCCCATGATTCCAGGTCCGGTGTGCGACGCCCGTGTTGATGACGTCACACGCGGAAGGAACATTACCGAACGGGAAACAACAGCGCCTGCCGTTGATTCTGATTGCCTTCGTGGACGGTAAGGTTGATTCCTAGAGGTTCCAGCGTATCCTTTGTTAATTGGGTGGTCTCGGCTGGTGAGTACTTCAGGAGCGCTCTGCTTCTTCCTGTGCTGGCTGCGTATTGCAGTAATTTCCGCCCTGAGGAGTCCTCGGCTGAGGCTCCGTTCTTGAGTCTCCACGGAGGTTCGCCCTTTAGCTTACCGGTATCCTTGGCTCTGTTCCGCGGTATTGGATTGTCGGGAGAGCAACAGTCTACAGGGGAGTTTCCTTCACGGCTCCTTTCACAAGACTTACTTACCTGCATAAGGAGTATTCCTTTGAGAATGTCTGTCTCTTTGCCCAAATTCCCACAGGAGTAATGGAATTTCGGATGTTACTTGATTCCAATTGCCGCCTCTTTCGCGTGATTAGGCCACGCCCACTTAATTAGGCCACGCCCCCTTTTCGCCAAGCGGATTTAAGCGCAGAGAACTAGCGCTCGCCTGACTCACTATCTCTCCTGAGGCACAGCCGGGAGCCACGTTATTTTGTTCCTTTTAATAACTGCTTTGTTTGTGTGATTTTAACTACACTGTTTACCTGCTTGCTCCAAACGAAGGATTCCTATTGGCTACTCCCAGACCCCCTAAACAGCCGATTCAGCGCTGCAGCGGGCGGGCGAGGCCAGCCTTGATTCCAATTGCCGCCTCTTTCGCATGATTAGGCCACGCCCACTTAATTAGGCCACGCCCCCTTTTCGCCAAGCGGATTTAAGCGCAGAGAACTAGCGCTCGCCTGACTCACTATCTCTCCTGAGGCACAGCCGGGAGCCACGTTATTTTGTTCCTTTTAATAACTGCTTTGTTTGTGTGATTTTAAATACACTGTTTACCTGCTTGCTCCAAACGAAGGATTCCTATTGGCTACTCCCAGACCCCCCAAACAGCCGATTCAGCGCTGCAGCGGGCGGGCGAGGCCAGCCTTGATTCCAATTGCCGCCTCTTTCGCGTGATTAGGCCACGCCCACTTAATTAGGCCACGCCCCCTTTTCGCCAAGCGGATTTAAGCGCAGAGAACTAGCGCTCGCCTGACTCACTATCTCTCCTGAGGCACAGCCGGGAGCCACGTTATTTTGTTCCTTTTAATAACTGCTTTGTTTGTGTGATTTTAAATACACTGTTTACCTGCTTGCTCCAAACGAAGGATTCCTATTGGCTACTCCCAGACCCCCTAAACAGCCGATTCAGCGCTGCAGCGGGCGGGCGAGGCCACCCTTGATTCCAATTGCCGCCTCTTTCGCGTGATTAGGCCACGCCCACTTAATTAGGCCACCCCCCCTTTCCAACCTCCTTCTCACTTGCATATAGGATGTGTCCATACCGGAAGCGCAGCGGACGTGCGCAGCGGGCGCGCCGTTTGCGCGCCGAAGGCGCGCCTAGGGCAAGCCCGTCTGCGCCCGTCCGCGGCCGGACGGGGCCCGGGCCATGTCACTCTGCCCAAACTACCACCTTCACTCCCAGGGACCTGATTGCACTGCATTCACTCCGGTCACTGGACACCACCAGTTCTACTTGCCTCCAACAACTAGGTATTTATCATGCTCGCAGTACCTTTCCTGAGTTACAGTCCCTCCCGTCCCTCCTTACTCCTGAACCCTCAGTCTTTTCCCCTCCTCCTAATCCCCCACTCGTTCAGGCACCCGCTAATATGGAATTAGCAATCACCTACCTTAATACTCGCTCACTTGTCAGACACCAACTTGACATCTTCCACCTCCTAGACTCAGACCGACCCGACGTTCTTCTCCTAACCGAGACTTGGCTGAATGAGGATTCCTCCCCCGACATTCTAGCAGCCATCCCTCCGGGGTATTATATACTCCACGCCAATAGGCCTGTCGGCAAACCAGGAGGTGGCGTAGCCGCCATTATCAATCTCTCCCTCAGGTTCACTTCCCTCTCTCTCCTCACCATCCCTCAGGTGGACTGCCTGGCAATTAGACTCGAATCTTCTGTGTCCCCCCTTACCTGCGTTCTGGTTTACCGTCCCCCCCAATCCATGCCTAATTTCTATTCGAATTTTGGTGACCTGCTCTCTCAGCTTACCATTAACAATTCTAAACTCCTAGTCCTGGGAGATTTCAACTACTGGCCGTCAGATACCCATGAAAGCCCCCAATCCCTGGCTTTCTCTGACCTACTAACTGGGCTTAATGGTATCCAACACGTTCATTTACCTACTCACTCCAAGGGCCATATCCTAGACCAGGTGTGGACCTATAATCTCGAAATCAAGTCGCTCACGATCTCACCCTGCCACTGGTCCGATCACCATTTAATTTCTTTTCTCCTTCTGGTCCCTCCCCCGCCCCCCGCAGCCGAGGCCCCAGCCTCCAAGCTCGCAACTGGAACAAAGCAGACCTTGATTTATTCATCACCTCTTTAACATCTTCGGTCTCGGCCAGCCCTGGCCCCATTGACTCCCAAGAAGCTGCACTAGTCGAATGGCTAGAACACGCCAGCGACAAGGTTGCCCCCCTTAAATTAATTAGAACTAAGCGCCCCCACGACACACATCGTTGGTTTTCCGACAGTCTTAAAACCTTAAAACTTGGTCTCCGCCAGGCCGAGCGCCGCTGGCGCAGAAGCTATGATCCCTCAAAGAAACCACATTTTTTAAAACTACTGGAAGAGTACAAACGAGCGATATCAGCCGCTAAAACCGCTTACTTTTCCACAAAAATCCTTAATTCTGCGCAGAAATCTAAAGATATCTTTGCAATTGTGGACGAGCTCTCACACCCGGACAGGGTGACCATCAAACCTCTTCCGTCTCAAGCACTCTGTGACTCCCTCAATTGTTTTTTTATAGAAAAAATTACCAAAATCAAAAATAGCATTTCCTCCACACCCCCGGCCACAGCCCTCACTGAGGCTGCACCTTCTATTAACCCTCACCTTCTGACTCAGTTCCCCCCATTTCAGAAGAAGTCTTCATCGCTTTGCTTAACAAAGTCTCCTCTGGTTCCCCCACAGACTGCTGCCCCCCCGCGATTCTCCGGGCTGCCTTTTCAGCCTGCCCCACCCCTCCACTGGCCCTCCTGAACAACTCCCTTTTGCTCGGTGAGGTTCCCAGTCAGTTTAAGAACGCGGAAGTAGTACCTATTCTGAAGAAACCCAACGCCGACCCTACGATCATGGCCAACTTTCGTCCCATTTCCCTTCTTCCCTACCTAAGCAAAGTACTTGAGTCATATGTCACCAGCATCCTCAGTTCTTTTATTGAGGACTCCAATTTCCTGGACCCTCAACAGGCTGGGTTTAGACCCGCCCATTCAACTGAGGCGGTCATCCTCTCTGTAATGGAGGAACTCCGCAGAGGCGCAGACTCTAACACCAGCCAAGCCTTAATCCTCTTGGACTTGTCGGCGGCCTTTGACACGGTCGACCACTCCATCTTGGTCGACCGTGTCAAGGAGGCTGGTATCGGAGGGACGGCCCTTGACTGGGTTCGTTCGTTCCTGACGAACCGCCACCAATCTGTTCGAATCTCCCAATTCTCAGCGGATAGGATGAAACTCACCTGCGGAGTCCCGCAGGGCTCGTCTTTGTCTCCGCTCCTTTTTAATTTATACCTTACCCCCCTGATCCGCTCCCTCCGGGGAAGGAATGTCACTGCATTTAATTATGCAGATGACATTCAGCTCATTTTCAACCTTGACTCGCAGGAAGCGGCCCAGGATTTCCAGTCCACCCTCTGTCATATCAGCGACTGGATGGGCGCTCACCACCTCAAGCTTAACCCCGACAAGACGGAGCTCGTTCTTGTCGGAGGCCCAGCCAATCCCTGGAACTCTACTTTCTGGCCCCTCTCCCTTGGCCCCCCCCCTAGTCCCGCTGATAAAGTAAAAAGCCTGGGGGTCTACATCTCACAGGATCTTTCCATGAATCATCAGGTCAGTGCCACAGTATCCTCCTGCTTCCATCAGCTCAGAAAAATTCGAAAAATTGCTCACTTCCTGACCACTGAAGCTCTCAGCCTGGCGTTGTTGGCTTTAGTCATCTCCCGGATCGACTACGCCAACGCCCTATACGCAGGCATTCCGCAATACCAAATGAAGAGACTTCAGTTAATTCAGAATCAGGCCGCCCGCCTAATCTATCGTCAACCAAAACATCACCACGTCCGTCCCCTCCTCAAAGCCCTTCACTGGCTTCCTGTGTCGGAACGCTGCAAGTTTAAACTTGGCTGCCTTACCCATAAATCTCTGGCCGGCATCGGCCCCTCTTTCATCTCGTCTCTTCTCCACCCGTACGCCCCCTCCAGACACCTCCGTTCTTCCCATCACGCTCTCCTCCAGACTCCTAGGTTTAGGCGTAAAAAGCACGGATTCCTCAGATTCTCTTTCCTGGCCCCCTCACTCTGGAACTCTCTTCCATTGGACCTCAGACTCTCCTCTTCCCACCCTCACTTTAGGTCTCTCCTAAAAACTCACCTTTTCCGCGGTGCTTATACATAAGGTTCCTCTTTCTCCCCCCTCTGCCTCCCCCTGGGTTAGTGATCAGCGCCAAGAAACCGTCCGGTGAACGCAGCGCTCTACAAATCCTTTTTACATTACATTACATTACATTACATTACATTACATTACTTTGTATATGACTCTAATTGCCAAGAAGTGCTCAGCTAAGACTTTGGGAGTACTGTTATGCTGAAGAAGTATTCAGCATTCATTGTTTGTAGTGTATATGCCTACTTAAGGATCAGGATCTGTTATAGCTGCGCACTTAAGCTGAAACAGGTACATGTCTGGTGAGTTAACCAGGCGTTGCAATTCCTGGGCATTGGACAATAACTATTGTCTTCATTTCTTTGTTTTGTGCAACAGGGGCTTATGAGCTTCGCCTGGCTGGCTACTTACCATTTTGTCCCCTGTTGAAGCCATATGGGAAATTTACTTTGGTATGTGTATAACTACCGTGGTTATTGGTTCTAGTATATGAAAGAAGAAAACTGACAATATGGTTCTTGTGTTTTAGATTGAGCTACAAGTTCAACTATTCTGATTGCCAGGCAAAGCCAACCTTTTATTCTTCTCCAGGTATACAGCCTTCACTTCACATTAGGGTGGGGGTATGTGAGGTGTTACTTAGTTGTGTGTTATACATCTACGTCTGTGCTTGACTCATGGTGCCTTGTTCTCGTTTCAGCTTCCCCTCCCTGCAGCTCCTTTCCTACCCTTCCTGAAATCCCTCGCTCGATCATTCCTGTGTGTCTGTTCTCATTCAGACCCAGGGGCTGTCAAGAGGTGGACCCCATAGAGCATCGTACGATCCTGAGGACTCCTGGACCTGACAGGGGGCTGGCCACTTGGGTAGACACACATTTAGGGTGTACAGTTGAGCCGGTAGAGACGGCATCAGATGACATCTTGTGCATCAACCTCTCTTTTCCATCTAAAGTAGAAGTTTTTATTTATGGTATTTACTCAAGATCCATGGTTAATGGGCAGGAATCCCCAGTTGTGGAAGCCCAGCAGCACATATGGCAGCTCTACCGGGGGAAGCCCACAAAATAGTGGGCGGTGACTATAACTATCAATATGAGCCCCTGGATGTCAGTAACAACGATTTGTCACAGGTGGAGGACAGGACCTAGCACTACTACCCATTAAAAAATGGGCCCCACTGGCCATACAAATGAATGCTCTAACTCTAAACTAGTTGATAAACGCTTGCAATGGAAGAACCCCATATGACAGGGTGGGAGGCACACATTTAATCGCATTGGGTGTGCAAGTCTTTTATACTACCTATTTGATGTTAGACTGCGACATTACATTACATTTTTGATATTAGAACAGTGCCAAGATGTGATATCGACCACAACACCCTTGCACTAGATATAGATCTCCCAATCGTTAAAACTGCTGCCACTTGGCCAGATCAGTTTGATGGAAGGCACCAACTGTCAACAAATACATGCAGAATTAAGTGAAGTGTAGTCGTGTGAACGCAGGAAACTGGGAAAGCAATTTCTCAAATGGCTGAAAGGAACCTAGGTGACTTAAGCAATCTCCATCCAGTCCCAATTGTGAGGACTGACGAGATCCACGCCCAGCTATTTGTGGGCCTAGAGTTCATTTTTAGCTAAAAATGTGGGAGCTAAGAAGACTCCCCCCCCCCCCCCCATGGTTCAATTAGCATCTCAAAGAGGCCAAAGGTGCACTTTAAAATGCAATTTAGTGTCAGGACAGAAGCCAAATCCAAGTAACAAGGGCCAAATATAAAAAATAGGTACAAATTTAAAGAAGGAGTAGGATCAGAGGAGATTGGAGTTTCTACTCGTTGCTGTCAAAAGTTAAGTAACGACCATACTACCTTTTGGAACATAGTAGCCACAGGGAATGGCAAAGGCATTACTAACATAGAAAATAACATAGCTGCAGACATTTTGAAATCCCACTTTTCGGGCCATTTCTCTGCACTGCCCAGGAGCTTCTCGGTAACCCCCGTGGCCAGGAGACAAATTAAGGCCGGTGTAGCGGCAGCACGTGCTAATAAGGGACACTCACCTATAACCAGTAACAAAGTCATCTTTGCTATTAAAAAGATTGTCCCCGATAAAGCTCTGGGAATCAATAAAATACCCAGTGACTCTCATGGGACAAAAATAAAAGACAAAACTGTGATCTTTGATGTAAAACAGGAGCTAGAGACAGATAAAAAAAGATAATTAATACCAGCTTCCCTGGTTGTCCAAATTGTGAAATCCTAGGCAAGCATTTTATTGTAATGATGAAAGATGCGCAGTCAGGGTCTTGTAGATACACAAGTATATTTATTCTTAAGTTACAGGAAGATGGTAAGTTCAATAAGTGCTTCAGTAATTGCCATTAGATGTCCCTTAAGTTGCCTCAATTAATGCCCCACCAGGAGCAGCCATCCAGATTAACTGACCCTCCACTCATACAAACACACTCCAACATTCTACATGACCTCATCACATGCTGAGCAGGTAGGCAGAGAACTACTGAAAGGAGAGTGCAGCAGGTAAAAGGAAGACTACAACACATCTCCCCCATTATAATATGAAAAAACAAACAGAAAGTGTGAAGCTGTTAGACACACGTTAGAGCACAGAAGGATGCAGTAAAAAGGAAGTAGTGTAGTGAAACAACAAAAAAAAGAGTGAGGAAATATGCATGAAATAAAACAAACCACACATCTCATCCTACCCCCTTGATAACGCCATGGAATAAAACATACTACACATCCTACCCCCTTACTCAAAAATGCAAAGAGATGGTAAAACGCACAAATGGCAGAAAGGAGGATGCACTACAAAAACATATAATACACCCTACTCTCTGGTAAAATAAGGAAAACAAGGAATGCAAGTCAAAAAGATACAATCAAAAAACTACAAACTGCGTTTCCAAAAACAACTCACCACACGGTGTACCAAAAACGCCTCATGACAGGTCCAACACAGGTAGGCAGAGAACTACTGAAAGGAGAGTGCAGCAGGTAAAAGGAAGACTACAACACATTTTATTTCACAGAGCCTCCTTTTTCTTGATTATCATATAGGAGCACTTTTAAATACTTGAGTTCAGGAGGTACTCTGTTGAAGCACCTCTAATGTTTGATTCAATAGACTATACTATTACTCCCTTTATAGTAAGCATCTAGGCATGTTTATGACTACTTACTTGCTCTTAGTTCACTAATTACTTTCTTTGACATTGCGCGCCATTCGTGTTTTTAAGTTCATGTTTAAAAACGATAACTTTAAATAAATGTCTGTCTAAGCAGTAATTAAATTTGATTTATTATGGTGAAATACTTCTGCTTGTTGAAAAAATACTATTTTACATTTGGAAGAGTCTGTATCATATTTGTTACATTCTGTTTGTTGCACGATGAACATGCCAAACTTTTTCACAGCTTGGCTCGTACATGTACTCTTAGAGCCAAGGCAGACCCTTGACTTGGTGCGGGCTTGGCTCGCCCTATGAATTTGCTGGAGCGCCTATATCTATTTACGACTCAGAATTAGTACATGGGGCTGTTAGTCATCGATATAATGATTTCTAAAATGGTGAGAGCTGAAAACATTCAGCTCTGCCTATATGCACCAATTTGACAACTTTGCCATTAAGGCTTCTTGTAGGGGAAGCTAAGAAGAGTGTGTGCAGTGAAAATAGCTTTAAAATGAGTGATCCCAGGGCATGGACTCTGCACCGTTGTGTTGTACGTGGCCGTAGTCATGAGTTCCCAGGGGGAACTACCAGGACCAGGTGGAACAGAAAGGGGTGTAGCTTTAGAGGGGGTGTTTGAGTATGACACCCCCAAATTCATTCTTGGCTTGGTAGATGGGTCTGGGGACCTTGAGTCATGTTTAGGTCTGTGTCCATTTTTCACATCATTTTTATTTCACTAAGAGCTTTTAACTTGTTTCTTTTTTGGAGAGAAAACTTAGATATATATAGTGACTAGTTTACTAAAAAAAAAGTAAATCTGCATCCATAGAACTACTCTTTGAATGGAGGAAAATGTACTACTTATTTTTTTTTTTTTATTCAGAAAACACAGGCATTAGTAGGCTTAGAACGCTGCACCAGTCTCAGGTTTCAAGGCATAATACTGGCAAACACCCAAAAGGTGATGGGGCAAATGCTTCAAAATAGTCTATCCAGTGGCTATTGCTCAGGTATCCTTTCAACCCATCACGTTTTGCCCACTATGCCACTGTAGACACAGGCCCACCTGTTGCAAATCAGTACTGACCTTGTTCCTCGTGGAATCAATCCATTCCGAACTTCGTCATCTCACCCCTACACCCTTCAACCACTGCTTTGTTAGTTGGGAAATATGAGATTCACAGCCGAGAATCCCACTGGCTAAGCTGCACTCCTGAATATTACCACAGACATTGCCTACAGCCGGCTGAAATCCATGCGGTCTTCCATATCTTTCAAAACACTTACACAGTGTGTCTTTACAAGTAAAAAACTGCCCCGGTTCGCAAACATGGGAAACTTTTTTCCGGGCCTGGCAGTGGACGTCGCCTTTAATATTGTCACGTATTTGCATGTATTTCACAAGCAAGTGTGAAAATAGAAATATAACGTTTGCGAGGAAAGCATTGTTCCTTTTCTTGTTTTACACATCCATTGAGGACGTTGTAGAACAAGTTTAAAAAAAAAGGTAAATCAGAACACGAGAAGGCTAAAATCTGCAGAAAGGCTGATCTAAATGCATTGCTTTTTTCTCAAAGCCTTGTTTGACAAAATGCACGCCAAGAAATCTTTTGTTTTACAAATGTAGCGGTCAGATATTGTTTAATATTTCATGAGCGCACTCACCGCTCGTGATGTCTCTGCAGCTTTTAGTGTTAGGTGGTTAGCATATTTTTGGAAAGAGCATTTTGAGAGTATAATACTGTCAGGAGGTAGATGCGTACACAATCCTGCCGTCTCTTTTAATTTTATACACTTGTACATCTACGGTTGTACACAACGTTTGTATCTATTAAATATTCTGAATGGGCAATACAATCTAAAAAAATAACTTAAGGCTTGAATATTTACATTTAAACGTTGCATTGTTGATATTAAAACAATGGCTCTTTACTTCTTATATGCAGAAGAGACATTGTTGATGTTTTCGGCCTCGGATAGCTAAAGAGCTGAAATAATTCAGTTAGCACTAGACTGGCGTCACTAAAATGTTGTCACTAATTGCAATTCATCTCTCCACATCTGCATGGTTGACGGGCCCTTAAACGCCGACAGGGCGAAACTGTGAGCTTTACATTTCTCTCAGCTGCCTTGAAGTGCCTTTCGAAAACTGTAGATTGATTCTATATCATGACTCCCTCAACCCTAGCAGCAATCAGCTTTTATCTCTCCCTACTGACGTGTCCTGCTTCTCAGGTGTGAAAACTACATCTCCCATCAGCCCTGCTCAGCTGCGCACCTGGCGCAGGCGCCCTCGCTCTGTGTTGTGGCGTCGTTCGCTTTCGGTTTGCTTGGGAGGCTGAGAAACGCACCGGCGAATTCCGGTTCATCTATACTTTTGCGCTACTAGGGGACCTGATATCAGTGACATCGCGGGGGAAGTAATCCCCGTTGGGCGGCAGACGGCTGCCATGGACCCGGACTCGGTGATGCAGGAGAAGGCATTGAAGTTTATGGTGAGAGAACGGGACGTTACAGGGTGCAGCGGGGGCGCGCGAGGATGTAGTTGGAGAGAAGTGTGGGTGGTCGGTGTGATAGCGCCGCCTGTAAAAGCGTAGGGACGGTTAGGCTGTTTATCATCAGCCGGTTTAGTGATGTGTGGACGGTAGATGGGTACCACAACCGCCATCTTGCTTGGATGCTGATGTTGCTGTTATTGCCTGTGGAATGATGGGTAAGAATTGACGGAGAAAAGCAGTGACATTAGGAGGCCCCAGATGTGCATTAGGAAGAGTCCATAGAGATGTACTTGCACTTTCCTTACTAGGGACAAGTGATAAAATTGCATCTGCTTACGTCCAGAAAATCATTATTTTCTTATCCTATATGCCTGCAAGTCGCATCTGCCACGCAGGTGCGTTGAGGTAAAGAGGAAGAGATGTACTATTTTTCATTTCAGTGCACCAGGTTTGTGTTTTTACATTTGTCTTATCTTACTTTGTGGGGAGTGTTGCTTCATTGCAGCTTTGTCATTTTGTCTGCAGCTTTTTAACTTTGAAATCTTGGGACCTTTGAAGTCCCGCAACTTTTTCAGGAGTCTTCCAGCTTTTTTATGAAGTCACGAATTTTGCGTATCAGTGTTTTGGAGGTTTGTAACTTTGGAGGATTATGTCTGGTCACTCTTGATGTTTGTACGGTCACAACTTTTGTAGTCTTTTCAACTTCGGAGTGCATGACTTGAAAGTCACACAACTTTGAATGCTGGTGATTTTGGAGACTGTCAACGCTGAATGGAATTTTTGGACTTAGAAGAGTCCTGATTCTGCAGTCTGTTGATTTTCTGTCTATTTGCCTTGACAAGCCAGCTGTTTGAGGCTGTATCCTGGTGACTAAACATGCTGCTGATTGACCTTATATGTAGGCAGTTGACTCTGCAGTAGGGCTGGGTGGAGTTTGCGGAGTACTGCTGTGAAGAACTCCGTGAAGTGACCCAAAAATTCTGAAGTGCTACATGGAGTTCCGTAAGTGGTGGAGTGCATTAAGTTGCGCAACTTGTGCTGAATTTTAGTGCCGGGTGTTTGTCCCAAGCTGGAAAATAAGCATGGCCTGCACCATGCGCAGTGCATGAGGGCGCTCCTTCTTTCTGCCCCTCGAGTAGATGGTCTATTTGAGCGGCAGCTTCCTCAAAACAAATGGAAGGGTTCTCAATGCGAGCAGTGGTGGCCTTCCGCAACAGCCCAAGTTGAGAAATCTCACCGGGTGGTGGTCTGGAGTAAGATTTTCCTTACTCGCACTCAACAACTTAACGTTGGCGAGCGAGGAAAAAACTGCGCTCTGCTGATTTTATTTCAGAAATACGTGCACGTTGCTTAGTGGGAAAAGCTCAGCGAGTGGAATTTACACCCAGGCATACTCTGCAAGTTGCTAACAGTTGTTTTCCTGAATCCACAGTCTGTTTCAGTGGTGAATGACTTCAGACACCCTTATGCCTCAATTGCTTTTTAAGGTTATCATGTCTTTTGTTCTTGTCCGAAGATAATGCTTTTTCCTACTTTATGATACTGGTACACACAACTTTGAAAATAGGAGTTTAAAATCTGCCGCAGACCCTTTTTTACCTTTAAATAGGCACTATTACGTTTTTTTTAAACAAGCACCCAATTAATTTAATGGATAAATGGTTAGACTTTCGTTACTCAAGAAATGCTTATGTTAAAATTGAAAAATATTGTAAATGGGATATTTTACTGAAGGTTAATTATGGGCGAGCTTGGGGTAGACCCGGTAATAATGTAATATTTTAAAATCGTTACATTTTAATACCTCAGTTGGTGTTAGTTATACAAGGGAAGGAAAGGTAACAGAATATTTTACGTGCTCAAGTGGGGTCGGACAGGGCTTCATATTAGCACCATTCCTGTTTAACTTATATATTAACGGCCTAGATTCTACCCTGAGTGCTATTAAAGCAGATACCCTGAGGATAGGCTCAAGAGCGTGCAGACGATGCGGTGCTGCTTGCTCGCACTTCGAAGAGTTTGCAGCTTCAAATTGATGGCTTTGTGACTTTTTCAGAAAACCTGCATATGCCCCCCAATCTCTCAATCATATATTATGGAAATGGGGAAGAAGCCAAGTCAATCCTACAATTATACTATAGGTTCACATACCTTAGAGAAAGTCCTAACCTTTTGCTATTTGGGCCTTTTTTTTATGGACATTTAAATTTCAAACATTTATTAGAGGAGAAGTGCCTGGCCCTGACTAGGTCGAGAGGTTCTATTGCTAATTTTGCACAAAGATTAGTATGTTGGACCACGGGAATGATTGTTCTAAGGTTTTATATGGAAGCAAGGTTTGGGGATTTATTAAGGCTAATAATCTGCAAAGGGAGGAGAATACATATCTCAGGCATTTATTGAAAATTCCTCACAGTATTTCAGCATTCAGTGTTCACGAAGAACTGGGGCTCAAATATATCTCTGACCTGGTGGCAGTTAAACCCCTACAATGTTGGGTGAAGCTGTGGTCCGATACAGAGGCGGGTTTGAGCAGGCTGGTAATCCAGGATTGTCTCTCCTTAGATCACACACTGAAAATTCCCTAGTTAAAATATGTCAGGGATTCTTTTGATAAACTAGGGCGTGTAGATCTGTTCACCAAACCTGGTAAAATAAGAACCCAGGATAAGGCAGTTACTAAAGACCTGTGGCGCAACGTGAAGCCAGAGAACTTTCTAAATATACGGTGAGAGAACACATAATAGTCAAATCAACCCAGGGTATAGAACCATACCTAACACTAATAATCATTGCACGTGACAGATTTTTAATTACCCGTTTTAGATTAAATCTTATTCATCACCCACTGGCGGTACCTGCAGGTTTTATTATGAATTCAGAAGAGAGTGGGCCCTGTGGCTGTGACAATAGGTCTCCAAAGGATACACTACATCTAGTTCTACTTTTCCCGTATTACGCCTATCCCATAAAATATTCCTGAAGGGCCTTTTAAGAAGAGTCAGATTTAGGCATGCACGTGTAGCCTTGTTGTTTTTAAAATTGTCATCAGATGTTTTTACACCCTTCTGTGTTTCCAATTTTTTAAGAGCTGCTTTAAAGTTAAGCGGCATGAGGGATGTTTGAAGTCTAGAGGTATTCTTGCCATGCCACACCACTACGCGTTGCTCTACTGTTATAGAAGATTTTTTTTTTTTTTTTTTTTTTACAATTGTTAATTTGTTTTAATCTCGGATGGACTGACATTGATATCAGGAGATATAGGTGGGAGAATAACCATATATATAACTGGTGTTATTTATGTATGTGTTAACCCTTTTTAAAGTTGTCTGTGTGATGTTGGTATTTGTCATAAATAATGTATCTTTTATGGTAATATTTTTTATATGCTGAATAAAGATTATTATGATTATTATTACTGGAGAGTTCAATGTGAAGGCTTATTACCAAACACAAAGTGTGAAAAACAACATATATATGTTTATGTATGTATTACAGAGACACAGTCACGTCTCAGAAATTAAGGTTGACGCTGCACTCCACACCCCATATAAAATCTTGTTTTTGTACCTTTTAATAAATTTAACTCCTCTTAACCAACCTGAAACCAAACTATATTCAAGGAAAAATACATACAAGGAGAAACTGGGGGCCAAATGTAATGGAGATTGGTCCAAAAGTTTTAAGATGGTGTGGGTTCCCAGAACAATTTTTCATTTATATTTAATTAGGAATTCACTTATTGAAATTTCCTACACATGTTGCTGCAAAATTGCTGAAAAGGTGGTCACCAAATTTTTATGGCACCACTGATTATCTGTCATTTGTTGCCATTTCTTGCTTTGGGTAAGATCCGTCCACCCCTTTTGGAAATGTAAGTCAAAATGTGAGTGTCCAATGCACATGCCAAATTATGTTTATTCTTTAGGAAGTACAAACAGCCACAATGCAGACGTTGGCCTGAAGTGCACATGCACAACACTTTGTGCAGTTACACTGGATGCTCACAAGGGTTTAATTCCCAATGTTTGTAAACACCCGGAAAAAAATCAATAAAATACAAAATGTAAAAATAGGAAAACAAAGAAAGCAAAATAGATTGACAGACCAAATGCTGCTCTGTTTATAGGTGGGCAGCAAACTGCATAAATATCTTCTCAAGCCTCTTTGATAGATCAGGAAGTGCGTAAAAACAGAAAGCCTCTGACTCCCATGTACTGGCAAGGACTGGAGGCCCTAATCATTCACTTTCCCCTGCCTTGCTCAAGGGAGGGAGAAATTAATTTACTCTCTCCTCTGACTACTGAGGGCTGTGGAATTTTGAATGGAGGCCATGCCCTCCTTGCCTTGCCCAAAGACTAGAGGGCAGTTGCAAATGATACTGAAGTGTGTTTCTACTTCCCCAACCACCACAATCCTGAAGTGCAGGGGAATAAACTGTCAACGCCTGCATCACTTTGCCCAAGTGTGATGGGAGAATTGCATCCTCCCCATTGCCTTACCTATGGTTGGGAGGACTTAAAAAAAGTACCTTGGAAGGAGAACTTGCCACTCGCTCCTCATTGAGCCTCCAATTTCTAGCTCCGGAGTTGAGAGGTTATTGCCCCCTAAATCCTCCAGCATTGCAGAAATGTGGAGTTGTGGAGGCAACATTTTTTATAAAACTCCTTTCACCTTTCTCATGTGAGGGGGGAATTGTTCGCTCCCTTGGGCTTTGCCCAATGATGAGACTGGCTATCTAAAAATTCCCACATGACCTGCAGCAGTGTTCGGCTCACAGTTGATTGTTTCACCTTTTGTCTGATTCTGATTCCTGTTGTAACTCGAAACTTTAGTTGGTGAGGGGGTGATATCCAGTGCTTAGTTTCTGATATTGTGTATACAAGATGATATTTTTTTGTATCTGTAGAAAGCCATAACACGCTTTGAAGAATAGGCATTTCATATAAACATATTGAGGCTTTCTATTTTGGGGATAAATAAAGTATTTTGTCAGTTTCCCAAGACAAATATGTTTGCTTTTTACAAATTATTTAGATGGAATGAGAGGAATAGGAGATCCATAGGACGTCCACCCAACATTAATAATTTATTATCAGAAGACCCTAACTGATAAGAAAGGTAAAGTATATTAAAAATTTCGAATAGTGACTGGCCTCTGAATTGAGGTCAAAATAACGTAATCTCTCACCCACTGACCTTGGTGGCATGCTTCATACTCACTTTAGTAGTTAGTCCCTGATATTCATGTATTGTCATATAAACGCAATCAAAATACAAATGGTGGCCTGCCATCTGTGAAAAACGGTGGTCGATTAACATTGAGTAAATATTTAATATCGTTCTCCTGTATTCTTTCCACATCTATAAATGGTAAACAATGGGTGACCTCTCTAGTATTATGAACGAGCGCCCTCATTTACCAAATAAGTGTCTGAGATATTAAAATATATCTCCATCTCTGCATGTGTGGGCTATTGCATTCCTGAGTAAACTTAGTGAAAGTTTTCAGGAAGCGTTTTTTGAGTATATCATCAACGTACAGTTTTTTGTGCATTTTCCCTAACAACCAGCTGATTTCTCCCCTCCTTCCATTGCAATGTCAGAGTTGCACCATAATGGCGCTTTATAGTGTATATGTTTCAGAATCTTAAGCAGGTTGTGAGCCCTTTGCCATGCATAATGGGAACCGAATACAATAGGGCTGATAGATGGCGTCATGTGTGGTTGATACGTATAGCATGTTGACAGCCCCCCGTCCCTGTTTTCAGGATATACCTCTCTATCTAGACTTATAACAGTATTTCAATGTGTTTTCATCTTGTATATTAAATGGGCCACTCCATACGAAGCAACTGAAGTCCGCTCATATACATTGTTGCTTTTAATTTTGAACTTTTTAACCTGGGTGTCTTTTCTCCTAATACAAACTGTAAAATAGCTTTTTTAATATCATATAGTAGTATTTTTTGGACCACTTGTGGTAATATACCGAGTAAAAAATTGAATTTGGGGGTCATATTAATTTTTATACTTTATCATGTTAAGATAGCCTTAGGTGGGCCCATTTCCAAAAGTCTGTGTTGTTTTTTGCAGCACAGGGGAAATGTTATTGTGGCTCATACTTTGAAGTCTTTGATTTAAACAGATCCCCAAATACTTCAATTGGTTGCGTTTCCATTCAAAGGGTATGGTCCGTGTAAACCCTCATGTGGTGGTCGAAGGTAGTGGTAAAGCCTTACACTTAGACACATTTGTCTTGTACCCCGAAATACTTGAGGAGTCCTTGTAACTTGCAGACCCTATGATGAAGCTTGACACCCAGCTGTCTGGATGTGTGAGGGCCCTAATTCCGAAAGGAGGGATTCCCCTTTCCCTTCCTTCGCAGTAGGACCACCTACTACTCTTGTTTTACACTCTCACTCTCCATCTTTTACTGACCCAATCAGGAACTGCATACCCCTTTCTTGTGTCCTTGTAACTTCACCAGGACCTCTGCTGATGCAGACAGGCAAAACAGAGACATTTCTATGTTGTCTGTATAATATAATGTCTTGTGTTCCCCTGCTATAGGCATTATACCCGTAATCTGGTTGTTCTTTCGTATTGCACTTTTGAAAGGTTCCAGTGCTGTTAAAAATAGTAGATGGCAGCGGGCATCCCTATCTAGTTCCCCGGTGATCCTGAAATTATGAGGAGCAGTCTTCCCCCCCAATTAATCGAGGCAGTTGTATTGATACATCCCTTTAAACAAAATGATATAATTCTGGCCGGTTCCCATTCCTTTCATTGTGCGAAACAAGTAACCCCATTCTACTTTATCAACTGCCTTCTCGGCTTCGAAAGATAATAGTCAAGGTCATCTTTCACTGCCATAATATGTGTGATAGGTTGTGCAAGTGACCGGCACAAAAGCCACCTGGGTAGGCTGTATCAATTGAAGCAGGAACTTCTTCAACCAGTTCGCCAGGATTTTAGCATCTGCATTTATAAGCAAGGTGGGCCTGTAATTTGAGCAATCTACAGTATCCCTGCCCGGTTTAGGGATTAATACTATTCTAGCCTCGATAAATTCATCCTGCATGTAGACATTTTACAGAGCCTCTTTGAAAACTGAGGCGAATACAGGGACAAAAATGGTTCAGTAAAATAAAATTCAATGGGAGATCCAAATTCCCTAAGGAGTTTATTTGAGGCCATACCATGAATTGCTTTTTCAGTTTCTTCCACCGACACATTTAAATCCATTGTGTTCCTTCACCATTGAAGGAGTGGCAACCTCTGGAAGAATTCAGTTTGTATTACTAACCCAGGTCGTTCATCTGACGTTTATAGAGTCTTGAGTTGATTCATTATATTCATTATATCAGCAGCTTTATCAGTAGTTCCTCTCTACTATTATGTATTGTTCTGTATGATTTGACTTCTCTAAGTTGTGCAACCAGCAATTGCCCGTTTTTTCCACTTTCTATCAATGTCTTTGATGTAACATGAAAAGGGACTTTTTTTTCCTTCCGTAGTGTATAACTCATTTAATTTAGTTTTAGTTTAACGAAATGCCAGCTGTACTACTTCTTCTCCTTCTCCTTCTCCTTCTCCTTCTCCTTCTCCTTCTCCTTCTCCTTCTTCTTCTTCTTCTTCTTCTTCTTCTTCTTCTTCTTCTTCTCCTTCTTCTTCTCCTTCTTCTTCTTCTTCTTCTCCTTCTTCTTCTTCTTCTCACCAGAGACCTAATGGAGCAGCAGTCAAGTCTAATTATATTTGGTTACCTATGAGGTCATGATCAGATACACCAACTTGAGTAATGAAAACTCCTTCTAATTTTCTGGTTACATTGATTAAGTAATCAGTTCTAATGTGGGAACCGTGACAACAAGAAGTGAATGTGGGGCATGGCTTGAGACCCGATGACGGAGGAAGTGTGAGCCTGCAGCTCCGCGCTAGCCCCACCAATAATCCTGTTCAGGGGACCGCTGTGGCCCCCCAAATTGGCCCCCGGTGCAGGGGAGTGGTGAAGGTGCTTGCCCCCTGAACTGTGGAGCTGGGCTCCCCCCCGGACGTGCTGTGAGCCCGCTGCGGCCCCTGTCTCGGAACAGGGCTGAGAATTAAGATGGTGGTGTCCGGGGAACGGGTGGAGCATCTGAGCTCTGCGGCTCCCCGTCCGGCATAACTGGGAGCCCGGAAGTGCGACCGGATTGCTGCGGAGGCAGGGGACAGCTGTAGAGCGGAACCCCAAGCAGCCCGGACAGGTTTGGTGGCGGCGCAGTGGCAGCCCCCGGCCGCCCCTCTTTTCGTGCAGATTCGGCTGAGCCTGTTACTGGACTGGAGTGTTGCCTCCTGCTAGAGGCGGGGACTTGAGTGGCGGCCGGACTGCGGGCGACAGCTGGGGGCACGGGAGCGGCGTAGAAGATCGTAAGCGCCCTACCCCCCACCACACACTCTTGCTGGGATCCTTTCTGTTTCCCCCTCTAGTGGTGGCATTCTGGGGGTTGCGGATGGCAGTGCGGCCTGACTGGGCATTGGGAGATTCGCCAGTGCTGCCTGACTGGGCATTGGGAGACACGGCCAGGACCGCCGCTGAGGCACATTGAGGCACGGGCAGCGGAGGGACTGCCCTGCAGCCTGTGTTGAGGCAGCGGCGCAGCAAGAGTTGGCATGGAGCTGACCCCCGCCCAATGAAGATACTGGGGCTGCTGGTGGCATACGATTGCTGTGGGCACCTGGCGCCTGACCTACTGCGACGTGGGTGGGATCCTTGCAGGGGACCCCACCCTGAGGGCGATTTCTCTATCCCTGCCTTGACGGACTTGTTGTCTTACGGGTGGACCGCCTATTGCTCCGAAGCGGACGGCATCGGCGGGAGGCGCTCTGTACGTGGCTGAGTTGCGCAGACCGGAAGCGGAGTGGACTGCTCATAGCTTGACCACTGGGGGCTTTGCAACTCTTGGTTGCCCCGGGTGGAGTGGATTCGCTGTGATGGCCCTGCCGGACCGGACCCTACCTGCTTATGGGAATTATTGCTGCGGGGCCTGGGTGCATATCTGCGGTGCTTGGCAGCCCCTCACCCCCCTTAGGGGTGTGCGCAATATACTATCCTGGGGCCTGGAGAGGGAGACCGCATCCTGCACTGACCTGAGCCGGCAACCCTTGAGCATGGGGAAACCCAGAGGAAACAAGGGGGGACTTCCTTGGACGGCGCGGATCCGGATGTGGAGCGGGGACCGCGGGACCCGGACGCCGTCCCTCCTGGATCGCTCTTGCAGCACCAAGTGGACCAGATCCTACCGGCTATAAAGAATACTAGAACGGCCCTTCAGGAAGACATCGCGCAGGTGGCGACGGGCCTGGGGCTCTTGAGGGCTGATCATGCTAAGTTATCGGACAGGGTGCGACAAACGGAACTCACTTTGAAGGACGTGGGGCCGGCACAGCATAAGTTGGGCGCCCAGATGGTGGATGTTATGGCCTGGTTGCAGACCTTGGAAAAGAGAGCAGACGATGCGGAAGGCCGCAATAGGAGGAATAACGTCCGCGTAGTGGGCTTGCCGGAACGGATTGAGGGGACTGATATGGTGGCCTATCTAGAGTGCTGGTTCCGGGAGGTGGTTGCGCCGGAAGGCCTGTCGCAGTTCTACACACTGGAGAGGGCGCATACAGTGCCGGCGCGCCCACTATGCCCGGGACGCCCGCCTCGACCAGTGGTGGCACGTCTTCTTCACTACAGAGACAGGGATCTGATCCTTCAAAAGGCCAGGGCATCGAGCCCGTATACTGTGGACAATAGCAAAGTCACGCTGTTTCCGGATTACACGCTCGAGGTGCAACGGGCTAAGGCCTCATTTTTGGCGGACAAGAGGGCGCTACGCGGCGAAGGCTCGCAATATTCTCGAATGTTCCCGGCTCGGCTGCGGATAGCCCTGGATGGCAAAACTCACTTTTGCAATATTCCTGAGGAAGCCTGGTCCTGGCTGGAGGAGAACAGGACTGGCAAGGGCGAGGCTGGGTTGCCATTGGAGCGACTGGCGCTGGAGCAGCGACTCCGTAGATCCCGCCGTAACCGGAGACGACGCTCAGTGCCTGGGGGCCCCTCACTGTCCCAGACGGAGGCGGAGCGACTGGTGGCACTCCAGGCGGTGGCGGTAATTGCTGGAGCGGAGGCGTCCTCCCAGGAGCTGGCTGTGGTATCTGGAGAGGAGGCTGATGGGACTGAAACTGAGCTGTCGGAGTCTGGGAGGCAGATACTTCCTAAGGTGACGCCGAGCACAGCAGACGACATGGTAGACGCGCCATGAAGATGGGGAAGTTTCGGGACTCTGGACCTTCTATGGTGGTAGCTATTGATTTGGACTTCCTGGGGTGTTGGGGGGCGGGCGGCTGGGGTCTGGGATGCCCGGGGATTTGGGGGGAGTAGCCTGGCCACCAATGGAACAGTTAATCATTGATAGGGGAGCAATGCCGCTCTCAACGCTGGAGGCTTGGTTGCTGCTGAGGGGCTGGAGGGCTTGTTTAGTGGTTGTTGATCGTTAGGTTCTAACCCACCCCCGCCGGATGGTTCATAGTTAGTATGCTTTGACCTTTTGTGGGGGCATTTGTTGGGATCAGTTGGATGGGATTCACTATGTTAGTGCCTGTTCTGGGGAGGGAGTGATGTGTTTGGGGGGGAAGTTGGGGATGTGGGGAGAATTAGTTTGGGGATGGTTTTCGCCGGCGTATCTTGGAGCGAGCAGTGGTTCATTGTGCTTTTATATATTGACTATGGGGCCATTACCTGATGTTACATGTGTGACTTGGAATGTGAGAGGCTTACACTCAATGCAGCGTTGGCACAGGGTCCACTCTTACTTGGTACGCAGGGGCGTCCAGATAGTATTCTTGCAAGAGACGCAACTGACTAGTGTTTAAAGGGTGGCGCTGCAGCGTAGATGGCGTGGGCAGCTTTATTATACTACCTATTCGGCCTTTGCGAGGGGTGCGCTGATTTGGGTTAGGGCTGGGGTTCACTTCCAGATGACTGAACAATTGGTTGATCCTGAGGGCCGCTATGTAGTGGTTGCAGGACGCCTTTACGGGCGGGACATGACCCTCTGCAGTATTTATGCCCCCAACGTGGAGCAAGCGGCCTTTTTTACTCAAATGTCTGAAACACTGGCAGTTTATCTCACGACCCCGGTGATAATGGGGGGAGATTTCAATTCCATAACGGATGTGACCATGGATAGGTCCCACCCCCCGCTGCCTGGCGCCCCCATTCATAGGCTTTCAAAGGTCAGAGCACAGTGGCAGGATAGTTGGGGATTAATAGATATATGGCGGACGCAACACCCAGATGAACGGGATTACTCCTACTTCTCAGCATTGCACGAGATACATGCGAGGCTTGACACTGTGCTGTGTAGTGCCGGCCTGGCTACAATGGTGATGCGGAGTGAATACCTGGCGCAAACTATATCCTATCATAACCCACTATTGGTGAGTTTCTGCTGGGCCCAGGATCGCCCGGCTGTGCCGGCCTGGCGACTGCATCCGTAGATGCTTGAAGACCCAGTCTTCCGCGCCGAGCTGGAAATGAAAATAGAAAGTTATTTTGCCGACAATGAGGGTACAGCCCTGGAATGAGATGCCTTTAAAGTGGTGATCCGAGGCTTGTGTATTACTAAAAGGGTGGGCGTACGGAAGTTGCTGTTGCAAGAAATCAACACTGCCGAACAGACACTTAGAGTGGCAGAGAGGGCGTACTCGACTGACCCTGGAGCCCGGGATTTGGTGTTGAGTTCAAAGGAGGCTGTGGCGGAGGTTGTAGAACGCTTGGGATGTTTGGACCATAGGGCTTACCTAGCTAGGGCGCATGCCGAGAGAGATAAGGTGGGTACCTTGTTGGCTTGGTTGGCTGACCCCTCCCCCGCGGCGCCCCAATCTTAGCATTGAATTCCCCGACGGGTCAAACGGAATATACTCAGTGTCGGATTAATACCCACTTTCGCGACTTTTACACAGATCTGTATGATAGCCAGCTGCGGAACGGTAAAGTAGGTAAAGTAGACGTCCAGGGTTTTTTGGAGGATTTGAAGCTTCCTACACTGGATTCAGAACAAGCTGATTCCCTTGGCCAGGACATCACACTATCCGAAATTCGAAGCGCTATCAAGCATAGGGCGCGAAACAAAACTCCAGGAATTGATGGCCTGCCCATAGAGTTTTATGCAACATATGTGGAGCTTCTTGCCCCAAGGTTATTATTGGTCTTTAAAGAAGCTAGAGATCTGGGGATATTGCCAACCTCGACTAGGGAAGCTATCATCATTCCCCTATTGAAACCAGGGAAAGCCTCCACAGACCCAGCTGCATATCGCCCCCTGTCTATGCTCACGTCTGACTACAAGATTCTGAGTCGCGTGTTGGCTACCCGACTTCTTCCGCACATGGTGCGCCTGGTTCCTCCTGAACAGGCGGGCTTTATCCCTACTCTCAATACTGCAGGCAGTGTGCGTCGACTGATACGCATGTTGGGAGGGGACCACGATGGGGACCCAATGGCATTAATCCTCTCTGTGGATATTGCAAAAGCGTTTGACAGTTTCGAGTGGCCTATTTATTTTTTGTTATGAGAGCTTTCGGGCTTGGGGAAGGTTATGTTCGCTGGACCGAAATACTGTACTCCTCGGCGTGCACGAGAGTGAAAGTGGGGACGGTTGTTTCCTCCTCCTACCCAGTGGGCCGAGGCACATGACAGGGGTGCCTGCTTTCCCCGCTGTTGTTTGCTCTGGCCGTAGAGCCGTTGGCTGTCAGGGCTAGATTGGGGAGGGCTTTCCAGGGTTTACAACTCCGGGATCAGACACATTTCATATTGGTGTATGCGGACGATCTCCTACTGTTTTTAAAAGACGTGGGAGACGGTTTGGAAGGGGCTCGAGCACTGCTCCATGAGTTCGGGGACGTCTCTGGACTTAGAGTCAACCGGGCGAAGACATGTGTTTTCCTGGTTAATCCGGCATGTGGCCCACCTGCAGCGGCGCAGGGCATCGTATGGGAACCTCACTGTCTTCCTTATTTAGGGACACATATTTATCATACTCAGGAAAATCTACTAGATGGCAATATTGGTCGGGCGATGCGAGGCCTCAAGAATAGCATGCAGTTCTGGGGGACACTGACATTATCAGTGGCAGGTCGGATGGCCCTGTTAAAAATGGTAGCACTTTCCCGGCTACTTTATTACTTTAGAACGTTGCCGGTGTGGATACCCGCCTCCTTATTTCGACAGCTCAGGTCTAATGTGGGTGGCTTCATTTGGGGGAGTGGCAGATGGAGGGTGGCACTTGACACGTTAACGCGCTCGAGAGAGAAAGGGGGCTTTGCGGTCCCGGACTTCGAATTATATTATCTAGCTGCGCAGTTCCAGGTGCTTACTCAAGCGGTGGCGATGGAATTCAGGGGCCCTGAAAGAGACCATGAACCGGAGGCACTTCGGCATGTGCTATCGTTTACTATACTCCAGCAGAAATTGCATGTAAATTCGCTGTCTATAGAGGAACGCACTTTGCAGCTCTGCTGGAAACGTTACTTTGGTAAAATCAAGTTGCGGAGCCCCTATGCCCCGGAAATACCTTTAGGTATGTGTACCGCCTTACCACACAGTGGGGACTGGCGGGCCCTTGCGGAGTGGGAGTCCCTCGGGCTACAAGTAGTGGGAGACCTGTATGAAGATGGCACATTGCTGCCCTATAGCGAGTTGCAGGAGAGTTTCAGGCTCCCACGCGGTCACTACCTACTCCATTCAGCCCTGACGGCTGCGGTGCGGAAGTACTGGAGTGAGGGCCTTTCGGAGCCGCCGGTAAGCACAGCGTGCCAATATGTGGTGATGGCAGCGGGCACTTACAAGGCCGTCACCTGTTTATATAGGCGCATGATTGGGGAGGGATTGCAGCCTCTACAGAAGCTGCGTGACCACTGGACGACAGACATCGGTAGAGATATACCGGACCCGGCTTGGTCACAGATCGTTAAGAGGGCATGGAAGAATACCAGAAATGCCAGATTTCAATTGGTTCATTTCTTCATACTGCATAGGGCCTACCTCCCCCCGGCGAGGATCAACCAATACTTTCATGTAGACACAGCGCAGGGCCCTCGTTGTAGGCTTGCGGGTGCGGGCCTGCTACATATGTTGTGGGACTGCCCACAAATGGGGACATACTGGGAAGATTTGGTGGAGCTACTATGCAGGGTCACGGAACGGCAGATTACACTGGATAAGGATACTTGTCTATTGCATTTGTTCCCCCATACCACTATGACCAAAATGACAAGTAAATTCCAAGATCTGGGACTGGTATTGGCCAAAAGAGAAATCACGATCAATTGGAAGGCTGCAGGGGAGCCTAGTTATGCTAGATTTAAGGCTGCAATGCTTAAGTGGGCGGGGAGTGAAAGTGTGATTCGCTTGCAACAGGCCCAGAGGTCCCACAATGAGAAAGAGTTAGATGCTGCCCGGGTGTGGGAAGCCTTAGTTATGGACTTGAAGGCTGCTGATGCGGACTCTGGGTCAGATCTGAGTGTGCACTCAGGGAGTGGAGCTTTATAGACGACAGCAACGATATAAGGAACAGCATGCATGAGTGAGTCCCCTTCCCTGTCATAGTCATGATTTTCTATGGCAATTGTAGGTATAATACTCTGAACAGTCATGTCGCTCCAAATGATTTCTGGGTTAAATTACGCTGTGGTGGGTGCACGCCGGTGAGAGGGGGCGGGTGAGGGTAGGCCGAGGGGGGGAAGAATAGTTGCATTAATATTGTATAGTTCTACAGCACGTGTATATATAAGCTGCAAATGGCTGCACTATTAGTATCAGGTGGATGTTGGGACTACCCAAATGTTCTTGGACAACTGTTTATTATTTATCCTGACCTTGTATATTGACTGTATCATTGCATGCCAGGTGGCCTTATTGCTATTTCAATTGAGACAATAGTGCTTGTTTGATAATATTTGACTATGGGATGTGCTGGTGTTGGTTGAAAAATTCATAAACAGATTTAAAAAAAAAAAAAGAAGTGAATGTATAGTCCGTCTCTTGTGTGTGTAACAGTCTCTAAGGTTCAATCAAGGCATTGTCCTCCGCCATATCTTTCAGGCTATTTCTGTCTGTCATTTTGTTAGTTGAGTTTCCCGGGCCTATCCAGAATCTGGTCTATAGTGACATTTTAGACCTTTCAAGACTTTTGTCTTATTGAAAGAATTGAGTACCCTGGATACAGTGGAAAGGAAGGCAGACTTATCGTCTGTCTGGGTGTGTATCGACTCCACAATTATGTGTGTCTTCCAAATAAGGAGCTTGGCAAAAATATACACCCCCCAGCATCTGATACCATTTGCAGTATTTTGATCAGTTCTTATTTGTGTATCTATATTGCTAGAACTTTTTTCTGTGGATCACCGGAGAATCAAAAGGGGTGTCTGCTTTTGGCTGAACAGGCATGGAGTACTTGTCTCCCTCAGTCCCTCTGTAATTTATCACCCTCTTCTGACGACAGGTGCATTTCTTGTATTAATGCTAAATCCTGCCATCTAAAATGTGAGCATTTTCGTTCCATTTGGGAAATGTCTTAGGCCATTAACATTAAGGTATGTATTGCAATAGTAAAGTAAGTCCAGGTAGCTATAGTGTACATTGTAGAAGATAGTTATGACTTAGTTACAGGTTGACAAGATGCTGAGTTTCAGGTAAGTATAAAGAAAATAGCCCAACACGGGAGCAGCCTCCCTGTTACTCAGCCTAAATGCTCCAAGTGACTCATCACCTCACCAGACAACCAGGCATTCCACTTCATCACCAAGCACTCATCCTGGCTGAGCTTCTTTGGACTGGAGGCTAAGGGTGGCATCTCAGCCATGGGCGTCGCTGCACTTAGCCAGTCAGTCCTCAACAACATCTTCTCAACTACGTTCATCAAGTAATACATTTGAATCTTTAAAGGCTTGGGTGCCCACTTCTTTATCAAATATGTATCGATTTTTCGGAACCAGGGTCTTCCGAAATAGCTCTCTATGTTTAAATTTCTTTATTGATTTCTAACATAACAATAATACAATACTCGCATTTAAGTGCAGTTATATAAGTGCCGCCTAAGTGGGATGGCATAAATAAGAAAGGGAAAAAAACAGAACAAAAAGGGGCACATGTGCACATGTGCCTAGGGTCTCACTGGCGGTGTCCCAAACATCGTATGTCCACTAAGATTTGGCCTCTTCTCGTGGGTCTGCTAGTCGCAACAGTCTCAGGTATCTAGGGCAAGTAGGTTCCTTAAACTTGGAAGTTAGTAGTGACAGAAAGGGCCTCCAGAGGTCCTGGAGTGAGGCTCCCAGACTGGACAGCGAGGGGGAGATCCTCTCCCCAGTATGCCCCATAACCTATGGAGCCATCCCAGGTAAGTAGGGGGGTGGTCGTTCCCCAGTGAGTTAGGATGTTTTGGAGAGCTGTTCCTAGCGCTAATGCTATATGCCGACACCTTCACGATTTCAGAGGGAAGGTGAGCGGGTTGGGAAGACCTAATAGGGTGTATGCGGGAAAGCGGGGAAGTTTGGTCTCCAAATGAGCGTTAATATCGTCTAATACCTGTGAGCAATAGCTCAAGATACTGGGGCATTCCCACAGGAGATAAGTCAAGGTACCCAGCGAACCGCATGCTCTCCAGCATTGGGGGCTTTGGCCCAGGTTACCTCTGTGGAGCCTCTGTGGGGTGAGATACCAATAGGTTACAATTTTCGTTGCAGTCTTAATATCAGCCATGCTACGGGCTGTGAGGCGGGCTCTGTAGTAAATATCCATACACTCCTTCTGCGAGGGCATCCTGCCCAGCTCCCTGCTCCCATCTCAGCTGTCCGGGAGATTTATCTGTCCTAGGGGTACATCTAAGAAAATAATAGAGGTCTGTTATCAGGTGTGAATCCGTGTGTTTTGTCACCAGCCATTTCTCAAATGTCGTGAGGGCCTTCTAAGCCCATCCCGAACCCCAGTCTGCATAACCCAGTGCCAAATTTGGTGGTAGCAAAAGTGTTCCCCCTCCGTGAGGTTCTGTTGTGTGCGGAAATCTTCAAACGATAAGGGTCCATCAACATCGAAGAAGTGGCCAATGGGCCGGCATCCCTCTTTTGTCCATTGGGCATATGCTTCCGTATCCAGACCGGAAGTGATTGCGGGATTGTGCACTATAGGAATTAGTGGAGACGGGAACGTCGTAAGCCCACGGGATGTGGCCACTCTGTCCCAGGCCGATAAGGCAGTGTGTGTAACATTTACAATAGATATAAGTTGCGGGCCCATGCCTCCTTTGTAAATAAGGGGATCCCCTAAAGGGACTGACCAGCGAGGGCTCTGTCCATAAACAACCAGCGCTTCTCGGACTGTGGTCTTGGCCACTCCACCATGGGTCTCAAATGAACCGCCCAATAATAGTCCTGTACATTTGGGATGGCTAATACACCTTCCTTTGGGGTCTGTAGCATAGTTCTCTGTGTAATCTGAGTCTCTGGTCATGCCAGATAAAACGCTCCAAATTCCGCTGCATAGAATGCAACACCCCTAGAGGAGGGGCCAACGGGAGGGTCTGAAAAAGAAATAATATCTTTGGTAAAATTGTCATCTTTATTGCCGCTATGTGACCCAACCACAACAGTGAATACGGTCTCCATCTGCGGAGACATTCCTGTATCTGCCGCAGTAGTGTTGTATTATTCAATGAGGTGGTGTGTTGTTGTGTTTGCTATAAGTCCTAAATAGGGGTTGGTCTCCTGGGTCCATTGAATATGGTGTGTGTGTTTGAGTACCTCTATTGTGTCCAACGAGAGGGACAAACTGAGAGCTTGTGACTTGTGGATGTTGACCTTAAATTCCGATACTTCTGTGAACTGTTCTTTATCTGCCATAAGGGCAGGAAGGGATGCCATGGTGTTCTTCAAAGTGGCAACTATGTCATTCGCATATAAGCTGAGCTTGTGTTCCTCACACCCAAACACCATCCCAGTAATCGAGGGATAACTACACACCCTTTGGGCCATAGGCTCCATGTAGATGGCGAATAAGAGTGGGGTTAGCGGACAGCCCTGTCGTGTCCCCTGCTGAATAGAAAAGGGGTCCAATGTGTGGCCATTCACTCGGACAGAGGCAGTGGGGTCGGTGTAGCTACTTAGGACCCAGCCTATAAACCTTTCTGGCAGGCCGAAGTGGTGCATGGTTGCTGTTAGATAGGGCTAGTGCACCCTATCAAACGCCTTTTCTGCGTCTATAGAGAGAATCATGCGCTCCGTACCAAAACGCTCAGTCTTGTCGATGATGTGTAGAAGGTGTTTGGTGTTATCAGAGCACTGCCGACCAGGGACAAAGCCTGACTCGTCTGGGTCTATGAGGCCCGATAGAGGGGGGAGAGGCGCTGCGCCAGGATTCCCGTGAACAGTTTAAGGTCCACATTGAGTAGGGAAATGGGCCGATAGGACACGCATTGCCGCTTGACCTTCCCTGGTTTGGGTATGACTGTGACTAACACCTCTAGCATTGTGGATGGGATTGAGAGGACAGCCCAACCGAATTATACACCCTCACAAGGACCGGGCCAGCATAGAGCAGAAGGTTTTATAAAAAAGGGATGGAAAGCCATCCGGGCCTGGGGATTTGAACTGCTTTTGTTTGGAGATGGTCGAGATCACTGCCTCCAATTTGATTAGGGATTCAAGCTCTTCGGCCTTGGTTTGGTGGTATTCACGCTGTTCAGGTACTGGGTAGGGCCGTCATCAGGAAGTTGCTATGCTCCATATAAGGATGCAGAATACTTCAAATGATTCTGCAGTGAGTTGGTCGGAGGCCTGCTCCTGACTGGACTGTTCGATAACTGTGAGGACCTTAGAGGCCTGCCTTTGTGCTCTTAATCTATTAGCTAGGAGCCTAGCACTTCTGCCTCCCTCAGTGTCGAAGGAGTGTCTAAGCCTTAGCGCCACATACTTTACCCTGTCAATGCTTAGGCCTGCCAGTTGGATGCCCGTAGCCTTTAGCTGCTTCTACATCCTTGGGGCAGCTGTACTCTGGTGAATACGTTCTAACTCCTTCACCTCACCAGAAAGTTATTCAATTTTTTCCCTCCAAATTTTGTTTCAAATGCGGTGATAGCGAAAACTCCCCCCTGACCACTGCTTTCAGGGCATTCCATAGTGTTTCTATGGGGTTGTTGGGAGTGCCCTTCACTTCTAGATAATCTGCTATTGCTTTTGTGATTCTTTGCACTTCTGCAAGGCGTTGTAGAATTGTATCCTTGAGACGCCAAACGTCGGATAGCGAACAAGGGAGTATCTCTACCTGTTCTACCTGCTTGGTCATTATATTGGTGGCTAAAAAGTAGTCAATCCTAGCATAGGTCTCATGGGGGGGGGGTGAATAGAATGTGTACTGTCTGTCTGTCGGGTGGTGAGACCTCCATACATTAATCAGCCCTGCCTCTGCCAGGAATCGCTTTCTTTCCTCTGTAAGAGCCCCAGCCTTCCCATGTTGTTGGCTCAATCTCTCAAAATTGTTATCTAAAGCCATGTTGAGGTCCCCTCCTAGGATCTGCGACCTATCAGAGGATTTGGATAACTCTAGCACCACCCTCCTGTCCCTCGTTTGGAGCGTATACAGAGCCAATAGTGAAATTATGGGAGCCCAGTCTGAAAGTGTGAGCCAGCAACCTACCCCTAAGTTCGGTTTGCTTGGGGCCTACTTTGCCATTAAACCTGGTGGAGATAAGGATGGCCACCCCGGCTGTCCTGGTGGAGGGAGACCAGAAAAGCTGAGGGAACGCCTTGGCCTTTAATCTGTGAACGTCACCAGCCAGAAGATGCGTCTCCTGATGGAGACAAATATGTGCATGTAAAGGGGTGGAAGGGGTTGAATGAAGAGGGTCAGAGACTTTGAGTAGGGATCTTAAAGAAGGTTTTATTTTTATGTAGGACTTCCGCCTCCGGCTTGTCAGTCTCTCTCTTGCGAAGGCTGCGGGATCCGTCTTGGCTTTGGGATCCAGATCGTAGAAGGAAAACCACGGGTGATAGCTGGTTCTTCCACTCCGTCCGGCAGCCGGGAATGAAAGAGAGACAAAAGGGGGGTATTAGAAGGGTGACCGGGAGCTTAAGGTGCAGGGACCGGGGGTGAAGGAAACCCAGTGCGGCAGTGCTATTCACAGTCACTATTCAGTGCTCAATGTGCTTGTGAAAGGGAGGGATACTTTAGAGACTATACACATGGAACTGTACAATTATTTACACGCTGTTTTTGATTCACTAGGTAGGCTACGTCGCCCGACCCAACCCGCTACTCTGCCCCGTACCTGATTGAGCCACACCCCTCCCATCGGGAGCGTGGCGGGGCGCCTCGTGGTGATGTTGGCCTCCTGGCTTGGTGATATCACCTCGGGTTCTTGGTCTTGTTCCGTCTCGTCTTCTTCCTCCATAACTCACAACTCTGCTCCTCTTCTTCGTTCTCCGTCGCCTTTCTCGTCCTCCGTGGAAACGCCGTCCGTCGACTTCCTGCTTCCTCCCTCATTTGTTGCGGAAGGCGTGGTGACGTCAGTGGGGGGATGAGCCTTGGGAGTTGGGAATCCCCATTTAAAGGAGCCCTCTGTATTTCCAACGTCGTGGGACCAAAAAGGTTCGTTTTTCCCGGTGATGCCACTCGTCTTGAAGGTATTGATTGGGCTGCTGTTGAGAAGGGACACAAGCGGGTGAGAGGGGTGTAGGCAGCCACCAGTCCCGTATTTGATCGTGTTCCCCTGAAGGCGGACCCGCTCCGTCACAGTGCATCTGTGCTTTCTAGGAATGAAAGGATGGCCCTCCTTTTAACCAGAATATTGAGGCCTTTTACATTAAGTGAGACTATCTTAAGGGTCGCAGTCATCTAATTGAGTGTATAGGGTAGCAGAGAAAAGCTAGGCATAGGATAATGCTCGCCATGGCCACCCGCTTTGCGGTTCGGTGGGTATAGTGTGGTGGTGATCTGGTTCCTGAAGGGCCTCCCCGAACAGTAAGCTGCACAATTGGGGGAGGAGGCGACCTAAATAACCCCATAACATTACTAACAAATCCTAACAAGAACAGAGTAACATTCCTGGGTGAAAAACCCCATGAGTGAGCGTGAGATGTCAGCAGGACCCATTCAGCCCTGTCTCACCGGGTCCCCGTCTATTAGAATGACCAGGAGTGCTAAAACTCAATTCCTTGGGATTCAAGGCCAGTCACACCCAGCGTAATCATGCAGCTTCTTAATCTGGGTTGACAGTGTCTTCTCCCAGTGAAGCAATGACTGCCTTCTGTTCTCTGGTGATGGTTTCCGGGTCCAGACAGAGGCGGAGCGATGTCCAACCCACCCTCTGCCATATTTTCGCTTTCTGGGATCTGTTCTTGGTGTCGGCCTGTGCGGGATCGCTCTGGATGTCCTCCGGTAAGTTCAGTAGCTGTTTGACCTCCTGCAACAATCTGATTCGTTGTGTCTTGCCGTCCCATTCAAAGATTAACCTGAAAGGGTGACCCCAAGAATAGGGTCCTCTATGGAGCACAAGTGAGCTGTGATCGACCTGAACTCTCTCCTCTTTTGCAGTGTGGAGGTTGCTAAATCCTGAAGTAAGAGGGGCCGGGAACCCCCGGAACTCGATGGATCGCTTGTCTCAGGCGTCTGGCAGAATTTGTTCCTTGAGCTGAAAATCGTGGACCCACGTAAGTATGTCTGCCGGGGCTGCTCTCCTCGGGCCACCCTGTGTGCTTGATCTAACTTGATCCGCTAGTACTGGGGGGCTCCCAGAATGAAACAGAAGAGATCCTCAACATATGTCTCAATATCTGACCCCTCCGCCCCCTGAGGAAACGCCTGGATTTGTATGTTCTTCCAGTATGAGCGGTTTTCAAGATCCTCTGTATGCGTAGGAAGATCCAGGTGTTGATCCCTCAGACGAAGTATCTCCTCTTGAAGCTGGTCTATCTCCTCAACCCTGGCGGAGGCCAGTGTCTCTAGTGTGTCTACTCTGTCTCCAACCGAGCCCAGGGCCCTCCGAACCTCACTAATCTCTTGGGCTAGTTCCTTTTTCATAGTGTGCAAATCATCCTTCAGGGAGGCAAGTTTCAAGGAAGGAGCATGTCATTGGGGCCTCTGCATCTCCTGCTTCTGGGCCCGTGGAGCTCCCCAGTGCGGAGGGGGTCCCATCTGCGTTAGCGGTTTTAGATATGAGAAGGAGATCTTTAACAGAATGTTCCTGCTTGGTTTTATTTGATGCAATTTGTAGACCACTCAGCGCCTTCCACTTCGTCGCCTAAGCTCGTCGGTGTCTTGCCCAGCGATATTTCCTTCTGTAAAGTGCGTCGTGTCTCCTGGGTCCCTGCCCCCATCCGACACTCCCTCGAGGCACACCAAATCTAGGTGTAGGTCTTCAGTGCCTGTTTCACTTCCAGGCCCCCAGGTCTCTCCACTCAGTTCAGGCAGTCGGCGAGCGGCCGAACCCCAGCGATTCTGCTCACAAAGGTGGGCACTAGTGCAGCCGGATTCCAATTCGGAGTGTTTCTTTGTCCCTTAGGGCAGTACCAAATCCACCAGTTCAACACAAGCAGCGGCCTCTCAGACACCACCAGTCCAGGTCGGGCCTTAGTAGCTATTTGGGTCAAGTCGACCAATCGTAATCTAATTACCAGAGCCAAGGGAGGCTGCTCCCAGAACAGTTCTATGCTTTCTGAGCCAGTCTAGGGGGGGCAGTCCTTCCTCTCCCCACACTTCCTCCCTCTTCCCGCTAGGCCTGGCTCCATTTGTTCAACCCCTGAGGTCTGGCTAGACTGTTATTCCTTATAGCAGGGGCCGGCAGGCCTCTGCAGCTTGCAGGATTTGTCGTCCCCCTGTCACCCCCTTCAGCACTGACCTTATCTTCCAGGTGTCGGTTGAGGGGTGGGGAGCACTCAGCCCGCTTCTTGCAGCCCGGTGCCTCTCCCAGTCTTGGCTCAGGCCGGTCGCACCAGCTTGGGTCAGCCTCTCCTGCCCCATGGGGCCCCAAGTCCGTGGGAGCCGATCCCTGGGCCAGCCAGGTTCCGGCTAGCTGGCAACCGCTCGGGGGAGGACACTGCATCACAGGGCTGCGCACCAACTGTCTCACCAGGATGCTCACTAAGCTCCGGCCGCAACTTCCCACCGAAGCTGGGCAGCGACTGTGCCTATTTGCCAGCCGTCAATATCTTCTCAACCTGACTCGGCCGGTTTTCCAGGTCACCGTTAGTACAGCCAGGATCCTCTGTTTGGGTGTACACCCTCCCCTTGTGCTAGTTCGTAGTCTCTCGGCCCAGCCTCCTGCCACAACTCTCCAGGCCTCGTGGGCCTCCTGCCCCCGACCCAGGAGCCGAGCACCAGCATTGCGGCTTCCCCACCCCACGACACCGCCGCACGTACCTGCTGCGTATCCGCTGGGGTGTGGGGGGGAAGGCTAGGTCCACCTCCTCCTGCCTGAGCGTTTGTCGCTGCTTGGGTGCACATTCTTCCCCTCTGTCTCCTGGTCGTCGGCCGCGCACTCCAGGCCCACTGCACTTCTTTGGGTGGCCCCAGTCTACAGGAACCCGACCGGTTAACTCCCAAACAGGGGGCAGGTCACCCGTCCCGATGCCGCCCACCAACAGTCATGGTCCAACTCTAGGTCTGCGCTGCCCAGGACGGCAGAACCTCCTTCCCTGCGTCCATCTCGAGCCGGGTTCAGCTCCGCAGGCTCCCAGTGGTGTTCTCAGGTAGGGGAGCCTCTGGGCTTCACCGGGTCTGCTGCACAATGCTATGTCGATGGGGCACAGTCGGCGGGATGGCGCGACGAGCAGACACGTCCTACTCAGTCCCCATCTTGGCCACACCCCTAAAAATAGCTCTTTAATGGTAATTTATATCAAATTTACAACTAGTCATCGAAGGAGGGAGAAAATCAAACTAGCCCCCCATCTCCCACAACTACCTATGTCCCCACATTCCTGGTCCTCTTATGACTCTTTTCACTGCACATGGTCCCACCACAAATACCGTACCTTACTCCAGGCTCATCTAGTACAGTGTCTCAAGGGGAAGATCTTCTAATAACCACAATCAGTTCACAGTTTAAGTGGTGATCTATATTTGTCTCTCCGTGTTGTGTCTTACCATTGCCTCTGTTTACTTCCTTGTGACCATTTCGTTGTCATCCTTCCTCAACGGAATCTCTCCTCAAATTCATTGTCTCCAAATCCCACCAACCTTTTGGTTGTCTCGAGCATCTGATTTTGAAGGTGCTGCCTCCAAATCCCTTTAGTACAGTTCTCCCAGTAATCTCTCCATGCCCTCCGGTTCGTCATACTCTGTTGTACGCCTGTTGACTGTGATCAACATTATTTCAGGTTCCAGGAGTCCACACTAAATCTGCTTCTTCCGCAGTCTTGGCCAGAGAGCTAGAAAGTGTTTTCTTTTAGCTGGTGTAATAGGAAAAGTCTGGCAAGAAATACACCTGGGTATTTTCGAATTGGTATGGACCATGTTTTTTCACCATCATGACCTATCTTGCTTGTTGATGCCTTTTAACATCAGGCTAAGACTCATCCTGGTAGTGGATTGGGGCTGCAGTTAGAGGATAATTTTCAATGTGCGTGTTTTGTAATTATAAGGGTGGATCAAGTGTTATATGTAATAGGTTCAGGATTTAAGTACCCAGGAATGATTTCATGTCGTCTTTCTCAGCCTGTTTAAGTATCCCTGAAATCTGCACATTGTTCCTGCCGCTACTGTCATCCAAGTCAATTGACTTCCTATGCAGCCTTCACAGTTCTTAGCCACAATCCTGTTGCTTGTCCATTCTCCTTCCCATTTCAAAAAGTGTATTTTCTACTGTTAAAAACTGTTTCTGAAATTATGTTACCTCCCCTCTGAGAGACTAGACTTCCGTAGTTGTAGGTGCTACAGCCGAATTCTTTCAACCTATAGAGACTTTGATATCTATTGGTTTTTTCAGCAATGAGGTCAGAGCTGTTTCTGACATCTCTGAGTAGTTAGACATGCCTCTATCTTGAGACTTCCATTTTAACTGATTGGCTTCTGCTTCCGAAAAAAGGAATTGTTGCATGTGTTTGGATTTTGACATGAGCGTGTCAGAGGAGCAGTGATTGTTGATCTGAGATGTTTGCCCCTGTTGAATTCTTCCCTACATAAATCGAGAACACAGTCCAGCTGTACTGATCACCGTGTTGTGTCCAATGTAAAGAATGGCACTGGAGACTGTAGAGATCACTGCTTCTGCACAGTGGTGGTAAAATATAAAACCATACGTCTAATTTGGTGAGAGCATGGAGAGACTTTATCCAAACAAACTTGCACATCCGGGTATTAACTAGTCAGAGATTTTATCTTGTATTTAGTTAACGAGAAACATCAAAAGCTTGAGTGAATTAATCTTAATGAGTCTTTGTGACCCATGTGGGGGAGATTCTGTGAGTTTTGTGAGAACTTTATATGTGACATGGTTGTCAAACCTTCTTCGAGATCGCCGCCATCGATGGAAGAGCTGAGTCCTCAGTTTGTTTTCATGACTGAGCCTTGCATTTCTCTCTCTTACCAGGTTGGCCTCCCACTGATATCCTCTTTCTGCTATTCCTTCAACGCATCTCAGACCTCTAGTGTCAGCAACAGGTAAAGTGTGATGTCTATAAGGGGAATTACTAAAATGGGTGTTTTCTTGTATGGCTTGCTCTCTTTGGCAGAATCCTGGTTCTGGCTCTTACTTCAAGGGCTAGGTGTGGTTGAGTTGTGAATCTCAAATCCAATGGTCTGGGCAATCTGGGAGTATCCAGAAGCCATAATGTTGTTTCAAAAATCTAGGGTTGCCTCTGATGGTAGCGTAGAGGGCAACCTGTCACCCAGATTGCCTCTGGTCGATATTTCGCCCTCCTTTTGCTGTGTTCTCATGTCCCCAGTGGCATGGGCACCAGCCTTTCCCTCGGAAAGGTGCAGCTCATGGCGCAGGACCCTACAGCGCTGTGGGAACTTTAAGGAGATGCTGTCATGCTTGTCAGCGTCAAACCCTGCCTCTCACAAAGTGCCTCTGAAAGTAATGAAAGCTCATTAAACCCATCATTCATGTGGTTTGTTTGGGAGTTTGCCCGATGATGTAGCATGGCCCCAAGATCGATGTGGTATGACTTGCTTCCTGTTTTTAGGGGGTAATCACAGGCCAGTCACTGTTTGAAAATCTTAATATACTTTACTTTTCTTGTCTGTTAAGTTTGTTTTTGCAAGGAAGATTTACATTTTGAAATGAATAACTTAGGCAAATATTTCACGTTTAGTGCATCCAGGTAGCCTATAACCTACTGTTAGCTCTTTATAGCTTACAATATATAGTAGTTTATTTACCCTCTTGGTTTTAATTCCCAAATATACTAGCTGCCTTGATTTCTATTTGAATAATCTCTAAGAGTACTTACTATTTACAACATGGTTAGGGGTAGGCATCAGGATAGACGTTGAACAATGTATTGTATAATCTGAGAAGCAGCCAGATTTGTCCAACAGTTCTATTAATAAAGATATTCATAGTTCAGGATTCGATAGTGTATGACGCAAATCATTTGCAAACAATAAACATGTGGATTTTTCTAATTCTATTTTAATTCCTTGGATGTTCATATCGGACCACACTGGCTAGGCCTCAAATTGAATAACACGGCTGAGTTGGCAATCTTGTTCAGTGCTTCTTCCTGTCTGGACTGGCCGAGGTTCCAGGTTGTACCTACAATACAGTTTGTTTTACTTAAGAGGCAGAAACTGGATTACCCAAGAAATGCTTACTGCTGTCCTTAGGGATGGAAAAAATTATTTCTTTTAAAAAATGAGCTCTTACTTTAAAGAAGAGTAAAAATACCATTTACGCCTCGGCACAACTGATCCTCGACGTACCACGCCACCGCCACATCACCCCCCACCTGAGAAACCTGCACTGGCTCCCCGTCAACAAGAGGATATCCTTCAAACTCCTCACCCACGCACGCAAGGCACTCCACAAGACCGGCCCAGCCTACCTCAACAGACGGCTCTCCTTCTACATCTCCAACCGCCAGCTACGCTCCGCCGACCTATCACTCGCCAACGTCCCGCGCATTCGAAGAACAATCACCGGTGGGAGACCCTTCTCCCACCTCGCACCAAGACATGGAACACCATCCCATTGAGCCTACGACAGACCCAAGACCTGCTGACCTTCAGGAGGATACTGAAGACCTGGCTGTTCGATCAGTAGCGCCCCCTCCCCCCGCACCTTGAGACCCTCGTGGGTATGTAGTGCGCTTTACAAATGATTGATTGAAAGTTGAGTGATTGACCAATTATGTGTTTTATCAAGTGGATGAAATTAATGATGTGCTAATTCAGGTTGCGGGCTAAAAGTTTGCTACATTTATCACTATCTTCCAGGTGTTTAGGTTTGATTTTTACCAACGTTGAATCTGTTTACTATATAAAAAAACAAATCATTAATTTCATTAATGCATTTTGGAGTTCTCTTCTTTGAGATGGTTCATCTTGTTTAGTTTATATTTGTAACAATATGTTGTCGTTCAGACTTTCAAATTTAAGTTTCTACTCTTTATTCATTTTGGCTGATTCTCCCATTAACATTCTTCTGCCAGGTGTGTTCTAAGACTGTCCACACTATCTTTGTTAGGCTTCATGTACTCTACAATTTCTGTTCTAGCACTGTAGATGTCGACTAATTGATCATCTCAGTTTGCTCATGATCGGATCATATAATGATAAGTACATTTTTCAAAGAAGTATTTATTTTATTTTATTTAGTATTAAACACAAAACAAGCAATACAGTCCCCTCGAACGCTTCAGCAGCAGTATCTTAAACAATTTGCTATTGCATTACATTCGATGGACTGCCGGGCTTAGTGTTTCAGTAACAAGCTGATGTATATGGGGGTGTTGTGCTCACCCCTACAGTGAGCAACTTACATCATGAGCAATAAGTCTGTGCAAACAAATGTTCAGAGTTATTTCCTTCAGGAGGTGTAGCAGCCAGTTCCATCATATCCATATGCAATTTATATATCAGCCAGGTGCACCTGGTTGTCCTCCGCATCGTTTAGGGTGTCTTTGGCCCAGAAGGCCATGTATGTACAGAAGGAGCCCCAGATATCTTTCAGTCGTGAACCGATATGTTCGTTATACAGCATTTCAACATACCCACTGAGCAGTGCAACATATTCCTCAGCCAATAGTAACTTTGTCCCAATAAGCTTGCTCACGCTATCCAGCAAAACTCAGGGAAGCCACGAGTGGATCCTGGGCACCGTGCTCCCTGTCACCTCCTCAGTGCACTCAAAAACTGTGACCCAAAACTTACAAACTCAAAGCATCGCCAGACCAGGTGGTGGAAAGCTGCTTTTCCACCACCACATTGCACATATAGGAAGTTGTGCTGCAGGCCCATTTTAAACAGTTGATGAGACGTGGAGTACAGTCTATGCAGAGACATAATGGATATCAGGCATAATCTGTAATTATGTGATAACGTTCAAAGCAACAGCGCCACTGCTTATCCATCATTAACACACCTAGTGCAGTTTACCAGTCATTCCTAGCTGTGATCAGCCGTTTGGGGTAGCCATATCAATGATTCAGTCCAGCGCTTGCATGCTCATGGGTGCCTGAATATCAAGCAGCACGATAAAGCTACCATGGGGGTATAGATTAGCTTGATATATTTCGCCTGACGCTGGACCCCGCGCATACATAGTTACGTTATATTGATTTGTATAGTGCATTAATCACCCGAGATGGTATCCAGGCTCTTAGGCTTGTGTGAAGGTTTGTGGTCCCCTAGGTGCTTATACAAAGATCCAGGTCTTCAGCTTCTTACGGAACCCAGTAAGTGAAGAGGCGGCTAGGAAGTGTTGAGGGAGGTTGTTCCATGTCTTGGGTGCTCTGCCGGAGAATGAGTTACCTCCAGTTTTGCTTAGTAGGGAAAGGTAGTCCGGCTTCTGCACCAGCTGCAGGCCAGGCAAATGCAAACTCTCCATCTGGAACCTGCTGCAAAGCCAGTCCCATTCCCATACTGTGTAGACCACAGTGCCAATGCCTCCCCTCAGGCATGTTGGCTCAGTACAGATCATAGTGGCCCTCTGAATGTGCTTGCATTGTCAGCCTCTACTGCAAAATGTGGTTGGTACTGCATCGGGTGGAACCATTGATGAATGTACTGTACTTGTGCCCAGTACAAATTATAACTCCAGCACCCTGTACAAAGGGCAAAGTCAGCACCGTCCATGTCACTTTCAACTGTTTCCCTGCCCATGATCTAAGATATGTATTATAAAACAGGGTTAGACCCAGAAGTCAAAGGGACCTGGGTAGTTAATTGTTATAAACAGAGGGGTCCCCCACTTTTTAGGAGTTAGTAAAGAAAGAAAAAGGGGAATTAAACAAATGTTCCAAACGGTTTAAGGAAAAACCAAATCAAAGAAGTTCTGGGAATGCATTGTTTTATTCACTATGCATCCATATTGTCACAGTCACGTGATTTTTCAGAATATCAGAATACACATTTAATTATCATGAGTTTATGTGCCCATAGGGAGAAGGAAAAGGGAAAGGAGGGAAGTAAAGTTAGCATAGAATTGTGACTCTCTTTACATATAATAGAAACACAAATACATTGAAATTCATGTATCAATTCTGAATGATCCCTATCCACAACAGGGTCATATATAATATCCACAATGTCTGGTACTTGTTCAGAAAAAGTTCCAAGCTCCTATAAAGCCGTATATATCATGCTGGTACTAGGAGTTGAAGGGGGGTAGATGAACAGTCTACGTTTCGACCCAGGAATCGATGTAGGATAGTTGGTCCTTACAGGGAGGGTCTTCTTCAGGACATGCGGGGGTGAGGGGATGGGCAAACCTCCTAGGGTTAAAGGAGAATAGAGTCAAACTTTATTATATGTAGGGCAAACCTGTCCCTAAGATAACCGTAACGGGGAAATGTCCAACCGCCCGGGAACGGCGTTAAAAACATATACTGAGGACTATGAAGGTTGTCTGCAAGCGCTATTACCTGCTTTGTATTGCAGGTCAGAGTATGACCAGCACGGTCATAAACGAGTCTTGGGGTTACGGTTTGTGGGTATCAGGATTAGATCCATGAAGTAAGATCCATTATCTGAAGAGGAACATAAGAATTTTTTAAAAAGGAAGAATTGAATTGATCACAACTGGGGGCAACACACTATTCACTCTGATCCAAGGACAACAAAACCTGCTATTCAATCGTGTCCCATTATATTTGGTCATACCTTAGTTAGAAGTGGAACAATCTCTATGTTTCAAAAAAACGGCTCAATTAATTTTCTTATCCGTAAGACACAAGATCGTATCTAAAATAGAAAGAACACGGGGTACTGATGTGAATTAATTGACTCACCCACCGCGATTACTATACATGAGAGGGAGGGGGTCTTACCCATGAGAAACTGTCCTCGGCTTGGGACGGGTGTTTCTGCAGAGCGTCTCGAATATGCTCGTGGCTGGAGGGGGCGGGGTCGGGGCGGGCTCCAATGACTTCGCCGTATTATCTGAATTAAAAGAGTAAAGTGGTGGTGGGTATCGAAGCGGTTTACTCTAAAGTGTGCGCGCGGTAGTTAATTACCTTTGTGCGTCTCCCCAGTAATCAAGCCTGGACGGGGCAAGGATGCGCCGGTCTCGATCTCCTTCGCCGTGTATCTAGATCGGTGAAGTGAGACGGCGGTTAGACTGAAATGCGTAAATCAGGGGGCTCCTCATGGAGGCATGGGTGTTAAAAGCAATTACCTTCCAATTCAATTCTCGCTGCCGTGACCGGGATAACTCGCGGGCAGGCACCGCTCCGTGACCAGGAAGTGTCCTGGCGGGGGGCGTGGCGACTTGCTTTAAACGAAGTTCAAAAGATAGACGAAGGACTTAAAATCAGTAACCTAGCAACCTGCTGGGTGTAAACAAGTAGCGGACCAACGCACTGAACACTGTATGTACACTGATAAATGTGTATTCTCAACATAGTGCAAGTAAATAAGATGCATATAAACAAAATCTACGATTTAGCATACCATACAGTGGGAGTATTGGTCTCACGTGTGTTCATGATGTACATTATACTCGCTAAAGACGAATATGACACATGACTCAATTACCCTTTATTAGCATGGACCTGCTAACAAAGCGGTCAAATGCATGATCAGGGGGTTGGGTCAATCCAGTATATTGAATTCGATAGTAAAGTCAAACAAACCATGATAGCACACTGATGGTAAAAAATGTATAGAAGTTACTACTCTTGAACAATCCGACAGTTATACAGTTGAATTGATCAAGTTCGCATGAACCTGCCAACATGGCGGTTAGATGCTTAGGATCAGATTTAGAATCAGTGAGAGTATCATAAGTTGTTAGATGTGCATGTACCTACGCACATGGTGGTAAAAATGCACAAAGGTATCATAAATTGGCCAGTTGGGCAAAGGTATTCTCAGATTCATTTAACCCATTATTTACAGAGTTGAAAAAGGTGATCCATTTCAATTCCCTGACGTTCAGGATCGGGGCTATGCTCCCTCCCCTGGGGCCCAATTTAACCTGTTCTAAGATGACCCATCTCAGGCTTTCTGGTAAGTGGTTCATTGTAGTGCAGTGTTCTACCATCGGGGCCCCCTGTACCCTGCATTTGATCCTACTGCAGTGTTGGAGAAACCTGACTTTTGCACGTTGTTGTGTCTGTCCAACATAGGGTAAATCACATGGACATATGATGCAGTATATCACATTGGTTGTGTTACAGTTAGTATGGGATTTGAGAGTTACTCGTAGCTGTTTGCAGAACCCACTATCACTGCTATGTGGAATCTTGCTCCAATCATGGGACACTTCAGATGTGGTTCCTGTAAGGCGTGCCCCGCGACTATTCAAACAAAAGAATTCATTCACAAACAGCTACGAGTAACTCTCAAATCCCATACTAACTGTAACACAACCAATGTGATATACTGCATCATATGTCCATGTGATTTACCCTATGTTGGACAGACACAACAACGTGCAAAAGTCAGGTTTCTCCAACACTGCAGTAGGATCAAATGCAGGGTACAGGGGGCCCCGATGGTAGAACACTGCACTACAATGAACCACTTACCAGAAAGCCTGAGATGGGTCATCTTAGAACAGGTTAAATTGGGCCCCAGGGGAGGGAGCATAGCCCCGATCCTGAACGTCAGGGAATTGAAATGGATCACCTTTTTCAACTCTGTAAATAATGGGTTAAATGAATCTGAGAATACCTTTGCCCAACTGGCCAATTTATGATACCTTTGTGCATTTTTACCACCATGTGCGTAGGTACATGCACATCTAACAACTTATGATACTCTCACTGATTCTAAATCTGATCCTAAGCATCTAACCGCCATGTTGGCAGGTTCATGCGAACTTGATCAATTCAACTGTATAACTGTCGGATTGTTCAAGAGTAGTAACTTCTATACATTTTTTACCATCAGTGTGCTATCATGGTTTGTTTGACTTTACTATCGAATTCAATATACTGGATTGACCCAACCCCCTGATCATGCATTTGACCGCTTTGTTAGCAGGTCCATGCTAATAAAGGGTAATTGAGTCATGTGTCATATTCGTCTTTAGCGAGTATAATGTACATCATGAACACACGTGAGACCAATACTCCCACTGTATGGTATGCTAAATCGTAGATTTTGTTTATATGCATCTTATTTACTTGCACTATGTTGAGAATACACATTTATCAGTGTACATACAGTGTTCAGTGCGTTGGTCCGCTACTTGTTTACACCCAGCAGGTTGCTAGGTTACTGATTTTAAGTCCTTCGTCTATCTTTTGAACTTCGTTTAAAGCAAGTCGCCACGCCCCCCGCCAGGACACTTCCTGGTCACGGAGCGGTGCCTGCCCGCGAGTTATCCCGGTCACGGCAGCGAGATTTGAATTGGAAGGTAATTGCTTTTAACACCCATGCCTCCATGAGGAGCCCCCTGATTTACGCATTTCAGTCTAACCGCCGTCTCACTTCACCGATCTAGATACACGGCGAAGGAGATCGAGACCGGCGCATCCTTGCCCCGTCCAGGCTTGATTACTGGGGAGACGCACAAAGGTAATTAACTACCGCGCGCACACTTTAGAGTAAACCGCTTCGATACCCACCACCACTTTACTCTTTTAATTCAGATAATACGGCGAAGTCATTGGAGCCCGCCCCGACCCCGCCCCCTCCAGCCACGAGCATATTCGAGACGCTCTGCAGAAACACCCGTCCCAAGCCGAGGACAGTTTCTCATGGGTAAGACCCCCTCCCTCTCATGTATAGTAATCGCGGTGGGTGAGTCAATTAATTCACATCAGTACCCCGTGTTCTTTCTATTTTAGATACGATCTTGTGTCTTACGGATAAGAAAATTAATTGAGCCGTTTTTTTGAAACATAGAGATTGTTCCACTTCTAACTAAGGTATGACCAAATATAATGGGACACGATTGAATAGCAGGTTTTGTTGTCCTTGGATCAGAGTGAATAGTGTGTTGCCCCCAGTTGTGATCAATTCAATTCTTCCTTTTAAAAAAATTCTTATGTTCCTCTTCAGATAATGGATCTTACTTCATGGATCTAATCCTGATACCCACAAACCGTAACCCCAAGACTCGTTTATGACCGTGCTGGTCATACTCTGACCTGCAATACAAAGCAGGTAATAGCGCTTGCAGACAACCTTCATAGTCCTCAGTATATGTTTTTAACGCTGTTCCCGGGCGGTTGGACATTTCCCCGTTACGGTTATCTTAGGGACAGGTTTGCCCTACATATAATAAAGTTTGACTCTATTCTCCTTTAACCCTAGGAGGTTTGCCCATCCCCTCACCCCCGCATGTCCTGAAGAAGACCCTCCCTGTAAGGACCAACTATCCTACATCGATTCCTGGGTCGAAACATAGACTGTTCATCTACCCCCCTTCAACTCCTAGTACCAGCATGATATATACGGCTTTATAGGAGCTTGGAACTTTTTCTGAACAAGTACCAGACATTGTGGATATTATATATGACCCTGTTGTGGATAGGGATCATTCAGAATTGATACATGAATTTCAATGTATTTGTGTTTCTATTAAATGTAAAGAGAGTCACAATTCTATGCTAACTTTACTTCCCTCCTTTCCCTTTTCCTTCTCCCTATGGGCACATAAACTCATGATAATTAAATGTGTATTCTGATATTCTGAAAAATCACGTGACTGTGACAATATGGATGCATAGTGAATAAAACAATGCATTCCCAGAACTTCTTTGATTTGGTTTTTCCTTAAACCGTTTGGAACATTTGTTTAATTCCCCTTTTTCTTTCTTTACTAACTCCTAAAAAGTGGGGGACCCCTCTGTTTATAACATGATCTAAGATAGTCAACAAATACTCTTGTCCGTAAGATGGGAATGTTCACAAAGAGATAAAGATACCTAGGCGAGACCACCATTTTGCTAATCACAATTTTCCCCGCCATAAATAGGGACAAGCCATTCCACATCAAGGCCCTCTCCTCCAGCCATGAAGCAGCTCTACCATAGTTTTCCAGCCAGATCCCCCCCATATCTCTATTAAGCCAAAACCTCAAGTTTTTAACTGCAGCTCCTGCCCACTTCTGAGGAAATCTGTATAGAAAGTAAGTTTAGATGAAGTAAATGGAAAGATCACTGATTTGGACCAGTTTACACTGATGTCAGTAATGCTGCCAAATCTGAGGAATTCCTCCAAAATAGGCACAAGGTTAACATGTGGATCTTTATGCAGTATGTTACGCCATTTACATACATCAATACCCCTATTTTCTGTGCTGTGTAATTTAGCCCACACTGAGCATGTTACTGCTGCAGACAGAATGCAAATGGTTCCATAGCTCTGGCATATGTAATCAAGGACGGCAAGCAGCTCCGTTGGATGCCTCTGATGATCTAGAATTAGGATGAGACAGTGCAGTTCACCCATATTCGTGTAGTAGGTTGCGCCATACAGCAGTCTAATCCACTGGATAAGGGTAGGGTTAAAGCCGATCCTGCTGAGGAGCGCAAACGAGTATGGCCATTCCAACAAACTAAATGGCTGTGGGGCATCCTATAACGATGCCGCAGCCCAACATTTTACATTAGGTGAATGGAGGAGGGCGAATATGGTTAGTAGATTGTGGGCAATAAATCATCCCGTCCTGAGCCCAAACTAGTCCAGTCGAACAATCCTGGGAAGAAGAGGGAGAATTTAAACCACCACTAATTTGGTCAGTATTTTACTGCCAATATTAATCATAGAAAATGGCCTGTAAGAATCACAAAGGTTAGCAGCCGTTGTAGGCACAATTAGCACCTCCCAGACTGACTGGGAGACACGTCCAGTACTTCTAGCCTCATGATGCATAGCTAGTAGATGAGGAGCAATCTCTTGCACGTATTCCTTGTAAAATTGCTCTGCCAGCCCGTCCAATCCAGGGCCTTATTTCTAGACAAATGTCTGATTATACAAATAATTTTTTCCTATTCAAATGGGAAATTTGTCAAAGTTAATTCTTAAGTCTGATTTATGATCTAGGCAGAAGAAAGTATAATCACAGTCTGTGACATGAGGGAGTTTCCAGACATCTGTTAGCCCTAGAAATGGATGAGACGAAAGTGACTTGCAATTATTATATTAGTGCTTTGCTGGGCAATTACAGTGTTTCCATGTTTGCACAGCATTGATGTTGATATGAAAAATATAGTTTTGCTAGAATAATTTCTCTTTCATCTGTCATGGTTTTCACGATTATGTGCTTCCATCTCTATTTTGTTCCAGTATGACAACCTTTTGGTTATTGTGAAAAGGAATGCTAACAACGCAAGACTTTTTGGAAAAGCAGCTATGCAGTTCTAATCCGATCACTTCTTTGCGCAAGTGCTTGGTCTCACTAATTCGATGTGTTTCATGGAAGAATGCTACATCTGGCATGGCATGCACGCAGGGAGGCACATGTTCTGCCCCTCTGTGTGCATCCACAAGGCGTGAAGCACAACTTTTCTGCCCACCACTGTTTCATGGAGGAAAGACCTCCATGAAATCAGTGGCGGCAATGAAAGTCGTAATATGCTAGGGGGGACCGCGTTGGTCCCAACAAGCATATAAATGCCTCTGGATTGCCACACCACCACCAGGGAGCGGTGGTTCCCTGGTGCAGCGACGGTCCCAGGGAGGCACGACCACTAGGGTCGTAATGTGGTGGTTGGAAGACGGGCGCCACCGCACAATCACGAGTCTGGCGGTCCTCGGACGGCCAGACTCGTAATCCGGCCCTTAGTGTGAAAGAAGAGTTCTTACATTATCACTAGCTGCCATTGGAATTCTTCACTGTGACTTTGTGCAACACATTATTTTTCTTCCTTGAAAGAATGAGAGCTTATGGCAAATGCTGCAATCAATGCATTCCTAGGCAACCAATGATAGGTATAGTTCTTAATTGAAATATGATTCTCAAACTAATTATCCTCTTGGAGAGTCATACATACACTATTGCTGTTTCTCTTCTGGGTATCTTTGTTAAATGAATGTATTTTTAACCTGGGAATGGACCCACTTTTGTGTACGCCATACCTACGCCTAACCAGAATTTGAGTGTTAGGGCCCAATACAGACTTTGGTGGAGCATATACTCCATTGCAACAGCGACAGAGTACCCTCTCCACCAAAGCAAAGTTCTGCCCTCCTCTTTTAGAGTTGGGTGGGACTTTAGTTTGTAGATGGGAAAGACTTCTCTGTCTACACTGCCTATATGTACCTCCAGTGGTCCGACTGAGTAAGGGCCACCAGAGGTTTGGCCATGTGTTTACCAGCCCTATTTAGAGTGGATGAACACATGGCGACTTTTCACTGTCCAGCATGCCGGGTAAAACCTAGTAGTAACAGGCAGAACAACTGCAAAATTACCCCCATGCTACGTGAGAAATGTCCCATGGCGAGGTGGTCATTCTGCTTTTTTGTTTTCAAAAAGAAAGTCTTGCTTTGGTATTTTCTTTTTGAAAATAGAAAAAAAAGTTTGACATTTTGACGTATCCGTCCAACAAACTTTCAATGAGTTTACAGGAACCTCTGTGATGGCAGTTCCTGTCAATAGAAGAGATGTCAGATGGTCATATCAAACTTTGGCAGTTGGGTACTCTCTCAGGAAAAGTGGAATACTTTACTTTGTCATCCTAATGGAGTAAATTCCCATTTGCCTGAGTCAAAATCAAGCCATTAGTCTGCAAAAGAGCATAGAGGAGACCATTGTAGCCTATTAACTGTGTGCGCTTGGTACGCTGCACTGGTAGAAAGGAGGAGACCATAGACTAATGGTTGATGGGTATGTCGTCTCTCTCTAACGAAACCTGTCTAGGATGTTGGTGGTGGGCTGCCTCAACACTGAAACGCCCATCTTGTTCTTTCCCTTGAGTGTTCATGTAGGTACAGTGTATCTGCGTGGTTACGTCTGTGTGGGTGTTTGTGTTTTTGGATGTGTGCTCCCAATAACAATGCTTAGAATGGAGTTGTTGAAAAAAAAGCTTCTAATAACATTACTTCGAATGGAATTGTTGAAAAAGTGTCTTTGATACATGACTGCTTTTTTATTTTTGTATCTTGGAACATGTGAAGATACTCAGAAATGTTAAATTGTTTGCACATATTTTAAGTCAGTGTTGACATGTTTTATGCCCATTCATAAATATTACAGCAGATTTATCAACACCATGATCCAAGGGCACTGGTATGGGGTGGCGGTGTCAAAGGAAGTGTTATGTCCTTTTGCACCCCCACTACCTCCCCCCCACACACACACACTTCTAGCAAGGTTCCTTAATAGGTCCTCAAACAATGGATCTCAGTATCTGTTTTGTCCACTGCTGGCATCTGAAAGCCCTATCCTTGAAGGGGCAAGGAGGAGGAGCATGGTCACTTAGCAAAGTCCCTGTGAATTTTTGGGCGTTTTTAAATTCAGTTTCTGGAGATTCAAGATTATCGATCAAATCTCATAGCTCGAAGAAAAAGTCTCAACAGTCTTACCCAAACCTCCTCTCTTCTCTAAAAAATCTTGGTTCACTTGACTTGTCAATCATATGCCATTAGTGCCTTTATAGAAAGAATGTTGACTTATGCACACATTAGCAGTGACAGTAGAGTTGTTATTTATCCAATTAAATGGCGTTGAAGCCTTTACTGTACATGGAGAATATTGAGGAATGAACGTGCTTGCATTACAGAACTTTAGAGGTGCACTAGTTCCAAAGCATTGTACGTTTGATTGGAGGTTGTGTCACACCCATTTTTTTATTCATAAAAATAGGCTCAAAGTTGGAGTCACATTTTCTGACTCGTGATGGACCAACCAATTCATACCCACACAGGGTAGTTTGTATTATCATTGCTTTAAGTGATAGGAATTCTAATGGATCTACACTAGAAATACTTTGGTGCAAGGTATCAATTATTGCATTGAATTGGATAACACGTACCTGCACAACGTTTGGATTGTTTGTTTGCAATTCTTCTCTTGCCCCATAAGTTATGTTCTTCATGATGTGTGACATTTCAGTCAGCATATAAAAACTCTGGCTAATACAGTCAGCAAATTGTTCCCCCTTCAGTCGTCCAATCCAGTGTATATTGTCCTAATACACTAAACTCTTGAACGGTCAGAATTAAATGTCTCTCAGATATGTTCTTCCTTTTTTAGCATCTCTCGTTCAATAGCAAAAGCATTGATAGGCAAGCCTAGTATCTGGGTACATGCCTCTTTCTAGGCCCACACTCTGGGGCATCCTCATTAAGCATCATTGGATCCCCTAGAAATGTAGCACTCACACCACACACATCACGATCTGCCCGCTGTAGCTAAACAGCTTCTGATTACCAGAAATGGATTTTCTTAGTAAATAAACTTACAGAATATGTCTAGCTAACATAAATGAGTGAAACCAGCTTCATGACTGCAGGTCCCAGCAGCATCCCTTGCTTGTTCACCTTCCATACATGCATGTTATTCCAGGTCTGTTTTTGGAGATTCTTCACGCTGTTCATTCCTCAAATTCTGGCCTCTCCAGTCAATTACCCACCCTTTGCAAGTAGATAACAAAACATATTAATACATAAAAACGGTATGCCAAAGAAGGCTTTGAAAATTATTTGTTCTCTCATTATTGCAAATTAACGTAATATTGTTCTAGTGAAATGTTCTCTTCCATTGTGCGACATGGCTGTCCCTTTAAACTGCAGTTTTGGTTGCCAGTGATCCAAGTTTAACTTCTGCTATGTGATTTATCTTTTTACTTGTGCTAATGTACTTTCTCATGATAGAAATAATTAGATCAGCTGACTTTGAAAAAACAATGACACTGCACTGGGCAAGGTTTTCTTTCCTATTTTGTGATTTTATATACTACAAAAAAGGCTATTCTACCTTTGTTGCAAAGTATTCCGAATGTTAGCAAAAATAAATCTCAGAGTCCAAAACTTCACAGCCTTGTTAGCTGAGTACATTAATGGAGCATAGAGGGCCCTTCTGAAACATATTCTCTCCTCCACTTCCAGAACTTATGGAGGTAACAACTTTCTTTCTATGATGTGATCCTTGACCTGCCACACCCATTCAGGGAATCAGAAGTCTGGATGATTTGAACGGATGTTCAGAGTAATAAAGCTGTGGATGTGGAGGGCTGATATTTAAGAACTGAAACCAGTGGCCAAATAGTCAGTGACAACAGAGACTGTGATGAACAGAGAGACAAAAGGGGAGAGAGTGCATCTGTGCCTCCTTTGCCAGATTGGGGACGTGGACTCTTTCAGAAGAATGAAGATTGGTAAAGTGTTACTATAGCGTAAGCTCATAGATTCAAAAGTCCATGCCCAAAGGGTGATCATCTTTGATTAGATTCTGAGCTCTGAGACCTTCCAAACACTTTGTTTCATGCTGGCAGGGCATCACAGGAAGCCACAAAAAGGTACTAAAACAAAAAACCTCTGCTTGTCAGAAAATGGGATAGTGTTTTGCTAATATTACTGCAGAAGATACACGCAGCAGTCTGACCGGGCAGTGTGAGGCCACCAGCCACAAGACAGCTTTCAGCAAGCTGAAGGAGGAAAGTAGCTGGAATCTGTGGTTGTAAGGTGTGTCCCAGAAGTTGTGATCTGTTCTGTTTCTGTAGCCTAGGTCTATATTCCTTGCAGTTACTAAGTCACAACAGCGTGGTGGGACAAAGTGTGCCTGAGATGTCCTTTCCTTCTCCATGCACTTTTTCACCACTGGCTATTCTAAATTGGAAAACTTTAAAATCTTAGGACTCACCTGTTTTAAGATGCATGGGTTTGCGTTGGGATCAGGCCATTGTGTTACAACAGCAAGCTACATACTCCACATTGCTTTCGGGACACATTGCCCCACAGAAATCACACTAAGCTGAACAGTAGCTCAGAGTCTGGGGCACAGCCACATTTCCCCCACTGAGCACAAACACCTGTTGATGTACCTGTTCCAGGCTAGTTTTAAAGAACGAAGGCAGTGGCAAATAAGTGTAAGCACCCCACAACCTGTATCTTGCAGTGCATCAGACACTGTCTCTGCCTGGGCTCCCCTCCAGTTTGTCTGGCCTCCTAAGTCAGTAGCTTATGATCACCAGTGCAAGGGCCCTGCTTCAACCCCTTTCTCTTCCGCCAAGGAGCTCAACACTATGGATCTGCCCACTCAGCCATCATGGGCTGTGACATCATCCTGGATCACCACAGTCATCTCGTTATCTGCCCACCATGGGCTGTGACATCATCCCGGATCACCACAGTCGTCATCTCGTTATCTGCCCAGAGCGTCACCCAGTGTGTCACTGTGAAATTTAGAGCTTCACCAATTTCGATCACTGTCTCTTCAAATCTGAAACCCAGTTCATGCAGTAGGCCTATGTAGGGCTTAGTGGAAGCTGAGTTTTCTATATCTTGATCTTTGGGTGTAATCATTAAATAATCCCGCCACTGGCTGTATTGACCTTTAATCGTCGACATGGAGAAGCAAGGAGTAATCATCTACACTTGGTCCATACCATTAAATTGTAAATGACTTCTTGTTCAATTAATAAAGCGAATTTGAGGAAGTTAAGAGTTTTATCATTTCAATTTCTCAGGTTTCTCAATTTCTATTCAATATGAGTTAAACTTTCAAGCATTAGAAATGAATATAGTCCAAAAATTTATATTTAAATATAAGGTAATACATTAGTCAAAATTATAGTAATTATTGTTATAATGCAACAAGCGTGTTCCATAAAGGAAAATTTCCTAATCTAAATTAAACTGCAATAATTAGTCAAAAAAAGTGTCAATTCAGATACCCAAGAGTTCTGATTAGAGGATCAGTACTCAAGCATAAATAAAGCCTTTGCATGTTGAGCTGGAATGGATTCCCAGCTGTAAATCAGTAGACAATCAGCAATTAATCTGGCAAGTCTCCCATAAACAGAGACTGTTGCAAAAGATGCAAGTGAGAACAAGCTCTCGTAAAGAAGACTATCCCTCTAACAGGAAGAATGTCCCCTACCCTAGGAACATGCACCATTACAAGCACACATGTACTATGTTGCAACATGTTATTTTTCTTCTTTCCTGATGACCAATAGAATTTCAGAAGCTCCTGGGAAGATATTAACCCTCCTTCTTCACACACTCAGACAATAGTCCTCAGATGCTAGTCTTCGAAAAGTTCTTCTCATGACTCATTGTTCCTGTTACCTCCTCTCCTTGCAGTGAGAGCTGCACTATCAGATGTCTAATATAAAACAAGTGCCTATTCGCTAACTAAAAGAAAGTTTCTGGTAAAATACAACATCTGCAATAAAGTGAAAGAAAACATCTTGTGCAAACAACATTTTTAAATGAGAAAAAAGGCTATCAAGTGTCAAGCATTATTTTCTGTTAACATGGTATTGTAAATTAGCACTTATTTATTTCACCTCCAGGCTTATAAACAATAAGCAGGACTGCCTAGTACGAAATCTTTGCATACAATATATGTTAAATGTAAACTTTTGCACATTTTTATAAATGCGTTTTTGTCTGGAAATAAAATTCGAGTTTGCTGCTGCAAGACCGTTAGGTCAGTTCGGAGGATAACCAAAGCACGCTCTGTTCCGTAACGTCTGTCCTGGCCACGATCTAACCATTTATGTAATATAAAGGAAATTGAGATTGACAATCTCGCAGCTGTGAATGCTCTGAGTAAGTATTGTTGTTTTTATTTTTTTGCGGTATAAAGAGTATTACCACTAATTATTCAATCTCAGTAGGTCTTTGCAGGCTTTTATTTCCAGCCTAGAGTTATTTAAAGAGCACTGTAAGCTTTAGTGCGCTTTCTTCATTCATTGTCATGTGCTTACCTTAACATTACAGTTTCTGGTAAGTTGTGTGCCCCTTATCTCGGCACGATCACCGACACAACTTCAGGCGTGGTGTAGGAATTAAACTTGGCAGCTATTTGTGACAGAACAGTAAAAAATACAGTTGGGAACCAGGAGAAATAATGTCCTGGGTTTCCATGCTTTATTTTTTCTATAGTATGCTGTTCTACAAAGTGCTGCAAATTGAGATGATCTTAAATCCTCTTTGCATGCTGGTACAGTTTTTTGGTTATCCTGGTGATTTTTAGGCGAGTCTACCATCATATACTGTGTATTGTAACTGCTGTTTATGTGAGCACTACATGGTATTGTTCACTAATCCAAACAGGAATGTATGAATGGATGGATGTTTTTGATTTTTGAAGGTTACCGTTTTTTTCTTGACTTTTTACAACTCTGCTAAGTCCATTAACGAAAAAAGTTATCAACACTTTCTATAGTTTATGCATAGATCGAAGCACACATAGGAAAGAGTGTAATCGTGTTTTAGGATGTTGTTAAGTTTTAGAAGCGTTTTCTAACGCATTTTTTAACTACAACGAAAAATCTTTTTTCTTAACCAGCATTCAGTTTTATAGCCTGTTACAGTCTCTGTAACAATCATTTTTGGAGTCTGAACGTTTTATTTCGAAGAATCCATTTATGTGTAACTATAATGTGAAAGCTTAATTAAGGAACAGTTTTAGTTAAGAAAGATCCCCAAAACGACTAACTTCAACTGTAATTGTATATTTTATTTCTCTATTGACTTTGGTCTTTTTGTGTCCATAAAACAATATTTAGTCATTTCCGAGGTTTATAGTTGAAGCAAGCTGCATATACAAATGTGTTAACCACTTCATTGCCCTCATAATGTATTTACGCATTAGGTTCCCACTACTGAAAATATGCATTGTTCTGTGAATTGTGCGCTCCCTAACCAGCCACGTTTGACAAGTAACATCACAGAGATTTAAATTCTGGGATTTCTGAAAGATATATGTAACTTAGTAAGAGGATCCCTTAACTGTTTTTGTTGATGTTTTGGTCATTTCTGGTTCTACTTTGAATAAGATGTGTAGCGAGGAAGGAAGAAACTGCTTCTCCGGCAATGTTAGACAGTTTGGTTGGCTACAAACAGCAAGTCAGTGTCAAACTTTTTGCCCTTAAATTCCTTGGGACCGCCAAGCCATATTTCACCTGAGAATGTGAATGTTCTCTTCAAACCAAGACACGAGGTACTCACTCTGCAATGGAAAGTTGGCATCTCACTCCTCTTCGATTTTCTGAGGTAACTTAGTTGAGCTTTGAAGGATTAGATCAGTGGTAGTGGTATTGCAGTTGAGACCCGATACGATATGCAATGGTTGCGGGAAAGATACCCTGCTGGGGGTTCTTACTTAAAAAAAAAAAGAACAAAGACTTACTGATATCTTAAATATATAAATCTATACAGAGTGCATACATCGGCCGAAACAGTTGGATCCACGAAAATTAATCAGTAAAGCAACAAAATATAAATGAAATACAGTATCAAAAACAGGAAACTGAATTACACTGGTCACAAAAATAGGATTCGGCACAGTACAAAGTGAGCGTTCAAGGTAAATGGTTACTAGAATGAGAAGCCTGCTTTTCCTCCAGTTTAGGGTTAGGAAAGGACTGTGCTGAAACTAGGTAGTCGAGGTTAATGGGATTTAACTGTCAGTTGTAGACTTTTACAGCTGGTGTTTTGGGCCCTTGTTTTGTTTGGGCCCACATCTGAGAGTTGAGTACAGCATTTTATCACATGATACTTTATGTAAAAAAGCAAAAACAAGGACATGATGGACGGAGTGCTGAAAGTTTCAAGACACTCACCCCAGTCACAGATCTGGGTTGAATCCAGCATTGTTCTTTAGCTCACTTCGCCACCCCAGTTCAGACCAGCTATATGCAAATCAGTCTTGACCCTGTGCCTCATGGAAACAGTCCAGCCCTAACTGCCAAGCTAGGTTTTCGCTGGACCGGAAACAAGCATCGTGGGACCGGTTTCAGGGTAACACCCCCTCATCAGCCAGGCATGCTTGTATCCAGTGGCAAAGTGAGCAAGGGACCCACTTCTGGGCATACCCTGCTAACTTAGGGCGAACAAAGCAAACACAAGGACATGATGGACGGAGCGCTGAAACGTTTCAGACATTCACCCCCAGTCACAGATCTGGGTGGAATCCATCATCGTTCTTTAGCTCACTTCACCACCCCATTTCAGACCCAACTATTTGCAAATCAGTCTTGACCCTGTCCCTTATGGGACAGTCAAGCCCGAACTGCCAAACCAGGTCTTCTGTGGACCAGAAACAAGCATCCTGGGACCGGTTTCAGCGTGACTAACCCTCATCAGCCAGGCTAGCCTGTATCCAGTGGCAAAGTGAACAAGGTCCTATGTCTTAGCATACCCTACTAAACTTATGGTGAACAAAGCAAACGCAAGGATATGATGGATGGAGCGCTGAAACTTTTCAGACACTCACCCCCAGTCACAGATCTGGGTTGAATCTTTCAACGTTCTGTAGCTCACTTTGCCAACCCAGTTCAGAGCCAGCTATATGCAAATCAGTCTTGACCCCGTGCCTCATAGTAGCAGTCCAGCCTGAACTGCCAAAGCAGGGCTTCCCTGGACCGGAAATAAGCATCCTGGGACCAGTTTTGGGGTAACACCCCTCATGAGCAAGGCTAGCTTGTATTCAATGGCAAATTGCTCGCTGTGACACTGGATTCAAGCTAGCCTGGCTGATGAGTAATATTCCAAAACCGGTCCCAGAATGCTTGTTTCCAGTCCACGTAGACGTAACAGGGGAAACCCAATAAACCCTTGTAGGCTTGGGCAATGGTTATTTCAAGTCGAAAAAATGCTACAAGGGATTTGTTCATCTAATATTAAAACTCAGTTGGGAGTAGTATCAATAGTATCAAACTCCTGTGTAACAAGTATCACATATTTACTGAAATAGAAATCAATCTTATGGAAGGCAAAGGAAACACGGAGAAGTTGTGAAATCTGTTCTTCAAAAAATTTTTATATAGATTCAGTAAAGTGAATTTCGAGTCAAAATATGGGGAGACATACATAAAAGGCAAAAAAGAAGTGAAAAGGGGTATATATCACTTCACCACATCAATTCACAACTTAAACATCAAACTCCAAACAATTGATAACAACAACCAAAAGAAATCAATTAGTAATGGTTGTATGCATGTGCCCAAGCAACAGTAAAGGAGATGATGTAGCTGTCGACGTTTCGGTCTTATATTGCTGCCGTCGTCAAGACCATCATCAGGACCATGAAGTTCATTTGCAGGTAAAATAAACCCCCTGAATATTCCAGTGATTGTATTCTCATGTGGAATTCAGTATGTTAAAAACGATTCTCATACAAGCGTATGTGGTATCAACGATGATATGAATTCTACAACTGAGATGCACGGCCAGTAGTTACAATTTGTGCTTAAGAGCCGATGGCAGGAAATCTTCGGGTCACGTCACGAAAAGACTATGACTATGTTTCCAGTCCAGGGAGGACCTGGCCTGGCAGCTCGGGCTGGACTGTTTCCATGAGGAACAGGGTCAAGGCTGATTTACATATAGCCGGGTCCAAACTGGGGTGGCATTGTGAGCAAAAGAACAATGGATTAATCCTAGATCTGTGACTGGAGGGAAGTGGTTGAAAAGTTTCAGCACTGCATCCATGTTATGTTATATATGTTATGTTATATTTCATTTCTAGAGCGCACAGCTACTCGAATGTGTCCCGACGCTAACTACAGAAAGAGCACAATGTACGCAGATCAGAGACTAAAACGACAAGGTTTTCAGCTTTTTCTTAAAAAGCAGAAGGTCCTGAGTGGCTCGAAGAACCAAAGGCAGCATGTTCCAGGCCACGCTCGCTTTGCGCACAAAGGAGCACCCGCCAAGTCTTTGGCGGAAAAACCGAGGGGTCTGCATCAACAGCTAGCCAGACGGAGCGCAGCTGTCTTCCTGGTGTATAGAAAGCAAACCTCTTCTGCAAGTAGATGGGACCCAGCCCTTAGAGAGCTCTATGTGCAATAGTTAGCATTTTAAATTTCAGTCGGGATTCCAATGGTAGCCAGTGTAAGGAGCGCAGATATGTGCTCACACTGTGTCTAGAAGTTAGACCCAGAAGTAATCTGGCCGCTGAGTTCTGGAAAACTTGTAGTTTCTTGGTAAGGGAAACTTGGCTGCTGACCAAAAGGGCATTTGCATAGTTCAATCGGGACAGGATAAGGGCACGGACCACAGTTTCTCTGGCACTACCCGGCAGAAGAGTAAGAAACGTCCTCAAGGTTTTCAGGATGCCAAAGCAGGTGCTGGCCAGTCTCTTTACTTGTGTGGAGAAGTTCAGATTTTTGTTGAACCAGACGCCAAGATTTTTGGCGGTGCCTTTGTCCGCAGTAGGTCGAGGAAACCCGGGCAGCCAAAGCCTTTCCTTAAAGTCCGTTGAAAAGGAGCCATAAAGAAGCACTTCGAATTTACCCTCATTACATTTCAGGTGAGCATGCGCCAGCCACTGAAAGACCGAGGACAGACAATGTTGGGCCTCCACTACTGAGTCATCCTCCTTGCTCCAAGAGAACAGAAGCTGGGTGTCGTCGGCTTAAGCCATCACTTTAGCCCCTAATGATTCCGCGAGATAAACCAGCGGAGTCACATAGATGTTAAAAAGCAGGGGGCTAAGTGATGACCCCTGTGGCACGCCCAAAGACACCGACATAGGCACAGAGGCCCACGGAGGAAGCCACACCTGCTGTGACCCACCCTTCAAGAAGGACCTGATCCACAGCAGGGCCGAGCCCAAAATGCCTATTTCTGCCAGACGGTCAAGTAGCAGAGAATGGGGCACAGTGTCGAATGCCGCAGAGAGATCCAGCATAACCAGTGCAGCTCTCCCGTCAGCATCCAAACACCCCCGGATCGCCTCTGATACCTCTAACAAGCTGACTCCATGCTATACGAAGCACGGAAGCCAGATTGTGCCGGATGGAGTAAACCTGATACCTCAACATAGTTGGTAAGCTAAGATGTAACCACGTTTTCGCATACCTTAGCCAAACTTGGTAAGAGCAAAATAGGGCGGTAGTTCTCAGGTAGGAGGGGATCAAGAGACGGCTTTTTAGGGAGAGGCAGGATCAAAGCCTGCTTCCATGCCATAGGGACAAACGCCTCTCGGAGCACCTGATTGACCATTAGATTCACTTCTGGATTAATGGTTAGTGCCACATCTGACAAAAGCCTGGCAGCACACGAGTCAGTGGGTCACTTGGGCGCTAGGGGCTAAAAAGTTCTGCACAATGGCAAAAACGTCTTTTGAATTGTTATTGGCCCGTTCAATATGAGCAGAGTAGTATAGTCCTTTGGCCGCACATATAGCCGTATAATAAAGTTTCTGTTTTTATCGCAGGGCGAGTTTGTCCAATGAGCTATAGCCCCTGACACGCCATGCTCTCTCCAAAGATTTACACGCATGTTTCAGCGTCCTCAGCTCAGAGGTGAACCAGGGCTTAGAGGGGGACTCTCTCCTCAGCCTAGATTGACAAGGTGCCGCCAGAGTGGTGACCGAGCTAGAGATCCACTCAGCAAACTGAGCCAGATTATCCACCAAGTCCCCCAAAAAGGGGGGCCGAGAGGCACCCACAGAGTTATTAAGCTGCACGGGGTCCAATTTCCTACTAAAGGGGTGGCGTTGACGTTTGGCCGGTCGTGGAGAATGATCAATGTCCCAAGAAAACAATATGGGAAAATTATCTGACCAAGTGACCAGTCTAGGCCTCACCACCAATAGAGGAAAATTAGAGCAGATGATGTCCAAGGTGTGACCTCCATGATGGGTGGGGTGTTTGACCCATTGGGGAAGGTTGACCAAGTGCAGGGAATCAAGAAAAGTTGCAGAATCGGTTATATCAGTAAGGTCTAGATGGAGATTAACGTCCCCAATGAACACATAGTTAGAAAAACGCAGTACATGCTCTGCCAGAGCCTCCCCACAAATCTCCAAAAAGATGCTAGCTGAGTCCAGTGGCAAATAGATCAAGGATCCCCCCCATGCTGTAATGGGGCGAAAGTTGCAGGTTAAAATGCAAAGCCTCGCACTCTACCCAGAGGGTGGGTAGTTGACTGTGGAGGGTCCAATAGTCCCTGTACAAAATGGCAACCCCGCCCCCTCTACCCACGGGGCGATCCACCCTATGGACTTTAAAGCCCACTCGTGTAGCCACAGCCACAATAGGATTAGAAAAAGCATCCAGCCAAGTCTCTGTGACAAACAATAAGTCTAAGCTGTTGTCAATAATTAAATTGGCAACATCTACATAGTGCTTCTTGAAAGATCTACCATTAATAAGGCAGGACCTGATACACCCATGCCTGGATGTATCAACCCTGTTCGCCTTCGGAGGTAATTCCGGTATATATCTGAACCCACAGTCTAAACGGACAAAATCAGGCATAACGAGGGTCTAAAAGACTGCAATCTCTCGCTCGCCATGCAAATGACCCTGCTGCTTCCTGAAGAAAGTCGAGCAGAGTGACTCGCCCTGAGCGCTGACTTAGTGCTGACGGGCTGCCTTAGGCTTGCCCATTGAACGTTCGAGGGGGCACCATTTTAATAAGGTGTGGCTAGACCGGAGAACAACGTGCATCAGCTGGAACACTGACCGCGCTAAGCGCGAGTCACGTCCAAGATGGCTGATGTCACGCCGAGCAGCCCTGAAAAGAAGCAGCCAGAGGATCAAAATGTATCGCACACAGTACGTTTTAAAAATGTGAAGTGAGGCAAGGTTAAAAAGCAAATTCCCTCTATTGCGCGTACAGAAAGAGCTTTAGGCAAATGAAATAATGCACACAAAATGAACCTTTCTTAAGCCATCATCTTGTTGTGTCTGCACTCTGAACAGAGGCCGAGCTGCACTCTTTAAGCATGTACATATAATTTACATGGTATCAGCATATCCTTAGAGCACTAGATCCAAAATGCTCTACTAGTATAAGATAGTGAATAGGTATCCGCCAGTTTGGCAGCAGCCACATCATGACTACTTTTCTTAAGCTAAAGTGATCATCCACATCCTGTAAAGTGGAATCAAGTGAGCTCTAAAACTTGACAGCTTAGATTGAGAAGGAATTTGTTGCAGGGATTCTGTTTGGAAACAGAACTGTGCCTGGGATCACAGGACATCAGAATGCAGGGACTGAGTCACCATACCACATCAGTACCTATGGGCCCAAGTCTGACTAGCTCACAGTGCCCCACCTGCCCTCCTAACCTTCCCAGAGTAATAGGTGAAATGGCAAACTAGAAAACAACACTTTAGTCCCCAAGGGAACCTTGGAAACGGATAATCTCACCTTTCGTTTTCTCACTCATGCATGCCCATAATAAACAGAAGAAAGACCTGATGAAAGTTTACGATATTTATTGAAACTGTCGTGCTCTATAATAAAGCTACTGTGCTGCAAGTAGAAAACTTACACAACTGATCAAAGTAGTCAACATTACTAGCAAACTATCTACAATGAAAAGCCATATCATGGTAAATAATATATCTGCCTAAGCGCACCCTCATTACATAAGCAGAGGAATATGTCAGTGATCTCTGGAATTCGCACCAGACCCTATACCTGGCATTTGTAGTTAGGTGGTTTGTATCTCAGGTTGCACCTGGCTAGAGCACCCATTCCAGCACCTTTCCCCTCTGCTAGATTTTCCTACTTATTTTCCAAGGGCAAGTTCTGGTTTATATTATAAGAAGTGTTGTGTTATCAGCCAATGCTGAGGAAGTAGCCGGGCATGTTGTTTGAGCCCAAGCTCAGTGTTCCATGTGCCAAAGCACCCCTCTCTAGTAAAGGGAGTGGCCCATACCGCGCCTCCTGAAGCAGCTGTCAGTTCATGGGACAACTCTGAGCATGGGTCTTTATAGAATCCATCAACAGGTTCATGTCCCACAAGAACCAGCATCTGTAGAGCTAGGCAAACATCCAGTGGCCACTCGAAGGGGCACCAAAGGCAATGAACCACAGGTTGTACGCAGGTAAACCAGGCGGGTCGGAATGAGAATGAGCTGTCCGCATTCAGTTCCTGGAACGAGGAGAGTTCAAAGAATCGTAGCAGGCGATTACGGCACAGCTGGATCGGTGGTAGTTCCAGTGAACTTCAAAATTGAACATTCATTATTGAGAAACAAAAATAGAACTAAAATGCTGCAAATGAGGAAAAACGCCATTGGTATGCCTCCGAACACACTGGAAAATAGGGAATCAATAAAAGCTGATATTACTCCAAAGTTTTTCTGGAATGAACTGACTAGACCAGTCCCAATAACTTGGAAAAGGAAGCTAGTTTGGCAGTATTGGACACATTAAATATTTGTTGGACTAACACCCGGAAATGCAATGGGAGATTGGTGTTTAACAAGGACTGTATTATAGTGGATGCCCTTGCAACTTGTAATTTAGACGTTTCTCGAGCAGGTGTTAATGTTACATCTTTTTGAAGGAATAGTGCTTTGAGTCTGCCTAGCTTGTTAAAATCGGCCTTCAAAGTTGCAATTGTAGGCCACAACGAGCTATCTACACATCCCTGAATGGGAGGGAAGTGCATGTTATTACAGCTGTTCACTGTCTGGGAGACCGATTAAATATATATGATCCCGCCCTTCTTTCAGCAACAGTCCAGGTCACAACATTAAATAACTTTCATTTAAAAGGACTGTAATGAGGGGCAAAGTGAAGGGGCTGGTGTTTCTCCTATATAACAGGCCAAATTCACTACTAACACATTAAATGCGCCATGAATGGCAGCATGCTTACAAATGAGTGAATGTCCAACAGAAGAATCCCATTCCTTTTCAGTAAGGAAGACTTCTTCGTTGGCTCGTTCACAACAATAGGAAAATGTGAGTGACCATAAGTCATGAATGAAGCTGCCTCCTAGGGTTTCATATCTCCTGGTAGGGAAATGTTTCATGCAAGTTGTGAACTGAAATATTGAAATTGGCAAAGATATGACGCTGTGTATTTACGAAACAGCGGAAGGTGTTTCTGCTATTGTGAATGGGAGCTGATTTAGCTTCTTGAGATGACGGGGTCATCCATGACGCCTTCGATTTCGTCGGATCAGCAATATGAGGTTCTTGCCACCTTCTGTATCAAGAAGGTAGAGAACATCTATAGGACCTTCCCTCCATCTTCAATGAGTTCAGGTCCCGTTCGTAGACCCCTTTCTACCCGCACTCTTGCAGTCTTCCCATCGATCTCCAAAGAGGAGTTGCGTATGTTATGTAGCAGAGTTAAATTGGGCTCTCCTGCAGACCCCCTTAAGCCTTAACAATTTATAAAATCTCTACCTGTGCTCCTTGTTACCCCTGTGTCAGTCGATCAACATGGCGGTCATTCCTAGCGCTTGGAAGCAAGCGAGGGTGGTCTCTCTGTTAAAAAAAAATCTACTTTGGACACTGCCAAACTGGAGAATTTTCGCCCCATGTCTCTCTTGCCGTGGGTGTCCAACATCTCTGAGGCTTACATTAATTCCATTCCGACAGGATTCCTGGAAAATAACAGTACGTTGGATCCTCTCAGAATGGCTTGTGCCCGGGTCACAGCACGGAGTCTGCTCTCCTAGCTGTGGCCGAACATCTGAGGGTATCATTAGATGCCTGACGCACTTCGGTGCGGATTTTATGAGATCTCAGTGCCGCGTTCGACATGGTTTCCCACCATATTCTGCTGCAACGGTTGGAGGAGGCTGGCATCGAGGGCCCGGCCCTGGAATGGTTTGCTTCTTTTCTTTCTGAGAGAACCTTCAAGGTGACGGCCCCCCCCTTTTACCGCTCTGATACATACTATCAAACAAGGGGTTCCACAGGGCTCAGCGTAGAGCTCCACGCTATTCGACCTGTATGTCCAATCGTTAGCACCAGTGGCCAGGAGCAGAGGACTAACGGTAGTATCATATTCTGATGAGACCCATCTGGTAGTAGCACTCTCTGACGACTACACGCAGGATGCTCTCAAGTTTCGGAGTGATCTGGAGTGGATGATTGCCAACTGCCTCCAGCTTAATGCCAGCAAATCTGAGGTTCTGCTGGTAGGGAGATAACTGTGGAGCGAGCGCTGGTGGCCTTCAACCCTGGAATGTGCACCTGCCCCCAAACAGGTGGTTAAAAATCTGGGTGTCTGGGTAGACTCCGCCCTCAGTTTTCTGCGGTGACCTGCTTTGGACTACTGAGTGGGCTCAAACCGCCGCTGGGTTTCTTTGATCCTTCCATTCGTCAAGTTATCATCCAGGCCTTAATTATGTCTAGATTAGACTATGCCAGCTCTCTTTACCTGTGGGTTAACAAGGCATAAATTCTACAGCTGCAGAGGGTTCAAAATGCGGCTGCTAGAACTCTCCTTGGCCTTCCTAGAATTTGCTCTACGACTAACGTCATCCGCCGACTACATTGGTTGCCGGTGGCCAGGCGTGTTGAGTTCAAGTCCCTCTGCATTGCCTTTAAAATTATTAATCTCTCCTCTCCAGGTCTCCTGGCTAACCTGCTCCTACCCTCTACATCCACTCACCAACTTCGATTAATGGTTCAGCACCTGGCGGTTGCTCCCTGGGTGAGGAGGGGGCGTGCAGGTGGGCGCTCCTTCCGTACCCTGGCTGCTAAATTTAGGAACTCTATTCCTGTGCACATCCATAATATGACTAACTACCTGGCATTTTGCAAGGCCACTAAAATGCACCTTTTCCCTCCGCTTTAGGCCCGGCATTCAGCTAGTAGCCTCCCAATTCCTGGGGTCAGCGCTGGGACGCCCCTTTGCTGGGGCAGCTGTGCACTATACAAAACTCGTAACATAGCATACCATTGTGAATGGGTCATCTTTTTCAGCCATGATTCGCTGTTTACATGTCAGATTGAAAGGCAATAATAGCTGAGTTGAATTAAGGTAATGCCATGGGATGCAAACATTTTTTAAAATTTGAAGTGGCCAACCAAACTTGCATGATAGTTCTAAGCTGACTTTGCCCATGATACGTCACTTTGCATAATATCAATAACACATGACGCAATGTTATTCAAACTGTAATTGCGAGAAGCCAATGTATTGATACTTTTATCAAGCCCTTTATCCAATTTGTCTTGATCAATTTGACTCAAATGTGCGGCAGCTGCCATTTGTGATCATTTCCAAATGCCATTATTTGTGGCCTGAATAAATCTTTTTGAACGAGGAGACTTAGGACCCAACAAAAAATCAGATAAGTCCATGTCTTCCGATAGTAGAGAAAGATGTTGTCTTACTGCAGACAGTGTGGAATGTTCCAACCATTGTTGACACAGATTCTCCACCGAATAGATGGTAACAATACCTGAATGCTGAGAGTGGTAATAACGGGAGGCGGGTCTGCTTGCCCTAAACCCCGGTGTGGAATTAAAAAACAGGCATAACAACCATTTGTGTCCACTGGCCAGAATAACCACCCATGAGGACCTCAAAGTGTGGAATAAAATTTACCATTCTGTAACATACTATCACGTTATTCTTCAGTGTAATTTGACAAATGTTACCAATTATCAAATCAAGCAATAGAAAGAATACTAGATGCATTTATGTATTTCATTTTTCCAGTCCCAGATATGACAATAAATCATTTGTGTTGGAATTATGCAGGCTAAGAACATGGTGTCTGTCCTTTAAACTTTCCATGGTGTGGCACACCCGAATGGATTTTATGTCAATTGTATTCTTCCAATAATTATAGCCTTTTACAGCTAATTGTGTGACAAACGAACCAGTATATTAGCTTAGTTTGTGTAAGCATATATTTCTTTGGTGGTGTAGGGCCTACTTTGAAATAATATGATTTTGAGTCTAATGTGACATATTCAGAAAAATATGTGTACTTATCCTTACATGTTTATGAGCTCCCTTGTGGGGTAATGTGCCCATTGTGTGTAATCAAAATGTGTTTGTTGAACACTAGCTCAATGTAAATAGTGATGTCCATAATAATGGCAACAGAACTTTTCACCATAATTAGCAGAATTTCAATGCAGATCCTCTAATTCAAAAACAGTATAGTATTCCAACTCTGAGAGCATGGAGTTTACAGTTTCAACATCCCAATCATTAGAATGTACCCCAAATACAATTACATCACCCATAAAAACCCTGAATACATAAGGAATCTGCACAATTTCCGTAGGACTGAATATATTTTAAGGAACTTTGTCCCAAACAATTCTATCAGTTACTGTGACGACTGAAATGTTCACAAGGGGCAAGTCATTTTTTTTAGCTTACGTGAAGATAAGTAAGGAGTTCACACCTCATTGAAGTTCTGTGGCAGGCCGTTATGAAAGATAATGGCCATTAATCAGCAAGAAAAGAACAATTGCAAATCCAATCCATAGGAATAGAAAAACCAAGGAAAGTGTTATCCAAACATATCCAAGGCGGGACCAGATAAGTGCGTTTCAGCCATGAAAAGAAAACACCAGAATTTGTAGGCAATAGTGCTCACAACGGAAGAATTGTCAAGCGTCAGAAGAAAAATCATGTGGACCCAAATATTATACAGAAGCAGTTTGTTGAAAAACTGGTATGACATGTACAATAACAGAAGCAGAAAAATAAAAAGATGTGGATCAATAAAAACATCAGCCTGCAAACGAGCCAGAAGATATTTCGGGAGGCCTAGATAGAGGGCGTTCGCGTAATCAAGACGCAAACTTATCAAGGCCTGAACTATGATCTTTTTATGTTGGAGGGATATTAGAAGAAGGAACTTCCGCAGCATTTTTAAAATGCCGAAGCATTTTCCGGTAAGCCCTACAACCTGGGGTCTAAAAGAGAGATCAAGATCAAATAAAACACCCAGATCTTTGGCTTTTTGCGCGGTGTTCTACGGCGGAGACATATCACGCGGCCACCAGGACTTCCACTCGGGGTCCGGAGGACTTCCGAAGAAGAGCAACTCCGACTTATCCGAGTTGCATTTCAAACTATGCCTCTGAAACCATTCGAACACGGCTTCCAGACATTCCCTGATCTGACCATTGTCGAAATCTTCACCCTAGTTGCACGTGAAAAGTAGCTGGGTGTCATCAGCATAGGATATGATCTGGGCACCAAATGATTCCGCTACCTCCGCTAGAGGGGCCATATAGATATTAAAAAGGGTGGGGCTCAAGATGGACCCTTGAGGAACCCCCACCTCCAGCGGAGGCATTTCAGCGGAAAACGGGGGTGCCCAGACCACTTGTCGGCGGTTAGTGAGAAATGACTTGAACCATTTCCACACCGTCCCCCGAAAACCGATCTCCCAGAGTCTTGAAAGGAGACCGACGTGGGGGACGGTGTCAAACGCCGCCGACAAGTCCAACATGACCAAGATGGTTTTCCCTCCTCCATCCAAAGTCTCTCGAATGGCATCGGTAATCTCTACAAGGGCAGTCCCTGTGCTATAATTAGCTCGGAAACCCGATTAAGAGTCGTGCAACAAGTTGTTATTCTCAATTTAGCTGGAAATCGAGAGTTCATTCTCCCCCATACCAGCTGGGGAGAAACAGCTTTGGTGGTGCTCACTAGCTGCAGAGGAATTTCAAGTATGGTAGCAAGAGAAGTTTGGGAACTACCAAGGACTCGACGTGGCCTACTGTTTAGAATCTGCCACATGATGTAACTTGATGTGATCAATGGAGACAAAGTGATTGTCTTTGAGGCCAGCAAGCAGAGGCAGGATTACAGTTCTTGTACCTTGAATGGCAAGGACTGGCCCTGGTGCAGGGTATGATGGGTCAAACTCCTTTTTACTGCAATTTTCTCCTGTATGTGATCCCCAACTTGTGGAATAAAGCAAGATGTTTCTAATTTCTCCTTAATTCCAGCAGAGGACATCAGCTATTCATTGGACTGGTTGTCTCAGACTTTTTTTAGATCCTGTAAGACAGCACAATGGTCATTTACGTCAAAGGCCACCACAATCTCCGAACTGTCAAGGTCTGGAACATACATTTTGCTGCAAAAGAGGACCTCATATTCGGGCCTGCCACCCAGACATCATTTAGGGAGATTAGTGCCTGTAGCGCGTAGAGGCAGTGGTTCCAACTACACCCTGTGACTAATACTCTAGCCGTTAAGGACTGCTTTAAGTCACAGCTCATACGTCTTCACAACAGAATTGTCCTTGAGCTGATATGGAGAAGAATAATGCACCTCCACACCCAAGGAAACCATAGTATTAAAAGACTCTTAAAGAAAAGACGGGCCAAAGTCTGAGTGGAATGCAGTGCATGAATATTTTCTGAAAAGCCTTGCATTTCTTAAATACGAGTGCGAGCACCAGCCGAATGTTGTGGCCAAACCCAGAGGAACCTAGAGAAAAATTAAACTGCAACTAAGATACATTTTAACTCTTAAATAAGAGGACCACATTGGTCCAAATAAATGCAGCTGAAAGGTTTGTTTGATATCAACAGGTGTGTCTGATAAGTACAATATGCTACCATTGCTGGAATTTTGTATGAGAGAGTTTGTCAGGATTTTGACTTCTAAATACCACAGGAAGCATGGTGTCTGTAATACTTTGATCAGAGAATGGGGGCTGTTGCAGTGGAAATCAATCGTTGTGCAAAGCTGTAGTGTATAAGCCCTTCTAGTAGACAACTGTTACAATATATAATATATATAGAGAGCACAGTATAGGGGACTTTTGCCACATTTGGTAATATCACTTATTTAACTTATCCTAATTTTTGTGTGTGGCTCTAGTTGGTCTTAACATGTCCGTGATGGAAGAACAAAAAGTAGAATGAAAAATGTCCAAGCATCATAACAGAAAGTTTAATTTCTGTTAAGGACACGGAGGCGAGAATTAGGCTTGACTTTCTTCTCTTTTATCCACCAGCAGCCTTTAACATTATACGATTTCAACAATAAACTACATTTATCATAAGTCCTTCGGAAAGAAGAAAACAGCCCATCCAATCAGGATGCTGCACTTCCATATAACAATCCCTGGAGACTCTAGAATCCCCTCTTTCTTCCTGCAAACACAGCTATCTTCTCTAAAATTCACTCTTGTTTATTGGAGTAAGCTCCTGAGAAAAAAAGCATAGTGTAAAATGTCTGTTATCAGATGATCAGGATACAATTCTCAATCAACAGAGTGGAAATATCAGCGTAAACATGTCTAACAAGCTAAATCATAATATGCATGAATTACATACATTTTAATGACCTCAGCAAACCGAAAGCCTCATATTCCTTAGGGTGGGTATGCTAACCATGTTAGAAGAGCGTATGGGCTTATCCTCGCCTCTGTGTCCTTAATAGAATGTTAACTTTCTGTTACAATCGCTATTACTATGGCAGGATCTGGAGGTGAGGATTAGGCTAGTTTAAAGCTTTTCCACCATTAGAGTTGCCAGATTTGAGACTGCTTCTGCTCACATATAGATTTTTGTACCGGGAAAGCCGCCACAAGCCGCAGGGGAGACTACCACTCCCACAAACCCCCACTGCACTTGTGCATAAAAGTGCGCACCAAGCCCATCTAGGTGTAATCGCCTGCTTCTTCTCCTGCTGACACCTGGATTTTTGTACGGGGATGCTGCCACAAGCCGCAGGGGAGACTACCACTCCCACAAGCCCCTGCTGCAATCGTGCATAAAACCGTGCACCGAGTCCATCAAGGTGTAATCGCCTGCTTCTGCTGACACCTGCATTTTTGTACGGGGGAAGCCGCCACAAGCCGCAGTGGAGACTGCCTAAAACCCCTGCTGCACTCGCTCATAAAAGCGCACACAGCGTGCGGGGACGCGCCCGGGTCAAGGGCGAGCCCGTCCACGCCTAGAAGAGGCTAGGATGGCCCACCCCTCTAACGGCCACCTTCCAGGAGGATTCCAGCATTAGATTCATCGCCGGAAGGAGTGCCCCCTTTAATGAGTAAGAGGAAGGCAACAAGTAAAGTCAGTGAATACACTTGATGCCTTCTTGATAAGGGCTGCTAACACCCTGTCACACAAAATAGAGCTTACAGAGCGTCAACTTTCCCTGTAAGAAACCAGAGGTTGTCCATCCCAATATCATTATGATCTGAGACTGTCCCAGAACCGTGTAAAACTGCCCCTTCTTAATCCCAAACTCTCCACAATCTGCGCCTGGCTTTGGACTCTCCAGATAATCAAGCCCCCATTGAAGAGCCCAACACTGAACCAGCTGCTAAGAGGAAAAAATGTGGTAAAAGAGTCAAACGAATTCCAACAAAAAATTTTACATCAAAAAGACACCAGATAATGAGCGAAGGACAACCAAGTATTTCACAAACATCTTTTGTCAAACCACGCCCTGTATCGATCGATGAAGCGGATTGAATAGACTGTAGAATATAGTGTCTCTTCTTTTACAGCCGTTAGATCTCACTTTTTCCCCCCGCTGCCTTACCTCTGGTGCTGATTCTGGCAAATGTGCCAAAACTGAGGGAGGGCCAGAAAGAATCCACAGAGCAGTTGATGGTCAAATCACTGTGTTGGTTGCACAGATATGGAGGGTCGGAGATAGAAAGTAATGGGGGCCTAGCCCATAATATTATTATGGCAAGAAGAGTGGGCTGGGTGGGTACTATACACAAAAATCTAAAAAGCGATTGCATAATGGTTAATTTAATAATAGGTGGGTGGTGAGCCTTTTGAAACAACTACTTTCTGCATATCACTCCCTGGCAATCAGATTTTTGCTTTATTGCTTTGTTTTTGGATTTCTTTTATGCTTCTGTTCCTCTGGGTAATCGAGGACCTTATAGCCAGGCATATGAAAGGCATAGGTCCCAACAAACGACCTTGAACATCCTGGGCAGCTTGGGAATTCTAACTGAGAAACAGAAAACAGATTTTCACCATTAGCAGGGCTTGATAGTTGTGACTGACTACCCATAGTGGATGTATCAAGACCAGCTTTAAAGTACACCAAGAGAATAACACATGAGAAAGGCATTTCCCCAGGGGCCATAGAAGGGGACGATGGTAGCTGGATAAAACTAGCTTACTGGAATGTCGCAGGTATTAAGGGGAAGGTGAGCAATTCACATTGGTTGGATGTCTGTCAAAAATACAATATAATTTCCCTACAGGAGACCTGGGCAATTGACCAAATTGCTATAGATGGGTATTGTTCTTTCCAAACAGAGGCATCCCTGATCACGCAGGTCGAGTCGGGGGTGGGGGGGTATATATTAACGTTAATATCGAATACACTCCCAATAAGAATAATGAAAATTCCTGAAGGTGTCCCAGTTTTTCCACGTTTTGTTATTAGGATGATCAGGAGGGCAGGATTGGTTATTGATTAACTTTTATGATAATAATTTTGGAGCTAATATGCACTTGGTGGGGACACAATTGGAAAATGAGCTTGATAAAATGGGGTCTGGAATTAGGGAGAATTTTAACATCATGTGGGTGGGTGACTTTAATACACACTTGTGTAAATACTCCACTGAACCTGTCTGTGGTATTGCGGCAATGGAAGGGGCTCCGGCAATCTATTTCACTCACCATGAATACGGCCAGAGCTAGAATAGAAAACTCTCCATCAGAAATCTGGAGATAAGAAACAGTCTGACAGAACCTTCTAGGGAGTTTATAAATACTTTTATACGCAAAGATTATGAGTCAACTATCGAATTTGTATTGACTTCCGAAACCCTTGGTGGTAAACTGACAGAAGTGGAGTCAACATTTACCACTTTTAGTGATCACACCATCTTCTCCCTTTCCATGGCATTGGGTCTACCCCGTGAGAGGCAAACTAAAGTCATAGAGATACCAGTTTTAGGAAGGAAAAACAGATACCAATTAAAATGGGATAGCGTAGATAAGGAAAATACAATCCATGATATAGTAACTAAGAACATGGACTATATTCAAAACTGCTTGGATATAAACTTAGCGAACGAGTACTTCATTTTTGATTTCACTAAATTATTAGAGGCAGTAAAAAAGGCATTGTCCCGTAATCGAACTTCAAACAGGGACCCTATTGGTGGTTGGTTTGATCATGCTTGTTCTCAATCGTTAAAAGTTCACCATGAAGCCCTGAAAGAAGCCCCCAGAGATCAAGGGAAGATACAGCTACTATGTAAGGTATACAAAGAATCCAGGAAACTAAGAGAAAAGGCCCTGAAAGAAGAGGCCTGGGAACAATTAGAATGGGCAGCTTTAACCAACAATAGCAGGGATTTCCTGCCCCATTTTAAGGAGGTCAGGAACCCAACTTTGGAATCTCATGTGGGAGAGAACGCTTGGGTGGCTCATTTCGAGACAATTTTTGGATCGGGGAACTTCGGTCGATTGAGCAGTCAGCAGCCCTTTTGGTTCACTCAGACCCCCTTGTATTCACTGTTGAGGAAATAAAAAAGGGGTTGGAAAGGTGCAGTAAGGTAAAGGCCCTAGTCTCAGAAGGGGGTCCCAATAGATCTTTTTTTATGGAAGATCATGTTCTATGGGCCCCCTTATTGCAGAATGTATTCAATGCTATCGATAAGTCTGCCCCCCTGACTTCATGGAGCACAAGCTTCATTATTCCGATTTATAAAAGGGAGCTTAAAATGACCCAGGCAACTATAGGCCCAAATCCTTGTTAGACAGCACCTCAAAACTAATGGGACAGCTATTAGCACATAGGCTCGAAGAATGGACCTGTGATAAAAATATATTGATCCCGGTCCAATATGGGTTCCAGCGGGGGAGGGGCACGATCGACAAATGTCTGAACCTGAGCCTCGTCATAGAAAAATATACTAGGGCAAAAGGGGAAAAAATCTACATTGTCTTAATGGATCTCTCAGCCGCATTTGATTGTGTGAATCATAACAAATTATGGGAGATAATGGGGGGGGGGTCAACCCCTCAATTCATACATTTATTCGACAGTTATATTCCCAGACTACCGCTTCAGTGTTGAATGGCAAGGAAGGGGTATGTACCCGTTCATTTCAGATTTTACGGGGGGGTTAGGCAAGGATGTGTCCGTGCCCCATTCCTGTTCTCATTATACACGAACGGGGTTGAGGCAGCATTGGCAGGTATGAGACAGGACATCCCAAAATTTGGTTCCCTAACTCTCCCACTGCTTGCATATGAAACAACACTGTCCTAGTTGCCAGAACAGGTAGTGCCTTGCAATGTATGATAACGGCCTGTGCCTTTTTCATGACTTCCCTTGATTTAAGGGTTAATGAATCGAAATCTTTTATCTTAATAGCAGACCCCACAGGGCGTGGGAAAGCACAATTTTTCACCTAGGGGCCCGCAGATTAGAGGTTGTAGATTCTTTCCCTTATCTGGGAGTCATGTTTGATAAAAGTCATACCTGGGCTAACATGGTCAAAAATAGAGCGCTAGTGATGGAGAGCAGTATGGCAGCCATCACTAAATTTGTCAAGAAATTGGGAACAAAACCCATAAAAGTCATATGGGCATATGTATCAAAAAAACGTTTTGCGAGTCCTTAATAGCTAATTTTAGCGAATCGCTATAAAGGACTCGCAAAATGAAATGTATGTAGGGTTCGCAATATTAATTGCGAATCGCAAATTGCGATTTGCAATTAAGGAATACCTTCCCATTCATTCCTATGGGCCTAGAGGCCTATAGGAATGAATGGGAAGACATTCGCAATTTGCAAGTACCCATTAGGTACTCGCAAATTGCGAATGCAATTTCAAGGGTGCAAGGTTATCAAAAGTACACCCAGTTGCACTTCTAAAATATGCATGTGTGCACATGTGGCACACGTACATACCCTAAGAGTGTGTATGTGTGCCACTTAGAACAATGCAAAAGTGCATTTTTCTAGGAAATCGTAAATTATCACCCACTTGAAGTTGGTGGTAATTTGCGCTTTCTTAAGGCAAAATCGCACAACTTGGGTGCTTCCAGGATTGTAGGGAATCACAATTTTGCGATTCCCCATTTTGCGATGGCCTTTTGGGATGATACATCCCAAAAGGCTTTTTCCCGTTCGCAAACAGGCCGAATCTGATAATCGGCCCGTTGGCGAACGGAAAAAAGGCTTGATACATATGCCCCATAAAGAGTATATATAAGGCTAGGACAGTTTCAGCAGCTATTTATGGAGAGGGTGTGTGGGGTATGTCTTCAATTGAGCAGTTACAGATCCTTGAGGAAAATTCCCGAAGCAGCTGATTTCCCTCCCAGTGCTCCAATTTTAATTGTCATGTGGAATTGGATTTCCCTCATATCAGTGACCTGGTAAGGTTAGCTCATTTAGCTTTATGGCATTCAACTTGGAACACGCTGCTTTTAACACAACATATCATAAAGGATGGGGGGGCGGAGCTTGCTCGAGTCCAAGATGGTTGCTTGACTCCTGAGCTCCGCTAAGCCAGCAAATAATCCTGCAAATATCCTATGCCCTTGAGACGCTGGAGTGAAATAGATTTGCAGAGGCTGGGGGCGAAGCGGTCCGGCGCCTTCTGAACGCTTGTGGAAGCAGACCGAGGCCGCACTCCGACATTAGACGGACGGCAACACTACGGAAGCACGGGCCGCGAAGCGCCGGCCTGGAGTAACACAACCCTTCGGGCGACGTCACTGTACGTGCGGTCTGGGGCCGCATAGTAAAACCTGAAGTGCTGTGATAGCTGATACGCCACTGGAATTAGGCCTGGCTAGTGCTACCGATCTGCGCGACCTAGTGGAGGCAGCCTGCCCGAAGCGGAGACCGAGCTGTGCTGCGTTTGTTAGCTGCTGACTCAGAAGGAAGATACTTTATTTCAAAGTTGGTTGGCAGGGGTATGGAACTTTTGGTTGTGAATGTCTATGGACCTAACTATGATTGCCTCAAATTTTTTATAAAACTTGCGGAAGTGGCACGTGGGTTTCCTGGTCTTGATGCAAAATGGGGGGGGGGGGGGTGGGGGGATTTTAATATGACTAGATGCCCAGTTATGGACCGCTCGAGTGGCCCGGTCAGATGTCAGGCAAAGGCGGCCTGAGAATCAGATAAGATATTAATCAGTGAAGACCTAGCAGGTGTTTGGCGTAGTATATACCCTGGGTCAGGGGGGTTCACACATTCTTCGGCCTTCTATAATATACATACTCTGATAGATTATTAGTTGGCATAGTCTGCACTGCTTGCACGGGTTCGCAAATGTCAGGTAGGTATTGCTCCGAACTCTTTCGGATCACTCCCCTATATTATTGGTGCTCGTGTCACTGCGGAAGATTCTATCCCCGTTCACATGGAGATTCCCGCCGTACTCCTTACAAGACCCTAACTTTCGTGAGGAATTGCATGAAGCGATCGAGACATACTTTGAAAAGAACTTAGGGTCCGTGGATAGCTTCCAAACTGTCAGGGAGGCTTTTAAAGTGTACATTAGGGGAGTGGCTATGAGTAAACACTCAGGCATACTCCACTCGATTCATCAGAGGCTGTCACTATTGGAACGGCAGCTGGCAGATTGTGAGGAACGACAGTTGGCGGGAGACACTGATGCGACCAGGGAAGAATTGAAAGGGCTATTGTCAGAGTACCAGGTTGAGGCGAATGCTGAGGTGAAACATTTGGGCAAATACGCGACAGCTAGAATGTATGGTGAACAAGATAGACCGGGTAAAGTATTGGCTAATATGGTTAAACAACAGTGGCGTAAAATAACGGTCACGCTAGTCAGATCACAGGAGGAGGTACTACTCGAAGAAGAAGAGGAAGTTGTGCAGAGCTTTCGTGAATATTACTCAGATCTATATGCCTCGCGCACGTCGGGGAACAGAGGAGGAGATCCTCGACTATTTGGAGCATATCCAGCTCCCATTCTAAACGAACGTGCAGCGAGAATTCCTTATGCAGCCCATAGAGTTTGATGAGATCCGGGATGCCCTAGGTGGGATGAGGGCGAGTAGCGCTCCAGGAGTAGATGGACTAACAGTCAGTTTTTACAAGACATTTCTGGAACTACTGCTGCCGCACTTGTCCGCTTTGTTTGCGGATATGTGCGAAACAGGCCAGATGCCAAGGACAATGAGGGAAGCGCTAATAGTTGCAATTCCTAAACCGGATAAGACCCCGGAGGAGTGCAGCTCCTATAGACCATTGTCGCTTCTAAACGTTGATACCAAAATATACGCGAAAGTTCTAGCGACTAGGTTGGCTTTACTGGACCCGGACCTAATTGCGCCAGAGCAAGCGGGATTTGTGGCAGACAGGAATATTACGTACAACTTATGCACAGTATTTGGAGCTATTCAACATGCGAAGCCAGGTTCGAAGGCTATGGCAGTGTTCTTAGACATGGAGAAGTCCTTCGACTCAGTGGAATGGCCCTTCCTAAGGGCGGTGCTCTCGAGACAAGGGCTGGGGTCCGTATTTATGCAGATGGTGTCGGTACTCTATATTGACCCGTTTGCACGCATTAAGCTTGGTGACCGCGTCACTGAACCTATTAAGATTCGCAGGGGTACGCGACAGGGCTGTCCTTTGTCGCCCACATTATACGCCTTGGTCGCCGAACCCCTGGCGTGTGCAATGCGTGAATACCATTCCCACCGGGGACTTAATTTCCCCACTTACCAACTGGTTATAACAACTTATGCTGATGACACCCTGCTGTACGCTAGAGAGCCTGAGGTAAACCTAGATCCGCTTTTGCGTGAGGTGGTTAGATTTGGGGCTCTTTCAGGCCTGACGGTTAATTGGAAAAAATCTATTGCGTTTCCTATTACAAGCGCCACAGAGCCATTTGAGATGGAATACCCATTGAGATGAACCACTGACTCTGTGCGATATCTAGGGATACGACTACACACTGACCATAAGACTGTGTTTTGTGAGAACTATGGCACAGCCATGGCAAGTTTGGAAGATAATGTTGAAATATGGATAGGTTTGCCTCTGTCCTTGCTAGGCAGGATATCGATAATGAAAATGGTGGTCTTACTTAGACTGTTGTATTTATTCACGAATATCCCAATGGTGTTCCTGAAGTGCTTCTTCACTCGGCTAATGGCGCTGATGATAAAATTAGCCTGGGCTGGTAAGCAGGCGAGAGTGCAGTGGAAAATACTGGTCCTTCCGTATCAGGTAGGTGGCCTCGGAGCCCTTGATTTTGAATTATATTATCGTGTGGCGCAGGGGGCGCACTTGCACAGTTGGATACATGATAGAGAGAAAGCGCCTTTCATAAAGCTTGAAGGCCTTTTTGCTGCCCCATTGCCGCTCCCGGCGGTTATATTTGAACCAGCAGATAGGCACACGGGCCTATTAGACTCATTAAATTCGCCAAGACATGTCTGGCATGCGTTACTGCAGTACAACGCGGGGAAACTTTTGTACTCCCCGTTAATGCCGATAGAATGGATCACTTGGTTGGCCCCATGCAGAGACAGGGGTGTACTTGCGGCATTGGAAGCACTGGATATACGTACTGCGGGAGATATGTTTACCGACGGGAATCTCAAAACAATGTCGGATGTGGCAACTAAGGAGATAAGACACTCTGGCCTGCAACTTTTTCAATATCACAGAATTAGAGAGGCCAGGCGAGAGCAGTTAGGTGACGATCTACAGGCGCCCCCAGAAGTACGAGAACTCTTCTATGTAATTAAAACGGAAGCGCCGAGTAAAATGATCTTAACTCTGTATAAGATAGCGTTAGCTGAGTGGGTTACGGGGTACAGTAGGGCGCGCCAGCCTGGCAACATGACTTAAATACACCATTTGATGATGACATGTGGCGATACTGTTGCGCTAACACGAGGTCCGTCTCTCAGAATGGTAGGCATAGATTGGTGCATTTCAAGTTTATTAATAGGGTTTACCACTCCCTGGAGTGGCTACACCGCTTCGGACTACATGAGGGGTCGTCCTGTGAACGATGTAATATGCAGGGGGCAGGATTCATGCACTTGGCTTGGGAATGCCCAGGCGTGTTCCAGTATTGGAATGAGGTGTTTCAATAACTAAGCAGGCTTCTGGAGGTGGTAATAACCCAATCGCCGGCACTTGCACTGTTGGGCTGTTCCAAAGTTCTTCCCAGGTCGTGCGCAGGATTGTGGATATGGGTATGCTGATGGCGAAGAGGAGGCCTGCTATGTGCTGGATGAGGGGTCCCTTACCCAAGACAAAGCAGTGGATTAGAGACCTGACTTACTGTTGCAAGCAGTCAGAGATTTATAGTGAGCTACTGCCACCCAAAAGCAGGCCCAAGAATTTCTGGGGATTGTATCTTGAATACAGGAGGCGGCAGGATACGCTGGCTGCTAGCAATGGGTCGGATGAGTTGGAGAGCGTTCCCAGTGGGCTGGACGATCTGGGGGCAGTTGGGTAGGATGGAGCATATTTAGGCAAACCCTTGTTAGTATGAGGGGCATGTCTGAGGCGGCGTAGTTGATACTCAGTTTGCTGAAGGTATATGGCTTGTTAGATTTAATGCACCACAGGTACGCAGAGATGTAGATAATGGGTAGGCACCTCTAGTTTGTAATATTTTTTCTGTTTTTTTTTCTTCCTATTTGGGTTTTTTTCTTTTTTCTTTTTTGTTTATTTACGTTGTGTATTTTAATTGTGATTTCAGCATTGGACGGTTGAGGACGCAAATATCCTCACTACGTGAGCCCGGGGTGATCCTTCGTTTAACGCTGCCCGGCCTCCGGGATGTGGGTGAAGGAGCTGTGTACGGCTTTTAGTGGTGTATGATATTTTTTCTGTAATTATGTAAACCGAGATACATTCCACATGACTGTAATGTTGATGTTATTGCAAAAAAACCCAAAAAAAAACATATCATAAAGGATTGCCTTAAATTAGACAAGGTGCATGAAATAGGATGGCTGCATTATGTAAGGTCGACTCTGACCACTTTGGGTTTGAAGGATCTGTATAGAAACCCTGGTGAATGCCTTCAAATATCTAAGAAGGACCCCAGGAAAGCATTTCTTGCTAAGGTGGCGCGGAATGAACGGAGATAAATAAAGATAAACCATCAGTTAGGATATATCGAAACCTCCAGGTTCTAGCAGAGGGTGATTATTGCTGTCTAGAGGAAATTCAGAATCTACAGCACAGATATATCCCAGTAAGATTTCGTATGAATCTGTTTACTATGATGGTGTGTTACCCGGCGGGAACATTTAAGCACTGTCATTTGACTGTTTGCCCATGAGATGGAGTTTCGGAACAGTCAGACCTTCATATCACCCTATTTTGTTACTTGTATAAAGTGGAAAGAGAAAGATACATACTACCGGCCCTGAGACATTATAACTTCAGACAATGCAGAGTGGCTCTTCGATTTCTTAAATCACTTGGCAATCCTTTTACCAGTTTTGCAGTAGCTAACTTCCTTTGGGCCTGTATAACGAAAAGGAAAATGACTACCCATTTTAGCAACATTAATATGTATTTGGAATTTCATGGATTTTATGTTGTAAATTTGCTGAAATGTTATGTTTTTGTAACTGACTGTGCTTTTATGATCCTTATTTTTTAAGATCAAATAAAGTTTTTATGAATGAATGAATGTGACTGTTTTAAAGTCAAACTTTTTAAAAGTAGGATCTGAAGCCCAATTTGCTGCATTGAGGATGTCCTCTAGTCTAGCTTCCAAAGAAAAGGCTTTAGACACATTGGCCCCTCTCACTGAGCGAGCCCGAAACCGAGAGGGATCAGTACCAGTCTCTAGCATCTTCCTTTTGACCCATCTGGCAATAGTGGGGAAGAAATCGCTTTATGAGCTTTAGTGAGAGTGATCAACAATTGCCTCTCTCTGTGAGGAAGTAGGTCCATGGGAGCTCTTTTACTGTGCGAACTTCAGGGAGCAGCGTGGACAGGCACTTTATCCTGCCTCCACGATTTGCTCCAAATGCGTCTTTCCTCTGGGCCGGCCCGTGGCCCCTGGACGCCTTTTCAGCGTGTGGCAATTCCGCTTGACATGCTGCCACCGCTGCCGCAACTCCCCCGGATGCCAACGGTGTGGGCCGGGCCATGCCGACCTACGCCTAATTTAACAACCCAGGCCTCAGGAGATCGGCCTAATACGAGCAAAGCAGCCAGAATCACTTCATTTTTGGATGCACTATCAGATGGAATACAGCCACGCTATCTCTGCCCCCAGTGCTATCTAGACCACTGCGCCCAAACAGAAAACCCCACTATCTTTTCTATGGTGTTAGGTGTCGGGAAGAGGCCGAATCCTCCTCCCCAACACCTTTATACCCTCCTTACTCCCGCCCTAAGAGAAGCTAGCCTGTTATATGATGTCCACTAATGTAAGGGGGCACCTTTCACCAGTCCAGACAACACTTATGGTGATTTAAGAGGTCTTAGACAACGTTAGAAAGCTCTCTAAGTGGTAGCTGTGGAGAGGAGCCTTTAGGCTTAGTCCACAAGGAGTGTAACGCTGCTTGATTCACCAGAACGCGATCTAGTACAGATTAAGTGAAAAAGAACCACAGCATGTATTTATAAAAATATGTATTTATTATATAATACGCTCTAGTACGTTCCATTATCTCCAACACAGAGATAAACACACTGCACACAATACGTTAGCAAAGAAACACAGTAAATAGCATGAAATACACAGTGACCCCAGGGGTATCAAACCATATACTAAGAAAGTGGTATGGGAACCACGACTCGGATTAAGAAAAGGTTGAGAGGACGTAGAAGTGCAGGGAACCCATGGAACCGCCCAAGGTGAGTAGGTACGGACCCCGCGGCGAGCGAGTGCAGTGTGGAAACATGACTGCGGCGAACATGTGCAGTGTGGAAACACGACTGCCTGCTCCGTACAACTCTATCTGCAAGTCACGGTGGGAATTTTAAAGATTAAGGACCCATTCCAGCGGACCCTGAAGAAACCCCGTTGAAGACAGACGTTTGGAGAGCCACCCCACCTGTGGATACCATTGTACCCACGTTACCTACACCAGGGAAGCCGGGTGCATACGTGTGAAGTGGTGTTGGAAACTGCAGTCAAACCCAATGGAGGACTTCTGGAAAGTGCCGCTGTGGAAGAAGGAAGAAGTGTCCGGTGGAGTCTGAGGATGGATTCTTGATGAAAGGTACCTGCAACCAGAGGGAACAGAGTCTATGTCCCTCAGTAGTGACCAGGAGACTTGGAAGACGAATGCCCTCCGATGTCAGGATAGATAACGATGACTTTGACACTGCAGCTGTGAGTGTAGAAAAAAGGTAGGGCTGATGACCTTTTTCAGAGTTGCCCGGCGTTAACCGCCTCTATACCATTCTAGTTATCAAACAAAAAGGCAGGCGCTGGAGACTTGAAGGCAGGAAACAGAAGTTTTTATTCCGACGGAGCAGAACACATCAGATCAGACAACAAGGTATCGTCTCGAGGTGCTCTAACAGCCTCTCTGAGGCCTGGCCTCTTATACCCTGGTTTATGGCATGTGACCACTCTTTATTACAATCAAGACATTGTGAAGTAAGGAAAAAGACATCCCCGTAATCCTCGTGTCAATCCCACCCCCACATACATCCACAATAGAGGTCCTCAACCTGCTGATAAGAGGAGGGGGCTATCACGCAGCTGAGTGTTCCGCCGATTCTTAGGATGTGTGCGCCTGATCGTATCCCAGGGGGTGGGGAGGCCATGATCAATAGTGGGTCCTTTGAAGAGGAGTGACTCCATACAATAGGGGGCAGTAAACTGTATCTCCCGGCTTAGGCGATGGCCTCGGACCTGTGTGGACAATCGGACTCGGTGGAAGGGGTCATCAAAGGAGAGGTATTCATGCCGCGTGGACAATCAGGCGCAGGGGGAGAGTTTACCAACAGAGGGGTATTCATGAAAGGAAAGGAGGTGTTTGGTCAGGCGCGAGCGTGACTCCCAAGGACAGAGTCTTGCAGAAGAAGAAGATTTATGACTTGCCCATGTGAGGGAGGGGGGGGGGGAGCCAGGGTGCGCGGAGGATGCTCGCAGGGTCAGGGGAGCGCGCTGGAGATCGATCGTGGACAGGGAGACCATGATGCCTAAAATGGCTGTCGTGCATGTTGTACGTGGGTGACAAGCTGGCGCAGATGATGTTCAGCTCGCGCACTAAAATTCCACAGTCCTCCCTTTTAACATGTCTCGCCAACTTGTCAGTTCGGATTTATCCCCATAAGGCCCCGTATTTCTACTTCATAGAGGGGACTCATGCGCTCATTTCTGAAGTCCAAAGTCTTTGGGCACATACAGTTAGTAACGAGTGCACACAAGGATGGCAGGCATTGGATACTTAAGCAACACACACATAGTATCACAATCGGTATCAATAAAAAGGTAAACAACCTCCAACCCCAGTCCTTCAAAGTGTCCCAGAACCAGCTCCCAAGCGACCATCCTTCTCGTTCTTGGTGAACCTCCGAGGAAAGTCTGTGGAGGTGTTCAATTGCTTTGTAGACTGAGGGCGAGTTATCCGGCACGTAGGTGCAACAGCTAGACCCGATGATGCGGCATGCTCCTCCTCGATAGGCTAGAACCACATCTAGAACAAGGCGGTTTTGAAGGGCCACGAGGCGGACCGCCTGAAGCTCCGCCGTGTTGTTAGCGAGGATGCCAGCCGTGATGTTGATCGTGGTTTCCACTGCCTGGGTCAGGTGTCGGATAGCGCGACTGTTCGCCATTGGGCCCCACAGAGGAACAAGTCCTTTTGCTGCATCCAGGAACTGTGCTCCAGTGGAGTCGGCTTGTTCAATGTCATTTGCGCGCCTCTGCCGGTGATGGTTAGCAGGGGCTACATATGTGGGAGGGAGAACGAAGGCGATGTAGCAAGTACCCTTCCAACCTTTCGGGAGCCAGGTATAAGCTTTGGTGCCACAAACAAAGTACATATTTGGAGAAGCAACAAAGGAAGGAGGATCAACTGAGTCCAATGTTCTGGTGATGCGGCAAGAACTGTGACCCACCAGCTGCGTTCCCCGTCCTTCGAGGCACACAAAACCGGTGACATTGATAACGGACAGGGCCACAGTCAGAGTGGCGGCAGTCCGTTTCTGCAGATTAGAGAAGGTGGGTCTAGCTGGATTGTGGAGCACTTGCACTTCAACACGTTCTTTGGCTGGGATGTTCATAAGGAAGGCGGCACCCGAGGGCACAGGACACAGGGGAGCAGAGGTCCTTCCGGTTTTGTTCAGCCAGAACCCATAGTAGAAGTGGGATACTGTTTGACCGGAAGTGGCGTTGTCCTTGTGGCTCTCTTGCATGAGGATCAGCCAGGCGAGGCAGGAGCCGTGAACTGAGAAAGGAGAAGGGAGGAAGGGGATGGAGTGTCCAGTGGCATGCGGGAGCAATCCGCAGATCCAGCAGTTCGTGGCATTTGCAGCAAGGTTGTGTTGGTGCAACAGTTGCACGAAGGAATTGTTCCAGAATTCCCTGCGCCTTTCTCGGAGCTGAGGCGACAGGAAGATCAGGTGATGCTCTTTCATGGGGGTCGGTTGTGCAGTGGGCAGCAATGCCTGATGAGCGGGGGTGCTTCCCTCCAGAATCCAGAAGGAGGTCATGAGGAGGAGGCAGAAGAGGAAGACAATGAAGAGGGCGATTGTCTTTGATTTGTGCAAATTGTCAGTCTTTGGGTTCCTGTAGTGGGTATTTCCTGTTGCTTCCATCATCTTCTTATCTGGCGCTTCCATCATCTTCTTATCTGGCGCTTCCATCATCTTCAAGGTGCTCGGTAGCGGGCAGAACCACAGACTTCGTTTAGCTTCTCTCCCGGTAACCCTTGGTTGTGTTTAGGTCACCGTTCTGAGATTTAACTTAGTCCGTGGCCTGCTTAGCCGAAGCTCCCTCCTTTCGACGCAGGAAATACCCTTCTCTGGATGGCACAGTGGGATCAGGGAATTTTACAAGTTCAAGTGCCTCGGTATCGGGATAACAGTTCAATGCTGGCCGGTCTTTGTTCAGGAGCTCTTCTTGGGTGTTGACGTTTTCTGTCGTGGCCAGGGTCGGGGAGACCTTCCTGCAGTGGTGTGCGTGCAGCCAGTGCCGCTTCCCCTCCACTCGAAGCGCCGTCCGGGTGGTGATCAGCACTTGCCAGGGGCCCGTCCACCGGGGTTCCAGACTCTTGGTCGTTGAAAGTTTCGGACTAGCACGAAGTCCCCCGGTTGGATGTCATGGCCTGGGCCCCTGGAAGCATCGGGGATGGCCTGCTGCACCTGTTGATGAATTACAGACAACGTGTTAGTCAACTTGCACAAATAATCAGACAGTAGGACGTCCGGGACGTCATGAATGGAGGTCGGTTTGGGGGCAGTCCAGAGGTTCATCGGTCGCCCGAATACAACCTCGTAGGGGGTCAAATGGTGTTTGGTGGGAGTGGAGCGCATCGACAGCAAAGCCAGTGGGAGGGCATTTGGCCACTTAAGTCCAGTGGTGGCCACTATTTTTGACAGTTTCAGCTTCAATGTGGCATTATGTCGTTCCACCAAACCGGCGGATTGGGGGTGGAAGACCGCATGAAACCTTTGCTTCACCCCCAACCCTTTTAAGATTAATTGGATAACCTCAGCTATGAAGTGGGGGCCATTGTCGCTCCATAAAATTCGACAAAGGCCATAGCGAGGGAAAAACTCTTTCAGTAGTACTTTGGCAGTAGTCATGGCAGTGTTGTCACGGGTTGGATAGGCCTCTACCCATTTGCTGAAGGCACATACAATGACTAGTACATACTTCAAGCCTTGGCATCTCTCTAGCTGGATGTAATCCATCTGGAGGACCTCAAAGGGGTGATCGGGGATCCCAAACCCTCCCCGGGGCACCACAGTTCCCTTCCCGGGGTTGTGTTGCAAACAGATAAGGCACTGCTGGACCAGGCGTTTTTCTGAGTCGGGGATTTTGTCGTTGTACCAGACTTTGGAAATGAGTTCGATCATGGGTGCAGATCCTATGTGTGCGGGGGAATGTGCCATAGTCAGTATCGGGATCAGGTATGAGTCAGGCAGCAACCATCTGTTTGCATCTTTTGTCCGCCAACAGCCCTCATCGTCCTTCAAACCCACCCGTGCCCACTCGGTCAGTTCGTGAGGAGTGCTGGCCGACTGGATGTCTCTAATCATTTCCCTAGCGTCAGTCCATTTCTCTGCTTGTGACCTGGTCACATATATGCGTGTCACCGTCCTATTCTCAGCTGTGGTTCGTGCAGTGATGTCGGCCAGTGCGTTCCCTTGTCCGACTAAGTCTGTCACCTTCTTGTGTGCCTGGCATTTGATTACTGCTAATCGTTTGGGGAGGAGAACGGCTTCAATCAAAGCAGAAACCAGATCTCCGTGAAGGATGGGTGTGCCGTGTGATGTCAGGAATCCCCTTTCCCTCCATAGGACCCCAAAATGGTGAACCACCCCGAAGGCATACTGGCTGTCTGTATATACGTTCGCGGTGGTTCCTGTGGCTATGATGCAGGCTCGTGTGAGGGCTATCAGCTCTGCTGCCTGTGCAGATCGTTGTGTGATGCGGGCTGTCTCAACTATTGTTCGGGCTGTCGTTACTGCATAGGCAGCTGAAGTGGTGCCGTCTGGGAGTTTGATGCATGAGCCGTCTACCCATAGCTCTCCATCAGGGTCTGCAAAAGCAGTGTCTCGGAGGTCAACTCTACTCCTAGTTTGTTCGTCCGTGAGGGTTACACAGTCGTGTATGGGAGGCACGTCGGGGTCATTTTCAGGCAGGGGCAACAGTGTGGCAGGATTCAAAGTCGTGCATCTCTTTAGTGTGATGTGGGGTGCAAGTAGCGTCAATTCGTACCCTGTCAGTCGTGCGCTAGTCAGGTGTTGAGTCTTGGTTTGGTTCAAGAGGGTGTCGACCGCATGGGGTACTAACACAGTGAGGGAGTTCGAAAGTACGATTCCCTCGCTCTGACGGATAGAGACAGCAGCGGCAGCTACTGCTCGAAGGCAGGCAGGCAAAGCTCTGGCTACAGGGTCAAGAGTGGCAGAGAAGTAGGCACAAGGGCGCTGCTTAGGACCGATAGACTGTGTTAGGACGGACAATGCACACCCCTCCCTTTCGTGGGTGAAAAGGGAGAAGGGCTTGGAGTAATCCGGTGTTCCCAGGACAGGGGCCGAGCAAAGGGCATCCCGTAGCTCCTTAAAGGATGCTTGACACTCAGGGGTCCAAGGAAGCGGGAAGGGGGCATCTTTGGTCAGTAAGGCAAGTAGGGGTTTTACAATGAGGCTGAAATTTGGTAACCATTGTCTGCAAAAAGAGGTAAGGCCAACTAAAGAGCGGACTTGCTTTTGTGTTTTTGGGATGGGGGTATCTAGGATGGTTTGGATTCGATCGGGCGTAAGTTTCCTCCCTTCTTTGGACAGGAGATGGCCTAGGTATGTCACTTGTGGCTGGCAGAACTGTAGTTTCTTTTTGGAGACTTTGTGGCCATTTTCTGCGAGAAAGTGTAGGAGTTGGATAGTGGCTGTGATTGCAAGTGGGGTGGTGTCAGCCGCCAAAAGGATATCATCGACATATTGGACCAACACCACTCCATCTGGTAGCTGGACGGCGTCCAGCTGTCTTTTGAGGGCCTGGCTGTAAATGCTGGGACTTTCAGTGTACCCCTGGGGAGCTCTACAAAATCGGTACGAGCGGGATTTTAGGGTGAAGCCGAAGAGATAACGGCTGTCTGGGTGGATGGGGATAGAGAAAAACACATTCTTGAGGTCAATAACAGTGAAGGTGGTGGCAGTGGACGGAATGAGGGTCAAAATGGTGGTGATGTCTGAGACTACGGGGTATTGGGGTACAACCACTTTGTTAATCTCTCGCAGGTCGATGATGAAGCGGTACGCTTTCTCATCTCCCTCGCCTTGCTTCTTAACAATGGGTAGGATAGGGCTGTTGCAGACATTGCTAACCACTTCTTCGACCACTCCTGCATCTACCAGAGACTGAATGATCGCTACCAGTGCCTTCTCGCCCTCGGGCGAGATCCGATATTGTGGGAGTTTCGGGAGCATAGCGTCCTGTCTTACAGTTATATGAATGGGGTCAATCATCATTCGTCCCACATCAGAGTCATTCTTGGCCCATAGGTACGGGGGCAGGGTGTCGAGCAAGGACAGATCAGCGTCAGTTATGGAGCACATGTGTCGTGCAGGGCAGGATTTGGGCATGCCTGGGTTGTCGTACAGGATGACTCGGACTCCATCTGGGGAACACCTAACGGTAGCTCGAAAATGCTTCAGTAAGTCAATGCCCATAATGGCGTCAGGGGAGATGGAGGAGAGCAGAAATGTTGTGTCAGTGGTGTTGCTTTCTAGGTCAAAGGTGATAGGCACGGACAGGGGGTTAGTGGAGGGCGTCCCATCGAAACCTATCGATGTAATGTGTGAGCCAGACAAGGGTGCCCTTGGAATCAGTCGTTTCGATAACACACTACGTGTCGCCCCAGTGTCTACCAAAAATGGAGACTCTGTACCCAGGACCTTAGCAGTGACGTAAGGACCTTGCTGGTCAACACAGAGCTCGACTGGATCCCTCCCTTGCCCCTGGCAGTCCTATGCAAAATCGGGGGCATTCTCACCGTCGGATAGTTGATACTGGTTCTGTCGGGGACGGTCAAATGTGTTCGATCTCCCTGGTCTGTCATTGGTGGTGTCGTTTGTGTACCCTCGTCCTTGTCCCCTATTTCTTGGCCCACCCGCTACGTCCTTGGGGTCCCTATTTCTGTTCATCTCTAATAGAACCGGACACTGGGATTTCCAATGACCGAATCCTTTGCAGAAGGCTCACTGGTCCCCGCTAATGTCTCTACGTCCAATGTGGGGTGTCGGGGTGTGGTCTTTGGGAGGTGGATTTGTAGGGGTGGTCGATTGGTAGTTCCCCCCATGGGGTTCCCGTCCGACCGCTATACCTTGTATCTGGGCTATCATCACCCTTTCTTTCAAATCTTTCTTCTTTTTCTCGGATGCCCTATCACTCTCATTCTTCTGGTGCTCGTAATACTGAGCCATCTGAAGGATAGCTGCGGGTTTGGAGGCCCCCCAACTACTCTCACTCGTCTGCAGCTTTTGGGAGACCTCTTGTGATAGACCCTTTACATAATTGCGTACAAACAGGTGTTGTCCGGTTGCGGTGGTCATGTCTTGGCCACTCTAGTCGGAGAGCACTGTCTCGAATCGGGAGAAGTATTCCGATACATCTTCCTGGGGTTTCTGACGACAGGCCGTGACTATCGACCAGTCTACCTTTTTCTCTGGGATCAGTGTCTTTAACTTCTGAACTAATTTGTCTGGGAGTTCTAATATGTCCTTTACTGGTTTCTTTCCGGGCTCTCGCTGTCTATCTAGATCACTGAGTTGCTTCCAGGTATGTCCGAACAGATCCGTGTGGTCAGCCTTCCGGATTTGCTTCCACACGTCAGCTGGCAGGCATAACCCGAAAAACAAGTCAATGTCCGCTAAAGTCATTATCGTCGAACCCAAGGCTGTGCCTAATTCGGTATAGAATGCAGTCGGGTTCTTTCTTAAATCGGGCAGAGTTTGTCTAAAGGTTAAGATGTCTTGTCGGTCCCATGGTTGGTAAACCCAATTGTACACAACCCTCCCCTTTGCATCTTCATGGTTAATATCGTCGTTTGTTCCCTGACCACGCGGCGGAACCCAGTAGGGGGCCGCCTCTCTGATGAGCATCATAGCGTTGGCTACTTCTACTGAGGACTCGGTTGTTTCAGCGACTGTAATCTTGATTTCTGGTTTCTGTTCCGTGAGGTGGCGGAAGACCTCAAGCATTTGCATGAAGAGGTCCGTCGCATCACGTTCAGTCCCATCTCCAACATCAATCTTTCTATATAGCGCTTTCAGTTTAGCGGGGCCCTTATTCTGATATCTATCCTCATATGCGTTCAGGGTGTGGTAGCTGAATCGTAAAATGAAATGCCGTCTGTGGCTGTCGGCATGTGAATTGTACATGTTCATTGTATATTCTTTGCTCTCCTTCCGTTCTACTAGTGTTTTTGCTATTTTGTCAATCCAATCCCGTTCATCTTTACTCAGTCTGTTTGATCTGACCGGTGGTTGCTCGCTAGCCTCGGGGTCGCCTGGTGTTGTTGCCAATGCGCCTGGTGCGGAAGGCGCGAGGGCTGGTGCACTAGCGCTAAGGTCACTCTCGCTTGGACCCAGGGCTTGCAGGTGTTGTTGGCAGGGGGCGTATGGAGGGGGCATGTAGATGATTGGGGGACCTAGCAGTAACTCATCGTTCGCCCGTTGTTTGGAGGGCAATTCAGGGTAGAGCGTAGAGGGGCTCCTAACAGGACATTGACCTGTCAGCCCTGATTCTTGTTTTTGTGTAGCTTCTTTTCTTTCTTTTAATTCTTCTTCTAGTTGCTTGGCGGCCAGGTGGGCTGCCTTTCGTAATTCTTTCCCTATTTTTGCTTCTTCTCTTTTTCTTCGTTGTTCCGTTTCTTTGCGCCACATGCCGATACTATCGAGCATAGTGGGCGTAGTCTTATTTTTCTGGAGCGCTATTTCTAATGTTTTTATTTTATGATCATCAAAGGAACCTATCAGTGGCCACTGACTTTCAGGGTTCTTCTTTGTATATTTATGCCATAACTTAGTATAAGCTATAGCGACTAGTCCATGCTTAGTGAACATGTCCTTATTAGGGGTGCCCTCCAGCGGAGCTGGATGGTTCATCTCTAATAAGCGGTCCGGGCTAAACAGGCTACCAATCAGTGGGGAGAAGATAGGCATGACGGGTTACAACGGGGACAAAGGTCTGCACTACCTATCTTATCACGGCGTGCAAAGACTAGACAGATTATTTCTATTCTCCGTTGTTTGCAGGCGGTGAATACCTCAAAAGAACCAATACCGAACACTTAATGTACGGTCAATCAAACAATCAGTGGGGAGAATAAGTGGGTACGACGGGTTAAAAGTTTGCGTTACCTACTTTTTCTCTACCTGCAAAGAGAGACCTTGTTCTTCCCTGTTTGCAGACAGAGAATCTCCAGACAACAATCCGCGAACAGTAGTTCGGGAAAACAGTGGGGGAGGAAGATGGGCACGACGGATTACAACGGGGACAAAAAGTCTGCGTTACCTATCCTTCACTGCTTGCAAAGGGAGAGCCTGTTGTTTCTCCGTTTGCAGACGGTGAATCTCCAGAGGAACCAACAAAAGAGTAATACTAGTATTATCCAAACCAAACAATCATTTCATATTTTTGTCGTATTTACACGACCTTACCCGGACCGCATGGACAGTTTCCTGTCTTCCGAATCCAGCGCCCGATCGTCCTCTATTCTTCATCTGTTCGCGGCACTCCTGATGGTTCCCAGTCAGGACCGTAGATCACTCGAGAGAGGTCTGTTCAGAACTAGTGAAGTTCGGATGATCGGCTGTCAGACGAGGGTCTATCGGACAGGAGCTCTCCCGATCGTTGCAGTCGTTCACTCTGTCGTCGGGACCTCTCCCACTGGATCCACGTGTCGCTGATGGGCCCCACGCTTTGGGACGCCAATTGTAGAAAAAGGGTAGGGCTGATGACCTTTTTCAGAGTTGCCCGGCGTTAACCGCCTCTATACCATTCTAGTTATCAAACAAAGAGGCAGGCGCTGGAGACTTGAAGGCAGGAAACAGAAGTTTTTATTCCGACGGAGCAGAACACATCAGATCAGACAACAAGGTATCGTCTCGAGGTGCTGTAACAGCCTCTCCGAGGCCTGGCCTCTTATACCCTGGTTTATGGCATGTGACCACTCTTTATTACAATCAAGACATTGTGAAGTAAGGAAAAAGACATCCCCGTAATCCTCGTGTCAATCCCACCCCCACATACATCCACAATAGAGGTCCTCAACCTGCTGATAAGAGGAGGGGGCTATCACGCAGCTGAGTGTTCCGCCGATTCTTAGGATGTGTGCGCCTGATCGTATCCCAGGGGGTGGGGAGGCCATGATCAATAGTGAGTCCTTTGAAGAGGAGTGACTCCATACAATAGGGGGCAGTAAACTGTATCTCCCGGCTTAGGCGATGGCCTCGGACCTGTGTGGACAATCGGACTCGGTGGAAGGGGTCATCAAAGGAGAGGTATTCATGCTGCGTGGACAATCAGGCGCAGGGGGAGAGTTTACCAACAGAGGGGTATTCATGAAAGGAAAGGAGGTGTTTGGTCAGGCGCGAGCGTGACTCCCAAGGACAGAGTCTTGCAGAAGAAGAAGGTTTATGACTTGCCCATGTGAGGGAGGGGGGGGAGCCAGGGTGCGCGGAGGATGCTCGCAGGGTCAGGGGAGCGCGCTGGCGATCGATCGTGGACAGGGAGACCATGATGCCTAAAATGGCTGTCGTGCATGTTGTACGTGGGTGACAAGCTGGCGCAGATGATGTTCAGCTCGCGCACTAAAATTCCACATGAGGACCGGGGTATAGTATTGAATCACCAGGGGAATCACCAAGTTAGAAAAGTGACACACAAAGGATTAAACATAGGCACCGGAGTTTAATGATTTATGCAGAGGTGAATCATGGGTAGTGTAGGCAGAAGAAGTTACAACAGGGACAATTGAAAGGCTGTGATATGCTAAGTCCAAGAGGTGGGGCAACTGATTTCACAAGAGTTAAATCAGTGGGGAAATGATGGCGTGTCGTTAAACGCCGCCAGAGAGAGGGAATCGTTCTTGAAGAAAGAACACTAATTCAAGTTGCGAAGATAGGAAATCGAGTGGACGCAAAATGGGTAGTGGGAAGGAGGAGGAAGGAGTGAATCAGGGGTGAAGATTTGGGGTGTTTTGCTCTGTTGAGGAAGCTTAAAAACACAGGGTAAAAAGGCTGGTGAGAAGATTATTCAGGCTTGACCACTGTAGCATTCGGCTCCGGGTTTAGAGGGAAAGCGCTGTACATGGGGCAACCTAAAACACGATATGGAGTTGTTGGTATTAAAATGTATAGTGTCAATCATAGCGATCTGAAGTCAAATTTTAACAGCAACGTTCTTTTATTTTGTAGTGAACCCCTGAGGAAGGACTCTTTACAGTCCGAAATGCATTGGGTAACATAATGACTTGCAACCGGGGATGTTTTCTGTCTTTTGGCGTGCCAGGAAAAAGGCTTGGATGGGCATATCCATGGCATATCCATGGCATGAGAAGTTGTTAAATCATATGCAAATCATGTGTGAAAAGATCTAAGAAAATAAAAATGAATGAAGCTAAGTCTTGGAGTACATGGATTAATTATTGTTGAAATTAAAAAGCAGTTGGAAAAGAATGTGTGACAATCACGATATCAGCTGTGCGCCTGGACTTGGAGTGAAGTTTCGCTCCACTCCTGATGTTACCTATGCTCTGGGTACCTTAGAACCATATACCAGGGACCTATAAGGGTCCCCAGTATCCAATCTGGATTTTGCATACAATTTCAACTGGAGAATTTAGTCAAAGACACTCTGGGCGCCCAAGAACTCTATTGCACACTTCACGTAGGCCTCCCATTGGAGCTTTCCATCAAGAACACTCAACCATATCAATTCCTTCAACGATCCAGAAATTGTGGCCGTGAGCTTAACATAGTATCATAGAAATCTTGCTTTGAACTTCATTGATTGATTACAGAGGCCACATTCAAGTTGAATTTGAGGAGAAGGGATAGCATCAGTCATATGAAAAAGATGTCTTATAACAAGGGGTTTGAACTTTATCCAGCCATGTGGCTAGGCGGTCCTTAAATATCTGTGAGCTACAGGCCAATGTTGGCATAAACTTGGCATTGATAATGAGACACAGTCCAGTATGCTCTGGGCCACTCATTTTTTTAAAACAGTTTTTGAAAGCTGATTATCATAGAGGTTGAGATTCCTTTCAGTGCTGCGAGCTGAGCTTGATGGGAGCCACGCTGATTGAATTGGATGTTCATATACTTGATACTTCTTCTAGTTTTGCATGGCCAATAAAAAATATTACTTTGTTGGTAGCTAGATGTGTGGCTTGAGGCGTTAAGATGGCGGTCGCACTCTAAGAGTGTTTCCGCCTCCTCCGTCATCCACCACCATCAGCTGCAGTGCCTGGACATATCTCCAGAGCATTGGTTCCTACCTACCACAGGTAACGACTGGGTTAGCAGCAGAGCAATTTCAGTGACCAGAGAGGCTGTTAGTGCAGCCTGCACCCCTGTTGAGCACCCACATATGATGGCAGCTTAGACCCTCGCTGCCCTACCTGTCCGAGTCTGTCACCAGGCTTGCCCTGGGTGAGGCTGGACCCACAGAGCTGCCCCGCACAGGGAGATTCCATGCTCTGCCACCACTGAGGGAGGAACATATCTTCATGTGAAGAGCGGAGATGAGTGTTTTGATCAGCGGAGCCTGTGGGCATGAGGCTTGTAGGGGTGCTTGCCTAGCCTGGTCCACACCCTATGCCTGTACCCCACATTGTGAGTGGTGGCCTTCCAGGGGACTGTTGGCTGCCCAAGGAAACTGGGCCCCAGCGAGGCTCCCTGGTCGCCCCAATGGGAGAGTTTGTCGCTGTAGAAGGGCCGACCCTGGGGACAGACCTTTGCTGAGGCTCTCCATAGCCACAGGGAGCCTTCGCTACATTCCTGCCCCCTGTGCCGTTGGCAAGACTCCTCAGGTGAGGTGCAGGGGACGTCCGGGCAGCCTGACGTCCGGGCCTCCCTCAAGTCTCAGAAGGTAGCTTGAGGTACCGACGGAAAGTGCGGGGCCTCTTACAACCTGAGCACAATCCAGGTGAGGTGAGGTCCCTTCCCCTACCATTAAGGAATTCACAGTAGCCAAAGTGATATGGAGGGTTAATGCCCACGGTTGTTACAGGTTGTACCGTATTCAACTAGTTTTATAATACTTTATTTCTCTGGTGATGGTGCTGATTTCTTTGTTCCACTACTAGGAGTGCAACTATTATAAGAACAGAGGCCCTGATGAATGCCAAGGGATTAAATACCCGTCAGGCAGAAACATGTTGGCCCATTTCTAGACAGATATTTGTTACTGTCTCTCTTGCACTGTTCTGGTTTTTTAATTAGGAGGCGTGTCTTGTCCACAGAATAAAGTTGTCAGAAGGAGGACATTCCATCCTATTTTAAGTCACTAAGTTTTTTGTTGCACTGTTGTTTGTTATGTTATGTTATGTTATGTTATGTTATGTTATAGCGCTCTTGTATAGCGCACGGCTACTCAAAAAGAGTGTCCCGGCGCTTTCCACCTGCAGCTCAGAATAAAAATAACACAACACAGTAGAAAAATAAGAAAAAGAAAAAGAACTGAAACTGAAACAATAAGAACAGCCTAAAGATTAAAAAGCCAAGTCTTCAGGCTCTTCCTGAACTGGAACAAATTGGCAGTGCTGCGCAGCGAAAGAGGAAGCGAGTTCCACAGCTGTGGAGCTTTGCAGCTGAAAGAGCGTCCTCCCATACGGGCCTTCCTCACCCGAGGGACCACCGCTTTGTAAAGGGATTCCGAGCGCAAGGAGCGGACTGGTCGATAGAAGGCCAGTCTCCGCCGCAGGTATCCGGCCCCTGATCCAAACAGGGCTTTATGCATCAGAGTCAGGGACTTAAACTGGATCCGCTTCCGGATAGGCAGCCAGTGTAATGCCTGTAGCAGCCCGGAAGCTCGGGCTCGTCTACGCAAGCCAAAGATAGCCCGGGCGGCAGAGTTCTGTACCACCTGTAGGCGCTGAACTAGGTAATCAGGGAGGCCAAGGAAGAGGGCATTAGCATAGTCTAGCCTAGAGCCGACGAGAGCCTGCACAGTAATACGCCTGTGCTCCTCAGACAGCAGGGACAGGAATTTACGGAGCATTTTCAAAATTCCATAACAGGTGCCCGCCAGACCCAGAATATGTGTTCGCAGCGACAGCTGGTTGTCCAGCTTGACACCCAGATTTTTAACCACCAACGAAGACTGTGCAGTAGGGCTCATGTCGGACGGCCACCAATGCTGCCACTCCGGATCGACAACGCAACCAAAAAACAGAACCTCGGACTTGCTAGAATTGGCCCTTAGACTGTTCCGTTGGAACCAGTCAAAGACCAATGTAAGACAGTCCCGAATTCTTCCACCATCGAACACCTGGTCTTTCCCGCAAGTGAAGAGGAGTTGCGTGTCGTCGGCGTAGGAGACGATCTGGGCCCCATATGCTTCCACCAAGGCCGCCAAAGGGGACATAAAGATGTTAAATAACGTGGGGCTCAACACAGAACCCTGTGGAACCCCAACTCCCAATGGCGGCATCTCGGCAGAGCTCTGGGAAACCCAGACCGTCTGGCGGCGGCCTTCAAGGAAGGATGTAAACCACCTGAGCGCCGTCCCCCTAAGGCCGATGTCATAAAGCCTCGCTAAGAGCGCCTTATGGGGGACGGTGTCGAAGGCCGCCGATAGATCTAACATGACCAGCATGGCCCTCCCGCCGACATCCAGAGTCTCCCTGATGATCTCAGTGACCTCTAACAATGCTGTTTCCGTACTAAAGTTAGGACGGAAACCGGATTGGGATGGGTGGAGCAGATTGTTAGCTTCCAAAAAGCGCGACAGGACACAGTGGACGTGTTTTTCCGTGATCTTCGTGAGGGCCGGAAGAAGTGAAATTGGCCTATAATTGGCCAGAGCCTCGGCGTCAAGACCCGGTTTCTTTAGGAGGGGGATCACCATCGCTCTTTTCCAAGAGCTAGGGACCCTCCCCTCCCTCAAAGAGGCGTTGAGGATGGGATTAACCAGCGGGTTCACCACCTCCGCCATCCCAGCCAAAAATTTGGCGGGACAGGGGTCGAGTGGCGAGCCAGATTTCAGATTGGCCAGCAGCTGCCTGGACACATCGCTGGAAACAGCAGGAAAATCAGACAGCACCGCCGCCGGTATGTGCGGAAGTCCGCACCCAGCCCCGGTGACGCCGCTTCCATCCTCCGGTCCTTCCACAAAGGAGGCCTGAATCGCCTTGATCTTATTAGTAAAGAAGCCGGCAAGATCCCCTGCCCACGTGTCCGAAGAAACCAGAGGGGGCGATTGGGAACTAGGGGTCGTGAACTCCTTCACAATGGTGAAGATCTCCTTGCAGGAGTTCGCGGATGCCTCGATCCTCCTAGCCAAATAGTCCCTCTTAGCTCCCAGAATGTCCTGATGGTAGGCCTTCACCGCCGCCTTATAGGCGAGTTTAGCCTCCCCATCATAAAGACGGCGCCAGGCCCTCTCGGCCACCTTACAATGGCTGCGAGCCGCACGAAGAGCCTCGGTAAACCACGGTGCAGATTGCCGTGCCACCGTGGATCGGGGGGCTGCCTTGGGGGCCAGATCGTCCAGCCTGTCAATGTTTACTTTACCATCAAAAGATCAGTCATCATGGACGGTTTGTCTATCTTGGTGGACCAAATCCTTAAACAGCAATAAGGTGCGGTGTCTGATGTCCCAATGAGCAGGGGACCAGCCTAATATGCACCTGGGTTTGGCCATGTACGCATAACCCTTGATGTGCCGGTCTCTTTTATGCATTTAGTGTTCACCCCTCTCTCTTTTTTATACGCTGTCTCTATGTGATACATACACTCCGAGATCCTGTGGACTCGGTATTGACAGTGCAGCTTTAGAATTTAGCTCGTAGACCCCCTGTGTTTCATGTGTTAGACATTCAGTAGGTGCTGGGGATAAAATCAGATGTGGGTCTTTAAACTATATATCCCTTGGACCCCCTCTCTCACTGTTTAGTTGTTGTCAGCCTGAGAGGCTTGTCATGCCCTGCCAGCTCGACAGTGCTGGGGGCATCGGCCTCCGTGGTTGCGCCCCTTGTGGCTGACTTGTTTAATGGCACCCATGACAGCGGGCCATGGGGTTCGGAGGCCTCCCTGGCATTCCCCCCCCCCCCACACTTTGGACTGCTTGGGGGGCAGCCCTGGAGGACTTGGCCTTCACCCAGACTCAATTCCCTGAGTCTGGAGGGTGAGAGGCTCCCCCTTTTGTGTTGTGGCTCACCTCAGTATCGAGCAGATTAAGGAGCAGCTAAGGGTAGCATATAACCGAATGCAGGCCTGGTGCGCTTGGGGGAAACGGTGGACGTGGCCCTTCCACTGAGGCCTACTGGCTTGGAGGCAGGGGCCTTGCTGGACTGTCCGTCATCGCAGTTTCCCCCCTCTGTGTTGTTGAGAGGGCTTGGCTGCGTAAGTCCTCCTCCCTTAGAAATTCTGTGGCTCTTCTTCCATCCCCTATATGTCTGTGAGGTGGACCCCAGATTTCTACATCAGCTTCCACTCCCATTGACTGCGGGGGACAGATTGGCATGCTTCAGTAGGTGCCATCTCCTACCTTCCCCTCCCGCATTGTAGCCAGGGCGGAGTACCATCGTACCTGCAGCATCTGCCTGACCTGTTCTTCTTGCTGCTGTCCGCCGATCACTGATATCTGGGGCCGGCCTGGTGCTTGGTCTCTTGCGCTGCTGGGTCCCCCTGTAAGGGCATAGAATTCTCACTAACGTCCTGCACCCTCTCTGGTAACAATGGGGAAGGACAGATCATCGAAGCTGCACCCTCCCCGACACGTACTTATCAATACACCACTCCCACTGCTCCGGTGAGGGGAGAGGCGCCTAATAAAGCCCATACATCCACCGACATCCTGAACAAAATACTTAATGCCATACACTCCTCTCAGGGGGTAGTTGAGATAGAGATTGGGTAGGTAAGAGTAGATGTGTCACTCCTCCGTCAAGTTTTCCTCAATGCTACGAGCCACCTTACCCAACTGGAGAGACGCATCTCCACTGTGGAGGACGAGGTGGCAGAACTTAAAACCAAGGTGGCCCATCTCCTCACTTGTACCAACAAGCTTCATCACAGTGCAGAGGATGCAGAAAAATGTTCTGTGCGCAAAAACCTACTTTTTGTTGGATTCCTGGAAGATGCGGAAGGGACTTAACTCCCAACCTTCTTGGAAGAGTGGATCAAATCCTTAATGCCTCAAGATAAACTTTCTCCCTGGTTTTCAATAGAGCGGGCACATCACACACTTGCCCTCAAGCTCACCCCCCAGGGCACAACGTAGACCCATGATTGCAATATTCCTTAACTTCAGGGACATAGACTGTATCCTGCGAGAAACGAGGGCTTACTCTGACCTATTACATCAGAACTCGAAAATTTAGATTTTTATGGACTATACCCAAGAAGTCCAAGCAAAAAGGCATTGTTATGAATCAGTCAAGCAGAAACTATGAGCTCTCCAATTATCCTACATGCTTCTGTTCCCAGCACCGCTCATAGTTTTTTTTTTTAGGTCAAATCAATTTTTTTGATACCCCAGAGTTGACGAGGTAGTGGCTCACAGAGGAAAAAAAGTTGTGTGGTCCACCTCGCTCCTCACCCTCCTTTGCCACGCAGTCATCGGCCCGAGACCTGCAGCCGATCCGATGCCATAGGAGGGTCCGCACCCGATCTCAAGTTAACAGACAAAAAAGCCGGAACATGTTGCCCTCTTTAAGCTTGGGATCCTCAGCCCCTCCGCCGCTACATAGATCTGGTTCACCTTCAACTACCAGAGAAGATTCCCAGGCACTGGGCCCGGTAGAGGAGCGGCTGATCCAAACCCCCTCATTTGTCTGTACGTAGGACGTCTGAACTGGCTCAACTCATCCGTGAACAAATATTTCTTAACATTCTATCGCTTACCATTGTTTCCCTGGGCAAACTCAGGCACTGCACAACAATGATCCTACATACAGGAGGGGTCCACCACTTCACACCTAATCGAGACACTTGAATTTGATTTTAAGTACTAGTTATGGGTTGACAGATGTTTCACGGGGGGAAGTATGGTGTGAGGGGGTGAGTGGTAAAACTCCCAGTTAAGATGCATGCTCAATGCTATTGTTCTCATTTTTTTCTGTTCTTTTCCTTCCTTAGTTTGTCACACTCATCTGACACTATGCTATAGGCAGCAGGCTCAGCGTACTCATATACCACTTGCAGGGACTCATTTCCTGTGGGTTCCCATGGAGTCTGATGATTTCTTTCTCCTGATTAGGCCTGGGCGTAGTTCGCGGAGTTTTATTACGCAGAACTCTGTGAAGTTACAAAAAACTCTGCATATCTCCGTGAGTGGCGGAGTACAGTGCGAACTGCAGTTTGTGCTGGTATTCCTGCCACTCGGGTAGAAATTCTGCCCGAGCAGTAGCTCACGTTCGCGACCTTACCTTTCGCAATCACGAACTTACTGTTCGCAATCCCGAGCGGGGAAAAAACTCCATTGCACATCGCGAAGCAGAGCTCCGATGAGTGCAGAGTGCAGAAAACTCCGCAAACCTCGTGAGCGGAGCGAAGTTCACCGCCCAGGCCTACTTCTGATTTTACTTTTGGGGAAATAGCCATTCCATCGCAGCTGTTACCCCGCATGCTATTACAATGCAAGAGTTCCCACACATTCGTTGATACAACACATAGTCTTTACTATACATTTTTTTACAACACATGTGCTTTTACCATGCATGCCTTTACAACTAATTTCGTTGTAAAGGATTGTATGTTCGAAGCACATACGTTGTAAAAAATACAGGCGCTCCACTTTCTCTGAGAGGAAACAGATTCTCTTCCATTCCTGATAAAGGTCCTGCACTGCCACTCTGATCGCAGGAAAAAAAAACACGAGGAGAGAGAGGAACCACGAGGAGAGACAGATAAGGGGGATTGTGCCTGGGGTGCGGGTTACTATTTTAGGGTAAAAGGGGGTCGGGGAGTCATGATGGGTAGTGTTTTAGGGTAGGGAAAGAACTCTGGATCAGGGAGAGGGCTGTGCAGAGGTAGTGTTTTAGAGTTTAGGATAGGGAAAAGACTGGGGCTCGGGGGAGGGTCATGCAGGTGTAGTGTTTTAGGGTTTAAGGTAAGGTCAGTGTAGTGCAGGGTAGTGTTTTAGGGTAGGGAGGGGACTGGGGGTCAGTGAAGGGTCGTGCAGGGGTTGTGTTTTAGGGTAGGAAGAGGATTGGGGGTCGGTTGAGGGTAGTGCAGGGGTAGTGTTTTAGGGTTTAGGGTAAGGAGAAGACTGGGGGTCAGGGAAAGGGTCGTGCAGGGTAATGTTTTAGGGTAGGGAGAGGACTGGGGGTCATTCAGTGGTAGTGTTTTAGGGCTTAGGGTAGGGAGAGGATTAGGGCTCGCAGTGGTGCAGGGGTAGTGATTTAGGGTAGGGAAAGGATTGGGGGTCTGGTGGATGATCATGCAGATGTAGTAGTTAAGGGTAGTGTCAGAGGGTTCATGCAGGGGTAGTGATTTAGGGTAGGGCAGGGTAGTGTAACTTACCTTAGATATTTTTACCAAGTGTAGGCCTTTACTACGCATGCCTTTGCGTTGTAATGGCATGTGTGGTAAAGGCATATTCGTGGTAAAAGTTTGTGTTGTGATGGTAGGTCATGGTAAATGTGTTTGCATGTGAAGGACTGGGTTCTTTAAGACCCAGCGGTGCCAGGGCACAACACCTGAAACCTTCGTGGGTAACCTGCTCCGGCGTACAAGTCACAGAGACACGGGACACTTCCTTTGACGTCAAAGATTCAAGGTTTATTTGCTGCAGGGAACACAGAGATCACGACAAGTACACAGCGTGCAACTTGGGGAGACTGCTTCAAATTGGTTCTGTGAATCGCTCCTTTTATACAGTTTTTACCCATAGGATAACATTGAACACAAAAGTTTACAACCCGATTCCCACAATTATCCCCCAGAGGGGTCGCTTTGGTCACTTTGAAACACGCAAGGTCCGGAACATAAGTGCGGAAACATTTGGCGGTTCCCAACTGTAAAAACCATCTTCCCACCATTAACAAATTCCAATCAGCAGTAAAACAGATCGAAATAGGACCGAGGACAGGTGTAGAGGAAGACGGAGACAGTGGGGAAATCGGAAAGGGTGTAAAAGGGAGGTATCGGGAAACACGAGATACAGGCATCAAAGGGACGTGCCTAATGAGATGCACGGCTGAGACAATAAGCCCGTGCGGCAAGATGAGCCTCGAGCGGCGCCATCTGCGTTACAGTAGCATCCCCCTTATCATAAAGACACTTACAAAGAACATGTGTCTTCCACAAATATCTTGAGAGTCCCAGGGTCGCGAAGCGGACAACGTCCGTTCGCTGGCTACTTGAGGGCAAGAGACAAAATGGATGCCGTATCTAAGATGGAACCCGTGGGTACAGATGAAAAAACCCACATAACAAACGAACGGTTTAAGTTAGCACAGCGAAACTGCGCACACTTACTAAACTCGTCATTTGCGGTTCATAGATACCAGACTCGACCATATTCGTGCGAGTCGAAAACACCACTTACAATTGTCACGGAACCTCAGACGCTCCTTTTGCCCTCATGTAGGCAAGCACTAGTCGGAATCATATTCGATATTCATCAGACCATCGAGATGTTGCTGCAGCATAGCTCTGTCCAACCGAGTCCCCTTGGTAACAGATGGTTGTCTCATACACGTTGTAGCACAAAGGCCACATAAGGCAGGACCACACTGCACACAAAGGCAACACGTGAACAGGAACACTACCACAACTCCGATGATCATCAGAATTTTCCAACCCCAGGTCGACATCAGGCCCCAAAACCATCCAAGTAGCGTCCAATCCCCTACATCCACGTGTATGGATTCGGAGATCTTATGCAACCTCGAGATGGCTTGATAGACAGTAGGAGCATTATCTGGAATGAAAATGCAGCAGCTCGAATGGATCACCTTACATACCCCACCGCGATCTGCTAAAATGACATCTAAAACCATACGGTTTTGTAACGTCATAAGTCTCTCCGCCTGAAGTTCTGTGGTGATATTACCAAGGGCACTGGCAGTAATATTAGCTGTCGATTCTACCACTCGAGTCAATTGTCTCAGGTTCCTACTATTAACCATAGGTCCCCAAAACGGGAGGAAACCCTTGAAAAAGTCTCCTGCCTCTTGACCGGCAGTATCCTCTTCGCTAATTACGCCTCGCACAACTCTAGTCTTATGATAGTCGGCATCTACAGTGAACGTCGGAGGCAACAGATTTGCAATGAAACATGAGCCCATGAAGTCAGCGGGCAACCATGTGTATGCACGATCATAACAAATAAAGTATGTACCCTTGGCAGCCAGGAACACAGGGGACGAGAACATCGGCAGAATGTAATTTTCAGTGCAAGCACTTGCTCCAAGTCGGGCTTGCGATCTTCGGCCACGACCCATAAGACAAAAATTACCAGTGTGGGGTACGACCCATATTGGAGGCGAGCTTTTAAGCTGCTTTTCACTAGTGAACACACTATATTCACCTCTACTTAGGACCTTATAGGCTTGTACCTCTTCTTCGGGAATAAGCGAAGGATCATAGATCTCACTATCTAAATCCTCTATTGCTATCGACAAAGGTTTCTGATACGAAGTAGGGCCAGAGTAGGGGGAACGTGGTTCTCGAATGGGGTGGAAACCCAGTGCGCTTCGAAACATTGTTTGAAATGCTCGAGCCGACCCTTGGGAACTATACGGTAACACCAGATATGGAATTCCCTTATCCGTAGTATGTGGCATCAACCCACACACCCAACAATTAGTAGTGTTAACCACTAACTGATGCTGATGGAGGAGCTGAATAAAGGAATTGTTGCGGAATTCTACACGTCTAGCCTGCTCGTGTTCCGGTAACATGTGAAAGGAATGGGGAGAAGCAGTAGAGGTAAGATTAGGGTAAGGAGTAGGAGTAGGTATAGCAGAAGGTAAGAAGTAAGACATCGTGTAATACACCCCACCCGCCAATAATGCAGAAGCAGTCAAAAACAGTACAAACAATTGGAATATGAAGCATTTGGTACGACTGAGTTGCTGCAGCTTGAATCTGTAGACTTGATCTCCCTCCAAATCTTTCAGCTTCGAGAATGCCATTCCCTACGACCGTCCGCAACGTTTCTTGACGCACTTCGTTCTGTGCAGCAATAGTCAATCCCTAGGAGTTCCTAGGAACCGACGGTCTTTAACCTAGCGTCAAGACCTACTGTCCAGAAGGAAGTACGCGCGCGGCCCTACGGCCTTCAATACACAATATGTATATACAAGCACAAAGTCTCTCGGCTGTGGAAAAAAGATACAAGGGAGGAAGCTCAATATATATATATATATATATACAAATCACAGTGATACGAATGTTCAAAACTGATCACGGGAAACAGGGATAGTGCAGTTGTCAATTTCAGCAAAGCAAGGAAAAAAATTTATTTGTCCTTAGTGCGAGATCGCAGAGAATATCTGTGTTTCCCGGGGCGTGTCTGCTCGTCGAACAAAGGATCCGTTGAAGAGACAGCGTCCTGCTGATCAGTTGATTGTTCTGGTCTTGAGCCTTTGGCTGACAATTGTCCAACAGGGACTTTCTGCTGCGCTGAGGATTCTCCAACAGGCTGTGCGTCGCTGAAAGGCACAAACGCCGGCAATGTTTCTGTTTCTGTTGACGCAATGCCTTTCCTTACCCACGGGTCTGCCGGAAAAGGGATAGGGACTCGCTTGGTGTGCGTAGCATGCACCCAATTTTTACGGCCCTCAAGACGAACGGCAGTCCTCGTGGCCAGGAGCACTTGATAAGGTCCGGTGAACCTTGGGTCCAGGTTATTCTTGCGTGAAAAGTTGCGTGTTACCACCCAGTCTCCGGGCTGGAGCTGGTGGCCTGGACCCTCCGTCTGCGTCGGCAATGCGTCGTAAACCTGTTGGTGAATTAACCTCAGTTTAGCAGTCAAGTCATGTAAATAATCAATCAACATTGGATACTCAAGATCAGAAAACATTCCTGGCCTAGGAACCCCCCACACATTCGCAGGACGGCCGAACACTATCTCATAGGGACTAAGCCCTACTCGGGAGTGTACAGTCGCCCTAGTTGACAGTAATGCTAGAGGTAAAGCGTCAGGCCACGAAAGACCAGTCGTAGCCTGAATCTTTGCTAATTTTAGCTTAAGGGTGCCATTGTACCCTTCAACTAATCCAGCTGACTGGGGATGATTGGCGCTGTGGAATTTTTGATTTATTCCAAGGCCCTTACACACACTCTTCATCACATTTCCAACAAACTCACTTCCGTTATCTGACCACACGACTCTAGGCATTCCATACCGAGGAAAGTATTCCTTCAGTAGGATTTTCGCAGTAGACAAAGCAGTATTGTCTTTGAGGGGATAGGCCTCGATCCATCGGGAGAATGCGCAAACCACGACTAAAACGTACTTCAGGTTATTGCATCGCTCCATATGGATGAAGTCCAATTGAATCACCTCAAAGGGATACGAAGGAGGAGCAAAACTGCCAGGGGGAGTTGGGGTTCCTTTGCCAGGATTGTACATTATACACACCATACAATTTTTCACCAAACGTTCAGCACATTTCATAATACCATCATTCTTCCACACAGGAGCCAACAACTTACAAATACCTTTCGCGCTAATATGTGCTGACCCATGTGCCATTGTCACAACGGCCAGCACATACGCATCGGGCAACAACCATCTTTTCTGATCCGACAAATCAATCCAACAACCACTCGCATCCAACTTCCCCGTACTTTCTTTCCACTTCGTCTTTTCAGTCTCAGTGGCCTCATTCTGAATTGCTTTCACACTCTCAACAGTATCTTCACACATACTTGATTCTGTAGGCCACCTAACCGAACTTGTCACATACATTCGAGTGCTAAGGTTCCGGGCAGTCTCCTTAGCAATCTCATCCGCAAACGCATTACCACGACCAACATCATCCGTCACTTTACGATGCGCACTACACTTAACAATCGCGACTTGCGTAGGCAAGGTCAGTGCATCCAAAAGATCGTTCACAAGCTGGCCATGCTGTATCTTCGTACCGTGCGACGTCAAGAAACCACGCTCTCGCCACAATCGTCCAAAACTATGCGCTACACCAAACGCGTATTGACTGTCGGTGTACACATTCACACGTTTCCCTTTTGCTAACACACATGCTCTAGTAAGAGCAATCAATTCCGCAGCTTGGGCAGAATTCTGATTCAATCTTGCAGTCTCAACAACAGTATCCAACATCACAACAGCATAAGCAGTAGTCACATCGCCATTCGGCAACTTAAAACATGACCCATCCACATATAGAGTGCCATCCGGATCTTCCAATGGGGTGTTTTTAAGGTCCACTCGACCTTTCGTTTCCTCTTCAGTCCTCAAGTAGCAGTCATGTTCTGCTACTTCATCTGACTCTGTGCTAATTGGTAACAAAGTTGCCGGGTTTAGGACATTACAACGTTTTATCTGAATGTGGCTTGCCAGGAGCGTCAATTCGTACCCAGACAACCTCGCACTCGTCAAGTGCTGAGTTTTCGTTCGATTCAAAAGAGTATCGACTGCATGCGGGACCATCACTGTAAGCATATTATCCATGACCAATCCTGCTGATTGTCGGATGGAAACCGCAGCTGCCGCCGTTGCTCGTAAACAACTCGGCAATGCTCTAGCTACTGGGTCCAAGGTCGAGGAAAAATATGCACATGGACGCTGTTTACCACCAAAAGGTTGCGTTAAAACACTCAAAGCACAACCTTCCCTCTCGTGAACATATAGCGTAAACGGCTTGCTGTAGTCAGGAGTACCTAACACAGGAGCCGAACACAATGAATCACGCAGTTCAGAAAAACTTTTCTGACATTCCTCCGTCCATGGTAAAGGAGTTGAAACCTCCTTGCACGTAAGAGCCACCAATGGTTTCGCTAGCAATGAGAAATTAGGAATCCATTGCCTGCAGTACGACGTGATACCTAGAAAGGCACGCACATCTCTTTGGGTTTTTGGCACAGCCATTCGCGCAATCGCTGCAATTCTCTCTGGGGTCAATCTCCTTCCCTCCTTTGACAATAAGTGACCTAGATAGGTTACTTCTTGACAACAATATTGGAGTTTAGAAGGTGACACCTTGTGATTTAACTCGCAGAGATGTTGCAGCAACGATACCGTAGCAATTTTGCAAATGTCCTGAGTATCGGCAGCCACCAATAAGTCGTCAACGTATTGGATTAAAGCCGCACCAACCGGCAACCGAAACGCATCCAGTTGACCCTTCAAGGCTTGACTGTAAATCGATGGACTCTCACAGTAGCCCTGAGGAGCGCGTTTGAACCGGAAGCTACGTCCACCGAGAGAGAAACCGAAAAGGTCCCTACTCTCTTCGGCAATCGGGATGCTGAAAAACGCATTTTTCAAGTCAATCACCGAAAACCATGATGCAGTAGCCGGAATCAGAGTCAGTAGCGCCGTGATGTCAGGCACAACAGGGAATTGAGAAACCACAATTTTATTTACCTCCCGTAAATCGATAACAAAGCGATAAACAGGCGGTTTTGTAGGATCTGTACGTTTAAGAATGGACAGTACAGGGCTATTGCACACGTTTCCCCGAGTCTCTTCAATAACATCTTTCTCGATCAGATCATAAATGATCGCTAACAAAGCTCGTTCACCATCAAGGGAGATACGATACTGGGGAATACGTGGCAATCGCACATTAGCTTTCAACTGAACAACATAGGGAGAGATATCAAGTAGGCCCACGTCATTTGGACCCGTCGCCCACAAAGACGCAGGAAGAGAACTCAATTCCGGTGGAAGCTTATCGAGAGACAAATACATAGGAGAGACAACCCTCTCTCCTAACGTAAGCTTTACACCCGCAGGAGAACAGTACAAAGTTGCATACAAACGTTTAAGCAAATCCAGACCCAAAAGATTTTCACCACAACCAGTAGTCAAAATCAACGGAGCTTCTAGCTCACGTGGCCCAATTTGAAGGGGCAAGGGGCGCGAAACTGGATTGCTAACAGGGGCGCCAGAGAATCCAACGGAAACATTTGTTAAGCCAGACAAAGGTGCGCCAGGGAGTTTCGAATACATGATAGAACTTTTCGCTGCACCAGTGTCCAACAGAAAAGGCTCAACGACGCCCGATGTAGCAACTGCGACGTAAGGCCCTCTCTGATCAACCGGAACTGATACCACTCCCTCTCCTTGTCTTTGGCTGTCCTAGTAATTACTGTCGTCAGTTCCCTGATCGACGTAATAATCGTCTACATTGTACTGCGCAGATCGTCCTTGCGATGATCCACGTTGATCGAAACAATTATTAGAATTTGATGAGTTGTCAAAGCGATCGTTCTGAGCACCATGACCTCTACCACGTGATGCCTGCTGTGAACCACCACGGCCTCCTTTAGACGAATTACCACTATTACGTTCATTTAAAACAGGGCAGTTGAATTTGATGTGTCCTTCCTGTCTACAATAAGCACATTGATTGTACCCTAACGATGATCTTTGGGAGGAGGAATCATTACGCGGCTGCGATCTATTCGATTGCGACTGCGATCTATTCTGTTGGGGCGCATTCTGATTAGAACGCGGCGGATACGCTTGTTGCAACAACACTTTAGTTTTTAGTTCTTTCGTCTTTTTATCAGCACGGTCATTCTCCTCTTTCTCCCTATTCTCATAATATTGTGCAGTAGCCAATATCTGAGCTGAGGTAGAAACGGCCCATGCACTCTCTGAATTCTTTAATTTATTGCTCAATTCGGGCAACAAGTTCGACACAAATTTATCCACAAACAGCCTCTGTCCACCCTCCGTACCCATATCCTGTCCACTGTGGTCAATGAATGCTTCTTCAAACCTCGTAAAGAAATCCGAAACACTCTCATCTTTCTTTTGTTTGCAAGCTGACAGTTTATCCCAATTTACCCTCATAGATGGCATAAGAGTCTTCATTAACGTTATTATTCGCTGAGGAAGAGCAGTAATCAATTGGTCGGGTTTAGCAGCAGCCACTTGTCCAGCATCTGCCGCTGTAATGGCAGCCCAATCACCGCCTAATTCATTTGCGTGATCTTGGTGACGAATCTTAGCCCATACCGGTTGCGGTACGACGTTACCAAACAACATGTCGATATCGGCAAGATTCATTACCGTAGCATCTACGAGCTGCGATAATTCCTTATAATACCCAGTAGGATTTTTGCGAGGATCAGGCAAAGATTGCTTCACCTGAAGCACTTCCGATCGTTTCCACGGGAGGTGTATCCACACTCTCTCAAAGTGCGCCACTACCTGAGGATTAGCATTAGTATCAGCTGGTATCCAAACTGGCGGGACTTCACGCATAGGATATTGGCCAGACTCGTCTGGTTGGTGTTCAATATCCTCGACAAACAATGCATGAGGTATTGGAGCGGGACGGAAAGATAATAACCGCTCAATAGCACGTCGAACGTTAGTATCTACTATCAATCCAGTTGCGAACTGAAGCCGAAGTTCAGACAGGGCGGTCAGCACCTCGTCAGACGCATCGGCCGCTATCTGATCATGTAGGAACTTACACATTTCGTCAAACACATATCTCTGAGTTGGTATGTTGAATTGACTAAACGTTTCGAGAACAACACGGGGTGGATTTCTCTGCGGATTAACCATCCAACCCATCGCCATATTGTATAGCGCAACGCGTTCCCTGTTACCAGGAAGCTGACTACGTCTCTGAGGACCATCGGAACCAGCAGACCCATGAACAGGTCCGAGCGACTGAAAGAAACTGGCTGCAAGAGGAGAATTACGACTACGAGTAGAGGGAGAGAGATATGACACAGGACTAACAAGAGAAGGAGTAGAAACAGTAGTAGCAACAGGGGTTAACAAAACAGGAGCAGTAGCGGGAGCAGGAGTATGTGGGGGCGGAGGAGCCGTAGGGATAGCAACAGACAAGGGAGCAGGAACGGACGGAAGAGCGGGTGCAGGTTGAGGAACAGGCGGAGGAACAATAGGTGGAAGAACAGGTACGGCAGGGACCACAGGAGCTGCGGTACCCTGTACGTACGGAGGTGGCGACTTCATAAGATAGGACATTAAAGGATCCTCAACTAACTCTTCCTTCTTATCCGACTCCGTAGGCAAAGCAGGATAACATTTATCAATGGTCATACGTTGTAATCTTTCAAACACTTCCTTATCCGTATCCTCCTTGTCACGCTGGAACTGCTCAGCTTTCTTCACTATGGTAGCAACATTATCTCGCTGACTACGTTTATTCTGTCTGATCTCTTTCTGTCGGGCTTCTTTGCGCCACAACCGAAAGGCATCGAACATGGCCGGCCTTGATTTACGTTCGAACAGCTTTATTTCTAGATTATCTAAGATCGACGCCTCGAAGCTACCGTGAGGTGGCCAACGAAGGTCGCCGTCTTTCTTTGTATATTTAATCCAATAATCGTTAAAGGTAATCGGGCCTAGCCCATGTTTGCTATACAAATCATAAGTAGGAGTCCCAACCGGACGTATCGGACACGAGTCCTCCAGTCGGGAGTCCGCACCACAAGGTCTAAAACAACTGAACAAAGTACTACGACCAGGCATCTTGCACACTAGCCGAGTTTCACAAACTTCAAGGGTTACGGGATTTACCAAGTCCCAGCAAAGAACAAAACCCCCGGTTTTTGGCGGCTGCAGTCGTCAAACAACACAACAAAGTATCAAGAACCACAAATGCAATGGACCCATGCAACCACTAAGTAACCACAACCAAGAACTCTGGGAGCGACCCACAAATACTTAACTCAAAGATCGATGGCGTCACCAGGAAGGCCCGTCAGTCGTCTCGCTATACCAAGGTCTACGCCAGGCGCCAAAACAGGTCTACAGTCAGGGCAGCAGTCCGTCGCAGCCGTCAGGAGGCGGGAATCTTCGCGGGAAAAGTCTTCGGGCCACTTATTTCGACAACAGGATCGATGAAGCGGAGTGCACCTTCCCTCGGAGATTTCACACGAAGTTCCTCACGATCGTCGGGCTTGGACCGGTACCACTGATGCAGCCCCACGTTGGGCGCCAACTGAAGGACTGGGTTCTTTAAGACCCAGCGGTGCCAGGGCACAACACCTGAAACCTTCGTGGGTAACCTGCTCCGGCGTACAAGTCACAGAGACACGGGACACTTCCTTTGACGTCAAAGATTCAAGGTTTATTTGCTGCAGGGAACACAGAGATCACGACAAGTACACAGCGTGCAACTTGGGGAGACTGCTTCAAATTGGTTCTGTGAATCGCTCCTTTTATACAGTTTTTACCCATAGGATAACATTGAACACAAAAGTTTACAACCCGATTCCCACAATTATCCCCCAGAGGGGTCGCTTTGGTCACTTTGAAACACGCAAGGTCCGGAACATAAGTGCGGAAACATTTGGCGGTTCCCAACTGTAAAAACCATCTTCCCACCATTAACAAATTCCAATCAGCAGTAAAACAGATCGAAATAGGACCGAGGACAGGTGTAGAGGAAGACGGAGACAGTGGGGAAATCGGAAAGGGTGTAAAAGGGAGGTATCGGGAAACACGAGATACAGGCATCAAAGGGACGTGCCTAATGAGATGCACGGCTGAGACAATAAGCCCGTGCGGCAAGATGAGCCTCGAGCGGCGCCATCTGCGTTACAGTAGCATCCCCCTTATCATAAAGACACTTACAAAGAACATGTGTCTTCCACAAATATCTTGAGAGTCCCAGGGTCGCGAAGCGGACAACGTCCGTTCGCTGGCTACTTGAGGGCAAGAGACAAAATGGATGCCGTATCTAAGATGGAACCCGTGGGTACAGATGAAAAAACCCACATAACAAACGAACGGTTTAAGTTAGCACAGCGAAACTGCGCACACTTACTAAACTCGTCATTTGCGGTTCATAGATACCAGACTCGACCATATTCGTGCGAGTCGAAAACACCACTTACAATTGTCACGGAACCTCACATGGTAATATCCACGTTGTGATGGCACACATTATATTAGTACGCATTGTAACGTGACCTATTCCTACTGTTGCCATACACCCTGCCATGCATCCCTTTAGTATCATTGTTCGGATTGTAAATGGTCTCCTATACCAAGTCAAATGCTCCACCATGCTGCGTTAATGCCAAGCAATTTGCCCCTTCCATCTGATGTTGCAGGCGACTCATCTCCTTGGCACAAAGTGTCAGATCCTAGCTCAGATGGGCTATGACAGGGTACACCATGCAGGCTTCACCAGGGGCTCTCCTAGGTTCACAATCCTTCTACGTTGGGCTTTCCCTCTGGTGGTGACCCAGACGCTGGCCAACCCTCAGGAGCAGTACCTTGCTCTCTCAGGCCTGGTGTAGTGCCATCCAGTGAACCTGGTGTGTATGTATGCACCCCCGGTGACACTGGAGGCCTTCTTGACTTCACTTCTTGAGGTGGTGATGCGGCTACCTCCTGGACTTATTCTTGTTGGGGGCGACTTCAACGCAGTACCTGACCCTCCCATGGATTCTACTGGCCCGCTTCCGACATCCTTTGCACTAGAGCTAGGTCTCTGCGATGGTGGGTGGATGTGCTGGGTTTGTGCAATGTGTGGAGGATCTGGAATTCCCGGCAGCGCCACTAAACCCACATCTCGCATTGACCTACTCTTCATACCCACCACTAATGCACTATTGGTATGCATCATACATATTCTCCCTTGAAGGATCTTGGCGAATGCCCCGATCTTACTGCGAGTTGGTGACACTAGCGCTGTCCACCGCCTCATGTGGCACTTCAATGCCTGCTATTTTAAGGACAAAACCTACCGATATGAGGTGGGGTAAGAGGTAAAAAGTTATTTCTGGGAGACCGAAGGGTTGGTCCATTCCCCAAGCATTCTTTGTGTGGCAGGTAAAGCAACCGTATGGGGGCACGCCAAGGGTATCCTCAAATGTAAGGGAGCGAAGTAACACTCAGTCACAAAGCTAGATTCTTGGGCCTTTAATTTAGAATTGCATCTTGCTGATGCACCCCACAGCGTCCACACTTTACCATTGGGGCTGATTCTGAAGGAAATTAGGCACCGTTCCCTGGAGGTAGCAAAACGGATCTGACCTGCATCTATGTGCACAGGTGGGGGGATAAAATTAGGAAATTACTGTACTGGTTGGCCTCCAGGCCCCTGACCAACAGGATTGTTCCAGAGAATACTGACGGGCTTGGCCAGAAATTTTTTACCTCTTTGGCCATTGCCCAATCCTTTGCCAGACACTAAAGATCACTATACGTGGCTTTGCCGCTTCATGTGGAGGAGCTAATTGCTCCCCTTCTGAATGATGTGTCGCTCCCTTGTCTATCAGAAGCTGAGTGTCTGAACCTGGAAGAACCTATTATGGCTGAAGAGGTGGTGGACCCAACGGCTCCCCTATAGAATTTTCTTCGCAAGGGTGACCAAAAAACTCTGCTGTACTACGCGAAGTCCATTAGGTCGCACCTTTCGCACTGATTTCCTGTGCTGGGAAATCAGCGCAAATTACATCATGCGCAACACAAGAGGGGGCTGCTTCTTTCTGGTGCTGTAGTAGATTTTCTACTCGAGCGGCAGCTTCCTCAGTGCAAACCGATGGTTTCTCACCACGAGCGGTCGCGACCATCCGCAACCGCCTGCGTTGAAAAATCTCGCTAGGAGATGATCTAGAGTTGGATTTTCCTCGCTTTCCAATATAACTGTGGTGAGTAAGAGCGAGCAAAAAAGTCCACTCCGTGCAACTCTGCGTGCTCTGCGGAGTGTGGAAAACTCTGCAAACTCCGCGAACGAAGCAGACTTCAATGCCCAGGCCTAGTGGTTATGCACAAAGCTCCTCACCCATCATCTTCATGTGCGGACTATCGCCCCACATCTCTTATAAACTGCAAAGTTACAATTTTTGCCACTGTTCTTGCCTCCCGTTTGCATAGGGTCTTGTGGTCCCTAATACCCCCGGACTAATGCGGCTTTATGTCTGCAAGGAACATGAGGCATTGCCTGAGATGCCTCCATGTGGCGCTGGCGTAGCGCCATATCCTCTCCCCTCCTTTGGCACTGTTATTAATTGATTTTGAAAAGGCTTTTGATACCGTTGACTGTACCTGGCGGCCGTGATGCAGAAGGCAGGATTCGGACCCCGATTTTGCGGCCTTGCATAAGTCTTTTATTCTAACCTGACAGACAAAATTCAGGTCAATAGGGCAGTATCGGATGAGTTCCCTATATGACCTGGCACCCTCCAGGGCTGTCCCCTTTCCCCTCTCCTTTTTGCATTGGCCATTGAACCCCTTGCAAGACTTATCTGTTGCGATGCCCAGGTGCAAGGATGGGGATGGATGGCAGGGCACGAGGACCACATCGCTCAGTATGCAGATAGCCGGGTTTGCCAGATACAAGAAGACGTTATCAGCTACCCGCGATGTCTCTGGATCCTTAGCCTTTTTGCAGACGCATCCGGGCTGCAGGTCAACCCCGCAAAATCGGTGTTGGTGCCTTTGGCTCCCACGCATGACTGTGTAGATTGACAAATGGTCATTCCTATACATTGTCTCAGCTTTTAGTATGTGGGAATCCAGGTAACCTTGGATCCTGTAAAAGCATGTTCCCTTAATATTAATCCCCTCACCCGTAAAGTAAAAGAGGACCATCCAAAATGGGAAAAACTCCCGCTAAATATAATGGGAAAGATAGACCGGTGCAAGATGATGGTTTTGCCACGTTTTCTTTACCTCCTCCAGAATTTTCCTATTATACTTTCTCGTCAATGGTTCCAAGAGAGGGATTCAGTGGCAAGGTCCTTCATATGGCAAAACTCTAGACCTCACCTGGCGTTCAGGATTTGTCAAGGTGTGCCCTATGACTGCAGTTTTGCAGTGTCCAATCTTTACCTGTATCATCTGGCATCTTAGCTGCTGGTTATTAAAGACTGGCTGGTCCGACTTCGCTTTGAAATTGGAACTGCACACATTGGGTTTCCCCTGAGTCATGACGATGGTTCACACCTCCAACCATTCACACCTCCATCACCCATCACTGACATAATATATATATATATATATATATAAATATATATATATATATATATACATATATATATATATATATATATATATATATATATATATATATATATATATATAAAATATATATGTATGTATATATATATATGTATGTATATGTATGTATATGTATGTATATATATATATATATATATGTATGTATATGTATATGCATGAAACGCGTCAGGCACCTTCATTGATTCAGTGAACACCTCTTTCCAGCGTCGTGCAGCCTGCTCTGAATAAACACAGATTTTCATCTTTCCTGCGTGTGGCTTTTCTAAATTTTGGGCAAATAGCTTTGGATGTTTAACCGGCCTGCCCTGGTCGGAGAGAAGCCCAGCCATGAAATATATGGACTTGTGCAGCGTCCTGGGATGCAGCACATTAAGGAGCAGGAAGGACGTGTGGAGCAAGTTATAATGTGCACTACGCCGTGTTTGGAGGTCTTCCTAGCCCACTGGGGTGTGTAAACTTTTGAATTCATTTCACAAGCACAAGCCTGTTAATCCAGCGGAAAAATGAACTACCTATACCAGAATGCTCGGGGTGTGCCCACGCCCTTGGTCACGAGGTGAATACTTTAATTGACTCTTACAAAGACTATTGGAGCTACGTGCAGCTGATCTTAAATGCCTCTGAAGAAATGCGCTCTGCGCATGAAACGCGTCAGGCACCTTCATTGATTCAGTGAACACCTCTTTCCAGCGTCGTGCAGCCTGCTCTGAATAAACACAGATTTTCATCTTTCCTGCGTGTGGCTTTTCTAAATTTTGGGCAAATAGCTTTGGATGTTTAACCGGCCTGCCCTGGTCGGAGAGAAGCCCAGCCATGAAATATATGGACTTGTGCAGCGTCCTGGGATGCAGCACATTAAGGAGCAGGAAGGACGTGTGGAGCAAGTTATAATGTGCACTACGCCGTGTTTGGAGGTCTTCCTAGCCCACTGGGGTGTGTAAACTTTTGAATTCATTTCACAAGCACAAGCCTGTTAATCCAGCGGAAAAATGAACTACCTATACCAGAATGCTCGGGGTGTGCCCACGCCCTTGGTCACGAGGTGAATACTTTAATTGACTCTTACAAAGACTATTGGAGCTACGTGCAGCTGATCTTAAATGCCTCTGAAGAAATGCGCTCTGCGCATGAAACGCGTCAGGCACCTTCATTGATTCAGTGAACACCTCTTTCCAGCGTCGTGCAGCCTGCTCTGAATAAACACAGATTTTCATCTTTCCTGCGTGTGGCTTTTCTAAATTTTGGGCAAATAGCTTTGGATGTTTAACCGGCCTGCCCTGGTCGGAGAGAAGCCCAGCCATGAAATATACGGACTTGTGCAGCGTCCTGGGATGCAGCACATTAAGGAGCATGAAGGACGTGTGGAGCAAGTTATAATGTGCACTACGCCGTGTTTGGAGGTCTTCCTAGCCCACTGGGGTGTGTAAACTTTTGAATTCATTTCACAAGCACGAGCCTGTTAATCCAGCGGAAAAATGAACTACCTATACCAGAATGCTCGGGGTGTGCCCACGCCCTTGGTCACGAGGTGAATACTTTAATTGACTCTTACAAAGACTATTGGAGCTACGTGCAGCTGATCTTAAATGCCTCTGAAGAAATGCGCTCTGCGCATGAAACGCGTCAGGCACCTTCATTGATTCAGTGAACACCTCTTTCCAGCGTCGTGCAGCCTGCTCTGAATAAACACAGATTTTCATCTTTCCTGCGTGTGGCTTTTCTAAATTTTGGGCAAATAGCTTTGGATGTTTAACCGGCCTGCCCTGGTCGGAGAGAAGCCCAGCCATGAAATATATGGACTTGTGCAGCGTCCTGGGATGCAGCACATTAAGGAGCAGGAAGGACGTGTGGAGCAAGTTATAATGTGCACTACGCCGTGTTTGGAGGTCTTCCTAGCCCACTGGGGTGTGTAAACTTTTGAATTCATTTCACAAGCACGAGCCTGTTAATCCAGCGGAAAAATGAACTACCTATACCAGAATGCTCGGGGTGTGCCCACGCCCTTGGTCACGAGGTGAATACTTTAATTGACTCTTACAAAGACTATTGGAGCTACGTGCAGCTGATCTTAAATGCCTCTGAAGAAATGCGCTCTGCGCATGAAACGCGTCAGGCACCTTCATTGATTCAGTGAACACCTCTTTCCAGCGTCGTGCAGCCTGCTCTGAATAAACACAGATTTTCATCTTTCCTGCGTGTGGCTTTTCTAAATTTTGGGCAAATAGCTTTGGATGTTTAACCGGCCTGCCCTGGTCGGAGAGAAGCCCAGCCATGAAATATACGGACTTGTGCAGCGTCCTGGGATGCAGCACATTAAGGAGCATGAAGGACGTGTGGAGCAAGTTATAATGTGCACTACGTCGTGTTTGGAGGTCTTCCTAGCCCACTGGGGTGTGTAAACTTTTGAATTCATTTCACAAGCACGAGCCTGTTAATCCAGCGGAAAAATGAACTACCTATACCAGAATGCTCGGGGTGTGCCCACGCCCTTGGTCACGAGGTGAATACTTTAATTGACTCTTACAAAGACTATTGGAGCTACGTGCAGCTGATCTTAAATGCCTCTGAAGAAATGCGCTCTGCGCATGAAACGCGTCAGGCACCTTCATTGATTCAGTGAACACCTCTTTCCAGCGTCGTGCAGCCTGCTCTGAATAAACACAGATTTTCATCTTTCCTGCGTGTGGCTTTTCTAAATTTTGGGCAAATAGCTTTGGATGTTTAACCGGCCTGCCCTGGTCGGAGAGAAGCCCAGCCATGAAATATATGGACTTGTGCAGCGTCCTGGGATGCAGCACATTAAGGAGCAGGAAGGACGTGTGGAGCAAGTTATAATGTGCACTACGCCGTGTTTGGAGGTCTTCCTAGCCCACTGGGGTGTGTAAACTTTTGAATTCATTTCACAAGCACGAGCCTGTTAATCCAGCGGAAAAATGAACTACCTATACCAGAATGCTCGGGGTGTGCCCACGCCCTTGGTCACGAGGTGAATACTTTAATTGACTCTTACAAAGACTATTGGAGCTACGTGCAGCTGATCTTAAATGCCTCTGAAGAAATGCGCTCTGCGCATGAAACGCGTCAGGCACCTTCATTGATTCAGTGAACACCTCTTTCCAGCGTCGTGCAGCCTGCTCTGAATAAACACAGATTTTCATCTTTCCTGCGTGTGGCTTTTCTAAATTTTGGGCAAATAGCTTTGGATGTTTAACCGGCCTGCCCTGGTCGGAGAGAAGCCCAGCCATGAAATATATGGACTTGTGCAGCGTCCTGGGATGCAGCACATTAAGGAGCAGGAAGGACATGTGGAGCAAGTTATAATGTGCACTACGCCGTGTTTGGAGGTCTTCCTAGCCCACTGGGGTGTGTAAACTTTTGAATTCATTTCACAAGCACGAGCCTGTTAATCCAGCGGAAAAATGAACTACCTATACCAGAATGCTCGGGGTGTGCCCACGCCCTTGGTCACGAGGTGAATACTTTAATTGACTCTTACAAAGACTATTGGAGCTACGTGCAGCTGATCTTAAATGCCTCTGAAGAAATGCGCTCTGCGCATGAAACGCGTCAGGCACCTTCATTGATTCAGTGAACACCTCTTTCCAGCGTCGTGCAGCCTGCTCTGAATAAACACAGATTTTCATCTTTCCTGCGTGTGGCTTTTCTAAATTTTGGGCAAATAGGTTTGGATATATATATGTATATATATATATATATAACTTGGAGGGTCACTCACATGTTTTCATTTCATGCACTCCAACAGTCGTACTCCCTGTCAGGCAAACAATTCCACAAATACCTGCAATTGCGGCACGCACTGCGAGTACACCCGCCTCTAGAAACTGCATTCCCTGAGTTTAGCCCGGTGGAGGCGAAGGTTATGATGAAGGCATTGGGTAGGGTAGGCGTCTCCCAAATATATCGAACATTGGTCATTAATGACAATGATGGCACTCAGGACACTTTGGGAGGGATAGCTAAGCCCGCTGGATGACTCGTGATGCATTGATGGCCCCCAGGGTGCTCACCATATATTCACGATTACACCTTATGCAAACATACTACTTACTATCTTTCTCCAGACAGGCTGCACAGAGCCGGACTACTTCACAACCCGTCCTGTTTCCGCTGTTCCCGCTAAATATTTTCACATGGTTTGGGCATGTCCAGTAATAACTGCTACTGGGAAAGGGCAGTATCTGATCTCACTGATGTTTTAAACGTTGACATAGAGCTCTCCCCACTGTTAATCCTCTTAGGAGTACTTACGGGTGCGAGACTGACTCGTGCTGGCCAATCATTCTTGGGGACGGCAATGTTGGTAGCCAAACACAATATTTCCACTTACTGGAAGAACTCCAGGCCCCCGACCCTGGTGTAGTGGCGGCGGAGTGAACTAATGCGCTCAGATGGAGAAACCTATCTACTAGGCACAGAGATGCACGGACAAGCATGCAAAAGTATGGAGAAAGTAGTATGGAATGATGGAGATAGACCTAATGTGAAAGGAGATATGTGCTTACTGTTACGCAAAGATATGTGACGAAGCCACTTGTTACCATTGTAATTCTCCAATTTCTGCTTTAAATTGAGACTCTGTGTCAGTCCTCTGTGACATGTTGCACCCGTTTTGTATACAAAACAATAAAAGTGTTTTAAAAAATAAAAACCTTGTTGGTTGCTTTGATTACACAGACCATTTTTTTTTTATTTATTATTGATTTTCACAACTTCTTGTACAAATAACCGTTACGATAAACCAAAGAGACACAAAATATAAAAGATCATCAGCATACATCTTATTCAAGTTTACCCATATACAAGACACAATTAACTTAAAACAAAAAAAGAAAAAGAAAACAAAGAAGGCCTGTGACTAAATCTGAAATATACATGTGAAAGAAATTAAAAAGACTGACATCATTACAGACAGTATATGGCATACATGTTTACCCAGTTTCAGCTTCATTTGAATCATGCTGAGTAGCAGTACGTATGTACGATACTAAGGGTTCCCAGATGTCGTTTGGCCTGGACGGTGGTAACTCCTCCGCCTATAGAACTACATTTTCTCTACAGAGTGACAGATCTTTAAGCCACAATTCCATTGAAGGGCTCAGTGTACTATCCCATACCATCGCTACCCATCTCTTAGCAACAATTAATGCCACTCTCGCTAACCTACCCATTGCACCTTTTATGAAAGGAACTAACCCCAGCAAACATATTTGTGGAGAGCACTGCAACGTAATCCCAATAATCTTTGATAGCATAGCTATAACAACTGCCCAGCATTCCGACACCTGTCTACATGTTCAGGCTAGGTGCCAGAAGTCTGCCCCCAGAGTCCCGCATCGTTTGCAAGCATCTGTGTCTATGGTTTATGTTTTTGTAACACTATTTGATATCTTATTTTCCTTGCAGTACAATATTAAGGCATCCAAGGATCATTGCAATCCCACCGCCATGTGGTCGAATATAATCGTATCATCATCATACTGTAATCACTAGATGTGAGTGCCTGGAAGCTTCGGTGGAAAGGCTGTTGCTTTGGCTCGTGCGATAGTTATATTAGCCTAATAGAGATTAAATAGCATGGGCACCAGAATGCACCCCTGCTTTTGCCCTGTATTGGTACAGATCTTTTGCAATGCAAAACATGGTGGCAGAAATTTTTACTCTAACCCAGGTTTTTACATATAAGCTCATTATAGCTCTCAGCAGATTTGCTGGAATTTCCCAGTTCTGTAGCTTCTGCTGGAGTCTGCATGATCAGCTTCATCAAATGCAGTGGCATAGTCGATAAATGCTGCATAAAGCTGTGGGGCATCTTTGATGGTTTTGGCTTCAATCAGAGAGGCGAGGATAGCCAGATTGTCCTCAGTGCCATGACCACGCTTAATCCTGATTGTGAGGTGGGAATTATTGCTCTCAAGTTGACCCATTCTTTTAGATCTTCATTCAGGGCTTTGGCAAAGCACTTGCCAAGGAGAGAAATCCGCCTAAAATTGGTCAGGTGATTAGTGGGGCCCTTTTTAGGTTTCGCACTGCGAACCGATCGTGAAGCGATCGTCGCTGCGAAACTCTATTGTGATCGTTTCTGCTTTCAAGGAGTCAAGGGAGACAGGAGACAAGTGATGTGCACGCGCGCGTAAACGGATCAGGTCACGCATGCTTCCTGTCTCCCATGGCTCCTTGGAAGCAGACTCACACGCACGCACGCACACACACACACATACAGACAGACCCCCCCGCCGCCGCGCATACACAGACTCACACACACACACATAGAGAACCCCCCCACACCCCTCCGCCGCATACACACACACGTGCACACACACACACATAGAGAACACCCCCACCCCCACCTCGCAGCCGCGCATACACACACACGCATGCACACACACACACACATACATACAGAACCCCCCGGCCCCCCGGCGCATACACACACACATCTCCTACCTCGGCTCGGCGTGTCTTCTCATCACAGCTTGCTCAGGGACAGCCAACGTGCACGCGCACGGCGACGGCGTCTCCTGCGATACAACCATGGTTTCGGTTTCGCGGCCTAACCTTGCCATTGGCTGTACTGCCGCCAACCGGCACTTGATTCGCTGCAGAGCAATTACGCAGCTTTGTCCCTGCTTCTTGAAGAGTTCCCCGACCGAACAGTATAGCACACAGGTCACTTAGGGACATATTGCTTGGTGGGGCGTGAGTCTAATGTGGGGCATCTTTCTTTGCGTATGACCGACCACTGGTTGGAATACGGGCGGGGTAGGTTCAGTCTTTCATCCTTCCCAGCTAATAAAGTACTATCGAGTTGGCTAAAAGTTACGCTTTATATTGGTAAAAGTGACCTGGTGTTCACAGTGCGCGGAGAGCTGCGATCCTGTCAGATAAATATAGTTTATCGAAATGATAGATAGATAGATGTAGTGATTCGGTGTTACATATAAGTCATTTATGAAAAAATCCCCCCCCCCCCGAACCCAATGCACATATAGTGCTTTGCTGTAGTTGCACTCCTGAACTCCCGCCATACTCTAGAAATCCGGTAGTAAATCTGGAGAACTGCAACAGTCGCTGCAAAATAAGTTCACGCTTCTTCCCCGCGGACACTGGGTGCCCTTGGCACGACCCGTGGCCTCGTCTCTCCCGGTGCCCGGGCTCCTTTCTACCCCAGGGTGCTTGGCAGCAGCCGGGCCTCGCCTGCTATCCCCTGTGCCAACCTCATCTCCGTGGGATGCCGAAACTACAGTCCGAAACCAGCCGGCCTAATCTCTGCCCTTCCATGAGACCGGTATTGTGCGCTGAGTTTCAGCGCCTCCCCTCACATTTTTTTCTCTTTAAATCTGTTGGTTTTCCATTTTTTCTTGGCTCAGAGCCAGGTGCTGCCTTCTTGGTTTTCAAAGAATGCAGACTTTTTCGGCGCCCGTTGAGTTGTCATTTTACTCATTTATTACACTTCACCTGACCATACAGTGGACACATTGTTAGATGAACACCATGTCAATCTGACCTCCCCCCCCCCCCTTACTTTGATAGAGGTTTGTGCTCCTGTATTTCTTTTACGTTAAATGGGGCAAGTTTAGCGATTCAAAGGAGAATACCACAGATGAAGGCATCACGGACATCTATTTTTCCACAAATTGTTCTGGGAGATTTTGATGCGAGGGCTCCTCTGATTAGTGGTTTTATATTTACAATAACGCGGTTATGTAAAAAAAAACAGGCATATTTGTAGGATATAAAACAACCTTTCAAGAGGCACCATAACACCCCGCACGGCCCATGGGTGCCCCAGGGTGTGGGGCGGGCATACAGGGGCTGGAGAAATGTGTGACCGGAAGTTAGAAGCGATTCAGAAAAGGGGGTGGTGATGAACAGAGTGTCTGAATTAAGTAGACCACTCTTACCCAGTCCAAAGATCAGGGCTTGATCCATCACCGTTATTTAGCTCACTGCACCATCCCAGCTCAGAACCTGGCTATATGCAAATTAGTCTGTCCCTGGCCCAGTGCATCATGGGAACAGGGCAGACCAAACTACCAAGCCAAAATTGTTTTTGAATTGTGGTGTATTGACAGTTTCCCTTGAAATTGAACAATAGGACACTAGGCTATTGGTAATGTACCGTGCCTTGGAGGAAGTTTTTGAAAGTTTTTATAAATTCCTCACGTGTCTCTAGGATATATTCAGTTGTTCAGAATTGGTCAGGTCAACTTGTGTTTTTAGATTGTTGAGTGGGGGGCGACCCGACTGTATACCCCCTTATGCTACTTTTGTGTTTATTAATATTATCTATATCAAAAGTATTTTCTTCCCCTTCCTCAAGATTTTCCCAGTGATGTTCAGCATTACAGGCAGACATGGGCACCATGCCTCTATCTTCAGCCAATGTATATAGATCAGATATATATTCTACCCACTTGGTTGCCAAAATGCAAGGAGCCGCAATCTGGCTGATTCCTTTTGCCCTTTTCTGCAAAATGTGATAGAATGTTTTGTTTTCAAGGCTTTGTAGAATTCTTCCACTGTTTTTCCTTATTTTGTCTGGTAGTTTCCCATTATTTGGCTCTGTATGCCTTTCTTGCCTTCTATGTCTCAGCTATTATTGAGGGATGATTTACTATTGACGTAGACCTTCCTTTCGTAAAGAATTCAATTTATGCTTTAGGGCTCTCAGCTCAGGGAGCGGGTTAACTGATTGACGTTACTGGACTGCTTGGTGAATATTGACCAGTGCATAGATGTTAGTAGCTGGTCGCTTACCCATCTGGTTAGGGATTTCTTCCATTCCTCTGTTTTTTAACAGATATCCTAGTGGACCATTTTAATCTGCAAAGTTCGCATACTCCCTCCTGATCATCAATCGTTTTAACTTGTGGAAACCTGCTATCTGACAGAGATAGAATGTAGGATATCCATGCATGGTTACTAACCAGACAGGATTGCACTTAAAAGCTGTTCATCTGGGTATAATTTCGAATGGAAACCCATATGTAATCAATTACGGAAGAGCTGGATTTTGCAATGTATGTGCATGCATCTGTGGCACTTCTACCATGTGTCTGTAACCCTGTATATTGAGAGTGATAGCATATTTCTTCCCTGCATTGTCCTTCTTGGCTTTTCCTGATGAAATCTCCGAGACATGTAATGCATATCTTCCTCCTCCTGCCATATTGTGGGGTCTTATGTTTCTAGTAGGTGCATATTAAAGTTCCCAGCTAACACCCACATGGCTTCTTTATGTTGTTGGTATAAAGGTATAATAGCTTTTAAAACGTCCCCAGCCAAAAGTTTTTTCTTAGGTTGTTTTAGGTTTATGCAAATCCTTCCGATGATGATTGGCATTACTTTCCAATAGTGTGTTTTATTTGCTGCAACTAATTTAACAAATTACTTGCTAGTTCTATCACCTCTAGCGCCAAAGATTTTTTTAATAAGAATTGAGACACTGCTGGAGGCATGGGAGAGGGATCCACTGGAGAGAAAAATTCAAAAGGATCCTGCCATGTTGTTCCAGTAAGATGACATGTCTCTTGCAAACAAATGATTTCTTTTTTTTTTACAAATTTCCCCAATAACATCGACATTTGCAGTAAGATTTTTTAAGCCTCGGACATTCCATAAGCAGAATTGCTACATACACAAGTGGTTTAAAGAATCTTGTTATTAGAGACAGCATTGTCATGTAGCCAGCATTGACTTGCCACTATTCACTTCGTATTGAGTGTCAACCTGCACATTCTTTTATTTTCAACTAGGTGTTTCTTGATCATCTGTACTGTCTCTATTCCCATACTTGAGTTAACTGAGCCTTTTGGGCATCACAGCAAAGACAATCCCCCATTGTGCTAGGATCCTGGACTGTTCCTCTACACGTCTTTCAATCTCAGCTTGTTGAAACATCACTTTGGTTGCCTCCCTTGGAGGATCCTTTGTCTCAGGTATAAAGGCAATATAGTCGAGGTATGTAGACTTAAGCGTGTCCAGGCCTGGGAGGGCCATTAGAAGTTTAAGTATGTTGTTTCTATTCAGAATGTCTTCTTTCTCACAGGAGATATATTCTGGATGCAGTGTTAAGGTCACCTCATAGTTCTCTGCATCCTGCAGCTCATTTGCCTGTGTGTGAGAGAGCAGGAGCTTTGCCAAAACTTGCGTCCTCACACAGATAACCTTCTAAGATCCTAGCAGCATCAGAGCGGATAATTCCCTCTGGTCCTGCATAATAGGCTGGACGCCAGTGGACATTTGTACACAACACATCGAAGTACGATCTGTCCATCTATTCACACCGTTCCTGGGCAAAGTTGTTGATATTAGTATGAAAATGTGTAGTTTATGGAGAGGATTGAGTACCCTTTGCTTGAGGCTTATCCTTGGTGCCTGTGATGGGCACTGATCCAGGTAATCCTTGACATTGATTTGACTATTTTGGGATTGTAGATCTATTACATGCGGTTCTCTAGTAAACAGGGGAGCGAATTTTGTCCCCCCTACATATTTATATATTCATTGTGGGGTTATCCACAACTCTGGGAACATGCATACACCCTCCGACATTGGTTTCCTCTGTTTACAAAGCAGCAGCCATTGTCTTTTTTGAGCCCCCCCCCCTGTAATGTTATCTTGATGTATGTTTTCCACAGCTGTCTGCCAAGCATGCTCTATTTGGTATTAAATCCATTACAAGTATCAGATGTTTGGTATTTTTGGAAAGATTGTGTGTGATATCACATCTTAAAACAACCTTATTGTGTTTTTGTTTTTTCTCATTGTCTTGCTCCCAAATTGGGGGTCCTCAAATATAGAATATACTTTTTGAGCAGTTTTTATCTGATGGTTTCGTTTCACAAGCGTTTTTTATGTTTCCTTAAGAGATTATTGATAGTTAGCTTCACATTATTTAAACTTGATGAGCCTTTAGCTAGTCAGTTGATCTTACCTACATTATGTACTTGACCAGGAGTGACTGAAGTTCTAGCGAGTTGTTCCGTTGGGCACGGATGAGATGAATGTTTGATACTTGGTTGAGGTGTCGCCTGGCCATCGGTATCCAGTTCCTTGGGAATTTCTCTTGGCCTGGGTTTAAAGTCTTTAGATATATAGTCTCTGACTAGTTCTGATATTATCCCCAGCAGGGCAGAGATCTTCTCTAGTAGATGGGAGCAATAACATGGGTCTGCCGGTTTGTTCTTGGACTGTCTGGCTTTGACAATCAGAGCATTTAGATTGTCTACTCGGGTGACAATGTCTCTGAAGTAAGTAGCCAATGATTGTTAAATGATCATTTGTGTTACTAGCCTGTCCGAATGCGTTATGGACACTTGGCTCATAGTTGTTAGCGGTTTGTCCATTGCAGCCCACCATCCCAACACATTTCTCCCTGCATCCATGCTGTTAATCGTTTGGCAGTCAGGATCTACTTGCCTTGTTTGGCATTGGCTTTCCTGACTTTTATTTGGCAATGAGTTTTTATCTATCTTCAATGCATGATTATCGGTGGTACTATTACCATGGGGCCCACCTTTGGCCAGGAAATCCTGTGGCCATCGTGTTGGATATGTTTGCAATTTGTCTTGGTTTTGGGAGGTCAAACCAGATTGTTGCGCTAAGAATCTCCTTATCTCCAATGTAGTATTCTTCTAGTTTTCCGAAGGAGTCCTCATCATTGTTTGCATTGCAGCCAGACATATTTGGATCTCCTTTGTTGTGATCCTCTAAGCTAGGGACCCAGAGTGACTCACTGTTGCTGATTCTGGTATTAAAGGCGCTGACAATGTCATTGTTCCAATCAATTAGCTCTATATCGCTGTTGGCTCTGCAGACCTCCTTACATTCACCTGGTTCAAGAAGAGACCACTCCATTACCGAGTGTAAAGTTATTTGTACAGTTTCAGGGAATTGGATGGTCACCCTTTTTAATTTCTGGGGATAGAGACCATAGTGGTTTTGCTTGTTGCACCACAAGCAGATGGTCTGTGGCTTGGCATTCCTTGATACCACCCAAACTATCCAGTTCATGTATTACGTTCTAATTTCTTTGGGCCTTCCCTTGAGACTTTTGCTTCATGACATTAGTCGGGTTGCCCAGCTCCAGTTGTGTCTCTTTCTTGCCTCCTACCAGTTTGCCCTCCCATTTCACAGACAATGACACCATTTTTGCCTTATAATACCTTCTTATTCCCTCACAAGTGGATACTTGCTTATCAGTAGCCAAATTGATCAAAATGGAGGGTGACCTTGTAGGTGGTAAAGTGGCACGGCACTTATAAGGGGTCATTTACCCTGTTTTCTTTTTCTGGGGATTGCCTTGGGGCTAGGGGTAGCAGATGCAAGGGCACCCATTGTGAATGATTTCAAAAAATATCTAGAGCGGACAATGGCAATGAATACTGCTCAGGGATTTTTTCGCCATTTTGTGCATCTAATTCTGACAGGTGTGGATGAATTTGGGTGGTCACTGGTAAGAGAGAAAGGGCACAGCAAAGAATCCCTTAGTGTGGGTGAATGGAGTCCTTAGGTTTGCACTATTGGGAAAACACTTCTCCTTTATTACTGCCATGGCAGGGGAGTGAAATTACAGGATGTTCTTTTATATTTGGTCTTTGGCCTCCCTGCACGTCCCATCAACCCTTTTAACTGACTGGTGGAAGTGTGGGGGGATGGGTAAACTGTATATCTTAGGGTCCTGTGTCTTTTTTATTAGGGTCCCAGATCAATCTTGAAGTGTCACTCCTTTACATAAGGGCATTGTCTCGAGCTGTTGCTTGAAATCTATAAAATGTATCATAATTAGGGCATTTCTCAAAAATATGCCTAACCAAATATACTGTATGTGTTTTACGTCTGGAGAAATCATATTTGCTAAATATCTTTGTTGGCGTTTGAGACTGTGCATCAGTTTTTACTTTTTCCATGCATGCTTAATTGGTAAAATTAATTTGACAAAAATATAGTTTTTCTGGATATTGCAAAATTTGCCTTTCTTCTTAAAAGCATTCCACGCAACAAAATGGGGCTGCCTCTGCAGTTTTCAGAGTACAGCCATATTTTTGTTGTGATTAATGCCTGTGTTGTTATTCAGCAGGTTTATGTACCCAGTCCTGTTCCAAGCACAGATGGTTAGCGTAAATACAAGCACTCGTCAAAAAAGTTATTTGTAGACTTTTGAAAACTGAAGTTAAAGAACGTCCTTTAGCTTGACATTGATCTATATAGGATACAAGCTTTGATTTTGGTACTTTTTTCATTAATTGTATTAGAAAGTGCGTTGAAAGAGTGTGTACTGTGCAGAGTCTGATGTACTGTAAAGTTTGCATTGGCAATTCGGGTCAACCAACAGCCCTTCCTCTAAAACAAAAATCTAAACTACCGACTTACCATCCGCGGAGTCTCAAAGACAACCTCCCCTACGGCCAATATTTACTGATATAATGATGTTTGTAGAATTTTAATTGTTTTATACTAATGTTTAAATCATGTACAGAAGGTCTTCTTGAAAGCATTAAAAAATGGTGAAATAATAACCAAAAATATGCAGTGAAAAAATACTTTTGCAAAATAATAAAAAGGATTAATACAAGCATTGGCGTGCAAGTAAAGCATAGTGTTTAATTCATATGTTTTGGAGGGACTGATAAGTGAATCAAAGCACACCATTTCTGCTGAGACACATTTGGAGAATAGGTTAACGCTACCTAGATTCATTCTGCACTTGGAGTAAGATGGGCGTGACTGTATTGCAATTGAGTGCCCATAGTGAAACTAGCTATGTGGAGGACTTACCCTTGATCACCCACTCTGAGAAACAATGGAATGAGCTCTCTTGGCCTTGTGAGAGACACAGGCATCTGTTCTAACTGACCCAATGTGAGTGAGTAATTCTTTATTGTTGGTTAATTAAAACCATTACAATGTATAAAATTCTACAATATTTAAAACAAGCTTTTAATGTTACATAAAAGAGAAAAAAGTATGAAATCTGTGTGACCGAGAGTCTGTCGTGAGTTTCAGTAAACTTATTCAGAACACAGATTGTCTTTAATAACCGGGTTCTTAGGTCAAGATGAAGATCGGGCCTATAACGATAGGCCTCGTTTTTTTCACTAAACTGTCCAGGAATTTAACTGATCTGCAAATCAATTGTCGATCCGCTGTGCATAAGATTTGGACTATCGCAGTCCGGCACGTGCGTACTCCTTGCTCATTGAGCTTGTCCTTTAACCAATGCCGCCGACCTTGGTACATAGCTGGACAGATGCAAACTATGTGAAAAATATCTTGTTTGCCTGCACAGCAAAGGTCGCATTCTGTTGTTTCTTGTGGTTTCCATTTTGGTTGGTCAAATCTTGTCGGAAGATTGCCCAGCCTTAATTGGAGAAATTTACGTTTGATAAAGAATGAGAATGCAATATCTAAATAAGCTGCTGGTATAGGCTTTATGTATGATTTGATAGCCATCCAGGCGTGAGTCCAGGCGCTGAAGGTTATTTTGTCGTTGAGGAACGAGTGTTTCTTGGCGGTCCTCATAACCCCTTGTTTGAACGAAGAAACCAGCAATTTTGTTTCCCACAATGGTCCCAGCTCGGTTGTATCTAATGAGAGTTTTAGGTATTTTGCGTACTCTGAGTTCGGGCTTGTGTGTATTACTTCCCACAGTGCCCCATTTATTTTATTCTCCTTGTTCCTCCAAACATTGTACCAGAATTTGATGGCCTCATATTTTTTCAGTAGTACTTGAGATTGTAATCCGAATTCAAGTCTTACTTGCGCTGGTGAGGAACTGTTCGGTAAGGAAAAGACCCATTTATAGACTTTAGTTTGTATTTTGTCTATGAGAGTAGCGCTTTTCCCATGATGTAATACACTCCCATATGCTATTGTGGGTAATAGTTTTGCTTTCATTGCGGTTAACAAGGGGGAGACAAGAGAACCTTTTAGCTCAGTTGACAAACTAGTGAAGGCGTGCAGTAAAGTGGATCTTTTTTTTCCATGTCCTTAAAATGCACTTGGAAGTTAAGGTGCTTGTCTAAATGTACCCCCAGGTATTTATAGCTATTTACCACTTCCAGTTGGTCATTGTTTATTCGGAAGGTTGGTGAAGTTTTGCGTCGTCGCGTTATGAGCATTACCTTTGTTTTCCTGATGTTATGAGCATTACCTTATTTGTATAATCGGAAATGTCATGCAATAGGCGTTGAAGGCCAATTTTTGTCTGGCTCAGCAGTACCACGTCATCCGCGTACGATAAGTCCGTTACACGGAGGCTACCTACCAGGGAGGATGTGCATTGACCTTGTCCAAGCTTTCGGCCAGATCACACATAAATAGATTAAATAAATGTGGGGCCAAAACACAGCCTTGCTTTAGACCGTCGGCAGTGTTGATCTTCCGGGTCAAGCGATGCCCATTGTCGATTTTTACCTGCATCCAGGTGTCAGTGTACAGGTTAATGATGGGCAAGAGAATTGAATCCGGTAGGCCCTGATGTTTTAGTTTTGCCCATAGCATTTGCCTGTTGACGCGGTCAAATGCCGCCTTAAAGTCCACAAAACAGGTGTAAAGCTCCTGGCAGTTCTGTAGGCTTTTCTCTGCGGTCAGGCATAGGGCCATAACATTTGTCATTGTTCCCATGCAACGGCAAAACCCAGACTGATTCAGTGGTATTTTGTTATTCATATCTGACCATTGAGCCAGGTCTGCTAGTATCATTGACGCATAGTATTTTGCTTCGGCGTCGATGAGGGCGATCAGACGGTAGTTATTTGGATCTTTATGGCCTCCGCCTTTGTGGATTGGAGTTATGATCGCCCCCCTCCAGCTCTCTGGGATACCACCTGTGTTTTTTACTGTTCGAAAAAGCGAATCGAATTTGCTAGCCCAGTACTGTGGGTCCTCCTTGTAGATAGCTTACGGAATGCCGTTTGGACCAGGGGCGCTATCTTGCCTACTGTTCTTAATTATTTTTAGTATGCTTTGTTCGTAGTCTTGCCTGGAGCATGATACCATGCTTTCGCGGGCATTTAAGCGGTCCCCTTGTTGGACTTGGGCGATGTGTTCATACACTGATTTATCTGTTACTTTGCTTGGCAAAGTTGTTGCTATCTTCAAGTTATTTATTGAAAATGTGTCCGTTATGTGTTGGGTCCATTCCGCTTCGGTTATACAGGTCATACCTATTGATTGTGCTGTCCGGTTTACGGAGTTAACTTGTAACCAGAAAGCTCTTGAGTCTGCTCTCTTTATATTATGCAGTAGTTTAGACCAGAATTCATTTACAAGATTTTGCTTTTCAGTCCATATTAACTTCTTATATTGTTTCCTGGCCTTACGTACTGCTACCCAGACGCTGGAGTTTTGGGTCTGACCATGTGCTCGATGCGTTAATTTTTTCAAGTGCCTCCTTAATGATCGTGCTGAGCTATCGAATCTGATGTTAAATTTGAGAGGAGTTTTGGTTTTGTTGTTTGAACTGGTCCTCAGGAGTTGTTTCAAATAGTCACTCAAAATTTCTGGGCTCAGAACGTTCTCTATAAGGAGCACTTGTAATAAGTTCTTAGCATCATTAGCTATTTGAGGGAGGGATTCGCTCGTCCACTTAAGCCGCTTCAGGTTAATGGTTGTGGTGTTGCCTGGTAACATGGGCGCCGGTGCGTGTTTAGTTATGCCCATCCTAATCTCAAGATGTTGCATTGAATGGTCGCTGTCCAAGGAACAAATTATGTAGAAGTCTTGTACTTGACTTAGCAGGGGTAATGTGACTAACGTGTAGTCCAGGATGGAGCTTGCGTTGTGACTTGTGTAGGTCATGGAGGGAGGGTTTATCTTGATTGGATCTTCCATTTAGTACCCTTAGGCCAAGATTTTCAAGATCCCACATGAATTGTTTTCCCTCCTTGTCACTCTTCCTAACTGGAGGAATCGCCTGCGGCAAAACATTCCAAATTTCGTTTGCTGCGTTGATGTTAACTTCGTCTTCTGGTTCTTGTAGCGGATTAGAGTTAAAATCACCAGTGAGAATTATCTCCCAGTTAGGATGTTCCAAACGCATATTTGAGACCACTGTGCTTATGCCTTGAAAGAGTGCTTTTTTGAGAGTTTTTTTTGGATTGGCATATGTATTTATTAAAATTAAAGTTCTGGCTATGGCCATTGTCGTGCTTTCCAATTTTAGAATTTGCATGTCCGCCGTTGTTACAGCCAGTTGTGATGCTTTGATGTGTAAGGCTGTTGAAATATAGATGGAGAGGCCCCCGCTAGCTCGCCCGAAGCGCTGTGGCGGGTCGCACTTACATGATAGCAAAGCCGGCCTTTTATGTCAATTGGTTCGGTTAGCCACGTTTCTTGAAGGGCTATTATTGCGTATGGGGCCCAGGTGGCAGCTTTGCCATTTTTATTTACAATGTCTTTTGCGCCCGCAATGTTCCAAGAGAGTACCTTTATGACATGTCTTTCAGTGTTGGTTGACTTGCGGGAGGTCCAATTAGGGGATGACGATTGCGGCCTTAGGTGCTCATACTCAGCTGCTTCGGCTCCCCTAGCACCTTGAAGGACTGAGCGCGTTGGTCGGTTCGTCCGTACTTGATTTGCACTCTTGTTGCTCCTTTTTAGGAGCGGGGACGTGTACGCTGCCTTGGCCACTTCCTTCAAAAGGATTCCCAATTTCTTAAATTTGGCCGTCTCGGAGAGAATGTGGGTCACTATTCCTGCCTCCCTCCATGTTGTAACTGTGCATTCTTTTTTCGCCTCGTCTTTCGTTGTTATAAACTCAACCGACGAAAGATCTGCTGAAGTAAGTTGGCCAAGGCTTGGGATTGCTGATGTTAAACGAAGTATATTCCCTCGGTTTAGGTGATCTTGTGAGTCTTGTAGTTCATATTCGGGGATAAAGAGAAGTTTCCCTATGTTTGTAGTTTCCTCCTTTGCAATTTGTGAATTATCACAAGTTTTAACAGTTTGACGTTGTTTCATTTGCTTGCGACTTCCAGTATCTATTATGTTAACGGTGTGATAGTTTTTGAGTGGATAATGTGCACCGTTCTGGGGTCGTTTTTGTGGCATGGTTAATGTTTTTGCTTCTAGTTCTACACTTATTGTCTGCCTCATTACTGCTAAGCACTCATTTGCATCAACCGGATTCTCAGAGTGATATCTTCCCCTTACTTTATTTGTTGTTTCAGCGTTAACTACCTTTATGCCGGTAGGGAAGGTTACTTTGATGAGTTCAAGATTTTTCCTGTTAACATTTGTTGCCAGTTGCCTATCAGTTTCTATGTCCGCACTTGAGGTGGTGGTTAAAGTTGGGGATGCTATGTCATTATTGGTTGATTTTTTGGTGACCTGACTATAAAGCCTGTCTTTACCAGCCTTGCCATTGTTTGGCTCTTTCTCAATTATTGTGAGCCGCTTATTCGTGCTCTGCAGATTAGGGCTTTCTGTCGAGACAGGTTCAGGTTTATCCAAATTTGGGTTGGTAAGTCGTTAGTGGCATACTTGAGTGACCTTCAAAGCTGGCTCCTTGATCAAAGGTAAAGTTTGATCCTGTAGAATCACATTGGTCAGTAATTGGAGGGTTCCCTATACCCAAGACTTTAGGGGGGTGGCTACTGCTGCATGTGGGGGTCTGTTGGGCGAGTTTTTCTGTGCTTGTTTGTTAAGAATTTCTGTCCTGCAATCAAGTACTTCAGTTATTGCATGCCTCTTCTGGCCCTTGTATTTTTTGTCTCTCGCTATCATCGACTGAGGTAAATTGCTGTAAATAGCTTTGTCCCTTTAGTCTGTCTTCCTTGTTTCTTGTTTAGAACTTTTCTGTGTGTTCCTTGTGTCTTGGTTCTATGCAGAATTCTAGTTAATGTCAGTTGAGCCTTGGCCAGATGGTGGCCTGCTTTCTTATTCTGTGCTGCAAATAAACTCCTTATTCAAGAAGAAGTTCCTGCTTGTTTCATCATTGAATTTACTGCATTTTTGGCGACAAGGACTTTGTATCTGGCCAACAATCTGATGTTCAGCGGCGCAGTGGCGAAGTTATTACAGAATAAACAGAGCTGTCACCACACGAAGAACTCTGCGTGCAGTGGGACTTTCTCTCTGTTTTAAGGAAGTCTGGACATTAATTATCAGGTTTTGACAAGGTGAGCGATTTGAATTTTGGCACGATTTCTCCGCGATTCAGCGCGTCACCCTTGTTACTTGGTTACCGTTTGCCTACGTAACCCGCATTGAAACCAGTTGCTGTGACAATGCCTGAAGGCTTACGCTTCTAGCGCGTAACCAGCGTCATCCACTGTTGCTGGAACAACGCCTGAATTGTCTCGTGCTATCTGCAATTGAGCGCGACTTCTCCGCTCGTCAGCGCGTCACCTCTGCACGCATCTCTGACTCTGCCTACGTATTCAGCGTTTTCTATTGTTGTCCTGGTAACGCTGAAAGCGGCACCAAGAACATCGTTTGAAGTTGATTTCCGACCTTTGCTGCCCTGCTCGTCAGACGTTCCTGTGTGTGGATATACTTTGTTCTTGCTACTGTTATCCATTTATTTGACAACTAAGTAAGACTTTTAATTTTATTTCTGATTTCAATTGCTTTGTTTTGATTTTTTTATCCTTTACTATAAAGCCTTATAATGTCACAACATATTAATGTGGCACTTTCACCTCAGTTCCTCAGTGAGCCTGGAAATCCCTCTACTGCCTGGGAAGATTGGATCGCTATCTTTTACAACTATATCGAGGCATTAGATGGGCAGGATTTTTCTCCTAAAAGAAAAAAAGCACTCTTGATGACAACTTTGGGGAAAGAGGGCCAACGTGTATTTAAGTACTTACCTCAAGTTCCACCTTCTGGTTCACAGTCACCTCTTGATGAATTCAAGGAGGCCATTGCCAGACTTGAGACTAGATTTGCGAAGGAGGAAAATCTTGTTTTGCAGCGTTTCAAATTCTATAAAAACAAGCAACGTGATGATGAGTCCATTGATGACTTTGTTGCACGGTTGCGTGAACTATCTGTCAAATGTAACTTTGGACAGATGACTGAGGAACTCATTCGTGATCAGCTGATTGTTCAGTGTAACAATCGTAAAATACAGGAACGCTTATGGGCCGCAAAGAACCCTACTTTAAAGGTTGCAATTGAACTTGCTAAGATTGTTGAGGAAAGTGAAAAATGCATGAAAGAATTACAAAAGAGTGGTTTAGATTTGAAAGTTGCTGACATTTCTCATAAAGTTGATAATTTAAGTGATAATAGTGATAGTGAATGTAATGCTGTTGCTCTGGTTAGGAAAAAAGGGTATGTTTTACAACAAAAAAAACATGAATCAACAATACAGCAGGTCACAATTGAAAGTTTGTTCAAGGTGTGGTAGCAATACTCATGCTTCAGATGCAAAATTTTGTTTTGCTAATAATAGTGTTTAAAGTGTGGCAAACTAGGCCACTTTGCAAAAATGTGCAAAAATAGAGGTAATTCTAGAGTAACTGTGGTAAACGATTATACCGAATTGAATCGTGATGTTAACAAATTACTTGTTATTCAGGATGCTATCTGTACGTGTCAAGACAAAAGGGAAAGAATTCCTAAGACTGATTTCATGATTGACAACAAGTTAATTAGTCTTATGGTTGACACTGGTTCCAAATGGACCATCATTCCCACGTCTATTGTGGAGCATCTCTGGGGTCAGAAGACTATTGTTAATTGTGATATTTTTCCCTCTGGCTATCAGGGTGAGAAAATAGACTTACTTGGGTACTTTGAGGGTGAAATTCTTTTTAAGAATAGATCCACTCGGGGTAAGATTTATGTTTCTGTCAATGGTCCAGCCATCTTATGTCGTATTCATCAGTACGATCTCCATATTGTTGTAAATCCAAGGGCTGAAGAACCTGTTATGATTGTGCATGATCCTACCTTGAATGATATTCTGTTAAATTTCAAGCACATTTTCAGAGAACAGTTGGGGGAATTACAAGGGTATGTCCATAGAATTTTACTGAAAGAGGGTAGTATCCCTGTTCAACATAAAGCAAGAAGGGTGCCGTTGTCTGTCAGGGGCGAGGTCAAAGCTGTTTTGTAGGAAATGCTTCAGGGCGGGATTACTGAACCTGTGGAGGCATCCTCGTGGATTTCTCCAGTTGTAATTTCCCAAAAACCTGACAACAAAATCAGGTTCTGTGTGGATCTTAGATCCTTGAATAAGTGTGTAGTTGCTGATGTTTTTCCATTACCCAATATTGGAGAACTTGTCTCTACTCTTAAGGGAGCCAAATTTTTTAGCAAACTTGACCTCAAACACGCATATCACCAGATCCGGCTTGATGATGAGTCTAAACATCTGACTGCCTTTATTACTGGTGAGGGGACTTTCCAGTTTACCAGGTTACCCTTCGGACTCATATCAGCTGCTAGTGTCTTTCAGTGTATGGTTTCTGAGGTATTCAAAGGGATTGACTAGGTTATCTACTTTCAGGATGACATATTGAATTTTGGTGATTTTATGGAGGAGCACAATAATGTTCTTCAGAGTGTGTTGCGCAGAATTGATGAGGCAGGCCTTACTTTACGGAAAGAGAAATGTGCATTTTTGGTTAATGAAATTGAGTACTTAGGTTTTTCTCTTTCGGCTGATGGTGTTAAACCTAAAAGAAATTTATTGGAGGCTATTGAGCTAGCTCCATGTCCTGTTGATAAGGATCAATTGCGGTCCTTTATGGGCCTAATTGAATTTTATTCTAAATTTGTGAGAGACTTTTCCTCTAAGACTGCTCCTTTGAGGCGCTTGTTAAAAAAGGGTGTGAAATTTACTTGGACCAGTGAACAGGAGTCTTGTTTTAAATTGATCAAAAGTGAACTGGCTTCTGCTAATGTTCTCACACCTTTTGACATTAAACGTCCTTCTGTTTTAATGGTTGATGCCAGTGGTATCGGTTTGGGTGCTGTCCTTCTCCAACGGCATGGAAATGAAGAAAAGACCATTGTCTTTGCTTCCAGACCTTTGACCACTTCAGAATGTAATTATTCTGTTATTGAACGGGAAGCGCTTGCTGCTGTGTGGGGCATCTATTATTTCAGGACGTACTTATGGGGTACCAAATTTGTGTTGCGCTCTGACCATAAACCTTTGGTTTAATATTTTGTCTCCTGGTGGTACTGAAAAGGGTTCACCTAGATTGGCCGATTAGCGTCACGTCTACAGGACTTTCAGTTTGATGTGCAGTTTGTCCAAGGTTGGAAAAATATTCAAGCTGATTGTCTTTCCCGTCTTCCTTTTCAACCTTTGGTTTGTGTGAATCCTTTGGTCCCGTCTCAGGATGATTGTGCCATTGCTTTCACTGAGGATGTTCTTTTTCTTTGTGCTGGCTCTTTCACTTGTGATGAGTGGTCCAAAGGGATGGAGTCTGATGCTGTTTTAAAGCAGGTGATTGACCTTGCCATTAAGGGGTCTAGAAGAGAGAGTGCAGTTGAACCCTCTGTGAGACCTTTTATTAAAAGTTTGGATGAATTGTCTCTTTCCAACAATAATGTCTTAATGAGAGATGATAGGTTTATCCCTCCTTGTTCCTTAAGAAGGAAAATACTTGATTTAGCTCACGAAGGTCACTTGGGCCAGACCCTCACTCAACGCAGGGTGAAGGAGAATTTTTGGTGGCCTTCCATTGATGCTGATGCTGTGGATTGTGTGGTGCATTGCAGTTTTTGTAAGGAAGGCGAAAAGCGTTTGAAGGTGATTGGGTCTAAAAATGTTGGAAGCATTTCTTTTGAGAATTTCCCGTGGCACACTGTTTGTCTGGATTTTATTGGGCCTATTAATGAGTTGCCTTTTAATCAGCGTTTTGCCATTGTTATTATCGAAAAATGGCTTACTGTTCATTTTGTTAAGGAGATTACTACTGATTCTACTATCAGTTTTCTGAAGAGTGTGTTTTTGGATGAAGGGTTTCCTTCTGTATTAATTACTGACAATGGCACTCAATTGACGTCTGGTAAAATGGTTTCATTTTTGAAAGATTGTGGGATTGATCATCATCGGACTAGTCTATATAACCCACAAAGCAATGGTATTTGTGAAAGGGTTAATAGGTTGGTGGAAGGTGTTATTCAGATGTCTGTTGAATTTGGTTGTTTTTCTAATGACAAGGTTCAGGAACTTGTGTGGGCTTATCGCTCAACTCTTCATAAACATGAGAGCAAATCTCCTTTTGAGTTGATGCGTGGGCGATCTCCTGTGACAACGTTAACACCTTCTTGGTTACGGAGTCAGGATAAAGTCTCTCAGGATAAAGTCCCTTCTTTGAAGTCTTCTTCATTTGGTATTTCTTTGCCTGTTTCTGTTGGGGACCTTGTTAAGGTAAAGCCTGGGAGGTTCTCTAAAGGACTTTCCAAATTTAGGGGTCCTTTTTGTGTGAAACGGGTGTTCCCTAATTTTGTTCTTCTTGATAATGGGGAGAAATGGAATTTCAGGAGGGTGGCTCTATATCGTAAACACTCTCTTATGCCTGTGAAAGGTGCCTTACCTGTTTCTGATTCATTCAGCAGTGGTTATTTATTGTCATCCCAGTGTGACTTGACTACATCTTTTCAGTCTGCTGCAAGGGAGGAGGTGGGTAGTGGTGATTCTTCCACTTCTACTTCTACTTCTACTTCTACTTGTTCTGGTTGTGACACTGGAGCTCCTTCCTTTAATGATGGCTCCAACCATCCTATTTCTTCTGGGATCAGTTTGAGAAGTCCTCTTTCTCGTCGTCCTCCTGTTTACTTAGATGATTATATTCATTAACTGTTCTGTTTATTATTTCTTTCTTTTTGTTCTAAGGGAGGGAGATGTGTTGTAAATAGCTTTGTCCCTTTAGTCTGTCTTCCTTGTTTCTTGTTTAGAACTTTTCTGTGTGTTCCTTGTGTCTTGGTTCTATGCAGAATTCTAGTTAATGCCAGTTGAGCCTTGGCCAGATGGTGGCCTGCTTGTTTATTCTGTGCTGCGAATAAACTCCTTATTCAAGAAGAAGTTCCTGCTTGTTTCATCGTTGAATTTACTGCATAAATCATTTTTGATGACACTCCTGCTTTTTACTTTTATTTTGGCTTGATCAAAAATGGGGAAGTTTGCTATTGTCTGCTTGTTTTCAAGTTCGCATCTGAGTTGTTGATTTCTGTTTTTTCTGGCCCTTTTTTTCTGACGTTTGGTAAGACTTATCCCATTGTCAATTTTGGGAGATTGGTCAACTGTGGAAGGTTTGGTGCTGCTAAGTTGACCAATCAAAAAAATGTTGGCTTTTACATTTAAATTATCCGTTCTTTCATCTATTATTGTGCCTGAGTTGTTTTGATTGTCATTTCCTTCTGTCAACTGTTGTAGAGGAGCAACTATGTTGGCTTCCTCTATGTTCCTAACTGACCCAATGTTACCTGTCACAGCCACAATCGAGATATTTCTGTGTCTGATGGAGGGTCATGCAGTACCTATCTGGGACTTTGCTGTCATGTTGAAGATTGGGAGTGGATTCTGCATGAAGATTCACTTATGTTGTGCCTCCTAATAAGAATAAACAGAGGGCTATAGAGAAGAGGGACTTCTTCTAACCTTGTCCCACATTGACTCAGTGGCATGTGACATTGTTTGCGTAGATGAGTGTTCCATATATCGCCACTGTAAAACAGGTAGAGGCCTTACTGTACGATCCGCTAATGGACCTCAAGTCTACAACTAATGGTGTAGATTGTATAATATTGCTAATGGAGAGCTTTAAGGAGGCTTTAAAAGGCAAAGCAGAGCAGATGAAACCTCAGGCCCAGGGTTTGCATGACTTGGAGGACCAAGTTCAGTCACTGGGATTTGTCATTCAACGTTATGAAACTGCAACAATTAAGATTTATGTGGTTCTAAAATATTATGGACATAACAATAAAAAAACTCTTCTGTTTTACTCCTTGAAGGTAGGTGTTTTAAGTGATGACTTTATGATTCTCATTAATTTTCCACAGAGTAAGATCCCACCCAGATTTCAAGGAAAGAAAACCTCAGATGCTGGCACCATTATTGATGTTCTTGCTGAATCTTTGGAAAGGCAGAGTGTGGCATGAGTCGCAGCAGGCTAAAGATAATTGACTCAATGTTTTATTGTGCCCAATTATTCCTGTAAGAAGATTGAGCAAGAGAAGCAGGGTATTGGGGCCCTGGATGTTTCCGTTTCTGGTTGTAAATGTTGACTGGTCTGATTTCACCACCAGTGTATTGCCTGGTTACCTGTGCAGAATTGCCTTCACTGCGATTAAGTGAGTCCTTACCCACCTAGTTCTTCCATCCCTTCCTACCTCCTGGCTTAATTTCTCTCCTCCATGCCACCTGGGAGTGGGAGCCAGACATGTGGTTATTACATATATATGTTGTTGAGAAAGCTTATTGAAAATTAGGGTATGTGAGACCCTTTTTTTATCAGTGTGTCTTGGTTAGTAGATTTGTAAAACAAGCACTGTCAATTTCAAAAGTTCTTGCTTTAGTGGCCTGTACCCTGCACTCTCATAGGAAGCCCGTTTTACCTCTGGTGTACAGGGAATTGAAATAAGAACCAAGAAAGAGCATCTCTCTTCCTGTTGCATTTGTGTTGACTACGCAAAATCAGTTCTAATTGTGCTTGTGAAATATTTCAAAATGTAAAGCTTTTTTATGGTCTTTGTCATGGAGTTCACAAAGTAAAACCCTCTTCATTTTGCATTTCTTAGAATTCATAATGTAAAAATCCTTCCTATTTCAGTTGCCGAGGGTTCACCGTGTAAAGTATCTGACAATGTTGCTTGGTATATAGTTCCTATCAAAAAAACTCTTCCTATTGTATTTGTCAGAGGGTTTACTAAATGAAAGACCTTCCTACTATCCTAATCATGGAGTTACACCATGCAGAGTCCCTTCCTTTTTGTAAGTGATCTAGGGTCTACAATAACAATATCCCTGTCAGTTAGGAGCAATAGAACTAATCCTTTGGCACACTTCCAATCAAATGTTTTCGAAGAAAAAAAATTGGTGCAGCGACAGTCCTGCTCTTACTACTACTTGCAGCAGCCCTTTTTTTGGTGATTACATATGCCCTCTCTGACTGCTGCTCTGTCAAGGAAGGTCTATAAAAAAACAAAGTATTCAAGAAAAACAGGGGTTGTCAGAGGTGTTAACCAAAACTCTTATCTACAATAGTAATCTGTTGGAATCCATGTTAGAAAATAATTGTCCGCAAGCTTTAACACAGTGTAATCAAAAACCACCCATAAAGTCCAATTGGGTTTACATATACCTTTCACAACAAATAATTTGGGACTACTGTTTGGTCATACCTGATCAGACCTATGGCATCTGACCTAACTTTTCCCAATGAACTAATCAGATTACAGCCTTGGTCATTGGCTTGCCAGCATAATCTACTCAGAAGCACCCCTTTTCACTGGAAGTGCACAACTTCTGCTTGATTAAATTGAGTAAGGAGGATGATCAACTGGTGGGCTGAGCCTAAAACACTTTCTCAGTAGTGCTTGATTAAAGCTCCTTTTCAGTTGATTATAGAATATTTGTAAGCAGCTACTCTTTTAGGCCAAAAACTGAAAAGGGGAATGCCAATAGCAACAGACTTACACTGAGCAGCCTTTATGAAGGGGCAACACTGGTCTGCCTTCTCACAGCAGAGGCTTATTTGCTCACTCTTTGAGCTACTACTGCATCCTCTGACTAATGCATGTTGCTTGCGAGTGACTCATGCTAAGGTTTAAAGTTAAAAGTACTCAAGATGGTCAAGTTAGCTGCAGTCTGCTGTCAAAATAATTTTAGTTTACAGTCAGAAATAACTGTGACTGACAGTTAAGGGCCGGCCGAATGTGGCCATTTCTGGATCTGACAGGATAAATGTGTTAGTTTGTCTGGTTTTCCAGAGAACATAAATATTACTCAAACTGACAATGATGTTATTTATCTGCTATTCTGAAACATCTCACCTCTTTCACCAGTGAACAGGTTGTGCCTAATTTATATGCTTATGCACTGAAAAGAAATGGTATTCCCTCTGGATATCGAATCAACAATTTTAATGGGACAGAATATCGAAGACATCATTTTGAAAATAAAAAGACGTCTAGATTTTCTATCCCTAACTCCACTTGTATTTACCTATGTGGTACATATATCTTCATAGTACCTAGATGTGGGGTTAGAAATACTAAATCTATACTTCCCTATATACACTTACTTTTCAATATTTTGTCCCTCAATATTCTGTTCTCAATATTAGTATGCCACAGTATTGTTGATGTCGATATTCAGTAGTACAATCCCAAAAATGTCAGACTAGATGTTCTGCTGTATTGAGAGGCACTCAGTTGTAAGGAACATTTTACTAATCTTACCTATTTATCATTTGAGCTCCTGTAATGAGGTAGCACCGTCCACTAGGCTCACCCTCTAAATGAGTTATTAATGGTAAAAGGGGTAATATCTGCTTCTAAAAATCTTTATTTAAGGGCACTTTTAATATGGGAGTCAAAACTGAGACATGTCATTACTATATCTCAAGTTACAATTTACAATAATTCAGACTGGCAAATTATACTGGGTAAGCTAGAGCATTATTAAAAAAACTGGTAGAAACCCCTTAAAGGGCGAATAACCAAACATAACCCCATGCATACAGCTAGAATAATATTCCTGATTGCATTATACACCCGCCCTGAGGCCCTATGGAAGTTCTGAGTTTCCTGCCACCCTATTCTTCCAATCTGTTATTGGTTTCCAGATCTGCAGACCTAGGGATCTAGCATTCTTCCCTTTTCTGGCGTATAGCGCTTTTTCCATGTTGTATATATACAAAAGCCTGGCCAACCATTGCTGCATAGTGGGGGGGAGCTTGTCTCGCCATGCTGAAGCTATGCATAGACGAAATACTGCCATAGCTACGAACAGAAAGTTCTCCAACTGTGGTTGTTCTCCAGTCCCGTCCAATCCCATTAATATTACTTGGGGTGTCATTGTTAACTTACAATTCAGTGAACTCAAACTATTCTCAACGTCACAGCAAGGATTAATGTTCTGGCCAACCAGAATAAGCAGCAATATTGTATTAACCATGTTAATTTGACTTTACGCAACCTAAACTAATATGTGCGCAGAGAAAGAACATAGTTTGATTGCAAAACTCCTGCACCCATATTGTATGTTCAGGCAGGCACTGCAGAACCGTTTATGAAAGTCGTTTCACCACAAGCATTCAGGAGTCTGGGTTTTGCCAGTGCTATTGCACAGAGCCATTTCAAAGACTCGACACTCGCCTTCACCTGTCCCATATGCAAATTCGGATTTTAAATAAGACCGTTAACTCTTGGTATAACACAGATAGATATTTTTGAAAATCGGTGAATGAATCGTGTCATGGATTACAAAGCCATTTTACAGATAAGTGTTCTCTATTCAATTCATGTTGCATTGTTACCTTGTGGAAACTACACAGATTCAGCCCTGCTGTCCTCACCCCACTGTTAATAGAGGTTCCCCATCCAAATACTTCTCTGAATGGGACAAACACTAAACAGCTGCCCCTCACTGACATTTTATTTTAGAGACGGTCCAGACTATTGCTTCTTCAGTCTTCATGATTCCAATGACCCCCACTAACAGTAGAACAATATGCAACAACCACATGACTTCAAAACTTAATAAATGCTTTTTTAACCACAGAAGAGACAAATCTAAACCTTTGCAGTTATTACTCATGTGTTAAAGAGCTGTCAGTGGATCAGACCTAGGTTTATCTAGATAACAAGCAACTTCGCTCCTATATGGAAAAACTATGCTGGTGCATTGTTCAATAATGTTGGCCTGAGGTTTATCTTTGTTAAATGTTGATGTATTTATTGGAATAAAGCATTAATGACTCTCTTCAAATTCTTCGACCTCGCTGTGTTCGAGGCTGTTAATTATTCTTATTTCTTATGTTAATGCATTATTTGGGCATTGCAGAATAGGTAAACACGTGCTTTTGTTTTGTTCAATCTGACAAATAACACTAAATGAGCTAAAATGGATAGATACATTTAATCGGAGAATAGGATTACATGTAAATGATCTCAGTGACCCCCCTCTATTTCCCATACTTTGTTAATGCATGTATAGGCTGCTGAAATATGGGCATATCCATTGGTCTGTCAGCTTTATGGTGATGACACACAATTCATCTACGCAAGTCTGAGGCTTTGGTGAAATCAGTTAGTTATCTAATCATATTAGCAATGGTTTACCAACATAAAGGCTTTTACTTTTCCCCATGATGTATATTCTTTGGAACTTGGAATGACTGCAAAACGCATGCAAGTAGCCAGTACACTGGATATTTACTTTCATTCCCATTTTACCCAAACTCACAAAAATAGTTAATTTTCGAAAGAACTCAATTACTGTATCGAGTTTGTTCAGAACAATGTATAATTTAAATTAAACTGTCCTTCAGACATTAAAAAACGCTGTAGTGTTTATTGGCATGCATTTACTAAAGCAACTTTAAGTAGTTTAAATTACTGAAACGCTAGCTAAAACAACATTAAAACGCAAAATATAGCAGTTAGAATTATCTTCCTAATAACAGGACAGTCATGCATAATCCGCACTACACTGGCTACCAATTCAACACCTCTTGCAGACAGGCCTACATTTGGAAGCTATTCTGTGTTCCCACATTTCTGATAAAACTGTACCCCACTTGTGTGGTATGGCCTATCGCCCTCGACCTGTGGCGTACAGAATCTTGAGAAGTTCTCCCGCAAAGTACTTGGAGGCACCCCACCTCCGGACTCACACAGGAGCTCTCAGGCAAGGTTACTGTGCTGAGAGAGCCCCCTGGTGCTCAGGGTCCCCGGCACTGCGGGGACCTGTGTTGCACCACTGCCCACAACAAGTAAACGCGCCAGAATGCCAAGTAAAGACATCCATATTTGCCTTGATATTTGAACCATTCAAGAAATATTGGTATCTGTTGGTATGTTCTATCCCCACATCTGGTTCTGGAAAGTTCTTCTCTTCCCCTGTCAAGGATCTAAGCTGTCTGAGGCGAAAACAGGCTGTTGTCAAGTTCCTTTGTGTGTCTGGAAGCAAGACCCTTTAAGTTAAGTGGTGCAGGGCGCAGTTCCTCCAGAAATATTCCCTGGTGTGTGGATCTCTTCTGAGGTCCTCGTCCTTTGAAAGGAGACAATGTGCCCTTTCAAATTGTACCTCTCCTGCTTTGATCAGTGCTCAGGGGTTTGAGATAATGGTACTGACTGCTTTCAATTTCATTGTGATGTCGATGCACACAGTGCGCTGATTGTCATATAATAAAACAAATAACCATTGAATTTGAGAGGAGCTCTTCCTTCGCATCCCGAGGTTATTTAAAAAAAAAAGAAGAACATTCTTCTGGTTGCTTGCAGTGTGGAGGAAGAGATGTTGACATCTTCCGCATTACACAGTTTAAGGTTTGTTTGAGGCTGGACACATTAACTTTATAGGAATTGGCTGTTTGATCCTTTATCCGGGTAGTCTCTGCTGCTATGGGGTTTGCTGTAGTGTGTTTATTGTTGGGGTTTCTTCTAATCTATTGTTTTGTGATTAAATCATGTTAAATAAAACTTGTAAGCCAAGTGATTTCAGTCCCCAAGGACAAACCGAGTCTTGATGAAATTCTCTAGAAAAAGTGAATGGTAATCTTCAGAACGCCCCTGAAAACATAGTGCCCGATTTAGAATGTATGATGTGGAACATCTGCCAAAAAGCAGCGGATCCTTCTACCCTTTTTAGAGTGTATAGATGCCCTATATACTCTAAATAGGATGGGCACAATGTCTGCCACTTTCTGGCATATGAATCGGATCTGTCAAACTCCAATTTAGGCCATTAGTTGTTTCCGGTCTGTTATATCTTTATTTTTTATTTGCTTTTCCGGTTGTACTTTTTTTTGTTTTTAAAAAGCTAAATAAAAAATCAGTTTATGTAGGACCAAAGGGTAAGGCTTATGCTCTACTTGCTTTACTGCATAGAAAACAGCAGCCAAGCGCAAAACCTTACCCAAACCTAATTTAAGAGTGAGGGTTTGGAATGACATTATTTGATGTTTGCTGTGTTTATTTGCTATTTCAGGCAAGAGCCGGAGGTGTATGCATATTCATTGCTTGCTTGACTGCCTCTGTGACTAAAGGCAGGACAATGGAGCTTATAGAAGCAGTAGGCCTCAATGATAGTGTGAGAAGCAAATCTACTTCTCTGCTTAGCTGAGGTGGAGCGCCAAGGTTGTATGTCACTACTACACCAGGCTTTTCCTGAGGAGGAGGAGTATGGCTTGCCTGCAGCCCACACCCTTTTCTTCTTTAGTACACTTTCTGTTTTAATGGTACTTCTGAACATGACCACTGACCTCAGCAGCTGCCCATATTACACTCAGTTTGCTGGTCTCCCTTGAACCTTTGGAACTCCTGCTTCTCAGCCTTACAGTATACTGTCAGCTTTTTTGCTCAATTTCTACTTCAGTGAGAGAATACTTTTTTGGAGCCTCATTACATACAGCTCTCCTTGGCTAGAGGAAATGTTCCCTTTCAGAGGAATTAGTAGGCGTTAATGGGAATGGGGTATTAGATAAAGTATAGTTGTCTAAGAAAAACATTTCTACCATAAGTGTTTTATAAAAGGGCTGTATGTGGCATGGTTTATTGTGGCCACTTTCAAGGCTGTGTGTAGATCAACCCACAAAAGGAGGTGTTAGTTTGCAGGACCACTGTTAATTTAAATCAGTTTTCCCTTCACAGTTGAGATCTGGAGCAGGAAGAATGCACCAGTGAGGGGGCTAGAAAATCCACAGGTGAGCCTTCTCACTTCTCAACAACCCTGCTAATGCAAAAATAGAAAGAGGCCCTTTTGCTTTTTGCAGGTTCCAGACAAAGTTTTTGGGCATGCCCGTGTAGAACTTTGGACCAAATCCTGTTAATTTGGCAATGAACGAGTAGGCCCTAATAAATCAGGAGATTAGGGGTTTGAAATACACAGGTGTTATCCAACCAAGGCATTTGACTGAAGGCTGCCTTCAGCAGTATTTTCCTGGTGATAAAACAAGGCAGAGATCTGAGGCCTGTGATTGGGTTGAGAGAATTCATGATTGGCAAGTATATAAGCTTTCGAAGAGGAACAAAACCCACATCTTTATGTAACTGTTTATGGAAAATGTTTGAATGGTGAGACTACACCTAGCATACAGATATTTAATAGTGCGCATGTATGAACTCTGCCAGAGGTTTCTCCAAGTTTTCTGATAAGGATGCACCTATTAGATCAAAGTTCTCCCATCTGAGTTCTAAACTCTTGAAAGATGACTCTTATTTTCCGCAGAGGAGCTCCTTCTTTAGAAGGAGAGAAAGGACCTTGGTGTGCTCTTGAAATCAACAGATCTTTAGAAGAAACCAGCAAAATATGTGTAGATAATGGTTGGCTGACAGAATCCACCACCTCCTGAGTTCCTTTCTAACTTTTAGAAGTCCCTATTAATCTTAGATTGTAACAGTGTGAACTATTTTCCAGGTCTTGAAGTTCTTTCTAAAGCAATTCATATTAAATCTATAAAAGTAAACAAAAACAGTTTTGTAGTTTACTCAGATGTGTGTTATGACACTTCTCATCATATATGGAAAGCACATAGCTGAGAAATTTTACTCAGCAGGAGCCCAGACACTGATAATTAAACCAAAAACGCGTGGTCTGGTCGTTTCTGTGCATTCCTGATATCACAGCAGGGTAAGGCTTAGTGTGATTTGGGATTTTCAGAAAAGCACTAATCACACTCCTTTAGTGGCATAAATATTTGGGTTCAAAACCAAGGCACCAAAAAGTAGTACTAAAGGGTGTCAGAGTGTGCAGGAAGATGCAGAAGAACATCTGCCTGGATAGGAGGAAGCATGAGATGGCTCTCGGAGGCTGACAAAAGAATAATGCATATTCAACGATTACGTAAAAAAAGATAGAAAAGGTTCATGATTATGTCACTTTTTAGTAGAAAGCGATTTGTGTGTTCACAGGCTCTGTCACTTGGGGAATATGCTGTAGTTAACTTTAATCTAAATGTCTACAAAAACAGAGAATGAGAAATCCAGTTTTGACATGGTTAAAAGTATTGAATTTTTATTCTCTATGAAGAAACTAGTTGTATTCAAGCTTTCGAAAATTGTCCTTGGATAGCAGTGAGTGTTTTCTTCACCATCTGTGGCTTATAGAGGGATCATTTTTTTTAAACTTTATTTTCCCAGTTTTTGCATACAGGAATAGGATAATCATTACAGTGCGGAATACAGCATCGGTAAAATATGAAAACATATGTATAGCAAATAAAAAAAGAAAATGTCCAAAGATATCGATGTGATTTGACGGTGCACCACGGCCAAGAGTCAGAGGCATTCATCCAATGAAAGCAATAAAATACTCCTCAATCCAAAGAGACCTAACTTCAATGGCAGCAAAAACATTATGAATAACGGCACACCGACGGCGGCAGCAGGGACAAAATAGACTATTCACGTAACACTCCTCCCCAAAACTGATGTCTAACCAATCCCATGAGCAACAATACCGCTAACCATCTGGGATTCCTGGACAGATTGATGTTTGGCTATGTAATCTCTGTAAGGGCCCCAGATATCCACTAGTCGTGACGAGCTAGGGATCAGAGTGGAGTACTCTTTGCAGTTTACATTGCAAAATGCCAAACTCCGGAGCCATGCCTGCAGGGAAGGGGTCTTCTTGCTACCCCACAATAGAGCAATCTCTCGTTTGGCCAACAAAAATCCCAGAGCCGCCAATTTTCTGACTTTTCGAGGGAAGTTGACCACGTAATCCAGCAGTGCGATCTCAGGGGTGGGTACCAATTGCATGGACAGTATGTCCCCTAGTGTGGAGTGGACGAGGGACAAGTACTGGTGAATCTTGGGGCAGGTCCAGGCAAGGTGAGCAAAGTCCCAAATGGAGCCAAGGACTTCCGGCAATGGTGGGGTCTGTTGTGGTCTATTCTATGTGAACGTGTGGGAGTGTGATACATTCTCCGGAGGAATTTAAAATGAAGCAGTTTGTGCTTGCTGTTCAATAAAACCTCCTTGGTAACCTTACAGCACTGTTCCCATTGGTCGTCAGTGATGGGTCTGCCTAAGTCTACCTCCCAAGCTGCACGCACCCTGGCATCAGATACCTGTCTGGTCATCCCACATTGCTTATAAAGTTTAGAAACCAAGTGTGCGCCAGTAGGGTTCTGTAGTAGCAGTGTCAGTGGCGGGGAGGGTTCAGGAGCTGAGGGGAATCAAGGGAATGTGGCCCGAAGCATGGAGTGTATACGTGTCATGACAAAGGTGTCCATAAAGGAGCGTTCTGTAAAACGGGCCTCCTCCGATAACAGAGAAGGCATGACCCTCAGGAAATAGGTCACCGATGGTGTGGATGTGAAATTTCTTCAGTGTTCGCTGAACCAAGACACCTGTAATTGGAAACCATGAAGGATGAGGCAGGGGCAACTCCGGGGAATAGAGCAGCTCAAATCCCAGCAATCTACGCAATGTGTCCCACGCCCAACATGTGGTGGAAACAGTCTGGATGTCTTGGGGGTCCCGGGGGAATCCTGTAGGTAGGATAGTGGAGAGGTGGCGTGGGAGTACCAGGTCCACCTCTGGGAATCAGGGTGAAACCAGACATGCGCATAGCAACATTGCGCTATTAGGTAATACAAATAAAAATCTGGGACCCCAAAGCCCCCCTCTCATACGGCAGGGTCAAGGTCTGTCAGCGAACCTGAGGTGTCTTGTCACCCCACACAAGGCACAGTAACAGTGTATGCAGTTGTGAAAAAAAGGTATTTGTAAGGGGGATGGAAATATTGTTAAAAAGATACAATATCTGGGGGAGGACCACCATCTTGATGATGGCCACTCTCCCAGCCATTGACAACGGCAGTCGTAACCATTTCGTGATCTGCGATTCAAGGGAGTCAATTGCTCTGCCATAATTAAGCCTGATCATAGTGGTGGTATCAAGGTGGACATAAACCCCCAGGTATTTAACCGCGTAATTGCACCACTGAAGTGGGAACTCACAAGTCGAGGCAGTCATGCTGGACGTTAGTGGGAAAATAACTTACGTATGCCAGTTGATACTGAGCCCAGAAAACCTGCAGAAGTGGATAATTTCCAGTATCAAAGGTTCCCGATTGAGATGGGGCATCCTGACATATAGGATAGTGTCATCCGCATAGAGCGAGACTAAGAGGGGGCCAGTATGGAATTTAAGGCCGCAGTGCAAATGTCGTTCCTGAAAATGGCGCACTAGAGGATCCATGGCCAGAATGAAAAAGAGTGGGGTCAAAGGGCAACCCTGTCTCGTACTGCGAGATAGAGGGAAAGGGTCGGATAAGGTGCCATTCAGGCGTAATCTAGCAGTTTGGTGTATAGAAGCGCCACCGTAGAAACAAAGGATTCTGGCATACCCATGCGTCGCATGACCGACAGGCAAAAGGGCCACTCAAGTGAATCAAACACCTTTTCGGCATCCAGGAGGACGGCGGCCGCAGGAGTGGTGGGGTCTATCCTGTGCAATACAGTAAACAGGGTCCGCAAGTTAAGTGAAGTAGACCTATGTGGTACAAAGCCAGACTAGGCCGGCGAAATAATGGACTCCATTAATAATGACAAACAAATTGCTATTGCCTTAGCCAATATTTTGTAGTCAAGATTCAGTAATGATAGTGGCCTATAGGAGCTACAAAAGTTAGGGTCTCTGCCTGGCTTGGGCAGGAGAATGATGACCGCTTCTCTAAATGTCGGAGGAAGGGCGCCCACCTCCAGCGCCTCCGCATAAACCTTCCACCAACCACAGGACCAAGATGTCCTTATATGCTTTATAAAAATTGTCAGAAAAGCCGTCAAGGCCAGGCACCGAGGAGCGATGGCTTCTAGGATGCCATCTTGGGAAATGGGAACGGACAGAAAGTCCTGCATATAGCGTACTAAATAGACCAGTGTGATTTCAGACAAATAATCTCCCCGGTCCCGCAAATCCCCAGTGATTCTGGAAGTGTACAGCGATTTATAATATGAAAGGAAATAGTCGCATATGTCTGGGGTAGAGCGTAACATAGTGTCGTTCGGACCAGTAATTTCCGTGATATAAGCAAAGTCTGGCGGAGGGCGCAGGGTGTGTGCCAATAATTTACCAGGTCTCTCGCCTTCGCCATACAGCTGAGCAACATGCCGTTTATTAAGGAATAATAGCTCTCGCTCCGCCCCTTCACGGGCAGTTCAGCAGCAGGGCCAAACGCTTAGCCTCTACTGTACTGGAGGCAGCGACCAATAATTCTCGGTCTAGGGTAGCTATATCAGTTTCGATGTGATCCAGGGTAGAGCGGAGATCTCATAGGACTCTGGCATGTTTCGCAATACAAACTCCTCTAATATATGCCTTAAACCCCTCCCAAAGAACCGCCCAGGTGTCAACTGACCCAGTATTTATGTCAGGGTGGTAAGCCAATAATCTATCCTGGTCCACGTGTTATGAACTCCCGAATAGTGCGTAAAGTCCAGAAGATGTGGGTGGAGTTTACGTTCGACATCTATCAAAGAAAAGTGAGTGCAAATGTCTTTGAGGGCTTGGCGGGCACGAGGCTTCGTTTTAGGGGAAGTGGAAGTGCTGTCCCTGGATGGATCCAATAACAAATTGAAATTGCCCCCAAGTATCAGTAGCCCGGGGTCAAGCGACAGGAGCCGGACCTGAAGCTCATGGAAGAAAGTTGGGGAGTCTACATTAGGACCATAAATCACGACCAGCGAAACCCTGTGTCCTATCAGTGAACCAGTGACGGTCAGGATTCGGCCCTCAGCATCAACCCAAGTGATGTGTAGCGAGAAAGGGACACGTTTGTGTATGAAAATTGCAACACCCCTGGCATATTGACTGTAATTGGAAAAAAATCTATGGGAACCCCAAATCGTCGCGACAGGAGTGGGGTCGCAATTAGACAGATGTGTCTCCTGCATGAACACAATGTCGAAGTGATGTCTGACAATATAGTTGAGAACTTGCCTACGCTTTCAGGTATTATTTAAACCTCTAACATTCCATGACATCACGGAAAGCCCGGAAGATCCGGGCTGTTGCCCTAGCTTGACCATTAGAACACTGTCACCGCAAGCGCACCGCAGTGCATGGAACTCCCACACTGCACACTAGCAACTTGATCAGCAATACTGCAAAAACCATTGAAACTGAGCAAATAACCCCCCCCCCACTCACCACCCAGCCTCTTGCTAACCCAAAAGAGGCAGACCCCTGTGTACTAACCAAGTGATGGCGCAATGAAATCAGCAACATAACAGTAGGATACAAAAGCGTACATCTCAAAGAGAACATATTATACAAAGATACCTTGGTATTCACCATAGGGCGTGGCAACGCCACACCGGCCGGGCAACAAACATAACAGTATCGTCATGTAGAAGAGAAAAATGTGTGTCTAAACTAAACATAGCCGGACACAATGATCAATGCGAAAATCATTCAACCAGTCCTGGGTTGGGAGAAGAGTTCTACGCTGTCCTGTGAGCCCCCCAGAGACGGGGAAACGGAGTGTGGTACATCAGTCATCCCAGAGCGTTCTTCCTGTATGTCTGGCAAAATTCCTGTGCCTCCGTTGGTGTATCAAATATGCGAGTTCTACCACCTACATCCACCTTCAACCTCGCAGGCTACAGCATGCCGTATTTGAGCCCTAAATTCTTCAAGGCTGCCTTGACTCCCTGGTATTTACTCTTCACCTACTGAACCATGATGGTAAAGTCAGGGAAAAAAGCCAGTTTGTTCCCTTGCCACCTGCCAATCGGAGGGCGGCATCTCTGTCCCTGAAGTTCATGAGCCTGGCAATGATAGGTCTAGGGGGTAGGCCTGGTCGAGGACGGGGACCCAGCGATCTATGAGCGCGCTCAACTACGAACCCTTGTGTGAATGTTTTTCTACTGAACAGCTTCGCCAGCAGTTGCTCCACAAAGGTGTCCATACGTCCAGTGGCATTCGTCTCCGGGATTTCGATGATTCGGATATTGTTGCGGCGGCTGCGGGCCGCTAATTCTTCATTCTTGATGACTACATTCTTGAAGATGTTCTCCATCCTGTCCAGCCGCTTCAAGGAGGTTGACACACCGTCTTCGATGTCCGAGACTCTTGACTTCATGACATCCAGCCGATCGTGTGCCCAGACTTTAGTTCTCATGTCGACCAATTTCTTGTCCATGTCATCAAATCGACCATCCAACGCCCTGAAACCGGCTCTCATCTCAGCCAGCATGGCCGTCGCGAGGGAGGCAGGTTCAGCAGCGTCATTTGGGCCGGTGGCCCCACCAGTCAAACCAGGAGGGACGTCTGAAGCGGGACCAGCAGCCTTATCAAACTGTAGCATACGTTGTTTGAGGTCTTTTTTCCCCATATTGCGAGAGGAGGAAGGGACCTAGTGGCCAATTGAATCTTCGGCCGAGGCGAGACCAGAGGATAGAGTGGCGAGTGCTGAACACGTGGGTGTTTCCCAGCCAGAGTGCCAAGCACCAGGAATACTGCAGGCCTGACGGTGCAATGCGGAGGATGAGGCAACACTGGCCAGTAAATGGAGGGTAGACCGAAGACCAAGCAAGGATGGAGGTGAGGTCACACAGGCTCCGCAAGAGATGAGGGCAAAGCCCTGAGAAGGCCCCAGGTTGACACAGCCGCACGGCAAAACAATCAGCCAAAGGCAAGGAGGAGCGGAGATGGCAGCTAACACAGGTCACTGGGAGTAGGCAGGCCACCAGGTGACAATGCAGCATTGGTATCAGCAACCCCCTCTGTGAAGTCAAGACCACCAATGGATAACAACCACCAGGGGAGAACACAGGCCCTATGTCATCCGGCAGCCTCAAGCCCAAAGTGCAAGGCGGTGGAAAGGGGAGTGGAAACATAGTCCCTGGTGCGCAGTTCACCCAGGGCAGGCCACTGATCTCCCGGGCCGCCACAGGTCAAGGAGGGGTTGGGGGGGGAGTCGGCACACCCGACGAGGCCTAGCGCCATCCCAGCTCCAAGTCGGGGCGCTGGGGCCTCCCCGCAAGCCCACCTCACCTCCTGCTGCCACCAACACGCAAGGCCCCGCCGCGGACATGCCCACAAGGCCATAGGTCCCGGGATTGCTCCACAATCTACTGGACCTGGTCAAAAGGTGTAGCAGGAGGGGCGGGGGGGGAGAGCCCGCAGAAATTAGTGTGGGGGGAGCGCAGAGCAGCGCCAGGCACCCACCAGGGCCAAACTCACCGCCCCCGCAGATGTCTTCTCCTCCACCGTGGAAGTCCGCAGGGCCATGCCAGGCTACTACGCCGGCCCGTTTTGCACCGGCCCTGGGTAACGCTGCAGTCTGTATTGGGCATCAGAATGTTCCTCTCGGCTTCCGGGAACTGCAGGATGGTGCCTGGGATGGTGAAATAGCTCCTACATAGAGCGAACAAAGGATTAGATATCCCGGCCGGCGGAGCTTCAAGCAGAGGCGGCCATCTTGGTCGCCTCTGTGGCCACGCCCCCATAGAAGGATAATATTTTTAATAAGAATTTTGTGATAAGGACTGCAGCTTCAATAACTGATAAGTAAGACTGCTGGATTACAGTCCCTATTTTTATAGACGATCAGTCAATCAACAAGGTTTCGTATTTTGGCATAGTAATTGATGAGCCCTAAACAATTCCAAGTATTGGAATGGCAGTTGAGCAAACTGGCCCATTTTAATAGGAGGTGAGTTCAAATTTTTATATATTGTTAATTTAAATTTGTCAGACCTTAATGATTATCAGAATAAGAAGAATACTGCAGGAGCTTTTCTAGAATTTATGGCCTGATTAATTAATTAATTAATTATGTGCTTATATAGCGCTGGAATCACTCCCAAAGGGGTACCTCCGCGCTTCGACCGCTGCGAAACCCTTCCTGGCTTCCCTGAGAGATGGTCCCTTAATGGGTATCTCCAGGGTGAGACCAGGCATCCCCGGCGGTCTGGTGGGGCCGTTAGTGAAGATGAGGCAAGCTAGTGCCCAGAGTTGCCGAGTGTGATCGCTGATCAGAGTGGGCACCGAGGCGAGAGAATTATCGAGTCTGCTGACCCTGGTCCAGAAACCTGCCGCGTCGGGAATCGAACCCTGGTCCCGGGCCGTCCTCTGCTCTCGGGTCTGCCGCCTCTAACCAGTGAGCCACACTACTTCATTACGATGGCGGACAGACTTCAGTCCATCCATCATTGTTTGGCATTTAGGACCGCCCGCCTACAAAGTGGCGGTCCCAAAGGGCGAATTACGATGCGACTGTCACCGTTGCTGTCGCATGTTTTTTATTGCGGAGGGTGCTGGGCTCTGCAGCACTCGCTGCAGTACAAAACAAACACCCCACACATATCCCTGCACTACGTGGCAGGCACCATTTGATGCCTGCCACATGGTGCAGGGATATGTAGGGGGGCACCTATGCATCCCAAGTCTTGTGTCTGTTGGCCAGGGAGTAAGTGGGGCCCTCTATCGGCCCCCAATGTCTCTTTCTGTCAACCTTTTCATGGCCGGTTCACTGCCATGAAAGGGCCAGCCGAAAGGAACATCGTAATGCCTTTGGAGGCACCCCTATCATTGTAGGCATTACTCAGCCTCCGATGGACAGACGGGCTCCTTGAGGTGGTCGGTCTTTCCGACCGCTTCACAGCCGCCCACCATCCAAATATGGCGGGCGGTAAAGTTGGTTGAGATAGCAGGGAGACCGCCACTGACAGCCTGGTGGCGGCGGTCTCCCTCCATTGGAAGCAGGCCCGCAGTTCTGCAACTTGGTTTGACTTATCTATGATGACGTGTTAACACAAAGGTTAATATTCATTCAAGATTTGATAAGGCCTCTAGAACAGATTTTTGTTTTTACCTCCCTCACTCTACCAGCAACCTGGCTGCTTTCAGACCACTTGACAGTTGTCTTACAACTTCGAATAGTGCTACAAGATATTCGAAAAACATTTAGGTGGTTTCTGGGTAAAACCATTTCATCCTCAGTAGATAATGTAAGCACCAACTGTGTTGACATTAGAGATGTTTTCGCTAACACAGCAATAGTTTGGGGGCATTTAAAGGCAATAATCGGAGGACTTTTACTTTAAATTAAATCTATTAAACCTAAGACTGAGGCCCAACAGCAATCATCAGTTCAGTAAGAGCTCACTTATAGTCAGTCTAACTTCCTACTTTCGTTTTACATGTGGGAGCATTAAAAAAATTAAACGAGGTTACTACTTCCTGTAAGAAATAGTAAATGGCAAGTCTGTTAGATATACAATTTACTAGGCCTGGCTGGTAAATTCTGTTCCGCTCGTGGAATTTGTAGAATGTTGGTAATTTTGCATTCCGTGGAATTGCCGAAAATTCCAAGATTCGGACTACGTGGAATTTTTTGCTTGTTTGCGCTACCAAAATGCGTGTTTGTGAGATATTTCCCACCGAGCATGCAAACAGCATTCGCGAACAGGGAAAAAGCATCGGGAACCGGCGAAACAAGCAATTCTGCGCATTCGCAGAACTTTTGCGTGCTTGCTAAGATTTTTTACCGTTTCGCTGAGCTTTGCATAGGGCAACTACGCAAATTCCGCCGACCCCTACAATTTACAATTAAGGCAAAGACATAGGCCATTTCTTAGCTTAGTCAGGTTAAGAAATTAATAACCACAGATGAATTGCTAGTATCAGAGACCACCTGTTTATAATCAATTATCATGGCATAATAATGTAGCACAGGAATTCGTTTTTTCAAAATTATTGTTCTAGTTCTAGTTGTCACAAAACTTATGTTCTGACTTATAATAAATAAGCAGAAATTCAGGGCTTTATTAGCAATTTTTAATGAGAAATTACCCATGCAATTAAAAAGCCATTTTACCGAATTAGAAATGCAGAAGGCCATACAACAATTACTGAATGGCAAAGCCCCAGGTTAGGATGGTTTTGGTCTGGAATTTTTGAGAACATACATTAGTAAGCTAGCTGTAGTCTTAACAGTACTATATAATTTAATATTCAGTGAATGCAAGAGTGTCTTACATTTTTGGAAATCGAGAAAATTAGCAGCAGAACAGGGAATGCATCTTCCAACAATAATTCTCAAATCAGATTATAAATTCTTAACAAAAATATTAGCTAACTGCCTGAATTGAGTGTGTGCATCCCAAATTCATCTGGACCCAATTATTATTTTTTTTAACTGGGTATTAGTTTGCCATGTAGAACTTAATATATAGGATCAAAGTTATAGATCTTGCTCTAATGCAGTGGTTCTTAACATGTGCCCCAAAGCCCCCTGAGGATCTGCAAAGCCTACTTAGGAGGTCTGCGACTGTTTTACAAAATTAAATAATATTAAAATTATTGAAGTATAGAAATAAAGAAGCAAAACTGAGAACAAGCGTTTTTTTCTAAATGTGATTGTGAATTCAACTATTTAAATATTAGAGCTTTGTGTAGTGTATACTTGTTTTTATATTTTTGTGTATTGTGTTGAGGTTCAAATATTTGAAATTTCTTAGGGTGTGGGTCCTCTGCTTCCAATTATGACTCAGTGAGGGTCCCCAGATTATAGTCATAATTCAGTGGGGGTCCACAGAAGTGCAAAGATTAAAAACGGCTGCTCTGACAGATAAAATTCCAACAGCTTTTGGGTAGCAACCATGTGTGTTGAAAAATTCTTTTTAAATTCTAAGGAAAGTATAACTTCCCATTGCTGTGCACAAGGTTAATTGTCTCACTTTCTGGAATCCTTAATATTTGTCAACAAACTGACAAGAGTTATTCCCTCGAGTCTTTTCACACTTTGTATGGAACATTTGGCCTGGCACATTCGTTTTAAAGAAAGTATTAGCTGAAATCTCTAAAGTAAACCTTTATGCAGGTGATGTTTCTCTTTTCCTGAAGGTAGATTCACAAAATGTTTGGTCTGCCTTGGATGCTATCAAAATGTATTAAAAGGTGGGAGGGTGTAGGATGAATTAAGGTAAGGTCGGCCCTTTGTTATTCAGTATTCTTAGGAGGCTTTACCACCATTTTAGGCAGAACTTTGCGATTAAACCAAAGACTTATTTAGGAGTTCATTTTTCGGAATATTTCTTAGATCTAATTATATCCCACTAGTCAGTAAAATAAAAAATATGTTTCTTCATTAGGGGGATTTTCGCATCTTGCTACAATAGACAGGGTATGTCAGTTTTACTTCTGTCCCTTTTTAAATTTCTGAGTATACCTTAATTACTTTTAAGTAGTTTTGTTATGAACGTAGATTTTTCTGTATCATGTGTGGCAAGAAACAGCCCAGAATAACAATGAATATTTAACATCTGCCAGGGGAAAAAATAAGTTTAGGTTTACTCTGCCGCAGTTTGTTTATAATGTAAGCAATTTTTGATATATGCAATGGGCTTTGATTACAGCATCATAAAAAAAATGATTGCTTATTCGAATATATTGGATTTATTAACTCTCATTAAAATCCCAGGGTTCCAGAAAAGATTACATATAAGCCCCTTCATACTATTTGGTCCAAGATGAAACCCTTGTAACTCTTGTTTAATATTTCTCATGTTCATATGGAAACGTTCGTAGAGGAATATAGGCAGTTGTTACCAACTATTGCCAGAGAGTGTTAAAACTCTGAGAATAATTAGAAATAACAAAGCAAGGTGACCTTTTATTTTGGAAGTATTTTAAAGGATTTTAAGCCTTTCAGTCTGAAAGCCAGAGCAACGTTAGCTGGTTTTATATGATCTGTTTGCAGTTGGGCAACATATTTTAGAATGTATCAGGAGAAGAAATTGCAAATTCTCACTTCTTGGTTCATTAGTTATTTTCTCCTAAGCCTAAAATGTTATGCTTCGATTCTAGTCAAATTTTTTACAATTGAAACAAACGGATATGTGTAATGACATGAACAGCAATAGAAGACCAGATAAGCATTTAGCTCAATCCTACACACAAGCAAGAATATAACATACTGGTTTAGAGTGCATTCAGAGGGGCAAATTCCCACTGATTGTTACTTTTCAATGGATAGATGTTGCATATAATTTTTAGGCGATTAAATACGATTTCACTATCCATTCCTGACGTTTGCACCTTAAATAGGAAGGATGACCGAAAGCATATGTTATCTGAAAGTGAAAATTTAACTGAGTTCTGGAATCAGGTTTTTGGTTGATTGATAAAAATATTGATTTTATAATCCATCCTCAACCTCAAATAGCTTATTTTGTAGTTTCTGACAAAATCACTCAATCTACATTTCATTGTAAATATTTTATTTATGTTTCCATGCCACTCACTTTCTTATTACTATACGTTGGAAATTATCAACAAGTCCTACTTTTATGGAGTAGTATTTAAAGATGGCCAGAACTATTGAGCATGGATTTTTGCATCATTCCCGCATTAATCAATTGAATAAATAATATTTGCATTGGGGAGGGTTTGCACCAAATGAAGAAGATACATAGTTTTAGATTAAACAAATGTAAGCATTATCACTCTAGTTACCATTTATGAAACGTTGTATATATTCATTAGTAAATGGACGGTTTTCCAATATATTCAATTATTTCTTTCATTATCATGTGATGTATTTGTGGTTTGTACTTCCATTAAAAAATTAAATTGAAAAAAAACCCACCAATTACTGCTTCATGGAGCTAATGTCTGAGATCACTGGGGGTGAGACTGAATAAATACTTGGACAATATAATATTTATGGACTATGAATTAGAAGTTTTTATTTTGCATGGTCCTCTGACTGCAGGTGCTGGAGGCATTGGTGTTCATGATAAATCTGGGCAAGTCAAACCTGTACCCAAAACTTATTTGGAATTCATAGGATTCCAGATCAGCAGTCAAGCCAAAATGGTTCAGGACAGGATTGTGAAGCTTCTGGCCTCCTCTATGTGTTCAATTTTCCTAGGAATGTCTCATTATCAGGCCATACAGAGGCTCAGAACCAGGCTTTGGTATAAGTCCAAGGCAGAAGTTAAATGGTGGTGGCAACATATGGAGGTGTGAAATGGCAGAGCGATCTTTGGTTCAGCGCTGGTCATTAATATCAAGATTTATTCTAACAGAATAGGCTGTAATGCTTGATGAGGAGCACTTTATACCTAAGGATGGCGGTCAGGAGAAGAGTTACAGTTTTATATCAGCTGCTACAAATGTTTTTCAGAGTTCACAATGCAAAGTCTATCTAAGGACAGAGTATAATGTGTCCTCTTGCGAATGAACAGTGTGTCTGCAGTTCGCTATGTCGAGTGACTGGGTTCTACCAGGCCCAAGGAGTTGGCAGACTGGACAATGACTTTGACTCTTTCGTTTAAAAAAGGGGGCCAATTGGGATATGTCCAGAACAAGGGCCAGCTTAGTAGCAGTTTGAAGCTCCAGCTTTCTGAGAGTCAAGTGGAGATAGCGCTCAAGGTTTACTTGTATTTGCAGTCAGATGGAGTCAGTCAGACAGGGACCTATTTGAGTTGCTGCAGAATGCTTAGTATCTGACGCTCTTCAGCTGGCAGCCAGATCCAGAGACTTGGGTGGTGTATGTTTTTAAGCAGGATTAGTGGTTTGGCCTCGGTTTTGCCTTATGATTTCCCAAGTGCAACCCAGTCAGACGTTTGTCAACAAACCTGATACTAGTGACTTGATTTGCCAATATCTCCTCCTCTATTTCTTGACATTCTCACAGGACTACTAGGAGAGCTTCACCCACTGATTCCCTGTGGCTTATGCGTTTAATTACATGGTAGCTTTCAGTAGTCAATGCAAATCCTCGGACCTTTGCAGCTTTTTGTGTTCTTTACCATGCTTGGGTCGCCAGCATACACAAAAGCAAGCTTGGATATTAGAGAGTTGTTGGTGAGTGGAGAGTAATCTCAATCCCGTACGGGAAAGACACTGGTTTCGTTTTGACATTTTTGTCAAAGTGAGCAGAGTGTGGTATGGAATTGCAATTCCTATAGGTCGTGTGCAAAGGACTGTGGAGCTAGTGAGTTGGCATCCTTTGATGTCCAAGTTGATGAAAGATTTTAGATTAGTGAAGCCACTGCTGTTCGGGTATATTCCTCTTTTTAGCATCAGTAAGGTGTTGAACCTTTTTCTTAATGTGCAGTATGACAGAGAATTCTCCAGAAAGCAACTGTTATGCTAATTTGTTTAATTTTATGTAAACGTGTCAGATGTTTAGGCATTGGACTTTCCTAGAAGGATTTTTACCACGTAAAGACTGGGGTTACTTGCACACAGTTTTTAAATGATATTCCAAGTTATGTTGAGTACACTGTCCCCAGGAGTATGAAAAGATTACAAAGGACTAGAGGCACAAGTGAATATTCACATATTGACTTATCTTTTCTCTAGTTTCTTCCTGCAGTTAGACAAGTTTGGTTCGGTAGATCTTGCAGGAGATCTAGCTTAATTCAAGATTTAAATTCATTCAAATCCCCATATTACATAGAGCATAATTAACGCCACACAGATTCAACCAAATGTTCCCCATGGCTTCCTCAACATATCCCCGCTGCCTTACCCAGGCAGCCGACCTACTATAAATGTTATGGACATGCCCCCAGATATCCAGTTACTGAGAGGGAATCATAGTGGCACTGGTGGAGCTGACAAGACTGCACCACTGGGACACCCCAAAGCAGTGTATATTGGGGCTGCGCCGTTCCCCAAATGCTCTATGGTAGAAGCACAGTTTGCATATTTAACACTGCTGTTAGCGAAAAGATTAATAATGAAACACTGGAAATCCCCAGGTGCCCTGATGGTATATGTCTGGTGGAAGTAGGTTTTGCATTGGGGACAGGTTGGAAGTGAAGCCCTTTGACAAGAAGAACACCCATTTCGCTGGAATGGGACACGTTACTTGAAGGATTAAGGGCACAGGTGCCAGAGCCCTGAGTGTGTTTACCGGGGACTGCATGGCCAATGGGTAATGGTAGGCATTTTGCTGTCTCTATGGCTTCATCGGTAATGACCCCTAATCTGTGGTCACTACACATAAGATCTACATACCCGACCAATTCTGTTTTTTACTGAAAAAAACAGTACTTACCCATAGTCTGCCATGTGATTTCAACATTAAAGTAACTGTGGCCTCTTATAGTGTGCACTTGGTACATGAGGGTTTTCTCGTGCAACCTACCCCACCAAACATACATAGACTACTCAATAGGTAGCTCGTCTTAGTTAATGAGGGGTTTGGGAGGTGGGGTTGGGGATATTAGATTGCATATCACATAAGATGTATGTCTATTCATTATCGCCATTACTACTGCAAATGCATTAAAATGTCATAATTATACCTATTATCAAATAGGACTACTTTCTGATGTAGTTTCAGTAAATGCAATAAAGTGTGTGAAGAAAAAAAGGTAGATCATGCAGGAGGCTGGTCTGGACATTTCATGGATTAGAGAAGACTCTGGCAATAAGGCTATGGCTTCCAAGGCATTCCTGTCAAGGTGGTAGCTTGTAGGATATTTTGAGGGCTGCTGTCAAGTCTTCAGATTTTACTTCTAAGACATTCTGTTTTGAACCGTTCATTTATATTACTTTGCCACTGGTCAGCAAGCTTTAGAAAAGCAATTCCCTAGCCTTCTGTCCTGACATGGGATTTTAAATGTCCTAGTTACCCAGAAATGTATGGGTTTATTCAGGATACTGATGTGAAGATTAGACAATCATATTTCTTCCCATATAAGTATTGTCCTGCCTTTTGGTGTTGACAGTGTTATTATTCAGTTACTTTATATGATGCTGAATTTTTATACACTTATGGTTTGACTGTGTGGTGCAGCTCTCTGATATTTTTACTTTAGGCTCTTACAGGAATTGCCCAGTGGGTTTACCTCTTGCATTTCGGATTCTTGGGTGTTTATATTTAAATAAAGAGAATAACAGGGGAATGAACAGAGACCTTGACGGAATTGAGGGTTGCTACTAGTCACCGTTTATCACTTGTTTGTCGTCTCATTTCCCTGGGGCGTGTGGGTGACATAGTTTCTATATGTTTTTGCCCTTGGCTGGTGTGTTTTAGTCCGACAAGGAAGTGCAGCATAATCCTTGCCTCCATGTTCTTAAGGAATTGTAATTTTTCTTCATGATTGCTAGGAAATGTTATGTTTTGTACTGGTTGTTTTATCAGCGTACTCACTTTCTTGCAAAGGCTTTATTGCTGGACTGAAAACAAACTGGAAGGACAATCTATATAGTATAATAGCAATAGGAAATTATTATTTCAGGAATATAGGGACCCATACATTAAACTTCTTAGAGCATTTAGAGCCAGAGTAAAAGAGTGAGTTAGAAAAAAGCATTAAAGCATCAAACTGTGAGACAGAAGTAAACTAAAATGAGCACACACTTGTTGAAAAGTCTCTACCATATTGCATTAAGCTACCATACTTTTTGATAAATCATTAACACTGTGCAACAGCTACTCTTCCAGCCATTACTATATTATGCTGCGCATTGCAGCAAGCTTAATGTTTGATTAGCCACAGATCCGCTCTCATTAGTGAGTCAGTTGTGTAGCATGCTTTCACTGTATCTTTTCTTGGGAATGGTTTGACAGTTCACATAAGGTTCAGGCATTGTGAAATATGTTTCTTTCCTAGAACATTAGAAATGTGTCAACTTTTCTTTTTTAAAGCGCTGATGTACCCAGACCTGAAGTAGAAAGACTGTCTTTCCAGAAAATACTCTAATTCATATATTCAGGAGGGGCCTATTTATCCAGTCCACAAGAATTGTTCGATTAGGTTTTCATTTTGTTGTGTATCTCTATATTACCAGCACCTTGCCGGGGCCAATGTGGCTCATTTCTGTCACTTTTATACATGCTTTTCGATATTGAAAAATATGCTTTTCATCATGGTTCTGAACGTAATCATTCTTATAATTTTTTTGTAAATTAATTTGTATGGAGGCCAAGCAAACTAAGGGCCCGATGAACATGTTGGCAGAAAGGTTATGGCTTAACAGCGGCAGAGTACTCTTTCCAACAGCATAATGGTCCTCCCAATGTGTGGTGGATCTTTGGTGTAACCACAGTGGAGACTACTCCTTATCCAGTATTGGATCTTTCATAGATTCACATGCTTGAATCATCCTCGTCGTCGAGGTGGGAGTCTCACGGTAAAAATAAATATATATATATATGTATAATTGTAGTGATACATAGCATAATTTCCTATAATGGACTCCACAGTCACTGCAGTAACCTATCCTTGTCTTTTGTAAATAAATAACCAAAGTTGAAACACAGCCAATCAGGCTATAGAACCCTCTAGAACACTCCACAGAGAGGCAAGTCCCTCAGATTTTCTACTGAACGTCGTGTGACAGGGAGCCTCCCTGAGCTCTGCTCAGTTTTCTTTCATCTGTTGGATTTTGTAAGTACAGAATGTCTGACACTTCTAAAAAAAGGATTGATCAGGCCTTGTGGGCCATGTGGGAAGAAGAGGCTACATTTTGAAGATCCCCACAAAGAATGTATTTATTGCGTTTACCCTACTCATAAAGTAAAGACTGTAGAATCCTGCAGGACTTTTTCTTCCAAGACCCTAAAAGAAAGGGAAGGCAGATTACTTATTTGGCTAGAAAGGCCTAACCTCTTCGCCATCGGCGCCTACACCGTCAACGAGGCCTCAGACGATGACAACCTCACCTCTGTCGAGGTCTCTTCCGTTAGCGAAAATCATGTTGTCGACGGTGCCTCCATTGTCGACGCTACCTCCGTTGATGACAACCACTTCATCGACAATAGTTCTTCTGTCGAAGGCCTCGATGACGACTACACCGTCGTTGACAACTGTTATATCAACATCAACGTTATCTGCTTCACCATCGAGGAACGTTTCATTGAACATCTCATTGACACCGCAAGGAAATAGGCCTTCTTCATTGCAATTTTCACCAATTTTGTCATCCAGGTTCTCGACGGCGATCCCGTTGATGAGAGGTTTTTGCCAGGACCTTTCTTACATCTCTCTTTTGCCTCCTAGTCATTTTTTGAAGGAATCTGAGGATGTTGGGTTGTTCAGTCCGACCCGCAGCCCCTCCTCAACTCCACGTGAAATTTCAAGAAGAGGATGAGGAGGATGAATATTATGGAACACATTACCCTCAACCTATGGAAAGGCCACAAGTGTTGATGTCTCGTCAATAGCCCATAATTCAAATGCCTGTGGCATTAGTACAGGACTTAACAGCTATGCTCCCGGATTACTGCACTCACTTTTCCACTGCAGTAGGTTCTGTTGAAAGACAAAGTTCTCCTCCTCCTGCTTTAGGTTCAGAAGCACCTTCGGTACCCGTGACGGAGACTCAGGATCCTTTGCCTGTGCCACAAGATCAGAGGCTGCAGGATGACAATACTGTTGCTGAGGAAGGTGAAATTCCGGAGACACCTACTACCATAGATGGGTGGGTAAACTACTTAATTCTGACAACTTCTGCGCCGGCTCCTCAAGCAGTTGATTATCCTCCTGAGGATATTGGAGGCTTTCATGTCATTATGGAGAGAGCGGCAAATCGATTCCACCTTCTCATGCCTGTTAAGCAGTCTGACTGGGTCTTGTAGGATTTTAAGGACCAGAACAGAAAATCTGTCCGCACAATTTCCATCATTGATCATATCTGGGAAGAAGGCGTTAAAATCATGAAAAACCCCTACTCAGTGCTGGAAAACTTCCCAGAATCGACAAAAAAAATACAAGGCCCCCGACGATGCACCTGCATGCCTAGTAGGGCAACCTAAGCCGAATTCTGTAATTCCCAAGCTGCGCAGCGGAGAGCTAGGAATCCTTCGGTGCCCATTACTGCGCCAACCGATAAAGATGGAACGCGGTTAGATAACATTGGGAAAAGATTCACCACCATGGAAGGTGCTTCAGTGCGTGCAGCAAATTCCTTTTCTGTTTTAGGGAGATACAACCACCAAATGTGGTGGGATGTTGCTCCGTACATCAAATTTTTGCCGGAGGACAGAAAACAAGGAACAAGGAAGATTCTGCTTGAAGTGGAAAGGGCAGCATCTGAAATTATTGACATCTCTAGGGATTTGGCTTCCTTGGGTTTTCAGCAAAAAGCTGCAGCAGCAGTTCTCCGTCGCCAAGGGTGACTCAAGTCTACCACCTTTCGTCTTGAGGTGCAATATTAAATCTTAGACATGCCATTCGATGGGGACGCGCTGTTTGGCAAACACATTGATGACACCTTACAAGAAATTAAGAAGGACACAGACACAGCTAAGGCTTTAGGAATGCTCCAGTATAGAAAGACACAGTTTCAAGGGGCCCATGCAAAGGGTCATACTCATTTTGAGGGAGCTACCAGAAATACCAGCCTCAGACTTACCAATATGGATATAGCTATCAACCGCAACAATCGTATAGAGCCCCCCCTGCTGCTGCTTACTCCAGACAGCAAAACAGAAGAAAGCAGCCCCCTCAGGCCAGAGACAATGCTAGAAAGCAGTGACACCTCCCCAGCACCTGTAACAATTTGGTCACACATCAACCTCAATGCCATAAATATTTCTTTACATTTTAACTAATGGAGAAAAATCACTTCGGACAAATGGGTCCTAGACATAATAAAGTATGGTCATACCCTGGAATTCATAAAGATCCCACTGCCTCATCTACCTCTAAAGAAGCTCCCACCTCATCTCCAAACTTCCCAAAAAAGATGCCATGGTTATGCTCCAGAAGGGAGCAATAGAAAGAGTGCCTCACTCTCCGGTGGGGAAAGGTTTCTATTCCCGTTTCTTTCTGATAGAGAAAAAGTCAGGAGAGGGGAGGCAAATTCTGGACCTAAGAAAATTAAAGAAATAGCAGAAAAAATCCTTCTGCACGGTCACTGTCCAGGAGATACTAAAGCTCCTCAATCATGCGGATGTCATGAACACACTAGTTCTGCAGGATTCATATTTCCACTTCCCTATTCATCCCAAACATCGAAAGTTTCTCCATTTCACAGTGGCAGGTGCTCATTTTCAGATCAGAGTTCTCCCTTTTGGTCTGCAGTCAGCACCAAGAGAATTTACCAAGTGTCTGGCTCCAGTTGCTGCTCATCTCAGGCTGCAGGGACTACAGCTGTTCCCTTACCTAGATGACTGGTGGGCAAAAGCCATGACAGTGACTAAAGCAACGATTGCAAGATGGATTGCAGTGGCTATTCCTTTTTGCCATTCTAAAGCAGGCAGTCCGCTTTCTGTCAAACCTAAGCCTCATTCCACGAGAGCAGTCTCATCCTCAGCAGCACTTTTTGCTGGAGTGCCATTGGATAAAATTAGCTGTGCATCAACATGGTAGAATGTGCAAACATTAACACAGCTTTACTGCTTGGATTTGACTATAAAGGCAAACGCAGCTGTAGGACAAGCAGTTTTACGTAATCTTTTCCAATAAGGTAAGCCTCTGTTTTTGGAGATGATTATTTATTAAATGCTAAAAGTTCATGTATTTGCTTCACATGTTATTGCGGATTTATGTTCTCGTTATGCATAAATGTTACTTTGCATATTGTGTTGCATATGTAGTAGATATGTACATATGGTATCTATTTGTCATTCATATGATACCCACCATCCTCTAAAATTAAATAATTTACCTGCTAGCTATTCTGATTCAAGCATGTGAATCTATCAAAGATCCAATACGGGATAAGAAAACGATTTACTTACCTGTAACTTCAGTTATCCAGTATTAGTATCTTCATAGATTCACATGCGACCCACCCTCCTTCCAGGAGAGGCTTCCCTTATTACTGATTGTGCCTAGAACATCTGAGGGACTTGCCTCTCTGTGGATATCTGAGGGACTTGCCTCTCTGTGGAGTGTTCTAGAGCAGGGGTCTTCAAAGTGTGGGGCGCGACCCCCAGGGGGGCCACGGAGTAATTGAAAGGGGGTCGCGCATTCTCGATCACACTTCTTCCCCAGGCCCATCTGACTACAGGGATTCAGCCCCCCCTCCTCCCCCATAGTGTGTCTCAGCTCGAGCTGCTGTGAGCTGCGCTGGGCTGTGTCTGCAGTCTTATCTCCAGCACAGCCCGGCACCCCTGAGTTTTTCACAGGTCGTTAACGGCCATTTACATATTTACATAGCTTTTGAAAACTGGTCACTGAGGCTTAGTTTTTTTTTTATAGTTCCAGTACCCCCTGGGCCCCAATTCAGCCTTTCCCTTACATTTGTATTTTACATTTACTGCAATAGTGTGAGAACAGGAACAGTAATGTTACATGAGGAGAAAATTACAAGTGAACAAAGTACAAAAGCAAACGTTAAGTTACATGAGGCAAAAGTGACAATAGTGAGCAACCAAAATACAAGAGGTAGCAAACGGTACATTACAGGAGGAAAAAGTGATATGAGTGCAGGTTACAAAGCGTACAAAGTAAAAGTAGAGGTATAATACTGCAATAAATGGCACACTCAAACACAAGAACAAATGTTACGTAGGCAATGGTGGCACTTGTGCAAGTATATAAAGCAAACAAAATGTGAGAGGTAGCAAACAGTGTGTTACAAGAGAAATGGCTTTTTTTTTTTCTTCTGGCAATTCTACTTTTTATTATTTCTTTTCATGAAATACATTGTGAAGCACTCTGACACCTTCGGGTAAAGTCCGCGCTATATAAAAACGCATAAATAAATACATTCGTAATGTGACTTTTAGGTCTCTGTTCCCTTTATCAGTCATGGATCATTGAGGCAGCCCTAGAACACAATTAAAAGTGCTTTCTATTTATATTTGCTGTTCCAAGTATGCACAGATGAGTGCTGAAATATACAGCTTTACGTGACTGCTTATTTTTGTACTGTCTGGGACATCAAAATATTGAGCAGGCAACTATAATCATAGGACTAGAAGTATGTTGCAAGATCAGAATATTTATTTCCTCCACCCTCGATCCCTGATTAATGTCATAATAGTAATAGTTTAACCTATATCTTAAACCCTACGCCGCAGTCAATAATATGTTTAGTTACTTCAAGTGTCTGGAAATGCACCCTGCATTCAGAGAACTCACTCCTCATTCTAGCACTTCACTTTCATGCTCACCCTGCATTCACAGCGATCACAATGCACTCACACTGATCACCATGCACTCACATCATTCACCGTCTCACCCTGCACTCACAGCGATCACTCTGCAATCACAATGCACTTGCAATGTTCTCCCTGTAGCTCAACCTGCAGTCACGCTACTCATCTGCACTCATCCTGCACTCATGTGACACCTCATTCACCTGCCCCCTCACTGCTCAATTTGCAACTCGCTCAAACAAGCCCATCATTAACCATGCATTCTTCCATCCCACTCTGCACTTATATCCACACTCAAATTCATATGGCCACCTCACTCACCCTGCAGTCACTCCTCTTTCCCTACTCACATACTGTTGCATCGTTCACCGTGCACTCACATGGGCACTCTTCTCATCCACAGAGGGCAGGGTTTTAGGGACCCCTGCTGCTCCCGGACAGGGCCAGGTGAGCTTCTAATGTGGCAGCACGTATTCCTGCGGAGTGGAAGGCCCATCACAAAGGTTGACTAGACATCTTTCTGATGTTAATTGCTGTATTTTGGTTGTAAACTGGTACTGTTTTATTGTGAGCAAAAAATTGTCAAAATAATGAAGCAATTCTATCCCAAAATAACGTGGCATCACATAACATTTACATTTTCCTCTCACACAATTTAGTCAAGCCTTCCGTATAATTTGGTCCTCACCTGCCTCATAATTCCAGAAGCCCTGCCTACAGGTTTAGAAATGTTTGTCAGGAGGGGGTCCTTATGACTGAAAATGTTGACAGGGGGGTCTCGGCACCCAAAAGTTTGAAGACCTCTGTTCTAGAGGGTTCTTTAGCCTGATTGGCTGTGTTTCTACTTTGGTTCTTTTTCCCAAAGAACAAGGATAGATTACTACAGTGACTGTGCAGTCCATGATAGAATATTATGATATGTATTACTACTAATATATATATATATATATACATATATATATATACACACATATATACGGTCAAATACACACAGACACGTATAGACCTGTTTAACTTCGTCCGAAAATTAAAATTGCATAAATACTTCAAAACTAGATCGAATTTGAAAAGCACGATTGAGACACCAATGAGAGCCACAGTTACAGATGTACTAAGAGGACGAGATCTACCAGTGGTGGAAACCTTACAAGGATTAGCTCTCGAAGAACACACAAGTCAGCTCCCTATACGTACACAGATGAAGCAGCAATCAGAGCAGAAGCTATGGGTATTGAGCAACAAAGGGAAGAAAGTGGATATAAACCTAGATCTCACTTCAATCCCCAGCTAACACCAGATGCGATTGATGTGTTCTCGGAAGCAATGATAAATGATCTGGTAAAATACCGAGTGAGGAATTCGAAAGATGGTAGAAAAGGCAACAATAATATTAACCAAGATGAGAGGAAAGCAATCACTGATCTAATGCAAGATAAGAATGTGGCAATTAAGCCTTCTGATAAAGGCGGGAATGTTGTTTTACAGACCAGGGAGAACTATTGTAAAGAAGCGATCAAACAACTTTCGAATAAAGAAAATTATGAACTATCTACGAAAGAAAAATACTTAGCCAGCATACAACAATATGATGAACTAATCCATAGTTGGTACTGTAAGAATATGCTGGGAAAGGATGAGTATTTATTCCTAAGAAAAAACAACCCAATAACACCAACCATTTACCACATCCCAAAAATACATAAAAACAGCATTGATCCTCCTGGAAGACCCATAATCTCATCCCAAAACAGCTTAACTGAACATCTTTCAACTTTTATTAATCACTTTCTTACTCCTCTGGTACAGGAACTGGACTCGTATATAAAAGACACTAAGGACTTTTTGTCAAAAATTGACAAGATAAAATGGGACCCCAGTTACAGATTGCTAGTATTGGACATAACTAGCCTGTATACGTGCATTAGTAATGACAAGGGTATTGAAGCAGTGATGCACTATCTTAACAAAAGACAACTGAGGTTTCTAGAACATAATTCTATGCTGACAACTTTTTTGGAATTCTGTTAGAGGAACAATATCTTTATGTTTGAGGAAAGTTACTATAGACAGACGTCCGGTACAGCGATGGGCACCTGCTTTGCCCCCAGCTACGCAAATGTATTCGTGGGCTGGTGGGAGGAGCAGGTGCCCAGGTCGCTGGAAGCGGATGGAGAGAAGCGCTGTGTGATTGAATGGTGCCGTTATATAGATGGCCTGTTTATAATCTGGCAGGGATCAGAACAAACTGCCTAGGCCTATATTGATGTCCTCAACAGCAATGACATGAATTTAAGATTTACTGGGTCAATAAGTAACATTTGTGTGGAATATTTAGATCTAAAAGTGTTTATTTCGGATGCTAAGATTGAAACATCTCTTTTTCGTAAAAGTACGGCAGGTAACTCTGTAATGTATGCCTACCCCTCTGATACAGAGCATCCCCTATGGGGAGTTGCTCAGGTTAAAGCGGAATAGCACTAGAGACTCAGACTTCCAAATTGCAGCATTAGAGTGCGTCAGTAGATTTAAATTGAGAGGCTATGCCACAGACACTTTAGAAAGTGCATTAAATAAAGTAAAATCTATACCGAGGCAAAACCTGTTAAGAGAAAAAGAGAAAACTACTGATGCTGATGGAGCGGAGATGGGAAAGTTCCGGCTGGTAACTCCCTACTCGGCGGAAGCCAATCATTTAAAACACATGCTTAGAAAGAATTTTTCGATATTGAAAAATATGCTTTTCATCATGGTTCTGAACGTAATCATTCTTATAATTTTTTTGTAAATTAATTTGTATGGAGGCCAAGCAAACTAAGGGCCCGATGAACATGTTGGCAGAAAGGTTATGGCTTAACAGCGGCAGAGTACTCTTTCCAACAGCATAATGGTCCTCCCAATGTGTGGTGGATCTTTGGTGTAACCACAGTGGAGACTACTCCTTATCCAGTATTGGATCTTTCATAGATTCACATGCTTGAATCATCCTCGTCGTCGAGGTGGGAGTCTCACGGTAAAAATAAATATATATATATATGTATAATAGTAGTGATACATAGCATAATTTCCTATAATGGACTCCACAGTCACTGCAGTAACCTATCCTTGTCTTTTGTAAAAAAATAACCAAAGTTGAAACACAGCCAATCAGGCTATAGAACCCTCTAGAACACTCCACAGAGAGGCAAGTCCCTCAGATTTTCTACTGAACGTCGTGTGACAGGGAGCCTCCCTGAGCTCTGCTCAGTTTTCTTTCATCTGTTGGATTTTGTAAGTACAGAATGTCTGACACTTCTAAAAAAAGGATTGATCAGGCCTTGTGGGCCATGTGGGAAGAAGAGGCTACATTTTGAAGATCCCCACAAAGAATGTATTTATTGCGTTTACCCTACTCATAAAGTAAAGACTGTAGAATCCTGCAGGACTTTTTCTTCCAAGACCCTAAAAGAAAGGGAAGGCAGATTACTTATTTGGCTAGAAAGGCCTAACCTCTTCGCCATCGGCGCCTACACCGTCAACGAGGCCTCAGACGATGACAACCTCACCTCTGTCGAGGTCTCTTCCGTTAGCGAAAATCATGTTGTCGACGGTGCCTCCATTGTCGACGCTACCTCCGTTGATGACAACCACTTCATCGACAATAGTTCTTCTGTCGAAGGCCTCGATGACGACTACACCGTCGTTGACAACTGTTATATCAACATCAACGTTATCTGCTTCACCATCGAGGAACGTTTCATTGAACATCTCATTGACACCGCAAGGAAATAGGCCTTCTTCATTGCAATTTTCACCAATTTTGTCATCCAGGTTCTCGACGGCGATCCCGTTGATGAGAGGTTTTTGCCAGGACCTTTCTTACATCTCTCTTTTGCCTCCTAGTCATTTTTTGAAGGAATCTGAGGATGTTGGGTTGTTCAGTCCGACCCGCAGCCCCTCCTCAACTCCACGTGAAATTTCAAGAAGAGGATGAGGAGGATGAATATTATGGAACACATTACCCTCAACCTATGGAAAGGCCACAAGTGTTGATGTCTCGTCAATAGCCCATAATTCAAATGCCTGTGGCATTAGTACAGGACTTAACAGCTATGCTCCCGGATTACTGCACTCACTTTTCCACTGCAGTAGGTTCTGTTGAAAGACAAAGTTCTCCTCCTCCTGCTTTAGGTTCAGAAGCACCTTCGGTACCCGTGACGGAGACTCAGGATCCTTTGCCTGTGCCACAAGATCAGAGGCTGCAGGATGACAATACTGTTGCTGAGGAAGGTGAAATTCCGGAGACACCTACTACCATAGATGGGTGGGTAAACTACTTAATTCCGACAACTTCTGCGCCGGCTCCTCAAGCAGTTGATTATCCTCCTGAGGATATTGGAGGCTTTCATGTCATTATGGAGAGAGCGGCAAATCGATTCCACCTTCTCATGCCTGTTAAGCAGTCTGACTGGGTCTTGTAGGATTTTAAGGACCAGAACAGAAAATCTGTCCGCACAATTTCCATCATTGATCATATCTGGGAAGAAGGCGTTAAAATCATGAAAAACCCCTACTCAGTGCTGGAAAACTTCCCAGAATCGACAAAAAAAATACAAGGCCCCCGACGATGCACCTGCATGCCTAGTAGGGCAACCTAAGCCGAATTCTGTAATTCCCAAGCTGCGCAGCGGAGAGCTAGGAATCCTTCGGTGCCCATTACTGCGCCAACCGATAAAGATGGAACGCGGTTAGATAACATTGGGAAAAGATTCACCACCATGGAAGGTGCTTCAGTGCGTGCAGCAAATTCCTTTTCTGTTTTAGGGAGATACAACCACCAAATGTGGTGGGATGTTGCTCCGTACATCAAATTTTTGCCGGAGGACAGAAAACAAGGAACAAGGAAGATTCTGCTTGAAGTGGAAAGGGCAGCATCTGAAATTATTGACATCTCTAGGGATTTGGCTTCCTTGGGTTTTCAGCAAAAAGCTGCAGCAGCAGTTCTCCGTCGCCAAGGGTGACTCAAGTCTACCACCTTTCGTCCTGAGGTGCAATATTAAATCTTAGACATGCCATTCGATGGGGACGCGCTGTTTGGCAAACACATTGATGACACCTTACAAGAAATTAAGAAGGACACAGACACAGCTAAGGCTTTAGGAATGCTCCAGTATAGAAAGACACAGTTTCAAGGGGCCCATGCAAAGGGTCATACTCATTTTGAGGGAGCTACCAGAAATACCAGCCTCAGACTTACCAATATGGATATAGCTATCAACCGCAACAATCGTATAGAGCCCCCCCTGCTGCTGCTTACTCCAGACAGCAAAACAGAAGAAAGCAGCCCCCTCAGGCCAGAGACAATGCTAGAAAGCAGTGACACCTCCCCAGCACCTGTAACAATTTGGTCACACATCAACCTCAATGCCATAAATATTTCTTTACATTTTAACTAATGGAGAAAAATCACTTCGGACAAATGGGTCCTAGACATAATAAAGTATGGTCATACCCTGGAATTCATAAAGATCCCACTGCCTCATCTACCTCTAAAGAAGCTCCCACCTCATCTCCAAACTTCCCAAAAAAGATGCCATGGTTATGCTCCAGAAGGGAGCAATAGAAAGAGTGCCTCACTCTCCGGTGGGGAAAGGTTTCTATTCCCGTTTCTTTCTGATAGAGAAAAAGTCAGGAGAGTGGAGGCAAATTCTGGACCTAAGAAAATTAAAGAAATAGCAGAAAAAATCCTTCTGCACGGTCACTGTCCAGGAGATACTAAAGCTCCTCAATCATGCGGATGTCATGAACACACTAGTTCTGCAGGATTCATATTTCCACTTCCCTATTCATCCCAAACATCGAAAGTTTCTCCATTTCACAGTGGCAGGTGCTCATTTTCAGATCAGAGTTCTCCCTTTTGGTCTGCAGTCAGCACCAAGAGAATTTACCAAGTGTCTGGCTCCAGTTGCTGCTCATCTCAGGCTGCAGGGACTACAGCTGTTCCCTTACCTAGATGACTGGTGGGCAAAAGCCATGACAGTGACTAAAGCAACGATTGCAAGATGGATTGCAGTGGCTATTCCTTTTTGCCATTCTAAAGCAGGCAGTCCGCTTTCTGTCAAACCTAAGCCTCATTCCACGAGAGCAGTCTCATCCTCAGCAGCACTTTTTGCTGGAGTGCCATTGGATAAAATTAGCTGTGCATCAACATGGTAGAATGTGCAAACATTAACACAGCTTTACTGCTTGGATTTGACTATAAAGGCAAACGCAGCTGTAGGACAAGCCGTTTTACGTAATCTTTTCCAATAAGGTAAGCCTCTGTTTTTGGAGATGATTATTTATTAAATGCTAAAAGTTCATGTATTTGCTTCACATGGTATTGCGGATTTATGTTCTCGTTATGCATAAATGTTACTTTGCATATTGTGTTGCATATGTAGTAGATATGTACATATGGTATCTATTTGTCATTCATATGATACCCACCATCCTCTAAAATTAAATAATTTACCTGCTAGCTATTCTGATTCAAGCATGTGAATCTATCAAAGATCCAATACGGGATAAGAAAACGATTTACTTACCTGTAACTTCAGTTATCCAGTATTAGTATCTTCATAGATTCACATGCGACCCACCCTCCTTCCAGGAGAGGCTTCCCTTATTACTGATTGTGCCTAGAACATCTGAGGGACTTGCCTCTCTGTGGATATCTGAGGGACTTGCCTCTCTGTGGAGTGTTCTAGAGGGTTCTTTAGCCTGATTGGCTGTGTTTCTACTTTGGTTCTTTTTCCCAAAGAACAAGGATAGATTACTACAGTGACTGTGCAGTCCATGATAGCATATTATGATATGTATTACTACTAATATATATATATATATATATATATATATATATATATATATATATATATATACACACATATATACGGTCAAATACACACAGACACGTATAGACCTGTTTAACTTCGTCCGAAAATTAAAATTGCATAAATACTTCAAAACTAGATCGAATTTGAAAAGCACGATTGAGACACCAATGAGAGCCACAGTTACAGATGTACTAAGAGGACGAGATCTACCAGTGGTGGAAACCTTACAAGGATTAGCTCTCGAAGAACACACAAGTCAGCTCCCTATACGTACACAGATGAAGCAGCAATCAGAGCAGAAGCTATGGGTATTGAGCAACAAAGGGAAGAAAGTGGATATAAACCTAGATCTCACTTCAATCCCCAGCTAACACCAGATGCGATTGATGTGTTCTCGGAAGCAATGATAAATGATCTGGTAAAATACCGAGTGAGGAATTTGAAAGATGGTAGAAAAGGCAACAATAATATTAACCAAGATGAGAGGAAAGCAATCACTGATCTAATGCAAGATAAGAATGTGGCAATTAAGCCTTCTGATAAAGGCGGGAATGTTGTTTTACAGACCAGGGAGAACTATTGTAAAGAAGCGATCAAACAACTTTCGAATAAAGAAAATTATGAACTATCTACGAAAGAAAAATACTTAGCCAGCATACAACAATATGATGAACTAATCCATAGTTGGTACTATAAGAATATGCTGGGAAAGGATGAGTATTTATTCCTAAGAAAAAACAACCCAATAACACCAACCATTTACCACATCCCAAAAATACATAAAAACAGCATTGATCCTCCTGGAAGACCCATAATCTCATCCCAAAACAGCTTAACTGAACATCTTTCAACTTTTATTAATCACTTTCTTACTCCTCTGGTACAGGAACTGGACTCGTATATAAAAGACACTAAGGACTTTTTGTCAAAAATTGACAAGATAAAATGGGACCCCAGTTACAGATTGCTAGTATTGGACATAACTAGCCTGTATACGTGCATTAGTAATGACAAGGGTATTGAAGCAGTGATGCACTATCTTAACAAAAGACAACTGAGGTTTCTAGAACATAATTCTATGCTGACAACTTTTGTGGAATTCTGTTTGAGGAACAATATCTTTATGTTTGAGGAAAGTTACTATAGACAGACGTCCGGTACAGCGATGGGCACCTGCTTTGCCCCCAGCTACGCAAATGTATTCGTGGGCTGGTGGGAGGAGCAGGTGCCCAGGTCGCTGGAAGCGGATGGAGAGAAGCGCTGTGTGATTGAATGGTGCCGTTATATAGACGGCCTGTTTATAATCTGGCAGGGATCAGAACAAACTGCCTAGGCCTATATTGATGTCCTCAACAGCAATGACATGAATTTAAGATTTACTGGGTCAATAAGTAACATTTGTGTGGAATATTTAGATCTAAAAGTGTTTATTTCGGATGGTAAGATTGAAACATCTCTTTTTCGTAAAAGTACGGCAGGTAACTCTGTAATGTATGCCTACCCCTCTGATACAGAGCATCCCCTATGGGGAGTTGCTCAGGTTAAAGCGGAATAGCACTAGAGACTCAGACTTCCAAATTGCAGCATTAGAGTGCGTCAGTAGATTTAAATTGAGAGGCTATGCCACAGACACTTTAGAAAGTGCATTAAATAAAGATAAATCTATACCGAGGCAAAACCTGTTAAGAGAAAAAGAGAAAACTACTGATGCTGATGGAGCGGAGATGGGAAAGTTCCGGCTGGTAACTCCCTACTCGGCGGAAGCCAATCATTTAAAACACATGCTTAGAAAGAATTTTTCGATATTGAAAAATATGCTTTTCATCATGGTTCTGAACGTAATCATTCTTATAATTTTTTTGTAAATTAATTTGTATGGAGGCCAAGCAAACTAAGGGCCCGATGAACATGTTGGCAGAAAGGTTATGGCTTAACAGCGGCAGAGTACTCTTTCCAACAGCATAATGGTCCTCCCAATGTGTGGTGGATCTTTGGTGTAACCACAGTGGAGACTACTCCTTATCCAGTATTGGATCTTTCATAGATTCACATGCTTGAATCATCCTCGTCGTCGAGGTGGGAGTCTCACGGTAAAAATAAATATATATATATATATGTATAATAGTAGTGATACATAGCATAATTTCCTATAATGGACTCCACAGTCACTGCAGTAACCTATCCTTGTCTTTTGTAAAAAAATAACCAAAGTTGAAACACAGCCAATCAGGCTATAGAACCCTCTAGAACACTCCACAGAGAGGCAAGTCCCTCAGATTTTCTACTGAACGTCGTGTGACAGGGAGCCTCCCTGAGCTCTGCTCAGTTTTCTTTCATCTGTTGGATTTTGTAAGTACAGAATGTCTGACACTTCTAAAAAAAGGATTGATCAGGCCTTGTGGGCCATGTGGGAAGAAGAGGCTACATTTTGAAGATCCCCACAAAGAATGTATTTATTGCGTTTATCCAGTATTAGTATCTTCATAGATTCACATGCGACCCACCCTCCTTCCAGGAGAGGCTTCCCTTATTACTGATTGTGCCTAGAACATCTGAGGGACTTGCCTCTCTGTGGATATCTGAGGGACTTGCCTCTCTGTGGAGTGTTCTAGAGGGTTCTTTAGCCTGATTGGCTGTGTTTCTACTTTGGTTCTTTTTCCCAAAGAACAAGGATAGATTACTACAGTGACTGTGCAGTCCATGATAGCATATTATGATATGTATTACTACTAATATATATATATATATATATATATATATATATATATATATATATATATATATATATATACACACATATATACGGTCAAATACACACAGACACGTATAGACCTGTTTAACTTCGTCCGAAAATTAAAATTGCATAAATACTTCAAAACTAGATCGAATTTGAAAAGCACGATTGAGACACCAATGAGAGCCACAGTTACAGATGTACTAAGAGGACGAGATCTACCAGTGGTGGAAACCTTACAAGGATTAGCTCTCGAAGAACACACAAGTCAGCTCCCTATACGTACACAGATGAAGCAGCAATCAGAGCAGAAGCTATGGGTATTGAGCAACAAAGGGAAGAAAGTGGATATAAACCTAGATCTCACTTCAATCCCCAGCTAACACCAGATGCGATTGATGTGTTCTCGGAAGCAATGATAAATGATCTGGTAAAATACCGAGTGAGGAATTCGAAAGATGGTAGAAAAGGCAACAATAATATTAACCAAGATGAGAGGAAAGCAATCACTGATCTAATGCAAGATAAGAATGTGGCAATTAAGCCTTCTGATAAAGGCGGGAATGTTGTTTTACAGACCAGGGAGAACTATTGTAAAGAAGCGATCAAACAACTTTCGAATAAAGAAAATTATGAACTATCTACGAAAGAAAAATACTTAGCCAGCATACAACAATATGATGAACTAATCCATAGTTGGTACTGTAAGAATATGCTGGGAAAGGATGAGTATTTATTCCTAAGAAAAAACAACCCAATAACACCAACCATTTACCACATCCCAAAAATACATAAAAACAGCATTGATCCTCCTGGAAGACCCATAATCTCATCCCAAAACAGCTTAACTGAACATCTTTCAACTTTTATTGATCACTTTCTTACTCCTCTGGTACAGGAACTGGACTCGTATATAAAAGACACTAAGGACTTTTTGTCAAAAATTGACAAGATAAAATGGGACCCCAGTTACAGATTGCTAGTATTGGACATAACTAGCCTGTATACGTGCATTAGTAATGACAAGGGTATTGAAGCAGTGATGCACTATCTTAACAAAAGACAACTGAGGTTTCTAGAACATAATTCTATGCTGACAACTTTTGTGGAATTCTGTTTGAGGAACAATATCTTTGTTTGAGGAAAGTTACTATAGACAGACGTCCGATACAGCGATGGGCACCTGCTTTGCCCCCAGCTACGCAAATGTATTCGTGGGCTGGTGGGAGGAGCAGGTGCCCAGGTCGCTGGAAGCGGATGGAGAGAAGCGCTGTGTGATTGAATGGTGCCGTTATATAGACGGCCTGTTTATAATCTGGCAGGGATCAGAACAAACTGCCTAGGCCTATATTGATGTCCTCAACAGCAATGACATGAATTTAAGATTTACTGGGTCAATAAGTAACATTTGTGTGGAATATTTAGATCTAAAAGTGTTTATTTCGGATGGTAAGATTGAAACATCTCTTTTTCGTAAAAGTACGGCAGGTAACTCTGTAATGTATGCCTACCCCTCTGATACAGAGCATCCCCTATGGGGAGTTGCTCAGGTTAAAGCGGAATAGCACTAGAGACTCAGACTTCCAAATTGCAGCATTAGAGTGCGTCAGTAGATTTAAATTGAGAGGCTATGCCACAGACACTTTAGAAAGTGCATTAAATAAAGTAAAATCTATACCGAGGCAAAACCTGTTAAGAGAAAAAGAGAAAACTACTGATGCTGATGGAGCGGAGATGGGAAAGTTCCGGCTGGTAACTCCCTACTCGGCGGAAGCCAATCATTTAAAACACATGCTTAGAAAGAATTGGCACATACTAAAAACCGACAGCATCATAAAAGATGACATTCCAGCTTTTCCATTAGTGACTTTTAAAAAATCCAGATCTTTGAAAGATATGTTAGTGCAAAGTCACTTAAGAAAAGTGGAAAAGAAACCCAATAGACTTGCAGATTTAAAGGGTTTTCATCCATGTCATAAATGCAAAGCTTGTGCGCACAGCAAAAGAGTAAAAAGTTATGAGATACCTGGAACAGGAATAACAAAAACCATCAATAAATGTCTTACCTGCGGTACCCCGTATGCAGTGTATTGTCTTAAGTGCCCATGCGGACTATCATATATTGGAAGTACGATCAAACCTCTTAAACTAAGAATTTTGGAACATCTAAGAGCGATTGATAAGAACGACCAGGCATATCCAGTCGCTCGACACTTCCAAGAGAAACACTCAGGTAACAGACATCAATTACAGTACTTTGGTCTGGATTATATAGCTGATAGTCCCAGGTGAGGGGACAGGCTCCACAGATTGAGAAGATTAGAGTCCCGGTATATAATAGACTTAATGACAAAACACCCTAAGGGATTAAATGCGAGAGAAGAACTGGCATCTCATATTGGGTTCTAAAAATAAATATACAATATAAATGAAAAAGACAACACAAAATATAAACTGAGAACCTACAACAATGAGACTGTTCAATAGGATATCACGAAAAGAAAAGAAATATAAGATCTAATTAATACTGTGTGACACTTACATGGAGAAACAGAACGGATGTTGATTGATGTAGTAATTTTGTAATTTTGAACTGTATCCTATATTTGAATAGACATTTATGAATTTATTGAACCGATTTGAAATTTTCAGTATTGCTTTGGCTTAAAGATCAATGGACTTCAAGCAGTCTGATTTTGGGCAAATTCCTAATGAACTTTATGAATTATGATAAATGTAACTGGTGAAAACAAATTTTGACAAGGTAAGTTGGCCGATCCACGGCTCAATATGTTGAAAGAGTTGCGTATTGTTAAAATTAATCTGGTTATGCCGATACACGGCTGAATGACTCGACCTGGCTCGAGTTGGAACTACCAAAATGGTGCTGCCAGTTTCGGTACCGATACGACACACCAAAAGGGTAGTCACCGAAAAAATGGTTAAAAATAAAGGTCGGATATACTGACTGTGGCAACGCATTATTTTTGGTGGAACACTCGACCCACATGATGGGATCAGGTGGAGCCGATACACGGCCTAACAACGGTATTTTGTATTCTTGCATTATTATGCATCTAGTGAAAATCATGACTAGTACAAATAAATTTACTTGACTTGTGAACCGGAGATAACGATCCAAAGTTTGATGCACTTATGAAAACAAGTTAATGTGTTTTAAAGCAGATTATTTAGACATAACGTAATCTCAATATGAAGATACTCCCAATATGGTGTCTTGATTACAGTCCCTTGTCTGTTTTCATTGTAAAAACCACGTGGATGCGAGTGATTAAACATGGCGCCACCTCACAATGTTTGTAATATTGAGGAAGGCGGAGCGCCGAAACGCGTCTGTTGCGAACAAAATAAAACCAATTTGGAGAATTTACCCCCCGGAGTACGTGGTTTCTATTGTAAAGAGAGGTGGAAACCTTGAGCGACATATATATATATATATATATATATATATATATATATATATATATATATATAGATAGATAGATAGATAGATAGATAGATAGATAGATAGATAGATAGATAAATATTTCAAACAAGTAGTGGGTTCTTCCGAGATCCATTCCGTCGTCAGGTGGCGCAAAGCTGGCAGAAACCCAAGCCCGTCAGAATTGATTAAAGTTCAAATTGCAAAATGATTTGCGCACTTGGAGTAAGATTAGACAATCACCATTTATTCCATGATACCGCTACGCTTTTCGACACCCGATACATTCGCGATCACACGATACATTCGCGTTCTCACGGACGTGCATAAACAAACTTCCACAGTAAACATAGAAGAGGTTCTGCAAATTAGCCTGCTTGGTTTGAGAAACATGGTCGCCATTTACAAACAGCTAAAGTATAACCCTCAGTTGTGTTAAGTCATTGTTATGGATACACCTTAGTTCATTACACACATGTCTATGTGCTGAAACCACGTATTTGCATTGCAATAATACAAAATTCAAAACGTATCACATTTAAAATACACCTCGAAAATACAAGATTATATTTCAAAATAGCATTGGCAGGTTAGCACGCAGCATGTTGCACTGCATCTAACTAGAGGGTCGTGAAAGGGATTCTATAGTGATTACTCTCGGTCTAGTGCCATAATCCCCATGTGTACATTGGCTTGCTCTCGGACTAGTGCCCCTGCTGTGTTATATGGCCATAACCCACCAAGCAGTAGCTTGTGTTTTAGCCATGTGGCTATATCCGGCATATACCTCTACCAAAATTAAATAAACAATCCCAAAAGTGACACAGTGCAAGAAGATCTATTGTTAATCAAAAAACGTATCTTAAATTCCTTAATCCTATGAAAAAAGTGTTGTTTATTCTTATCTTAGCCTGGAGACATTTCAGTCATTTGAAGAAAAGGGTAGGGAACCGTGCTTTTTCAAAAGTGAGATTACTATGGTCCCTTCCTTTCATCCTGCAGAGATAGAACAGGAAACAGAAAAGAACAGAAAAAACATTAGTTAAAATATTCTGTTAAAAAACCAATTACATGATTTTTTAGTTAAAACATCACATCTTCTATATTGGTCACAGCAGTATTTACAACATGTTTAATTTATTTTATACTCGATTTACTCAATTTTCATGAAGGTGGGTGGCTAGCTCTTCATCCAAATTGTGCCCCCCCGGGAATTTGTTCTCGAGTTGCATTATCCATTTGGATTCCCTTTTCCTTAAAGCCAGCAGTCTGTTACCTCCTCTCTTACTTATGTTCACCTGTTCAATTGCATAATATTTGAGCAGGGAGTTATTGGACTGGTGTTTGATTTGGAAATGGCGAGCAATGGGGTAGTTAGTATCAACATTGGTTATTGCCTGGAGATGTTCCTGTACCCATTTTTTCACCATGCATACTGTACTCCCCACATACTTAAGTCGACACGGACATTCTAGAACATAGACAACGAAGTTGGTGCTACATGTCAGAAATTGTCCTATGTTGTAATCCCTGCCTGCAACTGGTAGTTCTACCGTTTTAACCATTGCACTGGAACTGCACGCTCGGCAGTGGCCACATGGATAAAACCCTTTAAGATTATGTACATTGTGGCTGCCGATGGGACTAATGTCTCCTTTTACCAGAATATCCCTCAGACTTTTGCCTCTCCTATTAGTCACTGAGGGTCTCGCTCCAATACTGGGGCCTATGATGTTGTCTGCTTGAGGTACATTCCAATTGTTTGCTAACATCTTGCAAACTTTCCTAGAATCCTCATTGAATGTGGTAATCACTCTAGTGACCGGTTCAGTTTCAGGTTTTTCAACTTTGTTCTCAAGAGTACTCTCCCTAGATCTCACTTTCACTTTATTTACAGCTTTTGTCAGCACCCACTCAGGGTATCCCCTTTCTCGAAAACTTTATATATAGATTCAAGCATGTGAATCTATGAAAGATACCAATACTGGATAACTGAAGTTACAGGTAAGTAACTGGTTTTCTTCTCTGCCATGGCTATACAGGAGATTGACCTGTATGCCCAAAACACAATTTAGATGGAGGGACATACAGGTCAGTTTGTACTGCCCTTCATCGCTCAGGAACACCCTGGCATAAGGTGCAGTGAAAACTGCAAAATGCCCCCTCGCCAAGGGAGATAACACCCGTGGCAAGGGGGCATTGTTTAATTTATTTTCAAAAACAAAATCAACGTTGGAATTTTGTTACAGAATTTTTTTTTTTTTTCCAGTATGACACCATTATGTTTGATCGAGTCATACAGCAAAGTTACAATATATTGGAAGAAACCGCTTTGATGGAGGTCCCTGCCAATGGTAGAAATGTCCGCCGCTGGAACGTATCTTGTTGGTTTTAAGGGACTAGGTCTTGTACTTTGACATTATTTTGGTCGAACCACTCATGGCTGTACACTGATGCTGTGATATATATTACAAGCAATAATACATTTGGAGTGGTGGCCGGTATAAAACCTTATTATGTTTCAGATGTATTGTTGAAGCTGTTTGCGCTGTACATTAATGTTGTGGGACTATTAATCGAGGTTTCACCGTTAAACCGGTTAATCGAGGTTTCACCATTAAAAGTGGTCAGGAGAATTGGAATGTAAATTGCTTTTAACGGTTGTTATTTACTTTCAGTCACGCTTGTTTTTCAAATGGCATTTAAAAAAACTGAGCTGTTAATACCGCATAGAGACCCTTTATTTTGTAAACACTGATTCTTGTTAGTATGTAATTAGCAGCTTCTGTTTATGATATTAAAGTTACATGGCATTGAATTTGTTTTTGAAATAACTTGCCTAGTGAAGTGGTGGATATTTATCATGTTACAACAGTTCCAGCTGTTGCAGCTGAGCTTTGAAGATTACAGCCTTCAGGGGTTGCATTAGCTTTTGAAATAGCATCTCAGTCCCATAATTTAACATATGTTGATAATTGGCTTGTAGGAGTAAACTCTCTGGAGGTTAGAAAAAGGTCTTTTCTTTGCAATTTTGTAAGTCTTGTTGTTCATATAGTCTTCTTGGCCTCAATATAGAGAATTCGCTTTTAGCAAGCATTGGCAATGCCAATAGGTCTGACTTAATAATGAAAGTGCCTCTTGTGTTACCGATGGGTTTATGAAGGGAAGCAGACTCCACTCGTGAAGCAAGGTAGGAGCTGGTTTATTCACATCCAGATACGACTCCCCAGCAGCAACTGCTGTGTTTAGAACCCACTTTGTTCCACGCAGGGAAAGTTCCTGAATGGAATGTGATGAGATCCAAACACACCTCTCCTTCCTCATGAAACAAGAAAAAGGAGAATCGGAAACAAAGAAGAGAAAGAAATGAAGAATAAGAACATGATAGAAAAAGAAAATGAAGAAAAATTAAAACAGAACATTAAGACATTTTATAATCATAAAATTGTCACTTCAAGGAATATGACATATAGCTTCAGAGAATTACGACATTTTGTAATCACAGAATCTGTCAGGAAGAGCTTTCAATCTGGAAGATGTCATCCTCAAGGAATCAGAATAAACAATACCTTCTCTCCCATGAACATCAGAGGGCACACTAACTGAAGAGAAACGAGAACCCAGTCTTCTATTCACCACATCAACCTTGGGTTTGGGAACAATGGAGATGGTAGATCTATTCCACACTCTTCCATCCATCAACACTACAACCTGGTCCTTTACAACAGACACTCTTTTAGGGAACAAAAATCGAGACTCACCCTTTCGAAGAAAACCGGGTTTCTTGATTCTCACCCAATCACCTACTCTTACATCCAGAGGACAACGTACAACAGGCCTAGTATCGTATTTTGATTGGACAGCAGACCTGACATCAGTCACAGCAGACATTTTCTTAGTATCAACTACTCTTCTGGACATCCATTCCTTATTGAGTTTGGAACCAGCAACCCTTCCCCGAAGTAAAGTGAAAGGGGCAAACCAGTACTGATGTGAGGAGTGGTTCTCACAGCCCACAACATATCACTAACGGCCCTGAGCCAATGCAAACCATTTACTAAGGCAAGTTGAAGGTGTTCCTTGACAACACGGTTGAACTGCTCAACTAAACCATTGCTGCGTGGGTGATAAATAGATGTCCGAATGTGTTTTATCCCTGCCTCCTTAAAAAAAAAAAATCTGCATTTCAATTGAAGTTAATTGAGTACCATTATCAGATACAAGCTCCTCCGGAAAACCCTCCCTGAGAAAAATATCCTGAAAAAAACTGATGACCGAAGAGGAGTTGGCATTATCCACAAACCTAACTTCAGGCCATTTTGTCATATAATCAATTAGAACAAGAGCATATTTGGGAGAACTGCCAATAAGGCCAAACTGACCAGCAATACCAAAAGCTAGCTTGGTCCAGGGCGTATTCTTCACAGCAATGGGTTCAATGGCAGATGGTTGAGTGACTTGAGACTTGCCAATAGTGACACACGCACAACAATCTCGAACAAAGTGCTCAACGTCCTTGTCTAAAGCCGGCCACCAAAAATCTTGTCTCACTCTACGCTTTATGGCACGGATGCCAGGATGACCTTCATGGGCCAGATTTAATATCTTATCACGAATAGAAAAGGGAACCACTAGCAGACCACCTCTCCGCAACACGCCCTCAACTACTGACAATTCATCCTTAATCCTCTTGTAAGGGATCAAATCAGAAATGCATTCTTTATCACAGGGCCACGTATTGGTTAAAAAGTCGATAACTTTCATAACAACATCATCCTCGGATGTAATGTCTAGCCACTCACGCTTAGAGAGAGCACAACCCACAGTGTCTTCCACAGAACACACAGCACAAACAATTTCAAGGTCGTCACACTCTGAAGCATCATTCGCAACTGCGAGGGGCAATCTGGACAAGAAATCAGCAACATGATTTTTTTCAAAACCATTTTTTATTAGGAGTTCAATCAAGGTTCAGCACAGCCCTCCACAATCAGGAGGAGACTGTCAACGGCAGATATGAAAAGATATAGCATTGATATAGCATTGAACCCAATACATAGAGCAAATTTTTGAAACTACACCCGCCCACCAATCCCAACACCCAACACCGTCCACTACCCACCCCTTATCCCACCCTAACCCGGTGCACATGATCACAGTTCAGCCATAGGAGATGGTATACAAGGGTGGAGCCGGCCAATAGTCTAGGGCGTGGGGTCAACCTCCAGCTGCAGTGCATCATCCATGTCCATGGGAGGGTCGAGGGTCAAGCCTCTGTAGTCCGCCCACCGTTTCCATATTTTGAAATGTTTGCGGGGACATCCCCGGGCTTCAAAAACAGGCTGCTCCAAACCCATGAGGAAGTCCAGGCCCGCCTTCCAGGCACTGAGGGGGGGGGCGCGCTCGCTCTTCCAGGCCTGCGCCAGGTCCCTCTTCGCCACCACCAGCCCCAGCAACAAGAGATGGCGCTTGTATATGTTGCCCCCAATGTTTTCTAGAACATGAAGAAGGCCCAGCCTAGGGGTACGGGGCAGGTCCCATCCCAACACCTCAGACAGACAGTCCCAGACCCCGGCCCAAAATCGAGTCAGCCTCACACAGGACCACACAGTGTGAAAGAGGGTGCCCCTTTCAGAACCACATCTCAGGCACTCCGGAGTCGCAATAAGGCCCGCCCGCCACAAACGGTCTCTTGTAAAATAAGCACGGTGGAGGTACTTGAACTGGATGAAGCAGAGGCGGACCGCAATAGCAGCACCACGGGGGGATTCAAGGGCCTCGCGCCAGTCGTCCTCATCCAGGGGACCAACATCCGCCTCCCACGAGGCCTTCAGCGTCGAGAGCGAAGGGGAGCAGTGTGTAATCAAGGAACGGTAAATCTGGGAAACCTTCTTGTCACCCAAGTCCCCCATAAACAGTTTCGCCTCTATGGGACTAAAGTCCGGGAGCTGTTCCAGTCCCACCAGGCTAGGAGTAAGAGCGTGTCGAAATTGGAGGTAACGAAAGAACTGAGACCTGGGCATGTTGAAATCAGAGCTGAGATCCTCAAAGGATTTAAGAGTGGTGCCAGAGAGGACATGTCCAAGGGACGAGATCCCAATCGCGTCCCAGCCGTCGAATCCCTGCAGAGACGCAAGCGCCGGTAGCAGGCCATTACGCCACAACGGAGTCTCAGCCGTCAGTTTACCCCACCAGCCCATACGGTGCAGGGCCCTCCGCCAGACTGCGAAAACCACCTGGGTGACCTGCGGGAGCAGTCGCCTCCGCCTGGCCGAATACAGCAATGTGTGGAGGGAGGCGTCGCCCATTAGAGAGTGCTCCAGAGCATGGGCCAGGTCACAGCGGTCCCCATACCACCACTCATTGAGCACCAGGAGATGGGAGGCTTGATAGTAGGACAATATATCGGCGGTTGCCAAGCCGCCGCAGTAAGTCGAGAGGAAGCACGTACGTAGCGCCACCCTGGAAGCACCCCCAGCCCACAGAAACCTGCCCAACGCGGAGTCAACACTGCGGAACCACTGCGGGTCAATCGGGTAGGGATGATTCTGCAGTTGGTAGAGGAGACGGGGCAAGGCCACCATCTTAAAGATGGCCGAACGACCGTAGATGTTCAGAGGCATACGCGTCCATGTCTTGATGTCCAACTGGACCCGGTCCCAAACCGGCTGGATGTTCTGGCTCCACGCCTCCGTGGGCGAGGCCGAGAGGAAGACTCCCAGGTACTTCACACCCCCTGCTGCGATCTGAAGGGACGCAGCCCAAGGATACTCAACCGCGTTACCTCCCAGCACCCATAGGGTCGACTTGCGCGGGTTAAGGAAGAGCCCCGACGCCCGACCAAAGCCCTGCATCAACTCTAGGACTCGAGGGCCTGTGCGCCGCAGGTCAGTCATGAAGAACAGCACATCGTCCGCATATAAAGCAATGCGGTCCGCGTGATCCGCACTCCACACAAAGCCACGGTAGATGGCATCATGGCGTACCCTGGCGGCCAACGGTTCCATGGCCAGCGCGAAAAGGTAGGGGGAGAGCGGACACCCTTGACGCGTGCCCCTGGTCACTGGGAAACGAGCCGAAGCCGCCCCCGAGACACGTACCGAGGCCGTGACCTCAGTATAGAGCAGGCGGACATAAGAGATGAAGACCGGACCGAGACTCAGCAGCAGTAAAAGAGTAAAGAGGAACGTCCAGCTGACCGAATCAAAGGCACTATCGATGTCGGCCAGCAATAACGCCGCCTGATCCTCCGAAGATCCGATCGCATCTATCGCAGCCTGTGCCCGCCGTATATTGTGCCGCGTCGCCCGGCGTGGCATGAAGCCTGCCTGATCCGGGTGAACAAGGGCAGAGATATGAGGAAGCAAGCGGTTCGCGAGCGCCTTGGCAAGGAGATTGGCCTCGAAGTTAATAAGGGATATGGGGCGATAAGATTCATGGCGGTCCGGCGGCCTTCCCGGCTTCTGGAACACCACGATTTCGGCATGGCGCCAGTCCGGTGGGAGACGGCCCTGCTCCCGCGCCTGCTCCAGGGCACGCAGGTAATGCTGCCCGAGCTGCAGATGGAATTTTTTATAGAATTCGCTGGGAAAGCCGCTCGGTCCCGGCGCCTTGCCCACATTTAGTTGACCCAACGCATCACCGAGCTCCTCAGCCGTCAGGGGAAGATCCAGGGCAGCACGCACCTCGTCAGACACAGCGGAAGGGGGAACCGACGTGAGATAGTCTGCAATATCAATAGGGGAGAGAGTCTCCCGGGAGGCATATTGACGCCTATAGTAATGCGCAAAGCTCGTGGCGAGAGTGGCCGGGTCTGTAATCGCCACACCCACGGCATCGACCAGACCCGGGAGTGTAAGGGGCTGCAAAGTTTGTTGACAGAGCCTATGTAGCATTGAGCAGGACTTGTCGCCCCACTGGTAGACCCGGCTACGGGTGGCCAACCACGCCTGACGAGCCTCGTCCAATAAGACCGAGGAGTAAGATTGCTGCGCCTGCAGGAGCAGTCGCAGGGCGACATCATCTGCTGCCTCTCTGTGGCGAGCCTCAAGGTCCTCCACCCGCCCCGCAGCAGCAGCAATGCCCTCCAGCCGAGTCCGGCGAGCAGATGCACACCATGCGATATCAATACCCCGCAGAGTGGGCTTCATGGCCTCCCAGACGGTCACAGCGTCTACCCCCCCGGCGAGATTGTCCTGCCAGTATTGGGCGATTGCGCCACGAAGATGCTGGGAGTAGTCAGGGCGCTGCAGATGCCACGTGGGCATCCGCCACCTGAAAGGTTGGCGCGCTTTATGCAGATCTATCTGAACTGCCACAGGGGAATGGTCGGAGAGCCGCGAGGCCGAATCGCCGCCCCCTTCACTCTAGCAAGGAAGGCCCTCGGAACAAACACATAGTCCAGGCGCGAAAGGGAGCCATGGACCGCTGAGACGTACGTGTACTCGCGTCGCTCCGCATGCAAGTGCCTCCACACATCCGCCCATCTCAGACCATCCATCAGAGCCCCAAGCCGCGTGGGGGAGGACCCCGGTGCCACCCCAGGCCTCCGCTGTCGGTCCATAGCCACATCCACCACATCGTTCCAGTCACCACCAATCACAGTCAGGGAGTCGGGGAGTTCAGTCCATAGGGCAAACAACCGCTCAGCCAAGGCCCATTGCATGGGGGGGGAGCATACACACAGCCAAACACCACAGGCTCCGCACCAATCCTCCCGTGAATAAACACAAAACGCCCCTGGGGGTCGAGCCACTGACGCTCGTGAGTGTATGCCAGCCGCCTATGAATAAGAATGGCCACCCCCCTGGAGCCCCTAGCAAACCCAGCATGGAACACCTGGTGGAAGCCAAAGCGCTGCAGACTCAGGGCCTTCGTACCCAGCATGTGCGTTTCTTGAAGAAGGAGCACATCCGCCAGGTCCCTCTTGGCCCAGCGAAGCACCGCCCCCCGTTTAATCTTGTCCAAGAGACCCCGGACATTCCAGCTAAGAACATGCACGGAAGCGCCAGAAGGCGCTAAGCGGGGGACATCAACCATCATTACGACACAACCAGCCCCACAATCCCCGGCTCCCGGCCCAGGCCCCAGACCCCAGGCCCCTCAATAGCATAGGTCAGAAAGATCACGTGCACCCCAGAAAACAGTACCTCAATACCCACTACCCCTAGAAAGCAAACCCCCCCAACAAGCCGTCTAACAACCCAAGACCCCCCACCCCCACCCCAATACCTCAAGAAACAATGAAGTATCTGTCGCGGCATACGGTACTCCAGGCCCAGAACAGGGTGCCGAAAGTCGGACATGCCAATGGATCCCAGACAACCCCCATCACTAACCAAGCACACTCCCAAAAACACCCCCCAAACCCAACAGGAGGAGGCAGCCCTCAGAATCTGCCCCCCCCCCCCCAAAGGTTAAGCACAATCAATAACATTGTACAATATAGTGCATTTGTTCACACGAGTCTCATAAAGAAACCAAAGAGCTAGGTAATACTGCACCAGACGAAGTCCAAATCTTCGAGTAGCAGGTAGTCGCCGCCGCCGGCAGCTACAATAGAAATGCAAAGAGCCAAAAGTCAGTGAGCAGTAGTCAAGGCCCCTTGCCAGAGTGATCCGTCTCCGGCTGTGTGTCTCCCAGGAGGGGGTCTCGAGACAAGGACCTCCGCCTCGAACGAGACTTGTGATGCCGCTTCCCTTTGGCCTGGTGGTCGGTCCGCTCCTGAGAAGAACTGCGTGAGGAGCCGGAGTGCAGCCCCGGTTGGACGTGTGGCCGGAGTCGGACAGCCTCGTCTGTCCAAGCAAAGACAGCCTCCGGGGTGTCGAAAAAGTGGGTCTTTGAGTTGTAGATGACGCGGAGGCGGGCCGGGTACAGCAATGAGTATTGAATTTTCAGGCCCCGGAGCTTGGCCTTGGCCGCCAGAAAGGAATGTCTCTGCTGCTGGACCAGTTTGGTATAGTCCGGGAAAATCATAATTTTGCAGTTAGCAAACAGCAGGGTATCCTTGAGTCGTGCCTCCCGGAGGATGACGTCCCTGTCATGGTAATTTAGGATCCGAGCGATGATCGGGCGAGGCCGCTCCCCAGCCGGCGGCTTCTGTGTCAAGGCGCGGTGGGCACGCTCTACCACAAAACAGCGCGACAGGGCATCCGGGGGTAGCCAGCTCTTCAGCCACCGGGTTAGGAAAACGTCCATCGGCCCCTTCTCACAGTCCTCCGGAAAGCCGACGAAACGCAGATTATTCCGCCGTGCCCGCCCTTCGGCATCCTCCACACGGAGCGCCAGGCCCCGCTGCGTCTGCTCCAGGTCGGCAACTCTCCTCTTCAGTGCACCGACGTCGCCCTCCACCGTCGTAACCCTGGTCTCTGCCTCCGTAATGCGAGCGACCGCGTTGCGAAGGTCCTGGCGCAACAGCATCACATCGGCGCCCACCGCGCCGATCTTCGCATCCAACATATCACGGGATTGCGTGATGGCCGTCAGCAGCTCTGCATTGTCCGGGCCTGCCGCTTGACCCCCTCCGGTAGCCCCGGCACCACCCCCGGGGCCGGTGAACTTGTCGATGGGTCCCTTCGTGGCCGCAGTAGGACCGCCTTTGCCTCTCGTCATGGCCGCCGGCGGGGTAGTCTGGTGATAGGCACTCGCCACGGGTCACCCTGTGGGAGCAGGCAGCAGACGGGGCACGGGGCGTCCGCGGCACACCAGTCCCTCGGGTCCAGCTCGCCCCCAGTCCGTCAAGATATAGGCCAGTTCCAGGGGAGAGGCACTCCACCAAGGCACAGGTATCACAAGGCAGGGGCCCAGGGCGGAATCGCCGGAATGGCGCCACCAGACCGTCCGCCCCAGGCGGCGCAGCCGACCCACGAGTCCGCGAGGGCAGGCCGATCAGGATACACCTCCGGACCACACAACCAGTTCGTCGGGACCACTCTCCACTGGGTAAGGCCCGCGTGCCCCCTGTCCCGCAGCCCCAGCGATTCTGCTCCGGCGGTGCGGGCTGAGATGGATGACGCCCAGCCGGCCTCAGGGCCTCCCGGCGGGCAGGAGGAAAAATCGAGGCCCCGGCTCACCACGCGGCAGGTAGGCCCAGCATGCACGGTCCCCAAAGGCCACGCCAGCGGAGGTCTGGGGCTCCAACAACCACACCACTGTATTCCGCCGGGCTCCAGCAAACTCCTGCACTAGTAAAAGCGAGGGAAGAGGGTGTAGGGCAAGGATAAATTAGCGGATAAGGATCGGGCCGGCAGGAGCTCTACAGAGCCGCGTCCGCCATCTTCACCCTCGAAGCCACGCCCCCAGCAACATGATTTTTAACTCCAGCTACATACTCAAGACGATAGTGAAACTCCTGCAGTCTGAATTGCCACTTGGCAACCCGAGGTGTAGCCCTACCACCACCCCTGGTTGTGAATAGGTCGACCAAGGGTTTGTGGTCCGTTCCTAATATGAACTCATTTATGTATGTCATGTCGTAATACATGTACTCTGTCAATCAGCATGCACTCATGTATCTGTTTATTTATGTACTGACTCATTCTAGCATTCACTGTCTGACACAATTGCAATAACATAAACACACATTCAATAACGTATATACAATACATTAAAGGGATACAAGTAGAAAAAAAGAGAAAACCTGCTGCTGTTTAATAACCTCTGCAGGCATATCCTTTCAATAATGAAACTAAGCATAGCAGTGTGTGTCCTCAGAAATATTGTGATTAGTCTATCATTGTTTTAAAGTTCCAGCATGGCCACCATTTTTAAGACTAACTTGTTTGCCACCTTGGAATGGTAAAACAATCATACCTTATGAACAACAGCATTCCAGCTGCTGAACTTTGTGCTGCAAAATATTTGTTTTACCTTTTTAAATTGTTGCTTTTTTTACGGCAAAAGGATTTTCTGTCAAGGGTAATCTTTCACTGTTTGTTGGTAATCCCCATCTGAGACTCAATTTTTTAATCGTACTTGGTTAGCACACTAGTGTTTGGAGGTGGGCGGACCACTAGAGCTTCCATGCCCATTTAACCAAGGAAATGGTGCTGACGCGCAGCAGAACTCATAGGTAGGGTCTGATCTGATAGACATCTAGCTGCAGATTACGTATTTTAGAATTCAGCCCAGGCGCCAGGCGCCAGGCTGGATCTGGAACTTTTTTACAGCAGTACCTCTGTGCAACGGTAGAGGGCGTTAAGTGACTCCATAGCAACGGCGTCCTCCGGATGTGACATAAATGGAGTCAATATGAGCCCTCCCCTGATGCGCTGACATCTGTTTCTTCTTTCCCACGCGTACAACGTGGATCTGTACAGCGGTTCCTCAGGCAGTATTTTGGCCTACCTTGACAGTTTTGTTGAACAGATCAGTGTGTCTTTAAACTGCTTCTCATGTCCTCGGGGTTCAAGCCTTGTGGGTCCTGTGGACGACAAATGTCTTCTAAGGACCCTTACTCTGTTTGTATGTGGTGCCTGGGGGAGCATCATGACTAAGAGAAGTGTGACTTCTGTCATCAACTGTCTGGTAGTTATATATTGCCTGTATTTTTGGGTATGTATCCATTTTCTTTGTGTTTTACAAGTCCATAGGGGATCATGGCTGTTAGTTCTTGAGGCAGACTTGTGACAAAATTGTGTTTTGTATCACAAATGTTGTTGCATATTCTTGTTGCTAACACAGATTCATTTGATATATTATTTCCTTTTTATGTTTAATTTTTCCTTATTTAATGTTTTGATACTGGTCTAATAGGTGCATTCTCTTTTTTGCTTTCGCTTGCCTTGGTATTTTGAGCTTGCCCACGGCTCAGAGTTATGTTGAGACTTTAGGACCATGAAACTGAAAGCCATGCAGACACAGGCTTTGTAGATAACTGCGGTTGAATGCAAATGTGGGCCAGTGAAGCTCTATGAGTTGTTGCACCACTCTGAGCCTATTGTGACACAATTTTATATATATTATGTATATGTCCAGACGATACACCATTGTGCAAAAAAAAAAAAGATTTTTACAACTGGAGCAATTGATGAATATCAATATTATATTCAAATCTATTTGTGTCCTTTTAGTCAATTTATAGTGTATTAGACAACTTTTCAGTGGTCATTTTGTTCAAACTAAATTCTTTATGCAATGAAGGTATTATTGTTTATCATTCTTTTGGTTTCATTCATTTGGACACAAAACGGAAATACTAATAGTCGTAAACACACCATCTATCTGGTCATCAGCTTGGTGGCCAGCAAGCTTAGGTCAGATTCCCACCCCAAGGACGGAGGTGAAGAACCTGGGGATATGGATAGACCATAGATTATCTTTTGAGTCTCAAATCAAAAGGGTGGCAGGGAGAGGTTTTGGAATCCTGAGAATATTAAGGAAGAACCTAGACATCCTACCTCTGGCGGCAAGAAAGGCCCTGACCCATGCACTTGTCACTTCCAGGTTAGATTATGGAAACGTGCTGTATCTGGATGTAAACAAGAAGGGATTCCAGCAGCTGCAATCTGTTCACAATGTGGCAGCCCGTCTTGTTTTAAACCTGCCAAAGTAAGCATCCTCCCTTTGAGACTCTATCGGGGCAGACAGTTAATGCTGAGAAATCCCATGCTTTTTACTTCCAAGAGGGTCTTCGTCCAGATGTAATCCAATTCGGTACGTATCAGATACCGGTAGCACAGGATACCTTTAAGTATTTGGGCATCCATATATATAGGAATCCTGCAGACCAACTGGAGGGCAACTTGATGAAGGCCATCGCCTCGCTGCACCCTAGTATCTCCTTCTGGACGTCCTTGTCACTATCCATGATGGGGAGGATAGCCATCTCCAAGATGGTGATGTCGCCCTGATTATTGTACTTTTTTGTAACCTGCCCCTGGTGGTGCCTCAACTGCGTTTCGCTTATTAGACACACTCTTAGTGAAACTTATATGGGGCAGTGGTAGGCGCAGGGTAAGCCTCAAGAAGTTACAGCTAAAATCAGACAGCTGAGGGTTAGTAGTCCCTGATTCCGAGCGTATTATCACGCTTCCCAACTGCAATGGCTGTCCTTCTGGACAGCAGGCAGGAACTTACGAGAAATTAATTATACCACACAGGATCTGGAAAGGGGTACACTACATGGTCTGCTGCTCCCGAGGGCAAGAATACCATTGGACTGTCCACCGCTATTGCGGACGGCCCTACACTGCTGGAGAAAATCACTGCAATGCACATCGAAATCGGTTCCCTACGCGCCCAATATCCCACTCTAATGGGCTGCCAGTCGCGGGTGGTGGACTCACAACGGCTAGGCTGCAAACTTGGGAGGCCGCGGAAATAACAGAGGTGGGTTTCTTCTTTGAAGACGGCATACTTACGAATCATGACACATTTGTGAGATCCACCGGGGCTTCTGATCGCCTTTACCTACTACATGCAATGATGGTGCATTACATTAAGACTACATGGGCACCCCAACGTAGAGAGCCTTCACAGCATGACATGGTGCATTTGTTATATTATATGGGATGGGGTGGACACCTAGTTAGATGGATATACACCGGCATCCGAACGCAGGCCTCTATATGCATTGCGGACCTCCGTGGGAAATGGGCAGAAACAACAGATATGGTAATCACCAATCAAGCCTGGGAGGGTATTTTACAACACCCCAAGCGGGTATCCCGTAATGCAAAACTCAAGTTCATACTGTACATGGTGCTCCATAGAGCGTATTTAACCCCAAAACGGATACACTGCATGTTACCAGAGGCCCAGAACCATTGTCCGAGATGCAGAGAAGAGGAGGCTGGTTTTATAAATTTTCTATGGGCCGCGCCTCAAAGATTATTGGGGGCACATTCGCAACATGTTGGGAGATATCACACATCTTCCAATGACAGACAGCGTACTGGAGGGCTTATTGGGTCTACGCAAGCACACCAAACCCTAGAGGGTGCAGTTGAGATTTCTGGACCTAGCGCTTATATTAGCGATCAGGGCAATTACTATGAGATGGAAATCCCCAAGGAGCCCCCCACTACAAATGTGGAGAGAAGAGGTACTCAGATGGGGTAGCGCGGAAAGCGCTGCACTTAGACGGGAGGAAGCAAGGGGATTGCGAAAGCGTCCTATTTCCATGGAATGGGATGTAATGTTAGAGGACTTCACGCAATCGGATATCCCACTTCCGTTATTAGATTCACTACCCTGATCTGCCATGATATTCATCACACCCACAGGGACGATCAGAATAGATTACGTGGAAAGGCCCTGATGTACCAAGGATATAGGTTGACACTTATGTTACTACATGACTGAGGGACTAATTAGACGACAACACACTGTCAGACCAGGAAAGGGGGTAGGTTGTGGGAGGGAGTAGTTAACCTAGTTTTAGATTATAAAAATACAAATTCATGTCACACCACGTTGGTGACATCAGTAACTAACATGGATGAATATAACTGCAGTGTATTTTCATATTGTATGCTTTTATGTCATGGAACTGTTGGGTACAAGATTCTAAGTATATATTTATTTATTATTTAGTAGTTTGTAGAGTGCACAGCTACCTCCGACGGAGGTGTCCCGGCGCTGAAGACAGTATCTCGAAAGGTTCAGAGGGATGCAGTAGCGAGTGGGTAGATTAGATGAGGGAAAAGAGCCAGGTCTTGAGTTTTTTTCGGAATGGAGGCTCTGAAGTCAGTTACTTCATACACTTCATTACAATGTTTAATGGGTCATGTTGCACTAAGATGAAAAATGTAAAATGCCACGACCATTTGCTGTGATGTAATGCATCCTAAATAAATGGCACAATAAAGTTTGTTAAAAAAAAAAAGCCTCCTCAAAGAATGCACTAAACTCATTACATTGTCTACCGATTCAGAAACGAATCACATTTAAGGCACTGTGCACTGGGCATCAAATCTTGCACGGCAGGTGTCCACTGTATCTTAATGACCTTATGACTCCCTATGAGACAAGAAGACAACTGAGATCCATAGGGACACATTTGGTAAAAGTACCTAGGATAAGGAAGGCACGAATGTGAGCACCCTCCTTCGGCTACCTGGCAGCAAAAAGCTGGAATGCTCTTCCCCTGACCCTTAGGGTGGAACCATCGGAGAAACTTTTTGGGAAAAATCTAAAAACATGGTTGTACATACAAGAATAAGAAGTAGTACTTAAACTGAAGACACAGACTCTCAAAGGTTGCTAACGGTCCAAATAGCGCGGGGACACACCAGTTGGTGTAACCAGGTGCTTTACAAATGCGTAAATAAATAAAATTCATCTTGGGATGATGGAATGAGTTCTCTGAGTCCTTTGGATTTTGTCAGGACAGTTTTTTCTCCGATATCTCTTTCTTTTTGTAATGAATACGGATTACATGACTTTTGCTTTGCACTGAGACCTTTTGGCCAACAAATTCTCTTTCCCCTTGGGGGGATAGAGGATAATGTCTATTAACTGACAGATGGTTCTTTGAGGGGTTTTTCTCCTTTTCTTTCAAGAGCCAATTGTCTAGGGCCTTTAGGGTTTTTATTTATATGTTCTGTGACAGTGATCATGGATTCTATTAAGAGCCAAGCTCTTGTTCCGCTATTTCTACGTACATTTGGTCAGTTGTTAGTTATGATCGACTGGTTTTCTTTGAGAACTTTTGTAGGATTAGTTAGCAGATCCTCCTCCAGGGGGGTATAGCTATGGTATTTAATTGAAAAGTAAAGGAATCTGCGGCTAGATGTCTCTATCCGATGTAAAAGTTACTTACCTTTGATAATGTAGCATCTGGTAGAGACACAGTCTAGGTGCAGATTCATTAACTCCCTGCCCATCCTCCCCACTCTGCAAATGACATATGAGGTAAGGGATATACCCTTTCTCAGTCCTGGTTTTATATTCCAGTATCACTATCTTACCTAATGTTGGGACTCAACAGACCACTAGGCCTGGCCACATAGCTTTTCTTTAGATGTTGCCATTCCATCTATTTCCAAATATGTGTGGTTGGTAGGTTGGGGTTACGGTTTCTCTTTAACACTGGATTAGACACCAGTGGGCAGTATTGATTTATTTGTTCTTTCTTTGAAAGTCTTTCTTTGGTATCATCATACCTTTTATTGTCACTATCAATATGTCACAGAATGGTGTGATTCAACAAACAGCTTGGTGTTGTTTTTGTAGGTTTTGTTTTGCTATTGCCATGCCATTCATTACCATTGATAAATGGTCTACAGAGTGAATGGTTTTCTTCCCTCACCAGGGCCATGGTTTCATGTAACCTTGTGTTTTGTTGATTTTGTTGAGATTTACTTCAAAATCCATGTCTGGTATTAACATATGATTTGATGTTTCATCCTTAATAATGTTTCAAAGATTTTTGACATTTTTGGCACGCTGTCTCCACAACCAATTTCTGGCACAGAAGGCTTCGCAGAAGAAACTGACATTCACAGGACGGATGGGACTTATATGGCTCCATGACGTCCTGGCCGGAGTCTACGTCCTCACGGAGCCATGCAACACCGTCCCCTGCGCACAAAGGTACTACTGAAAAATGTCCGTATCCAGACTAGTGCCTGGGGAGAATACAAAAGTGAAGGAATCTGTGGCTAGACTGTGTTTAAACCAGATATTACGTAACCAAAGTTAAGTATTAACTATTTCCCTCCTCCCTTTTTGCGGGAAAGTTGTGGAGAAGGTTGTGAATAAGCAACTTATGAAATTTATCGAAGAGAACTCCCGTCTTCACCCTACCCAGTCTGGATTCAGAGCAGGATATTCAACTGAATCCGCGGTCCTCTTTTCCATTGAACGCCTGAGACAACTGGTTGATGGGGGGCAGACAGCAGCGTTGGTACTTTTAGATCTTAGTGCAGCATTTGACACCGTGCTGCACTCAACGCTGCTGTCACGCCTCTCCGACATGGGAATAGAGGGTCCAGCCCTGGAGTGGATAAAATCCTTTCTGGAAAATAGGAATTTTCAGGTGCATTGCCCTCCTTACAAATCATCCCCTCGGAAGTTGAGGCATGGAGTTCCACAAGGCTCAAGTTTGAGCCCCACGCTGTTCAATATTTATATGGAGCCTCTGGCACATATTGTGGAATCCTATGGTGTGGATATCGTCACATACGCTGACGATACCCAATTAATAATCCAACTCGCCAACAACCAGCCTGAGGAAGCCGCTAATTTTTCCAACTGTATGCGGGCTGTGGCAGGATGGATGAATAGCAACTGCCTCCGCCTAAATGGCGATAAAACGGAGTTGTTGGTGGTCGGTAAGGCCTCCTCCATCTGGTCGCAGGACTGGTGGCCAACGGAATTGGGGCCAATCCCCCGCCCAGCAGAGGTTGTCAAAAATTTGGGAATTATGATCGATGCGGAGCTTTCCTTTAAGCAACAAATTAATAAAATTACTGGAAAATGCTTCGGAATATTGAAAACTCTCCGCAAAGTTCTCGATCTGCTCCCCTTCGGTGCCAGGAAGAAACTTATCCATGCCCTGGTCACGCCACATTTGGATTATGGTAATGCCCTTCTTCTTGGCTTGAGCAAAAAAGGCATTCAACAGCTACAGGGTATCCAAAATGCCGCGGCCCGCTTGGTACTTAATCTCCCACGCAGGGCATCCGGTAAGACAGCATTGCGTAAACTTCATTGGCTCCCCATTGTGGAGCGCATTAAATTTAAGGCACTTTGTATGGCCCATCGTATTGCCCAGGGAAAAGGCCCCACCTATCTGCAAAGACTCCTTACTATCCACCGCCCCACCCGAAATCTCAGATCCGCCGGAGTGATGTTATTCCAACTTCCCCGTGTTCACAAAACCAGAATGGGAGGTAGCTCCTTCCGCTTCTTGGCTTGCAAACACTGGAATAGCCTCCCCCTAAACCTTCGTATGGAGCCCTCCGAAACGAGATTTAGACAATATTTAAAAACTTATCTCTTCCCCAAATAAATAGTACCCTTGTACTTTCTTTCTCATCTGGGAGTAGTAGCATTTCAGCGCGGGGACACACCGTCATAGGTGTAACCAGGCGCTTTAAAAATGGTTTTATTATTATTATTATTATTAAGTAACTTTTACTTCTTTCTCTCAGGGCTTTGGTTTATCCGCCGACCCAAAGCCTCATCCTCACCCCTTGATGCACATATGGATGTACTTACCCCCCAATATTCCGATTACGTAATCCTGGTAAAGTCCAATGTTCACATGGATGACCCGAACTGTAGATTAGGTGAGCAGTTTAGAGAGTCAAAGTGTGAATGTAACTTAACCTAGTTGATAGCGGGTACCACTCATAGTGGTGTACATACCTTGGATTTAATATTTTCGAATTTCCCCTTCCTCATGTTTGGTTCCCCCTTCCGCTAGTCTGGCCAGACCATTATCTAGTGTATCCCTCTCTATAGTATGATTGGGCTCAGCTAAGACCAAAAGTGTCTCCAGGCCCTGGTGGAATATCACAGAGTCCAGCCTGTCAGATATGGTTTCTTAGATTGAGGTGGACACCTCTGAGGGAATGGAGGGTGTAATTAGTTCCTTCAATAATTCCCAAGTATAAAGCTTAGATATCCTGGCTCCTTCCAGAACGTATTCTAGAAAGCAAACTGCACTATCAGCATATTGGTTTACACCTAGTCTTCAGGAAGAAAAACTCAAATGTAAACAACTGGAAAGGAAGTGGTGGAGCAACTGTGACACTGAGGTCAAGCGGGCCTATAGCACAACCTGAAAACAGTTCTGGAGAATTCTAAAAAAAGCTGATATTGCTTTCTTTTAATTGCTAATTGCAGCCGCTTATAATGCCCCTAGAACAATCTTTAAAGTTGTCATACCATTTTTGCAGCCTAAGGCCTTCCAACAAAGTGTTTCTATATCCCAGTCACTGGCAGGGGACCTTTCCTTTTTCTTCCACACTAAAGTAAAAAAATCTACTCCAACTTTAATAGTGAGGCAGATCATCCCACCCCTGAAACTACTTCCACCGATTCTCCAGTTAAGACGGTGCCGTCACTTGAGTCTTTCAAACCAATCTCATAACCTGAATCGGAGCACATAAGCCTGAAAATCAAATCTGGCTCGCCACTTGATCCCTGTCCCCCTTTATGCTCGCCAAGGCAACCCCTGCCATCAATCCTCAAATCAATGTCCTATTTAACTTGTCTTTAGGATCTGGAAATGTGCTCTGATTTGGAAAAAGGCGCTGGTGATTCCTCTTCTGTAAATGACGACTCATGCACTTTGAGAAATTATAGGCCCATCTGTCTTCTTCCACATCTTGGTAAGATCTTAGAATCACCAGAGCACAAGATATGTGGAACAGAACAAGATTCTACATCCCACCTGGTTTCAGCACGGCATTAGCCCTGCTCAAAGTCACTGACTATATCAGAGGAAACCTTAATTCTGGGCTGAAAGTGGTGGGGAGCTTATTAGAGCTCTCCTCCACTTTTGACACACAATTGAGTAAAGTTGGGGTATGACCATCATATCATACACTGACGATACACTACCTATGCTAGCTTTTCATCAGCTCAATAAAACTGTAATATAAGATGTTCATGGCTTTCTTATGTTCATTGCTCAATGGATGCATAACTACAGCTCTACTCCGACAAATTGGACATTTTGTTGTATGGTTCTTCCTCCCCTCTTGACGTGATGCATCTCTGGCCTTCTGAGTTAGGGCCTGCTCCCACTCCTTCTACAGTGTTCGCGAATTTAAGCCCTTGATGGATACAGCTCTTTCATTCAAACAGCACATTAAGGCCACTGCTGCTACCTGTTTCGGTCTGCTAAAGTCTTTAAGGAAGGTTCTAAAATATTTCTCTTAGATACTCGCAAGGGGATTGTACATGTGCTAATCACCTCCAGGTTGGATGACGCCAGCATACTTTATCTAGGTGCTCCCAAGAATCTGCTGTCTCGAATTCAGATGGATGCAAAATGCTGTAGCCAGGCTCATTTTGAATATCCCCAAATGTCACTCCATCAAACAAGGGTAGAAAGACCTCCATTGGTTACTGATTAATTCTAGGAAAAAATGTTGAACTCTTATGATCACACACAAAGCACTCCACCAGTAGGGCTCCAGTTACACCCAAGACAAGTTTAAAAATTACTCTCCTGTAAGGGCACTCCACTCATCACAGCGTACTATGCATTCCTGAATTTCACAAAGCCAGATGTAGGGGCGGCTCTTTCTTTTTTTGTTTTGGCTCACAGTTTCTGGAGTGCTCTCCCACTCTACCTTCGTAGTGAAAACCAGTTCAAGACACAGCTGAAGACAGTTGTGTTTGGTGAGCAGTAATTCCGATCCTACCTGACTTTCGCAAGCGTCAAGACGCTTCTTTTTGAAGCAGCAGTTGCGCTCTACAAATATCTTTTCAATCATTCGTTCATCATGATCTCCTGGTTTACATGAAGGGGCCAAGTGGCGTGCAGTTCAGAGCAAAGGAGCGGCAAGCAAGTAACCTGTTTTCATTGTTTGGAGAACTGTAATATCGGCCTAAGAAATATTAAGATAAAAAGAAGGGAAATCAAAGAGATAAGAGAGGAACCACAAAAGGAGAAAATTGGAAACTAAACGACTGACAAACCATCTCTTACACTGAAGCACACTAATTTTTTGTGGATCTACATGTGGTCAGATAATGCCTTCATTCACAGTGCAAGAGAGCCAGTGACAAAAGAGGACTCTCAAGGATGAAAGCAGAGTATAAATGACAATCAGACCGACCATTGGCACAATACATCTGACCCAAATATGCACCAATATAGATATATATATATATTACTGTATGGATTTATGTATTATTTCATGATTCCCATTGTTATAGGAAACTGGCAGACAGCTAAGAAGAGATTCTATCTAGCAAGAAGTATAATAGTGCAAACAGTATCCCCCTAGGGTTTGTTAGAAGCAGTAACCAACAGCAAAATCCTTCCCTACGAAATTAATTTGTGTCATTTCATGTTACAAACTACCCATCTCTAGGTTTCATACCAAGAAATAACCATCCACCCTTAAATGCCTATTGACTTTAACATGTATTTCACAAACAATATGGCATGCCTACTGTGTTTATCATAACTTTACACATTGAATAGCTCGGAACAAAGACATCGGACATATATTTTCCTAGTGAACCAGCCAGACCTGTAGTTGTTTTCATTGGCTTGTCACCATAGCCAACTTAGACCTATTATGTTGTTTTATAAGCCTTCCCACAAGGCAACCATCAGGTATACCATAATACTATTTCAAATATGTACAAAATGCAGTTGTCAAAACAATATAAAATCCCTACTAATAGAGCCTGTTAAGGTTTACAATGGCGCAAGTCGTCTATCCCATGATTTGTTTGGGCTGGTCACCAAAACCATTGCCTATTAAGGCAATCTGCGTGATTCCATGTATCAAAATACCTGCCTCCAGGCTTTAGCACTGTGAAATAACAATTTACCCTTAAAAGCATATTGACTTTATGAATTGTCCTTCACAATAGGTTTTTTAACACCTACTTCATTTGTCATAGCTTTTCCTTATAGGCAGGTCACACCTAAGGAATTTAACATAACTTTTCCCAGTAAACCGAGAAGGCCTCTAGCCTTTATCAGTGGCTTGACGCTATATACAACACAGCTGTACTGAAGTGGGCATACACTGACAACCCTCTAGCATACAGTTCAAAAATAAAAATGTGTACAAACTTAAATTTAGCAAAACAATATACAACCCCTCTCAATAGGGCCAAACCAGAATCAGAACAGTGAAATTCTACTCCATTTGTCAGAGTGGGTGGCGAAAATAAAAGCCATTGCTTACTATGGTAATCTGTGAGACAGACTACATTTAACCAAAAATATTTCTATCGACTATAACATAATGTGACAACAGTCTATTGTTGGAGGCCTATAGGATTTACCATATGCTTTTCACAATAAATAAGCCAGCCTACTGCCTTTGTTATAACTTTTCGTAATACACAGGCCAAACCAAAGGCATCTGGCATAATATTCACTTCACATCAATTAAGCCTTATGCTGTTGTCTTTGACTTGTCACCATAACCAATGTAGACCTACTGTATGAAGTCTAAACGTTCCCTCTAGGCTATACAGTTATACATTTGCAAGTTTATACAAACCTATAATTGGCAAAGCAAAATACTGTCTCTCCTAACAGCTGAACTGGGATGCTCAAAATGAAAATTTTCTATAACCATGGTCCCTCATAGGGATAAGTAACACTAAAACCCTGGTCCACGATGATAATCTGTGAGGTTCCATGTTACCAAAAAAAACTATCTGTAGGCTTTTAATTCTGAGGAATAATAATCCACCCTCAAATGCCTATTGACTTTAACACATGTTTTTTACAATCAGTTTGTCAGGCCTACTCCCTTTATTGTTCAGTACACCGAGATTAGAAGCTGTTCAATGAACAATGAGAATCAAAAAGGACCAAAGACAACAAATTGTTTATCAAAAATACAAAATGAGCATTTATTAAGTATTACCGAATTAGAAAAAATATAGTGATCATTCATTCACTTTCATGTCCATCATACAATCTCACAGACACACTGAAAACCATTTAAAAACGTTCTTGGTATGTTGACATGTTGCTCTACAATGTAGATTGACAGAAAATATATAAAGCGATATCAATAAAAAACGAGTGCCACAAATTCAAATGACTGGTGGTATTCTACGCGCGTTTCGGCACAGCAGAGGTGCCTTCGTCAGGAAGAGGGCCACAGTCGACACAGTTGATGAATCTGTAAAATCAAAGTTGTCTTGTCAGTAAGGAAGGTTCTATTAGGTTACATTAGACGGTGATTAGGAAGCATTTGCATTAAATATGTTGAGGGTTAAACAATAGAAGTGGAAAAAGAAGGTTAGAGCTGATTATTTCAGTGGTGAAATAGAAAGGAAATTAAATTTGTGAAGGAAATGATGGAAAATGGTGAAAGGAACCAAATGTCAACATACCAACAATGTTTTTAAATGGTTTTCAGTGTGTCTGTGAGTTTGTATAATAATAATCCACATTTGTAAAGCGCACAATCACCCGTAAGGGTCTCTAGTAAGAGTCTCTAGGCGCTGGGGGCCGTCGGGAAGATTAAGCAAGCTATTGCCCAGAGCCACATGGTGCTGGGCTAAACTGTCGCCGGTGCCAGGGATCGAACCGTGATCCCCAGATTCCGGAGTCAGTCGCCCTAGCCGCGTATGATGGATATTAAAGTGATTTAAATGATCAGTATAATTTTTCTAAATGTGTAATACTTAATAAATGCTCATTTTGTATTTTTGATAAATAATATGTTGTCTTGGTTCTTTTTGATTCTCATTGTTCATTGATCAGCTTCAAATTTATGTTTACTGAATGGTTGCCTTATATCTGTACATTGATTGATTTATTTCCTTACTTTAAAGAACCTCATCTTATTTAGTAGGGGGCCCCTTCTTTTGCGCCCACTGCCTTTATTGTACATTTCCATATTAAACAAGCAGGCCTATAGCCTAAACCAATTGCATTTAATCATAACCAAGTAAAACCTACTGTATTGGCATAAGCATTCTACAAGGCAACATTACAGTTGGCAAAGCAAAATACTATCTTTCCAAACAGCCTAAAAAGGATTCTTGTAGTTGACATCTTGTACCCACACGTTTTGTTCGGGTGAATCGCAAAACCAAAGCCCTTATTGAGTTGGTAATTTGTGAAATTCCATGTAGCAAAATACCTGGTTACAGGCTGTAGCACAGTTTAAGAACAATCCATGCTTAAAAGCCTGTTGTCTTTAACACATTATTTCCACAATACGTAGGTCAGGCCTACTGGCTTTGTTTTAACATTTCATAATAAACAGATCAAATATATCAATTCTGGCATGACTTTTCCCAATAAACCAATGAAGCATTTACCCAATTCAAGTGCACATAAACTGGCAACCGTCATGCATACAGTTATAAATTTACAAAGAATAAGAAAAATAAAGTATGCAAAACAATAAGCACCTCTCAACAGGGCCTAACAAGAATCGTCACAGTAAAAAACCCCAACTGAGGTAATCTGTGAAATTGCATGTAACAAAATACGTGTCTTTAACCTTTCACGCAACGTGATAACAACCAATTGTTAAAGACTTACTGGCTTTAAAAAATGCTTTTCATTAGATCACTTGCCTTTTTTCATAGGAGTTTATAGTAAACAGTTGAGACCTATGGCACCAGACATAATGTTTCCCAGTGCACCACTCAGGCCTACAGTTTGTCAACATTACCAACTCTGTTCTACTTTGAGCATAAGCTTTTCCGCAAAGCAACCATTGGACACACAGCCATAAAATTAGAAAGAAGTACACAATTGCAGTTGGCCAAGAAAAATACGGTCTTTCCTAAGACAATCTAGCAAGGATTCTTACAGAGCAAATCCTCTATATCAGTAGTTTGTCACATGGAGTAACCAACAGCAAAACCATTGCCTCCTATAGTAATTCGTGAGATTCCGCGTAACAAAATATCTTTTGGTAGGCTTTAATTTAAAGTAATTATAATAAACACTTAAATACCTTTCAACTTTAACTTATGAAACACCTAGTGCCTTTATCAGTGCAGTTCATAAATTGAACAGGCATATAGCTATGATCATTGGTTTGTCATCATAACCAGCTCAGTCCTGTATCAAGCATAAGCTGTACCACAAGACTAAAAGTGCAATACAGTCTTTATAGAAAAAGCAAATAAATTCGACCGGATCAAAAGCTATACCGAGGGGACCCAACAAGTGGCTGGAGCCTAGGCCCCTCTCTCAGTAGTACTCTGAAAGTTATTTTTTGTTGTTCTCATAGATTCAGTTAATTTTCACTTAACTGTTGCACTATTAAGCCTGACCTCAAAATCCCAGTAGTTTAGTGTAGCCCTGGGCATCCCCTTGAAGAGGTGGGGTTTCTTTTCACCCACACATTCTTGGGGCCCCCTCATAATATATTTACCATGCGTTGGCTGTGCCCCTGACATCGTGGGACCACCACAAGCACCAGAAAATATATAACATAGCCTATTCCAGCCCTAAGGGTCAGCTAGAGTCAAACACATTAGACTATCCTTGCAGGGCATCAAATGGCTTCTTCTTCCAGCTGGACATCCTTTCATTGTTGTCACGCCGAGTTTCAGGCTCTTCTCAACCGTGCATTGATTTAAAGTGGAGGTGGGAAATATTAGGGGCCAGGCACCCTTGGCCAATCCTAGCATGCTACCTCATCCCTCCACCCTGTTCCAACCCTCCTGCACAGCATTCTGGGACAATCCAAAATGGTGACTTAAATTTACTCTGGTAAGAGCTCCTCTTGGGCCTCCGCTCCACCCCTACTTGATCCATCTGCCTTGTCCCTTCCCATCTTCACTTCATAGACAATCCCCTCCTTTGTTGACTTAAGAGGTCTTGGCTCCCTTCTTTGTTCAAGTGGACCAGGTGCAGTATACCAAGCTAATTATTAGGTGCAGATTTCCTTCCCACCCCTTTCTTTCCCAGGAACTGAGTCAGTCATTGTTGATGGCCCTTTTGTGTGTGAAGCCCTTTGATCCTTCTGCTGGTGAGCAAAGTAATTACCTTGGCCCAGTATGAGGGGCAACGATATGAAATATGATTATGAGCAGATCCAGAGAAATTTGAGTTCTTAAGTCCCAGAAGATGTAGGATATTCGTGACTGCTACTTCAAACTCGTTGTGTTTATTTAAACCCAGTTTGGTACAATGTAGGCCCAAGTCGAGCGAAACTGTACTTTAGGGCAGATTTCAGAGATATGTATAATGCAGTGAAAACAACACAACCCCACACTATGAATGCCCACTCATATTATAAGGCCTACCACAGGTCAGTACCAATCCTTGTCCTTCTGTGACAGGTTACTTGTGCGCAGATACGAAGCTGGGCACAACAGTAGTTTCCCGTGTGTACATCACACGAGTTTGCTCATGTCTTACTGTGTAACCAGCTCAGTGCCTGTTCCCCTAGCTTTGTAGTAAAAGCCTCATAATAAAAGGTGGGCCCTCGGATAGTGAGACTCACTCGTAGTAAAAGTTAAATAAACTGGCAGTCCATTGAAAAATATCCTGGCGGACTAAGTGGGCGAAAACCATTTGCTACAAGATAAATGTGAAGATTCAGGTAAATATGATTTATATATATCTGTTCTAGCCCTGACGATGTTGTCGGGATAAACAACCACATGATTACTCATGTTTTGGCTAGGAAACATTCATTTGTTGGAAGTTTATAATGAAGGAAGACTACTTACGTTTTATATTGGCTCACTCTAGTCTTGACCTCCACCTATGAATACTTGTGTTATTTGAGTTTGATGTAAAAGTTGCTATTTAAATAAGTTATTTGATTTGATTTATTTGTTCATAACGCACAGCATTCCACCAAAATGGCCTTTTGGCGCTGAGCTAAAACAGAACTAAATGCAGAAATAGAGCAGGTGCATTCGCATCGTAATAGAGCAGTCAGTCTTGCATATACAGGAATGACTTACATGTTTACCTAAATGACAGATTGTAAGTCATTTGTCTTGAGCTGGGACAGACCATTCCACTCTTTAACCACTTTGAAATGGAAGGATTGGCTGCCACTTTGAGCTTTGTTTACTTTTGGGATACGCAACAGCGAAAGACCTGGAAATCTTCATACTCTTGTTGGGCTTTATTGCTTCAGTGGCGGATTCCCTCTGGGATACTATATTTGGGGTAAAATGTATGCACCAGTCATACTGTTTTAAAAAAAATCCTTGGTCAGTAGATATACAGTGCAGCAGGGCACAAGTCGTAAAAAAAGAAGTGGGGGGACGCTGTCACCGGAAGTGACGTCACGACAGGAAGTGACATCACGAAAGGTGCCAAGCTCCTCGTCCAAGAGAGGCCAAAGAGTGAAGTCCAGGTGTTTGGCAGGGTGGATGGCGTCCCCCCGGTAAAATAAGTGGGGGGACGCCGTCCACCCGCGTGGTACCCTAACTCGAGCCCTGCAGTGCAGGCTTCTTCTTGCCGCTGATACTCAATTGTATTTCTTAAGGATGGAAACAAGTCGCACAGCATAGTTATGAATACATTGGAGTCTGTTCATCTGGCTCGGAGGTACGCCTTAAAAGAAACAGCATTGAAGTTGCCCAGTGTAGACATAATGCAAGATGATACTATCTCGTTTGGGAGGCAAGTAAAACTGTTATTTTGGGACTTTAATTAGTTAAAGCAGGTACTCGTTGTTGAAGAATATGGTCGTTTAAGCGAGGTTGTTAAGGAATAACACCAAGGAATTTACCTTGGTCTGGGAACTTTCCGGCTTAACTTTGGAACAAAAGTCCCTGCTACACTCCAATCCCAATTTATGTAAATCAACTTTAAACTTTTTGGAAATCAAGGACACCACTGTTTTTGAAAGGGCTATTGATCTTATTAAACCCCAAAAAGCCAGAAAACGTTATCTTCAGTTCAGATTTGGAGTTCTGCCTTTGCGCTGTGTGACTGTTAAATGGAAAGCTCAAAATGAGGTTGGGTGTCCCGTATGTAACCATTCTGAGGAATTCGAACTCCATGTTTTCTTTGAGTGTCCGGGGTACATTAAAATAAGAAAGAGATGGTTAGCCCAGATCTGCAGAAACTTAGGTAGTAGACGCTGTGTTGAAACTTTTAGGATTCTGAAATCTGATTCTAGTATCCCAATCGTCTACTGTGTGGCGGGGTTTCTGTTCTCAATGTGGTTTACAAGAAGGGTCTTCTCCAAACCCCCAAACAGGTTAACAGACAAGAACTAGCTGTTAATTTATATAAATCTATTGTGCTATAATATATCCCCTAACTGACTAAAGTTCTGCTGTTCTCCAACCCAGGTCGCGCCTTAACTTGCTTAATATAGTTCTGGGTGGAAAAGAATAGAAAAGAGTGGGGATTAGAAGCAATATTGTAATAAAAATTAGCACAATGCACCATGCACTTTGAAATGAGATTTTTATATTTCTGATTTTATACATTTTTATGATACATATTTTAATTTTTGTATAAGATTTTAATTAAAACCCTATTTTCTTTCTTTTTAAACGTTATTTTAACCATGTCTGTTGTAAAATTTTGCACTTTCTGGGCCATGTTGGCCGAAATAAAGATATATTTGACTTTGACTTTTAAACAGTTGTTACCGCAGAGTCTATCAGTGCTCAGAAGATGCTCCATTTTACCTGTATTGAGCTTTAAAAAAAATGATGGCCCATACACTGCCAAACTGCCCCTAAGCAGAGGTGCTGCTTCTTTGCCGAATTAAGCCCTTGTAACCCATGTGGAACAATACCAGAGTGTTTGCCTTGTAAAAAATATATTGACAGCTGAACAAACAGATAAGGTCTAATTGGTTCATACGTACGGGTGACAGAGAAGATCCCTTGGGCACATCACATATTACTGACTTGGTAGAAGATCGAAAGTTAGCGAATTAAAAAATTATCAGCAATCAGCCAGGAATTACCGAAACCAGTTCCATTTGGTGTTCTTGACACCCACTTCTGTGTCGCTAGTCATCACAACCGGGTGGTTTATTGTGTCAAACTCGACAGAGAGATCTACAGAGATCACCCTTGCTGCATCATCTTCAGAATATATCTGGTAGTATGAGTCAGAGCTATGAGGGTAGTTTTCTGTGCTCCTGTTGTGCTGAAATCCCATCTGTCATTCGTCTAGTATTATCCCTCTTCTAAAAATCACAAGAGCAGTTTGGGAACCACTTTATTTAGGAATTTGCTAAGTGCTGGTAACAATTTAATTGGGCAATAGTTGTTCTTTTTGTATCTGCTGCGTCCCGTTTCCAGACCCCTGGTACCATGTCTGATAACAGAGATAGATATAACACTGTGATTTTACCCCCCAAAGTTAGCGATAAGACCTGGGGCACAGAAGGGGAACCAGGATTATTGGGGAAAGACCAGTTTTGTTGCAGCAGTAAAGGGACAGCCTAGTTGGGAGATACTGCTCTGGAATTAAACTACTCTTGGTATACATGATAAAGGTTTTCCCCTGTAAATTCATTGTTCTTTATAATCTAGATTACCCTCGATCAACTTTAGAGATGGTCCTTCTCTACTAACATTCAGCCTATCTCATAAAGAGTTTTTACATATGGATTGTTTCAGTAAACCAAACTTTCTTTAGCAGTGTCATATGATTTCTTCCATGCAAAGCTCAAGCCAACATCAACACTGTTCTACAGGTTAAGTTTACTTTCACCACTATTTCCATAAGGCAGTCTTGAGTTTTGTAAGCACTTAATTGAGGTTAATTTACGACCACATTTTGGCTTGGGACATGGTGATTTTTTACTGAGGACCTGTTAGTACAAGAACCAAAAATATTTAACCATATTAGTTGGCAGTCTGTCCAATCCAATGGCATGAATCTCCTAATTAGATCCGTGTCTGAGATGTGAGCACCAGGTTCAGCCAATGACCCCTTTGTATGTCACGTATGCCATTAGAACTATGCATTTACTGGTTAGAGGCTGCACAACTAACTTCTTTTTCTACCTGTCTTTCACACACAGATGAACTGATTACTAAAATTAATTGTCTATGGTTGTTAGATTATTTAATTGTGACATTCTTTAGAGGCCATTTTGAACCTGGATATAAAACTCCATGAACGAGAGAGCTGTTCAGAGTTGTTGCATATGTATTGATATAGTTAAATGTATCAGTAGGGCAGTAATTTTCGCAGATGACGTCAAGTAAGTCATAATCATATATATGGTTATCGGGGCAGATCTTTTTGATTTATTCATTTGTTACTATTGTGGCAAAAGTGATACATTTTGTGATGTATTTGTAAGCTAATTTTTCCCGACTGAGTGCACAATACTTTTCTCAGATAATGCTCTTGCTTGTTTCTGACGGGCCTTTGGTGCTACTTGTTCAGGAGCGGGCCCTCTTCTTGATCCCTGCATTTGTGTATTTTTGATTCATAATATTATCGTGTACATCCCATTATAATTGGTGCCACACCTATTAGATCAAAAGGAAAATTTGATTTTCGGAGAAAAGAGGAACTGGCAGAGGTCTTTAACCTCCATTAGTGAGTTATGTTGTGTTAGATAGGGAGTGTTAGGAGTCAGACAAGCCTGTCAGATAATATCTTACCTGTAGGTGGTGATGAAGCAGAGCCCTGTCTTTGTACCCCCAAATAAATATGTATACACAAAGAATGGTATTTTACTACAGTATGATTGTTTATTATAGAAAATTTGTTTTCAAGTCGCTTGTATAAGAGTAGTAATCATGATCATTACGAATAACTCAGCAGAAACTGTGCAAATCAGAAAATGTTCGGTAAAGCCTGGTCCTATTTCATCACGCATCCCAGTCCTGTTGCCTATTCCCCACCTAATTTTTCTAAATATTTTCAGTCATCTACATGCATGGCTGCAGTGCTTAATTTGAGCCAGTGTTTTCCTGTGCTCGGCACCAGCTCTTAATCCCTTCCCTGCACCGTGAATTCTGCCGTGGCCCGGGGGGGCTAAGGGGTGAGCTCTGTGCTTCGGTACTAATGACGGCTCCACGCCGTCATGAGTCACGCACGGCGTGTGCTCATTACAGCGTGGTGCCGTCATGACCCCGCCCGCTCATTTATTCGCCCGCACAGGCGGGGAATTCGTGCCGCGTGGGCGGAGCGGCAGCAGCATGATGGCTCCATGCCGTCATGAGCACATGCCTACCGTGACTCATGACAGCATGGAGCTGTCATGAGCACCCAAGGGGTTAATTGACAACACCAGTGCTAGTCACAGTCTGCCACAAGGTACCGTTGTCTGGATAATTTAGAGATGACCACAACAACAGTTAATGATTAATTAAATATACATTAAAAATTACTATTACCTGTCGCCCAAGCCTTTCTTATAGCTTTGGGGGCCTGAAATAGTCAAACTTGTCACACTTTTAGTAGTTGAATTCTTACCATCATTTTTTTTTTCCTCATTCGTCTCCAACCACAGCTAACATGAAATCCATAGGTTGCCGCTGTTACTCCAAAAGGAGAAGTAGGCTCTGAAAATCGATCCCGCCCTTCAGCACTACCAGCAGCATACCCACTTCATCCTAGTTGCTGCCCTCCTGTTGTTACTAAGGAGGAAGGTTACACTCTCTTCAGGGGTAACCCAGAGCTAGTGTCGTCAATTTTCATTGTAAGCTTAGACACTGCCTGAGAGCTTCCTTGAGGCTTATTCATGGGACAACAAAAAAAAAACCATTCAGACTGAAGTCCAGTTTAATAGCTTGTTCCAAATAATCTTCTTAGATTTTATTAATTGAGCCAGATCCATTTTAGCGATATTATATAGGGAAGACGGCCACTCCAAATGTGTGGGAGATGTTGATTCAGCCCATCTCTTGCAAATTTCACGTCTAGCTAAAAGGATTGCAAAAAATAAGAAATCTCTATCCGGACCAGTGATATCACTCCAGATGCCAAAAATGATGGATTTGAAGGAGATATTAATCGTATACTTCAGAATTGATGTTAAGGAGTCTCCGACTTTGCTCCAAAATTCCACCAGAGATGGAAAGGCCCATAACATATGGATATCTGGAGCGCTTTCCAGATTGCATTTTTTGCAATGGTGAATTTAAGCTGACCTAGCAGCTATAGGGGGAGGCTATTCCAGATACTGATTGGGAAGTCCTCTGGCAGTCTTCATATAACATCCTTTTTTCGGCAGTGAAGCCAGCTTGGTTGAGGAGGAACCACTATTTTACAACACATAGGGTTTACTTCTCCCCGGCAAGACTTTCTAAAATGTCCAAAGGCCCTCCAGCAAAGTGCAAAAAAGGCATTCTTACCATCATTGGCATCATGGCAAGGGCAATGTATGCTGCAAGCTGCGGTGGCCTCCTGACGAGATCCCTGGCCCTGATTATTTTGCAAATTAAGCACTATATGGCTGCCTTAGTTAGAAAACGTTGCAACTCATGACCGTGTGCGTTCAGTAGACATCTAAGTAACTTTATTTTGGTATTTGGTTTCAGAAATTCATTTTATGCTTTCCCGAAAGAAAATACACCCACACAGTGACTATGAGCCACACTCATTTGTTCACATTTTCCCCTGTTGTAGGAGCCCCAAATGATAAAAGGCGACTAATGTCTATCCAGGTATCTGATGCAAAACTCACTTGGGGTGTACGTATAGGAAATCATACTTGACTCATCCTCATGCGCACACAACACATTTGTGGGGTAAATACTCTCAATTCACACCTCAACCCTTTCTCTGTGTTAGTCGCTTAAACGATCTATACCTGTTCTGGATAGTGAATGATCAATGGTATCACATAATTTAGCAAGCAAATGTGGGATTAATTTTCATTAGGTTCCTCAGTTTCAGAACACTAAATAAAATACAGAAATTGGGAGTTAAATTTCAAACAGTGAAGGAAATGTTCCCGTCCAATATTCTTCATTCACTGGTAAAACATGGTACCAGAACATATGCAAAGCGTGCAAGCCAGCAAAGACCTGCTTTAATGCAATGAAATACAGGAATGCAAACGTTGTTATTCCTCTTACTAAGAGAAAAGTCAGAGTAAAAAGTCTGCACTGTCTCCTGTCAAAAACACGGTGACGTTGGGAGTCAAACATTATAAAATAATGACAATACTGGATAAGTACGCATCAGTGAAATGTATGTGGCTAAGTTTTACACCTGCCGTCTAAGATAGCCTTGGAAAAAGATTCAATACCAGCTTTATATTGCACCATGCAAGTAACTTGTTGCTATGCAGCCATACTTTTTAGGTCTCACCTACTCAGTGCGCATGCGCTGCATAGGAGACCTTTAGCCGTCGCTTTTGAAATTTTTAAGCACACACTCGTGCTTGTGGTGGCATCCACCTTGCGGGAGCGCGCAGGGTCGCGCCACAAGAACAAATGCAGTGCTTGAAAATGAGCGCTTGCGCTCCACTCTCTTTCTCCTTTGTGCCCTTTCACTCAATGTCTACTCGCTGCCCCCCGCCCCTGCTCTCACCCCGTGCTTCTCGTGCCCACGCTATCTAAAACTGCAAAGTATGAAATAAATATCCGGGCTCTCCACACCTCTCCTCCCTTGCACGCGACAGTCCTCTTGTTCCTTTTAGTGGCTCTCTGTCCTTTCACTGCCACACCTCCCCCCTCGCTAGTTAGTTATTCTTATTCTTGTAATATGCATTTAGATACCTAAACTGATTTTTGCATGGGTTTGAGATTTAAATGCGTGTAAGGGTCTGGTTAGCAGCCTGGTAGTCTGAGATGACGTGTGTAAACATCCAACCCCAGTATTCCAATGATTGGCGATAAGACACCTCACTACCGTTCTCCATTCTGTTATATAATATAATATAATATAATAATGTAGTATCCCCAGAGCATTACGAATAGCCACAAATCGTTAAACTCTGCAAACATGTAGGGGTTTTATATAAGTGTGAGCGCAAAATCCGTTCCGCTCGCGGATTTCGCGGAGTTTTGGTAAATCCGCAATCCGCGAACTCCCGCGAATTTACCGAAAATCCGCGAATGCATGAGCGGCGGATCCGGGGGGCAAAAGTTCAAGCCTTCAAGCTTGAAGTTGTTGTAACTATTTTAGGATGGCGCCGGCAAGCTGCCAGCGCCATCCTAAAATAGTTACTAAGTTAGCTTCAACAGGAAGCACTAATAGATAAAATAAAGCAGGTGCTTTATTTTATCTATTAGTGCTTCCTGATGAAGCTAATTTAGTAACTATTTTAGGATGGCGCTGGCAGCTTGCCGGCGCCATCCTAAAATAGTTACAGGATGATGGATGGACCGCTCACTCAAGGGACCCCTGCGCACATCGGTGTGCATAGTAACACACACATGGCCGCTGGAACTAGTTGAAGCTCAAATTCAGTGACTCATTCATCAGCCCAAAAACAATTGTGAGCGTTGTCGAGGCTGGGCAGGTGTGCCTTCTTCCCAAATCTACCGTCGAAAATCAGCTGTGATGCTGGATAGAGGCCTTTGTATCCTTGACTTTCACAAGCGCAATCCTCGTGCTGTTCCTGTGACCAGGAGCTTCTTTCTCTTGATCTGCTGCTCTGATCGGTCTCTGACCATTTATACACACAAGAGGCACTTGAACTCGCACAGAAGACCCCCCCCCATTTAAAAAATCTGCAAAATCATTGAATCCGCAAATTTGCGTATTTCGCGGATCCGTGAATACACAAACCCGCAAATTCATGGTTCGTGGATCCGCGAAATCCATGCTTAGTTTTATATTGGAACAATTGTCACAATAAAAGTTACGTTTTAGAGTACTCACCCTAACTGCAAATACCTTGCATTAATGGCCGACTCACTCTCACTGGCTATCACACTCTCACTGACACTCTCACAGACTCGCACTCTCACTGACACTCACTGACACTCACTCACACACTGACTTTCACTCACACTGACTGTCTCACTCACACTTACTCTCACTCATGAGCACTCTCACTCACACTTATCTCTCACTCTCACTGACTCACTCTCACTCACACTGACTCTCTCACTCTCACTGACAGATTCTCTCACTCTCACTGACTGACTCTTCCACACTCTCTCACTCACTCACTCACTCTATCTCACTAACCGACTCTCACTGACACACTCTCACTGACAGACTGATTCACTCACTCTCAAGGACAGCGCCTTGAGACCCTCCCGGGTGAGTAGCGCGCTATATAAATGCCGTGATTGATTGATTGAGTCAGTCAGTGAGAGTGAGCGAGTCAGTCAGTCAGTGGGAGTGAGAGAGTCAGTCAATCAGTGAGAGAGTCAGTCAGTGAGTGAGAGAGTAAGTCAGTGAGTGAGAGAGTAAGTCAGTGAGTGAGAGAGTAAGTCAGTGAGAGTGAGTCGGTGAGAGTGAGTCGGTGAGAGTGAGTCGGTGAGAGTGAGTCGGTGAGAGTGAGTCGGTGAGAGTGAGTCGGTGAGAGTGAGTCAGTGAGAGTGAGTCAGTGAGAGTGAGTCAGTGAGAGTGAGTCAGTGAGAGTGAGTCAGTGAGAGTGAGTCAGTGAGAGTGAGTCAGTGAGAGTGAGTCAGTGAGAGGGAGTCAGTGAGAGGGAGTCAGTGAGAGGGAGTCAGTGAGAGGGAGTCAGTGAGAGGGAGTCAGTGAGAGGGAGTCAGTGAGAGGGAGTCAGTGAGAGGGAGTCAGTGAGAGGGAGTCAGTGAGAGGGAGTCAGTGAGAGGGAGTCAGTGAGAGGGAGTCAGTGAGAGGGAGTCAGTGAGAGGGAGTCAGTGAGAGGGAGTCAGTGAGAGGGAGTCAGTGAGAGGGAGTCAGTGAGAGGGAGTCAGTGAGAGGGAGTCAGTGAGAGGGAGTCAGTGAGAGGGAGTCAGTGAGAGGGAGTCAGTGAGAGGGAGTCAGTGAGAGGGAGTCAGTGAGAGGGAGTCAGTGAGAGGGAGTCAGTGAGAGGGAGTCCGTTAGAGGGAGTCCGTTAGAGGGAGTCCGTTAGAGGGAGTCCGTTAGAGGGAGTCCGTTAGAGGGAGTCCGTTAGAGGGAGTCCGTTAGAGGGAGTCCGTTAGAGGGAGTCAGTGAGAGGGAGTCAGTCAATCTGTCAGTGAGAATGCGTCAGTCAGTCAGTGAGAGAGTCAGTCAGTCATTGAGAGTGAGTCTGTCAGTCAGTCAGTGAGAGAGAGTGGGAGAGTGTCAGTGAGAGTCTGTCAGTCAGTGAGTCTGCCAGTGAGAGAGTGAGTCTGTGAGTGAGTGTCAGTGAGAGTGAGTCTGTCAGTCAGTGAGAGTGAGTAAGTCAGTCAGCGAGAGAGAGTGGGAGAGTGTCAGTGAGAGTCAGTCAGTGAGAGTGAGTCAGTCTGTGAGAGTGATTCAGTGAGAGTGAGTGAGTCAGTCAGTGAGCGAGTGGGAGAGTCTGTCAGTGAGAGTCTGTCAGTGAGAGTGAGTCTGTAAGTTAGTAAGAGAGAGTGGGAGAGTCTGTCAGTGAGAGTGAGTCAGTCAGTGAGCGAGAGTGAGTCAGTCAGTGAGAGAGAGAGTGGGAAAGTCTGTCAGTGACAGTGGGTTTGTCAGTCAGTGAGAGTGAGTCATTCAGTCAGTGAGAGAGAGTCTGCCAGTGAGTGAGTCAGTCAGTCAGTGGGAGAGAGTGGGAGGGTCTGTCAGTCAGTGAGTCAGTCAGTGAGAGTGAGTCAGTCAGTGAGTGAGAATGAAAGTGAGTCTGTCAGTCAGTGAGAGTGAGTCTGTCAGTCAGTGAGATTGAGTGAGTCAGTCAGTCAGCCAGTGAGAGAGAGTGTGCGAGTCTGTCAGTCAGTGAGAGTGAGTCTGTCAGTCAGTGAGAGAGATTCTGTCGGTTAGTGAGAGAGAGTCTGTCTGTTAGTGAGTGAGTAAGCCAGTCAGTCAGTGAGAGAGAGTGGGAGAGTCAGTGAGAGAGTCTGTCTGTGAGAGTGAGTCAGTCAGTCAGTGAGAGAGTCAGTCAGTGAGAGAGCGGGAAAGTGTCAGTGAGAGTCTGTCAGTGAGAGTGAGTCAGTGAGAGTGAGTAAAAGTGAGTCAGTGAGACTGAGTGAGTCCGTCAGTGAGTGAGAGAGTCAGTGAGTGAAATAGAGTGGGACAGTCTGTCGGTGAGAGTCTGTCAGTGAGAGTGAGTCAGTTAGTCAGTGAGAGAGGGGGGAGTCAGTGAGAGTCTGTGGATCAGTCAGTGAGTGAGAGTGAGTTGGTCAGTCAGTGAGTTAGAGAGTGTGGGAGAGTCAGTGAGTTAGAGAGAGTGGGAGAGTCTGTCAGAGAGAGTCTATCAGTGAGAGTCTGTCAGTGAGAGAGAGAGAGTGACTGACTCTCTCGCTGACTGTCTGACTCTCACTCTCCCACTGACTGGCTCTCCCACTCTCAATGACTCAATAACTGAGTCACTCTCTCACTGACTCACTCACTCTGTCACTGACTGACACACTCTCACTCACTGACTCAATAACTGACTGACTGACCTTCAGCCTCCTGTTATTTATGCCCCCCATAACAAAAGAAACACAACAAGCAACCATTTGGACAGGCAGGTACAAGTTGCCAGCATTGAAAGGACAAAACAAAACTCAAGACATTATTTTTAATACTTTTTTTAATATGGTCGTTCAGTTGTACATGTTTTTTTGGTCATATCTACGGTAACAAAAACACTTCTGACACTTCTTTATTATAACTTTTCAGCATGCTACACACTTCTATACAACATAGCTTAAAGACATAGGTTAAGTCAATATCTCTGGCTAAACACTTATAAGTTCCCAAAGGCGAGACCTATTGACTATGCCAATGCTTGTTACACTTGAGTTTGAAGAGAAAAACTTGAAACATTTCAATACTTTAGGCTCTCTCCCCATTGCAATATTGTGTGTATCCTAACCTCACCCGTCCCTCTGGCTGCCTGCAGCTCTGAATAGAATGAGCATCCCTGAGTCCCTCTTGACCAGAATGCTGTTCACAAGCTCCATGTCTACCAGTGGCTACCCCTATATCATGCGTGGCTAGTTTAGCCGAGGAAGCCATAATACAAATATGTAGGAGTCTGATTCTCTTCTATAAATGAGCAAATCTCATGACTCTAATTTTGTCCATAAGTGAAAAAACAGGAAATATGTGTAAATGCATGTAATATGTGAATATGCAGTCATGCATAGACTGCCCGGTCTTACTTTGTAACTTAGGGTACACATGCACAACATGGTGTGTGTCAAAGGGTAGGCTTGTGAAATCTTGTGCAAATATGGCGAACACCTACTCAGTTTTAACCTAATGGTAATTCACAAGCAGAATGGTATTACTCACATCTGAGAAGTACTTAATTCATGCCAGTGTAAATGCAACAGAGTATGCAATATTTCAAAGGGATTTAAGAAGGAGAGATGTGTTGTAGAGAAATTAATTCAGTTAAAAGGGGAAAAGAAAGGCAAATAAAAAATGTATCAAAAAGAGCCGGCTAAATAAAGGGTTTTTACCTTTGCAGCTCCTCTGCTTTGGTAATCCTGAGGGTTTGTAGACGGTAAAACCCTTCCTCAAATGTACTAAACCGTTTAGTGATTCAGAAAAGTTTCGGAATTATTAAATGGATTTAGGAAACCATGTGAAACAGTATTTGAAAAAGGCATATATAGGACATCCTTTTCAAATACTGATTCCTTATGGTATGTTTAATGCTTTACATCCCGAAATCCGGGCACAAAGCATTTATATTTTACTGATCCTCAAAGGTGGTGGTAATCCATTCGCACAAGGGAAAGGGGCCCTCTAAGCACCCCTTCCCCTTTGTGAATGTTGAAAAATTATTTTTAAGATTAAGCAGTGGAGAATAAGGCCTCTGTCGGTTCCTTGAGAAAAATGCTAACATTCATTTGCTCATGAAACCATTCAATATGTTCCGTTAATTATTCTGAAGTACTTTGGACCATTTTTTACATAATTTTCAGTGCTATATATTTTAAGATGAACTTTACCGTACCAAGATTGCATTCATTATGCTAGTAATCCCACAACTCCCTTCGCAGAATTCGGCTGACACTCATTCCTGTGTAAGTTCCAAATGCATGTTCCCTTGGACTCTTCAGTTTATTCTTTTTAAATACAATAAGAAACCAGATCATTTATTTCACCACAGTTTAATTCTCTTTTCAAACTCCAGCTTGTAAAATTTGAATAGATTTCTCCAGGAACTTTTGGAAGCTGTTATTCCTTAATATTTGCCAAACGAAGGGATATTGTTTGCTGGTTAGGTTCATTTAAAAAAGTCAACTCTTTAGGATAGTAACATGTAGAAAATAAAGTATCTATTCCCTGAATTTGCCAATCCTCTGTTCCTCACACTCTCCATATAGGAATTGTTTTGTTCCACACCACAATCCCCTTGCTAGGTGTACTCACTCAAAAATGCAGGTGAATAATTCTTGTTGTGTTAAAAAAGAAACGTGTGTCAAGTTTGTTGAATTCTGGTTATAGAACTAAGTGTCAAGATCGGGCCTGGATTTTGATCGTGGTTTGAAATAGGGCAGTTTTGAAACAAACTCTGGTACACACTCATACATTGGCAAAGCACAGTGCTCCCACTGGTTCTGGAGAAACACAATCCTAGTAGTAGTTACAAGTTGTAAAAAGCAGTTATCATAATGGCTACACTAGTATAAATCTGTAATTATTTGTAGTGAAATGAGAATCTGTATTCTAAATGGAAGCATATAAATGTAGATCTGGAAGCAGGTTCTTCAAGGTGTTCCAACCCAGTTATTACCGAAGTGTGCATATGATAAGATGTCATCTAGGTTCATACAAAAGGTGTGTGGTATGGTGCAATCTTTGCTGGCCCTAATATCTGGTAGTCTAAGTCGTCCGAGTAGACACCATCTTTGGGTTGAGTAGCTAATATTTTGACTGTAGAGTCATTCAACACACTCATAGTGACTCTATATAGTCATTCTTATTTGCCTGATCTCATTGTTTTTTAACTGTATTTTATTACTTTCCATAGGATAAAGGAAAAATGAATCAAAGAAACATACAGTGCAAGAGATCAATTTCACATACATTATCCCAACAATTAAAAAATAAAGGCGGTCACGGGCAAGAATCCTCATCATTTAACATGTGCAACAGCCGCAAGCGGCCCAAATAATCATCAGTGTAGTTTGTAGAATAGATCTAGATAGCGAGCAATACATCTAGAAAGGAGTAATGTCGGTCATCACAAAGGTAGCAAGGGTTACCACAATCTACACGATCACCCCTCTGCCTCTGAACTGTCCTTTAAGCTCGATAAACATCTCCATTGAATTTTTCTAGCAATTCGGCCCATAACAATTTCTCTTTCGCTGCCCCCTCATCATAACATGATATTCCCTTATGATGCTCTTCTGCCACTCCCATTCCATGAGGTTCCTCAACCATTGAACCACCAGCGGGGCCCTAGTGTGTATCCATCCAATGGCTACACGGCGCTTCACCAGAAAGAGGGCAAGTTGGGCAAGTTTGTAGGGGATTTTCCGATGCTTTGGTCTGCCCACCACACCCAACAGGCAAGTGAGCTGTGTTAGAGGGATCAGTATCCCCTTAGCTTTCTCAATGTGTGGCATCACCTGTCCCCAGTAATCCTCGACCTCGAGACACTGCCAAGCAAAATGTAAAAAACTGGCACGTCCACTCCACAATGGACACATCCAGCCCCCTTAGTTGGATCCATTCTGTTCAGTTTATAAGGCGTTATGTAGGTACGGTGGAAAAAGTGAAAGTGTTGTAATTTAAATGTAATCTTACAAGTTACTGCACTTCCCACGACAGCAGCATGCACCCAGTCTGAATCTGAGATGGGTTCTCCCATGTTGTTTCTCTCACAAGCTCCTCTTGCTGTAAACAGTTGATTTTACATGTCATCCCTAAAAGTCTTGTAAAAGAGGGTAATTAAGTGTTGCCCATCCCTATATCAAATGAGGCCATCAAGGACCCTCAAGGGCGTGGTGCTACAGGGAAATGTCTCCACACCTCCCTTGTGACATAATCCAGCTTAGCATAGTGTAGAAAGTGGCCCAGTCTTATTCCAAGAGTCTTGAGCTTCTTGAAAAGTGATAAAGGTTATGCCGGGATAGATATCCCCCGTTATCAGACACCCTCCCTCTCTCCATTGCTCAGTGGACATGTCTGCGTCTATACTTTGGAAGGAGGCGAGGTCCCAAAACTGCACCTACCTGCTGAAGGGGGCTCTGCAGGGTACCCTCTGGACCACACTCTCCCAGATCTCTGCTGTGGTTTGATTCAATACAGAACAGTGTGCTCTGACCTGTCCCCACGCATCAGCAACCTCAGCAAAGTATCACCCCCAGCATTAACCCAAAGAGTCATTTCTCCCAACTGTCAGACTGCGTCAGCTATCTGGAAACATGCTGCAGATGTGCTGCATATAATACTGTTGCAAGTCTGGAACTGCCAACCCTCCAGCCTCCAGGTCCCTTTTAAGTACCATCAGTGACACCCTACTGCGTTTCCCTACCCAGATTACAGAGATCAACAAGCTATCCAGTTTGCGAAAGAACTTAACCCCAAGCAGGCAAAGAGAGTTTAGAATTAGGTACATGCAGTGTGGGAGGAAGACCATCTTTGCCACGTCCGCCCTACCTATTAGTGAGAGAGGGAGACTGTTTCAGAGCGTGCTTGAATTTTCAAGGCCAAACGCGACCCGGTCTATATTTTAATGCTGGTGTTGTGCCTCAGATTGTGTGACCCACATACTGGAACCCCTCCAATTCCCAACCTAGCACCACCTCAGGCAATTGACCCAATTGTTTCCTGATCAGTCTACTTAGAGTGAACAGGAGCAATTTGTAGGCGTTGATCCTAAGGCCGGAAACCTAGCCGAAGGCACCCAGCAGCCTTAGCAAGAGTGAAACAGACTCTCCGGGGTACCATAAATAGACCAGTGTGTTGTCTTCATATAATGAGACAATATGAGTGAAGTCACTTACCCTGATCCCCCAAGGTTCTGTCTCCCCATGCAGCAACAGGGCGAGAGGCTTGATCGCTCATGCAACGAGCATTTGCAATGCAATAGGTCTTGCATTAGGACATTTTGAGCTATTGGTATTGTAAATGACAAATATTTTATTTATGTGTTGGTTTTGAAAATAGCTAAATTAATAGCTTTGTCATTTACAATGCCAATAGTTTTAACTTTTGAAAATGTGACACCTATAGCATTTGTAGTGGAATATGTGTTGTATTTACATGACTTAGATGTATTAGTATTACAAATAACAATGGCTTTTATATTTTTTGATAATTATTACTTAAATAAAAGTTATTGTAATTTATAATGGCAATAGCTTAAACTTTTGTAAATAACTTTTGGGAAGATTATGTTCAGTGTATTTTATTGTGATGAAAATCCAAGAACAGCAGTGAAATATTAACATCTTTTTGTGACATTTGTAATAAAGCTTGAAACATTAAGAGAACATATTAGAACCAGATGTTGTTGAATGGTTGCACAAAGTGATGCTGTGGCGTTCAGTGGTGCTGAGTGATGCTGTGGCCTTCAGTGGTGCTGAGTGATGCTGTGGCCTTCAGTGGTGCTGAGTGATGCTGTGGCGTTCAGTGGTGCTGAGTGATGCTGTGGCATTCAGTGGTGCTGAGTGATGCTGTGGCATTCAGTGGTGCTGTGGCGTGGAGCGGTGCTGAGTGATGCTGTGGCATTGAGTGATGCTGTGGCGTTGAGTGATGCTGTGGCGTTGAGTGATGCTGTGGTGTTGAGTGGTGCTGTGGTGTTGAGTGGTGCTGTGGTGTTGAGTGGTGCTGTGGTGTTGAGTGGTGCTGTGGTGTTGAGTGGTGCTGTGATGCTGTGGCGTTGAGTGATGCT